>NW_024609835.1:124955006-126257295 GCF_016920785.2 Ixodes scapularis
TGACGTCTGGGACAATTGGTATTTCATGGTTAAAGACTTAAAAACTGCTCAAAGACACGGACAAGAACGAGAAGGTTGACGAACAACGGCGCTGACATACACCTAAAATTAATTTGCGCGATCATCGAATGTAGATAATGCAACGTCAACACGAAAAATAACGCAAAAAGTGTCTGCGCGCTGTTTTTTATTATTATTATTATTATTTTTAATATAGGGGACGCCCTCTTTATCGCTTTAGGACATTTGTAGCTTCCACGACGGTGCACGCAACTTCCGAGTTCGATCAAAACAAAGAGCACCTTAGTTGAAACAGTTATGTATTTGTATTTAGCCACGCACTATGCGCTTATACGGGATCCGCTTTGTATCTAGTGTATTTAATGACGCTGTTAACTACAGCGTGAGCGAAACATGCAGTTTCACGTGTATGTTTATTACATAAAGGAACCAGGTGTCGATCTACCCGTGCATTTTACTTTTCACGTTTATTGAATAAATTTGACGAGCAGTTCTAAACCTGTCTCGCAATTTCTTTGAGTTCTTACATTTCACATGTTTTGTCTGCAAGGACAAAGCTGCCAGCCGAACGCAAACACAATGGCGGGGAACAAAGACAGCACGAGCACGTTGACGACATTCGCCGCGGAGGAAAAGACGTCAAGATATGCAGCGCCAGCAACCCGAAGACGCCGAAGGGGACTTCACGAAGACCACTTCGACCGCTAGGCGATGCGAGCACTTCGACGACATTCCCCTCGGAGGGAAGCGACGTCAAGAAACATACCGACGAGCCGAAAACGCCTAAGCAGGCGTGACGAAGACTGCTATGACCTCTAGCCGTCGCGAGCACTTCGATGGCATTCCACTTGGAGAGCCGCGACGTAAACAAACATAGCACCGACGAGCCGAAAACGCCGAAGCGGACGCCAAAGGGCCGCGACCGCTAGCCGTCGTGAGCACTTCGACGACATTCCCCTCAGAGAGACGCGACGTGAAGAAACTGCGCCGAGAAGCCGAAAACGCCGAACAGGACGCCAAAAAGCCCCCTACGACCGCTGGCCGACGCGAGCACTTCGACGACATTCCCTTCGGAGAGACGCGACGTCAAGAAACTGCGCTGACAAACCGAACACGCCGATGCGGACGCCAAAAAAAACCCCACAACCGCTGGCTGACGCAAGCACTTCGACGACATTCCCTTCGGAGAGACGCGACGTCAAGAAACTGCGCCGATAAACCGAAAACGCCGATGCGGACGCCAAAAAGTCCCCTACGACCGCTGGCCGACGCGAGCACTTCGACGACATTTCCTTCGGAGAGATGCGACGTCAAGAAACTGCGCCGATAAACCGAACACGCCGATGCGGACGCCAAAAAACCCCCCACAACCGCTGGCTGACGCGAGCACTTCGACGACATCCCCTTCGGAGAGACGCGACGTCAAGAAACTGCGCCGACAAGCCGAAAATGCCGATGCGGACGCCAAAAAAAACCCCACAACCGCTGGCCGACGCGAGCACTTCGACGACATTTCCTTCGGAGAGATGCGACGTCAAGAAACTGCGCCGACAAGCCGAAAATGCCGATGCGGACGCCAAAAAACCCCCCACAACCGCTGGCTGACGCGAGCACTTCGACGACATCCCCTTCGGAGAGACGCGACGTCAAGAAACTGCGCCGACAAGCTGGAAACGCCGATGCGGACGCCAAAATACCCCCCACAACCGCTGGCTGACGCGAGCACTTCGACGACATCCCCTTCGGAGAGACGCGACGTCAAGAAACTCCGCCGACAAGCCGAAAATGCCGATGCGGACGCCAAAAAAAACCCCACAACCGCTGGCCGACGCGAGCACTTCGACGACATTTCCTTCGGAGAGATGCGACGTCAAGAAACTGCGCCGACAAGCCGAAAATCCCGATGCGGACGCCAAAAAACCCCCCACAACCGCTGGCTGACGCGAGCACTTCGACGACATCCCCTTCGGAGAGACGCGACGTCAAGAAACTGCGCCGACAAGCTGGAAACGCCGATGCGGACGCCAAAAAACCCCCAACGACCGCTGGCCGACGCGAGCACTTCGACGACGTTCCCTTCGGAGAGACGCGACGTCAAGAAACTCCGCCGATAAGCCGAAAATGGCGATGCGGACGCCAAAAGAACCCCTACGCCCGCTAGCCGACGCGGGCACCTCGACGAAATTCACCTCGGAGTAGTGCGGCGGAACCCGAAGCAGACGTTGGTAAGGACGCACAGAACGGAAACACCACTGATCTCAATGACAATTGCTGGATCGCGCTTGCCACTCCCGCAAGTGAAGCCACCGGACTTCACTCGCTTGGGATACGATTTGCCGTTTTTGCTAGCCTTTGCTGCGGTTTTCCAGCGTGCTGTGGACACGTTTTCTACTCGTTCGTCGTCATTCGCCGAAGAAGTTTTTTGAAGACTCTGTGTATTGTTGAGACTTGCCGTCGTGAACACGTGGAAAATTTTACGAAAGTGCAGTGTCGCAGGAAAAAGGCACAACGCGTCGAAAGGAAGGGCTGGCGGCGTGTTCAAAGCTTCCTTGGCACGCCGAGTGATGCATCTTTGTGCCTTCACACGCTTGGATACCGGTCAAGAATTGACGCCGCGCCAAAGTTCTGAACGTGTGTCGCGCGTAGAAGCCTTTAGATCATTTATATATATCGGCCACGGAGTTCTGGATCGTCCAGCTGTTCCGGTGAGTTGCTATCAATAAAAGGGAGAGATCTGTACGTGTTCTTATGTACTATATTAACCATGGCTATGTCCCAAATCTACTCTAATAGATTCCGTGGGAGCACGAATAGGGCAACGTTGTAGAGCCAGGGGGGTTTTCGAAAGCAAAAGTACAAGACGGCGAGAATGAAAATCTTTGAAGCGCGGCCGATATGGTCGTGTGCAATCTGCTGACCAATTACAATTAGGCGAGCCGCGCTCAAACGTCAAGTGCAATTAAGTAGGTTGATAAAAAGCCAGCACTGATCAGTGATGAGGAGCTGTTGTGCACGGTATTGTGTAAATCGTCTAAGGACGAAAAAAAGACGTACCTTCCCCCCATCTTCCGTCGCTAGTGAACGCTGGATTGAGCTCGTTCCTAAACCGCGAGGGGAAAAGACGCTGATCCAGAGGCACGAACAGCTTCACGCACATTGCACTCGCTAAACACATTCACACGGCGTCGGTTCTTGGTCGGTATCCAAGCGCGCGAAGGCACAGAGACACGGCACTTCGGCGTGCCAAGGAAGCTTTGAACACGCCGCCAGCCCTTCCTTTCGACGCGTTGTGCCTTTTTCCTGCGACACTGCACTTTCGTAAAATTTTCCGCGTGTTCACAACGGCAAGTCTCAACAATACACAGAGTCTTCAAAAAACTTCTTCGGCGAATGACGACGAACGAGTAGAAAACGTGTCCAGAGCACGCTGGAAAACCCCAGCAAAGGCTAGCAAAAACGGCAAATCGTATCCCAAGCGAGTGAAGTCCGGTGGCTTCACTTGCACTGCAGCGAACAAGCGGGGAAGCGCGATCCAGCAATTGTCATAGAGATCAGTGGGAAACACCGACAACGCAGACGTGGTGGGCGCGCGGACGAAGAACGTGAAAGCAGACGAGACAGTCTATTAGAATGCAGACGGCGCGCCGCTCTAAAAATACAAAATCACAAGAAAAACAAACTCGAGTTCCTCAAATGAGCCGGTCTGAAGATTGTTTTGGAGTAGGTCGTTATACTCTCGAACCCTATGACGTTTCTGCGCATGCGCGAAATTCGCCATCAGAGGCCGCTATGTGGCGCCACCAGTACGAATCTGACGCCTGTCGACTGTTCGCGCTAACAGTGTCGCGATGTGTACCTTGATTAACACTGTGAAAGTGTAATTGCTTTAGTTAGCGCATTTTTCTTCATCAGTAAACGATGTTTAACTTCGCTACATTTCAGTCCCAAACGTGTGTTCCGCAGCAGGTGTGTAAAAACAAGCGACGATTCAAAGCAAAATTACAAGCGAAACGAATATAGAGTGGGTTCAAGGCTCGCCAGCATTCCGGTGACGATTGTATATTGATAATATGCCAGTCCTGTCACTATATGGAAATGATCCCGTCGTGCATGAGCGGATAAAACCTTCAAAACGTAGATAATAAAGTCCGTGGGCTGTGAAAGGTGTCTCTTCGTATTGTTTTCTCTGCCGGGCAGCTTTTATCGAGCACTTGTTCTCAAAGATATCGAGCGCGCGGGTGGTATTTTGAACGTAGAACAAGCAGCTTCGCTCAGGGCAGAAAGAATAAAGCGGTACTTACTTATTTAAAATCGGAATAGATGACGTGGCCTTCAATTTATTTTGATCGTACATGCACTGCGAGTTACTGATCCAGTGTTACTGCGTAGTTCTTGCCGCCGCTCTTCATTTTCCAGATGTCCTCCGTTCGTTTAGCATATATATCCCCCATGCTGGAAATCGCCGACGCCGCGTTCGCGCTAACAGTGTCCGACAGTGCACATAAATACACGTACGAAGCCATTTTAGCATCGTTTTTAATGCGATGAATTCGAAAGAAAAACGCCGTAACTGACCAATTCTTTCGTCGGCCTGACTGAGAAATGTTCCAAACTACCTAGTACGTATGAATTATTTGGGATATTTGCTCTTATGATCGAGCGCAGGGAGAAAATGCACTCACTTTTTCCCATAGAAATGCATTACCGGAAGTCAATTTTCGACTGGTTGCTGTCTGTTTCAATTTGCGTCAGCACATTAGCGCCACTTGAACCTCTAGCGCACATTATAATAACTCTATGATTCAATCCCTTCAACCATGAGCGACGCGCCTATTAGGTCTACACGATCAGGTGATGCGAGAGCTGATACTTATTGGACTTGCAAGCACAGAGCTTCTTTCGACTCAGCTTGCTGGGCCAAAGAACTCTACTTTGTTTATCTCTGGGTTCCGAACATCGGACACCCCGCTTTTTCCGAAACCATTCTCCGCGCCATCAACAAATCAAGATAACATACCAAATCAACGGCAACTGCTGCAGATGAATATACCGTGTTCAAAAATCAGTTTATTCGCCCTGCAAAAAAAAAAAAAAAGAAAAAAAAAACCTGAGGTTCTAATGGCGGCATTAAACAGCTTCTTCACAACAGGAAAAATCAATTTCTTCCAAAGCATATCAGCGGAAACAAGCGATTTATTCTAGCGAGTTGATCCCTCTACGTTGTCTTCGATTTACAAAATCGACTGTGTATGATTTGGATCATCTTGTTCTCCTATCCCCGCCATTAGAGCGAACCAACAAGGTAGAGGGGCTTACCACCGAATTCAGAAACCTCACTCAAACTGCACTCAATCTGAAGGGCCCCTCCACTTCCGAAAGGAAGGCGCGAGGGCCGGCGCTGGCCAATCGCCACGGCGGATCCGTCCTCGTGAAAGTGCACGTCTACGCCAGAACAATTAAGGTAGCAGCACAGCATAACCTAAAGCACGGCACAAGAACTACTAGCTTAGAAGCAGCTCTTCGGTGCGCCGCACACCTGTGCTCCTTGAAAGTGCACCCCAACGCCGGAGCAATATGGAAAGCAGTACAGCATCATTTAGGGCACAGTACGGGGACTGCCAGCTTCAAAGCAGCTCTCCGGTGCGCCGCACAACCAAAGTGAGCCTTTGCTTATTTGAACGAGGCGGCACCCCGACTGCACACTGCCAAGCACGACTCACGAAATTTCCGCAGCTAAACTGTGTATCCAGATACATTGCACAAGCTTCACTGCAGACCTCGAAGATTCCAATGGTCAACGAGAGCATAGAAACGTCGCCTTAAAATTTATCCTAGCGATATCCGAATCAATTTTAGGTTAGAGCAACGCAGGGCCGATTGTCTCTTTCTTGGCCATATCTCCGTCGATCGCCAACGAAATGCACACTGTTCCTCCGTATTTTCACGTTATACCTACGTGAGACACCACGCCGAACTCTGAAGTCGCTTTCAACGGGCCTCATATGACGGCTCCCGCGTCTGAAATCAACTCGCCGAGACGAACAACAACGAGCAAAGCATCCGACAAGCTCCGGTCATTGCTCTGGCCCAGCTAGGGCCAGCCGCTGCCTGGGCGATGCCATGTTTCCTGTGACGTCACGTATTTAGTTTGGTCACGTGACGAGTGGTCACATTTGCGTACAATGGCAGCGGGCTTATGGGGGTCGCTTTTGAGTGCAGACCGGAACCCTAGTTTATCGCTCTAGGCCCCTCTACCTCGTTGGAGTGAACATATCATAAAGAGGTCTACCTGCTTAAAAGCTGAATTGCTACTTAGTAAAAAAAAAAGTATATTCGCGCACTCCCACCACCAACAAAAGATGAAGGGAGGATCACAAGCAGAGCAATGATCTATTTGATTACAGACTTAACGCGCTGCAAAAACGACACCAGGCAGTATAGCACCGACGACCAAGAAGTTGTTGACATCAAGATATTCTAAGTATATAACTATGGCTTCTGTTTAAGTATATATAGACCCCTGCAGTCGAAGAAGCAACGCCAACAAGAAAACGGCTGGATTGCCCTCCTGCACGGTATATACCCTAAAAACCATAAAGCGTACAGAGGTGATTTCAATCTACATTATTAATGTAGATTAAAATACACACCAAGAGCAATGGAGTTGAAGATTTGATTGAGGAGATGATAACGCATAAACTAAACCTGGCAACCTCGAGAGGAGCGAAGACAATAATTGGCACAACATGACAGAAGGACATCACGCCGGACCTTACGTGGGTGATCAACCCACACTCACAACACCAGAAATGGAAATGCCTAGGAGACAGCTGGGGGAGCGACCATCCCTCCATCATTTTCTAGTTTTCCGTCAAGAGGAAGCACGAAGGAGAGAAGAAAACAATACAGTCAGGAACGAAACATTGAGACAAATATCGGGAAATCCTGGAAGAGTCGGATATGTAGGATGCCCCCTTCGAGGACCAGCTAAGAAAGGAGATCGAGATAACGACCATCTGCAGCAATGTGGACAAGGACATCCTCCCCTTATATTTTCACCTCCTAAAGTTGTTCGCCGAACGACTACAGGCTGTACATAAATACAGGAAAGGGACGAGAACACCGGAAAACAGAAGGAACGTGACCCGAGTGACGGTAGAAGCACAGATGTACGCCGAGAAGCGGGGAACGAGGAGGTGGCTCGATCACTGTACTTCATTCTTAGAAAAGACATCAATAGAACGCCTCTGAGCGACGAGCACAGCGATGCTGGGCAAAAAGAAGAGAATCAGATTGACGCAGTCGCTAGCACTATAGATGGACAAGCCCGAAAAGGTCCTGACAAAACTGGCGGGAGACCTCTCTTTCCCAAAGCCTCGACCGGAAACAGCAGATGGGTTTAACAGTGGTACTCAAATGGGGGTCCGCGGACTCTTTGGGGTCTGCGAAGGCAATCTAAAGGTCTGCGAAGCCCAGCCTCATCAGTCAAGCCCGAAAAGTAAAAGTTGTCTTTTCTCCGATTGAGAAGAAACGTTCAAAGTTTCTTGTTAGTTTCCTCATCTATTAGTCAGTAAGATAAGTCCACTACACACTAGCCCTTAGTTATATTAATTTATTAAATCACAATCATAATTAACCTAAACTTTCCCTTCCATTCACCACGAACGGGGTCCTCCATCATCTCCGCCGATTCATAAGGGGTCCGCGAAACATCGATGGTTGAGAACCACTGCCATACATGATCGAGATGCTGGCCCCAGACCCAGTAGTGGATAGCCCGTTTACGCCAGCGGAACTGGAAGCCGGTCTTCATGCCAGAATGACTCATGCAGCATCAAGGCCAGACCGAGTTACAATGGCTAAGGAATCTGGCAAATCACTCAAAAGAGGAATATCTGAAGAAAATCAACAACGTTTGGGCGACACGAAAGCTGCCGGGGGAATAGAAACATTCTACCGTGGTACACATTCCGAAACCAGGAAAAGACAAGAAAAGACGAGGTAATGGAGTGGATGATTCTGAAGCGGATTGTGTGGTTCCTTGAAACGACCATAGATTTTCACGCTGCGCAGACGGGCTTTAGGCTGGGGCTCGGAATGCAGGAAAGCCTCAAGCTCATGTCGGAGGATATTATCAATAAAAGAAAAACAATGATCAGAACAATTCTCGCTATTGACGTGAAGAAAGCTTTCTACTCAGTACCGCAGGCCGCAGTCGTAGGCGAAGTTCAAACAATGAGAATATCTGAGACACCCCTGAACTTAATTCAAAGCTGTATTGAGTGCCGCACACACTAAATGCGCTGCGGACGAGAGCAAGGGGGAAAGGAGGACGAACAAAACTGGTGTCCCACAGCGCTCTGTGATTTCACCAAGGTCATTTAACAGTGATGACATCCTTACCGCACCAACTTGAACAGATTGAAAGTTTGGGTTTCACGGTTTACGCCGATGACATGGCTATTTAGACACAGAAGGGAGACCGGAACCAAAAACAAGAAACGCTACAAGTAGGCTTGGGCGTCATCGAGAATCACCTTCAGAATGTGGGACTCAGTGCGGCACCGGAGGAGACCAACTACGCGGCCCTAGCCCCTTTTAAGGAAAGGACAGAAAAGATTGGAGAGAAGACTCTGGTGCTGGATGAGAAAAGGATTCTCCGGTTTAGAGAAGTCAAAGGAGACCGGCGCAGGGAACAGTTGACTTCGACAAGCAAGCAGGCATTGCTACTTGACGCTGGGAGTCATCCGCAGACTATGCAGCGCTAGAGAGGGAGTGACTCAAGAAGTGGCCAAGAACATGGTTAAGGTGCTTGTGAAATCGCGGGTTTGCTATGGCGCGAGACACTACAATCTAACCAAAATTCAATGGCTAAGACTCGAGACACTCAATAGGCTTGCGATGAGAGTGATTACGGGACTACCCATTTTTACTAAAAAGGTAGAATTGGAGAAGTGGACGGAGCTCAACACCTCACAGGACACGGTCCAGGCCAGGGTTGTTGCGCACGAAGAAAGACTTCGACAGACAAGGCAAGGAAGACAGATCCTAAGGCTGTTAGGCGACAACCTAAAGGACCTACCGATTCTGCCGGAATGGTTATAGCTCTGGAAAGACATGGCCGACATCACCGAAAGGAGACCTCTTAGAAACAAGAAAAGGGCTACTAAAAAAAAAACGAGCGGATCGCTGAAACACACCAGAAGATGGTGAAGCACTGGACCGACCTGGACACATGGAATGCTGTCAACTACCCGCAAGAACCATGATCAAGGGAGGAGAGCTCGAAGCCATTCTCCTGGCTTTGAACCTCTTTGAGCATCAACAGCAAAAACTACGTTCGAGGGAACTCAGGCTCTTCACAGACTCCAAAGAGGCAGTGCGAGATTGTAAAAACGTTTCAAGCGTAAGCAGGAAGGTGAAGGAAATTAAGAAAATATCAGCCAAACTACGTCAACTTGGCACAACCATCAAGATAAAAATATATGTAAATAATAAACCTTTATTTTGTTTCATCATCAAAACAGGGAACCAAGACAAAAAGCTGCTGGAGCAGCTTGACGGAGGTGCTGGCCCCCTTTACAACAGGCGATTCCCAAGCAATTTAAGAAAACGAACGAACAAAATAGGTCCATTGAGAGAAAGAACACTATTTTAAATGTACAATCCACAGATCATACAAAATAAGAAAATGGAATTTATTCAATCATAGGTTAGACCACGGTCCATACAGGGATCCCCGGCAATGAAAATGTGCGTTTACTTGCTCGCGTGGCGCTCGTTTCTTTCCGCAACCGGGGGGAAGCACCCACATCCTCACAACCACACGGCCACAGATACGACGGACGTAGTAATAGAGAAGACGTTATGTGATGATGAAGAATATGATCCTGAGGAGGAGAAGATCCTGATCAAGGAGAGGTACAGGACAAGATTGTGCGAACGCTTGCCCCAGACGCCCGACCTTCTACCGAGAGGGATGGGAAGAAACGACAAGGTGCTACTCACCCGCATCATGGCAAGCGCCACCCGCTCCCCGGTGCACGTGGCCGCATGGAGCAAAGGAAGACGCTCCGGCAAGCGCAACAAATGCACCAACAACAAGAAAGGAGGCATGTCTCATCTCTAATTTGCTGGTAGTAGGGGCTACTACCAACAAATTTGGTCCATGTTCAAACCCAATTATGCCCAGAACCTGGATATCTGGCTGCACCCGAAGATGTCATCCGACTAAGAAAACGGACAGCTTAGTTAGTTTCCTAAACTTCATGCTCGATGCGAAGCTGGACGCGTATATGTAGAATCTTTCCTCCTTCATCCTCTTTCCTCGTGTTACGTGCCCAGACAAAGATGTCACTCGGCATATCCCCCTCACTTTTTCCTTGGTTTTGTGATAATAAAAACGCCTTCTGAATCTGAATTTACAAAGCAAATTGTCAAACTACGACACTCCGCTCCCTCCAAATACGGCCCGACCAGCGGCATCAATGCCCGACAGTTTACGTCATCCCATTTTGCTCTTTTTACACCCCTGATACGCGAACACACGGTCACATTGGCGACAGTTCCAGTCTTCGTTCATAACGCGCAACACTGCCATCGCAATGTTGCTGCTATGTTGCTGACAAGCAGAAATACAAAACCACGTTGACTGCCGGCTGGCAATGGGCATCAATCATAAAACAGAACATAACTCAGCACAGAACACACGCAGGCACCCGGCAGCAAAACCTGCCTGTCTTGGACACAGTTTCCGCGGTTTTCATATCGTCGTCAACGTCGACACGTCGTTCCGCAATCCGGGGGTGTCCATCTTAGCCCAGTGTACGTAGCGCTGCTGTCACTACTCCGGAACTTCGCCGTTTTCAACGGCTTCGTTTGCTCGTTTGGCAAAATTAGCGGGAAAAAAAACTTAATGCAACCGATATGTTCCGCACGTTTGGACTCGAAGACGGAATTACAGGCAGCCTTCACTGTCGCTGAAGCTCAATCAACTCAACAACGCTTATTAAACAACGCGCGCGAGGTGCTCGAAAAACGAAACCGAAAGAAGATTAAAAGGGAGGGCGAAACTTTCCTTCCGTCTGCCTGGAGAAGGAGAAAAACGTCTGGTTCCTCCCTTCTCGTGTGCGCTTGGGGGCGCGTCAGTACAAGGGAGGAAAACGCTCCGTTTGTACATTTTTCCTTTTTTTTTTTTTCTTAGAGTGCACAGCGTCAGTAAAGGGGTATTCACACGAAGGAGAAATCCCTCCCTTTGCTCCCCGGAATGTGCGTCATGTGGTAACAACGTCACGCTTTTGCGGGGAGCCGCGCTGCCGTAGACATCCCAGGTGAATGGGGAAGCTTTTGCTGGGGCTGCACAAACAGTCCCCACCTTAGTGTGAGATCTCAGTGCAATTGGCAGGATTTTGTTCGCGTGTCTGGCAACTTCACAGATTTTGTTCAGGGAGATTACAGTGGGCTAGAGGGAAGTAGTGGGTTCACCGCTCTCTCTCCTCCGTGTGTTTTTTTTTTTTCTTTTTAAGCTGCCGGTGTCGATTGCGCCAGTGTCCGCTGGTGGCGCTGCAGTAGATTCCTTCTGAAAGATCTCCCGTCTAGAGCGGCTCTGTCTGGCAAAATTTGCCCTGTGGTCGTTTGTTTCTGATACTCTCGGTGTGGGTTCGCCGTTCACTTTTTCGAATATGTATTTGATTTAAGCGTGGATTACTAGCCGCCACTTGAACTGCTGTCTTGAGCCCGGCGTTCGGGCGGGTTATGTGAAGATAGGGTGAAAGAAAACGGATGTTTTAAAACAGAGTTTTCGATTAATTCTCTATTTGATTTAAATCAGAGTTCTTTTGTTTATGTCGGGTTTATTTGAAATAAGTCAGATTAATTTGATTTAAATCAAATGTATTTAAATTTATATCAGATGTTTTTTTATTTAAGTCACATTAATTTTATTGAAATGACTGTAGAGAGAACGATGTATTTTTTAACAGGACATATTGATGAATCAATTTGTCCGTTCACTGATAACATTGAGGAGGAAAAAAATTACCGTACATGTAAATTTTAATTAAGACTTTTTATTGCCGTAATTCCCGCCGTACTTGAAAAAAGTACCGTATAAGGATATTTTAGTTGGTCAAAAAAAATTTATTTGATTTTTCTTTCGAGTTCTGACGTGATTGCAGTAGAAGTTTAGTTTTAGTTCATTTCGGGGGCGTTTTGATTTTGTTTCAAAAGGACGTACGTAGCTGACGAACGAAGTGGAAGGTAAAAATCTCGCTCAACGCTCCGATTTGCTCAGGAGAACTGTTCTTTTCTGTTCGTGGTCAGCTTGATATACATCTTTCTTGCTCGATAATTGATTGAAATGAATAAAAAAGAACTGCGGTGGCTTAGCTCGGCTATGCCAGGATATACGTAGCGTGAGCTTATGCGCACAAAATGAGAGGCTCTGTCAAGTGGCTCCGGTGCAGCGTCAGACTTGGCTCCTGCGCAACGGAGGCGCACAGCTGGGCATGCAGCGGAGCCAGTGCGTCTGCCGCGGCTATGGCGTCACTCCTCTGGAATGCGCAGACCGGCGAGGCGCGCGCGGCGGCGGCGGCTCCGGCGCGCCAGCTGTGCGCCGCGTGACGTTACTACTCCTCGCGCCTGCGCAGCACGGCTCTTTGGGAGCCACGAGAAACCGCTCAACGTCGGCCAGTGTAGCTCACGCTACTAAAACATACTTCGGAATTAAAAACAGCGCGGAAAGGCGAGGACCAGACAAAGAAGTGACCCGGACGTAGCGCTACGTCCGTGTCACTTCTTTGTCTGGTCCTCGTCTTTCCGCGCTGTTTTTAATACCGAAGTATGTACCAACTCGCCCAAGCCTCAACTTTAGCTACTAAAACAAATGAACATAAAAGCATGAAATGCGGGTAAATAAAAACTAATTGCAGCATCATCTTTGCGGGAGAGCGTTGATTTAAACATCATTGTGAGTTTCATCCTTCGCCCAACATGAAGGCGGCACCGAAGGCGTCATTGTCACCCAAGACGAGAAGGGGCATAAACAATGTGAAAAACCTACAGCTTGCAGACAAGGTATGAAACATGCGCAATTTACGAAATGTATTTCAATACATGGTTTGCATTGCCCTCACAACAACCGCCATTGCTCCGTACCATGCTCCGGTGCTAGTACATTCTACAGCATATATTTGGCACCTCTTCTTGTCGGCAAGCTTGGCCAAGAGGAACAAATGCGATAGTCCGAAATGTATGCTCCAGATGGCACGGGCATAGAAATGGTACGGGCACATGAATGGTAAAGAGCAATGGTGGTTAGTGCGCTGCCATATGACGTCATGTGCAAGTCATATATTCTCGGTATATATTTAGGAACTACGTCGCCACGTTCATGTAATCGACGGCACCAATGTGCGCGTTCTGCTTGGAAGATCACTGTTGCCAGAAGATGACGTTCCCACGATCCTTACGAATCTCTGGGCATACCTGATAAAAACGAGGCCAAAATTAAGGGACATTAATAAAAGCCGAAAAGGTAGGAAAGCGATGCAACGACCCAACGCAAAGAGACACGCTCGACTCGCCTCCAGCTACCTACGTCGGCGAGACAATGAATGGGATAAACGACGCAAGAAACAGCCGTGCCAAGGAATGAACACAGTTCGTTGTTTTTATTTTGACTCAAAAGAACCCCCCCCCCCCCCCCCCCTTCTCCAGAGCTCTCACTAGATCGTTAATTGTTGACTTCTACAGCGTGCTGTACTGTACCTCTGTTTTGTCTGAGAAAATGCTTGTCACATCTCAGAAGATTGTGGTCTGCAACAGGCTACCGGACACTTGCTGTAAGGTATACCTAAGAGGGTGGCTGGCTGAACAGTGTTAGGATTTCAGCCTATTTACCTGATCATGTATCTACATAACAGAGCCAGCCGCAGACTTGGGAGGAGTTCGAAAAGTTTTCTAACCGTCAATACGCGATCGCATGCCAGATAAAATATTCGCTGGCTGAAGAGACAGGTAGCGCAGAACATGAATGTGACGTGACATGCGGCTGCGCTAGGGCAGTACCCAGACTGCTCGCGAGTGCTGATTATGAAACTTAAGGGGCATTCACACTAGAGAGAAATCCCGGGGATTTCTCCCCGGCGAGCGCGTATCACGAGACAAAAACTCGAGGCTTTTGCGCTTCGCAAAGCCTGACGTTTTCGTCGCTGGATGCGCGTGCCGTGGAGAAAACCCCGGGATTTCTCCCTCGAGTGAATACCCCTTAAGAACAAAACCGAATCTACAAGCATGAGCAAGCTTGATTGCCTGAATGGCGTTCTTCGTAGGTGCGCTGTAGGCCCGGAGCGCCATGGCCCGGAGCTCACTCCTAAAGTTGATTTAGTAACTCTTGGTACCATGTCGCCCGCGCTAGTGGCAGGGCAAATCAGAAATACCGAAGTCTGTTCGTGACAGCATATTTATCGCAGTAGAGCCATTCTACCACTTAGCCAACTGCGCCACGAACGTGACAAGGCACCTCCCCAAGCTCACAGCATTGATTAAACCAACTTCAAACTATTTTTTAAAACCAACTAGTGAGGAATATTAAAAATAATTTCGCTGATATCCATACCGCGCACCTATCTCGTTTAGCTTGTGGTAAAAGGGTCCATGAACAAGAGCCGCCTTAGCCCGGCGCGCTTTTAAGTTTCAGGAGGATTTACTTCCAGCGCCACCTGTCGGCGTCGACATCAAGTGCATCAGGCAGAGCCACATTGTGAGCCCACCACCTAACTTCAAGGCCACTGTAGCAAGATACCGGCGGAGGCATTAGGTTCGCCTAACTTGTGGCTTGCGCTGTTGCGCATGTCATCCGAGGCACCCAAAGAAGCCTTTGATATTCACCAATGCAATCTTCAATTCGCTCCTCAATACGACTGGTATTTGGTTCCACGTCTTTTCTGTTGTATTTACCCATTCAACAAGTATCTTTCTTTCAGCAGGAAGTACAAATAAAGGAAGCGCAAAAGACGAGGACAAGTAGAGGACACAGAAATGAACAATCGTTGACTTGAAATCGACGTTTAGTGAAGAAACAATTAAAGGTAAAGCAGAAGTGCAAAGAAATATAGGAAATAAAAAGAAAGACTACAAACAATGAAAAATGCAAAAACATTTTTTTTTTACTTCAAATTTAAAATGTTTCGTTTTAGAACTTTGTTTCACTAGCATAATATTCAGAGGCCTCTTCTTTCCTTTCTTGTTTTCATTTAATTGGAATATTTTTTATTGGAGTAGGTTTATTTTATTGGAGTGGGAGCACGAGGGCCGAGACCTAGCGCTGCAGAAGACAGGAATTCTGGTTGATTTTGTTGAAGTCCCACCCCTGCCCGTTTCGACCTGACTGAGCATCGTACCGGCGTGCGGTCGTGTATAACTATTGCGCGGTGCACGTTGAAGGGGTCATGAAACGATTTTCCTACTTCTTCCTCCTTAGCTTTAATCCTCAACTCAAATGCGTATTGTAAAATCACGTCGTCGTGACATTCTTCGGCACCAGTGCGATGACTCCGAGCTTCCACCGTGCTTTTTATGCACACCATAGAACTTGTCATTCGCCAGTGACGATAAGTTCCGTCAGGGCACTCACTGATCACGAACGCGAATCCAAATATTCGCCGACGGATTGATTGTTGACGAGCGAATACGTCCCAGTGACGCAGTTCTCGTGTTCAATGCGTGAGCTGGGCTCGGCTGACGTCAGGTTGGCACCGCTGACGCGCTTTGGGAACCGCGGATGTATCATAGTGAAAAGGCGGAGAGCTTTCGAAGGCAAGAATGTACAAAATAGTCCGTTATGTTTTCAAATGTTCGTACCGAAAAGCTGGCTTTTGACTTTCTACCTTCTGCCTTTTAGCCAACTAAACGATATGCGATTAGTAAAGTACCATTTAAAATCATTTAGCCCAGCCCGAAATTCGTTTCATGGCCCCTTTAAAGGGTAACTGCAAAAGAAAAAAAGTGTTTTTTAAACAGCCTAATCGGTACAAGCATGTCACAAAACAAACGTTCCGCGAAAAAAAAAATATATTTTTTTTAGCAATATTTACGTCACAGGACGTAATTTAGTCGGAGTCACAACCTTTCCACATTTGAAACTCCCGCTCTTTCGACCCCCGTGGAGGAGAACTACGCCCCGCCCCTCGCCCTTGGATTTGCTCTTTTTTGTTGACTTCTCTGCTGATTTGAACGACGCAGTGTCTCGACTTCAGGTAAGATCTGGCAACAACGCACGCTAAACATGGCGCCGGTATTGTTTTAATTTGACGGTACACGAAAAGCTGCGGGGTGTGCGAGCACATAGCAAAGGCGTGACCGGAGAAGTGCCCCTGTGATTTTCCCGGAAGACGGAAAGTATCATTTGTAATCGTCGTGTGTGCTTTGAAAGCGAAGGGAGTTACAGGGTCCACGAGTGTGCAACCACAAGCCAACGTTCACGACAGCGCTGCGTTGACTTCGGCGATCTCGTTCTGTTTGGTGCAACACGGCGATGCGACAAAAAACTGAAACGTTCGTGGTGTGTGTGGTGCAGTGCTTGGAAGTACACACCCAACACAGAGCGCAAATTGGCTGTTGTGGGGTTGAGGTTAAACGGGTTCAGTCCCGTCGTCATCAGCTGATCCAGTGAAACTGGTCCGGGAGGACGCAGCGAGCGTTTTTAAAAGTAAATCTTCCTTCGTTCCGTTTCAAAATGTGGAAGATTCCCGACGCATACCTTGAATAAAAAGCTGCGGGCGTTTTCAACAAAATTACGTCGTTTTAATTGAACCATGAACACCGAATTGTTGTCCTAAATCTGCCGTTTTTATGCTTCGTGTTGAACTGCGTTTGCACAGCGACCTGTTGCGCTCATTGTGCGGTGTGAATAAATTTGGGCAAGATTTCCTACCTGCCCACAGATGCATGAACTGAGACTATTTTTTACGTAGTGAACATAGTGCTTTTTGTTTTGTTATTTTGGAAAGAGGCGCTGTGCATTTGTTACGGTACAATTACTTGAAAGTTCAGAAATTGGGGAAGGCGAGCAAGCTTTCCGAACTTTGTCTCTTTGCTCCCTGCTCTTTGGCACTGCCCCTAGTTTCAAGTTTCAGCAGACATACCTACTAGCAAGTACAAACTGCCCTAAAGCAGGTAAAAGACTGGGAAGTCGGGACGGTGCGGACTCCGTGTTTCGTGCTCTTCGCAAGGTGACTGGGGAAGTGCTTTTGCAAGGTATGCGGAATAGGCAACCGATTTTGTTAGGCCCGTCGTTTCCGTCTCTCCAGCAAAACGAATATGATAACCTACAAAGCCGCGATCACAAGCCAAGATTTACGACAACAGTACATATTCATTCAAACAACTTACATAAGATGGTTCAAAAGCCGAGAAAAAAAATCTGTCGGCTAACGCTGAATTTGAACGCCCAAGGCCTTCTGCGGACAGCTATTACGTAATCACCTGGCTGTGCCAGGTTTTTTACGTAACAGCTGTGTCTGGTCGCGGACGTTTGATGCATCCGAGGCACCCGGTGCGAATCTCGACGGCCTCCGGAGCGATATGACAAGAACGTAACTGGACACGTTTGTCGCTACGCGAACGCTCGATTGCCTCCAGCCAAATAGCATTCCTTTCGGGGCGGCATCGCTGCTGGAAGGCTCGCTGTCGGGGTCACTCATCTGAGATCTACCAAAAGTCAGTATTTAACTGCGCAAGCGCAAAAAAAAAAAATAATAACACGCTAAGCAAGTAAAGAGGAAAACGAAAGAACCGCGCTATGAAAGCCAAAACCCCGCATCGCTTCCTACCACTAACACCTGCGACAGCCGCTAAACACACACTACTTCACTTCAAGAAGTCTGACTCAAGCACCTGGGTCAGCACGAAACACTGATCACTTCGGCGAAACGATTAGTCGAGATAGGCGAGACAGGCGGTAGCGGAGACTTCGGCGGCCATGAAAGAATGGCGAAGCTTTTGTTTGTTATGGTATGAATCCAAACGGAAGTGCCCATCTTGTAAACCTTTTTGTAAATAATAATAACGCTCATCACATAGGTTATTCTTTAAACGTAAAAATATTCCGCTCAAAAGGAAGTTGCACCATATAACAAAGGTTTAACAACCAGTATCTAAGCTGTCAATCAAACTCTTAGCAAATGAGAAGTATAGCTGTCGATTGGGATTCAACGTCTCGGAATCCCAACTTCGTGGCGCGCGATTTAAAACGGGCGAAATAGCCGCAAACTAAAATCAGTCTCGCGTAAGAAATATTGCTGTAATTTTTTTTTCTAGCGGAAATATTATTTTTTGACATGCTTGTCCCAATTAAGCTTTTTTAAAAAAAATTCTTTTTCTTTGCAGTTACCCTTTAAAGACGATTGCAGTCGTACTGCACTGGCTAAATTGCTCATCCACAGTGGGTAAGAATGTAGCCATGTTCTTGCAGACTAAACCGCTCTGTATAAACCACGTCGTGGTATAAACAACTAACGACTAATCTTTATTATTTTTTGTGTTTGCTGTTTTTGTCCCTGTGATGGCCAGCCGAGCTCCACGCAATCATCGAATAAAGGCCAGGGGTGCTATGTTGCGCTTTTTGCACTCCCAGGAGACTTGGAAGAGGGAAGTGACGTCAACGACTAGAGCAAACGCAGATTGGATGTTGACGGAAGAAAACAAAATCAACATCCAATCTGCATTTGCTGCGTTGTTGACGTCACTTCCTTCTCCCTTCTCCCTAGTCTCCTGGGAGTCCAAAACGTGCAACATAGCCCCCCAGTTCCCACATACAGCGGCGCGCTAAGTTAGCGCCTCATGTGCGCTGGAAGCAGCGCTCATGTGGCACCAACTTGCGCGTGACGTAGTGCTCGGTTAGCGCTTCAGCAGCGCTTCAGCAGAGCAGTGTAAGCGCTCTCACGCTCCTTGTGCCGTGCTTGGTGCTGCGGAACAGCGAGTGCACGGCGATTCCGTTGTTATTGTTTTTCCTTTGGTATGCTGAAAGAAGAGGAACTGAAAGGGAGACGCTCTCCAAGCAAACGGTCGGGCAGACGATCCAGAGCCATGGAGTTTGAGCAACTTATTGATTGGGTATGACCTCTTCGCTTTCTATTCGACATGCGTGACCCTGGTTTCAAAGACACGCGGTTAAAAAATAATCACCTTCGAAAGAGCTCTGTGTCTCGGTACCTCAGCCTGGGAACAAGGTGCACCGAGTACTTGTCGGTATCTCGGTGGCGAAATATTTTGCGCACCCAGAAGGCTCTTTTGATCGTTAAGCCGTCCAGACAGAGATGCACTAAATGCGTATGTAACAGCATTTGTCTCGTTTCTATTTCAGAGTGCCTCATGTACACCGTAAAAAAACTTACAAACAAATATAATTACAATAAAGGGGGAATGTCAAGAATGCGACATTCCACTTTATTTAATGTGTTTATATTACTGTAAAGTTTTATTTTCAATCCCGCTTCTTTCTCTGTTTCTTAATTTTGTAGTTAAAAATACTTTTTGCTTTCTTTCGTCTTTTCGTATGCTTCTTTGTCATTTTATATATTTCCTTGCACTTCCGCTTTATTATCCCTTGTTTCCTCTTTAAACGTCAGTCGCGAGTCAGCGCTTGTCCGTGTCTGCGTCTTTGACTTCTCCTCGTTTTTTGGCGCTACCTTTTTTTTGCGTAATGTATAACCAACTAGCCCGTCATACGATTTTAGTAGCAGGAGGCAGTTGGTCGTTTTCTTCATCTAACAGCCCTGCTGCCCTAATCGCGTAACGCCGTTTCATATACGCTTCCATTTATCTACTCTCCACAGCGCGCACCCAGCCTTGTTGTCGAGAGTGCTACCGCTAAATGCGTTTGATAACACTGACATCCCTCCCGGCTCCCCGCCGTTCGTGTGAATGCTTGAGTCGGGGAGGGAGTGCGGCTGGTTCCGCCGATCACTGACATCACGCACGTCCCTCCCCGAAAAGCATCCCTCGTGCAAGTACTTAACGGTCTTGAGACTACATTGAGTATTCACTGGCGACCATAGCTGTGTGCGCGTCTGCTGAGCGCGTGCTGATGGCGAGCTTCCACAGTACTTTTTCAACGTGCATACCGCACCATCAAGAGTGCCGGTTTTAGCAGCCTATTGATGTGAGCTCGCTCTGAGCATGTGCTCTAAACAGCACCTACAAATATGGCGTCCAGTGAATACTCCCTATAGAGTGCTAGCCAAATTACGCGAATATTTTTAAAGCGAGTACAATATAAGTGAAGTCCTCACTCCCAGAATTGTGTCCGTCGGTTCGTCGGTGTGTCCGTTCATACAACATGTTATGTGATACCATGTGACGTGACGCCATGTCACGTGAGGTCATTGTGTCAGGTGACACCACGACTTAACACCGTAACATCTCATTGTGCCATGGGTATGGACTCGCGGTGCATGAAAAACAGACGACAATAAAGCAGTCGTTGTAATCCCATTTTCGTGTGCGGTTTAGCATACATTATCGTTCGTGCAAGAGCGACACAGCCCAGGCATGAATGGGACATTAATGAACCAATAAAACAAAGGTGAGACCTGCCAAATTTTCACGTACACACATCAATATGAACCTCTACATGCACACTAGGTGCCTGATCATCCTTGGGGTCGGGTGTGAACAAACTTGTTCGGACTTCTTTTTGTTTAATTTTGTCCAGGGACAATAGAGGACGCCTACGACCCAAATTATAAGACAATGGGAGACCGCAATCCCTTCGATTAGACTGTACAGATGAAGAGACAGATAACAATTAAGCACAGCAAGCTCAGACGGAACAGGGGCACACATCAGGCCGATCAGGAAGACGTGGATGAGCTCCAACAGACTATGTTTTAATTAGACGTTCAAGCAGATATCGTAGTTTATTTATTTTTTTCGTTTTCTAACGTGTTTTGTGTGGTTTCGATCTTACGTTTGTTTGTTTCATCCCATCTTGGTGTGCGGTCCAACAACCATTGTCGTTCATAAGAGAACAATACATATATGACATTTAATGCCTTCTAAAAAAATTTAAACGTTTGCTTCTTTTACGGGCTGTTACGTTGTCACGCGTGAGCACAGCAAGAACGCACGAATGTTGATATCTTCGGGATCGCACTTTTTCTTTCATTTGTTCTTGGCAGCAGCCGATAAAAGTCGGTCGCGCCGCCGCCGGGATCGTTCTACGGTTTTCGTCTGTCGGCGAGCTTGCCTGGATTAAAAAGTCCGTCTGCCCTGCTTCCGATCCTCTTCTCGCCGTGGCCTGGAGTCCTGCTCGGCCAAACGCAACAGGACACTCAAGTGCTTTCTGTAGAAGCTTATTTTTTATGACATATTGTTTGGCTGGGTTTTTGTGAATAATAATCCGCAGTTCTAGATGGCAAGACGTCCCACTAAACTCACAGCAACTGAAATACACGGGCACTATTTTCTCTGGAGGGGGCATCCTCGGGTCCAACAACCTCTGTAAAACGTTTTCAATGAAAATGGTTAATTATGTGCAGATTCGGAACTTATTCTTTTAGGCGCTTTGTGCAACATATTTTGAGAAAAATTATAAATCTTTGGGTGGAAGAGACGTAATATAGCAATTATTGGTTTGAAAACGCCGTCCGACGGCGCTGCTTTGTGTCTGCTCCAACGCGCCGAAAGCGGGGCCTGTCGAGATCTCTAATTAGATTTTTAATAGAAAAATCTGCACCCATGAGTGTAATTGCGGTTTTTCTTTGCTTAGATTTTGCAGATTGAGTTATAATCACAAATAGACGATAAAAAAATCCACTTGAGTGAAAAATAAATAAAAATTCGCTGTCGATATGTTTTGCTGTTTCTATTTCGAATAATTTTAATTAAGGAGAAGTCGGCGCTTTCTCTTTGTGGCCTCAGCAGCTTAGAAGTAGCGTATGATGGCCAGCTAATTTCTTTATTCGAAATATAACGAAGTAGATAATATATAAATCATTATCGATGAAATTAATTGTTATACTTCGTCTCACCCTACGATGGACTAAAGGCAGAAGCTACGAACCGCCAGATCCAATCACGAGCCACTTAGACATTGTGTAGTATTTCGCTTCGAAGCACGTGTCGGTGCCCGCGCCTCGGATTGCCGATTGGAATGGGCCGACTGGTTCAGATCGAGCAATGAGTGACTCAACGATTTTACATTGCAAAGAAAGCCACGGCTTACTGGCTCTTTGCAGTGTCGAAGCTATAAAAATGACGCCGCGTTTTTGGATTCGGAGCATTATTCGTCCAAACCTAAGCAACGCTAAGCGTGTCATAGTTTAGCGTAGAACGTGATTAGACCTGGGGCACTAATCTGGACACTTGGCGAGAAACTTTGCGAGAAACTTGGCGAGAAATCTGGCGGGCGTGATTGGCCAACACCGCACTTGACCTTGGCGCCGGCCAATCAGAGCCGCGAGATTTCTCGCCGACTTTTTCGCCAAGTGTCCAGATTAGGACCGCTGGCGGCCCGTGGCATTGGCCTTTAGTCCATCGTAGGATGAGACGAAGTATAGCAATTTGAGTTGTATGCTTCACTCATAGACCCGTCAGTATTTTGTGCGGGCGCAAAAAATACACAACACTGGGGCAACCAGCGTCATAAACGACCCCGATAAAACGCACGCGCTCGCATCAACTCTCGAGGGGAAGCAAGCTGATCGGATTGCAGTGAAAAGGTGCCGTGTCTACGATAACGTGCCTCGCTGATCCAATTAGTGCTCTCCGCAGGGGATACAAAAGAAAGCTGGCGAATTGTGCGAGCCATCAATTAACGGCTAATTTGTTCCGCCCCAGTGGCAGATGGCGCCACACCTTCAGTGCCGACAAACGTCGCCATGTCTGCTGGACCGTCTGTGCCACTTTGGTAGCGAGGAAATATTGGCGGGGACGGGAAAGCCGATGGCCGTCGTCATTCGGAGTGCACGGTCTCGGAAAGATCTCGACCTGATTAGGTTCCTTTTTGGTCCTTCTATGGTTACTGGCAGCTTTAAAAATGCAGGGTGTGGCTATTTTATTACTGCTTCTTGCTTCCTATTGGTTCGTTGGCCTTCTTAATAGATAATACGCCAATCCCATTGGCAGCGGGCAGATGATCTTTGGGACTCGCCTTGCCCGCCGCCTTTGCAGTGACTATAGAGGGATCCATTCTGTTTCAGGTCCTCTTTCTACCTTCAGAATAGGACTTTTAAGGCAACAGACGAACCGCTCTTTATTATAAATATCGTACACATTGTAGAGCCACCACTTTATGTTGAAAGTGTCAGGAATAATTCAATACGAGTGTCAAAAATAACATATTTTTTTATACGGCCATGGACAAAAAACCAATTCCGCTCGCGGACTTTTTGTTAGCAACGAATATAAGACGTGAGCCATGCAAACAAACAAAAATAAAATGATCAAAAACAATAACACTGCGAATCTGTGTATATAGGGAGTATTCAATGGCGGCCATAACTGTGCACGCAGCTGCTGAGTGCGTGCCACGGTGTAAGATAATACTCATCAGGTGAGGACAACGCGGTCCTCGCGCAGTGCAGATAAAGTTCGCTTTTCACTCTCTCTCTTTCTCTCTCTCACTATGGTTTCAAGCGGCACCGGCAGATGACTCGTCGACCCGTGGGCACGGCAAAGACGGCTCGTGCCGCCTCATGCTCCACACGCACAGAGCTCCAGCGAGGTTGTCGCTCGTGCAGAAAGACCACGGTGTACCGGGGTGTCATGGCAACGAGATCATTTTTTTCGCTCTCACACAGCTTCGCCGTTTTGCCGCCGGCGACGCTGTCAGCCGCGGGCGCGGTGGCCGCGGAATAATGCAGCCTTTCGGATGCCCGTCGAACGAACACTACCTAATTCCTCGCGCCGCGCGTTCAGCCCCGCCGTGTCCTCACCTGAAGAGTGTATCGTACACCGTGGTGCGCGCTGACAAGCTTCCACAGTTCTTTTGCAACGTGCATGCCGCACCATCAAAATCACCGGTTTTAGCAGGCTATTAATGTGAGCTCGTTTTGACCATGCGCTCTAAACATCGCCCTCAAAGATGGCATTCAGTGAATGCCCCCTATACTCGAAGGGAGCTATCGGTGCTATGCTATCAAAGGTACGGGAATTCTTCGTCCTCGTGGGCTAATGAATAAATAAATAAATAAATAATAGTTTGTGCACGCACATTCCTCCTCTCTTCAAAAATGCTAAAGATAACTTGCCCAGAGTCATGGTGTTTTTCGTTTTTTTCTTCTCGTTTTTTTCTAATTACACCGTCATGGATGCGACTGTAGTGCATCGAATCGAGATTTGACTTTTGACTGGCAGGAGATGGGTAGGAGAGGAAGGAGTAGGAAGACAGACTGCATGCAATTGGTCCCTGCTGGATTCGATGCGCCACTATCACATTCACGTAAACGTAGCGCATATAAACCTTGCCTAGGTCATTTTCTGGCCTCCTCGCCTGCGCACTTTCTCTTCTTATCAACCTTTCAATCATTAGGCGTATCCAACTGATCCCCTAAAAAAATGTTTGGAAACGTACGGCGCCTTGGAAGATCACCCCCGTCGTCAAGAAGTCAATTTTGTTTTGTTGGAAAACCCAGGCTGGTGCTGGTCGCTGTGGGACAGGACCCTTGCAGATTATGAAGCCCAAATGATTACGGTATGCGCATGAGCCAGTGAAAAAAAAAGGCATTGTAACCGCAGCACTTTTTTTACTCTAAAAAGGACAGCTAAATTCGTGTTCGTGTTTGTGCCGTCCCTCCCCACCATCCATGGTGAACGTTTTTTTTTCTTTGTCGGGTGTTTTGGGGAAGGCCCTAAATCCCTGTCCGCGAGTCAGACCATTGATTCTTTGATGGCTGTTACGGTAGATATGAAGTTGTGCCCCGCAAGGACGATTTTTTGCAGTCCTTCAACTCGCCCGTTTTTCGTGGGGCAGTGACAACAGTGCTGATCAGCGGCGTTTGGCCGAGGAAGTTTACGCCCACGAAAATGTCTTCCAACGATCAAGCACTCGTATTCTGCTCTGTCGTTTGGCGATCGCTCTGTCTCTCTCTCTCTTCCTTTCTGTGTGCGCGTGGGCATATGCGTGTGCGCGTGTGTACGTGCGCGCATGTGACTGCGTGCGCGTGCGTGTGCATGCGTGTACGTATGTGTGTGTATGCGTGTGCGTGTGTGCGTCCGCGCATGCGGTTGTGCGTTCGCGTATGTGTGCGTGCGTGCATGTGTTTGTGTGTGTGTGTGCGCGCGCGCGCGCGCGTGTGTGTGTGTGTATAGCTAGCATGCCGGTGGATGCAGCTCACGATCGAACGCCAGCTCCATCGCTATAGTTACTGTCAAGAAGCGCAGGGCCTGGGTACACTGTGCCTGGAACGCGTCTCCGAATGGTCTGTTTACCTAATACCACCTAGGAGACAAGTCCTGCGCATGACAAAAGGCTGAAACGTTCGCAGACGACCAATGCGTTCCTCACCTCCCCGCAGCTCGCATCCCAAATGCTAGCTGCGAGGAGGTGAGGAAACTCTCTCTAAAACCACGTGACCCCGGTCTATCATTTGGAAACTCTCTGTAATACAGGCTCTCTAATATTACACTCAAGCTTCAGTGACTCCATTTGTTGCCACCTCGGGACCACTTTTCATATATGGGCGGGATAGGATTCTAAACACGCCAGTCGGAGCCGTGTTCTAGGAGTTGTAGCGTTGCTGTTCATAAGCCTAGCTTGGCGATTGGTTCTTTCGCATCCTTATCGGCCACTGCCACGATCTCAGTGACTGCCGGGCAATGATAAGATGCCCGGTGCTTACCACGCCTTGTATTTCTTACCTTGTCAGTTTTTATATTTGCTTCTCGCGAGGTTTCCATAGCACCCTTTATAGACGCTACTAACGTCACTAAATACTGTGCCAGAGTTCTTCATTCCCCTTTTTTAATGCTTTGCCGACAACAGTCTCACTCTGGCCGAGTCTATATTTTGATTTCCTGCGGCATCATTGGACGGCAGCAGTCATGGCAGACGTGCGCCGTCACTATCATTATCACTGTTTCGAATCGCTGCCCTAGGTTCATATTCTGGCCAGCCAGTTTCTGCTGCAACGAACCGGGGCGCTTCTCCGCCACCTAGCGCCGTGACGCCACGTATCTACAGGAAATCAGATCCTAACTTTCCGTATTTAGCGACTCCTGCATGCTCGGTTGCTGTGCCCTCCGGTGCAGAAGCGGGTCAGAAAACGACAAAAGTATCCTCTGCCTCCCGTCAGGCAATAAGGCTACTGTGAAGCCGTGAAGTGCTTGACTTGCCATTATAAAACGAGATAATGTCAATCACATAGCCGGAAGCAAGCTTTTGAGGTGAGTGTGCTTCACTGGTCTGCTCCGCGTATGGGTGGTATTCAGTGGGCGCCATACTTGAGCGCAGTGCTCACAGCGCACGCATGCTCATAACGACACCCCACTTATCTACCTAAAAGATTCACAATCTTAGTGGTGTGAAGCGCAAGTTTCGGAAGCGTTGTGGAAGCTCATTGTGAGCTTGTGGTCTGCTACAGCGGGCAGAACTATGGCCGCCAGTGAATACCACCTACTGGCGACGTGCGCGATCGAAAGCGTCGCTGCGGTCGGCCTTCCATGTTTGGCCGAATGTTGACTATGACCTCAGCAAAGGATTTCTCATCGACGGAAATAAGAGTAATCGAAGAACTTCAATTTCGACGGTGTTGGTATTATTGCTTTAAGAGCGCAATGATTTCAAGCTTCCACCATGCTCCTTACAAACAGCTTCGAAGTTGTTCGCAATGTAATGACGTCACGAAAGGTAACCATATGAGGGCGCCAATAAAACATCTCGCCGCTAAGGGACCTTTTGGCGAACATTTGCTGCCACCTATGGGGCGAAGTACGGACCTGAGGCGCACTGGGTTGGAGAGTATTTGTAGAGAAAACAACGGCCACGTTAGGCTTCTTGTGTGCTACCGGTTCGTTTTCTTTTTGCTGCTCTTAGTTTTCTTTCGCTGCTCTTCGAAGCATTTTGAGTAGTGATGTCTCGGGATGAGAACATCCCGTTCGCGTTTGTCAGGACAGCTGACTCGTCTTCCAGTTCTTCGAGGGGTTGGACTTGTCAACACTCCTGACGGCACGAATCCAGGCTGCCCGCTTAATGGGATGAAGCTTAGCACAGGGGAAGCGGAATAAGCTAGTTCCAAACCCGGGCGATAATAGTTCCGAGAGCCGAAGGCTACACAGTTCACCGGCATGATTGCGGTGCACGTCGTAATCTAGAACGGGCGTGGTCAGTACGATGACTCGTGTTCACCTTGTTCGCAACATCAAAACGGTCTCCAAGGCGCGCAAAGGCGAGAAAAGCAAGATGGCAAATTGTTTAGAACTAGATACTTTCGAACCCAGGCGCATCAAATACTCCGCGCATGCGCGCCGCGTATTTCTACAAAAGGTCCATTGCTCGTCGCCTCGCAGATAATAAAGCTGCTTAGACTGAGCTTCACGAGTCACCGCAATATCCTTGGATTGAATGCCGCGTGCTTCGAATGCCATGCGGCATTCGAAGCACGGATCTCGCGGTGACTCGGGTTCGAATCTGTATGCTGTATGAACGTGTCTACTGTTCACAAAAATCACAGTCCACACGTGCTAAATCACAGTCCAGCCAGCCAGCAGGAAAGTGCGCGTGCATAACACACAAACAGAAATTAATGCACTATTGTACGATTTTATGGAAGGACGTGTGAGCAATATGCGACCCCGGCTTTACGGAAGCGTTCGCTCTTGTTGAGCATCTATTTGTTTTTTTACATATTCGATTAAAATTTTTTCTCAAATGTTAATGTCCGAAAGGAAAATATTTCTTACACTTCGTTTAATTTCGTGCATGAGCGTAGCAGAAACTACAATCATTACAGTAGCGAGATCCGCGCTCGAGACATTCCTTCCGAGCACGCTCGCTCGGGCACTGCGAGCATAATCGATTGCGCTCTCCTTTCAACGACGTTTTCTCACTCCGTCTATTTCAAATACTACGGCAATTTTTTTTTTTAACTATCGACATGTCTTTTTCCAGTCAAATGACACGTCTGAAACGTTTGATTCATTTGTATGATGTTTTCTCCGTCTTACCGAATTGTTGAACAGATGTGTACTAGTGCATATCGCTACGGATTTTTCTTTTCCTCATACAAATACCTCGGTTATTTTCAAGCTAAAAAAATTAATGCAATGAGCTTAATTAAATTAAACTTCAATAGTCTATATTATTTGCATATAAATAACTAATAAGATGTTTAATGAGATGGTCAAAAACTACTCATCAAAGCGGCTTAATTCGTTTCAAGATATTAAACAAACCGGCGATTCGACGCAAGAAAAATGCCTAGAGCTGGGTGACGCACCGCTATACAACGTCCTGTAGAATGCTCCCGCAGAGTTGGGGACCCTACAAGGTTACACATCCCTTCACAATCATAAATCTAAAAGTATCATTCATAATAACGGAGACAAGCCGTAACTACGTGGCTGCCGCGAGGTATGAACATAAAAAGAAAAGTGAAATGACTCGAGTTGCATCTTGCAACCGGAACGTTTTCACCAACGTTCCCCCGGCCACCACGCCATGACGACTTGGGCATGTGAACCGGCGATATATTTCCTGCCACCATATCATAACTATTAACTACCCATACGGGCGTCCGTCTTATCTAAGCCAACCAGACTAGTGCGACGTAAAACCATTCCTGTATCGACTGAAGTAACGAAAACACAACGGTGTGGCTGGGGCGGTTTGTTGCCTAGTGGTGTATGTTACGTTGTCAAGCGGCACTTCGCTCGTGGATGGAATGTTACAAAAGTTGCGTGAGCCCTGTAACGTTAAAAATGACTGAATGTTTTTTTTTTTCTTTTTCACATTTTCACATTTTTGTGTTTTGACGGAAGGTAAACAGTCCACAATTTGATTTTGTGGTAGGTGAATCTCGATATTTGTTTAGAGTGTTCTTTCTAAAAATTGTAAGGCCTGTGGTTGAAGTCAACTACCAAGCGCTGACATTACTGTAATTTTACTTGCTGGCAAAATTTAGTCAATAGACATCTTTCTTTTCTTGGTTAAACATTTAACCCAACCGACCTAGGGCTATTTTTTGTGTTACTGATGTAGTGACTGAGAGCTTTAGAAACGTAGGGCACGGCGTACTACGTTAATGATCCTCGCTTAGTGTGTGGTTATTCGTTGCTCTTGTCACCTAAGGCCGCAATCTTATTGACTGCAGAACGATAATAAGACGCTCGAAGACTAGCGGCGCCCCGCAAGGCGAGTACCGAGGCACCGGCTTCAAAATTATTTTTTGAACCACTATGACTAGAACGCGATTTGCAGCGGGCATTTAGAATCAGATAAAAGGATACTGTGCACGCTTTGAGCTTTCTAATGCAAGTTTCTTGTAAGTTTGACATGTCTGTATAAAGCCGTGGCACTGTTCTCTAAAGCCGGGTTCACACGGCTTATGCATCATACAAAAGACAAACTGCATACAGATCCGATCGCGAGTCACCGCAAGATCGGTGCTTCGAATGCCGCATGCAATGAGTTCATAGAGAAACTTGGCGCGCGGTATTCGAACCAAGGATATTGCGGTGACTCGTGCTTGCAGACTGTCTTCTGTATGATGGGGGCATGAACAGTGTGACCCCGGGTTAAATCGAGGCCACGCTGCTTATACATCGTACAAACGACAGTCTGAACAAATTAGTCACCACAATATCCGTGGTTCGGATACCACGCGCCCATGCGGCATTCGAAGCAGGGATCTCGTTGTGACTTGCGTTTGAATCTGTAGGCAGACTGTCACAGGGTGGAAAAAGAAACGCGTGACTTTTGCCGATAAGGGGTATGTGACAAATTATTTGCACGACCACCACCCTTCACCCCCCCCCCCCCCCCCCCACACACACGCACACATTGCGAAGACTGTTTTTAGAGGGTAAGGCAGTGTAATGAATATTTCAAACGTGTTCGATTTGGTGTTTAACCTGTTCGCCAGTCAATAAGAGGTGTCCGTGCTTTGATCAAAACAAGATTTGTCAAGTTAATTATATTAATTTCAGCATCTTTCATGAGAGAACGAGATACATCCTGTGAGGCAGATATTGGACAACAAAACAGGAAAAGAATAACATTGCATGTTTCATTAACTCTCGTTCCTAACAGCCCACGGCGAGGTTAATTCATATAAACAACCTTAACGAATTAAAAAAGAAAGCATTAACTATATATGGCACTGCAGTATGTCTTTCAGGCAAGTTCTGTATTTGAGGGGGAAAAGATCCATTTAACCCGCCTTCTTGTAACCAATTAGAGAGGAACTGTAAAATAAACCCGATGTTTATCGTTGGTTGAAGGCTCTGCACAAGCTTTTTGGATCAGTTAAATTACCAGAGACACTTTGATACGGGTAAAGAAAAACTTTACTAATATAGTAAGATGGGCTAGTTGGGTGGTAATCGTTGAAAATTTAAACCGCAAGCGGACAGACAAAGACATAAATTAATTGAAAAGCGCAAAGCTGCCTATTTCGTGTCACTGTCTGTCCTTTAGGCGATTTATATTTTTAGAAAATAATGTACATAGCATTTCTCAGTGCGAAGAATAGCAAAACTATCGTCGCGCTATGCCTGAACTTTCTGCGGGAGCGCATCGTCCGTGATAAGATGGACCAAAAAAAGAAAAAAAGAAACTTAAGTTAATATTCTTAAAGTCTGTCGCCCCAGAACTTAAGTCGCGGTAATACTTCGGACCTCCAAATGCCACGCTCCAGTTTGCTGCGTAGTAGAACTCTTGAACGTGACTGTTTACGAACCCACCGCTCATACCTCGTCTTACATAATGCTGACTTTCCGATTAGAAATGCAAAGTAGGCTCAGATTCCTAAGAGTTCATCTTCTCCGAATTTGATGAATGCTAATCTGCTTTATTCACGAGGGGAGCTTCCGTAAGCGGTGGGTACGCTCGGCTCCCATTGGCGATCCACAGCTAATCTCTTTATGCGCCGCGGCCTCTTGATTCCACCGGGCGCCGAAAAATCGGCAAGCCGTCCTTCGCCTGACGCCAGCGCACGGTCACAGCAACGCCGGACGCCGGCCAGGGGGCCAGTCACTCACAGCTGAGAGACGAAAGGCGTGGTTTAGTTTGCTGATGTTTCTTGCTTCGTGATTCGTTCTTCGGCCTTCTTATACACCAACAGAGTCTTTACAAAGAAGCCATATTTTGCCCACATCGGTTGTGGGCAGTACGCTTGAGCAGAAACCAGATTCGGGAGATGTGACGCATCTGCGCGTGCGCGTGCTGACAGCAGCGCCACCGCAGTGGTGCGACGTCAGAAAGTTAAATGAAAAGGCGCCGAAAAGAGGTGCATTTGCATCTCTACGTCCCCGAGAACGTCCGCCCATATGAGAGGGCAAACAAACCCCACCGTAGAACCACTCATTGCAGCGTCGATAAAATATTTTATGACCAGTTCTCCAGCTGGTTAGCTGGAGAACTGGTCATGGACTGGCCAAATGACGGCGAGATCACAGACTGACCAAACTTTCTCCACATACGGCTCTGCAATTCAGGTGCTCGTGGCGCCGCCGCTCCGCCCTAAAGAAGGAATGTGTGTCCCCTTTCAAGACGGAAGTTGGACCCCGTCGCGGGGTGCAGGGGTATTTTGTGACGAGAGATGTCCCGAGTCAACGCCTCCTCGTTGTCCGAGCGTCGGTCGCGAGCGTGTGTCGTCCGCAGGCCATTGTGAATGAATTTAAAACAGCTATTCCGTCAAGTCGCCGTTGTTGACACTGCCTCGCCATCGAAGTCACAGCAGCGATTGGGGAGAGGATTTATGACACTTGGCATTTCTTCCTACCCCAACGAGAGCTTTTCTGTCACGGTGCGTGTACTAACCCTAACTTCCATGTGCTCGACTGAGAGAGTGTGCGCTAGGACGGCTCTCCGAAGGCGCGTACCCTCGAGAACCTTCGTACTGGCAACGGCAGGACGCGCTTGCACGGAGTATCGGCAAACTGAGCGCTCAGCTCGATGACGTTTCAAGGGTAGGGTAAATCAGAATAAACCTCATGCGTGAGGCAAATGCGATTATTTGCTGTAGCCTTCGCACCGACAGCCATTCCCGTTTGCGAAAATAAAATAAAATCAACATGCGTAAAGTGTTGATTCCATATACGTCGCGTACGCAGTGCAACCTATTTTACTATTTAGCCATTCATATCTTTCTAGTTCAGGCACGTGTTTCCGTAAACAATGAAAACAAAACAAATGTTACTATAATTATTTAACATTTGTTGATTAACGTTTTAGTTAGGGAAAATAAACGTATGGTTCTAATTAGAAAATTGCAGAGCGTCATCGGAAACCACTATATCAGTCAATTGTAGGAAGATAGCCTTAAAGCCGGTTTCACACTGCTCAAACATTATACAAGAAACAGTCTGCAAACACGCTTCACCGCAATATCCGTGGTTTGAATGCCGCGTGCAAAGTTTTCTCCTTGAACTCATCTGAACTCATTCGAACTGCATTCGAAGCATTCGAAGCACGGATCTCGATGTAACTCGTGTTCGAATCTGTATGCAGATTTTCTTTTGTGTGATGTATAAGCAGTGCGACCCCGGCTTCATCGGCACTCAAGGTGGTGCTTAAGCGCCCGTGCGCCCATAGCCTTGACTACACATAGCCAAAGAAAAATTCCTACGAGTATAGACTCGCTCAAAAACCTGCGTTTAAATAAATCAAACCAGTGCTGCTCAGATTGACGGACGTGTTGCCTTCATGTCCTACGGAAAGAATGGACAATGAATGTGTTGACAAACGAATTAACGTAAAACGTTTCATATAGATTGGAGAGAAAACCGAGGCAAGTTTTGATGCACTCAAACTTCCAAGTATGTATGCCTGGACACACACGATTTGAAATGGCATGAAGAGCAGAGAGTTTTTTGCAGAAAAGGACGCGGCAGGATTTGACAGTCGATCCCAACATTTCACAACACAAAACCGGAAAAGTAAGAAAAAAAAAAAAACTGACGTAAAACGATCCACGCCTTTCTGCCAGGGGAAGATGGCACGATTTTATTCGAAACTTTTGAGCCGTCCCAGAAAATATGTCCTCTAGAACAAGCCCCGAAAATGAATTTTCAATGGGGTTGAATTTCTTTTTTTGTTTTTTTTTCTTTTTCGAACGTTTTGTTTATAGTCAGACATGCACCGTCCTTCTGAAAAAGCGAACCCCTGCAGTCGGCAAAATCGGCTGAGAGCTGAATTTCAATCCTCGGTATTCCTTCCCCCCCCCCCCCCCACACGCACGCACACACCCACACACCCACCCACCCACACACACACACACACACACACACACACACACACACACACACACACACGCACGCACACACACACACACTAAAAAAAAGGGCCTTGCTATATCTTAAAGATTCAGAGCTTTATCTGTTTCGAAATTTACCCCGGGCTGTCCTACGCATTCTGCGGGAGAAAAAGCTTCCGGTGGCTTTTGAAAGGCGATGGGATGCGTGTATAGCTTGAGGAGATAATTTAAAATCATTGTATGCAATAAGTAGTGTACACTGTTTTATAAAATACTATGACTGCACTATGGGTGGGAGAAACTAAATGTTCCTGGCTTGGTCCTTGCAGCTCCTCCGGAATACCACGTACCCCTTTCTGCAATGTCTTCATACGTATGCTGTCCTTCTTTGTGTAAAGAGGAACACAGTAACCAAAGATCTAAATATATATATTATATATATATACATATTTCTTTTTAATGTTGCGATCGATTCTCCGCACGCCGCTAAAAAAGCCATCCTAGCAACCATTATAGAGCCGTGTTCCTTTCCACTTCGCCTCATCCTTCTTTGTACTAAAGTCAAAGCTAGAGACCACTTGGTTTATAAACACGAGCCAGTTAGAAACCACGTGGTATATCATCACGTTTCTATCAATGTGTGCGTCCAGAAACCCGGATACGCTTGTTAGGTAAATATACTAACGGGGTTTATATGTGGCCCGTAACCATTGGCGATTTTTATCGCGTGTTTTTAAACCTCCTCACACAGCTTGGTCTTTTGACCGCCAGGCGCTGGGAAAACATGACTACTTCGAGAGAGTTGGCGAGCGAACCTGCCGTGACAGCTTTTTCTTCTGACTACTAGGTGTCGTCGATTTCACAGAAGTCGCAAATAGACTTAGAGGGAAAGGGGGCCGGCGGATTTTAAACGCTGTTTGTTTACATGCGGTAAAATCAAAAAAGAAAAATTGTATGGCAATTGCTGGAAAATTGTGTTGCATTCGTCAAATGTTCTAGCATCACTTGACATCAGGTCATGTGACGTTAATTTTCCCGCTAAATTTAGTGGGGAAATTGAATTGCTGTAAAAGTCATGGGACGTTAACTTTCCCGCTAATTTTAGCAGGGAAATCGACGTCACGTGACCTATAGAGCAATTCGACTTCCCCGCTAAATTTAGCAGGGAAACTGATTCGATGCGCAGGTTTGTGACATCTCTCAATGCAACCCCCCGCGCTGCATTATGGGACGTCAGAGGTCACGACTTTACGCAATGCGGCTTTACGAAATCCGGAGCGACAGCCAAAGAACTTTTCACGTTGAGACAATGTTGTACACTGCGAGAGCTGTTTTGCGTGACCTGTTTTACTTTCTTTTGGAAACCCGCCTGTTCACTGCCAATGTAGGTGACACTAATAGGTCATGAAGTGCTGCCCACGAGGTGTATATATTTTTTAAAGTCTGCTTTAAGATTGCGTTTCAGCGCTGAGGCAACGGAAAGTCGGTGAGTAAGCAGAGTGTCAAACCGGAACCGAACGAAACCGAAAACTTGAACCGAGTCGTTATTTTCAGTCGAGCCGCAACTGAACCCAACCGAAATCTTCGGCGCCATCTTAGAACTGAACCGGAACTGAACCCGAAAAAATATAACGGTAACCAGCTGAAAACAATTAACGGTGTTTTCACTTTTTTTAGTTGTAAGAAATAAACATTTTAGAATAAAAAAATTGGCAGCTGCAGTATTTCTATGTATTGATCAGATCGTCATATACAGAATTTCAATCTGTGAAAAATTGCGGGCTTTTGTGGCGCTTAGCGTTATTTACTGAAAGCATATAAATTGTTGCACGACCCATTTTACATCTACACATCATTGAGGCATCCAAACATGTTTTCGCTATTGCCAAACTGCCTCAGCCGAGCATAGAAACATTGAAAGGACTAAACATGACTTATCACTGAATCCGACGTTACATAGAACAAGTATGTACGGGAGGGATACCCGAAAAGGAAGATCCTAGTGGCCTCAGAGGGGCAACCGAACGTTGACAGCTGCTCTCACAGGAGGGTCGTTCTCAAGTTCTTCCGCAAGCTTCAACCACCTCCATATATTGTTTAAGAGAGAGAGAGAGAGGTGGCGTGAGAGAAGCAGGGGAGGTTGTTCTAGCGGGAATGCTGAACTGGTTCCCCATAAAAAGAAGCAAAGAGAAAGGAAAGAAGGGGGATAAAGAAAGGGGGAAGGAAAATAGAGAAAAATAAAATAAAGACGTGAACGCGCTAAGAGTTAATCTCGAGTTATTTCACAGGCGGTTTGCGACACCGGATTCGTCGAGGAAGTTCAGTAGCAGGTGTTGTATTACTTGGCGGCGACGGGCCGAACCACTTGGATAGATGATGTCCTCGTCGTCTGGATCACGAAGTCCAATTCTGGCGAGCTCAGTGACGAACCGTTGACGTGGATCGCTATATTCTTCGCAGTTGAAGAGGATGTGGCAAATGCTTTCTTCATCGTTGCAGTTCGGACACTGGGAGCTCTTTATTGCAGATATTTTAAAAAGAAACGCATTTGTAAATGCACTTCTGCTGCGTATTCTTATGAGGAGAGTGCACTTCTCTCTTTTAAGACCCTTTGTGATGCATGGCTGATGTTTGGAGTATCTGGTTGGGGAAAGTTCAGTTATGTAACTTTTTATGGACTTTCGTGTCGCATTGAAATCTGTTGGACTGGGAATAGTGCGCGGCAGTCCATGTGCCGCTCCTGCGAGTTTATCGGCTTCGGAATTACCAAACAGTCCCACATGTGAAGGTACCCATTGAAACGCAATGTTGAATCCAGAATTGTATAAGTGCTTTAACGTAAGTTGAATGGTGGCCGTCGTTTCGTCCATGGAGTCAGGATTACCTAGGCGTTGAAGTCCCGTTCTTGAATCGGTGACCAGCACTACAGTTTGTGGGGTATGTGAGGTGATGTAGTTAAGTGCCTTCTCAATGGCCTTAAGCTCTGCCGTGGTGGAGCTGACCACCGCTTGAAAACGGCCGCTCCATGCCGTGCTCTCCTTTGGTATAACAAAGGCCGCGGTAGCGCTGCACGTTCCGAAGTGAACGGAGCCATCGGTATACACCTGTAGAGCTCCTGGGTATTTTGAGGAAAGGACCTCCTCAGCAATTTGCCGCAGTACAATTCCTGGTAGATTTCCCTTCCTATACACTCCCGGGAGATGTAGATCGTACATTACTGGTGGTTCGCGCCATGGCGGTTCTTCAGCGCAAGTTAGGGGACGAGATTTCTGGAGCGATGGTTCAACGTTGTATAGCTCTTGTAAATGTAGGGTGAAATTGGAACGCCTTGCTTCTAGTTTCTTGAGCAACGTCACTCCACTTCTGGTTTGATGAAGACGTACAAGTTGATTAAGTGTCGATTGTGTCGCTCTCAGGTTAAGGTCTAGAGATGAGCTCTCTGCATAAACGCACTCATTAGGTGCTGCTCTCGGAACGCCTAAGGCGGTTCGTAGTCCTCGGCGATGGATGCGTTCTAAGCGAGTTTTTTGTGTGTCAGAGAGATGCGTGAAAGGTAGGGCATATATCATGCGGCTCACAACAAGTGAAGTGTGTAGCCCAAGCATGGATCTTGGAGCATTTCCCCATCTTAGTCCACCAATGCGCCGAATGGCATTCACGAATTTAGTTGATGCTTCGGCTATCCTGTCAGCTTGCTTTTTCCCTTTTAATCTTGGGTCTAAGGTAACGCCGAGGAACTTGTACACTTTGACGCGTTGAATTTCGCTCTTGCTAATATTTAGGTTAATATTATGGCATGAGCGTCTCTTCGGGTGCGGTAGAATCATATACGCAGTTTTCTCTTTTGAAACGTTGAGTCCTACTGCATCCAAATAGTCTACAACTGTGTCGATTGCTGGCTGCATAGCATTCTTTAACGTGTCCCGTCTTGTTGCACTCGTCCAGAGGCAGATATCATCTGCATACACAGAGCACGATGTATAAGGAGACGTTCTTTTAATAGCTGGAGGAAGGCCTGCCATTGCGATGTTGAACAATATGGGGCTGAGGACGCAACCTTGCGGAAGTCCAATATTTCGATGATGTGTGACGCTTAGGGTGTTTCCAAGGCGTACTTGGAAACATCGGTTGCTCATAAATGCAGACAGAAACGTCTGGACACGCCCGGTGATGCCGATTCTGGTAAGTTCTTGAAGGACAGATAGGATGCTGACATTATCAAAGGCCTTTTCTACGTCGAAGAAAACAGCAAGTGTTGTGTTTCCTGTCCTTCCTCCATGCTCGACACTGCTGACAAAATCCAGTAGACTATCTGATGCGCTAAGTTTTGGACGAAACCCTGTCATTTCGTCTGGAAGTAACTTCTGACGTTCCAGGAACCAAGCTAGTCGACTTTGAATTAACCGTTCCATCAGCTTTGCGACGCATGAAGTCAGTGCTACTGGTCTGTACGAGGTAGGCAGCTCTGGTGGTTTTCCAGGTTTCTGTACGGGGACAATCGTTGAGAGTTTCCACTCATCTGGCACTCTTCCAGATTCCCAAACTTCGTTAAACAAGCGAAGCAGGGAAGAAAATCCATAGGGAGGAAGGTTTTGCAAAGCTTGGTAGGAGATTCCGTCAGGGCCAGTGGCGCTGTGGCGACGGCATTTCCGTAGAGCCACGGTCAGCTCATTTTCTGTGAACGGGTCATCCAAGAGACTTGCCTTGCGGTTTACTGGAGTTGGCCGCAGCAATGTACGAGCCTGGTTAGAGTATGAAATGGCAAATTCTTCGGCTAGGTCAGGCAAGTTTGTCTGTTGAGCAAGCGCTAATGTATCGAAGGGTCGAACCGGACGTCTGTTTCCGCTTAGGCAGCGAATCACCCTGCAGACTTTGCCAAAAGAGGTTCGTGAATTCGATTCTTCACAAAATTTTCTCCATTGGCTCCTGAGGAGCCGGTTGGCGTATCTCTTGAAGACTGTACATATTCGGTTGAATTTTATCTTGTTCTCGAGAATCGGGTGTCGTCGGTAGCAAATCTGTGCCCTGCGACGAGCTGCGGAGAGATTCAGCAGCTTTAAGTCCGGGGATGGGAAGTGTTCTGGTAGTCGAATAGTTCTTGTGCTGTTTCTTAGTGCTGTCTTTATTGCATCAATGATATCATCGTTCGTAGAGTCAAGTGTGAAGCGAAACGTGTCCCAGTGGATAACATGACATACTTTCTTTTTAGTGTTGGAACAACCCCTGATCTGAATCCAAATAGGAAAATGGTCGCTTCCCATTGTATCAGGTGCCGTGGACCATGTAACGTTGAGGGATGGATCATGCGCTGTAACATCTATTGCTGTAAAAGTCGATGGTATTCGCAAGTATGTCGGGCTGCCCGTATTTGCCACCACAAGTCCTACTTCATCGAAAAGTTCTTCGAGTTTCCTTCCTCGGCGATCTGATCGTACGTTACCCCACATTGTATGATGCGCGTTGAAGTCTCCGCATATGATAAGGTCTTGGCGATGTTGTAGACACCAGCTTTGGAAGCGGTCGAACATGTCCGTGTTGCTTCCGGGACGTATGTATAGAGAGACAACAAGTACCGTTTTCTTTCCAATGCGTACCTTAGCTGCAACAAATTCTGCGTCTTCCGTACATAAATCAGTGGTTGGGATTTGACACTGGGGAAGCTCTCGGCGAATAAAAAGGGCTGCGCTCCCATTCGGAAAAGTCGAAATTGATGGGCACGTGTAAGTCTTGTACCCAGATAAGGAACAACCACTTCGGAGGGCAGCCTCCGAAAAAGCCAAAACGGGTATTGGCGACTGTTTGATATATAATTTGATTTCAGAGAGTTTTGAATTCAGACCTCTGCAGTTCCATTGGAGTATTGTTGGGTATTCTTGTTTACCAGTCATATTGATTTGTTATCTGTGCCTGCAGTTTTCCTCTGTTATATTGTCGAAAGTGTATTGTCTTCAAGTTGCCGGTTGTGACAATTTATTTCTTGATTATAGCGCAAGGATGGCCTCTAGGCACAATATACCCTTAAGGGCCGTTTTGACCTCTCCTGCTGGTAGACCTTCCATGACTTTTCTAATAGTTGCAAATACTGCTTTTACGATTGTCATTTTGGGACTCTCAGCGGCATCTTCACGCTCAGGAAGTGTTGTGCTTGCCGGAGAAGCTCTAATCACCTTTGATTCTTCCGTTGAACCACTTGTTCCGCCGCTGGTGGAGTTCCTCGAACCTGCAGGCGTCACGGTCTCTTTTGATGGTATAGCGTCGCAGTCGTTCGGACGTGCGTCTAAAAGAGCGGCTCTGTAACTTTTTCCTCCAGGCTTCTTGGGCTTCCTCCGTGAGTTATTTCTTGGTTTACCAGGCTGGAAGATAGTTGGCGTCTCCGACGAGGCATCTTCAATCGGGGAAAGCCGTGGGAAGTCATCTGGGCCTGCTGAAAATTTAACTTCCTGTTGCTGTGGTTTTGGTCCACGAAGGAATGCTTTAGTACGTGCCAGTGCTGCAAGTCGGACCTTGCAGTTAACGTAGCTTGCGGGGTGAGGATCACCACAGTTGGCGCATTTTACGGTGACCTCCTTAGAGCAAGAGGTTATGTCATGGGGACCTCCACATTTCTTACACTTTGTTTCCCCTTTGCAGTATTTTGCTACGTGTCCTATGGCTTGGCACTTGAAGCAGCGTGGTGGGGGCACTACGTGCTCTACTACGTCATGTCTTGTGAAGCCAAGATTTACCTGGCTTGGCCTTTCAGTGTTTGGACGGAAGGTTAGGAGAACTTTGTCCGTTGTAATAGCTGCGGCTCCAGGTTGACCATGTCGGTGAAAGAGACGCCGAACAGCAATCACTCCCTCTGGCGCAAGGTAATCTAACAGCTGAGCGTCTGAGTACCACTCGGGAACACCCCTGATGAGTCCGTGATTTTGCAGATATGTTGCGGACACGGAAGCTTGAACTTCAATGCCACACAGATTCTTCACTTTTAGCAATCGTCTGACTGCTTCCTCTTCGGCGATCTCCACACGGAGACCTCCACGTGCCGTGAAATGGTGGCGCAGTAGTTTCCCACCTGCTGCTGCGCTGATCGCGCTGCTGAGGTGTAATGGGTTCTGTTGCTGTAGGCGGCAAGTCTCATCCTTCGGAGTCAGAAGAATTGGCACGCCAGTGCTTCTTTTGCGGCGATGTTCCACGAGGATGAAGCCATCTTCGTTGTCATCCATTAGGTCACCAGTGTCATTATCGTCGGCGATGATCGTAGATTCTGAAGAGACGCTTTCATTTTCTTCATCGTCTCTTTCTTTTCTACGTTTCACTGGGTTACGTGGGCGCATATTATCTGCGGTCGAAGCATCTTTCTTGCGGCAATGAGAAAGAACGTCACCGCTTGTTCCAGGCGTGTCTAAGTGAGCCATAAGTCGAAGCTGTGGAGTCCGAAAAAGCCTCCGGGTACTACCTTCGGGTTCCAGGGACCCAGCAGGCAGCCGTGAGCCCCTGGGGTGGCAGTGGTCGACAGGGAGTGGCTGATTTTCCACAAAATATTTGAAAATTCGAGGAGCGTAGAAAGCAGCGATCCTGATACTAACAGTCTTCTTCTTCTTTTCTCCATATATTGTTTAAACTTTATAGTTTTTGCATGCAAAATAAATGCAATTCAGAATTGTTGTTAACAAGTGACACGAACATAATTGCCGTATTAACACCCCCAAATAGAAGAGGGAGTCCTTCAGGAATAAACAGGAAAAGGGGAGGGAGAGGGTGGGTACTTTTATAAACATGCTATGTTTTAAACGTTCGTGGGCGCCTTATGTATACGGCACACACCAGACTGCACCAAAGAATAATAATTTCTGTCTCTAAAATGCATGGCCTGCACTGAGCGCGAACCTTCTGCAGCGTGCATTTCACAACACCGGATTTGATTTTCTCAGTAAGAACAAATCGCAATGACCACCAGCATATAGTGCGATTGCGTCACGTGTAAACCATGCTTAACAATTCAGTTTTCTGTGAAAGTGCGATGTTCGCAACACTAGCAAAAGTATACGTCCATATTGTAAAGTTGTGCAGGATACACCTTTTCAACAAGGGCGCACCCATCTTGAATATCGTCAGTTCTGGTAGGCGTTAAAACATCGTTTTCATATCTCCACGCCGCCGGAAGTTATTCATGAAAAATGCGTGATTGTCAAAGATTCTTGTTTTGCCTCACCTATATTTTCTCGCATGTGCCATTCTAAAATAGTTTATTTTAGTTTTTTTTTCCCCCACATACCAGATATGGAACCCACGTGACTAAAAATGAACGGAAAGAAAAAAGGTTCGCGATGATCTACGACAGCCTAATAAAATGTTAGAGTGCGTGTTAGATACTGTAAAGCACAGCGTTGTAAAGTCCACGTAAAACCGATTATGACATTAACATCCAAAGACAGTATTTCGCAAAGTCTTGAGTTCATAAAAACCGACGCCGAAATGTGATATATGTTAGGATTATAAGAATCTTCATTAGTCCTTCGCGCTATTTATGTGTATTTAGGAATGTCATTACATATCTATATTTATTTTCGCAGTAAGGCATTGTGTGTTGGATTGATTTGAAGAATAACACATATTATCCCTCTCCTCACACTTTGTGTACTTACTTTCAGACCTTTCACATCCGCGAAGCAGTGTTTTATACTGCCAAACAACGAACAAAAAAAAGAAGAAAAAAAAAAATTACCGCATTTTCACGTGTTGAATGATGTTGATTGGGGCGAAGCTAGGGTGGTGCTGATGATACTGATTTTGGTCATAGGTAGTGCTGATGGTGCCGTTTTCATTCATGTCAGTAGAGAGAGAGAGAATAGATCTTTATTAAAACAAAACGTTCAAAGTGGAGATTTTAGCAGCTGCAGAACCAGCGCCGGCTACTCCAGACCATTGATTGAAATTACAAGCAGCATATAAATTTTACAAAAAAAAAAGATTATGTACATACATATATACATATACATACATACATATACATATATACACATATATACATATATATATATATACATACACACATACACGCATACATACACGTACACGCACATACATGCATATATATATGCAATAAAATAATCATTTACATATTTACAATATCGAAAACCCGACGTCACAGTACGTCCGACCATCCCTGGTGGGAGGCACCGTCCTTGGACTAAGCAACCGTCCTCACTATGAGGAGGTATCCACCTTGTCCTCGGACCGGCAGCCTCTAGAACGGTGTCCTGTCCCTTCCAAAAATAGGCCTTCAGCACAGTGACGGCATGCCAGGAGCGTACACTATATGAAATTTGTTGTTGTCAATAGTTCTCACTTAATTTCGTGTCCTCCAGATAATCTACAAGATACCCGATCACAGCTTGTTGGGTCCTTCGTGTGTTCCATGGACCAAGGAGTGTTGTGAGGGACAATGGGCGGTTATCGATAGTAGACATTTGTTCTCGAAGATGGTCTCGTTCTTCTGTGTACCTTCGGCAGTTGATTAGTACGTGTTCTGCGTCGTCTATTTCGTCACATGTGGTGCACAAAGGGGAGGTAACTTGTCGTATTCGATGTAGGAAGTGTTGTCCAAAAGGAACACCTAATCGAAGTCTGTGTATCAATGTTTCAGAAGCTCTTGAAATGTGTCTTGGCATCCAAAATTTTAAGTTAGGGTCAATACGTTCGAGGTGGGAGTTTTGAGGAGCGTCTTTATAACAAGTAGCCTCGGATCTTTTCCTTGATGTCCTTCTGAGCAGGTTTAATGTGTCTCCTTTCGTGAAAATAATTGCAGTCTTGGTATTTATATTGTGGGCATTTTTGGCTGCCCGATCGGCCGCTTCATTTCCTTGAATGCCACAATGTGCAGGGATCCATTGAAAATTAATTTTATGTCCAGTTTCAATAGCTCTCGAGAGGTGGAAACAAATATTAATGGCAATAGATGAACTTGTTGGTGATATGTATTTTATCATGTTCAGTGCGCTCATTGAATCCGTGTAGAGAGTCCAACTGGTAATACTACTTGTTTTCTGAGTAAAGTAGAGAACCGCTTGCAAAATAGCAAATAGTTCTGTGTTAGTTGAGCTTGTCTTGTGTGAAAGTAAGAAGCTTTTTTCTATATTTAAAGATGGAATTATAAATGCTGCTGTAGATGATAAATCGCTTGTTGACCCATCCGTGTAGACCGCAGTAACGTCATCCGGGGCTTCAGAAAGCATTGAAAGTGTCATTTGCTTCAGCGTGGTTTGGTTTAAAGTCGATTTTTTCACAGCTCCAGGTACTGATGTAGAAATATTTGCAGAGTAAAATGTCCAGAGCGCAGCTGGAGGTTCAAATGGGAGTGCGAAGTTTGCGGGAACTATATCTGCATTAGCCATTATTACCTTATGTACACTGGAAAATGTCCTACGGCGGATAGTTGCAACGAGTGGGTGATCATGATGTCGTGTAAGAAGGCGAATGAAATGTCGGAGAGTTTCCCGTTCACGTAGAATCGGTATTGTGAGGGCGTGAGCTTCTGCAACCACCAAGGAGCTTGCTGCGGCTCTTGGTACTCCCAAGCAGATTCGGAGGCTGCGGGCTATCAGATGTTTGAGTCGCGCTTCAAGAGTCCGGGAGAGCCCACATAATGCTGGAAGTGAATACGAAAGGGACTGTGTAACGAGTGCTCCGTGGAGAGTTAAAAGTGCTTTCGAAGAGCCACCCCATCTGGTTCCAGAGCAGCAGCGTAAGATATTGATGTATGGCGCAATTTTTCTTTCTAAATATTTTACATGAGCTGTCCAAGACAGGTTCCGGTCAATGTACACCCCTAGGAAACGATGAGCCTTCACCAAAGGCAAAGGTTTCCCTCCAAGCGTGAGTTCAAGGTTATTGAGTCTTCGTCGTGTAAATGGAAGGACCGCAGATTTCTCAGTAGAAATCGACATACCTCGTTCAATGAGAAATTGTTCAATTATTAAAAGTGAAGTTTGTAGACGAGTCTGAATTGCGCTGGGATTAGCATCTGATGACCAAATAGATATGTCATCAGCATACATGGAAATTGATACATTATCTGGTAATAGACCAGGAAGTTCTGTCAATACAAGGTTAAATAATGTGGGACTTAATACGCTTCCTTGAGGAACTCCTTGTGAAACATGGTGCTTTGATGTAAAACCATTGGGCGTCCGTGCGTACACCGATCGATCATGGAGGAAATCACTCATCCAGTTCACTAGGTGGTCACCTACTTCTAGTCGCTGAAGCTGTTCGATAACATGGCAGTGGCTAACAGTGTCAAATGCCCGCTGAATGTCTAGAAACACTGCTACTGTGATTTTGTGAATGCTGCGTTCGTGTTCTACACAGGTCACGAGATCGAGTACAGAATCCATAGCTGACATATTCCGCCTAAAACCGGTCATTTGGAACGGCAATATTCCACTGGAATCTAACCACCAATTTAGTCGCTGTAAGACCATATGTTCCATCGTCTTCATCAGCACGCTGGTGAGGCTCACTGGACGAAAAGATGAGATGCTTAGAGGGGATTTTCCAGGTTTTAAAACAGGCACTAAAATTGCTTCTTTCCAGACAAGGGGTATACAACCACTAGCCCAGCATTGGTTATACATATCCAGTAAAAAGGACATTGCGTGCTTCCCAATATTTGTTAGTGCAGCCGGAGTGATACCATCTGGTCCTGGGGCACTTTTTCGCCTGAGCTTTCTCAATGCCTATTTCAGTTCACTTTTGTTAAATGGCAGATTCATGATATGGTTGTAAGCTGTTGATAGCCGCGGGGATGGGGTTTTCTGATCCGTGTTTGCTATGGCTGTGGAAACGTGTTGCGTCACTGCTCTGCAAAATTCTTCGGCTATATTCATATCGCTAACACCTCGATGAAGTGCCAGCGCGCGCAATGGTTGGCGTTTTAACACCGGCGATTTTAATGAGCGAACTATGCGCCATGCTTGTATTTTCGGGGTGTTCGGTAATATTGAATCCCAAAGACTCTTCCATCGGCGTTTTCCCAAATATTCGAGCTCGTGTTTTGTTTTCGTCTGAATTCGTCGGGCTTTCATTTGATCTTCAAGTATTCCGCTCCTTCGAGCTTTTCGTTCCGCCTGTCGGCGTTGAGCACGCAATTTCTGGTACTCAGGATCTACCCCTAGATGTCCTTGAGGGACTTTTAACGTTTGTGATGATTTCTCAAGGTTAATTTTTATCCCAGAAACGAAATCATCTAGTGTCTTCAAATTTGTCATTGAGTCACCGTTCAGTGCACGAAACTTGGACCAGTCAGTTAAAGCTGTATGTCTATGTTTCACAAATGGATGTAATTTTGTGTGACTTATATAGATAGGTAGATGATCGCTTCCCCTGGTGTCGCAGTCGGTATACCAATTGGCCTGAGCTACCAAGCCTGCAGAGCAGATGGTCAAGTCTAAACAACTAGTGTATCCGTCTCCTTTAAGGAATGTCGGAGATCCGTCGTTTAGAACGCAAAGGTTGTTTGAAATGAGTATTGAGTCTAACATTGATCCTCTCTTTGATGTATGAGAGCTGCCCCAGGTTGGACTATGTGCATTGAAGTCTCCACACAGTATGTAAGGTGCATCCAAAGAAGCAATGAGACCTTCTAGGCGTTGTAAGTCTGTTGTGCTTCCTGGTGGTATATATACGCAAACAATATTAAGTACCAGGCCACGAATGCGTACCTTACAAGCAACAAATTCTCCAGAACTATCAATGTCACTCACAATTTCTACTGATGAAAGATCGGATCTTATACCTAACATTACTCTTGAGGAACGGAGCTGAGCGTTTGAGGGATATAGCACGTAATCAGGCAGGCGAAATTGTGCGGATACGTGGCCTTCACAGATAGCTAAAACCGAGAATTTGTAGCGACTGACAAAATCCTTGAAATCGCTGCGTTTTGGCATTAGGTGACGTGCATTCCATTGTAATAAAAAGGAAGTGGCGTATACCTCAGTTAGATGAGTCATTGAATGCCGTTGAGAAGTGGTTCCATGGCCAACAGAGCTTTAATGGATGATTTGGAACCGATTTTCGGGTATTCTTTGATAATTTCTTTTATGACTTCCATCATGAGAGGTAGGAACATGTGAAGGATGCCTTTTGCACTGCTTTCTTGATCTGGATGGGCAGACTCAATGTGATGCGCGGTTCTAAAACTAGTACGGCGTCGATTATCCACATGGGAAGGTACTTCCTCTTCGGTATCTGCAGTTGCTTTTGGGTTTGGTGGTATGACGTGGGAACTTCCTTGTCTTGTCTTGTGATCTGTTAGTGTTGTGTTGCTGCCACTTGGAATTCCTTGCAGAACGTCAGAAAAGGTAGGCCGTGATGTTTTATTTTGCGTGGTCATTTTGTCACTTGCCTTGATAACATCCGGATTAGGAGCTGGAGCTTTCCGTGAAGTAGGTTTGCCATAAAAAAGCTCATTTTTCTTAGCAGCATGCGCCGCCTGTTTTCGTATACAGCCTGCATAGGTTGATACATGGCGCGAGCCGCAGTTTGCGCATTGCGGTTCACGTGGTGTCGGGCATTCTTTGTGGTGATGAGGACCTGCGCAGATCTTGCAGCGACGGGAGCTGCGGCAGTCGCGAGCCAGGTGGCCATATCGTTGGCAGTTGTAACATTGAGTTGGTGCCTCGCAGTGTTCTTGCACGGGGAAGCTGTGGAATCCTAGTTTGATTCGTGCAGGTAGTTGTAGGTCTTCACGAAATTTAAGGATTACTGTTGTCAGGGGATGTTTTGTTACGGGACCATCTTCCGTCGAGTGAACTTCATTTGTCGTTGTGCAGAAATGACTCCGTCGTCTCGTAGGTATTCACCGAGTTGATCATCACTGTAGTCAAGTGGCACACCCCAGATTTTCCCCAGATTTTTTGAGTACGACTGTGGTACAACGACATCCACCTTGATTCCCGCGAGGACGTTTAGTTTTAGCAAATTATTCGCTGCTTCGGCGGACGCCACAGTGACAGTTAGTCCTCCATTTTTGTCAATTCGTTGAGACAGGACTTTCTCTTGGGATGTTGCGACGATTTCTTGCGCCAACTTATTAGGGTTGACCTTCCAGAACGACTGGGATGGACCATTGAGTTTGAACAACACCGGAATGCCAGCCTTGCGAGTCTTCTTGTAAATCACCTCAGTGAAAGGTGTCTCCTCATCGGTGATGGACTGCTGATGTTCCATAGTTTGAGCAGGTGGCTCTTGATATTCATCAGCGCGCCGTTTTCTCGGAGGTATGTCACTTGTTTGGGCAAGGCTTGAACCCGAGTCATGGGATACTGCGGTTGGTATTACCACAGGTTGGGAGGTGCGTAGAATTGTTGAGGAGGCATGTTCGTGCGGTACAGTGCCAGCGGGGCTGATGACAGATGTCATCGCCACAGCGGCCGGTAGTGGTATACCGATTAACTGTCACTAATGGGTATAAATGCTGAAAAGCTTGCCGAATGGTAGAAAGAACAGGTTGCTTCGATCGCACTTCCCCTAAACACGAATGTCTTGTTTTTCTTCAGTAGAGGAATGTGTGGTTTTCTTCTTTTTCTTTTTTTTAAGAAGAAAGATGGGATGGCATCCCAAAGCCCCATATTTTTTTTTCTTCTTTTTCTTTTTTTCTTTTTTTTTTCATCTTTTTTTTTTTCTTCATTTTTTTCTTTTTTCTTTTTTTGCTCTCGCTGCTGAACTTACGAGCAGGAGTTTATGAGCTCCTGCTCGTGAGCTCACGAGCAGGGGCACGCCGGACTTTTTTTTTTTTTTTTTTTTTTTTGCTCTCGCTGCTGAACTCACGAGCAGGGGCACGCCGGATGGCGGACGGACATACGGACATGGCTAGCCCCTAAAGGGGTATCCACACGAAGGAGAACTCCACGGACGGATGTCGTGACGTCAGCAACCTGGGAAACTCCGTCTACGGCTCCGCCGCGCGCACTTGCGGAGTTCTCATGCTAAGAGTACGAAGCCTCCGCGCCTCCGCCACGGAGGAGAACGAGAGAACGGCGCCACGAGGCGTCAAAAAGGGGTGACGTATGTCTCACGTGATGCGCGCTCCGCGGAGGAAAGGAGCGGATTTCTCCTTCGTGTGGATACCCCTTTAAGGAGCTTCGCCCCTAAAAAAACGATTCGCATGTCGGTTCAACAGCAGGCGCACCTTCGAGCCCCGTATCGTGGTTAGTTTACCAAAAAGATATACATCAGAATTAAAATTACCCCCCAAATTATCTAAAAATGCTCTGCAAACCTTTTACGGTGTTGTTCTCCTCAACAAGCCCGTGTATAAGTGATTTGAGAGAGCCTCAAGCTCGGTTCCATGGGCGCCGCCATGTTTGTTTATGCTGATGCCATGACACAATAGGGGGACTGCGCTTTTTGCAAGACTCCGTTTTCTTAGAAAACCTTCGCACATAGCGTAGTAAAAAAACGTCAGAAATGCATGGTCAGAAAGCACCGAGAACAATTCATCCCAAGAGTGCTGTAAAAAGCAAATATCTTCTTTTATGCGCAGTCCCTCTCTTCCCAAGAGCCTGCGTTTTAGATCATTATTTCCCATTTTTCTCGCTGCGGTCTAGGATTTCGGACACTGGTCTAGAAACTCAAGAACATTTAGATGTATGTTACCCTTTTTTGTGAGGAACAGCAATTCTATGAGTCTGTGGGCTGGACAAAAACGAGGTACGCAAAACCGCGTGGCGGAACTATGACGATTACGCACGCAGACCTTGAGAAGGTGGCCTATATATTGATCTCATTATGAGCGTTCTGCGCATGCGTGACGCCAACATCACTGCAGTTCACGGGACGCAGGTGCCAGTGGGCGATACAGCTGACGTCGTCTCGTGTTCTGTTCGCGCAGTCCCGCGGCGGGGTTGTCGCACGTGCGGAAACGTGCGTTCCCACGATGCATGCTGGCAGCGGTGGCGCAGCAAAACTGGCTGGTGAGAACGGTCTATCAAGTAGCTGCCATGCCGAATAGAGCATAAAGTACAAATTTGTTCCGTTTAAAACAAAAAAAAAAATCAAATATTAAGGGTGATGCTTATTTTCAAGTTGCCTCAAGAACAAACCTCAACCACCAGGCTATACCAGTTTATTCTCTACAGTCATGTCCAGTTTATTTGGACTCCTTTAATATAAATACGCCACTATATGGACACCATTTCCGGGGACAAACTCCGAATATGCATGGAATTTCGTCCTTAAACGATTCTTTTTTTTTTGGAATAGGGTGGGAGGGGGGGGGGGGCGGAGGCGTTTATAGTAACGAGCCATCCCTGCATATAAGAAAATGTTCACTTCGGTGCGCGCTATTTTAGATCAGATTCACTCTGAGTAGAAAGGTACTTATAGATTATAATGAACAATTTGGATCTCTCCTTTCAGAATGATTATTCGCCTACATCAGTGCTGAGTGCAAACAATGTTGGTTAGAAAAACAGGCGTTGTGATTGCCACTCAGTGCTTTTATAAAAGAGACTGAACGGGCTTGTCCTAACACTTTCGTGACATTTTCTAATATTACTGCTCTTAGCTCAGTTACGTCGTCATCATATATATTAAGAAACGTATTTGGTAAACTATATTTAAATATATATATATGACGACCATTTGTGCGTTCTACGATTCTATGTACTGTAATTACTTCCTGAGTTCGAGATCACAACTACGATTCAACCTTTAATACCCCAGTCAGACACGCTAATTTAGTGCACTTCAGAAGACTGCACTTCGCCTTTAGTGCCATTTGTGTAGTGTGCCGCACGGCTTCTTCCTGATGAACGCACTCGGTTAACCCGAATTAGTTTGCTTCTTTTTTATCGTCTTTCTCTTGTTTTTTGATGATCGATCAGAATCATCCACTGGCGTAAATATTGTCAATTAACGTTATGTTGTCTCGTTACGTCTCTTTATTAAAAATAATAAGTATCGCTGAGACGTTTATGCTTTTACTTTAACATTTTACGTGTCTAATAGTACTTTACCTATCTCTATTGTCATCAATTTTGAATGAAACTAATTTATCCCGTGTGGCACCGAAACACTTGAACTGACATTCGATGAGCTGAAGTGTCCTTTGTTGAAGTGCACTAAATTAGTCTGTCTGACTGGGGTATTTTACTGTGACGCAAAGTTGTACCAATCACAGATATATTAGTCGATCTACCACACTTCCTTACAACCTCTTGATTCAGGTAAAAATGAGGTCTTTGAGGTAAACAAATGGATGTTGAGCAGTAGAAACACGACGTTTCCTATGTTAATCTAATTTCTTTTTTTTTTACTGTTTCGTCAAAGTTAAATTACATAATTTGTTATTCTTGGTACCTCAAAAAAAAAAGTGGATCGTACTAACGAAAATTACTATACAGCCTAGTTACTAATTTCACGGCGGAATTAGAACATATAGAGAGTATTCACTGGCGGCCACATCCGTGTGCGCTGCTGCTGAGTGCGTGCTGACGGCGAGCTTCCGCAGTCCTTTTGGAGCGTGCATTTAGGACCATCAAGGTTGCCGGTCTTAGCAGGCTATTAATGTGAGCTCGTTCTGAGCATGCGCTCTAAACATCGCCCTCAAATATGGCGTCCAGTGAATACCTCCTATTGCTGAACCAACGTGGAAAATTATAGTATCAATTTAGCGGATCAATCCGGTTCGAACCGGTTTGAACCGTTATTTTTGCTCGCCGGAACTGAGTCGGATCTGAATCAAAACCCGTGAGCCCGAACCGGAACCGAACCAATAAAATGTCGATTCGACACTCGGGTGCTAAAGTAAGGGCTCAGTCAGCGCCGCTCTGTATATTAGAACGATTAAATCATATGTTTGGCTTGGGGCTGAACGCGCGCTGATCCTAAACTTAGGTTACGCTCCTCTTCAAGATTCGGTACCCTTGAGATGAAAAGTCACCACACTGTTTTATAAATTCTTGGAGCAAAAATATCACGCAGGTTTTGCTGACATGATGACTTTGTACGAAATGGAACGACATCAGCGAAAACAGCGCGTACATGCTTCCTAAGATATAAATATTATCTATATACGTACACGTTGTACTAAAATAACGTTAAGAAAGACACGCCACCTCCAGAAACCCCTTGTTTAGTTAAGCACAAAATCGCATTGTTTCAAAAAGGTAGTTTTATGCGCGTATTTGTTATTATTTGTCGAGCTTAGAGCATGTAAGGGAGCGAGTGCAGTTATATGGAGGAATGAACGCGTAAAAAGGGGGCTTCGAGTGTACGCGCAAGCAAATGCGCAACTCTCAGTGGCCGTAAAACGCTAGCGAGTCTATTTTTCGGAACAAAATCCTTCCGAGGGCATACTGTTGCGAGTCGTTCGTCGAGCTTGTATAAATACGAAACGGCGGACTGGCTTGTTTACAATCTTCCGTGAATGCCGATTGGAATCATAGATGTCATATACGTAGTCCTCGAAGAATTTATAGATGAGAGGCTTAGTCTTTTTGTGTGCATACGAAAATGTTGGAAGCTGGGCATGATTGAAGCTTGCCTGCAATAGCCTATACCTTACAACAACAAAAAGGTAGAGACGATTTTTATTTATTTACATAAACACGCAGGAGTAAGGCATCAACGAATGCTTGCAACAGGGAGATTGATTGGAGCACAGCAAGCAAAAATGGGAGTTCCCTGGAGATATTGGGTGCTAAGCTCTGTGATAAAAATAACATAAAAATGCATCCGATCAAAATAGGGTTTAACGAAACATTTTCAATATCTAAGTAGAATGTTTTTTTTTTTATAAAAATACTAGCCTCAGCCAGTGTTTTCAATAAGAAACCGGATACCGCACATGCTGAATCACATATCGAAGCTAGAGGAAGTTGTCACAGAAAGTTACTATTTTACAACTTTTTTTCAGCTCCTGTGGCATGCTTTCCTATCGACGCTTAGGTTTTGCGACACGAAACTCTAGTCAAACGTAGTAAAACTATAGTTGTTTTCTGACGTTCTTTTAGCTACGGAGTGCTTCACCCGTCACTGTTGTTAGTGACGTAGCATGGATCTCTGCGCGTTTACGAGTCCGCGTCGTTCTGGCCCCTATGGAATCGGACGGCTTGGCTTGCAACCCCAGCCGGCGGAAAGGATCCAACCCGCTAATGCGTGCTTGCCGGCCCGTGGACGGCCGCGGTCGTTCCGACGCCCAGCAAGCGTCCCGCTGCTACCAACGAAAAAACAAAGCAGAACAAAAACGCCCATTTAAAAAAATAGGAAAACAAAATGGTGTTCCGGTTTGCATTTAAAGCGCGAACGAACATATCGGACAAAATGAGAAAAATACGCTACAAAACGCATCTTTTCTCGCCATATTAATTAATGTAGACTATCATCGCTAGCGGTACTCCGGTTTAATATCTTTGTAACTACGTTAGCATTTTTTTTTCTTTGGTGTCTGTGAATATTGCGAAGTTTCCATGCGCTTTGTTTTAGACCCGGTGAGTTCTCTGGGTTACAATTATTTCGTAATGTCTTAGTTAACAACATATTGCTTTTCAAAATAAAGTATATATGCATGTATCCACATTATACTTATTGAATTTTTGCTCTAGTTTGAATTTTTCTACACGGTGTGCAAGTTGGCCTGCTCTTTGCGCATCTCGTGCGTTTGTTTACTCGCCAAACGGGTCCACATGCTTTTGTTTACTCCCGACGACCTCCACCAATGACGACACGAGCTTGGCTGCCTCGTCATCGCGCATTTGCCGCGTGTTCGCTGGGTTGCCCTTTTATTGGCCTGGTCCCTCCCTGGGCGTTCCCATGCGTCAAAGATGCATTTCGGCGCACTCGCTTTCCGTATATGAAGGTTTCTTTAAACCTATATATTTAACATAATTTCTTCATTTGTAGTGTTTGTTTGTTTTTTGTCTATTTTCCGGCCCCTCAGATTTTGACAAGTCCTGGATGCAGCTCCTTAGCCAAAACGTTTGGAGAGCCCTGGTTTAGAGCGAAGAATGCGCAGGTACTGTCGTTTGAGGGAGGAAGAAAAAAATAGTTATATTTCTGCCAGAAGACATGAAACGACTGACTATGAAGCTTGACAAACACGAAAGTAGACATTGGATATTGAGTAGTTCTTTGTTTTTGTTTTTCTGAAGTACTTACATCGCCCTGTGGTCATTTGTTGTGGGCTGGGGAAGGGGGGGGGGGGGGAGGGGTGGTTAAACTACACTGTGATAAGTGAGGAAAGAATAAGTCCTTATCGTCAATAGACACAATCTCTTTCGGAGGGTCGTTCTACTCCTTCGCGGTTTGCAATTGAGTGGAACGAAATGCAGAAATCCTCCACCGGGGCGGCTGAAAATGTAACAGAAAAACGCGGCGAAAAAAGTGGCAGTACGAACAAGAAACCTCTATGAATACCAAGATGGCACCAAGGCTCAAGGTTGTTTGACATCTAGCCAACCCGCTGAACGCCCGGTGAGAAGCTGGTGGTAGCATTGTTAATATCGATTTTAGAGTGGATCGCGGTTTGCCATTCGTTTGGGAGTGCTGATATTTAGCCCCCATAAATCGATATCAGTCATTTCCTTTAGTTCAACTTTTGACCGGAGTTAACATTTAAGGCGCTTGGCGTACAACTTGTGTCCGCTTAAAAAAAAAAAACATCGAACCGAGAAAATGCATTCTAAATGTATTGATATGACGTGCACGTCACAGAATTAGGCTTCCTCTTAAAAATATTTTTGCGCTATATTTCTGTTACGCGACTCATTTCGATTTGGAAACGATTCCCAAACATGTCTATTTTAAGACGTAGACCCTCAGTGCATGCTTCAGAATTCCTAAATTGAGTCTCGCAACGTAAATTCGGTCGCACAAAGGAACAAACCTACATGGGCGCATAGAGCGTTGTTGGTTGGATCCTGAGTTCGAGCCCCACCCCTGCCCTTTTCAATCTGGATGAGCATCGTACCGGCGTGCGGTCGTGTATCACTACTGCGTGGTGCACGTTAAAGACCCCAGGCTAGCGGTTGTACTGCACTGGCTAAATTGCTCATCTGCAACTGGGAGACCCGTCGCCCGTTGAGGCAGACCAAGTTCTAGGCTGTATAAACATACACACAACACAATTATTTCAGCGTTGTTGGTTTCGTGTGCGTATAGCCATTTGCTCGCGACGCTTCTTTTGGGGTCTGGAGTGCGTGCAATAGCGTCCCCCGGCTAGAGCTCTAGTCATTGAGGGTGCTACTGCGGCATTTCGTTTCTATTTACCTTGAAATCAAACTAAAGGTGGCGCTACTGTCGCGTTATTGTCATTAGCAATGTGTGGATAGGAAGATGGCTGCCCCATAGGCTATCTGTGGTCGCCGCCAAGAACTTGCAGAACATCGCGTTTATTTCCTCGTACGGTATCGTCGTGAAAGAAATGTTAACGGAAAATGTTCCGATACTGTTTACTGCCTCAGTACAATACCTGTTGCACCAAGGGTGAGGTACCTTTTCTCCGATATCCAGCGGCCGGTGCGTTGAAAGAAAGAGTGGCTTTCGAGTTTAGATCTGCGAAAGAGCCTTCGATTCACACTATGGTTTTCTCTAAACATTTCACCGTTGAAGACTTCAAACCAACGATGCATGACAACCGAGGTAGGTGGAAAAAGAAAACTGTTTAGGTAAGTGTCACGAGTGGGCCAAAATATAGTACGCGTATAGCGTGCGCATTGATACTCGTTCGCTGCTGGGCAGTGGGATCTTCCTTAGTGTGGGTTCTCCCGCTGCGGTGATTTTGGAGATGATGCCAATGCCACGAACTTATTACTGCGTCAGAATCTGACTTTTGAAACGTTGTAGAAGTGTCACTCCTTCGAGCCCACCTACACTATGACACAGTAAAGGAAGCATCGTCTGCAGCGGAAGTGACTCGCTCAGTGTCTGGATGTGCGTCGGACGCACCTGATCAATTTTCGTGAAATTCGGTCGGAAGTACGTGGTAAACAGGGTGATGGCAGCTTGACAATCTACCAAAGGAGCAAGATGGACTATCGAGCTTGTTTACACTCCATGAATTTTGCTTACCCTCCGCGTGACGAAGGTTTCGTGCCACTTCGCTTGTAAAAAACGAATTTTCAACGGCAAATCACGCTGCATGAAAATGGCATGCTTCCATCTCGGCTTTTAAAACATTCACATTCAGTCGTTGACTTGGGGGAAGAGATCACTTTTGGTTTACCAGTCTCTATTAAATTATTAAAAAAAAGCAAGTGTCAGAGCACCGCATGCAAGAAACATAAGAGATAACGCATCACTTTAAGTGATTAGTTTACCAATCATTGCATTCATATGCAGTGAGTGGTTGCGAGAGATAAGTTAGATTAAGTTATGTCAAGTTAATGCCTCTGTGAAAATTGACCACATCAGTGGTGTCAGAATTGCTTAGGAGACGAGGAAGGCAATTCCACAGTTCTAGTGCCATTGCAAAGAAATTTCGAGAGGGTGCGACTGGTTCCCCTTCCTTTATGTTCCAACGCCGCTTGACCACATATGTCTACGGTCTACCTCACCTCTAAGAACGTTTCCGGCGGTTGGAGTTACAAACAATCCTAAGCGGCACAAGAATATTAGGTGAGTATCTACACAATATCCTTGGCAAATACTCCAAATTTACGGTTCTTCCCATCCACACGATGCCTAGACAATATCGTTTCAAAGGTGGGGCAATACCAGCACATTATCACAGGAGTACTGCCAGCGTCGGTTGAGTACCCGCCGGACATCGCGTATTTTTTAGAGTACTAGCAGCGTCGGTTGAGCATCCGCCGGACATCACGTGTCAATCGATTACCGTCAGTGTCGTCCGAGTACCCGCCATATATCCCCGTGTATCCACAGAGTACTTAGAGAGTCGGCTGAGTATCCGCCGGGCATCTCGTATGTCAGTCGAGTAATGGCAGTGTCGTCTGGCCACCCACCAGATATCACACGTATGTCTACAGAGTACTAGCATTGTCGGCGCTAGATACCGCCCAATGTATGTGCTACAAAATATTTTTATTTGCTCACGCCACCATAACGCTTCGGGCCCTTTTGGCACCTTTATTATACACACGTGTAGATACATTATGCATACCCCAAGCATCAGCTGAACATACACATTGAGCGCATACACATAGTACACGGCACGTACAAACATTAACCCAACAGCACACTAACCCGATCACTAATTCTGAGCTCAGTGTTTCCGCCTTTTATACTGGTAGTTTTGAAGGTACGGATTTTCTCTGTGACCACCTAAGCAATAAATAATATTCCCAGTATGGTGATTCCTTTTCGGTAATGTCATACCTCTGAGAGTATTTTGAACGGCGCAGGGATGAATCTCTTTGTAAAAAGTAAACGCTCATGCCGTATTTATTTGAAAGCCAATAAATCAAGCCGCTCTACCGGTAATGGTTACTCTCTAACCCGAATGAGGCAGGTAGTGAAAAGACAACGATCTTTGAGATATTCATGGTTAAAATGGTTGCCTTCACTCGATTCAAGACGGCAAGTTGATTAGAATCTATAGGAAAGTGATGCAGTTATTTCTGTCGCTCAGTCACTATCATGTAATTTTGACGTCGGCGCATCCACCAGAGGCACGTCGTCGAGATAGCTATGAGGAGGCCCGATAAAACTGCGTCACGCTTCTACGCACCGTAATCAGGCGCGTCTTTCTGCGTGCGGTTTTGAATCAAGGAAGGCAAACATTGAAACGAAAAATATCTCAAAGTTTTTTATCTCTTTTCCGCTAACTGTCTAAATTGGGTCAGGCTTTAATATTTGGTCCCCTTAGACTGCAGTTGTGACATGGCCAATGGGGCCATTAATTCAGAAGTTATTCAGCATTTTTTTATTAATCAGTACACTTTCCAGCATGACATGTTCGCCAATTTGAGACCCTACATTAGACCAACTTGAAAATACCTGGGACTATACTCGCACTAATCACCGCACCGCGTAGGACAAAGACGTGATCCAGCAGTCCGTTCACATTGTAGTTGGAACATCCAGACGCTGCGCACTGGGCGAGCATCGATCGCATCGCCGCCTCCGACGCTCCGACTCGAGCAATATAACTAATTTATTTTCAGCCAGTTGTGAAAGGGAAGCACCAGAAAAGACGAGGGAATGTGTCGTGCGGTCTCATGAAAGTGGCGGATTAGGAACTGTACGGACCGTATGCGTTCTTCATTCTCTAGGCTGTGGCAGCTGAAGAAAAGCATGGCCAGCTTTGTTATGTTCTTGCTTCGTGATTGGATCTTAGGCATTCGTGTTGGCTGCATAGCGATAATTAGATGTTCGAAACTCGCCACGCCCTACTTTTCTTCTTTTTTTTTAGTTGTACGTTATTCTAAACAAAACATGCATGTTCCATGGCCAGCTCATTTAAGCTTGTGCATGGCGAAGCTGTTGTGCTCCCGCTAGAGGCAACGTTACCCACCATTTGAACAACAACAACGATAAAAAAGAAATATAAGTCGCCAATTTGAGTACCGACTTAACAAAGCGCGACATCCTGCTCGTGTACTCCGTACACTCTAAGAAATGCCTGCGCGTCTACTTATCCGCAAAACACTCTAAGAGCCAATTTCTGCGATCTACGAAATCAGCTTAGCGAATGATGAAGCGGAACATCTGTTTAGACCTCAAAATTAAATCTGCGCTGTGGCATTATGCAATGCAAACGTGACGCTTTGCATTGCGTCATTCCGGAGCGCAGAGTTCATTTTTAGGTCTAAACGGATGTTCCGTTGCTGAGCTGATTTCGTAGATCGCAGAGATTGGCTTTTCGAGTGTTTTGAGGGAACGTAGGCGCGCAGGCATTTCTTAGAGCGTAGTATCTAAAACACAGCAGCGGATGCTAGCCAACCATCACCAGGACACTGGAATATCTCGAATAGACACTATTCGGGATACTCGAGGCGGTTTTATCCTTGTGCGTCGACCCCTTAGAAGGAAGGGGAAGGCAGCGAAACTACTTCCTGAATACAAGGGACCTTGTGAAGGGTTCGGACAGACTGGCCCTCGGGTCGGAGACCTCCGTGCACCTCGAAGAAGGATCCAGATTTGTCCACCCCACCGCAGTGATCCAAGTCTGTATGTTTCCGCGCAGGGGACCTCGTGGATTAGACTGCTGAGGACGCAGAGTCAGACAGCAGGAGGGGAAGGGGGGGGGGGAGTGTGTGACAGAGGGAAACTGAAACACCACGGGTAGCCGAATAACATTAAAAAAATAATAAGAAAAAAATGTGAAATAGAAGCCGGGAGTATTAAATAACCAGATAAAACGGTAAGGTAACAACATTTGTCCGGTGAGAGGTTTATCTGCTTTAGAGATTTGGCGCAGTGATGCGAAATAAGTCGGAGAAGGTATACGCTCTTAGCAGCAACGTCACCTTGATTTTTAGCGTCAATGCAAGCCTTCTAACGCTTATTTTTTACGCTATTGTTACCAACGAAAAGATTCTGTACGGTGCCGAAGATAACATATTCCTAGTTCCCACTGGGCGTTTTTGTGCTGACTTAGCGACAAGAGAAACGAAAGTAAATTTGTGTCATGAATATTTATGCACCGAGAGGTTAATCTGCCTTGGTAATTCGGCGCAGCAGTGCGGACAGAGTGGTGTAGAATGAACGCACTCAGTACGAAGACAACCAAAAGTGTTTTACGCTGACTTAGCGACAGAAGAAAAAAAGAAGAAAAAGGGGGTTCTGAATAAAGTTGGAAAATTTAGTTATCCTGATTATATGTTGTGGAAGGAAAATTTAGTTAGTGCCACCTATACTGCTGCCCTGTGGTTTTTAACGTGGATCACGCCTTTTGTGATAAAACGATAACGCATGTCCATATCGATCCCACCCAAATGCGAGGAGAGGGGGGGGGGGGGGGGGGCGTTAACTCAAAAGCAAACCCTGGGTCCCGCAGGGCGCGATCCTTCGCGCCACGCTCTTTGAGCTTCTAACGCCGAAAAGATAGACCTCTCGCAAAATCGAAGCGATCCTAGCGGGTTAGCGGCAAGCGATGCCTACCAATACGGATCGAATGCTGGGGCACGCTCTCGAAGGCCCTCGATGTGGCACAATTTGTGCGCATTTAAACACGGGACTAAGATAGATATAGAAAAAAGAACTATACTGTGCCGTTCATTTTGTTCCCACTTCTCCTCAATGGGCTCTCCGTGAGTCGGGAAGGTCATGCTGCACTCTGGAGTGGTGGCCAGGGCTCCAGAAAGGTACGGGACGTGTCCAGCTGTTCTTTTACTCCGCACTAAGGAGGCACATCCTTACGGAGGCTGGAGATCCTTGTTTCAACGACGGCTCTCCCGAAGATAAATAGGCTGACTTTATTTCATGCAGTGCTTAGATGTACTACTCCGTCAACTGGGCAATCGAAACCGAAACCATGCTGCATATTCCCAAACTCGAAGCGCCTCATCGCGAAGTAATGCCATGTTATACAATGTGGGAATCGGTGGAAAGCAAAATCCATACGGGCTCCCCTCTTGGCCCGCAGCTTCTCAGAATGCAGCGCGCGCGGTGACGCATTTATGGAAGTAGTCTATTATCTTCGTGGCGAGATAGGTCCCATAATACTACGCGCGCAGTGTGCGTGTGGGAATTGTTGAAAGTAGTCTATGCCATACCCGCGGTTCACGGATAGGTCCGACGTCGATGCGGTTGCAGAGGAAAGAGGTAAAGTGATAGAGATGTGATAGACAGAAAAGGATGACTAAGGCCAATGCAAAGCCTTATCATTTTGGCAGGGCTAGGATTTGATTCAAAAGTGTGAATGAAGACGGATTGGTCAGAATAGTTTGGCTGCCGACGCGGAAGCACACCTATCGAAGCATCTGAATGTAAAAGGGATCGGGAGGATGCGGCGCATTGACAGCGTTGAATAGAAGTGGCGTCAAAGTTTAACCGGCGTGAGTTTGATTCAAATTTACCGCGGAGGTTTCGCCCAACGCTTTGTTTCAGCTTTATTCGGAGCGCACCCGATGCTACATCCGATGGATGCCAAAACCGTTACGCCATAGCGTTCGTCCTCTTTCTGTGCGTCAGCTAAACAAATCGAGCGTCGATGAAAAAAAAATCGTCGGCTAAATAAATCGAGCGCAATGGACGCGGCTCGACCGTGCGAGCCTACACACGCGTGTCTAGGTTTGTACGTATGCCATTCACTGACCGCTTTCTAACTTACAGCGAAAGGAAATATAGACAAAGTGAAGCATGCTGCTTACGTCACAAGAATAAACGGAAAGCAATAAAAATGGCGAAAACAGAACTGCAGGCATCTTTGCAAGGTATATAGAGTCACCAAATTAGCCGGGATGTCCACGCTCCCCGATTGCCCCGCGGTCGCCGCCGTTTCGTTGCGTAAACAGCAGTGCAGTGTGACTTCCCGAGCCTTAGATACGGGTTCGGGAAGCTTAGGGTCGATATCGCTTTTGCGCCGTCGCAAACTGGTGCTCTAATAATTCCGAAGGAAGGCAAAGCGTTTTTCTGCGAAGGCAAAGCGCTTTCTGCGATTATATACGTGGGTAAAGCTTTAACAAAACCGCCAACGACGGTGCTAAGCGAGAATTATTTTATTTACGAGCAACGAGTTTAAGAGCAACAAGTTGCACACACCGTATCAAGTTTTCGTGCTCGCATAAAATGACAAATACGAGAGGTAGTGCGAATCACGCATTAGAGAAGAATCACGATACTTGTTGTTTGCTCCACCAACTCGTGGGCTCGAAGTTCGCATGCAGATGATCGTCGTCTCCGTGGTTGTAAAGGCGGGAACACACTTTGAAAAGGGAGTTCGCCTCGCGTTGCCGTGGCACCTTCTTTTACACCTTTAAAAAATGAAGCGTTTGCTGTAACAGCCCCCATTTTTAGCGAATAAAGAGGGTGTGTTACTGAAAATAGCGGTGCAGAAGGAGTGTAGCCGAGTGTGCTAAGTCTCACGAACCGGGTTTTTACGCTATTTAGGGTGTGAAACGTCTTAGTGTATGTAGCATGTTCAGTGGGCCTAGAGTGAAGGTAAATGGGAATAAAAACAACAAGATGGAGTTGGTCGCAAGAAAGCTCGGAAAGAAGAGACATTTTTATAACGGAAAGTTGGAACTAATTATAGAACTCCGAAATTATACTATCATATCCCGGATATCGTCAACAAACATATTCGCATTTATCGACTGGGCCATAAAATGTCTTCCGTGTTTTCTTAAAAATAAATAAATGAAGGTATGTCGAGGATTACCTATTCAGCTGTAATCTTCGCACCGTTAGCCTTACATTTAACACTGTATGAATCTCTCGTTCGCTCCAAATTAGAGTATGCTTCTTCTATCTGGGGCCTAGTAGGTCTAATCTAATTAATTCTCTTGAAGCGCCGCAACTTACGGAGGCAGCTCAGCGAATGACAATGCCGAAACATATGTTTAGACCAAAAAACGCAGTCTGAATTGTGACATCAAAGGAACGCTGACACCCTCAAAATGTTTTTCTTTTTTTTTTTAATTTTTTGCTAGGCGATTTAATATGGTGTCGGAATGCTACCTAATTAATATTGTGTACAGAGGCACGTATTTTTTTTTTAATAAAGCCAAAAACGCAACCGCTCGAAACCGAAACCGAAACCCCCGCACCGCACAGAATACTGGAGAGAGAGTGAGTGGCAGAACTCACGTCACTACACCCGATCGTGCGATTTTTTTTTTTTTCTTCCGGGCGCAGCAGACGAACTGTGTTGCTGGATTTATTTGGCGTGCGATTCGTTTGCAGTTCTGTTTGTTCCGTTCGCTGTTCTGTACTTCAAGATGAGTTGGTTTGAGCATTTAAGTGTTGGCAATTAGTAGTGAGTGTCCGTAGTGAATTCCCGTGATCGGCTCCGAAAAGAATACTCCCAAGATGTTGCATGAAGAGCTGCCTCGCATGACCTGCATATGAAAGTGGCATTGTGCGGCAGAGATGTCAGGAATGGAATCCCGTATAATTTAGTTCACCGACATATAGCCCACAACAATTTTTTTTTTCAGTGGTAATTCTAAAAAAAAAATGTAAAGATCGCAAAATGTTTGAAAAAAAAAAATGGTGCGTCCACACTAGGGATCAAACCCGTGCCCGCTGCGTGTGAAGCGGACGTCTTTCCACTGAGCTACTGATTTTTTTTTTTTAATTATTGCCTGCTTGGCACAGCAAACGAATACATGCATTACACAGAACATGAATGTTAAAAAACGCCCGCCCTTCCCAGGTCGGCGCAAATGGTTTAAAATTCCTTGAAAGCGACCAGTGTATCCATCACAGGCAGCCATTCAGGGTGCTCATTTTGGGCTTTGTACGCTTCCCTGATGTACGCCACACTCTTCATCAAATAGTCCCTCACGGGACGTGCATCTGCGTCAGCGTTCGCACGGCCATTCTTGTTCGCCACATACTGTGCAGGCTCAATGCCATGAACATGTCATAGGGCACGCCCCCTTCACTGCCAATGGGGAAGAGACGAATGCCATACTCTGTTATTGGCAAATCCTTTTTCGGAGTTCGCTGTAAAATATCCCACTGGAATACTGCATCCCAGCAGTCCAAGAAGATTCGGTTTATAGTTTCTGGTTTTCGACATAACAGAGAGTTAACTGGCCAGAGAACAAATATTAATTTTTCCTCAAGCCAGAATTTAATGGGGAGTGTGCCACTATGCAGTCGAAAAAAGAACGTTTTTACAGATGACCTAACAGGCATTTCTTTCACTCTTTTGAGAACATCTTTGCCAGGGCTAGAGGAATAAGAAGATCGATACAGAGGCTCCGGCAACACCACGTCTTCCAGGTCTCTGTACAAACGCTTTCGCGATACATCAGCCAGGTACTCGAATGAAAAACGCACCTTCAGGAACTGGAAGGCTCGGACAACTTTGTGCGAAAAACCACGCACCCCAGGACAATCAACCTTACTAGACGAGACAACAAAATCGGGCAGTGCATGACAGAGGCGAACTTGCATTACGGTCCTCAAAACTGAATTCCTCTGATCACGCAAGAAAATAAATCGGGATAGAACCTGCTGAAGAAACAAATGGGCTAACCCCAACCGGCCACTTTGCACAGAGCGGAACTGGTTGGCGCAACTAGTGCGTTCCCATCCTGATCCTTAAACGAAAACTGCGAAGACTGTGCAATTTCTGAACGCTGGCCCTCGCCATCCAGAGCGCTTGAAGCACATACCAGACTTTAGCCACAACAAAAAGGCTACAAACTGTCGCTCGAGCAAACATTGACAAATCATGACCCCCCCCCCCCCCCCCCCCCCCCCCCCCCCCAATTTGAGTGTTTTCGCTCGGACCTCTTCAATTTCGTCTTTCCAATACTCCGTGGTGTCACGATAATGCTCGAGTGGCACCCCGAGGTACTTTGCCGGTGAACAGGTCCATTGAATATTGTCACGGGTGGTGACCAAAAGCAATAGATGAACAGGAAGAAATAAACGTTTAATGTGGCGAACTCGTGCCAAAAATAAAAGAGTACAAAAGATAATAACAAAGCATCGCGGGCGTCGAAGTCGGCGAAACCGCAGGATCGAGCGCTGGGGCGAGACTGACTCGACAAGGTCGCGGGCGGCCTCTTACCTAGAGTGCGTCACAATCTCGAAGATTCGGCGAAAGCGGTTCGAACGTCGCGTGATCGGGGCGAGAATGAACACGCACTTTCTAGAAAACAAAAGCAGGGATAAATGATAGAAGTTACGGGCGGTACATGAATAAACGGGAACTTTCTGGAGGACCGTGACCGAGCGTTGCTTCCTCAGCCTTGAGCGCGGCATTACTCCCCCCTTTAAAAGTGCATCGCCCCGATGCAGTGTAAAACAAATCAAAGTAAAAAAGAACGAAAAACTAAAGAGTCTTTTGGAGCACAAAAGGTCCACAGTCCTATCGAGAGTAGTACGGCTTCAGGCGCACGACGTGGACGACCTCAGGTCGTGGTGGGCGGCGTGACGATGTTCGCGTTCCGTCGGGCATCACCTCGTAGTTCACCTCGCCGAGGCGACGAAGTACCTTGTATGGTCCAAAGTACCGTTTCAGCAGTTTCTCACTGAGGCCGCGGCGACGGATGGGCGTCCAAACCCACACCCTGTCTCCGGGCTGGAAGTGGACGTCCCTGCGACGAAGGTTGTAGCGGCCCGCGTCGACGCGTTGCTGGTCTTGAATCAGGAGTCGGGCGAGCTGGCGGACTTCTTCGGCCTGTTGAGCAACCACCTGGCCGTCGTCGCTCTCACTGTCAGCTGGCTCATGGGGTAGCATCGCGTCCAGCATGGTCGTTACTTTGCGCCCATGCACCAGTTGAAAGGGTGTCACTCCGGTGGTCTCTTGTACGGCCGTGTTGTAGGCAAATGTGACGTACGGCAACACCTCGTCCCATGTCTTGTGCTCCACGTCGACGTACATGGAGATCATGTCGGCGATGGTTTTGTTGAGTCTTTCCGTCAGCCCGTTGGTCTCCGGGTGGTACGCCGTGGTGCGACGATGGCTGGTGTGGCTGAGACGAAGGACTTCTGGCGTCAGCTGGGCCATGAATGATGATCCACGGTCTGAGATCAGGACTTCGGGAGCGCCGTGCCGGAGGACAATGGACTCGATGAAAAACTTGGCGACTTCAACAGCCGTTCCTGATGGAAGGGCTTTTGTCTCGGCGTACCGGGTGAGATGATCGGTTGCGACAATTATCCATCGGTTTCCTTGCATCGACGGTGGGAAAGGTCCGAGTAAATCCATACGGATTTGCTGGAATGGAGCAGATGGCGGCGCAATAGGCTGAAGAAGTCCTGCCGGTCTCGTCGGTGGCTTCTTCCGTCGTTGACACTCGTGGCAAGATCGGGTGTAGTGGTGTACTGTCTTCGCAAGCTTGGGCCAGTAGTACTTTTCGCGTATCCTCGCAAGAGTCCTGCTGTAACCAAGGTGTCCCGCCGTCGGGTCATCGTGGCAGGCTTGAAAAATTTCTTCTCGAAGACTGGAAGGGATCACCAACAGCCACGCCGTGTTCTTGTCGCTGAAGTTCTCCTTGTACAGTACACCTTGTCGGATGGAGAAGGTTGGCAGTGTTCGTACAAAACCGCGGGGAACGGCGCTTCCTTGTCCCTCTAGGTGCTCGATGAGCGCTCGCAGCTCAGGGTCGTCTTGTTGGAGTGCTGCCATGTCGCTCACATCCAGAGCGCCGAGGAAACACTCATCGTCGTCCTCTTTGGTGCAGGCAGGACCGGCCTCGATTGGGGCCCTTGACAGGCAGTCAGCGTCATTGTGCTTCTGGCCGGACTTCTACACCACGGTCATGTCGAACTCCTGCAGTCGTAGGCTCCACCGAGCGAGGCGACCGGAGGGGTCCTTCAGATTCGCTAGCCAGCAGAGCGAGTGGTGGTCTGTGACCACGCGAAAAGAACTTCCATACAAATATGGGCGAAACTTTGTTATTGCCCATACGACAGCGAGGCACTCCTTTTCGGTCGTTGAATAGATCCTCTCCGCGTTAGACAGCGTCTGACTTGCGTATGCGATAACTCGCTCGGCTCCGTCCTGCACTTGGACTAGTACCGCACCCAGTCCGGTGTTACTGGCGTCGGTGTGGATCTCGGTTTCAGCAAACTGGTCGAAATGGCCAAGAATCGGGGGCGTCTGGAGTCTTCGTTTGAGCTCGTCGAATGACCTCTGGTGTTCTCCTGTCCACTCGAACTTTACGGCGTCCTTCGTGAGGTGTGTCAGCGGTGCGGATAGCTTGGCGAAGTCTCGAACAAAGCGCCTGTAGTAGGCACAGAGTCCAAGAAATCTTCTCACGGCCTTCTTGTCAGATGGCGGCGTAAATGCAGCTACGGCGCGGGTCTTCTCGGGGTCAGGTAGAACACCCTTGTTGTTCACGACGTGGCCAAGGAACTTTAGTTCCCCATAGGCCAACCGACACTTCGTTGGCTTGAGTGACAGGCCGGCGGTCTTGATGGCTTGAAGCACGGCTCGAAGTCGTCTGAGGTGTTCGTCGAAATCTCGTGAGAATACCACGACATCGTCCAGGTAGACGAGGCAGCTCTGCCATTTCAGACCTGCCAGCACGGTGTCCATGACGCGCTGGAAGGTGGCTGGTGCTGTACAAAGTCCGAACGGCATCACTTTGAATTCGTATAGTCCGTCGGGAGTGACGAAGGCAGTTTTCTCCCGGTCACGTTCGTCGACTTCAATCTGCCAATAACCACTCTTCAGGTCCATCGACGAAAAATATCGGGAGTGGCGCAGTCGGTCTAACGTATCGTCGATGCGGGGGAGCGGATAGACGTCCTTCTTTGTCACGGCGTTCAGTCGACGATAGTCCACGCAGAACCGCAGAGTTCCGTCCTTCTTCTTTACAAGGACGACTGGGGACGCCCATGGGCTCCTTGAGGGTTGAAGGATGTCGTCGTCGAGCATCTCCTGGACTTGATCTTGAATCACCTTCCTTTCCTTTAAGGAGACTCGATACGGCGACTGGTGGACAGGAAGTGCGTCGTCGTCGGTAACAATGCGATGTTTCGCCATTGGTGTTTGGCGAATCTTCGATGTCGTGGCAAAACAGTCACTGTATTCGGCAAGGAGATCAACCAGTTGCCGGCGCTTCGTAGCTGGGAGTTCGGGGTCGATGTCGAGCGGCGGCGGCGTCGTGCTCTTCTGCTGTGGCGACGAGGTTTCCTCGGAGATTGCGGTGACCACCGCTGGCGCCTGAAGCTCCTCGACGTGGCCCACGGTGGTACCCTTCGTTAGGTGCTGCGGCTCCTCTCAAAAGTTCGTCACAAGAACAGTTGTACGTCTTTCTTGGAGATCCGTTACGCCTCTTGCGACACCAATTCCTTTTTCGAGGAGCAGTTGGACGCTGCCTTCCAGAAGAGCTTTACCGTGCATGGCTGCGTCCGCTATAACGGTGACGAAAACACTCGACCGCGGCGGTAGGTTCACATGGTCGGCGATAACTCGGGATCGCGGTTGATGTTGTGTTGGTCTCCACCGGCGGTAAAACAGGTTTCGCAGCGTCAACTGGTTTGCCCCGAGGTCGATGACGGCGCCATACCCGCAGAGAAAGTCCATTCCGAGGATAACGTCCCTCGAACAGTCTTGCAGAACGACGAACTTCACAGGGCACGTTACACCGTGGATCTCGACGCGAGCGGTGCATCTCTCGACCGGCGTGATGAGATGTCCTCCGGCGGTTCGTATTTGGGGTCCATCCCACGGCGTCATGACTTTTCGCAGGCGGCGAGAGAGCCTCCTACTCAAGACTGAGTAGTCTGCTCCGGTGTCCACGAGTGCCGATGAGTCGAGGCCGTCGATAACAACGTTTAAGTTGTTGGACACCGAAGCAGGAGCGTCGTTGTGATGCGTAGCGTCGGGAGAGTGGGAGCGCTCCGTCGTTCGTGGAGGCTCTTTCTGTCGGTCGTCTTCGGCAACTCCACCCCCCAGGGGTTGCCGCACCTAGTTTCCCCGGCAAGGAGCGAGGGGCTACAGGCTTTCACGTCGGGGTCGGTGCATCGGCGAAGCTGGACGTCGTGGCGAAGGCGATCGGAACTTTCGGCGGGACGCAGGCTCGGGGGACTGGGGTCGTCGCAAGTACTCGTCGATCTCCCGAGGGCGTTCACCATACCTGGGGCGCAGGTCGCTTGGGTGAAATCCGCGCAGCCCGAGTCGTCGGTATGGGCATCGGCGGTACACATGGTCAGCTTCCCCGCAGTGGTACCACAGCGGGCGTCGGTCGGCCGTCCTCCAGACGTCTGTCTTCCTCGGCGCAGGTCGGTCTGGGTGAACGTGCGCCTGATCTTCCTGTCGTCGGGGATACTGCGGCGTTGGGGCGTCTCTTCGGGGTGGCGCCGCGGCTTGGCGGGGAGCTTGCGGCGGTCGTCGGGCTATGGCAGCGTAGCTCAACGTCGGTTCCTCCGGTGCCACCGTGGTGACGGGAACCTCTGGTTGGAGCGCCCGTTGTACTTCCTCGCGCACAGCCTCGGCAATGGAGAGTGTCGCTGGACGACTTGCGGCTGGCAGCAACTGGCGGAGTTCCTCCCGGACGACCTCCCGGATAATTTCGCGGATGTCCGTACCAGCAGCGTCCTCGCCGCCGAGCAGCGCGGTTGCAGCGACACTTGGATGTCGCTGGTAGTGGGAAGCGCGCGCTTGGAGGGCGCGCTCGATGTTTGTCGCCTCGGTGACGAAGGCTTCGACGGTGCCCGGCGGGTTGCGCACGAGGCCTCCAAAGATGTCGTCTCTCACCCCGCGCATGAGGACCCGCAGCTTCTTGTCGTCTGTGGCTCGTGGGTCGGCACGGGCGCTCAGGCGGAGGACATCTTCTACGAAGCTTGCGATGCTTTCGTCGGGGCCCTGCGTTCGAATTCGGAGGAGATCTTCTGCCTTCTCCCGTCGGTGTAGAATGGCGAACGTCCGCTGCAACTCGGCCACACAGATGTCCCACGACGTAAGCGATGCCTCGTGATTCTCGAACCAATGCCTCGCGGTACCCTCCAGCGAAAAGTAGAGGTTCTGGAGGCACTGCTCCGCAGTCCATCCGTTGTGCCGCGCCACACGCTCGTAGTGCTTGATCCAGTCTTCGACATCCTCATGGATCTCGCCGTGGAAGGGAGTCGGCGTACGGGGAGCGGTGGGCAGGTAGACGACGGCAGGAGCGGCGGGGGTCGGCGACTGGTCGGCCATCGTCGGCTTCGTTGGCTGCTTGGTCCTGGGCGGCAGAAGTCCGAATTCCGGGTGTAGGCCTTGGGTGCGACGACTGAACCGGATCTCGGTAGTGCCTTCGTCGGTTCTTCGTGGGCTTGGCGTCGGACTTGCACTGCGAACCCTCGGAGGGGAACGCTGCACGGGCATGCGTTACCCAGCACCTCCACCAATATGTCACGGGTGGTGACCAAAAACAATAAATGAACAGGAAGAAATAAACGTTTACTGTGGCGAACTTGTGCCAAAAATAAAAGAGTACAAAAGATAATAACAAAGCGTCGCGGGCGTCGAAGTCGGCGAAACCGCAGGATCGAGCGCTGGGGCGAGACTGACTCGACAAGGTCGCGGGCGGCCTCTTATCTAGAGTGCGTCGCAATCTCGAAGATTCGGCGAAAGCGGTTCGAGCGTCGCGTGATCGGGGCGAGAATGAACACGCACTTTCTAGAAAACAGAAGCAGGGATAAATGATAGAAGTTACGGGCGGTACATGAATACACGGGAACTTTCTGGAGGACAGTGACCGAGCGTTGCTTCCTCAGCCTTGAGCGCGGCAATATTTTTGAAAACACGTGGTGCACTTTCCCAGCTGCCATGCCAAAATCCCACGCATTTACCCGAATTGACTACACTACCTGACAACCTACAAAATGAAATAGCCACCCTCACGACCTCTAACGCTTTCTGTATCCTCACAGAAAACAGCTATATCATCCGCGCAGGCAAGAACCTTAACTTTACTCGACATCAACCGATGGCCCCTTATTCGTTCATTTTACAAAAGATTTAAACAAAACGGTTTGTGTTAATCAGCAAACAACAGGCGTGATAACGGACACCCCTGTCTGAGCGACGACTGAACTTGAAAACTTTTACCAACTGCCCTATTAATAATAATGCTCGAAAAACCGTCCGTGTAAGACACCTTAAGCCCCTCTAGAATTACCGAGCCAACATTAACGTGTTCTAATATAAGGAAAAGAACATCATGCACAACGCGATCGAAAGCCTTTTCCAAGTCGAGTTGCAACATGGCTTCTCGCCCTTCAAATGCGTCGCAACACTCTAAAATACTTCTCGCAACATGGATATTGGTGAAAATCGTTCGTCCTTCAATACCGTATGTTTGACGAGGCCCAACAATTGATGTTATAACTCCTTGCAACCTTCTCGCTAAAACCTTCATGAAGACTTTATAATCTACGTTGGTCAGACTTATAGGGCGGTAGGACTTTACCGATAAAAGCTTCACGGGATCGGCACTTTAGGTATAAAATGATATCAGTTTTGCGGAAAGACGGTGGCATTTCCTTTTTGTCATACACCTCCATTACAACTTGGTGCAAAGCCACAGCTACATCGCCTTTGAATGCTTTGTAAAAAGCAGCGTCTAAACCGTCGGGCCCAGGCGACTTTCCAGGGTCGCTAAACTCGTCAAACACGAATTTGGGGGCGAAGTTGACGTACAGCACCGATTGGCTTGTCACGATGATGACTTCGCGCTTTTTTCGCCGACGTCCAATCGGCGCGCTCCGCAAACTTTCGGCTCCAAGTTTGTGTTTCACGAGTTTATGGCCTCTGGAGTTAGTTCATCGATTGCCCGTTCAATTTGCTCGCAGACTAATTGGCGCCTCGAGACTCGTTTTAACTTTGGCATCTAACTTTGGCATGATTGGTAGAAACCCGCGATCGAATCTCTCTTCTACACGCTTACTCTGCCCCACAAGACCTTGATAATGTGCCATGAATGCGCGTTCAATTAGTTCTTTTTCGCGAGTTATCGAGGCGCCGTACTGTGTTTTTTTTAAGTTATTTTGTGACGCGTATCTCTTATTTTTCCTGGCTAAGCGAGCGCTTGGTCGGCGTTTCACCCAGCCACAGACGCTCGGTGCAGGCTCTTATCGCAGCTCCTTTGTATTTTTCTACATCAATAAGTTCCAGTTTGCTTTTAACTTCTTTAATTTATTTCGTAAACTTTCCGGGTTGCGCGCTCTCCATGCTTAACACGGAATCTAGCTGACACTGCAACCCTTTTTCTTTCTCTTTTTCCTCCCGGCGTAAAATACATGATCTTTCGATCCCTCTTATTTTAACTTTATTCTTGAACTGCTCCCAAAGTTCAGCAAAGCTACGCGACTCAGACGCCATGACTTTTCCAATGCGTTCTTTCACATCATTCGTAAAAGTTTCATCATTCAGAAGCTTATCATTAAATTTCCAAAGATCCCAGTTAAAGCGTGATTTTATTTCTTTTCCCCCAATTGAAAACAAGACTACACTATGGTCACTAAAAGATACGTTCTTAAGGCCCGTTCACACGATGCATTTTTCTCGCGCATCTAGTGTCGCGAAACGTAGTTTCGCGATATGGTTGCGCCGTCTGCACGAGTCCGAAAAGGACGCGCGCATCTAAAAAAAGTTGCGCGCACACCTCGCTTCTGGAGCGAGCTTTTGCTGAAACTTTGCCGAGTCCTGTCAATCACTCTGAGGGCGCCGCCAATGGCCGCTGAGAAACGCTCTCACGTGGCCTTTGAGGGGGGAGCGAGCTGTTTGAGAAGACCACTTCACTGCCGGTGTTGTAGCCGAGCCAAATCCGGAAAAAACCGAAACCACGAACGATGGATACTGCCGGCGCTTCCGCAAGCACGTCAAGCACCACTGAAGGAAAAGTGAATAGCATATCGAAAAACAATCCAGCGATGGACGAAGACGTAATTGGTGATGATGATAATTCGCGTCTATTTTTAGTCATAATTGAGAAATAAAACCTTGAGACAAGGAAACAAAAAGGGACGTACACCGTACCATGTCAAAACCAGCAGAGCGTACAGCTCTCATTTTCTTCCACAACAGTCTTCTTCTTTGTCAACCTCCATCCATATTATACATATTCAACAGTAAATAAAGTAAATGGCAGTAAATGACAATCCAACAACTAGTAAATGACAATTTAAGAGTAAATTAAGTAAATGGAAGTAAATGACAGCTGTATGCTGTGCTGGTTTTAAGACGGTGGTCTGTATGTCCCTTTTTGTTTCCTTGTCTTAAGGTTTTATTTCTTAATTATGATTGTTCACCAGCTCGCCTGCGTTTTGACTCTTAGAATGTGTCGGGAGATGGAGAACACGACGCTGAATGGCTAATGGTGATGATGATGATTTTGGCTTTCAACTGAAGCGCCACTTTAAGGTCAAAACCCAAACTATTTTCGCGAGTCTAAACGTCATCGTTGTTGCACGTGAAGCGGTACGTGTGAACGAGCACATTTCGCGAAACTTGAGTGTCGCGAAACTGTTGCGCGCCTAAAAGATGCATCGTGTGAACAGACCTTTAAAGGAGCGATGCAACAATTTTTGTACTTTGCCCAAATACCGCTTAAAACGGATCCCTAACGTTAATGACCTATGAAACACACGTTCGTTTTTCACCCCACGCAATAGAAGTCTCAGAAAAAAATTAAAGAAAAACGAGCAGCGTTCACCCCCTCAACTCGCAGCCAGAACAAGTGGCCACGTGATCTGGAGCCGATTATATGCCGCCAGTGTTGATCATAGCTACGCGCTGGGGTTGGCAAAGCGCAGGACACGCGCTGAGTTCCAGACATTGTTGTGGCTCGGCTGTTGTCGTCGTTGCAGCGATTGGACACGGGTCACTACCCGAATGCTTCTCGAGCTACCAATTATATCGAGCCCAAGTCGAGTGCTCACGCAATGCTCGGGTCCAATCTATGAACCGCATTCAAATATCGTCACTTGGGTGTACTGCGATCCCCACTTTACGTCATCAAATTTTGCAAAGGAGAGATTGAACGAAAATGATCGCTTTTGTCCTTGAAATTACACCGCAACAAAGGAGTTTCTTGGCCAGTGGCGTTGCGTGTGAGTATCCTTGAGCCCTAGGTGTGCCAGTAAGCTCATGTCAAGTGAAAAACATTCCAATTGAATATCGCTGCACCGCTCCTTTAAAGGAGCTGTGCAACAATTTTTGTACTTTGCGCAAATACCGCTTAGAACGAATCCTTGACATTAATGACCTATGAAACACGGGTTCGTTTTTCACCCCACGCAATTGAAGTCCCAGAAAAAAATTAAAGAAAAACGAGCAGCGTTCACCCCCTCAACTCGCAGCCAGAACAAGCGGCCACGTGAACTGGAGCTGATTATATGCCGCCAGTGTTGATAATAGCCACGCGCTGGGGTTGGCAAAGCGCGGGGCACGCGCTGAGTTCCAGATATTGTTATGGCTCGGCTATTGTCGTCGTTGCAGCGATTGGACACGGGCCACTAACCGAATGCCGCTCGAGCTAGTAATTATCACGAGCCCAAATCGAGTGCCCACGCAATGCTCGGGTCCAATCTATGAACAGCATTCAAATATCGTCACGTGGGAATACTGCGATCCCCACGTTACGTCATCAAATTTTGAAAAGGAGAGATTGAATGAAAATGATCGCTTTTGTTCTTCAAATTACACCGCAACAAAGGAGTTTCTTGGCAAGCGGAGTTGCGTGCGAGTATCGTTGGCTCCCACTAGTGCCAGTAAGCTTGTGTATAGTGAAAAACATTCCAACTGAATATCGTTGCACAGCTCCTTTAAAGGGATACTTAGGGTGCCTTCATGCGCGCTTTGCTTAGGGTGGTGGCATCTCGCCATTTTGTCACACACGTTTATTTTTATTTTTTGTTGAGAAGCGCGAGAAAGAGCGTGTCCCTGCACGCGCTTGTGGCGCTGACTGTGCTATGGCGACATTTTGGTTTCGTCGATTTCTTTGTATTTTGCCCGTGAGCGCGTGCTGTCGGCATCTGGTACTACAAAGGGTGGCATCACCCTAAACAGGAGGACATTGATTAACCCTAGGGATACTGAACCAAAGAATTTAGTGCCCATAATGAGTGGCGCACGTTCTTTCCACGAGCCAGGAGCCGCCGGTGTGCGCGAGCACACGAACAAAAATGACGTCACAGACCTCCATTCGCGGTTGTGATGACAGTGAAATGCATGGGCTTCGGACTAAAGGAGAATAAAGACAGGCTTTTCATGTTTACAAGTGAAAGCTGTGTGCTTGTTAGACCAATTCGTCGCTTACCTTTTACACCAGACACCACTGCGTAGATGAAAAACTTGTCTTTATTCTCCTTTGGTCCGAAGCCCATACATTTCACTGTCATCTCAACCGCGAATGGAGGTCTGTGACGTCATTTTTGTTGCGTGTGCTCGCGCACACCGGCGGCTGCTGGCTCGTGGAAAGAACGTGCGCCACTTATTATGGAGACTAAATTCCTTGGTTCAGTATCCCTTTAAGGCTGCAGTCCCACGGCAGCCATCTTGAACAAGTCGTTAGTTCAACCAATAGATGGCGACACGCACCCGTGGAGTGGCCGAAATACTGGTTCACGGTGGGATGGCTCGAGCACCATCACGTTCGTATCGTGGCCTTGCTCGCGCCGCTGCCAGCTGTGCTCAGCTGGCTCAATAGCGTGGCCCAGCAAACTCATGTATGGGGGGGATCGGTGGCCGGGGGAGAGGAAGAAGAAGCCGTTCGGAACGGCAGGGAGAAACATGATGTCTGGTGGAAACACCGTATCGGCCACTCGCCGAGTTAACCCCGTATCATCCGACAACAGTACAAGCGACTACAAGGTAATCCTTCCCCGTTTTCCAACCGGCAACCTCATTCTAAACTCCGTATTCCTTCACGCCGACATAAGCGCTAGGCCTTACTCAGCGCCAGACTTTCGTGATGCCTTCAAAGACGTAATAGATCTCCGAGACGTCAAGGCAACCGGTCAATACCAGATGAGCTACATTTGGATGGTCACCTGCACAAACGCGCTCGCGAAAGCGAAGCTGTGCCAACAAAGAGAACTTCTCGTCAAAGGACGAAAATGTCTGGTCATAGACCCAGACACTCGTGACATCAAGATAAAGATCATTTGGTTACCAGACCATATTGAAGACCGACGTGTCGCTGAGGCCCTGCAGGCTTACGGAACCGTGCGGAGCATGAGCCGGGAGAAATGGAGATGCCCCGGCATGGAACATATGGACACCTTAAACAGAGAAGTGAACATCACACTTCACGACGACATCACGATTGAGAAGGTGCCACATCTCCTGAAGATTTTTGGGTGGCAGTGCCTCCTACTCGTTCCAGGACGTCCACCTCTATGCCTCAGGTGTAACAGAGTTGGGCATGTATCAGTCTGCTTTGGGCCGCGCCGACTCCGAGGTGTTCATCAGCAGTGGGAACACTGGAAGCTCAACCTTAGGCTTCTAAGTGATGAGCAATTTTCAACTAACATCTCCTTACTTTTGTCGAATACATTGCAAAACAATGACATGCACATCTTTGCAAAATGGGATAGTTTTAAGCAAGAAGTAAAAAACATCGCAATCGAACGCTCTACAGTTGCATCATATAAGAACAAACAACAGCAGCGTGACCTTTTTAAAAATTTAGTAACCCTGCACGAACTTGAATGCTTAAAACCAGGCGCGTACAGCAACGATGTCAACATAGTACGAGCTCAGCTTCAAAAACATGAAACCGAAAGGTACCGCGGAGCATTAATTTGCTCGCGAAAGAAACGCTTTCTCCTCGGCGATTAACCTACAAAAAGATCTCTGGATGACGAAAGGCGTAACGCACTGTCAAAGGAAATAGTAGAAATCAACAAAGATGGATTGATAATCACTGACGCCACTGAAATAGTTCAATCTTTTCACCACTTCTACACAAATATTTTTGGAACAGTAATACCTACAAAAGAGAAAACTGAAATAGAACAGCTACCAGTACAGATGCCAAAACTTGACGAGGAAGATCGCAACCAAATTGAAGGCCCCATAACATTAAACGAAATTAAGGCCGCCATTAAATCTCTCCCAAATGGGAAAACACCGGGACCAGATGGACTAAGCGGAGAATTTTACAAAAAGTTTCAAGACATCATATCTCCTGTTTTACTCGCTGTAATTGAGGAATCCTACATTCAGAAAACACTCCCCCCTTCATTTTACCGTGGACAAACGGTATTGCTGCCAAAAACAAAAGATCCTGAAATGCTTAAAAAGATCGAAAACTACAGGCCAATATCACTCTGCAACGTAGATTATAAAATTTACGCTAAAGTGCTGAATGAAAGACTTCAGTGCGTAATAGAAAAATTGGTAGGTGAGCACCAAACTTGTGGGATACGCGGCAGAGCTATCCAAACGAACGTACATGTTGCCCGTTCCGTCCTAGAGTCTGTGTCAGAAAATAACGATCAGGTTGCATTTGTACAAATAGACCTTACTAAAGCCTTTGACCGTGTGAGCCATTCATTTTTATTTGCCCTTCTTGAGCATGTAAACGTGGGAGAGACACTTTTGCAAGGAATCCGTCTTTGCTACACGCATAGTTCGACACGACTGAAAATCAATAACACACTTTCCGATGAAATTAAGATCAAATCTTCCGTAAGGCAGGGCTGCCCTCTCTCTCCCCTCCTTTTTGCATTGTATTTAGAGCCCTTATGTTTTAGCGTCCTGAAAACAGAATGTATTTGTGGGTACTCTGTAGCAAATGTTGAGGTAAAAGTCCTCGCATACGCAAACGATGTCGGATTTTTTCGCGTTGACAAGAAGAGTGTCCAGAAAGCGCTTGATCAAACAGCGCGTTACTGCGCAATCACAGGGGCTTCAGTGAATACATCTAAATGCAACGGCTTCTGGTACGGTTCCTGGGCCACAAAACCACGTTCTTTTGCGGGGATAGCTTGGAACCAGGGGCCGATCACATATCTCGGAGTACCGCTCTCACAAATTCGTGGTAGCTCGACGTACTGGTCCTCCCTTGTGACCACGCTGAAAAGGAAGGTTGATGCGTGGAAAGGTAGAGACATTTCTATTTTTACAAGAGCAAGTGTCTGTAATATATTCCCTGCTTCAAAGATTATGTACGTCCTTCAAGTCCTCCATTGCGCTCGAACAGACATCCAAACATTCCATAGAATATTTGCCACTTTGATATGGTGCTCAACGTGGGAACGTGTAAAAAGGGAGAACCTTTTCCTCCCTCTCGAATCTGGTGGTTTAGGACTATGTCACATTTTTGTCCGCCAGTTAGTGTCAAGATTCTTTTTCTTTAAAAATGCCAATCACAAGTTCCTTAGAGTCATACTCCAATCGCGCCTTACTGATAGTTTAAGCTATGTTGTTGTTTCAACGGGCGAAACGTCGAAAAATAGGCCCTGGGGATTTTTAAAGGAAGTTGTCGATACCTTCAATTTTCTAAAAACACGGTTTTCATTGGAATATTTGTTTAGCGTGTCAAGGAAGACACTGTCAAGGAATATTACGGAAAGCTTGTTTTCTCTGCCACTTTATCGTACCCGCTTCACGCTAGAACCTATCAATGCTGTTTTCAAAAGAGTAAAAAAAATGGGCGTGCCTCCCTCAACCAAAACGTTCTTCTTCAAATTGCATACATCAACCTTACTAGTAAAAACTTACCTCCAGCAAAAAGGAATATTTGTACCGTAGACTGTTAATTGCAGACTCTGTAACAAGCCAGAAACCATAGAGCACTCTTTTATTTATTGGAACGACGCATTTTTATTTTGGGACGTTCTGCAACGCACGCTAAAAAAAGATCTCATTCTTAACGACTACAGTCTACGCTTCCTCCCGTTCGACATGTTCGCTCTGTTGGGACTACATCGCCTATGGAAATGTCGAATGATTGATAGACATGCAGAGAAACCCCGTACAACGAAATCGCTTTTCCTGGAGCTTGTAGCGCAAGTGAGGAGCGTATACGCTTCACCTCTCAGTCAACCAGAGTGGTTTGCCTTGTTCGATGCATGTTTAGGTCTCCCAGATTTCTGAAAAACTCTATTGACGATATATCCCTTTGGAAACATTGTATTATACTTGTCGGAATTTTTGTGTTTAAATTTATCACACCTACTGGCCACATGTACAAGATGCCAAATATAAGGTGCGTGTGCCACATGGGTATGTAAATACGGTGTGAAAGTGAATGTTTCGTAAGTGTATATACCCATAAGTATCAACATGTTATGTCACTTGTAAATATTTTCCATGCACCAAAAAAAAAAAAAAAAGGGGGATTGGTGGCCGAGTGGGCTAAAGCGCACACCCAGCTCGACGCGCGTGGAGCGAAAGCTCGCGCTGCAGAACCCAGGGATCCTGGGTTCGAGCCCCTTCCCTGCCCGTTTCGATCTAGATGAGCATCGTACCGGCGTGCGGTCGTGTATCACTACTGCGTGGTGCACGTTAAAGACCCCAGGCTAGAGGTTGTACCGCACTGGCTAAATTGCTCATCTACAGCGAGTGACTCGTCGCAACTTCAAAATGGCAGACCAACTACACCCTGTATAAATATCCCCACAACCCAATTTAAAACTCATGTATGCGAGAATGTCAGGCTGATATAGGGAGATGCGGTTCGGCGGTTGCCACGGGCTTTCGCAATAAATCTTACCAAGAAGGAATCAATTGTTGATTGACGTGTCATTATTTTGTCAATGAAACATTCTTCTGCAGGAATGCACGCTATGTTGACTCAATCTTCCAAGACACCAGTGGAAGCGGACGTCTAGTAAACCGTTTCGCGATTTACGGTATTTACCTCGCCATTATAATGACGACTGAAAAGTGACGTCACAAAATACTGTGTTTCACGGGATCCGGAAGATGTTGTAAAGGTTGTTACATTATATTTCCCAAAAAACAAACGGCCGTTGCAATATTTTCGGAAGTGCCAACACACATTATGTTGTAAGTACAGCTTATGAGGAATATGATGAAAAGCAGCAGTATAAATAGGAAGACGTTTATTTGCAATGAAGATGCTATGATTGAGCGGCGTTTAGCGACGGCAAGTGATGAGCGTTCGGGAAATTATAAGTTCATATACTTGCTAACTATGGACATGCCGACAATGAAGACCTGTTTTGTCGGGAGGTGGAGTTGCGGTGATGACCTGATATCGGACGACTCGGGGCAGACGAACAAGCAATCTTCTTCTCAGCGAATGGTAAGCGTCAAGTGTCAATCAAGTACAGCACGTCGCTACCGACGTTGTCGACGTTTCGAGCACCTGCCGATTTCGACAAAAGTGTTGGCACCTGGGCTAACTTTGCGGAAAGACTCGAAGTCTTCCTCGAGTCCAGCGTTATCATGAACAGTAACTGAAAACGATCCACTATTCAGTCGGTGGGTGGCGAAAAGTTTCCGCATCTGCGGAGTCATGATCCATGCGAACTGCAAGTGATTGGAAGTTTACACGATGCATGCCACGACATCCAAGCTCGTCATTGACGTTCTACGCTCTCTTTTCGCTACTCTTGGCCTACCGAAAATACTTTTCTCTGGGGTATTCACACGAGGGAGAAATCCCGGGGATTTCTCCCCGGCACGCGCATCCCACGACGAAAACGTCAGGCTTTGCGATGTGCCAAAGCCTTGCGTTTTCATCTCGTGATGCGCGCGTGCCGGGGAGAAATCCCCGAGATTTCTCCCTCGTGTGGATACCCCTTAACGCGCCGAGTCTTCTTTCAAATAAAATATACAAGTTTTCTGAGAAAAATAATAATAGCTTCAGGTACCACATTAGTGCACCATACCATCCGGAAACTAGCGGGCAAGCAGAACAGATGGTGTGTGAAACGAAGAAGGCCCTCTTGAAGCTTACGGAAGAAGCAGTTCAGTGAAGAATCGCCAGGTTCTTGTTTCGGCAGCACGCGACGGTCTCATCTTTCACGAGAAAAACACGCGCCGAAGCATTGTTCGGCGGACGAAGAGCCACACCCCTCGATCTCATGACACTATGGCTTCCGAACGAAGATCGAGAGGTTCCCAGATCGGGAGTAATGGCAGTTAATTCGATCGGACAACTCCTCTACGTGAGGAATTTCAGCGGAAGTCGTGCCTTTCATGTAAAACTTCACTAGAAAAGGCTCTATGTTGTTTGACCAGAAGGTGTCGTCCCCCTGAATACGTTGGATATCAATGCCATTGAGTGTAAATATAACGAAATCACAAAACTCCCTTTGTGTGTTGTGTAACTGCCCTTGTATTTGGTAGCAGAAGCTATGGTAGTGATTTGGACCTTTCACACCAGGCTCTTTTTTGTTTCCCCTCATACTATTTTGCGGTTTCGGAAGGCTATAAGAACCTTTTGGAACGGCGACACTACCTCAACGAGGCCATTTGTTCCAAGCAGTCTATCAGGGGATGCTGCTAGAGATCTGTCCTTTATATTAATGAATAAGCCGCGCTTTCGCACAGTGCAGTTTCCATGTTCCACGTACAGTTGTAAAGGAGCATCCTTATTGATTCTACCATATTCTGTTGCGAGTGAAGAAAAGTCTATGGGTGCAAGACACATGAAACAAGTCTGGCACTGTACGTTGTGGTTCAATACCCACTAATATCGTCGTCCTTATAGAGTCTCATAATTTAATCGTCACCTCGCCACCTCATATTGCTTTTCATAAACAGTAACTACAATAGGCTACCGCCATATTAAAATCCATGAATTAAAAAATTGATTCATTCAGTCCCTCATTATGTTTATTATTTATATAATGTTATTACGTTACATTACCTCAAGACGATCGACGTCCATCGTCGATCTTCAAATATACCTGTATATAAGTTAGACGCACAATCACAAAGAACGCAGCGTGTTTCCTCTTTTCTTTCGATATTTTTGAAAGCAGCGCAAGCTGGCGCGTTCTCTCTTCTGAGACGGTTAGTACGGTCACTCATAAAACCCGCGTTTCTCCTACCCGGCCGCTTCCTCCTCTCATAAGCTATAATAATGGTGTATTATTCATATATAGTTTCAGTTTCCGTCAGGGGAAAGGAGGTTGGCGGGAACTAGAGCCACTAAATGAGCTCCGCTTAGAGTATCGGCACTCCGTTCCCCTATATTTTTGTGGGCGCCGCCATTTTGGTGCTTGTGCAGAGCAGACGCAACTTCCGATCGTCATGACTCAAAATGCGACTTCCTCAGCATTAGATCCGGTGTTAGGAAGCTCATGTAATGTTGCTTTGCTTTGTCGCGAACTGTTTAAACAATTGTGGAGGACGAAAAAGGGTTTCCGTGATTTCAGATAAAGCTTCAGATAACTGTCAACCATGATGTTAAGTCACAATATGGTCAAGCGTTGCTACTCTGAAGCGTAGCTAATTTAGTGGCATTAGCGGGAAGGATGAGGAAGAGGCCGGCATCGAAAGGTAGTGTCTTGTGGAACCCACGGGGCTTACGTCATGGCCCCTTCAGGTATTACAAGCTCCCTGAACAAGGGCATGAATAGTGTAATTAAAAAAGCTACGCTTTAAAGTAACGACACTATTGTGGCTTGAAATCGTGGTTGCCAGTTATCTGAAGCTTTACCTAAAATCACAGGAAACGCTTTTCCGTCCTCCACAAATGTTTAAACAGTCCGCGACAGAGCAAAACAATTATGCATCTGCTTCCTGACGCCGGATCTAATGCTGAGGAAGTCGCACTTTTAAACCATGACGATCAATTGTTGCGTTTGCTCTGCACAAGACCCAAAATGGCAGCACCCAAAACAATGTTGGGGAACAAAGTGCCGATACTCTAAGCGCAGCTCATTTAGTGGCTCTAGGCACGAAGTGAATTCGGGTGTATTCTTTTCCTGTTCGTCTTTATTGTTTATCGATTTTAATCATATCGAACAATGAACACATTATATCACACTACGCTTGTGTAATTATTTATCTTAGATTTATTGACCTGACCCAGTACTTCAGCCGTTCATTTGTGGATAGTAAGTCTTCCAACATGTGTTCTAAATGTGAAGGTAAAAAGGCACGGACATTGATGATGATACAGATGCCAACGCCGCCCTCGAAAATTTCTTGAACATTAGATGTCAGCAGTTTTGCCTGCCATCCGGCAGGTAGCACAACAAAACACCCAAACAGTTTTTAATCGTTTTTAATATTAACTAAGCTCTACACCTATCAAGAAACTAAAGCAAAATCATTGTGAAAATCGAATACATCGCAATGTATATCTATTTCATGCAATAAATGTTATGAGATATCAATAAATCTGTTTGATGTCCATTAGAGATATGCGTCAAAAACAGGTAAGTTTGAAGGGCTCCTGGGGCGTTATAAGTTTGAAAATGAAAAAAAGCCATCGTCCACTTCTTGGGCAACCATTGAAATTCTAAATGTTATAAAAGATTTTATCGTTGTTTAATTATTTCCTCAGCGGCATTTGAAGCACCGTGACTCGAAGCAGAAAAAAGTGCTACGTATGATATAGAATAGCTAAAAGAAAAAAAAAAAGCTACACAACATTATTTTTTTTTCTGCATATTACAAGTGATCAGCACTACATCTGAAGCTAATTTCATTGTCCTAGCGCATGTCATTAAAAACATATTTGTGCTGAAAAATTACAATTTTAGGGCAATATTTGGTGAGATGAACAAAACAAAGTAGTGCAAATACCGAAAAAGTATATCGTTACAATCTGCTCCGACATCATCTTAACAAAGCTACTCTATTGGAACCGTGTTATCTTTAATAGATTCTTCATGAAACATGAACTAGCGGATCAAGTGAGGGTCCGCGCCATCATATTCGCAACGCTACAAATGCGCATGAGCAGTATAAACCAATACATACATAATATCAAATGAAAGAGGATTACCTTTCCTTTCGAACGACATCAATCCCACAAAACAGTATTCAAAAGAAGATGAGTGATTACCTGCAAAAGGTACCGAGACTGCCACATTCAGTGTGACCGTGGCCTTAAATTCATAGTTTTCACACAGTGGAACAAGACACGCAGTGACGTACGCCCTATCTAAGCGAGCGTGGCTCTCACATTGAAAGTGCGTAAACTGGAGAGAATTAATATGGGACAAAACACAGCCAATATCCTCTAAATTACTCTGTTGCACTACCAGATTCCAAAATAGAGCACTCTGACCCCGAACAGGCGGCCTGCGCACTCCGTCTTCTGCTGCGCACACACAGTTAAAGTCGCCCAACAAAATGACAAGTCTTTCGCATTTTATGTAATATTCAACGGCTCTAAAAAAACTTTCCGATCTTATTCATTATTTGGCGCGTAAACACATATTGCCCGGCACTGTGATCCGGAAAAGGAAAAGTCACAAACAATTAGACGGCCTGTTTCGCATACTGTTACCGTCTCTTCAACAACACCCAACGAATCGCGCAGAAACAGAACACAACCTCCTGACGTTCAAACAGAGTGACACACGCAGACAATGTATCCAGCTCTGAAAGGCTGCACCATGCGGTCCGTTTGCTCCACACTTTCAACCTTCGTTTTTTGGACGGCGACTGTGTCCATATCGTGCTCTAGAAAAAGGCGGCTGAGCTGGTACTGTCGTCGCCTTGCTCCCAGGCCCCGCACGTTCAACGTTGCGACGCGGAGAGCTATCGTAAGATTCACTGCCATTTAAGAAGAACGGCGATAGATTCACAGTCTTGTTGCGTCGCCCGGTGCACCCACCAATGGGAATGCCGAACGCCTCATTACGGGCCTCGACGTGAAGACGCGAAGCCGCCGTCCTCCGAGTCCCGTCGGTCTCCAGTTCGATAAGCGGTGCCTAGCCGAGCGCTGGCCGTCGCTGCTATGGGGGCGATGTCACTGACGGACGTCTCTCCGGCGGAATGTTGGGCTTCGGCTTGACGCCTGCCCGGCGCACTGGAACCGTTTTGGTGGGCGGCTCATCGGGGAGAGCCTCACCGGAGATGGGTCTTTCGTCGACGCCTTCTTCACGCTCTCGCTTGGCGACAGCGCCGCTGGAGCCTGCCACCTCGACACTCATGGCTTTCGGGTTTTTGTAGGACGTCGTCGCAGGGACCGAACTTGCGGTTTTGGTGCCTTCCGCCGAAGGGTTGTCGCTTATTACTCGTTCTACAGGTTGCAGGCGCTGCTCCCTGCCACTCTCAGAGTCTTTCTTATCCCCAGCGGTGCGGTCAGGGGCGTTGCCCCTGGAAGTGGCCCACCAGCTTCGTCGCAGGCAGCTTCCTTGGACTCGGCCACGTCCATGAGATGTTCAGCCTCGTCCTCGTTTCCTAAGGGCCCCGTGACGGACGCGTAGGTCCTAACGCACTGGCTTTCGTCATGACCCAAACGTCGAAAGAGCACACATCGAGGTACACGACACTACCGCCGTATGTGCCCCTTCCCCCGGCACCGAAGGCAAAGCGGTGCCCTGCCTGGGACAACCACCAGGGCGAGGTCGTCAGTGACACGCAGTTGATGTAGGAGAGCGTCCACCGTGACTCGAGCCTTGAGCCTGAGTGACACCGAGCTCGTTGTTGAGCACACGCCCGCGGCCCGCCACAGGTCTCTGACGGCTTCCGTAACCTTGCCGCAGAGTGCCAGGGCCACTCGCACTTCGTCGTCGGGAACGTGTGCAGCAGCCCGTGGAACTTCAGGGGTGTGTCCTGGTTGGTCGGGTCGACCACGATGCACCGGCTCCCCATGACGGCCAGCTCGCCGGTGGCGAGCAGCTTCTTTTTTCCTTCGGCACTCTTGAGGGTAACCGCCCTCAAGAGTGCCGTGATACGTAGTAATACGTGATTGTATTGGTACGCTCCGAATGCGACCACCTCGGCGAACACCTCGGCCTCGCGATAATGCTCCGGACGGTAGGGCCTTGCACTCACGTCGGCAGGCAAAAACACTGTATTCAAAACTGCAATACCTGTTGGAAGTGGCGGCAGAACGACTTGGTATTCCTGGGCAACAGCGTCCGAGCTCCTGTTACCGCGGCCCACGGCCGCTTAAACCGCTCCGGGGGAGCTCATGGAAGTGGAATGTACTGAGCTACTGAATGGACTATTTCATGCGTAGCAAGGCAGCCGGTCGACTCTATGTCGGAAAGTTTGCTGCCGATTTCCCTCCCGTACATGCACTGCCGGCTTGAAGTGGGGCAGCACCATACATTGGCCACATTCGCACCTAGTAAAGAAGAAACCGTACGCGTGCGTATTCAACTCGAAGTACGCACTCTGTGCTTGACGTTTGAGCGAGCGATGTCGTCAGCCACGGGAAGGAACGACGGCTCGGCGACGTCTTCGTGCAATCGGCTTGCTAGTCGGGCGTGTCGTACGGGATAAATATAAATCATTTTGATGGGTCCAAAATTTCTCTTTCGAAGGAACACAGAATTCGCAGGTACCGTGAATGACAGTTCTGAAGTAGAGGTCCCACGCCCGTCGTCCGCTGCCACCCGCGAGTCCCACGGAACGCGAAACGACGCCATGTTGAGAATTATGCAGTTAACGCACAGAATGCTTGTGGTTGTCTGTGCAACTTTTTTTTTTAATCAACGTATTTGCAGCTTTTTCTAAGCCACAAAACATAGATTTCATTTTTTTTTTATTCTTAGTGTTGACTGTGTGCTTTCAATAATCCACGACTTTGATTGAATTTGGTGGTCGTGTCTAAACCTTAGAAAACAGCCCGTGACCTCGGGAAAAAAAAGTGAGCGCGACTCAAACCGGCCAGTTCTCGATCGGCGGTTTTCGGGCGGGAAGAAACCGCATTTCGAGCCGCAAATTCTGTTCTAGGTAGTTGGGCGGTGCAATATGTCACTTAAAACTAAAAACCTCGGCGAGCATAATAAATACTCTGTCAGTGTCCCGTCAAGCAATGCAAGCGTGACGTTTTGCATTGCTTCATGTGCCAACTCAGACTGCGTTTTTTGGTCTAAACATATGTTTCGGCATCGTCTTTCGCTGAGCTGCCTCCGTAAGTTGCGATGATTGACTCTCCGAGTGTTGTTGGGGAAAGTGGGCGCACGGGCATTTTTCAGAGTGTAACTATCACTGCACTGCAAGTGTATAAGCTCCATGATAATCACATTGTCCTTGCCTAATCTTCCTCTCCGACGTGAAGTTGCTAGTTTATGTATTTTTCCACAAGATCTATAATGCTACCCCATATTAAAGCAACGTCTTTTCATCCCACTGTTCTACATTTCAGCTCGCATCGATCATTACCTCAAAGTTGGAATTTTAAAATGTAATACTAACGCATTTCTACAGTCATTAGTCCCTAAAACTCCTTTGAAATAGAATCACCTTCCGACTTCCGTAATTTATATTGTTGATACCCAAATGTGTATAAATGCTATAAACAGTCTTCAATGTCTTGAGCCGCCATGATACCTTATGTACTCTGCCCTTTTGTTTCTTTTTGTGTGCTATCTTGTTACTTCCACTCCTCTCTTTAAGGTCGACTGACGCCGAGGGTATTTAAATTACAAAAAAAAATATATATATATATATATATATATATATATATATATAACATCGTAATTTGTGTGCGGCGTACTGCTTTCCGTTCCTTTTTGCGTTAAATTTTTAGGCCTGCTGCATGAACGATGTATTGGTGGCTGAGACCTCGTAGGGTGATCTTAATCACCTTTTGTCCCAACCGCCTTGACACCTGCGCCAAAATAAAATATCTAAATCAATAAAAAGGTGTAAAGTTGGGCGAGTTGGTTGATGGTCATATTGAATGGGTTAAAACAGCGCAAGACGAAGGACCAGTAACAGGAAACACATAGACACAGTGCTGACTAGCAACTTTAACCGCGAGTCATTCAAAAACGATACAACAGCCCCCAAATTCATTCTTCTCACATTTCTCCCAACCCCTTTTAGATCGAGAAAAAGGGGGGGGAGGGGGGGTACGACGCAGGTTGTGTAATTGACCTTTCCCCGAAGAATGACGTTTACATTGAGTGCATCAGAACTTGATTGGCAAGCTGCGTAAGCAATGCCGCCACTCCGCGACTTCGACGGCTCCCAGAGTGAACTGTACGGGTTGGCTGGTGCGGTGCCGCCTCACGCTCTTATACCTGTCACCTCGCGCGGAATGCAATTACTGACTTCCAAATTCTGGTGCCCCGGTGGCTTCGGTAATAAGGTTGAGCATTTTCGGCCTGTGCCTTTTCAATGGCCAAAGAACAGCCTGGCGCGCTGACGAACAATAAAACTGCTCGATTGCCGCGCGTAATGCCTTCGCGCCCTGCCAGAAAAAAAAAATGAGGTAAATGAAATAGAATATCAGAAGCGCTAAACAACAAGTTTGGACGGCTATCTGTAGGAAGACTGCTTAGCTTAGAAAGCTGGAGCGAGAGTTGTAGGATACGTGCTTCGGCGGCGCTGGGGCAATCTACGCCCACTACACGTGGATTGTCACAGCGCAGTATGAATACTACGCGTACTGCATTTCATTTAAATTTATTACCTCAAGGGCACTCGTTCAAGTGCATTACATGAGGGAGGAAGGCAAACTATGAAATTATATTTCGCGTACACAAATAGTATGTTAACTGCACCAGTACACTCACAGGAACACCAGTAATAAAAGAATTAAACAAGCAAAATTTTTTTTTATAAACATATATATATTTATATATAACTGTGTTTTGTTTATTGAGTATATGTTGTTTGTGCTTTTTTTTATGCAGTTAAAGGGTCGATGCAACGATTTTCGTACCTTGCTCAAATTCCGCATAAAATGAAACCCTGACATTAATGACCTATAAAGCATGCGTTCGTTTTTCACCACACGCAATAGATGTCGCAGAAAAAATTTAATAAAACAAGCACCGTTCGACCCACCACTCAAAGCCAGAACAAACGGCCACGTGATCTGGGGTCTATTATATGCCGCCAATGTTGATCAGCCACGCTCTAGGTTAGCATAGCACAGGACAACCGCTGAGTTCCAGACATTGTTATGGTTTGGCCATCGTCACCATTGCAGTGATTGGACACGGGCCACTCCCGGAATGGTTGTCGAGCTATTGATTATCACGAGCCAAAATCCAGTTCCCAAGCATTGCTCAGGTTCAATCTATGAGCCGCATTCAAATATCGTTACTGGGGGATACTGCGATCCCCCAGATACGTCATCAAGTATTGCGAAGGAGAGACTAAAAGAAAAAGCTCGCTTTTGTCCTTGAAATTGCACCGCAACAAAACAGTTCCTTCGTCAGTGACGTTGCGTGCGAGTATTCTGGGGTTCCACTAGTGACAGCAAGCTCGTGTAAAGTGAAAAACATTCCAAGCGAATATTGTTGCACGGCCTCTTAATATACTATGTTGTATACGCGAGCTATAGTTTCATAGTTTGTCTTCTGTGCATGTTACAAACTTTCCTCCCTCGTGTAATGCAGTTGAACGAGTGCCAGAAAAGAGAAGCAAAGCAAGACGAGCGAGTTGGAAGAGTAGGATGGACAGGGCAACAGAAAAGAAAAACCACCGGGGAGAATCGTTAGCTTGACATAAAACACTCGTCCGGCCGGAATGGATGCACCCCAGCCTGTTGATGGGCCCTCCATCTTCATTCTACTCTGAACATTGTATCCTAAGTACCGTCATGACCGCGTTGCCCACAGTGAAAGCCACTCAATGCCGCGGCGGTGGAGCTTCGGGCTCACTTCCCTTCTGAGGATGGGGCGGATGTCACCAAGCAGGACTTGCATTCCGGTGTTGTTTTGGTAGAACCCACGCTAAAGCCTGCCTTCTTGTCAAAACACCGCGACTGGGACTGTACCAAAAGAGTCGCGAAAGGTGTGATGATGAGTTTTAATGTGATTTCTGCCTGCTCGGTTTGTCCGGGGATCCGGTCAAAATGGTCCCGGTCAAAATGGTCCCCGACAAAATGAACCCAGTCAAAACGGTCCCAGGTGCGACCACGGACAAAATCTTCCCAGTGTGGAATTATTTCTTTGCAGTTTGCAGGCTTTTAGATTGACCGCTTTTATTGGATATTAAAGACGTAAAAAAATTGTTTGGGAAATACTTGTCAAACACAGCGCTAACCGTTTTTTTTAAATTATTATTCTTGACATAAATAACAGTCAAGTTGTTATGTTTAGTAGAAGAAGACACATACAAATTCCAATAAATAAATACTTATACCAAGTGAAGAACGCCAGGAAAAAATTTGGAACAAGAACGAGTATAGTGCAGAGAGACGGCATTGACAGAGTTGAATAATAAACGGCGAAAAAACGCGGTACAAGAGCGAGGAGGCTATGTGGTGTCTCCATCTGTCCTTGTAGACCCTCATCTTTGTGTGTTTTATTTTCTTTCAAAACAGGAAACAGAGGCGGTCACTAAAGAAGGCACTTTTTCTTTCAGACACATTCATGCCTGATTGTTATGGTTGGCCAGTTTTTCAGAAATATGTCCGCCTCTAAATTTGACACTGAGGCGTGGCCCAAAAGTGAGCTTGCGCGGTATCGGCCACTGTGGTCGTCGGGTGTGACAAGGAGTGTCGCATCCTTGGTACGTCATGGAATTTTTTGTGTTTTTGCTAGCACTGTGAATGGTGCGTCGGCCAAAAAAGTAAAGGATCGACGCACAAACTCCATAACGCTGTCCCTTGGGAAACTGCGAGACGTTGTGAAGATTGCTGCTCCGTCTCCCCACAATCGACTCGGAGGCAAGTAAGGTTTGTATGCGCATTTATTTATTCTTTTTTTTTTTAATTAATTTTCTAAGCATTAGCACGCAAAAATTGCTCCATGCTTTTGTTTTCAGTCGGCAAACCGTAACTAAGTTAATACCATGCGTCAAATTTATGACTAAAATTTTAAGCAAACAAGGACCTATTTTATTTTTTTCCATATGGCGTGTTGTTCTCGGAAACTTTAGCCAAAAATGCTTCCCGGTCGGGAACATGATATGTTTAACGAATTATACCACGCTTATTTGAGGAGTTTTCTGTGCTTGCACTGTTCAGTTTTATTCATCTTGACTGTGCTTGACTGTCTGGATCAAGAACGCGCTGCAAACGTTCAAGCTTCAAGCCAGGGCTGAATGATTTTCATGCTTTTCCCACGCATTGGTGACCTTAAACACGTTTTAAATATATAGATAAATGATCACAATGGATGTTCGTTAGGGCTGTTTCAAACAACGCCTATGTTGTTTCTAGAGTGCATTTTGTGTTTTTTTCATTCCTGGGTCTAAAACATCGTCCTGAACCCTAATCATTTTCACAACTCGCGGATGTGGTTATGAATCTGGGTTTTAATTGCGCTTTAAATATTTGCTTTGCTGTTATTCCCTAGGTATAGAGTTGAGCAACACCAATAAGAAGGATATGAAGCTGCTTTCCGCGTGATTTCAGTAGGCGAAACACACGACCGCTTCCTCTGGCGCTCGCTGGCACTGCGTGAAATGAACCAGAGGCTGTAAAGAACCTGTCATCACAGACGGAAGTAATCAAGATCCACGACTCTCTGTACCTAATGCGCATTCTTCCCATCCAGCGCTGACGGAGGTAGCCAAGTTTCGGGCAGCCTTGAAAAAAACTGCAATTGAGGCGAACGGGCCTAAAAGCTCAATTTGCGCCAAAGCATTGTAAAAATTTCAAGAGTCCGGAAGAGCTCGAGTCTCATCCGAAGAAATCCTAAAGTAAAACATCCGTCGCCAAAAACGTTCTGTCTATCCGTCAACATTCGCGAGTCTCAACGACCTAGTCATCGATGGTGTGTTGAAGACAACCGCGGCATTGTCACCTGAGCCATTCCTGACCTACCATAATGGATCTCGAGCTCGCTCGAGAATCATCGCTTTTGCTACAGCGGAACGCTTACGGTTGCCTTGTCAAAGCAATACTTTGCTTATGGATGGCAATTTCGCCATGGCGCCGAGGTTGTTCCTGCAACTCCACGTTCTACACGTCCCTTTGGGAGAAACCGCAGCGCCAGTGGTCTGCACTTTTATGGAGAACAAAACCCAAGACTCATTTGAGAAACTACTGAACGCCGTGGTTGCGGCTATGGAAGTTATCACCGGAGCATCGCCAGATCCAGGTCTTGTCATCACCGGATGCGAGACTGCTGCACTTTGCACGTGCTTTGTTTGGAGAAGACGTCACCAAACAAGATGCTATTTTCACATTCGCCAAACCACATGGCGAAAAATTCAAGAGCTGTCTCTACTCTCCCTTTATAAGGAGAGCGACGTCTTTCGCCTGTTTTTGTTGGCATGATGAATGGACTTGAATTTCTCCCCTTGGACGACATATCGCAAGTGGCATAGGTTTTTTTTTTTTTTTTTTTTTTTTTGACTACAACTTTTTCAGAAGCGGAATACCTGGTTGATTACTTCGACAGTACCTACGTCACCGGTACGTTTCGCACAGTACTTACAAGGAATGGAACGGTGAGGCTCCGAAGATGTGTACCTAAATTTTCACTGAGAATTTGGAGCATGCACGTTGCAACAATGACCGGCGACCACAGGACGAACCACCTCGCGGAAGCCTGAGACAGAACGTTTTCAAGCATAGCTGGGGATTGCCGTCCCACCGTTTGGAGGGCGATCGACGCTCTGCAGTCTTAACAAGCCTCTGTGGCTACAGTCATGGCCAAGGAAATGGCCGGACATCCACAGTAGAAGAGGACAAAAATAATCTACAGAGATGCAACAGCGTCTTCTAACTTTGTGCACACAATACAAGCAAGGGCTCCACCCAATGCATGAACGAATTTTTGAGAGGTGTGGGTCATACTAACAGATTTCCATATCAGGCCTCCGCTTCAGCAGCGCCTAACCGAGCTATGTAGTAAACATGATTACGCTTGCGAATTCAATTTTCGTTATTTTTAATATACATTGTTCATACAGAGCGATCTTGTTCCTGGAAAATGAAACACTGTGGTACGACAGGTTCATTTCAGAGCACCATGTCAAGAACCTGTATTACGTGCAAGATAAATATTTGTATTCCGGATATTGTTTTGGAGGTCAATAGCACTAATTTGAAAAACAGTTATGACGATAGAAAGATATTTATTAGATACGTGAAATATATCGGTAGCAATCAAGGACCTTCGGGAAATACAACTACATGATGTGGAAATAAGGTATTTAAAATTTATTTCCAACGATTATTTAAAGATTGTTGATATTATCCTTAAACGTGTGTCGAAATGAATTTCGGAGTACCAAACAACTAAAGCTATTAAGAGGGCTGTCACGAAGATGACTTGGTACAATGCAAGCGAGCGCTGATTTTATTTTCATGGGATGCTGAGATGCAATATTTTGTCAACGGGACAATCAATAGCGAAAAAATGCCACTCCTCTCAATTGCTACAGAGTTTCCATAGTACAACGCGCGCAGTGTAGCATACAGTGATTTTTTCGGAAGTGGTCTATTAATGTTGAAAAAGCTTACACGAGCGAAACATAAAAAAACGCTTCAAATAATTGTGTTTCTAGACTGCCCGCTTGACCTCCAAGTTAAAGAACATATAACCACACCCCACTGAATAACACGGGAAAACTCAAAGGGTGGCTTTGCCATTATCTTCATTTGTTGCTTTCTCAACAGCTATATTGAACATCGAAATAATAAATATCATACCAAAAAAAGTAAAACCTAAATATTCCGAAAATGCGATTAGCTTGGGTAGCTCGATAAATCTTTAAAACAAATGTGTAAAACACCCTGTATATATAATATAGTATACGTTGGCTTCACCAACACGATTGCTTCGGTTGCATCGCTCCAGGGCCAGAAAAAATACCGGGAGCGGTTATGCACAGTGTGGCGATCGAAGCCAACGCGGGCGGCCCTCTGGGCGGCGGCGAGTTCTTCCAGGCGGCCGTGGCAGGACGCCAGCTATAATTGGGGCAGCGCATGCATTGCTGCTGGTCGATGTTCTCCGCGGAACGACATATACGCACGGAGTAATGGCGGTGCCGGCCATACAGATGACCGTTGAACGCGCCAATTGCTCTGCCCAATGTCCGCTATTAGCTGCAGGGGCGAGACGCGAAAGAAATGGCACGGTTCGGCAAAATGAAAGCCGACAGTTTCCAGGAGGCGGAGCTCGACGTAGAAACGGCTGCTGCAGTATGCAAATGGCACGGCGGTTTTCTGTGACGCCGCGGTGCCAAATTTATCTAAATTCACTCGTGTGAGCGAAATGTACGGCTAAAGCGGTCAAACAATTTGTCAAAGACGGGTAAGCGCGCAGGCAAGGTGGTGAATAGCTGACATAACTCATCCTGAGACAGGGACGTTGTGTGCTGCCCTTTTTTTTACCTGTATCCCTTTTCCTTCCCTGTCTCGGCTTAAGTTGTGTCCAAACTATTTTTTTCGGACGCCCCTAGAAATGTAAAATTTATTTTATTATCCTTTTCTTTAATTTCCTTTCCCGACCCTTTGCTACGTGGCACTAGGGGTTCTCGTAACCCGAAGTCGAATCTATTGCATGAAGGTCCGAAAAAACTCCGAAAATAATTCGCCGGCAGAATGTTTGTCAGCAATATATATGTCCTGTAAACTCCAAAGTTTTGTGTGCCAATGTAAAAAAAAAAAAAAAAGAGCATAAACTATATGACGGTATTTTAATATTAAAGCGGCACTGAAGTCATTCTTTTTTTTAAAAAAAAAGGTCATTTTGGTCTTAAATTGTTTAAAATGTGTTAGTTCCCACATATACCAAGTCCTATATTACAAAACCGCCTATTCATCTCAGGGTAAGAGAAAAACATGTGGACTCTTTTTTTCTCGCGGACTACACTGCGTGGACCAATGAAATGCGTGGACCAATGCGTGGACCAATGCGCAAATTCCGAATGATTTTATTATAACTCGTTTTGAAGAGAATCTGATAGGTACAGATTCAGAAAAGACTCTTTTTTTCAACGCGGGCGAGGCCATCGCTTGCAACTCGCTGAGAAGCGCCCTTCGTCGACCACTTCACTCGGAAGAAATTTTTTTCCCAAAAAGGGCGTGTCGCGATCTTCGAACACGCTTTGAACCAGGAAATAAGCTACACACGATTGTAATTTCGGGTTTACTGGGATGCTTAGAGCGTCTAGACTGAGCTGTCACCGCAAAAGGACGATCTCAACATCGACTTGAGCGCTCCTTAAAGTTTGGTTGGCGCACAGAATCCATTGTATTGAGATAATGCCACCCCAGTTTTCATTCAAATCTAGGGTCATTGACAAAGGGAATCTTCCCGCTTATCTCGTCAAGGTTCATTAAGGGGAACAAGTCATTGTACCTTTAGTTCAAGACAAAAGCCACTCTTCCGGTTTCTTGTTTAGACAATTCTATTTGTGCTATAAAAAAAAGTTTTTTTTTTTTTGTTTTAAAAGTGAAAATTATGAAATACGTGGATTTCACATAAGGGTGAACAGTTGAAGCTTCTATAATACAACATTTACCACTACACCAGTGTCGCCAGATTGAGCTATACATAGCCAAATTTGACTACCTATTTTTCTTGTTGGCGTCGAAATTTGCTGGTTGACTATGTGGCTATTTTCTTTAGCTATTTCTGGGGATACGGCGAACGTTTGTCACACCCCAGGTCCGACGTCGAACTTTGAAATTCAATTAGCTCATTTTTAAACTTCTCATCAGTTTCAAACTTTTTTTTTTTTTTTGGCTAGCTGAAAAGAGAGAGGAAAGAGAAAGACTTTAAACTTGTATGAATTTCGGGGGTTTCACAATGCGCAGAGAAGCAATGCTTGCGGAGTTCAAGCGGTGGAATAACTCGGTGGAACAAACCAAACAAACAGATTGTTCCACTATCACCACAGATCCGGTAGAGCGTCTTCTACACTCTCATAAATGCATGGGCGTCTACTTACCCGCAAAACACTCGAAGAGCCAATCTCTGTAATTTACGAAATCAGCTCAGCGAATGATGAGGCGGAATATCTCATAACACCTCGAAATTAAGCCGGCGCTGTGGCATTTCGCAATACAAGCATGACTCTTTGCATTGCGTAATGCCAAGCACAGACTGCATATTTAGGTTTAAACGGATGCTCCGCCTGGTCATTCGCTGAGCTGATTTCGTAGATCGCGGAGATTGGCTCTTTGAGTGTTTTGCGGGTAAGCAGACACGCAGACATTTCTCAGAGTGTACCTAGACGTAGAATGAACTCCCCAAACGCTGCTTTGATGTTCATTATGAGGATCCTTAGGCACATTAGTTCGTAGAAATAAGATGTCCGCCGCTTCACCGTAAACACTTGACTACCTTCCGGTCGTCACCCACCCCAAAAAAGGACAGCACAATCAGAAATAGCGTGAACCGGAATGGGGGACACTATTCTACACAAAAAAAACAAGAGGCGGGTGGGATATTGGTAAGGACATTAGATATTGGGGATTCTGGTTTGCAACGCCCAGTGTTTTGACTGCTCTGCTTCTCTATTTTGTGCTTTTATGGTATGATCATGTCTCTCCGGCTTCACAGATAAAGCTGTCTTCGTGTGTTTTGTACTTACTTTTGAAACCCTACAGAGGATGGGTCAGTGTTGTACGGAATCCTTCCGAAGCTTTTTAGAGTGCAGCTCTTGGCTGAACTCCATGGGACGAATATGCTGCGAATAACCGACGAATTTGCCCGGTGGTTTTTGCTCTGCGCGTGGAATGAACGCAGTGGCTGCTACGTCGCGCGCAAAGCGAGCGTGCCGTCGGGCGGCGTTCGCCAGTTATTCGTCACATAATTCGTTCCATGGAGTTCAGCCTTTAGGCGCCCGTTTCCGGCTTGAGCGGCGTCGCCGTCGGCGTAACCGCGGCGGCGTTTCGGCATGGTGACGTTTCGGCACGGTGCCGAAACGTCCTCTTGACCCCCCTCAGGGGGTCACGTGACCTTCTTGAGGGAAGTCCTGAGGGGGGTCACGTTACCCCCGTGAGGTCATGAGGTTACGCGACGTCACGAGGGTCACGTGACTTCACGGTTACGCCGACGGCGATGGCGACGCCGACGCCGCTCGGAGGGAGGAGTAGCATGCAGGATGTGGAATTGAGGAGGAGGGAGGAAGGATATACCTTCGGCCTCAGTACCCTTCCCTTCTTCTCCACAAGAGCTGCGCTCTAATTCGGTGTTACAGGGATTTGTAAGCGGCTTCCATTTTTCGGAAAATTCACACCAGACATAATGTACACAAAATGTAGAGCATCTGAGAGTTGAAAAAAGAGGATGGAACGTGGTTTTCCATGTGGGTGAAAAATGTTCAATAAAAGGCTTAAAAAATCATTGTTTTTAGTCTTGGCTTTGGCTATATTTATGTTATACCTTCCAGCCTTCTGGCGATTTTGTGAAACCATCTGGCAAAACTGCACTACATCCCGCGCAACCGCGGGGTACGTTTATGGATAGGATGGGAAGAATTCTTGCTTCCCAGCGACTACCTCCAGGAGTATATTCATTTTAAGCTATCGACGTTTATCGAAGCCACACTTGTTTGCAACTCTTGTCGGGACAAATTAGTGTTGCTAGCGGCAATGGCGCCAATTGAATCCAGCTGAACAAAAATCAATTGATACAAGCGCATTCTTTAGAATCTGGCATACGTTCACACGCGGATATTATGATTATTTTTTTTTTAAGAATAGACAGCACTAAAATTAAGCTTCGAATTTAGAATAACTGGGAATCGAACAAAAATAAACTCTGATGAACTGCTACAAACGCCTAATTTCGGACGAAAACATTTCTAAAACATTTTTTGATTGACGAAAAATAAACTCCAAAAACTACAATACTGTTTCCCGGGCAGTTGAAATGCCTTCAAAACGAACTCCTTAAGAGATTTGTGAAATCAGCTCGCGATTTGACTCCGCGCAGCATGTTCGCTATAGCCCGTGACGGTCGAGTATTTTTGTTTTCTTCCAGAAGGTGGTTTTTGGTGGTTGGGTTTTGTTTGCAAAGTAATAGTATAAAAAAAAGGTCGATGCACATGTTTTTGTTTTTTCTTAATCTAGCAGAAGCACGTACATGGCTTGCAAGTTGTTCAGGTTTTGAGACATCAAATGGAAATATTGAACCCGAAAAGCTGTCCCCTTTCTTCCCTTAGGTTCTATTGTGGCGCGACCGCTTCCGCGACATTCCGGTGGCGGCAGATTCCAAACCGGGGGCACTTTATGGAGATTCTTCATCGGACGGTAAGCTCTCATCCTCTGAATTCAGTTCTGAGAAGCGTTACAATTCCGAAAGGGAAGAGTCGGCGCTCGAATTGATCGATCACACTAAGCGTTCCACGCATCCGTGATGCCGCCATAACTGCAGTTCCCAGGAGACACGTGGCAGTGCACGCACGAGACAGCTCGTGACGTCTCGTGCTCTCTCCGCGCGGTAACCGGACGAAACCCCACCGGACAGAAGCTCACCGGACAAGAGCTCGCCGTACAAACGCTCACCCGTTTTTTCAAAGGCCCGGACAAAAGCTCACCTCTCTTTTTTTTTTTTTTGATACCCGGGCGAAACGCGGGTTGGGATAAAGTGTGGACGCGATGGAAATTGCACCACTTTTAGGAGAACTGGCATGAGAACTGGCATCCCATCCCATGGAAAGGTGTCGACAGATAAGCCATAACAGGCAGAAAAGCAACGATTTGGGATCACAATTTAGGTCACTGAAACTGAGTTGAGCTGATAAGATCAAGCTTGCTTGACTCAAGGCATGCCGGAGCACCCTTGTGCCACGCCCAAGAAACTTCGTGAACCGAAGTTTTTGAACCCAAAGAGGGACCGAAGAAGCGAGGTCACCCTTTGGTGACTTCGCTTGTTCATTGTGCTTATGTCACGCTAAATGCGCACATAAAGGTTAGGCACAATGTCTCTTCATTAGTAATGCATTGGTTTCCTTAGGGTTCAGGTAATATTTAAAGTGAATGGCAAGAAAAATTAAATTCCTTCCCTCATTGAGCACCGTAGATGTATATGAAATAAAGAATTATCTCAAGGTGATGTGAAAGGGAAACTGAAGCAAAACTGTAATATACAAACCATTGAGTTGTAAATTTTTAAAAATACTTTGATGGAACGGGAATTGGCCCTTTTTTAAGAATACAAGACAGATGACCAATTTCGAAAGCTGTGCGCGATTTTGGGATAGACTGGCGTTGTTTGCACCACAGCTTGTGCCCGAAGGACTAGCTTAGATCAGGAAAAAGTCTACCGGTGACATCGGCGATCTGCTGGACTACTTTTATTGCACTTATGTCAACGGCCCCTTTAGTTATCCTTCTGCTCCTTGTGCGGCGGCACCGAGAGCGAATTCTTCCCTTTGCCTGAGTGTGCGCCGACAAAGACCGGAGTTTCCCCCGGAACGCTGGAATATGTGCGACGTCACTCTTCAAGATAAAGACCGCACGAACAACACCTGCGAACAATGGAATACCGGGCTCCAGAAGTTTGTCAGTCACGCCTATCCATGCATCAGGAGGCTGATTGACTGCCTACAGAAAAATCAGGCGCTCGTTGCCACGCATTGGCACAAACCCGGAGAGGGGAACCCCCAGAGAAGCGGGTGCGAAAATCCACTTTGGACCTGCAGAATCGTCTGAAAAATATTTTCGAGGGGTTCCAGGTACACCCAGATATGCCAAGACTGCTGGAGCTAGTAAGGGACTGCATTCGCTTCTAACCAACCGATAAATAAACTTGTTTCTACTTTAATCAACAAACCATGCGCCTGTCAAATCTAATTTTTTGTTGCATTTTAGTGTCGCACGCATCCACCTAAGTTGTCCGCACTCGTGTTAAGACCAACATGAAATTTTCTCCTGGTGAGCTTGTGTCCGACTCTGTGAAAAAGGGGTGAGCTTTTGTCCGGGATTCTAAAACGATATTTTACCGCATACCAGAAGTGACAATATTCAAAATGGCTGCGCCCTTGTGTGAAAAAGGTGCATAGAGCGACCTCACCAGCCAGTTTCGTTACGCCGCCGCTGCCGACGTGCCATGGGAACTGTAGCCTTTCTACGCGCGCAACAACTTCGCTGCGAAACTGGCTGGAGAGATCGCTCTATACACCTTTTTCACACAAGGGCGCAGCTATTTTGTATATCGTCACTTCTGGACTGGTATGCGGCAAAACATCGTTTTGCTCTCTCCACTCGCTGGAAGGTGTTTACGAAAAAAGCGTGCTTGCCACACAAATTTGTTCTGCCTCACCTATATTTTCTCGTTCATTCCAGGTTGAATTTTTTTTTTGTCCCGCATTCTAGGTACGGAGCCCACGTACTGAGAACGGCAGGAAACAGAGAATGTCTATTGCCACTATCGCCAGAGCAGCCGACATTCGAAGCAACCGTCTCGTGCGTATACCGGAACTATAAATAGCCCCAGCAGAGCCGTGCGAATATAGAGATGGCAGTTCGCCGAATGGAAAACAAATAGCAACACCTTCCGCATTTCTCGTCGTGGTTTCGTGGTTAGGCAAGCACTTTCACATCTGTTATCGCTGACGTACATGTACGGCGACAAGCACAAAAGGGTTAAATGAGCTTCTTCTCAAGGCCTAGTAAGTGCCCGTGAGACAGGAGAATTAAAGTGGCGTCTGACGTTTACACGGGGGTAGGGGGACTAGATTTACTGACATTAAGAAACGCAGGAAGGTGGAGCGTGCCGAACATCTTAATATTACTCCGCGGTTCATACGAAATTAGACGATAAGGACGCTAAAGAACGAATCACAAGGCAAGGAGCGTCAACATAATAGGTCGGGTTCCGTGCTTTCGAATAAATCCGATAACCTCTAAAAACACTCTCCGATTGTCACAACAAAATAACCTCGGAAAACACAGAATCCTAATCATAGGCCACGTCCTGAGCTGCCCATGTTGACAGTGCCTATACTCTGTTCACGCCTAAGTTGATAGAACGGTGAAGGTTGTGCGGTCGTTGGACCAGTCGTGTAGTCGCACCGCTTGATCTCACTGAGAGGGGGGTTAGGTGACGAAACAAAGGCCACTGATTGGTATGGCATCCGCGTACAGCTCCAACGGCACTACCATCTTAAGTCTGAACGGAGCGTATGGAACACGACGGAACAGTATGGTGCTTGCACGAATGCACGTCGGTGTACAGCGTTAATTTATATCTCCAGTCTTTAATCAATCGTCCTTGAGTTTGCAGTGCGAGCATGGGACCTACCTGTTTGCAAGCTATGCACGTACGTTGAGAATATTACATCTGCACGCGCGTGAGGACGACAAAACAGAGCACGTTTCAGAATTACGGTTGACCGCCGATAGTCTCCAGCCAGTCGTAGGGAACCGTATTGCGCATCCGATGTATACGGTACGACGGGCCCTCCGGTACGCACTGCGCATATCGGAGACTTCTGAGGCAGCGCACGCGCAGTTCGTACCGGAGGGCACATCGCAGCGTATCGGATGTGCAAACACGGCTCCCTAAAACTCTCTACTGACATGACAGACAACTTCAGGGAGGAATTGCTCTGCCTCCAGCACGAGCTACCTTCGGCAACACTTCAACATCTCGTCAGCCTCGAGCGTGCACGCGCAGACAAAGCACGATCGAAGGCACGAAGCGCGTGCTAGAAGCAGGGCGTTCGAAAGACACGTCCTGCCGTTGTCACTCTGTCAGTGACTAGAGACCGTTCCAGAAAAGAGCTTCTGACCGGTGCCATTTTCAGCGTTCGTGCGCATGCGTTCGTGCATAGCCTCTTTTATACTCACAAAGCCTGGCAGTTCAACGACGGAGCCATACAGTGCCCGGTCGCAGATTTGGAGCGCGAAGATCTGGAAGCACAAAGCATCAAAGAGCCATATCTCGGGGAACCTGGAAGTCAGCAGACAGCTTTTGCAGCGGCGAGGACCCGAAAAGCACTTGTTCGCTCGGGAGAAGTGTGCTTCGGTGTCTCGCCGCAGCGGGGCGCCAGTCACGTGGCTCTTCTCTCATCCGTTGTCTGCCACTCACCCTTTTCCATTTCGGCGGCCGCTTTTCGTGGCGAGCTGCCAGGCTTTGTCAGTATATAGGAGGCTATGGTGCGTGCTTTGCTCAATTTCTCAAACCACGAACACGCGCGTGCTGGGCTGTGCGCATCATACACTTGGACGTGGATGCGCAAACACTGAAAAGGTGTATATCAGCTAAGATTATACTTTTGGTTTGCGTAAAATGATGTCGAGGGCTGAACGCATACCGAATGCCTGGGATCAGTGCTCGTAGTGTTGCCCAGCATACAGTGGCATTGAGTGTAGAAAGAGGAGAAACTGAGAAAACTGAGATCGAAGAGGTTGTAAGTTAATTCGCATCCACAAAAGCGAGAAAAGTGCGTAAGTATGCAGTGCCATGATGTATTAATTTCTGTTTTATATTGGTTGCATGAATAATCAAAGGTGGGAAATAAGTGTCACAAACTGAAACAGCAGTTCTCTGTTGATACCATGTGTAGAACTTTATCTGAGCGTCTTCGCGATTGTAAAACTGTTAACAAATGCCCATATCATTTTTTATTTTATAAGTGTTTCAAAGTTATTTAGAACCAGTTCAGTTTCTAAATGTCGACCTGTTTTGCCGCAAAGTATGGGCGCAAGGCGAGGAGGTTTGAAAGGAGCCTATATCTTGTTTGCCATACCTTACTTCCGCGTGTTCTATACAATGCAATGGAATGGGTGTGCTGAGACATAGCCAGTCCACTTTTGTGGACACGAGTAATTTTACAAAATATCATAATCCTAATTAACATCAGGAGCATTAACGAACTACTTGCCACGGGCGCCATCCCCCCTATCTGTGCCGCTGCTAGCATATCTCTGCGAAAAAAGAGCGCATAAGAACATCTAGAAAACAGCGACTCGACGCAAAATGTTCAACTAAATAGGAAATGGGAAATTAGTAAAAAAACAGAACGTTCAACACTTTTAGTTTTTACTTTGCATAGGGAGCGTGAAGGCTCGTTATTAATTTCCCAATTTTGCGACGTGAACGGTTTGGGTCCTTGTATGGAAAACGCACCGCTACCGAGAAAGCATTTGCGGTAAGTTATAATTTTACCCGCCAAATTTATTCATAATTGCGTTGCCTTTTTTCGTATCTCAAAATGTCACCCGCTTCTGCATAGCCCCTGCAGAGACCTTATTGTTCGGATCGAGGAATTGGAGCGCGCTAATAAGTTACAAAAAGAAAAAAATAATAGCGATCTAAAGGACGCAGACAGGACAAAACATACCTTTTATCCCTGTACCTTACGCTTATTTCAAACAATATTTTATGAATAAATGACATTTGAGATTTCGGCAAATAAAACAAATACCCGCTGTCTGCCTGAAGATTACAACACGCCTCTGCGCCTAACGGCCCGATCGTAAAATCACAATGAAAGCAAAGATTTTTTTTTTGTCTTTTTTACCGAACGGTGTTTTTAATGCATGATAAATGTGCAGGCGATGCTAACCAAATTTTACAAAAGGAACCTGTTGGAGGCAAATAAAAAAAAAACGCGAGCAATGTTAAACAAATAAACAAAAAGAAAAACGCTTCCACTGATTTACGTTCATTGTGAAGTTGATAACAATTTGAAAGGTGAACTTTTCGATGATATAAATGCCTGCTCTTACGGCAATGGACAGCTTAACAAACGCAGTGTGCGGCAAATTCCGAGCATTCTATTATCCATTTCGCACCCAATAAGATTGCGACACTAACCAATGAGAGGGCCGAGTAAACAATCACGATTAGCAAGAGGCGTGGACCAAAAGGAACCACACACTGCACTTATTAAGTTGTCGGTGGTTACTGTCGCATCCTTAGCTGTGAATTTATCGAGAGTCGATTACCTAAGATTAGGCCGAAGAATTCGGTGTCGCCAACTTTGATTAGAGGCGCTTTGTTGAGTTTGAGGTTAGGTTGCATCTGCAGCTCATGAGATCCTCGCATCAAATAAAATACAATTATAGTCTTCATTCTGTTAAGCTCGCGTTTAGTACTATATGAAAGCGAGCGGCTGGATAGAGTAACATTTTCTTAGCCTAAGCCTACAATTGATACAAAAAGAAACTGGTAATACAAATGCTGATGTCATCTGTGTAGTAGACCTACTTTTTCTTTAAATAAGGCAATTAAGTTCTTAATAAGTATATTTGACACGAAGGGACCAAATATGGAACCTCTAGTTACGGCAGTGTTAGTAGTTCTCGTATTATAATAATGATCTGCGATGCTTACCTGCGCTTCCCCAGCGATAGAGGTGTCGACTCATATGTAATGATTTAGCGAGTCGAGAAACCTCTTAGGTCGCCGAATAATTTTATTATAGTTAGTTCCACTTTAATGTTTTGAATGTCATGTTCAAATGTTCACCATCGTGCTTTTCACACGTCGACACAAAGTGTGTAGGCCGTTTTGTGTACTACCTATTGACGCCTTGCACGAGCGCTAGATTCCAGCCGCCATCGCTGACCTTCTCTTGTCTTACCGAGATACCGAGCCAGTGGAGCGCCGGGCTTTGACGAGCGCCCACAAAGGCCAATGCTGGGAAGGACATAGTCGAATCTAAAATTACAATAGCCTGTCCTGTCGTGGTAATGATGGAGCGAAGTGATCAAAATAAGAGGAAAAAAAGTCTGGAGGTCGAATAAGGCACCACTTATGCACAGCTGCTGCGAAGACGCTGTAGAGTTGGTACGGGTGTTTCAGTGAAAATTTGCATGTTCTCCGACCAATAGGGTGGCTCAAAAAACACAGAAAAAAAGTATTTTCGGGAACCGACTACCACGACGGACGTCAGGGGTTGCACGCAAAAAGAAACAGTTTAATTAGCTAAAAGATTGCCTACAATTTACTCAAAAACTTTTAGTTAATTAAAATAAAGTTATAGCTTCAATGAAATACTTCATGAGCGCCATCAAAAACCTCTGCATTGGTAAAGTTTAGGAAGACAACGTATATGAAAGAAGCGTGAGTAAAAATCAGGGACAGGCCAAGACAAATACAAGGAACACAAAAACGTAATCAGTCGTCACAGGCACGTAGCCACGATTTTGATTCGGGGGCGGCCGCCTATGACAAAATGCTGTAGGGGGGGGGGGGGGGGGGAGGGGGGAGAGGAGGCCCCAGCAAACTGGAAGATTTCGGGAGGGGGGGGGGGGCCGGGCCTCATGCCCCCCCCCCCCCCTCTCTGGCTAAATGCCTCAGTCGTCAGTGGTTGATCCCGCGGGAGATTAGTCTGCGAGAACATTGTTACGCATTGCAGACGAAAAACTCAGCCAGTACAGTACAACCGCTAGCCTGTATTATTTAATGCGCACCACACAGCAGGGATACACGACCACAAGCCGGTAAAATGCCCATCCAGATGGAAACAGACAGGGGTGGGGATTGAGCAGGAACACAGAACAAAATTAGCAGCAATCTTTTCCTTCAAAGTTCTATAATGCATGAAATCTATTGTAGAAAATTGGCGAGGGAATTGTTGTGTCACGTGACGTATATTTTCCCGCTAGATTTAGCGGAGAAATCGAATGGCTGTATAGGTCGCGTGACGTTGATTTCCCCCGCTAAATTTAGCGGGAAAACGTGATTGGTGTCTAGGTCACAAGAAATAAATTTTCCTGCTCAATTTAGCGGGTAACTGAATTGGTGTATATCGGGACGGGACGACAAGTTTTCCGCTAAATTTAGCGGGGAAACTGAATTGGTCTGTATGTCCCGCGATGTCAGGTGAATTGGCGTTAGTTTTCGTGCTAAATTTAGCTGAGAAACGGAATTCGTGTATAGGTTTTGTGATTGATATTAATTTCCCCGCTAAATTCGGTGGGAAATACATGGACGGACGCACGGACAAACAAAATTTTGGAATAGGGGGCAATGATTAACAGTAAGCTGAAGAGGTTTTTGAGAAAAGAAAACGAGTTAGAGGTAAATTTTATAATATTTGTATTCGATGAATCTGAACAGCACGTTCGTTTTCCCCGAAGATCTAACCAAACGCGAGAAAACACGAAACACCTCCGAGTATTTGTGACGTCATAAAATGTTCTTACGGCCGCCAAGCGCGAGTCGCTCGTGCGGGCAGCGCGTGAAATTGCAAGCTCGCCAGGCGTACTTTCTCGCACTGACCCCGGTGTGATGTTTTTTCTCGACTTTCGCATATGCGTAATACTGTAGGCCAAATAAAAACAATTTAATTTAAAAAAAAAAAAAAAGAACCACTTCAGTTAACCTTGAAAAAGCATTTCATGCTTCAAAAACGCGCTGACTGGCAACCAACGTTACTAGATTGTGGGTAAGTTTTGTAACTCATTTGGGAAACAGTGCCTCGAGAGCGCACGACGCGAGAGCGGAGGGACACGAGGGCGAATTCAACCATAGCCTCTAATTTTCATCTCGGTGCGCCGTTTTGTCCGAGGCCATTTTGTGCGGTATAATTTTGGCCAGGTATTTTTTTTCCTCCCCTTGCCCGTGTCGTGACAGTATTAGTCGCACGAGCAATATATTAGCAAAATTGGGCTATTTGTTTGTAGCTGCCATTAAAATGTGCGGGAATGGTCAAACCTTGGATTACTTTTGGGGCATTTTCAAGTCGTTGCTTGAAATCGGAAAATAATACTTTGAAATAAATTTTAGGACGAGATTGCATTTTAAATATACAAGATATTATTATATTCATAATTTAAAAAAGGTAGTTTTGAAAGAAAAACAACAAAAAAACACGGACCCTTCCAGAAAGTCAGTCTACCCACCCTGTGCAGAGCTAAACCCGACGCTCTGATTGTGGCACTGCACAGCTTCTCCACACCACAGAAAGCGAACGGCTTCGAAAGCAGAAAGCAGAAAGGGGAAAAGCTGTTTATTCTTTTACTTAAACTTCGATTTATAAAATCGAGGATGCTTGATTTAGCCGAACATGATCTCTTATCACCGCCATCGGAGCGGCAATATCGGAGCTTTTCGGGACTGCCACAAGGTGACTCTGACTTTCGAAAAGGGCCTATCCCATTCAGGCGGCAGAACACGATTTTTGTGCACACTACAATTTATGTTTGCATTTATTTTATTTCTTTGCCGGTTATTTTTTTCCTTTCTCTTTCTTTATTATGTATTCCAGTTTTGAGTAAGAGCGTGTTTGTCCGGTGTTAGTTCTTTTGGTTCTGTCCCTTGGAGCGCTGTTTTCGTCGTGGCGTCCAACGACATCCAACTAGCCCAACTTACCACCTTGCTAAAGTCACCGCTGGAGCAGACGACACACGGCTGGTGATGAGAAAACGCGGATGAATTAGTGCAAATAAGCATATCGTTTTTAATTACACACTTGCTGAGCGTGATTGAGAACACATAAATCAGTCAAGTATAGGAATGTCTAAAGCACGTGTGAAGGGCGGGATTTCGCTAAGCTTACCACTCGTGCAGCGGGCTCAAGACTGATGAGGCGAAAATGCGGTTGATATGAATACCATTCTCGTTTCAGTAATAACTAATTAGTATGTTTTTTTATTCAATCCTTGACGTCCGCCACCGAGAAGTTCCGAGAACAAACTGACGACCGTCAGTCGCATCTCGAAATTATTTTCTTTGTTTTTTCAACCACCATATTTGTAAGAACGTTTTAGAGTCTTCGCTGAAACACTCCTACCACTTAATGGAGACTTTGCAGTTAGGACTAATTCGAGTTTGTGGAAGTTACCGAAGAATGACGAAAAAACGACACCAAATATTATTTTTAAAAGTTGGAAACACAAAGTAGGTACCAAATGTTTGATCGACTGGTAAGCTTTCTTTTTTATTTGTATGTAAGTTCTAAATAATGTATGTAAATAGAAACTCATCGTTTAACGCAAATTTCTGGGGATGAGCAATCGAAAATGTTCAAGCAGCCGAGCAATAAATTCTTTCACGTTTTCTAGTGTTGCACGTTTTCTTGCTTCGTTGTTGTTGTTTTGTCAGCCTTTGTTTGCCTCTTAGCACAATCTGCTCATCAGTTTCATGCACTAGAGTAACGCACACGAGGACAAGTAACCATGAAATTTTCATCGCTCCAAACAACATCATAAAAGAAATGGGCATGCTGCGTGAAATATGCGGCAAGTTCATTATATATCCCCAAAACAAAGCAATCCACTCCCGGCTCCCTCTATACTCCGTTTCACCCTAAGATGAACTGCAGCGCATGCTACGAACCATCCGAGCCAATCCAATGTTGCGAGCATATCACGTGACTCCACCCGACCGGAATGTCACGTGGCACGCTCTCAGCGTTGAACATGGACTCCGAAGGCTCGTAACGCCGGCCGCAGTCCATCTTGCGGTGAAGTCGAGTACAGCGAGAAGGCCAATTCCAACCGAGATAAATACGGAAGACCATTTCGCGAATGGCCGGCTTATCGAAACGGGCGCCCAAATCATCGGGGAAGGCCGAGCCTTCTCGCAGTATACATGTTCGCCGGAGCGCAAATTATGCTCCATAATAATCGTTTTCTCGAATGCGGCTATCTTCTAAACCCCCAAGGGGATACCCATGAACCTATAATCACTCCCTATATTCGTGCATTCGGTTATACTGCCGCAATTGCTTAAATGTGCTGCACGCGTGTTTTGGTTTTTTTAAGAAGGGTGACGCAGATTGTGTTAAGTGGTATAGAGGATGGCGCGCTCTCATTCCTCGCAAAATTTAGCTACGTTGTGTATATTTTAAATGGGCTAACGCTATTTTAACCCCATGATAAACGTTTGCTTTTTTCTATGCACTTTCCAAGCTGTTGGCTAAATTCTTTTGTAAAATAGAAAAAAAAAAAAAGGGGGGCTGAACAAGAGCGAGAAAGAGAGAGAGAGAGAACGAGAAGTAAAAAAACGGTGATTTTAAAGGAGACTGAAAGCAATTTTTAACTTTTTTGCAATGAAGGCTTTTTGTATATACTATATACAGAGAACACGCAAAGCTCTGTTATCTATTCCATAAATAAATAACAAAGCTTTGTATATATATTCCATAAATAAATAACAAAGCTTTGTATATATATTCCATAAATATGTATACAAGTATCTCATGTCCGTAAAGTTCTTTGAAGACCCAAAGAAAGAGAGAGGGAGAAAAATCGGTTCTGCATTTCATTTCAACATTTCCACAAAGTCTCTTCGACGTCAAAGTTTAGCGATCGTCGTGGAAAGTTCTTAGGAGCTTGACCTCCAAAAATTCAACACGTGCGGACAAAACACTCGGTAAACCGGCACGCTTGAGCCTCAGCGTTCGTTATTCTTTGTGTTCAGAAGTCATATCCTCGTGACAGGTTTCATCCATAGAACTTTGCCTTCGGCCTTCTTCGGCTACGAAGAAACATCATTTACAACTCTAACCACTAAAGGCATAAGAAAGGCATTGCATGTCGTGTACCGAACATGTTGCCATCGCTCCGCAACCAATGCGGTTGTGGCATGATCCCATAAGAACAGAGAAGAACGAATTACGAAGCAAGAAGGTGAGCATATTGAGCCATACCCCACCCGCTCGTCACTCAATAGGAAAATTTCCCTACACAAACCCGAGTTTCAGGAGTGCATCAAAGCATTGATTATTTTTGAGAATCATTATGAAGATGTAATGAAGTTCGTATAACTTACCTCGTTCGTGGTGTGCGGAAGAGAAAGAAATAGGCTAATTATGATAATGATTTAATAAATGAATACAACTAAGGGGTAGTGTGAAGTAGACTTCTCTCTTGAAAATTAAAACGTTTCTATTCACAATGTAAAACAAAAAAGAACTTTTATTGCCGGGCTTTGCTAATGAGGCAGGGCTTCGCGAACCCCCATTTGAGAACGACGGACTAAGATAATAAAAGTGACAAAACGAATGGTAGTACGTACTAGAGGTGTTTCCTACATTAAGTTTACAACCCTGACGGATAGCCTAAATGTCTTCGTATATTTGTGTTTGTGTACATAAATTTGACAGGGCAGTTTTCGCTTCAATAAGTTGAACGAGGTGGCGACACCAGCACCAAATGCCCCAAGCCAGAGCATTTTTTTGTTTTTCGTGTTTTCACGAGCTAGCACAGACGCGCCGTCTGACCCCCGAGGTCAAACCCGCGGCACGAGTCGTCAGACCTAACCCCCAAGGTCAGATCTGAAGTTTTGCCTTCGTCTTCAGAAGACGTCTTCAGAAGTGTCCCGCGCCTCAGCAAGCTCGCTCACGTTACACACGAACAATAAATGTGAAATAAAAGTAAGAATTACAAAAACGTCGAAAAGAAACCATTGTTAGCGTTTTGGTGAAACGCTAAATGTTGCGCGCAATGTTTTTTCGCGCTTTATTAGCGTGGTGAGTAGATGCTGAAAGATGTGTTTACACCGTTTCCATGTTTACAAAATCACAGGCGAAACTGCTATGATTTCTGTCGCTTCCAAAAGTGAGCAAAGCACCCACCACACGCACGAACGCTGAGAGTCGCACCGGCCAGAAGCTCTCTGTTCATAAAATGATGATCTGTGAAGATCGCACTGCTAAGCATGCGATCTTCATAGCTCAGCACGCACGTGTTCGGCTATTCCGAAAGGAAGCGAAACACGCGCCGTACGAACAATCGCTAAAAATGGCACCACGGTCAGAAGCTCTTCTCCGCCTACGACCGTGACTCATGCATAATCTGACGTTAGTCATTACAGGCTCACATCTAAAGGCTGAACTCAGTGGAACAAAAATTAAGTGTAAAATTCGCGCCGCAAACTTTTATTACAACACGGGGCTGCGTATTCGTCTGCCACCAAATTTCATGCAACAAACAAGTGATGAAAACCGCCAAAGTCAATACACGATGTCAAGGCGTCAGTTACGTGAGTGTCTTCATATGCACACAAGTGACGCTCTTGCAAGCACCGGAAAACCCGAGTTCTCTACCAGCGCGCAACAACATCAGCCATTATAGGGTGTCCACAAAATACGTTCGAATGATAAAAATATGATTCCAACTTCGGAGGCAATTAGAAATCAGAGCCATTTCTTTGCCTATATTGCTCGTTCCGCGTTCCGGCCGTTGACCCCTGCCGGTAGTGGCGGACGTCGGGAGTACAAAATCTAGCTTGCCTAAATCGGCGGCGAACAGCTTGTGACCCTCCCCTTTTGTTTAGCTTTTGCCTGCTGCGTTCCTCATGCATCCGATGTTTTGCACTTCAGTTTTCTGAAGATGTTTTCACACATAATGACCAAGAAATCATTAAGATATCCAGGGTCTCGTAAACGGAAATTTTTTTCTTTTAAAACTGGACTCAGTATTATAGTGACAAGATTTCTTTAAGGCCGATAGAAGAGCGGCGTTTGCAACACTCTGTTTTGTGGTTTTGGAATGTCCTGACGCAAACGGGAGAAATCCCTTGCCTGAATTGGTTCATGCGTCCAGCAAACGTGCCTATCTTTAAATTTTAGTTTGAGATTAAAAACTCAAAACATTCATTCACAGGTAGTTTGAGTATAAAAACCAATTCTGGGAAGATGTTTTTGAAGCACTGCAAGACCGTCTGTTTGCATACATTTGGTTTTATTCCCCACCTCTTTGTTATGAAATCTCAAGAAATCATCAACATAAATGACCATGGCCGTGATTCTCATGTCTTTTAGGTTATCCTTGATGCTCTTTCTACGTGCTACCAGGAACAAATCACAGAGTTGAGGGGCTATGCGAGTCCAAATGCACACTCTAATTTTTTTTTAGAAAGTGTTGGCCTTGGTGCGCAACTACTATCGATGTTAGGTATCCACTGAGCAGTTCAAGGAAGGTATCTACGTTGATCCCCGCCGCATTTTGGAACGGTATGCTGCCTTGCTCTTCAATGATGTTGCGAAGACTTGACATGAGGCTGGCATGATTGCGACCATGGTTTTAATACCAAGACGCATGGGCGTACCAACCGGGGAAGACGGCAAGGGGGCGCTTGCCCCCCCCCCCCCCCCCCCCCCCGAAACAGCCGCCACTGAGCAGGGCAAACACTGGCCGGCGGCGCCCTAGGGACTCCAAGGGTACCGCCCCCCGGCCCTAGGGGGGGGGGGGCAAAAGGTTTGGTTCCACCCCGCCCAAACACATTGGTACGTCACTGCCAAGAAGATATCTCCAGAAGTACGAATTTGCGAGCCAATAGGCGATGTGCAAATGTAGAGCGCCATCGTAGCCCGCCCAGAACTACGTCGGGCGTCTTGGTGGCGGCGAGGAAACGAAACCAGTCAGCCGACCAGCAAGGAACTCATGTATGTAATAATAATAATAATAATAATAATAATAATAATAATAATAATAATAATAATAATAATAATCATCTCTGTTTCCACAAGCAGGTATTTTCCTGGGGGCGTGCTAGTCGAATCAAAAAGGCGGAAGCCCGTACGCTGGTGCGTCTGTTGGCCCAACCCCCGGAAACGAAAACAAAGCTGAACATAACAAAACAAAAAGATCGTAGTATACAAAAAAAAAAAAAAAAAAAGGCTACGCAATCGGTCGCGTTTGCGAGGCCCTAACACGGCCCGAGTGTCCTCAAAGGACGTCCAAACCGAAATCGCGAAGCGCGCGCTGAAAACAAGCGACCGTACTTCGTGCAGCGATAACGCACAATAAACCTTCGATGCAGCGGATGCAGCGATAAACCTTCGATTCGTGCACGACGTGAACGCAAACGTGAACAGGGCTCATACGTTTTATTTGTATTATTTGTTATTCACATGCTGCTTTTGGAAAAAACAATCGGCGACAACGCGAAGAAACATGCAGAGGTTATCGCACGGCGCGAACCCATTTATAAAGTTCTATTGAACTCGGGCCTAATCTTTTCACACAGTTTTACAGGATGTTCTTTTTTTTTTTTTATTCCTAATGATGTTGTTTTGTGTTTTTTTTTTGTGTGCATGTTGTAGCGTCGGCTCCATTTTTCTTGATGCGAAGCAGCTCAATGTATGCGGACGATATCAAGGCTGTGAAGCGAGGAAAAAAAATTCGTTTTAATAATCTACGCCACCAGCCATGATTGAAGATGTGTATGGTTAACACGAACAAAAGCTGAAAACACAACAGACACCTTCGTTAGAATTTCATATATATTAAAAAAAAATTACTTTGGAGAGCCAGGAAAAAATCTCCTTGCTTAGCAGCGATTTCAATACACTTGATCTGGCATTGGTAAACAAGGTTATTAAAACCCACTAAAACTAAACAGCAGCGCTTGTTCATGAAATATTCTTGAAAATTTAAAGCCAAAGCGTGGTTATGTAGAATAGAAGACATATCAGGTCAGGCATGTGGCTGATATCTACTTTGCTCTCAACTTTCACAGAGACGGAATTTTGCTGTCTTTTTTCTCGAACGTCACAGTTGATTACATCAACCGCTTACGTTTTTCGCAGTAGCTAAAACTTCGATGTCGGCGTCGAAAAAAAGTTACGCCATGGACGTCGAATGGAACAACACCGTCGATGCAACCTTCATATCAAAGTCAACTTTTTTTTTTTTGTCCTCTATTGAGGTTAAAATTTTTTTTGTTGTTGCTTTTTAGTGCAAAAGAATTCGTGTGGAGTTTTGTAAAAATCAATGCCGTCATTCTGCCAGGGTTCAACAAATCTTCAATCATTAATGGGCGGTGCAACTGATCTGTGGGCGGGGCTTAGAGAGGGCCATGACCTCATTTAAATTACGTCTAACAGCGTAAATATCGTGCGCATTATTTTTACTTGCGTAAAAATGACAAAAAAATACGTGTCCCTTCGATGCTCTTTAAAGACCCTCAAGACTGCTTACTTGTAGGAATGCGAAAGTATTTCTACACGCAGCCCATTTCTACAAGCAGCGAGCCACGTCTTCCTTTTTCACACGGCACTCCGGCGGTGACGTCACGGTCCCCCACTGCGCAGGCGCGGGGAACTCCGCCGCCTCCACGTCTTTCATGACGGTGCATCCGCGTTGCTTTGCTTTTCTTTGTGTTGTATTTGTGGGGCGCGTCCGCTTTGACCTTGAACGGCCCGCCGACTTCCGTGACGAAGCATCTGTTATGACGTGTCACAGCCAATGGGAACGCGCCGCACCCGTTTGTTTAGGTTCCTGTTTTTCTCAATGAGAGCCTACACCGGGTTGCGCTCGACGGAAAAGTTCAAGCTCTCGCATTACAAAAGCTTCTCTTTTTTTCATTGCAGTGTTTATTGACACGAAACTACTTGTCTCCAGCGCGAAGCTTTCCTGGAGATGCCACTACAACAGGTAACCGGCCAGATCGTTCGGGCCTTTGCATTACTTATTGTTGTTGTCATCGCTGTTGTTATTTTGTCTTAATTATAAACTATACTCCGCGACAACTTTTCTTGGCAATGCAGTGGAAGGTACAGGCCCGCATCCCCTCTCCCCTTTTGAGTGGACGCAGGCTCTCCTCCTCCCCCATTTCCGGGGAGAGGAGGAGAGCCCGCGCACACTCAAAATGGAGAGGGCACGCGGGCCTGTACCTTCCAGTGCATTGCCAAGAAAAGTTGTCGCGGAGTATAGCAAGATTACAAAAAAACATTATATTTAAAAACAAGTTAGAGAACAATATCCAGAGAAGGGACGTGGCGTCCGTTCAGGAGTAGTAATTACTAAACGTCCGCGTCGCCAGCTGTTTTTTTCTCGAGCTTCTGTTTCAACGCAATTCGTGACTCCTTTGCTGGATTGTGGAGACAGAAAAACGAGCATCGAGGTTCCGATGACGGAATGAGATATTCCAATTTATTTTTATTTCTCGATTTCTTTTTTTTTTTTTTTTTAGCGTTACAGATATTTATTTGTTTCTACTTTCGCGTTATGTCCCGCGCTAGTGTCAATGTCGTTTCTGTTTGAAAACCTAGCCCCCCCCCCCCCCCCCCAAAAAAAAAAAAAAACATATCCAATCTCGTTTGTTTTTTCTTTCCGACGTTATTTCAGATTGCCGGATGGTAATGTAACCCGAGTTTTCTCCGCTAAATGTCAGCTGCAGTGCAAAGTTCATACGCTTTGAAACCCCTTACACACCAAAACAACTTTCAGTAAAAAAAGAAAAACAGGCATTGCGTTTAAAGTTGCGTTCACTCTCACCAAATCAAACAGCACAAAGTTACCAGCGGCCGTCTTGAAACTTAAAACTTCTGCTGTGTTTGTCAAGTTCCGTGCCAGGTTTCAGGCCTTTTGGGAGCCGTCGGAAGTTTGCGGGGAATTTTGTTTCGACATGGAATATATTTAACCAGTGCGCAAACAAATATATTTGAGAGAATATAAACGCAAAGCTAAAGCAGTCGCGCCTTTGTGTTTTCCAATATTTATTGGCCATCTCCGGATTCTTTGGCTTTGTTCTTCCTTAAAAAAAGAAGTCCTCAAACCAAGTCAGAAATTTTTTTTCTTGTTATTGGTGGGCGGCATTGTAAAGGGTAACGAGATATTTCAACCCCAATATAAAATATATTTAGAGGTAATTTTCTTTTTGAATATTTTATTTCGCTATTTTGTTTTGTGTTTCCGTTTTTTGTTCACCTTAGAACTTTTATTTGCGATTATCCCAACTCTATATTCCGCTTCAGATTAAACAGTTTTAGGTAACCTTACGAAACATCTTTTCGTACGAAAGAAAACTGCGGGTCAAGAGTGCGCAAGCGCAGAACGCGAAAGAAATGCTAGCTTTATTGCGTACGCCCTCAATACTTGAGATTGTGCATTTCGGTCTTGCGAGCTTTGCGGACCCCTTGCGAGAAATTCTCAAGGGATCTGGGGGCGAGAGCACTGATTTCAATATGGCGGCCACGCCGACAGGCAGAATGGGCGACGTGACGTTCACGAAATTCTATGTTAAGTTCAGCTCGGCTATCCTTTCCGAGACCTGCCACAATCGAGCCAGATCGCCATGCAGCTGCAGGAATGTACGTACGTCGAAAACTGTCCATCGCCCGCGATGAGGCTGTCACAAAAGAAACTTTACACGGTCTTTTTTACCGCAAAAATACACTAGGCATTGCCGAACGCTCATTCTCCACCCAAAGGTAGAGCTAGAGGTCACAACCAGATGCCAAAGTTTCAGCCCGATCCGATAACTTAATCAAAAGTTATAAATGATTTTCTGAAAATTTCAATGGGAAAATGGTGGTCGACGGAGTTTTCGAACACATGGGGCTCTATGGCACCAGAAACCGAAGACGGGCAAAAATGGGCTCCATTTTCCCATTGAAATTTTCAGAAAATCAGTTATAACTTTTGATTAAGTGATCGGATCGGGCTGAAACTTTGGCATCTGGTTGTGACCTCTAGCTCTCTTTGGGCGGAGAATGAGCATTCGGCGATGCCTAGTTTATTTTTTCGGTAAAAAGGACCGTGTAAATTTTCATTTGTGACACCCTGTAGATGAGCGCTGCCATCCGCTCACCGCTACGCCTTACTCATCGCACAGTATGTCACCGACGGACGGAGGACTCATCAAACAATCGCCGCAGTTGTTGCCCCGCAATGAACATCAGAATGTCGTGAATTTCTAGTCACGATAGCATTGACAGAAGGGTAGGTTTCCACAGGATGATTGACGGAGGCACCCTGGCCGAATTTCGCTACGCACTCGTACTCGTAACCTCCGTACCTCGCAGAAAATCGCGGTTGACCAAGGAGCTGCGGCTAGGCTTAATTTAAAATAAAATAATGAGAACCATTTTTTATATTTATTTTGGGTAGTATAGTGGAGCTCAGAGCACACGGCTCGAGCATGCTCTGTGCCTCGTCGGAACCCAGTGACTTTAGTCGGAACAGCCGAGCGGTGACAGCATGCCGGCCGGCGAAGCGACCGTTTCTCATTCTCAGCATTGATCGCCGAACGTTGAGGGAACTCCCACGGCCTCAATCCCAGAGGAGCCTCTGCGCCACGCCTTGTTGTCACACTGCCAACGGTTGCGGAACGCACAACTAAAATCGCTACAAGCTGGTGGCCTAGCGTACACAATGCGGAGGGCAAGTCGTCTGCTTCTTTCGCAGGGGCTGCGGTGACGTCAGAACCACGGCGAGTTCTGATTGGCTTCGATTGAAAGGATAGTGGGTAGATCTCAATGCTATAGATGCCTCGAGGTCGACACTCTAAGAAATGCCTGCGCGTCTACTTGCCCGCAAAACACTCGAAGAGCCAATCTCTGCGATTTACGAAATCAGTTCAGCGAATGATAAGGCGGAACATCTGCTTAGACCTCAAAATTAAGTATGCGCTGCGGCATTACGCGATGCAAGCATGACGCCTTGAATAGGTCGCAGAGATTGGCTCTTTGAGTGTTTTGTGGATAAGTAGATGCGCAGGCATTTCTTAAAGTGTACCGACTATTTTTTTTTTTTTTTCAATCAGCCAATAAGAGCTTCCGTTTTGACATCAGCGCAACCCCTGTGCAAAAAGCAGACCAACTTGCGCTCCATACTCTTGGGTATTGCGAACGCTATAAATCGGAACTCTACACTAAAAGTGTTTAGGAAGTCCGACCATCAAAAGTGAATCGCCATGGCGCTCGTAATCTTCGTGTGCTCACAATTTCCGGCTCAACCAGTCACGTAGAGTGAACAGTGAATGTTTTGTCCGTTGCTAGGAAACGCACGAAGACGACGAGGGCCGTCACTAAACACTTTTGGCGCTGCCTGATTGGGTTCATCGGAGCGTTGGCTGCGCTTGACCTTAATGCCAAACGGAGTGTTATGCCCGCAGCGTCCCGCCATTGTCCCTTTGAATATCATTCTTGGATGGAGGGACAAAAACAATGACGTGACCATGCAAGGTCTGAGCGAGCTTCAAGCGCACGGAAAACGTGTTTACTTTGTCGATGAATTGATTTCATTTCACGATGTTCCCTATACTTTCCCTCGACTCCCGCTTTCAGCCGTCCAACCCATTGTTCTTGTCCAGCGACCGGCACTGATCGTGAGCTTATCACAAGGTTATATAGTGTATCGTAATATTACATTGTTATCGCTCCTTTGTTTCAGAGCAACCAGGCGGTCTGATTGCGGAGGCATCTACTCAGCAAAGCAAAAACACCATTAAAAATTTTCCGCAGCATTTAACAAAATACCACGCGGGTCACAACACAAACAAAGCAAAACAAGAAAACGCGAGAAGGCAGCAAAATAAATCATAAACCGAAATCAATGAAAAAGGGCGAAGACGGGACGCGACATCTCGGCCTGTGTTTGTACGTTTCGTGACACTTCGTTTATTTCTATAACCTAGTTACCTATACGCTGTAATTCTTCCAGGGTAATAAAATTAACTTCGAATTCAGAAAAAACGGGATTTTGTTTCGTTTTTTTAGCCCAAAAAATTAACCGGAAAGTTAAAATTCATATACGCTATGAAACTGGTTATACCGATTGTTAGACTTACACCTCTGGTTTCTCATAGATAGAATAAAAGAGGCCAAGGCAGCAGAGTGACGAGGCAGAGTGCAATCGACGAACCGTAACGAAAGGCAGCAGCCGCGTATAAAAAAAAAAAGGAGCAGTGCTTCTTCAATAACACCCTCAGGTATATCAATAACAGCTCCGGTAATACTTAAAATGTTCTTGATAATTACTTTCGGTTACTCGGACGGCTTCGTCGTCTGAAGGAAAACGGGGATGACTATAAAAACAAGTCTTGCAACGCTGGACATGGCTCATAATCCTTATATCTTCATCGACCATTAATAGGCTAGGTGGCGCATGCTACCGCCCGCTATAAAGTGTACAGCCGTAAACGTCCATCCATCCAGACCCGCCCAAGCTGGCTTGGCGACCTTTCGCAGAAGAGCGATATCGCAGCGCTCAAAAATAACTCGTCAAAGTTTCAATGTGCTCAGGAACTTTTGCCATGACGACATGTGCACTGGTGTGCCAGTCCATCCAGAACCGTGTTTTAGCTCAAAGCGTGTTCCCTCAAACAATGCCGCAGTCAGGCCACACGAACCGGAATTTTGCTGCATTAAGGCGCGGCTCATACATCCTTATGAACTTTTCCTGCGACGCTGTTATAATGCACGAAGGCGCCTTTGGATATACCGAATTTCCCGTGTGGTTGGTGCCTCTTAGTGCTTTCATTGCTGGAATTCATATGTGTGTGGTAAGTTTGAAATTGCTCCTCACATCTGACTTTCATTGGTTAAGTTCTGTCACGCGAAAAAACATATCGATAATTAATTATATTCCAATGCTATAGTATTATATTATATATATATAATGGAAGACAGACTCATAAATGTAGGACCTAAATTAAAAAAAAAAAAAGATATCTCGACGTCAGATAGTCTATGCGTTAGAGCTGTTTCGACGGGCCAACTGATTGCGTATCTGGCGCCCTGAATCGCTTCGCTGACAGCTACTGATTTAATATTTATTTAGCTATTACATAAGAAAGTAAAGACGATCGTGTATTAAAATTGCGGAGCTCGAGACCGTTCGAACAAAGAAGCGACCGGCGGCTTTTTCGGCTTTGCTCGCCTGGTTGAAAGGCTGGTAACTAAAATGATAGTGTGACAGAAATATGCTGTCCTGAACACCCCAAGCGCAATATTTTTGTGAGTACTTTCTTTAGGCAAGATATGAAAAGATTGCGATGTCGTGTTCGCGCAGTGTACCTTTTTGCGCAGTGTACTAGTGAGATAGGTACTAAGACAGCAAATCTGACTCGGCATGAATGACGCAGATGGTGCGCCAAGCTGAGTATCTTCTTTTGGTTAGTTTTATTAAACTGCTTGCCTCATTTTGCCAGTTAGGAAAGTAAAAACCTATTTCTTCCGTGCTCTCTCTCTCACACTCATTAAATAATGCAACAACATATATTGTCAGCACAAAAAGACTGATAAAGGAACTTCATAAAGCTTGGGCTCAATTGCCAAGAAATCGTAATTTGTAGAGTTTAGACGACTGAGGAAGCTATCAATGAAAATATGATGAATCTGAGATTATAAACTGCACAAACTGTTCACCCTGCAATGGGTGACTCAATCTTACCCCCTTGTGTTTAATTAGCGTAAATGAGGAAAAGCTTAAAGATAATATTTTTTTTAGGAAAAGCTTAAAGACAACCTTTTATAGGAAACTTTTACGTGACTGAGTTGGAGTCTTGAAAAGAGAGGAAACAAAAAGGGTGGTTTACAAAATATGTCTAAGTATTGCACAAAGTGCATAAGTACTGTAATTCTACAACGCATATTTTGTAGAGCGGATGACGACGTTGTTAGTACATCTTGAGATTCATTCTGACCATTTTGTTATCAATTAAAGGGAAGCTGAAGAGTTTCTTGAGAAAAAATCTAGTTAGAGATTAATTCTAGAGTATTTTTATGCCGTGAATCTGAATGTCACGTTCGCTTTCCCCGACGATGTAACTAAATGCGAGGAAACAGAAAACCTCCGACCACTCGTTACATTATACTAGGATCCTTCGGCCGCCAAGCGTGGGCCGCTCGTGTAAACCAGTGTGGCGGAGTTGGCAATCCGGAATTGGAATGATTCCAGAATCATTTCGCTATTTTACGACCCCTGAATGGAATGGGAATAGAATGGGAATTGAATGGGAATGGTATGGGAATGGAATGGGAAAGGAATGGGAAAGGAATGGCGGCAATGCTGGGAGGAATGGAATGGGGATGGAATTAGACGTCTTTTGCCGGAATGGAGTGGGAATGGAGTGGAACTCGGTTCTTACGCGAACTGTGTCGATTATTATCTAGGGCCTGCAGGGCTGATGGCGAAATTCGCTAGAGCATGGTAATTGGCTCTTGAAACAGCATTATTGCACTGGAGGTGACTGACGGCTTGATCGTCGCACTGGCTTATCCTCCTACGAAGATGAAAATGGAGTCCCTCAGTGAAGAAACTACTGAAACTGAAAGTAATAAAGCTGTTGTTTCTGGCGCCGCGAGACGCGACAAAGCAGCTGCTATAATCATGCGATATTAGCATGTAGCTTTTAACCATGGGTGTCGAACTGAACCCGAACCGAAAACTGGAGTAAAACCTTTATTTTAACTGAACCGGAACAAAGCTATAACCGAAATCAAGAATTTGACATTGAACCCGAACCGAAACGAAACCGTAATTTCATGTGGTGGTTCATTGGAAACGGTTTGGGGCATTCAAGTGTGAGCCGCGCCTTCTGGCGGGTGGCGGCCCAAGGCCAGTTAAATATTCGCGACCGCGGCGTCAGCGGCTCAGTTTTCACAACAAACGGCTACGACGACGTGTAGATATCAATAATAAATAATGCAACAAGTAGTTATATTTCACATTTATATGCAGCACAAATTGGCATCAGCGAGGAGGCGTACACTTCTATACTTTGTTTCACCTTATCATGAGCCGCAAAGGACGCTACGAGCCACCGGAGCCATGCTCGGAGGATGTCACGTGTCCTTACGGGTGGGCGGAGCGACGCGGGGAACGCGAAGTCACGAGACAAGTTACGAACTATGTATTGTAGGTCGTAGCGTCCATCCCAGTAAAACGGAATATATCTGACAATGCCGAAATACTAAAGAGCTATTCTTTGTGTGTGTATTTTCTTTTTTTGTTGTAGAGCAATCTTCCACAAGGAAAAAGAACATGAACATCAAAGTAAAAATAAAAAGTTGACGGCTGTCGACGTGTTTGCTCCGCTGTGGCGAAATCTGGAGGCGTCAACAGGCGAAGCCGCGACGAGCGCGACACTGCAGCGCCGGTCGCCAGTTGCCCAGTGCTTTGGACGCTGCTTGAAAGCAATTTGTGTGTGTGTGTGTGTGTGTGTGTGTGTGTGTGTGTGTGTGTGTGTGTGTGTGTGTGTGTGTGTGTGTGCGTGTGTGCGTGTGTGCGTGCGTGTGTGTGTGTGTGTGTGTGTGAATTTTCTAGAAACAGCAAATCGCGCCTTGAATTTTTTATTCTTCTTTGGTTTTGATTAATTCGCCTTTCGATTGGCTTTCGCTGTCAATATAATCTTCAACTCTGTCGTTCGAGCAAGTCGTTCGGGCGAGCGGCGTGGATAGTTTGCCGCTTCGATCTGGGTGAGCATCGTACCGGCGTGCGGTCGTATATCAGTACTGCAGGTGCCTGTAAAGACCCCAGGCTAGCAGTCGTACTGCGCTGGCTAAATTTCTCATTGACAGTGGGCAACAATGTCGTCTTAATCTGGGAGACTAAACACTCCTGCTTTCTAAACAACTAACGACTCATTTGTTTTTTGTGGCTACTTTGCGAGTACGGTGTGTACTATCGTCGCGGTCTCACCATGCGTGCTGGCTGATTGACTTCACATCTGAGTGCTGTGCTTTGGTAGTTTCCAAGCACCTGTGTAACCACGTCATGTTCATAGAACGGTGTTTACGTTATAAATTCAAGATCACAAGACGAAATTAAGCATAATTTTTTTTATTTAAGTCTGTTCAGACAATACATTTTGTCTGCAGTACCAAGGCAAAAAACCAGAAGGTCTGACGAGGCCTTGGTACCGCTACATAAATGAAATATTAAAAAGACAATAACACTCGTCGACAGCAGAGCACAGTAAAACAAGAGTCGCTCTTAAATAAAATGTAATGAATAACAAAATTTACATTTCAATTACATTTAGATAGTAAACATTTTTGATACTATAAAACTATACTATAATACCATAACACAAAAAAGCCTACAAAAAAAACAAAAAAAACAAACAACGACAACAACATAGATAGCAAAGACGATAAAACCAGGTATTTCAGATCAGTTTGCAACATTTTTGGGCAAGAGAGTTTTTTTCACTATGCTTTTGTATCTGTCTAGCGATATATTTGACGTAATAAGTGTATGAAGATAATTGTGTGTATTAAGGAAGTTTAGAATTTGAAATGAGAGCGTTTGTCGGCCCATGTATCCTGATTTTGGGGAGTATATACTTGTCATTTCGAGTGTTGTAATGGTGGTCGGGTCTAGTGCATGCAGATGGATAGCTAGGTTGTTGAAGTCTATGGTCATGGAATATGTAGAGTGCTAGTTTATAAATGTAGAGATGCTCAAAGCTCAAAATTTTATACTTCTCAAAAAGCGGAGCTGTATGTGCATCATAAGCAGAATTGTGCATTAGACGAACAGCTTTTTTTTGTAATAAATGCAGATGTGTGATATTTGTTTTTGTCGTCTGACCCCAGACAAGAACGCAGTAGTAATCCTTGGTATATATCAGTGCATAATACAGTTGGTACTTTAGCCATTCCGGTAAAAGATGCTTTGCAGATGAAATTAGGATTATTGATTTTGAGATTTCGTTTCGTATTTTATTTACATGGTGCGTCCAATTGAGGCGTTCGTTAAACCATACTTCAATAAACTTATGATTATAGACTCGCTCAATTTGAGCTCTTTTGAATTGCAGTTCAATATGTGTATTGTGGACGCGATTTATTGAGGAAAAAATTACATATTTTGTCTTTTCTGTATTTAGAGATAAACCGTTAGCCACCAGCCAGGACGAAAGTTCAATTAAATATTTGTTTATTGTGGTCTCTAGTTCGCTAAGATTGGCCCCAGAAAGAAATGCATTTGTATCATCGGCATACAGTATTAATCTTCGGTAAATGGTATATTGGAGGAGGAAGAAGAAGAAGTCACAGGCCAGACATACCGTTCCATCAGTCTGTGCATTTTACACTGAATTTCCTTATCCACGGCCATAATTTGTCAGTTGGATGGTGGCTTCGACGAAAGATTTTCATCTACGCCAGCCTCAAAACAGCCGGGGTCAACAGAACGTTGGTCAGCGCTGGAAGAATCCTTCAAGCTTGGCAGCTGCAACGGAGCTTTAGAAGGCCTCTTAGCAACTACAGCTGCTCCAGTACCATGGTGAGCGGCGGCTTTCTTCTGCAGTTGCACGAATCAGCTCGACTAGCCCTGCGTGTCTGACAGCGTAATCGCTGGAACCCAGTACTGCCGGCCAGTCGTTCAATCGTAGCGCAGTTACTCGCCATCCTGACCAGTTACCTGCCCAAGTGGCTCGCGTCGATACTTAGAGGAGTGCCTCGACCTCCCGACTACGTTTCACACACTTCAGCGAATTCCCTTATGCATATGGATTCTCCAACGATCCACATGATAGAGTGCACGACATGTAACAAGTCTATAATCAACGATGGTAGGCACATGTCGTGTTCGGATTGCAAGTCCAATTACCATCTGGGACAATCTTGCTCCGGGATTGCTGATAAGACCTTCATCACCATGGGACAAACGAAACGAGAAAAATGGAAGTGCCGTGCGTGTCGTGGGAAGGATGGTCAGGTGGGAGCATCTGAGCCGAAGTTGTCAAGCTCCTCTGAAGGAATAGGACTGCTCTCTTCACAACTAACAGCTATGAATGAGAAACTGGAAGGATTACTGTCATTGAAGGGCAGCGTCGATTCCCTTATGACACTGTCGGCCAAACTAAACGAACTTTTAGCCCTCAAGCCCATTGTCGAGAGTCTAAGGGAGACTGTGGACGGCCTACAACACTCAATGGATTTCTTTTCGGCCGACTATGACCGCCTCCTCAAGTTGGCGACCGCCAACGAACAGAATGGCAAAGCCCTGCAAACGGAGCTTTCTCATTTAAAGTCAACCGTGGAGGCGCAGGCATCCGAGATCCAAGAGATGCGGGTCGCCCTAAACGACAACGAGCAGCACAGCCGTCTGCCAAACCTGGAAGTGCACGGACTTCCTGTCTCACCTCACGAAGATCTTATGTCGTTTGCTGAGACTCTATCGAAAAAACTGAAGATCACAAACTTTCAGAAATCCGACATTCTTGCTCTTCACCGCTTGCCAGCCAAATATGCAAAAAACCCACCGATTCTGATCAAATTCGCGTCTGTCCACATGAAGGAATCCTGGATGGCAGCGCGGGGTACGCTTCGTTCGCTGGGTCAGGATAGTTCTCTTCCCAGACTGTACTTAAATGACAACCTGACCCACGCGAACAAGGAGCTGTTTTGGCGGGCAAGACAGAAGGGCAAGGAACAGGGCTATAAGTTCGTCTGGGTAACCAGAGCTAAAATCTACGCAAAGAAGGCGGTGGGTTCTCCACCTGTGAGAATTAACAGTTCGCTAGACCTTGAAAAGATTCTTTAGATGTATGGCAGATTTCGCTCAGGTTTCAAACTTTTCATCTCTTCGAATTTTTTTTGGAAATTGTGAGGAAACGTTTTTTTCTGTAGTACACGTTAATATTCGGAGCATACGTAAACATTGGGCAGAATTCGAAGTTACCTCAAGAGCAATTGCTTCTTCAGTAGATGTATTTGTCTTAACAGAAATTAACATCCCCTCTTTTGCAACAGATCAGTTCTCTTTACCGGGTTATCGTGGTACTTTTTACACTCGAGATATGGGCCATGGTGGTGGTATCGCAGTTTTCGTGAGTGATAAATGGTCATTTTCAAATATTTCGTTGACGTTCGCTCAGGCCGAGTTCATTGCCCTTTCTGTGGAGAATTCGATCAATTCCATATGTTTGCTCGCAATGTATAGACCACCGTCCACAAATATAGGGTCTTTTCTCGTAGAACTCGAAGAAAACATTAGTGATCTGAGTTCGTATGGTCAATTATGCATTATAGGAGACTTTAATATTGATATCTTGAATGGGTCTAAATCTAATGTATGCAATTACCTCAACACTTTGGCAACTCACGGTATTGAGTCCGTTATTAATTGTCCAACACGTGAAGAGTTCCTTTTAGGGAGACTTGTCTCCTCATGCATTGACCACATTAACCTAAGAACATCTTCGACTATCGTGAAATCAGCAGTTATTAAGGAAAAACTTGCCGACCACTACTTTGTGGCCTGCCGCTGGTCGATCGGCGTTCTTAAATCGCGCGAAACATCAGGCCGCATTAATGTTACAGGTATCGACACCACGGCCTTTGATAAATTGGTCTCAGCTTTTGACTGGAACCACTTTTTGAGGACCGTTAACTACACCGACGTTTATCCAAAGTTTGTGCTGGTTTTCAAACAGTTCTATGAAAGATGCCGGAGAGAAATATTCGTAAAGAAACGCAACCCTGATCTTGTATGGCTGAATGCGAATATTTTAGATGCGATAAGGGAAAAAAATGCACTATGGGCTCGCTGCCGTCGTTTACCCAATGATGCACACCTACGAATACTCTTTAAATCCTGCCGTAACAAAGTAAACGCGATGATTCGATCAGCTAAGCGCATTTCTTATCACAGAAAATTCTCCCAATCTCATTCGGATGCCCGTAAAACTTGGTCTTTGATAAATGAACTCCGTGGACACCAAAGACACTCCATTGATGATACGCTGGAACGACATTTTGGAGATAATTTGCAATCGATTGTAGAGGATTTTAACGTTTTTTTTGCTACTTTTTCTGGTCAGGCGAGAGATAGCCTAGATGCATTTGATAACCTAGTCTCTTCTTCAGCGTTCCTTCCGCCTTTTCAGGAAGCTGATCTATATTCCATTTTGTCTAGTTTCAAGAACAACAAGTCCCCTGGGATAGACGGAATTCGCTTATTTGACCTCCGCAGAAATATTGACATTCTGAAAGACGTACTTTTATTTATGCTAAATGGTTTTATTGAAACCAAGATACTTCCCGATGAACTTAAAACATCTATAGTACGTCCTTTGTATAAAGGTGGTACCAGAAACAATATTGCAAACTATCGTCCGATTTCTCTCTTGCCCATCATCGCGCAGATCCTCGAAAAGCATGTGTTTAATATAATGACATCTTTTTTAGAAAAATTTAATATCTTATCTCCAACTCAATTTGGTTTTGTGCAAGGAAAAGGCACTCAGCCTCTTCTAGAAGATTTCGCAGATACCCTATACTCAGCATTCGATCACAATCTTGTTACCTCCGCACTATTCTTAGACGTGTCCAAAGCTTTCGACACAGTGAGCCATACGATACTGTTGAAGAAACTGTACAGCATAGGTTTTCGTGGTTCATTTTTTTCCCTTCTTAAAAACTATCTTTCTCATCGCTCTCAACTGGTGTGTGCATCTGGATTTCAGAGTTCTCGAACTGAACTAAAAGCCGGAGTACCACAGGGGTCTATTCTATCACCTCTTTTGTTTAACATCTTTGTCAATGACATCGCCACCATGGTACCGGGATGTAAGCTATATCAATACGCGGACGACACTGTAATTATGACCCAACACATCAACTATGCCAATTCCATCAGCCAGTTACAATCTCAAGCAATAGCAATTATGGACTGGTTCAAAAAAAACCTTCTTGATATTAATGTTAAAAAGACAAAACTAGTATGCTTCTATAATCCACACAAAACAGTCACTCTCCACATTCCATTAGTTCTGCACTCTTCTTTCTGCCATCAATGCAACTGCATTCCGGTTGAGTATACAGATAGCGTGAAGTATCTAGGCATATATTTTGATAGTGGTCTGAAATGGAATGTTCATTTTACATACATCTGTAAAAAACTGAGAAGCATTAGTTGCCTATTATATAATACAAAACATTTTTTTCCTGTATCTGTTCGAAGAATGATTGCCCATTCGCTTGCATATAGCGTCCTTCGCTACTCGATCACCGTTTTCGGCCATTCTTCTGACTATTGGAAAACCAAGGTGGACTGCATCCTGAAAGCTATCCTGAAAAGTATCTCTTATAAACTTAAAATACCTGACAACGCTAATCTTTTCGAATATTTGCAACTACCCAACTTCCAAACCCTTTATGTTCATTCAGTGGTATTGCGGCACTTTTGGAATTCTGATTTCAAAATCTTAAGCCCACCCACACGTGATCTTCGACATACTCACCCTTTTCACATACCTTTTTCCCGCACTCGTTATGGCGAAAGTACGCGTGCGTTTTATGTGCCATATATTTTTTCTCGCTTACCACCTGAACTTCTAAACCAAACATCCCTCGGCAAAGTTAAAAAGATGCTTAGAGGTATTTCGTTTTAATAGCGAACTATTGGTTTCGTTTTAGTAGCGAACTATCGCAGACTCATTTTGCTAAGTAATGTGTGCCAATATTAAGCGCCTGCCTTTCTGGAACATTAATGAATATTCTGTTGTTTGTAGGACATTTTAACAGAAGACCTTCCGTGATTTTTTTTGTGCATATTTTCCAGTTTTGTGGTATTTCATTTTGCTTTGACATTGCTATTGATTTCCGTTTTAGTCTGTACATAATATCTTTTCGCGTAAAATCTTCAAGTTATAACTAGAGTGACTAACTTCATGAAATTATGTTTACATTTTTTTTGTCTGTTTTATATTATTGTATTTTGAGTAACTACCCATGCTACATATCGTTTATTTTTTATTGGAGGATGGCGTCGCACAAGCCACGTGTTGGCTTTGATGCATCCGCAATACCAAACTTTTCTATGATGGTAGCAATAAACAATTATTATTATTATTATTATTATTATTATTATGTATGTCATTTATATAGACGAGAAACAGTAAAGGTCCCAGTATCGAGCCTTGCGGTACGCCACATTTTATTACCCCTAGAGGCGATTTTATGTTATTATAAACCGTATACTGTGTACGAGACGTAATAAGCTTATCCGCAGTCCCGCGTATGCCATATGTCTCGAGCTTTCAAATGAGTATGTCATGTTTTATGGAATCAAAAGCGTTTCTAAAATCGATAAATAAGCCGATTGTAAAACGTAGATCTTCAATAGTACGTAATATTTTTTCTTTAATGTGCAAAAGCGCTAGTTCGGTGGTTTTCCCTTTTTGAAAACCATACTGTTCTTTGATTATGACATCGTACCTAGAAAAAAACGTTTGAAGCCTTCCATTAATTGCTTTTTCAATTACTTTTGAGAACAACGGCAACACTGATATTGGTCTGTAGTTTCCTAAGTCATGTTTCGAGCCACCCTTACTGATTGTTGAAACTCTCGCTATTTTTAATAGATCAGGAAAAATACCACTTTCAAATATACAATTACATATATGAGTAAGAGGAATTGAAATAATGCTAGATACAAATTTAATAGGTGCTACTTTAAGCTCGTCCACCCCGCAAGCTGAATTGTTTTTAAGGGACATGATGAACATAATTATTTCGTGCTCAGTTACTGGATAAAGAATGATTGAGTTTGAAATATCGTTTTTATGTACTTTCTGCGGTCACCAGGCTGACTTGGAGACGTGGATTCACCAGCGGATAGGAAATGAGTGTTAAATCGTGTCGCTAGTTCAGTTCCAGATACCGATTCCCCGTCTATTTTTAAATCGGGTAAGCAGTTGTGACGCGGCTTAAGTCTAATGATTTCGTCAACAGTTTCCCATATCTTTTTCGGATCATTTTGCGCGTCGGCAAACTTACGTTGAAAAAAAGCCGTTTTTGTTTTTCGAATATCGGAGTTCAGGCGATTTCTATACTTTTTGAAATCCGTTAGGATAGTAGTATCTCGAGTCTGAACAAAGCGATCGTACATCCTATGTTTTTCACCTATCCTACGGAAAAGTTCCTGCGTGATCCATGGCTTTCTAATTTTCCTGTTTGTTTTTTGTTTTGTCGTCCTCGTTTCCGCAGCAGGGCTTCTCACGACCTCATTTTATTTTATGCAGATGACGCAGTGTTGAACTCCTTTTCTTGTTAACGACTGGGAACTGTGGACTTTCTTTAAGAACCGGTTTGAACTGGTTTGCGCTTGGCAGGACCGGTAACCGAACCGTTGTTTCAAAAGCATTACTGAACCAGAACCGAACTGGGGCAAACAGCAATGCTACTGAACTAGAACCCGAACCGGAATAATGACCGATTCGACTCCCTGCTTTTAACCCAGTCGGTGTTCTAGTGTTTGCGTGGAACACAAAGAATTGGAATGCATATGTTAAGAAATCGCAAAAATGGTAAAGCAAACGTAAAAGTTTACATTCTGAGGTAGGTTTCATATTAGGGTGCTACAGACGGTCGTGCTGGCGCCGTGTACCGATTCCATTTTGTCAACCATTTTGTTCTTAGCCCGAGACTGAGGCAGGAAAAGAGGAAAGTTTCGAAGTAGAAGAAAAATGAACAGTCGAGGACAGGCTAAGAACAAAATGGTTAACATCCACCAGCTCGCCTGCGCAATCACTACATTAACAATTCCATTTTGTCATCGGTTTTCTGTTCTTGCCGTAGTGCATGAAGATTTGGGGCAGGTATACGCGGCGTCGCTTCTAACAGCTCACTAGCGGTGATGTCGCGCAAATACTCAAAGCAGAGAGCAAGAGAGTTTCTTGCGCCACTCACGAACTAGGCATTTTAAAGGCATTATCAGACAAACAACACGCTAACCGTGTATCCGCGGGGGATATACGGTTCTTCGTTTGCGAGGAAAATCGGTGGTTTTAATTTTTAGCGTTTGCTGCGAGTCGCAAGCTTTTTTCGCTTGATCGCGCGATCGATGTCTGCAGGGACACCAAGAGTCATGAAGAGCTTTGTGGGACCACCCTTTGGCTTAGTAGAATGAGTGCTTTCAGGGGGGCTTTTGCATACTTTTTCAGTCGTCTGCGTGTTTGATGTCATCAGCTTTATGCGGCTTTTCTCCAGTAACAATATACGTGGCTGTCAAAGGGCATTTTTTTACGTTTAGGAATTAGAGGAATGGAATGTTGAAGTTCAGCCATTCCACGAGTTGGAATGGGTCCAGTGTCTCCATTCCAAGGAGCTGGAAAGAATGGAATTGTCGGAAACTCTAACTCCGCGGAAAGGAATTGGAATGGAATGATGGTGGCGCCATCTCGCAGCTTTCGTGTAAACAGCGCGTGCAATTGCAAATTTGCCAGGTACATTCCCCCGCACTGACACCAGTCTGACGTCTTTGTCCGACCGTTTTGAAAATCGTAAGAGTGCACGTGCATAGCTTTAATAGGCACTGAAGATGCTCGAGAGCGGAGATTCGGAAAAATCTGGATATGACCTCACGGTCCGGGAAGGAGGGGCTTCAGAGGGACTCTGAAAATGATTTTCTGCATCCTTTGTTCATCAAATTGATAAATAATCTCGATATTCGTGATCCCGAAGACCAAATAAAGACGATTTAAGCGTTTTTCTTCAGATACAAAACCGCTTCAATTCCTCTTTAAAGGGATACTTCAATGAATTTGAAATATACCCGTCGTGTTCAGAAAGAGGTTCAATAGGATCCACAATATCTGTAAATGACGATCGCACATTTGTATTTTCAGCACGATGGCTGTATCTTTCGTTATAAACGGCCCACTTTGGCAAGCGGTCGAGAGCAGCCAGTGGAGAGCACGTGAAATCAAGCAAAATCGTGACGTAGCCTGCCTCGGAACAGGCAGAGCTGCGGCGAAGATGACGTCGACTATAAGATTGCAAGCAGGGCATCTGGCCACCGCTATGTCTCTGCTCGTGCGGGCAAGTGCGCGCAATTACAAGCTAGTTAAAGCTACGTTCACGCGCACGCTGCACATACTTGCACGCATGGGGTACCAGTGAGGCTATAGTTCTAGGCGAGACTGGCATCGTCACTGCCTGTCAATGTTCCTAGACGGACATTACAAACAATGTTTTAGCGATATCCACCAGGTGCCATGTGCTAATCGCACAATTTGTTTTAAAATTCAATTTCGTGTCTTTCCCACGAGAGATTGTGGTGTCCGATGTGCAACTGGTCCCTCGAACACGTGCAGACCAAAAAACGAGCGCCGAAATTTCGTTGTAGTATCCCTTTAAACTAACGTCAAGAGATTGGGGTAACGTACGATGTCTGTCAGTATCATCCATAGAATATAACTACTCAGGAAACAAGCCATTGGGGATATACTATCGTCCTGTCATAATTATCTAGGTGCTTGAATTAACCCCTTTGTCTCGGAATACTTTGCGGATGTAATCTGCTAACTGAATTCTAGGGATCACAACGCAACGATAATTAAAACTAATGAAATCAAATGAAAAAATAAAGTCATAAGAAGGTGACAGGAGCGCTCTGTCGTCTACCTCGCCCTCTTACCATTCCTTTATTTTTTTTTTAGGGTGGTTACTTTTCTTTATGAATAACCTTTAAGCATAAATCTTTGTGTAAGAAAATTAGCCTTTTCCTTTTGCGAACTGAGTAAAACAAATTTTACAGTGTATGTCCCTGACATCCGCAATAAGTGCTGGTTTGGTATTAGTATCAAAATTTTAAAGGGCAGTAATTAGCGTTCGTAAGTTTCCTATGATAAAGAGTGTGTCTAATTTGAACTGGAACAGATTTCTTTTCCCTTTTTTAAATAAAGGTTGAGAGTTAGACGAGTTCTGTCTTCACGTTGCATTTATCAGGCTCGGTGGACTATAGAGAAGAGGAGAATAGTCACAGTAAGGTGACTAATTAACTAAGATTTGTTAATTAACTTTTGAATTATTCGCTTTAGCGTCATGTTAGAATTGCAATATTGACGGCCATTACTAATAGAGACCAAACCATTTTATTGTAATTTGCCAAAGCTGTCATGTTGGTTTCTAAATGTTAACAAATCACTTTTCGCGATTCTTTTTTATTTGTATGGCTCGATTTGGGGGGAAGGGGGGGGGGGGAAGTTTCGTTTGACAAGAGCGGCGCAGGCCCTGCTCACAATGACGCTGGGAGGAAGGACGTCATCTTATCAATCATGTCGTCACTATGTCGGCAGCGTGTCCTCGGGTCCTGGGTGGGTGCACCTACGACGCAAGTAACGACGTGACTGCAACGACCAAGTCAATCTTCCAAGTTTCATAGTGGGCAGGGCTTACTGCGCTCTTTTTGCGCGCTATTTTTAAATCGGATGAAAAAAAAAGGGGAATTTGGTCAATAGATATTTTAAAAAACCCATTACATTTTCGCAATTTTTTTTTTACATTTGTCTGGGCTCTAATAATGATTGCTAGTGAATACCACAATTCTAACATGACCCCTAAAACAAGGAATTAAAAAGTTAATTACCACATTTTAATTAATTATCCAACTTAGCATGATGATTATCCCCTTATCTAATGCCCACCGCGCCTAATAAATATATGGTGAAAACGGCACTTGTCTCTCACTCTTTTTTTATCGTTTCGTGTTAAAATCAAACACCTTCTATACTGCTTGTAGACTCGTGTACTCCCAATCGAAGGATTGGGAGTACATTCAATCCTTCGATTGGGTGATCAGTGAGCAATTGGTGTAGTCTCAACAGGCTGACACTTAATCCCACTATGACTGTTGTTATGTCATTTGCTAAGAAGCTAAGGCCTTTTTATTTCTGTTACCAACTCGGCAATGCCTCATTGCAAAGGGTGGATTGCACTCGTGATCTTAGAGTTTATATAGATTCTTCTCTGTCATTTAATACACATGTCAATAACATTGTCAACGCGTATTTTCGTACGTTAGGTGTCATATCCAGAATTACACGAGAGTTTTCCACGTCGGCAGTTATACTTTTCATTAATTAGGTCTAAGGTAGAGTTTTCCTCAGTTGTGTGGAATTCTATTGGGCGTACGCACCAAGAGTCGATTGAAAATGTCCAGAAACGTTTTTTCGATTTTTTTACGACCGCTATGCTGGTTGCACTGTTTACTTTGAATATAGAAGACTTTTAGAGCGATACAATTGTTCTACTTTGAGTGCCAGACGACGCAACAGAGATCTTATATTTTTGTTCAAATGCCTTCACGGAATCATTGATTGCCCAGACCTAACTTTACCGATAAATATTCATGTTCCGAGAAGATTTTTGCGAATTTCTCTTCCATTTTATGTTAATGAATTCTTCCGAACCTGCCCCATGACACGTATTCAGACCTTGTATATTACTTTCAATGATTCTTGCATTGACATTTTTAACCCATCTTTTGCAGCGTTCAAGTTTTCTCTTACAAATCTATAACCATCTTTACAGCGTTCAAGTTTTCTATTGTCAATTTGTAGAATTCTTCTTCTTTTTGTTGTATGTTAATTATGCATCATTATCAAGGCTTCAAGCTGTTCATGAGCACAAAAAATAAACCAATCAATCAATCAATCAATCAATAAAGGATAAGTTCATAATAACATCAAGTTATTTATAAAACTCCGCCTTCTCCAGTGTACTTTTCTTTTTATGTATATATATATATATATATACTCGAGGATAACTTCCAGCGACATTTCTTAATAAGGGAAGACTGCGCATGTGCAGCTTTGATCGGCACTTAGGGTGCCACGATTTTAACGTTAAAAGAATCGGCATCTTCTACTTTTGGCAGTGATCACCTCGTCACAAAGGACAGAAAACACACCTCCTTCCTTCGGAATGTTGCGATTCCGCCGCGTAATCGCGAGGCAAAAGTTAGAATATTCTCCGACTTGCAGCCGCGAGCGGCGACCATGAGAAACACGCGGCGTGACGTCAATGGGTGTCTTGTAGAAAGATAGCAAGTTGTGCGAATACGTGCTGGATAAAAGGTAACTTTTCTATAAATCTTGTCGTTCCAACATAAATATAAATGTGTCGAAAATTTGGTATCGCCGACAAAACTTTTATTATGCGGAGTTTTAGTGGCGCCATCTTTCCTAGGTCCACAAATCCGTCAGCTCTATCTGCTACCGCGAACAGCCGCCAGAAGCCGGAGGGGGGGGGGGCGACAGAGCCGGACGGGTATGGCCGTACCCGGATGAGACTTTCCTCCTTTCACCATACTGTTCGCGCTGCGCCCGCCAGCACGTGGTCACGCCGCCGCGAGCGGATGAGTTCTCGCTGCTTACTGATGGCTCTAGAGAGAGAGCTTCACCGGAACCCCGCGCAACCCCCATTGACGTCACAGCGTACGTTACTCGGAAGATGGTGAAAGAGTTGAGAGGTGCCGAAAACCTCAATCTTTGTCCATTTTCAAAATAAAAACTTTGGCATGCAGGCAAAAACGGTTTTTTGTTGTTTACTTCAGAAAGGTCGAGACACCAACTCCCAAATTATTTAATCAAAGCACTGAAATTGTTGCAGAGCTCCTTTAAGCGCACGGCCGCACATAGCTCTGACTTCAATGCTACAGGAAGTTGCCCCCAAGTATAATCCAACACCCGGGCGTGACCCGCTTTGATTTAAAAATTATATGCTATGCTTTGCTCGTATGCATTGTTACATTCGGTGACACGTTACTAATGTTAATAATGCAGTGTGAAACTTCGCCTCCAGCGCGAGTTTACTGCCTTTGATAACACTTCGTCGCACGCGCAGTCGAAACACGGCGGAAAACAACGAGCGCGTGGTTCATTAGTACTACATCATATATCGATTAGTTTTAGAACTTTATTCAATGCTGGTTCTATTTCGCCCGTGTTGTCTCGAGAATAGATTATATAATCTATTCTGAAAACAACATAAGCGAGGTAGAACCAACATAGGCGAGATAGGAACTGCAAATGACACGCCTATGCAGACTTGTCCTCTTCACAGGTAATTACCAGTGAATGAATAATGGTGTCTGGTAAGTAATTGATATAAGGCGGGAAGAGAATGGTGTCTAGCGCCGTTTCTTGAGGCACCTGCGTGGTAATCGGTTTTGCTGGGGACTGGCGGTTCAATAGAAAAACAAGTGCGACATGCGCGCCATAGCAGATAACTTTCAAAGAGCTAAGAAAGACATCTAAAACTGTACCACACCATAATTACTGTGAACGAGTGGTATGGCCAGTAGTATCGAAGGCTTTCTTTACACCAATAAATTTCGCTACACTCTTGTTGTTCTTTTTCAGAGAGACGTTGATTAATGGAGAAAGAGTAAGGATAACGTTGGCAGCGGACTTTTTTGCTCGCAATTCCTGATGACATAGCCAAACGGCCGTACTTGATTAAGAATGCAGCAACTCTTTTTATAAATAGCCTAGGCAGCTGCTCACTAATATCGGCCTATATAATCACCGAGGTAATTTCGGACTCCACTTCTAAACATAGGTGTTGCATTTCCAACTTATGGGCCCTTTGCATAAGCATAGAGTTAAACGAGTGACTAAACATTCGGTGTACAAAAGGTGCATTAAGTATAGCAATAATAATTTTCAATGTTTTGTTTTTTTACAAGGAATGCTGTCAATACAAGCAGTTTTATTTCTTTTTGTAGGCGTTTTGGCAATAATATATATAATTTCTTGAGCAGACACTTTCTTCTCGAGAAGAAACTATGGCAAGTGGCAGTCGGCATCTCACCCTTGTTCCAGTGCAACGCCCCAAGCTTTTGGGGGACCCAAAGCATTGAGGACTACTATTCTAAATATTTCTATTGTCACACGGGACAGATTGGTCCCGCGATTTATGCTTATAAAGCCCAGCTTAATCCATATGCTATAAGCAGAACCACGGTCTCCAAAGCTATAAATAAAATGGTCAGATCGATCGTCGTATTGCACTCTGTAGAGGTATTCGAGAGTTTTATAATAGGGGGCCTAAACGCATTGGGTCCCCCAAGCGCTTAGGAGGTCGCACTGTGCATGCGCGGAAGCTCTGCGCATGCTCTGTAATACGCCTCAAGCTCTTCAGAGGACCCAGGGCGTTGGTTGAGGTCTTCCGAACAGGATGACCCCAAGGCGTTCTAAAACAACCTATTGTTCAGTCGTTAAATGGAAACAAGACCCTCTTTTGTTTATAATTTTTGCCTGCTCCATTTTTAGGGGAGAAGCTCCTCAGGGTTTAGCCTTGTCCGTCCGGCGTCCGTGCTCACATCGATCTTGCTGGTGCTCGTGCTCGTGCTCGTGAGCTCACGTGCTCGTATAGGGCAAAAAAAAAAATGATGAAAAAAAAAATGTTTGCGCAGTCGACAGATTTCGAACCTGTGCGGGGAGACCCCAATGGATTTCTAGTCCATCGCCTTAACCATTCGGACACGACTGCGGGACCAGTAGGGGGTTCTGAGATGTGGTAGCGACTCAAGAGCGGGGGATGTCATAGATGAAACGTTGCATGTAGTTGCTCAACGCCTATACAAGAAAGGGAGCTGCGGTCAAATGCTTATATAATCGCGTTAAACTTTGCATGCATTGGCTCAATGTTTATAGACGAGAGGGCCCTGCGGTCAAATGCTCAAATGCGTATATAACCACATTCCATACCACAGATTCTCTTTCTCACATGGATGAAAACGAACGAAAGGCCCGGCATGCTGCAGCTCAGCGTCTACGCAAACAAGCACCACCAGAGCTTCGCCCTAATCAACATCATTCACCACGTGGAGATGCGGTCATTTTTTCTTTTTTTAGAACTCAATTTTTAAATAATACAGTGGTCTGTTCTATTGTGGCACTGCTGCCAGCTTACCGATAGTACCATGGGAACAGGGGCACACGAGGCATGATCCGCGGGATCGCCCTTGGCCGCTGGGCGAGGCAGGCGATGGCCTCCCCTCCACTTCTAGCTCAGCATAGTTCCTCGAAGAGATGCAGATGCACGTTGCGCTCCCGCGTAAGCAGCTCGCCTATGCACGCAAGTACCCACCCACGTTAGGTCGTAAACTCACCGCTTGGTGCCGTCTTTATGCGGAAAATGTGCGCTGTAGTCTTTGCTTCAGAAAATGTTTCACGGTTCCCTCTCGAAGCGAAAATCTACGAAAAGCGAGCGACATAAAAAGACGCTCGAGCAAGAGGTGTGCGACCTCGGTGGAAGGAGCGAGAGGTGTCTCAACAAGGACCGGAAGGGGGTCAAAATTTGACTCGGGATTCGCGCATCTCTCGGAAGGGGCGCTGTTGGTATAGGGATCCTGCACAGGCGCCGTTGCGCGCCGCTCGGGCTTGAAAACGTGCACAAATATGGGCGGTTCTTTAAGCTCCTAGTCATCGTGGGAGCGACCGCTAATCCCCTAAAATCGTTTAGATGAAGTGATCATCCGATCGATCCACTTATCGCAAGATTCAAATATCAAACCGCGCTAATTAATATATAGTCAGTAAATAAAAAATATAAAAATCTGGCGTAGGTTTAACTTTTTTTCTTATTTATTTCATAGATGACACGTCATTTGAGCCTTTAGCGCAGCTTCGTTTTGGATCCGAGAAAATTACGGGGAAGTCGGCGAGCTAATCGCTTCGGTCGAAAATCGCCTCGGAACGCACACTCCGCAATATTTTGTCGTTCCAGCGGGCCGGAGGGTGCTTGCATTCTGTACATTTTTGTTTTCTTGTGACCCACTCACGCATGGAAAGTCCTCCTCGAGAATGTTCCCTTTTCTTACGTTAAGTTTAAGGAAGTCAACCGCGAACCGCGACACATATATAGATATAACGTGTCTATTGCGACATCGCGTTTTAATTACAAATGTTAATTAAGTTTCACGCGACAATCACTCGGTCGGGTTGTCACGAGGCCAGCTGCCGCTTTGTTGTATTTACCGTCTTCACCGCGGGCGATCTTTATTTCTAGGCATGTTTTTCGTTTTATCTTAGTTACAGGCGTATAGCCATTTCTTCATCCAATAACGTAACTTTGGAGAGAAATTCAAATGACATCAAAGGGCGAAAATGTTCCAATCTTTCCTATTTTTCTCTAAAGTTCAGGCAAAATTTATAGGGGAGAGGCACATAGTGTGCATGATATCCCCCCGGTGTGCAGATATCTGGGAATATTTAAAATCTAGTCAATCAATAAATAAAAAACGCCGATCAAGCGAACAAAGTAGTAAGCCCGGGAGTGCGCGCACGGAAACTAAATTCCTCCTCTCCTAACAATAGGTAATTCATCGACCAATATTTTAGTTGACTACTATTTTTAATAACCTCTATTCATAGAAATATTTTTCACATCACGCTGTGCAGTCTGCTGGTATTCGCATCACAGCCGGTCAGAGCTCGGTCACGTTCAGTGTCTGTAGCCACTGAACCTGCGTAATAATTTAGGCATACACGTACATACTCTGTAGAACAAATGCTACTCGCAAAGATGGCCAGTACACATAATCAGCAGCCTTTCTGAGGCCGTTTGAGTGGCACAGTCCGACGGACATAAGAGCATTTCTTTGAAAACGTGGCACGCTTCACACTTGCTCGGGTCCTCCGAAGGCAGCTTTTATTATCTCGCCAAGTAGTGCTTGTTGTTTGTGATTAGCAGGACTATATACCCAATTTGTATACATGTATAAATAGACACGGAGTTGCGCCGAAACAAAACAATCGCCGCGAGTGTATACGAACGACTCAATATTTGTAAGTGCCCCCGCGACCTTTAACTTTCCATAATTATACAACCGGCACCGGAACCCCGAACAGCAAAATGGCACGCATAGCGCACCACCAAACTTTCAAATGCATTACGAAAGCCACCAACGTAATATACGAACGGCTGCTGGCTGCTCGAGAAACGCACGTCATTCGATATGATAAATGTCAAATTTGCATGGGTTGCAACTGGGTCTTCGCCGTTCTTCTAATCTTACAGAATTTTGCGACCTTTTTGACTATATACCTCATTGGGGCTGGTCTCGATTCCCACTTGTCACGTTCGCGACCGACATTAGCGTCAATATCCTCGGATATGCTACCGCCAAAGTCGCTGACAGCTAAACACAGGCAGTGCGTGGAGATACCCGAGCATCTAAGCATCGCTCCCAACCAATCAGATTGCGGCATTCGCTGATAAAATAACGTAATAAAGTAACGTAAACATAATAAGTCACGCCCTGCGTTTCTTGAGCTGCTGCCAGTGACGCCTCTCGAGGCGACATGATGTCATCACAGGTGAAGCGACAAGTGTGGAGGGAGGCGCCCCCAACGAATACCAAAACCACAGCCGTTTTGGTCACCCCAGGGTGCCCGCCGGGCCGTCGAGAGCGACCAAAAGAGCTGTGGTTTTGGTCATCGTCGGGGGCGTGTCTTTCCACGCTTTTAGCTTCTCCTCTTTTGGCGTCATGTCGCCTCCACAAGCTTCCTACCTCCATGGTATAAGCCTTCAGTGAGTACAGTCATTCTTTAGAGCCTGTTTCAAAAGACATTTCTTTATTTCTCTCTCTAAAGCCTAAAAGTCATATGAACACCCACCCCCTTTCCCCCAACCCTCTCCCCAGAGGGAAAAGCAAAACATTTATTATGTGCGAGGCGTTGGTGAAAGTCTTTAAGAGACCACGCCTTTATCCGTAGAGTCCGTATTTGCAGACAAAAATAAAGTTAAACGGAAACTAAAGGATAAGCTCAGAGGAATATGTCTTCATAGACTCCGGAAGTCCCTCCGGTCGTTTCACTTCCCACAATTATATACAATACGCGTTCCAAGTTTGCATTAATGCAACAAACTTTCGATGTCTCAGAGGCCATAAAAATTATATCTAAGTAGTGCGTCGGACGGACTATTATATTGTTCTAGAATGTTCCGAAGCATTTTCGTCATTGGACATGACGAACAAAAAGGCATGGCTGACCAAGCGACTTGATGCTATATAAGGTGCCCCCTCCCCTCCCCTAAGAAAAACGCACAATACCTTTTTTTTTCACCGAAAAAAAAATATTCATCGCCAAACGTTCAGTCTCCACTTTAATGCAGCGCTAGCGGTTCAGGTAAGATGCCAAAGTTTCAGAATAATGGTCAACTCAATCAAAAGTTATTAACGATTTTCGAAAATTTTCAATGGGGATGGCGGCCGAAGAAGCCCACAAGTGCATAAGGATTAAGGACTTCGACCGCCGGAGACGGGCCTGTATTCCCATTGAAACTTTTAGAAAATCGATTTATAACCTTTGAATAAGATCCCGGTATAGTTCTGAAACTTTGATATTCGATCTGGACCACTAGCGCTATATATTGATGGAGATTGAGCGTTCTACGATGCGCAGTTTATTTTTCCGGTGAAACAAAAAACACTAAGTATTTTTTGGGTACACGTTGTACATGACTTGCGCGTGACATCCTCGCGCTACGCTGGTGATCACTTCTACTTGCCCTCGCCAAGAAAAACAAACTTAGTGGCCCAAACCGTACGCTGCCGAAGCTACGCGCTCACTATCAAAGTCATCACAATGGCACATGTTGCAGACGTCAATGCAGGCTATACTTACAAGGAAGCCGCGGAGTATATGTCTCGGAATCAAAAGTTGATCGCCGGCGCGCTGGCAGAGAGAACGAAAAAAAGACACTCACCGGGGCGTTCAACCGCCGCGTCCTGGACCATCCTACGACACGTGACACAGTCAAAGCCGCAGGTGGGAAATCCTGGCTCCTGTGCCATTTGAAGGGGCGCCGAGCGCAGGGACAGGCACGTTAGGCGACGTCCTCGCGGCCTCAAGGCTCCGGCGGACGGTCCATGAGGGGGGGTGCCGCCCCGACCGGTGGTCCTCGGCACCCGATCGCAGTGGTTCGGGCCTCGAGAGCGTCTGCTGCCGGTCTGCGATTCCCGCGAGCGGCGCCCCCGCGCATGAGCAGTGGCGACTCTTGGCGTACACCGGTGGGGCACCTATACGACCAATCGATGCGGCCTCCAGAGTCGGAGGCGCCGAGCTCTCCCCCGTCTGTCTGTCTGTCCGTACTCGAGAACTCGGGGTCGCTCAGTGGTGGTCCCGTGCGCTCGCTGGAGTCTAGGCACCCGGGGCTCCGCTTCTCTTCTTGTTGCGTTACGCGGACGTCCGGCACAGCGCTCGTGTGGCGAAGAATAGACGCTCCTCTCGGGCCGCCCAGGTCGCTTCCTTGCCATGTGCACGGTCGGCGGAACACGTGCGGGCCTGCGGGGCAGTAAAGGACACTTGAGAGCGAAATGGAGATCGACCAGCCTGGTAACTGCTCCAATTGAGGAAAATGATACGATTGAAAAAGGGGGAAAATATAGGTTTTCAATGGTGTAAAAAGGAGCAGTAAAGGACGCGCCATAAGCGTTTGATACGGACAGGTGACGATTTGACCTTTCGGCGGCGGACGAGAACTTGGTGACAGGAATGAAACGTAGGAGCACACGTGGGAATTTCACTGACCAAGGAAAATCTGCTTCTGCCCAGTGTGTGGATTAGTGTGTAAGCCTTCCGATAACAATTGCTAACTGCGTGGCTCTAGCGAAGAGGATCGAGACTGCAACTCCTGATTTCTTTTTCAACATCATTCAAGTGCATGTGCGTCTTTACTAGACATTTCCGACACACGGCACGGTGTAATACTCCCCAATGGTCACATGGGCCTTAAAGGGTTCGAAATATAAACCATAGTCTCTAAACGCCACATTCCGGAAAATGAATGTGGCATATAAGGCCTCGTGCCATGAAGTTTGCTTGAAAGGTCGCGCCATCTTACGGCCAAACTTTGAAACGATGGCCAGTCCGTTCCGTCGAGGTTCCGCCAATTGGAACGTTGTAAACCTGCGTTCTAAATGCAGTTGTATGTTGTTTTCGGATAGTGTTTCATGACAACGGTTCAAAAGAAGCCTCCAGGCATTGACGAAAATGACCCCCCGAAGAAAAGGAAGACGCATCGGTACTGCTGCGCAGAGGACTGCCATACCACTGACGGCACTCCGACCGTAAGCCTGTTCTGGTTCCCTTCCCAACCCTGCAAAAAGGAACAACAGCAGATGTGGATTGCGGCAGCGTGCTTGCAGTCGCCGAGGGTGCTGTAGCGATAGTCGCACGCGCTGTCAATAATTTCCCGCGAGAGAGGATTTAGCTGCATAAAAAAAGTAAATCATACTTGATCTTCAGGCAATTATTCATCAACGGTCGTCTTTAGGTGACAACCACTGGACGCTATATTTAAGGTAACTGTTTACACCGCATGCTCGGTATGAGTTCTCATTAAGGGTCTCCTTAATCCGGTGTCGCAAACCACCTGTGAAATAACTCGACATTAACTCTGAGCGCGTTCACGTCTTTATTTTATTTTTCTCTATTTTCCTTCCCCCTTTCTTTCCTTTCTCTCTACTTCTTTTCATGGGGAACCAGTTCAGCATTCCCGCTAGACCAACCTCCCCTGCTTTTCTCAAGCCACCTCTCTCTTTCTCTCTCTCCTAAGGAAGACAATCACTATGGTGCGCAATGAGCGTTTTGGAAGCGTTGTGGAAGCTTGCCGTCAACACAGACTCAGCAACAGCGAGCTCAACTATTGCCGCCAGCAATTACAACCTATTGTCAGCTGCTTTTAATTTCGCACTCACCTAGACCGGGATTGTACACGTGAAAAAGATGGTCAACGGGCAGGCGAGCTGGGGCATATTAATCATGATGTTTAAACCTTGATACAGGGAAGGAAACTTGAAGATATACGCCGCTTTTTTTCTGTTTCTCCTCAAATATTTTCAAGTTTCCTTCCCAGTTTCAGGGTTTAAACATTATGGTTGTACAAGTGCTTTCCTTGTTGGGAGTGACCATATCTCGGCATTCTCACTCATGACTGCGATCACTCACGATCACTCACGCTCACCGTCAAATTTGAGGTGATCGTGAGTGAGGCCGCGAGTCTCGAAAAATTGTGAGTGTGAGTGTGAGTGTGATCGTGAGTTATGTGAACTCATGAGTGTGAGTGTGAGTGTGAATCCTGAGAACCCAAGAGCGTGAGTCTGATCGTAGTGTGATCGTGAGTTCTGAGCACTTTTGAGCGTGAGTTTGTGTCCTGAGAACTCATGAGTTTTAGTGTGAGTTTTAAAAGTGATAAGCATGAGTGCGAGCGGGACTACGAGGACTCATGAGTGTGAGCGTGAGCTTGACCTCTAAGTAAAGTACTTATGAGCGTGAGTTTCCAGATCTCTTGAGTGTGATTGTGAGTTTCGATTCTTGTGAGCATGAGCCTGAACCAAGGGGTGAGTCGTAGGGTAGAAATATGAGTCCGGTGATTGCATTAGTCTGCGTGATGATGTGAGTCTGAGGACCATAGCCATGATGAGTCGCGGTGAGCGCTGGTATTATCTTAGCTGGGTTGATCACGTGAGCTCCCGGGCCATCTTAATGGACGAGGAGACTCTCGCTTCGCAAATACTGCGTGGGGTTCAGGGTTGATTTGGGTGCCGCTCGCCTGGTCCTTTGCTATGTAAACACGCTAGGTCCTGTGGAGGGCGGAGGAGGAGGGGGGGGGGTGCTTGTTCTTGTAGGCTCCTCATTGCCAACGCCCTCCGCAATGTCTCAACCAGCTGAGGATGGCAGAGGGGCTATGGAAGAAGGGGGAGGGGGGGGGGGTTCGCTTTCGTTTCTCCTCGGCGTTCGCTCTTCGGTTCATGGCGGACGGCGAGACGCCAACGGACTGATGGCGCCTCGAGGCGGCGCGGTAACGTCGGAGTTGGGGAAGCGCTCCAAACGGTTAGCGTTCCTCTCTCTGTGGCATAGAAAGGCTCGTGTGAATTTCGGCTCCTGTTGCCAAGTTGGTGCAGGTGAGCATAGTATTTTATGATTGCGTCTATAGCGCTCGCACAGCTGCGATAAAATTAGGGGCTCACATGATCCTCAACAGCACCCAGTCGCCCGAACAGTTTTATCTTTCCGCGCACCTCACCGTACCTTTCGCAATTGAGTCATCAATCAGGAAGTGCTGCAACAAAGGCGGTGTCATGATCGATCGAAGCTTCAAGTGAAATCTTTCACATTGTGCGATATAATGCTTTTATCTGTCGTTCGTGACAAAATAACGCAAGTGCATGATAGCCAGCCGGCAATCGCCAGGCGGCGCCACGAGAGTGCTGCATTCAGTGCCACAAGCGGAGGTGTCTCTGTTAATGGGGCGGCCAGTCTGCTCATCGGGCCGTGCACTCTAAGAAAAAATGGAGGAAAAAAGTAGCAACGGCGCGCCTTCCTCCCTTCTACCGACGCGCCCCCAAGCGGACACGAGAAAAGGGGAGGAACGAAACGTTTTTCTCCTTCTCCAGGCAGACGGGTGAAAGCTTTCGCCCTCCCGACTCATCGCCTCTCGGTTTCGTTTTTCGAGCAGGTCGCGCACATTGTTTAATTAATAGCTGTTGAGTTGATTGAGCTTCAGCAGCAGCGAAGGCCGCCTGTAATTCCGTCTTCTAGTTTAAACGTCCAGAACATTTCGGTTGCATTGACGTTTTTATCACTAATTTTATGAAACGAGCAAACGAAGCCGCTAGAAACAGCGAAGTTCCGGAGCAGTGCCAGCAGCTCCACGTACACTGGGGGATGGCCGTCTGCGGATTGCGTGACTCGCGCGGCACGGAACTACAGCCACTGCAGCACTACAGACTACAGTAGCGAAAGCACGCGGAACTGTGTCGACGTTTTCGACGTTATGGAAACCGCAGGAACTGCGTCCAAGACAGGCGGGTTTTGCTGCCGGCTGCCTGGGTGCCTTCCCCCCTGAGTTCGGTTCTGTTTTCCAATGCCGAGTGCAACCGGCGTTCAACGTGGTTCTGTGTTTGTGCGTGTCAGCAACATAGCTGCAACATCGTGATGGCAGTGTTGGGTTGTGAACAGAAGACTGGAATTATCGCTGATGTGACCATGTGTTCGCGTATCAGTGGTGTAACAAGAAGATGAGATCGTAAACTGTTGGGCATTGATGCCGCTGGTCGGGTTGTGATCGGAGGGGGTGGGGTGTCGCAGGTTGACATTCCGCTTTACATTAAAAAGTTTAATACCACTTGAGGGATTATGTGCAATCGATCAACGTGCGGATAGTCATGTTGGAACGCTGGTTTGAACAGTAGAAGCTCCTATCGTACAGTGGCCAATGTGACTGTCGGAATTGTCTCGTCCCCGAGAGCGATCGCGCTCAGGGGCAAGGACTGAACAGTACGAAATCGTGACGTTAAGTACGTATATTTACAGTATGGAATTTCGGCATTAAAAACAATAGTAGGTAAAATCGAAAAAAAAAGAAGGTATCCTCTATTTTGATGTTTAATTATACTACGGTTGCTGGAGAAACTGCCCTCCGTGGCGCGCTGGGATGAGCGCTAGAAGTTTTCGGGCTCGCCACGGCGTAGCTCCGTACTACTCCGTACACTTAACACCTGCCGCAAGTCGCGGCTTTGACTGCATTTAAGTTGATGGAAAAGCAATTTCTCAGTCCGTGAAGTATCACTTCCAGCTGACTGAATATCCGCTCCACAGAGATTAATTCAAGACGACAATTGCAGCTTTGCGCGAACAGCAGAAATAGAGAAACAAATAGAAATACAGGCTACGACGTGCCGTGTGGGGAAACAAACTCATGGCTTCGAACCGCATTGGAGCGGCTTGATTTTTTGGCTTTCAAATAATTACGGCATGATTGAGCGTTTACTTTTTAATAAGAGATTCAACCCCTGAGCCATTCAAAATACTCTCAGAGGTATGACATTGCTGGGAAAAAATCAACATGCTGGGAATATTTTTTATTGCTTAGGGAGTCACCGGAAAGTTCCGCACGTTCAAAACGACCAGTATAAAAGACGGAAACGCAGAGCACCGGTGTAGTGTTCGGGTTAGTGTGGTGTTCCGTTGTATTGATATTTGTGTGTGCAGTGCGTGTGCTTAATGTATGTTCACCTGATGCTTGTAATAAGTGTAATGGGTGTCATGTGTGTATAGTAGAGGATCCTCAAGGCACAGTAGTGGCCTGACCCTACTGAAAAAAACCATTTGGCACCTATATGAAAACAAACGGGTCCATACCGGTAACAGTTTAACCATACCGGTCACCAGTTTGTCAAAAAGGTCGCCCGTATGGCTCAAAGGGGTCCCCCGTATGAGCCATAACGGTCACCTATTTGGACAAACGGGTCACTTCTTTGGCAAACGGGTCGCTCGTCTGGGCAAATGGGTCGCCCGTCTGGGCAAATGGGCGACTCGTTTGGGCAAAGTTGTCGCACGTTTGCTCAAACCGGTGACCATGTAGCAAACTGCACCGGTTTAATCAAACGGCTCTCCGGAGCCCGTTTGATACTGAACGTACAGATCGGCGGCGTAGGCACGCCTAGCGTTTCAGCCGTGGCAGCCAATGTTTCCGGAAGGCTGGAAGCGCCGGCTTATCGATTTCAGATCGTCCGCGTAATGCAAGTAATAATATTTATATTTCAATTGCGCTGATGTTCGCTTATACTGCAACTAAAACTAACACTTTCCTTTTTTTTTTTTTTTTTTTTACGTGAACGCGCGACGTTGGTGAGCCGATATTTTTGACAGAACTTTAAAGCTTCGTAAAACTTTGTTGCCTCAATTTACTTATTCAGCTCGAATCTCTCTCGCAGAAGACGCGACCACGTGAAAGAATGTACGTCTAGACTCCGTTTCACTTTAATTCAAGACGCAGCGAAGGTAAAACGCATACTGTAAAACCCTTTATTTTCGCGGCCCCTATTTTTCGCGAATCGGTCACAGATAATATAATCGCGACCACTAAATTTCGCGAATTCCAGACGCCTGCGTTGAAAATCTCAAGGACCGAAATTTTCGCGCGCCCTTGAATTTCGCGAATTCTTCAATTCGTGAAATTCGCGAAAATTGAGGGCTCGCGAACATTAAGGGTTTTACAGTTCACGCGGCTGCAAGAACATCGAGCATTGCGAGAGCACGCCCGCCGTTGCAGCAGTAAAACTACGAGCTCGCGCTGAGTATTTTCTTCGCTCGGGCGCAAGCCGAACTTCTGGCTGCCCCGCCGCCATTTCCAAAATTCAAACGCGCTAAAATGTGCGCGCGCGTGTTTTTTTTTTTTTTTTTTTTTTTTTTTTTGAGGTTACAAAAACGCATCTCTCTGGAATGCCTGGGGAGGGGGAGAGGGGCTGTCCATGTGGTCCTCGCCCCTCCCTTCTCTCTTGTCACCCGAAAAGCCGCGCGCGAGCTACACGCTGATAAGCATCGAGATCCGGAAGGGTGCGTCTAGCAGCCGCTTTTTTCTTTTTCTGCTTGTTGTCAGTTCCAGCTCGAACTTCGCGCGTCCACCTGCTTCGATCTGTCGCCTAACCCTGCGGTCTTATTAGGATGTCTCTCGACAACGTATTGGATGTGCACCAAAGCTACCAGTGTTCGAAAAGTCCAACGTCTATATCGGCAACAAGCAATTCTTCAAAGAAGTCAGGAATTCTTGCGGTTTGGTTGGGTTCGGCAACTGACAGCTTGTGCGCCACATCGTGTTGAAACTTCCAAGAAGCCGTTCCCTCTCATTTGTGTTTGTGTGGTTGTCCTCCTTCGACCGTGTCGACAACTATCACGGATTATATCTCTCAAGTTCGCTATTTTTATGGTAAGTGCACTGCAACCTACTTCTTGGCAACGATGGACCGTTCTTCTACTCGTATTCTTCCAGATTATCTATATAATTATGCAGCCACTATTCTCGCGGCAGCCGGGCGAATGATTTCCCGAAAGTCTACCTTCATAATCTAGAATTACCTCGGTTCTTGTTTGGTTTGCTATCTTCTCAGTTGTATAAAAGCTTAGAGTGCCTCTCACATTTCACAGATCGCTTGCACGTTTGTACTTGTCTACAGAAGGCGTAATAAACTTTGAGTAGAATTGAAAACAATCTTTTGTGTCTGTTTTCCTGTCCATCTGCAAGCACCTACGTGAGTACATTTGTTCTACGTGTTTCCTCCATGTTATAAATAATTTTATGAGTTTCGGAACGTCTTAAATAAGTTTAAGATAACCAACCTACCAGACGATCCCCGTTTAGGGCTAGCGCATAATTTCCCGATTTGAATGGCACGTTCAAACGTGTGGTCACGTGCAAGGTCGAACGGGCACCTGTATCAAACGGGCACCTGTATCAAATGGGTGCCGTTTCGAGCGGGTACCGTTTCAAACGGCTACCCGTATCCCATAATCACGTTTGATCCAAACGGGTCGACAAGTTTGCACCCGTTTGATTTACCAGTTTGCCACCCGTTTGAATTTCAAATGGTTTTTTTCAGTAGGGGAAAGAAGCAAATTATTTTTTGTAGAACATGAATTGGGCGGTACCTAGCGCCACCTAGCTTAGCTACTTGCAATTACTCTGCTTGACCCCGCCATCTGGTGGCTAGCGATTTAACCTTATTTCACGCTACGCGATAAACAGCGGCTTCGAGTTTGTTCTTTCGAGAGCGGCTTTTGGTTCCGCGGAGTGAGTTTGCCCTTCTCCGTGATGTGCGGTTGACGAAGAAATTGTGACTCGAGGAACAGCAAACTTAAGACGCAAAGTGCGCGAAGTAAGTGGGTATCGGTTGTCTCCGTTTAACATCGCAGTGCTGTCGACGAGAAGACTGAGTAACTGCTTTCGAAACCCAGGTTTCTGTGCCTGTGGGGGGAATCTGGCTTCGGAAATAAACACAGTTTGCGAAAAGCTCGTGTTACGCTTTCATTTGCTGCTGCTCTCGTCCCGTACAAGAGACGTGGCGTCCTCGTTAAGCCTTATTGGGCTCGATTTGCTCGATTCGGGGCCGCCATATTGAGATGCAAGCGACGGAGGAACTTTGCTCCCCTGCTTCAGGGACGAAGGTTTCTCCCTTTCTAAAGGAACATAGGTTACAAGACCGTTCCTCCCGTAAGGGAGGACTATCCGTACCCTTTTTTCTAAGAGTGTGGCCAGCGACGGCGACCCCAATTTCAGCAGTCCCCGTGTGCACGTGCGCGCCATGTCCCTGCTTCTTTTATGCGGTCTTTTAAGACCACCGGAGACTTGATAGGTCAAAGTGTTTGGAACATATCTTAGAGTTGTAATTTGCACACCAGTTTTAGTAGTCTTCAAACTTGTTGGGTCGCTCTATAATAATCGCCGCCCGATTTGTCTGTGCTTCGCTCGTCCCCCAGGAAGTGACACAACACAACGAGAAGGCAGCGAATGGGGTTCCTGTACTTTCCGATTGCCCGTCTTCGAGTCCGGACCCGCCGATCCTAGTTGTCACCCGTCGTTCATAGCTCGCAGTCGGAGCCCGTGTCCACGCCTGCGAATTGTCCTTCCCACGCCAGCGCTGCGTAGGCTAGCTGTTCCGGGCTATCAAAGCCAGAGTCTCGTTGCGGAACCACTCCTGCATCGTCATGACCTAGGCCGGTATGGCCAGGGCTCGCCGTTTCCGCCGGTCCTGGTCGGAACCTCGCTGGTGGAATGCTCCGGGGATCACCATGAGCCAGACCAGCCAGAACGGCTATATCGTCCTTGCCCGGCCCCAGCCTCGTGCAGCACGCTCTTCCTCCTTCCTCGCCAGCTGGCCCCCGCTTGCGCCTCGCTCGACCGTCTCTTTCTTCTCCCGACGCCCCCACGCACTAGAATAAAATGTGGGTAATTAGAACCAAACTCTGCATGCTGTACACAAGCCTGGTGTAAAAAGACGACAGGCAACAAAGTGTACGTGTGAGAAGGATATCGTCGCAAATGAAGAGTTAATGAAACAAAGAATAACTGAGGAAACTAAACGTTTAATGGGGCGAAGTTGCGCCCAAAGCGAAAGGCAAAAGGTAACAACAAAGCGTCGCAGGCGTCGAAGTTGCCGAGACAGCAGGATCGAACGCTGAGGCGAAGCTGACTGCTGCTTGCCACGGGGAGCAGATTTTGTAACCGTGTTGGTCTCTGGAACATTTGGCCTATAACGTTCGGTGCGTAGAACATTCGTAACTCCATCAGGCAAGAAAGTTCTCGAATTCTCTTGTCTGATCTTGCCAAGTAGAAAGAATAAATAAAAGAACATTCATGGATGAAGAAAGAATAAAACAATTAAAACAGGGACAACACAACCACATCTTTCAACTAGCAACAGACGAGTAAACTTTCAACAGCGAGCAGCCGACTATACCCGGCAGGAGAAGGGGGGAGAAGGGGAGATAAGAAAACGCGAAGTGCAAGTCAGAGTGGTGGGCTTATCTCGGATTTTAAAAATTCAACCTCAGTTTTCGTCCTTCCCCCTGAAACACGAAAATAAATTCATTCCATGCAAAGAGAAGAAAGTTTACTCCATCCCCTTGAGCTGTGGCCATCAATACATAGGACAGACCGGAAGATGCACCAATCACAGACTCCGCGAACATCACAACGAAGTTTCTAAGGCCTCTCCAGATTCTTATTATCCCATAGTCATACATGTCCTTTCGTGTTTGCGTTGTCATCCCCTCTTTGATGAAACAAAAATCCTGGGGGGGCATGACAGCAGATTCGGCAGGGAGATCATAGAATTATTCGCCATGACCACAGCAAAAATCAACGTGTCAAGCCCTTCCCTCCTGCTGAAGAAAACTGACGGAAACTGAGGTTGAATTTTTAAAATCCGAGATAAGCACACCACTCTGACTTGCACTTCGCGTTTCCTTATCTCCCCTTCTCCCCCCTTCTCCTGCCGGGTATAGTCGGCTGCTCGCTGTTGAAAGTTTACTCGTCTGTTGCTAGTTGAAAGATGTGGTTGTGTTGTCCCTGTTTTAATTGTTTTATTTTTTCTTCATCCATGACTTAAACCAACACGCTCTTCTACCAAGCAAAGAACATTCCCCTGCCCGGAATCGAACCCAGACCTTCCGGAGCGAAAGCCAAGCAGTGTAATCATTCGGCCACGTACGCGCTCGCCCAGCGACGCGCGTAGCATTACTCCCCATTTTTAAAAGCGCATCGCCTCGATACGACATGCCGGGAAACACTACATCAAAACAAACAAAAATAATGGCAAACTACGGAAACTTGTGAAACACAATCCTATCAAGCGTAGTACGAACCGCGATTCACAGTCCTATCGACCGTAGGACGGCTTGCGCCGCACGACGTGGACGACTTCCGGTCGTGGAGTGCGGCGTGATGAAGTCCGTATTCCGTCGGGCATCGCCTCGTAGTTCAGATCCCCGTGTCGACGAAGCATTTTGTAGGGTCCGAAGTGTCGTTTCAGGAGCTTCTCGCTTAGACCGCGTCGTCGTGTCGGGGTCCAGACCCACACATGGTCTCCGAGCTTGAAGCGTACGTCGATCTGACGAAGGTTGTACCGGGTGGCGTCGACACGTTGTTGATCTTGAATCCGGAGTCGGGCGAGCTGGCGAACTTCTTCAGGTCGTTCAGCCACCACCTGGACGTCGTAGCTCTCATCGTCAGCTGGTTCGCGGGGCAGCATCGCGTTGAGCATGGTGGTTATTTTTCTGTCATGCACCAGCTGAAACGGTGTTACTCCTGTGAACGTTTGCACCGCTGTGTTGTAAGCGAACGTGACGTAGGGTAGCACCTCGTCCCACGTCTTGTGCTCTACGTCGACATACGTGGAGATCACGTCGGCGATAGTTTTGTTTAGTCGTTCCGTTAGTCCATTTATCTGTGGATGGTACGAAGTGGTTCGACGATGGCTGGTGCTACTAAGACGAAGAATTTCTTCCGTCAGATGAGCCATAACGATGATCCACGGTCTGTAATGAGGACTTCGGGGGCGCCATGCCGGAGGACAATAGACTCGATGAAAAAGATGGTGACTTCAACAGCAGTCCCTGAAGGAAGGGCATTGGTTTCGGCGTATCGCGTGAGATAATCTGTGGCGATGATTATCCAGCGGTTTCCGGATGTTGACGGTGGAAAAGGGCCAAGTAAATCCATTCCGATCTGCTGGAACGGCGTGGACGGGGGAGCAATCGGGAGCAGAAGCCCTGACGACTTCGTCGGTGGTTTCTTCCGTCGCTGACACTCGTGGCATGATCGAGTATACAGGTGAACGGTCCTCGGTAGCCTTGGCCAGTAGTATTTTCCCGAATCCTGGCGAGCGTCCTGCTGTAGCCAAGGTGCCGTTGGGTCCTCGTGGCAGGCTTGGAAGACCTCCTCTCTGAAGTCGGCAGGGATTACCAGCAGCCATGGCGAGCTGTTGTCTCCGAAGTTCTCCTTGTAGAGTACACCTTGTCGAATGACGAAGGTCGGCAATGCTCTCGAGAGGACATAGGGGATAGTACCCCCCTCGTCCTTCGAGGTGCTTGATTAGCGCGTGCAACTCAGAATCGTCTCTTTGACGTCGTAACATGTCGTCGGTGTTCACTGCGCCTAGGAAGCACTCGTCGTCATCGTCTTCGCTGCTACCGGGAGATGTCTCGACCGGGGCTCTGGACAGGCAATCGGCGTCGCTGTGCTTGCGGCCTTACTTGTAGACCACAGTCATGTTGAACTCCTGCAGTCGGAGACTCCATCGGACGAGACGTCCTGACGGGTCCTTTAGTTTCGCAAGCCAGCAAAGCGAGTGGTGGTTCGTGACAACGCGGAAACGGCTCCCGTATAAGTACGGGCGAAACTTCGTGATTGCCCAGACGACCGCAAGGCATTCCTTTTCAGCCGTGGAGTAATTTCTCTCCGCTTTGGATAGTGTTCGACCTTAGCAGGCGATGACTCGCTCGGTGCCTTCTTGCAGTTGAACCACTATCGCGCCAAGTCCTTCGTTACTTGCGTCCATATGAATCTCGGTTTCCCGAGATTCGTATGAATCTCGGTTTTCCGAGACTTGCGTCCGTATGAATCTCGGAGTCTGGAGTCGTTACTTCAGCTCGTCGAATGCGTGCTGCTGCTCCTCGGCCCATTCGAACTTCTCGGCGTCCTTCTTAAGTTTAGGGAGCGGTGCGGAAATCCTTGCGAAATCCCGAACGAACTGTCGATAGTAGGCACAAAGACCAAGGAATCTTCGCAGAGCCTTCTTGTCTGTGGGCGCAGGAAATGCCGCGACGGCGCGGGTCTTCTCGGGGTCTGGACCGACGCCTTCGTTACTAACCACGTGGCCTAGGAATTTCAGTTCGCCATAGGCGAACCGGCACTTTGACGGCTTGAGGGTGAGTCAGACGGTCTTTACGGCTTGGAGAACAGCTCAGAGCCGTCGCAAGTTCTCGTCGAAGTCACTTGGAAACACTACGACGTCGTCAAGGTAGACGAGACAGCTCTGCCACTTCAGTCCTGCCATTACAGTGTCCATGACACGCTGGAAAGTTGCTGGCGCCGGGCATAGTCCGAAGGGCATCACCTTGAACTCGTACAGTCCATCCGGCGTAACACACTGAATACACAGAAAGAATAAAACACATGAAGGACGAACACAGACGCACACAGATCTTTCAATGAGCAACGAACATTTATGAAATGGTCATGACACTACGACCTTGAACTTGAAAGAATTGAAGAAAGTGAACGAGAAACTAAACGAAAATAAAGAAAACGAAAATGCTCAAATTTAAAATAAAACTGAATTGCTCAAAAATTTTAAAATACCAAATTAAGACGATAGGACATTTATGGAAATTGATTCCTGAATAAAGGGGAAAAGGGAAGAAGAAGAAAGGAAATTAACCCTTGAATAAAGGGGAAAAGGAAGAAGAAAATAAGGAAATTAGCCCCGGATAACGAAAGGAAAAGAAAGCTAAACTTAATAATTGATCAAAACTGGCGTTTCCATGTCCAATACTCGATGAAACCTCAATCAATAAAACAGAGTTGATGCCAAGCTGTTGTGAGCCGCGATATTTCGTGCAAAAAAGAAAGAAAATAGAGTAAACAACAAGTAAAACCACAGAGCTGCCCTGCCTCATATCACCCTCAGTTGGAGCTCGGCCGACAGATTGGCCCGATCAAGCATCACCAACAGCTCAACACCTAAACGCACGGCGTTCACTATCTTTGTTTGGGTGTTTCCACCCACTGATACAACAACGCACACAGTGCGCCGTGATAAAGCGCTTTTTGTCTTTGTGTACCTGTTTACGTGACATCTCGCCTTCGCTTGGGCTCTGACTAAGAATGAAACCAAGTGTACTAAAACATCGACAGTTGTCTTCCTTTTTTAGCAACGCTCGCACACGTCTTGCCTTCGACGCAGTGGCATTCTCATCTCCCATACACGGACAATTGGACAAAATAGGTTGGTCGGCCTTCACTCATTAGCTGCGAAACGTTTTGACCGTGACGTATGTATAATTCAAAGAAGCAACGACAGGCGGGAGCCCCTTTGAAACAAATCATGCTCGCGTAGAGTTATTTAGCGGCTATAGAATTGCCCGTGGGTATTTATTTCTAGGTCAACTAGTCGGCGTCAGTGGGTACAGGCGCTGGAGGCGTGAGCAAAATGCTGGCAGATGTCGGCTTGACGAGCCCCACACTCCCCCTTTTTGGCAGATGGCAAATAAACCAAGAACAATATTTGTCGACGGGCATTTGATTGAATAGGCCAATCGGTAGTAGGATGACTCGTCGAAGGGTAATTCATCCAAAATTACAACTCGTTGACAATTCTCTGTGAGGCCATTCAGTTGCCACATTGCACACATCATTTGTGTTAGAACACATACACATGTTAGACATTTTCATACAAGTAAGTTTCGGGCACCAGATATTTTATTGAAACGCTGTTTCACCGAATTTCCCATCTCCCGATTCGTCGAATTTTGATATGAAATGATAATATAATTACTATACTTGTCACTTCTTCAAATAGAATTGGTTACAGATAATTATAAAATAAAAGCAGGCTTTCGGCGAAAATTCTGTCGATTACAGGCTATGCCAACGTAGCCGAAGTGAAAAAAATGCTATGAAGATGTTTTGGTGAGGGTTCAGAAAAGACAAAGGCGATTTTTCAAATGCGAACTGGTCACGCAGGCTGACTGGTAACAGGCTGTTTCGTCGCATAGGAATATTCGACATAGGGTGACTCGTCCACCGGACTGTTCGTCACAGCGAGAGTGCTGGGAACGATAATAATCTGTCCCCCATATCGTGCAGAAGAGAAGAATATAAAAAAAAAGAAGAGAAGCAACTCTTTGCCGTCATTCAGTCACGACTCACGGCAATACTTGTAACGTAACGGAAATTCCGATCTCCCTTCTTGTGGACAAGACATTGTAGGTGAACGTGGCTTCCTGGTTTGATTCGCCAAAGTAGCAACAAAGCGGCATTTTACGATCGAGCGAGCACCGCCGAAAATACTGCTCAAAATAATTTTATGTGGAGTTTCACGGCTTTCCACTGTTATATAAGCACGTGGATACAACAACAAATATTGACAGCACTAAATGTCGAATATTTTTGGCACGCTCACACTTGCTTTTTCTTCATCATTTGATGACTCATATGCTGATTTCGGTCGCGCATTCGTACTTCTGACCGGCAATTTTATTGCGCACGCGAAGCTTTTGCGTACGATACACTAAAACTCTTTATTTTGGGTGTCCAAGTTCAAGCGGTGCGTGTTATTTTTCCATCTCTATCCCAATGATACGAAGTTTCACGTTTTCATCCTGTGAGTGAGTTGAGTTGGTTAGTGCTAGCATCGAAGGCTTACTTCGAACTCTAATTTGGAAATAATGTCTCTGTTGCTGCATCGTGGACAAAAATATATATTCTCTTTTCACTGCAGCAAAAAAATGTGAGAGGATTTGTGCTCTTGTTATGATCGTGTACCTTCGTAGTCGACGTCATCCCAGCACGGCGTATGGTTTTTCTATTCTGTTCAGCCCTGCGAACCACACCTGGGAAACAAATAAAAGTTTGTACCTTGTTTGTTCAATTTTTTGTTAGGCTGCAGAAACACATTGCGCCCCGTGTTTTGAAGGCACGGTAGACGGTGGTGAGGTGGCCGACCCCCATGTCCGCCGGCGTCTCGCTCGACCTCTTCGGAGGACAGGTTGTTTTTACTGGTGACTGGTGTATACGTGGAGTAACTCCGCGCGCATTGCGCTCTCCATCTCGGACAACGCAATGTATACATGACCCAGCACTATCTCGTCATTTCTCCAAAATGACCAGTGGAATTCGCAACTAGTGACGAAATTAATCCCTGGAAAAGGGGAAAATAGCATTATCAATCTTCGCCACAAGTAAAGAACTTTTCGCACCTTCCCTCCTTTTTCTTTTGTTACGTTACGGCTTATTGCCAGCAATGAAGGCGCGCTAGGTTTGCCTGCGGGGTTTGGACCCTGTGGCGGGGAGCATTGCGGGGAAGCGGAAACAATAGGGAGTTTTTGTAGATTTTTTTCGCCGTCCCGCAATGCTCTCCGCAACCCGCTACGATACCGGAACTCTACAGTCGAGGCCGTCGGCACGCAAGCCGGCTTCTTCGTTGCAAAAGGCTTATCGGAAGGGAAACCGCGGTCTACAAAAACTCCCTAATCTATGAAGGCACTCTAATCATAGGTATTCGCAACTCCAACGCCCTATAGGTGACGGGGCGGTAGTTCCAAAATGGCTGAAGAGACGGGGAGAGATTCTCAAGGATTTCCCGTGCGCCTACTCGCTGACGCTGGTCAGCGCGCTAAAAATGATTTATTTGTCTACAAATGCGAAGCGGTGAGGGAGGGATCATATTACAGGGGACGGAGATGTTGATGCACGTTAGGAAAACGAGCAGGCTGATATTTAAAAGTTGCAGAAGCCTCAACTTGCGAACTTTTCTCGCGGGCGAGCGTGTTTTAGGCACCGGCCACGTCACTGTTTGTGGCAGAATATTTTTGAGGGGAATGAAGATATCATGATTGCGCTTTGCCTGGCCATTAGTGCTCTAAAACGTGACCCGCTCACGGTAACTGTCGAACGAAAGAAGGGCAGCGTTCACAGAATTGCAGTCTCACAGGCTCGTAACTCGCTGCTCCCCGTCTCGGTTTTAGTGCATTTCAACACATGATCCAACTGCTCCGTGGTTATTGATGGAAAGTTTGTTGCCGCAGGCTACCGTGCGGTGCGGCATTACGACAGGAAGCTCGCGCTGCGCCTTTGAAGCACAATTTTTAGCGTGCGCCAGGAGCATTGCCGTGCCGTTAGCCAACGGTAGCCATGGTAACGCTATGATAAAACTAGCTATTCACATAATCGGCGTGTTTATGGGTTTTATTTGTTGCTCTATCAAAAATAAATATTTTAATATACCGTACATTTTTTGTACCACGTTATTTGCAGCGTTGCAGCCCCTCTCGCCAAAACTGCCAATTTCGAGCTTTCATCGCGAACGGCTGGCTAACACATACGCACTTAAAATGCTTCGAGCATTTCTTTATTTGCTTTGTAATTACCTGAAAGCAAGTACGGGTATTCTGTCTTTTGAAAGTGCTTGGAATAAATGGTCATGTTCCTTGTAACGGCCTTAAAATGTGAACCCATTCCTGATGTGTACTGCTCGACATACCCGTTGCGCGACTGGTTTTCTCCTACTAATGGCAAAGATTAGACTTTTCGTAGACCGTACTATAGAGCTCTACATTATTAGCGGGAGCGTTTTCCGTCACGTTGAGCACAGATTGAGCTGAATCCCATGCACAAGACCAGAAATCCGCAGCGTATGCGATATACGAAAAGGCCCTAATGAAATTAGACACTCCGGTCCTTCGTGCAAAGCTGTTGCGAGGAGGAGCACAAGAATTCCTATTTTATACGCTCACTTTTCTCGTTTAAACGGCTTCGCGCATCAAGGCCGACAGTCCCTGTCACCGTTTCCGCGCCACCGCCGCCGCTGCCGTCCCCGCTCCTCTGGCTCTCCGTTCGTCCGCGAGAGGGCGAGCGGCGGGCTGGAGTTGCGAATATGGTTGACTCTCGTTTCTATGCGACTTTCCGAACAATAAAATTTGAAGTCTGAGTACACCTCATGGGGTGTTTTTGTATAATTTTGTGTGACAGATCTGATGTATTATATATATATCAGGGTGTCGAACCGGGACCGAACCGAACCGAAAACCGGAACCGAACCTGTATTTTTTCCGGAACTGAACCCGAACCCGAACCGTTATATTGTTATCGCGATGAACCCGAACCGGAACTGAACCGGAAAAAAATAACGGTTACCGGCTCATGTCAAAACGGTTCGGCCACGCGCTGTTGACAATGAATGTGCTATCAATGCCATTTGTTTTTTAAGTGCCGTCAACTGACACACACCTCGCTAAGATATTTTTCTTCTCCACTCAGTCTTAGGAATATAAATGCTGCATCCATGAATCTTGACAAACGCTGCATCCATGAATCTTGACATAGGAACCCGTATTGCGCTGGTTGCGGCTTGCACGGAAAAAAGAGAATTGAAAGGCTGTGAAAAAAACAAATCGTGTCACGGGATTTCATTTTTCTACAATCTCGTAAATCCTAAATGCTGCTGTGTGCTCATTTCATAACACGTTTCTAGAACGCGCGAGTTCTTGAAGCTTGCTTCCATCGGAATGAGAAAAGAAAAGGCTGTGGTGTTTGATAATAATGCATCCGGTTTGAGTGAGTGAGTGAGTTTATTGTGCAAAAGAAAAAGGGGGTAATACGGAACGAGAGGTTAGTCTCCCTATAGCGGGGTCAGCTTTCTCGTTCCGCTTGGGGAAAGAGAAACCAAGAGTGGTTAAGAGGAGGAGGATGGCTGACGCCCGTCAGTACAGCCTAGAGGCGTGTTGAGAGGCCAGTCTCTTGGAGGAAAAGAAGGATGACTTTGAATGTTTGCACCCTTAGTGCTTGTGGTCCTGCGGGAAAAAGAAGACTTCGGGTATCCTGGTTACTGCCGTTCGCAATAGATTTTTTCAGGACGTTTCTTGAATTGGCGTTTTGGGGGCATGTCCAAAAGATGTGGTCCAGGGGTGCTATGTTGCGCTTTTTGCACTCCCAGGAGACTAGGGAGAGGGAAGTGACGTCAACGACACAGCAAACGCAGATTGGGTGTTGATTTCGTTTTCTTCTGTGAACATCCAATCTGCATTTGCTGTGTCGTTGACGTCACTTCCCTCTTCCAAGTCTCCTGGGAGTGCAAAAAGCGCAACATAGCACCCCAGATCTTCTCTTTCATCACATGCGGGACAGTTTGGGCTAGACGCTTGTCTCATGAGATGTAGACGAGAGTAGGTGTTTGCACAGTTGACTCGTAGTCTATGTAGCAACGATTGTTGCGGTCTCGGGAATTTGTTTTTAGGAATGGTTGGAGGAGGTAGTCCAGAAGCAGTTCCTGGGTGGGGGTGATTAGTTTGTGCTTCATTATGGATTATGATTCGATAGTTGTTGTATGGATGTATTTCTATTACTTGGGATACATTATTGTGGGCTTCATTTGCAAGGGCATCTGCTCTTTCATTTCCATGTATACCCACATGCGAAGGGATCCACTGAAAGTAGATGATTGATCCTTCTTTAGCCATGTGGTGTACGAGTTGAACAATGGATCTTGCCAAAGGAGTTCCCCTTCTCAAGTTTTGGAGCTGTCATATCCTCCTGAGACCATGCGTCCACCAGTGTGGACATCGGATTTTGAATTGTTGAAAAAAAACGGCGCCGCACAGAGGAAAGAACTCCTGTCCACCGTCATGGACATAGTCTGTGCTGCCATCTAGAGGAGTGTTGAGCAAACAGCACTGAAAACAACTGGTTGCTCGCTATTCCCAATGGCGACCTGGAGCACTCTCACGTTCTACGGGTGACGCCAAGATATGTAATCAGTTTACATGATTTACACAAACGAAGGCTGTGTTAAATTATATTTCTAGTGTTTTTGAAAGTTCACAGATGGTTAATAATGCTTAATATTCACAACAGGATTAGTATGGGTTGCAGTAGTCGCTTGTCAAACTGTGTGTCCACGTGGGTGGACACTGGGACCCAAAAGTTGTGACATGAATTTCACGATGACCATGTTTTGCTCACCATCAATGTCAAACACTCGTGAAGTGAAAACAATTGGTTTGATTGATTGTGTTCAATTTTTCTGGACTAACAACAAGTCAGGGGAATGCCATTTTAGATGGGGTGTGCGGTGCCACACGTTCCGCGCAAGAGAGTCAAGCCGCTGCCAAGCTTGCTAGTCAGTGCGGGGCAGGCACCTCACATGGCAAAGACAGGCGATATCAAGAATGCTGCAAGGAGCAGGTACCCTGGCCGCTCAAAAGAAAACTCCTCACCGTTGCACGTCCTGTGATATCTTCCTCAGCATTGAAACTGACTGGCACTGCTTCTTTGAATTTCGTACCAAAAAATGAGCATCATTTTTTTGCCGGAATCACTCCAGATTTGTTATTCTTACGCCCGAAACCTAACTTGCAAAAATTAACTCATAAAATGTTGAATAAAAATGTGTTAATTTTGGTGATTTGAAGTTTAAAGTCCCACTGTCCATGTGGGTGGACATCCATTTTTACTAAACCTGCAAACTAACACTGCAAAAAAAAGTAAAAAATGCTCAAACTGACCCCTAACCAAGCAACTAAGGGTATTTATTATTAAATACCTATGCCGGATTTTTCTCGGGTCCCACGAGGGTAAGGCTCCTTTCGAGTCCGTGAAAATAGCCACTTTTTCATTTTCCGAAAGTGTTATTGGGTGATTTTAGATAAGATCGACCAAAGGATGGCTAGTCGACATTTTCATATCAACTGATGTTTTTATATGTTATTGTCTAGTGTCTGGTATGAACGAATCCAAACTTAGTTTTGACTAGAAAAAAATACTTGGGGACAGGAAAAATCGTAAGGCATGAGGTGGTGGACAGTTGCATTAACGCGCACTGATGGAGGGGGCCCGTTTGAGAGTGAATAACTAAAGCGATAACATTAGGAGAACTCTAATACGTTTTAGGCGCAAACTATGGGTATAGCTTGCTTGTAATATAAAATAATCATATTTATTTAAAATTTATTTATTTTTCTAAAAATTGACAAACATGCCTGCTCGAACGACAAATGGCAAACTTTGGAGGTCTGTATCTCATGAAATAATTTAATCATTATGATATAATTTGCAGATAACATTCTACTAATATATAGCTAATATTTAAAAAATAACTAAGGTATCTGTGTGATACAATAGTTAGGATATATTTAGTCAAACATGGGAAAAAAATCAAACAAAGAAAAATTCCGATTCGAATAAAAAAAAAACACCACCCTCGATTTTTTTTAAATTTAGGTAACCTGTTATACTATATTTCGGCATTCATTTCCATTAAAAACATGTTGCATCATTTTATTGAGAAAGAAGATACAACTCCCCAAAGTAGGGTCCTTTTTCAAAGCCTACACTTAGCAGTGTTTTATACAAAAACTGACTCTGAGTTCCAGTTTCATGAAACCAACACATATCTTTTATATATTTTTATTCAGATGAGGCCAATGATAACTAAAGAAATCGTTCACACACTTAAATTAAGGAGAAACTACTGTGTACAAAGAGGTATCATATTACGGACTAGTGATCCGAGAAAAGATCATGCAGCCATCGGCCACTAGGAACTTTGTTTACTTTATTCTCCTGCGACACTATATGCTATTCCCTCTTCCGCTCTACCTTCATCTCTCTCTCTCATATATATCCCTGATATATATCCAGAACAAAAACATGTTCAAGCATTCCCTTTCTGTGTGGTAGTGTTCTGTGGCTAGCAAAAATCATTTCCTCGCTAAGCTCACGATTATGGCAAAATAGTTGCCGGAAACCGCAGACGACACTCGTCGCTAGTTCTGGCAAAACGGCCGATACAATCTTTTTTTCGCATTTCCCCGCTCGCTGTCAAGGACAAGGGGGTTCGCTTCAACCAGCAAAACATGGCCGCCGACGCCTGTTTACTGAGCAGTCATGCCTGTCGCCATCTCACTCGCTGGCGTCACGGGCGATAATATCAGGCACAAAGGGGCACACCAACCGGCAGCATTATCCCCAAATACTCGAGCCTCGCGTAAATACATAGAGTGTAAACGCTGTCGCCATGTTATCGTAGTAAGACCGCCCCCCCCCCCCCTCCCCCAACGGGGGACTGCAGTACGCGACGGCGTACTAACACAACGGCGACGATATCGACATCGCGGGCTCCGAATTTTCCCATCGTTCTACTCCACGGGCATTTCTCGAAACGCTTGATATTGTGTACGCCCGCCTGGAAGGATTTCAGGCGCGTAGTTAAGATAAGGCGGTTCTCCGCGGCAAAAGAAAGCAATTTCACAAAAGCTTAAAAGCGGCGGCGACGCGTGTGCGGTGAACGCTTGTAGTTTTGGTGTAGACAGGGTGTGTGTGTTCTCATTGTTGACACCAGCCGGCGATAAGGCACTGCAGGCGGTAGCTCAGTACAGCAAGGGCTAATCCGAGTGACCATCGACGTAACCCCACCGCCAACCCCTCGCGAACCGGTCGCCGACATGGCTCAGGCTGTGTCATGAACCACGTGCTAGAAGCTCGGGTGCTTTCATATCAGCGCGTGGAGGGACCACAGTGCGATTCCGGAAAGTCTTTTTCGAAGGCCGCTGACCACAATTTTTTGTCTGGAGACTTTCCCTCTTTCTTCCTTTGACGTGGATCAAGCTTTGCCGACAGCCTCAGTTGTGACCTCTTTTTTCAAATGTACGTTTGCAGTGAGTGAGCTCCTCAGCCTCGGACTTGTCACTTGTGCACCCAGTAGTTCTTTCACTTGGCAATTATATGCCATCAGTTGGGGTTTAATTTCTATTATTTATGTATACATTATGAAGACGTCCTGGAGCTCCGAACGAGTGTTTTGTGCAGATTACTTTTGCAAACACAAAACGACTATACCAAAGCAGCTGAATTTTCGAAGTGTTGGCGAGTTGGACCTAAACTCGTTGAAGCAAATTCTTCCGCCTGACTGTTCCACCAAAGTGAGTGCGACGGACTACCTGTGCTACCATTGCTTCATGCACATCACTAAGGAGATCTCGATGCGAAGCTCAGAGCAGTGTCCTGACATATTTGTGCCAGCTGAAGAAGCAATTGAAGATCTAAATCGCAGCATACTACCTACAGATGTGTCGCCGCTGAGACAACCAAGCGTCGTAAGAAGTCGGGACAGGCCTGCCTATGTCAAGAGAAAGCAGACAGAACTGGAGCAGGTTGCTGTCAAGAATATACGCTCAAGGCTACGTATTGCGTACGACAGGGACGCACCATCGGGGTCGTCCGAACCAACATGCTCCACATGCACTGAGTGGGTGGACAACTTTCGGCAGGCCTTTGAAACCGCCACCTCTCTCCGGGAACGTTGTCAACTGCTTACACTCCTGCCGTCAACACTGACGAAGAATGAGGTTCAAAAGATGATTCCACAGGCCTCAATGTACCTCATCAGTAAATCCCGAAAACTCAAGGAAAAGCATGGCGTGTGGTATGAGCCGGATCCTTACACGAGGTGCAAGGTGAGCCCTGAGAACCTGTCTGCTGCCCTAGAGTACTTCACGAAAGACGAGCTACAATGTTCGCGCCAAAGTCCCAACCAGAAGGACGTCATCTCTGTCAGGCTCAACGGAGAGAAAACGTTCGTGCCAAAGCGCTTCATGACACGCTCAATACGAGAGGCCTTCCGTATATACAAAGACAAACGACTTGATCGAGCTTACCATCAAAAGACTTGTCACAGGGCCTCAATCCAAAAAGCCGCCTCCAAGGTCCCGCTTCGCGTGCATCCCCTACATTCATAACATTTCGCATCGACTGAAATCAATAGCTCAGGGCTTCAACACCAACGTGGTTTTCTCGTGTAAGTTCAAATTGGCATCTATTTGCAAAAAAGTCAACAGCCCCGGACCGGCGCCCTCTTGCCAAAAGAACCACAAAACCTGTTACGTTCCTTGCCGCAAAGAGTGTGTTTACTCAATACCTATGTCCTGTGGCGCCCGATACATCGGCCAAACAGGGCGCTGCTTAAACGACCGCCTGAGAGAGCACGCGAACGAGGTTAAAAAAGCGGTCTCCGACGGTTCAGAGGTCATTCACCACCCGATCGCCAAACACGCATCGGAATGTACTTCCTGCTCGGCCGTCCTTCCCTCTACTACAAGAATCGGGGGTCACCCCTCAAGGTATGGTCGGGAGATTCTGGAGGCCTTCGCCATGTGTCGATCCAAGGACAACATCGGCTCCCCTTCCATTGCCCTTTCGGGGAAAGAGACAAGATTTCTTAGTTCGGATCTATCTCCCCCGACGTTCCCGACAGCGACGACGCACCCTTGACGGCATAGTGCTCCTCCTTTCCACCCCCCTTTTCACCCCCCTCCCCTTTTTTTCCTGTATATAAGCAAACTCTTGGTGTTATTAAATGTTGTTGCCAGTTGGAAGTTTGTGTTTGTCTGACCTTTCTCGTTTTCTTCCTCAAGTTTACTACAAAGACAAGCATCCCGATTCCGGCGTTGGGCTAACGAAATTTTATTCTTTGCGCCCTAGATGGGTCCAATGTATTCCACACCAGGAAGTGTGCGTTTGTGTGCGCTGCGCCAATTATTATCTTTGTATTGCCGCTCTAGAGAACGTTACAGGCTCAACATTCAACACTGGTGAAATGAACTCGGCATTTCTGTGCGACCCAGCAACAGAACTGTGCCTTCAAGGAGACTGTGATCACTGCCCAAAAGGCCAGTTTCTTACACTCCAGGAACTTGATATCCCGGAGGATGAAGAGATTGTGCTTGCAACATGGGAGTCCGGAGACCTTGTGAAAAAAACTTTGGAACCTGAGACTTTCCTAAAAGTCATCCAAGTGACGGTTGGAAGTTGGGTACTTCACAACCATATCCGGCAAACGCAAGGTAAAGCGATCTACGATGAAAAACAGTGCATGCAACGCGGGAGCATTGTCTTTCATTTTGACTTTGCTGAAAACTGGACCATCGTGCTTCCTGACGAAGTGCAAGCATATCACTGGAAAAAAAAAAAAACAAGTTTCGATATTTACATGTGTAGTGACGACAAGAAAATCTACAAACAGCTTTGCCATCATCAGTGAGGACCTGTGTCACGACGCCGCTCACGCTTGCTTGGCTCTAGAAAAAGTGAAGGAGTGGGTTGAAGACAACGTTGCGGTATACTCGTACGTGACGTACGTAAGTGACGGCGCCGCCAGTCATTTCAAGAATCGCTACCAGCTTCCCCAATTTGCAAAGGACGATTGCCCACAAGCCCAGTGGTTATTTTCTGCATCTGGACATGGGAAAAATGCATGTGACGGAGTTGGCGGACTCGTGAAGCACCAGGCCACGCTGAACAACCTGAGAAAACGTTCAGTAAGCGCAATCCAGACGGCCAGGACAATGGTGAGCGTTCTATCAAAGAAACTGAAAGGCGTGCATCTTGTATATCTGGACGAAAATGAGGTTGTTCGGTATCGTGAACAAAAAAAAAAGAAGAGTGGCTGACGGTGCGCGCCTTCCCTGGCATTCAGTCTTGGCACGCGTGGCGGCTCAGCAAGTCATCAACAGAAGGGACCTGTGACGTATATGTAGCACGGACAGTCGGATCTGCTTGGAAGCAACTTTATTAAATGGGTACAGCGAGGAAAACCTTAGCGTAAAGTGCCGAATTTGATTTCCCAAGGACTGCTCATTTTGAATGCAGGGACATCTTATTTATCACATTTTTCTTCACGGGGTATTTAACGTACTGTTTTTGTTGGTGGTTACTAATAATTTTTATCTGATCACTATAAAAAAATTCCCAGAATGTTATCCTCGAGCAGGATAAAATATATCGGCTGGCCACGATTCATTCATACACCGAGAGCATCGAAGCTGCTCCAGTTAGGCACTATGGCATCCGTCACCTGAAATTGTTTGTAATCGTAAATACACAGCCAACCTAAATATCTTACTATTATATCTTTGTTTTTGTGTGTGGAAGTAAAGTTATTTATTTTACTCTAGATGTAAAATATACCGGAAGGTACAACTTCACACTGCATCATCTTTTCTCAAATCATTAGTCTCTAATATGATACCACTTTGTACGCTTATGTAAAATGCTGTATATAGTTTCTCCTCCCTTTTACTGTGTGAGCGATCGCTCTTTTTATCAATGACCTCATCTGAATAAATGTATATAAAAGATTTGTGCAAGTTTCATGAAGCTGGAATTCAGAGTCACTTCTTGTATAGGACACTGCTAAGTGTAGGCTTTGAAAAAGGACCCTACTTTGGGGAGTTGTTTCTTCTTTCACAGTGCAATGATGCAACATGTTTTTAATAGAAATGAATGCCGAAATAGAGTATAACGGGGTACCCAAATTTAAAAAAAATCGAAGGTGGTGTTTTTTTTTTTATTCGCATTGGAATTTTTCTTAGTTTGATTTTTCCCATGTTTGCCTAAATATATTGTAACTATTGTGTCACTCAGATACCTTATTTATTTTTTCAATAATAGTCATATATTAGTAAAATAATGTCTGCAAGTTATGTAATAATGATTAAATTATTTCATGAGATACAGATTTCCAAAGTTTGCCATTTGTCGTTCGAGCAGGCATGTTTGCCAATTTTTAGAAAACTAAATAAATTTTTAATAAATATTATTACTTTATATTACAAGCAAGTTGTACCCATAGTTTGTTTGTAAAAAGTTTTAAAATTCTCCTCATTTTATTGTTTTAATTATTCACTTTCAAACTTGCCCCCTCCATCAGTGCGCGTTATTGCAACTGTCCACCTCTCCCTGCCTTACGATTTTTCTTGTCTCCAAATTTTTTTTCTGGTCAAAACTAAGTGTGGATTCGTTTATACCAGACACTAGACAATGTCATATAAAAACATCAGTTGATTTAAAAATGTCGACCAGCCACCCTTTGGTCGATCTTATCTGAAATCACCCTATTAACTCGGAGAGCGCGAGCCATATCGCAGCAAGTTCTGCTGTGGTCGTGTCGGTACAGTAGCTCAATTTGGCTGTAGAAGATTGATTAGATTCTGGTATGATGTAAGCAGCTGTGGTGGATAAGTCTTTCCTGCTTCCATCGGTATATATGTGCTTCATGTTGCAATAGGACTGGATGACGTCATTTGCGATGTCGCGTGCCACGATATCGGCGACGTGGCCTCGTCGTGGGAGGTCCATGATCTCTGTTGTTATGTGGAGGTGATCGTTCTGCCGGTGTGGAGGGGGGAGGGGAGGGATGTTCTCTGGGTAGCCGACGTGGTCAATGAAGCGTTTCATGGTCTTACCGAGGTAGGAGTGATGGCTTAGTAGTATGCTGTCAATGAGTGTCTCGCATGATGGTACTCTGAGCAGTCTGGCTGCGTGAAGTAGTGTTCTCTCTTGTGATTGTGTTTTTAGTGGTGAGTCACCTGCCTCGACTATAGTGGAGACGTTATGTGACGAGCGTGGTAGTCCGAGACAAATCCTGAGTGCGTTGCGGTGAAATGTCTCGAGAGTTTTCCATTGAGAATCCAGAATCTCCAGCAGGGGGAGGGAATATAATATTCGGTTGACGATAAGGCCGCGATACAGCGTAAGCATGACTTGTTGACTGGCACCCCAGTTGCGGCCTCCTATTCTTCGGATAGCGCCAAGTAATTTGCGGGCCTCATTTAGTGTATGTTTGACGGCTGGGCGCCAATTTCCTCGGTCGTCAATGATTGCACCAAGATATCGCACCTCAGTGCTTCTGCGAATCCGTTTGCCATCTACGCGTAGCGAGCTGAATTTTCCTTTAAGTCTAGCTCTTGGCCGATAGCTCAACGCCGATGTCTTTGTTACTGACAGCGTGAGACCCGTGTGGTAGAGAAATGCGGCTGTTGTGTTCAAGGACTGTTGGAGTTTGGCTTGTATTGTAGTCGAGATGCGCGTTGGCCCCGTACACCAGAGCGCAACATCGTCTGCATAGATAGCGCAGTTGACTGCGATTGTGTCACCTTTAGGAAGCGCAGAAGGTAGGCCGGCCATCACTATGTTAAATAGCAAGGGACTTAAGACGCTTCCCTGTGGTACTCCCTGGGAAGAGTCGCGGGGCGAACTTGTATGCCCAGCTATTTTTACATGGAAGGTTCTTCGTTGTAAAAATGACGCAATAAACTTGTACGTTCTCCCTCTGACACCGATATGACGAAGGCGCTCCATAATCACGTTGTGTGGAAGTGCATCAAATGCTCGGTGAATGTCTAGAAAGACAGCATGAAGAACGTGTTTTTGTGCCTTGGCTTGTTCTAGTGATGATGTCAGATTTCCAATCGAGTCCGCTGTTGAGCAGCCCGCGCGAAACCCTGATAGCTGTGGTGGTAGCGCTTGTGCGTCTTCAAGTTGCCAGCTGAGCCGTCGGTGGATCATCCGCTCTAAAAGCTTGCAGACACAGGAGGTTAAGGAGATTGGACGGTAAGATGTTATGATGGCTTTCGACTTGCCTGCTTTTGGGACGGCTACTACAGTAGAATGTAGCCAGGAGGAAGGAAGCTCGCCGGATCGCCAAATCACGTTGAGGTACTCTAGAAGAAGGGGTCTATCCGTAGCGTCAATGTTCTTGAGGGCTTGGTTTGTAATGCCGTCGGCTCCTGGGGCACCCTTGCGGCGACAGCGAGTCAGGGCATAGTCTAGCTCTGGGTTTGTGAAGTCGTCGTTTATAGTGGCTAGGGTGAAATATGGGACTGGAGGCTTTGGCGCTGGAGGTTTTTCTTGCGGTGGAGATACAGGCCTTGAGAATTCGTCAGCGAATTTTTCTGCGAGGTTAGCCATAGTAAGGTTGTCTTTTATCGCTATCTCAGCAAAAGGATATGCTTGAGATACAGGCTCAAGTAAGCATCTCACAGTGGTCCAAGGTAGCCTCGACCCCGAATCAGTTTTAAGCGATTCGCTTCGAAGTTGCCATTGTTGTCTGCCTAGGCGTCTGGTATGACGACGTAGTTTTGCGTCTATTCGCCTTGATTTTGTCCAGTCGGCGGGGGCATTTGTGCGTCTCGCAATTCGCTGAGTTCGTCGAGAGGCAGCGCGGATTTCGAGATATAGAAGGTCAGGAACTGGGTTGTTCGCGGGTAGGGTGACTGTTTTGGTGGCTTTAGAGATAGCTACACATATTGCATCTTCCAGTGGGATGCTACCCGTGCCAGTGCTTTTAAAGAGTTTTGCTAGTATTTGTCGATACATATCCCAATTCGTTACTGTATGTACACGATGTTTTGGTGCGAGGCCGCAGCGGGGAGTGAGGTGAATTGGAATATGATCTGAGCCCCATGTGTCGGGCTCGAGACTCCAGACTATCTCTATTTCAGGCGATACCAAAGTGAGGTCTAGGACGCTTGCTTTTTCAAGGTTGGGCCGTACTAGTGTAGGGTCTCCGGTGTTCATGCAGCGGAGGTTCAAATCAGCGATGATGTCCAAAAGTATGGTGCCGCGTCGCGTAGTGCTGTCGCTTCCCCATGCTGGATGGTTTGCGTTGAAGTCGCCACACCAGATGATGGGTCCAGAACAGCGTGCACGAATTTTCCGATTGCGTTAGGATTCCAAGGTGTATTTGGTCGAACATAGGTGGATATGACAGTAACTTCCTGCTTGGCTATTCGTATGATTGCCGCGACGTGTTCGTCATATGTAGAGTTGAAGTCTTTCAAAGGTATTTCTTTTTGACAGATTGATTTTTTTATGAATAAGGATGCACGAGATTTTCCATCGGGGTGAATTGTATCACTGTGGTACTGGACATATGGGGAGAATCGGTGAAGCCCTTTAGGTAAGTAAGCCTCTTGTAGTGCGAGAACATCTGTTTGCAGTGTAAGGAGGCGGCGCCGAAGTTCAGGTAGGCGAGGACGAAGGCTGTTTACATTCCATTGTAGTATAGTTGGCAAAGGTTTTATGCCCTTGGCCTTCTTCGTTGATTGTCGTTTAGCTATTGGAGCAGAAAAGTGAAAGCATTGGGCTTCGTGGAGGCGTTATAGACCTTTTAGTGCGAGTATGACGTGCTTGAGAATAGTTCAGAACGCCATTGAAATAATGGACTCTAATGAAAGGACTGCTGTGATCACTTGGTGGAGCGTTGATGGTGGTGGTATTGTGTCCAATATTTTTCGAAGGACGGAGAAAATTAACGGCACTATCACTTTAATCAGTGAGGTAGGTGCTCTTCCATTCGCCTGGTTGGGAGTCGACGCATGTGTATGAGGAGACGAGTGTGAGATAATGTCTTTGATGTGTTGTTTTTCCCAAAAGGATGGTTTCTGAGAATTTCCTAGTGTGTCTGATGATGTGGATGCCGCGGTGGGGTCATCTTCAGCCGTATTCCCCGAGCTGCTCAAAGGAGGGAACGCCTCATCAGTCAAAGGTGGCGCTGCCGTACTGGCTATGTTAGGTGTCTGTATATGTTTTCGATTCACTTGCTTGTTGGTTTGACGTTTCGCGTACACAGCACCCCTTGCCTCACGAAGTGTCGTGTTATTTTCGTGTTGGTATCTCATAATTTCTGTTTCCCTTTGCTTGACCGGGCATTCTGTTGCATTAGAGGTGTGATTTCCTCGACAATTCACGCAGCTGGGGGTGGCCTCACATGCGCCTTCATGACTTTGCCCACACTGATAGCAAATTTGGAACTCTGCAGCGCATGCAACTGCAATGCGACCAAATTTATGGCATTTGTAGCATTGCAGGGGTCGTGCTCGATAAGGAATTACTGTAGTCCTCACAAGGCCCACTTTGACATGCTGGGGTGCCATTTTACCTGCAAATGCAACTCGCACAACAGGCGATGCTTTGCCTAGTCGCTTCACTTCTGTTACTCCAATGGAGGACTGTAGCTGCGCCTTGACGTCTTGTTCGGTATAGTCGGGATCAATATCTCGAAGTACGCCGAAACAGTTGGAGCGTTCTCGAGGTATAAAAGCTCTTACAGGCACGTCACAGAATTTTGTTATCTTTAGAAGTTCGGCCTTGTAGAGAGGTCGTTTCACATCTACTGCAACGATGTTACGTGCTGCGTTCACTCGAACTACACTGACCATGCCTGGAGCAACGTTGTTGAGGAAGTCCGTGAGCTTTAATTTGCTGAGAGATCCCACTTTGTCGTTTGCTGTCGGGATGAACAGTACTGTGTATCCGACCTGTAAGTTGGTTTCGTTCGTAGGTGGTGATGCAGGGCTCTGGCTTGTCTTACGTCTTTTCTTTCCATGCACTAGTTCGTACTGTGCGTCATCGGAGAGCATGTCGTCGTCGGCACGTAGGGATACAATTGTCGATGAGGAACTACTGTGTGAGTCATTTATGGAATCAGTAGGTGGAAGGTCACCTATGGGGCCCGTAGCCTGGTCTTCGTCCTCTTCCATGTGGAGTTGGTTCGGTGGGGTCAGAGGCTCAGTTGTCATTTCCGAAATTTTTCCGGCCTCCCAAAAGGAGGCTTTTTGAACACAAAGGTCAGGTACTTTTCTCTAGTGGTAGTCACAGAATTGGAGGTTACTCAAAACGAAAAACGGTAGTTTCTTACGATTACTTCGGAGAGCACAAAATGGGTTACCAAAGATAGGATCGTCGTTGTTACGATGGGACTTCGTCGTCTTCATTTTTCAATAGGCAAGAGGCGCGGCCTCAGCACGGGCCACGCCTCACGCACTGTTCCTGATTGAGCTAGCGACATGTTCGCAGGGCTCCTAGCTCACCTCCGATCTCGGCAGTCTTCTCCTGTAAATAATATGTAAATAGACCACCACTGAATACTGGCGACGAGGATAAACCTGAATGGTTCAGCGAGGATGGCGCAAGGTCGAATTCCGGACTACACTCCCGGTACGAGTTGGACGTCATGGAAGGAACGGCTCGAATTTTATTTCGAGGCCAACGACGTGACAGACCCGGCAAAGAAGCGAGCGCTACTCTTCAGCCTCTGTGGGGAGGAAACCTACGGCGAGGTTCGAGATTTGCTTCACCCACAAGTGCCATCTGGGGTCTCCTACGACGACGTTATGCAGCGTCTATCACGCCATTTCGAGACTGGTCCATCGGAACTACTCGGGAGATGGCGATTTCACAAGCGTGACCAGGAGCCTCACGAAACCAGCAAGAAGACTCATCAAGTGAGTGAGTCGAGTGCTGACCATGATGCAGAACTTTACACCCTCTACAAAACGTATGAGGAATCACCAAGTGGACCCCATTTTCAGATTACCCTCACCATCGACGGTAAAATTTTGCAAATGGAAGTTGACTCGGGAGCTGCAATCACGCTCATCAGTGAAGTAACCTTTCGCAGACTATGGTCTAAAGGAACAGCGAAGCTTCAGTCTGAAGAAAAGCAACTGTACACCTGGTCAGGGCAAAGGCTGCCAGTTCTCGGAAAAATTCAGGTAAACGTCCTGAAAACAACCACAGCAAGAACGCAGCCAGTCCAACTCACTCTGCGTGTTGTAAAAGGACAATGAGCAAGTCTCCTCGGCAGGGACTGGTTTGCACCGTTGGGCATTTCCCTTTCTGGAGTGAACGCCGTGGCCTCCACCTCACTGCAGAACGTCTTAGATAGATACCAAGATGTTTTCACTGAACTACAGACCGGTCACAAAGGGTCACCCATATCTATTCCAATGCAGCCGGACGCACCACCCAAGTTCCTGAAGTGCCGCCCAGTTCCATTCGCTATCCGGGATTCTGTGCTGAAGGAGCTGGATCGCTTGGAAGAACAAGGAATAATAGAACCTGTCCTTTCTTCTCAGTGGGCAACTCCAGTAGTGGTAGTGAGGAAGAAGGATGGATCGCTAAGACTTTGCGGTGATTATCGTAGCACAGTCAACGCATCTGTCAAGCCTGGGACCTACCCACTGCCGACTGTACCAGAGCTCCTTACCACAATCAGTGGAGGAAAGCACTTTTCAAAGATTGACTTGGCGCAAGCCTACCAGCAGCTTCGACTCGATGAAGCTACGTCTGAGGTATTGTGCATCAATACGATCAAGGGGCTGTACCGCGTCAAGCGTTTACCCTTCGGCGTATCTGTAGCCCCGGCTATCTTTCAAAAATTTATGGACGTATGTCTTGCTGGGCTACCGGGCGTCGCCACATACCTTGACGACATCCTCATCATTGGCTCCACCAAGGACCAGCACTTAAAGCGACTCGAAGCAGTTCTACGACGTTTGAGTCAAGCTAACCTCAAGGTCAAGAAAGAAAAGTGCCATTTCGACATGTCGGAGGTTGAATTCCTCGGATACCGAGTTGATGCTGCAGGCATCCGGCCGACACAAGAAAAAGTCAAGGCGATTGTAGAAGCGCCAGAGCCAAAAGACAAGTCGGAACTACAATCATTTCTTGGAATGATTGCCTTCTACAATCGGTTCCTCAGACATCGAGCAACTGTGGCCGAAAGCTTGCATCGCTTGCTCGACAAAAATGTGCCATGGAAATGGGAGTCCCGACATAAGAAGGACTACCAAGCGCTGAAGGACCTGCTCTCGTCAGCAGAGGTCCTGGCGCACTACAATACTGATAAGCCGCTCATCTTGTCTTGCGATGCCTCTCCCTACGGTGTAGGAGCCGTACTTGCCCAGCTAGACAACCAAGGCCGCGAAGCTCCCATTGCTTACGGGTCTAGAACGCTCGGTAAGAGTGAAAGGAACTATGCCCAGCTTGACAAAGAAGGGTTGGCCATAGTGTTCGGAGTTAAACACTTTCATCAGTATATTGCTGGAAGGTCCGTCACAATATACACTGACCACAAGCCCCTGCTAGGCATCCTCAACTCAGACAGGCAGATGCCACTGGTACTGTCCCCGAGGATGCTACGCTGGTGCCTGCATCTCCAAACCTATGACTATAACCTGGTTTACCGACCCGGTGCACTCCATCAAAATGCGGATGCCCTGAGCCGTCTTCCACTGCCCAGCAACGTGGACGAACCACACGGTCCAGCAGACATCCTTATGATTGAGGCGCTCGAGACACCATCCCTCTCAGCAAAGGACATAGCCCGTCTTACGGCAAAGGACCCCCTCCTGGCGAAGGTCTACCAAGCCGTCCAGTCCGGAGCCTCCAAATGCATGACCGGAAAACAGTTCGCAAGCTATATTAGGCAATTTACCGAGCTATCGACCCACAAGGGATGCGTCTTATGGGGATCACGTGTGGTTATCCCGAAAAGGCACAGCCAGCAGCCATGAAACTCCTGCACGCAAACCATCCAGGAGTAACAGCCATGAAACGCTGTGCACGAAGTCATCTTTGGTGGCCTGACCTCGACAAAGAAATCGACAGATGCGTCCAACTCTGCTCAAAGTGTCAGCAACAAGTACGTGCTCCTGTTCCAGCACCAAGTCCAACTTGGGAACGCCCTCAGGAGCCATGGAGTCTACTTCACATGGACTTCGCCGGTCCTTTTGAAGGAAAGATGCTTCTGATAGTTGTTGACGCGTATTCCAAATGGTTGCAAGTCCACATCTGCGCGTCAGCAACTGCTGCCACCGTCATTGACGCCCTCCGATCCATGTTTGCCACATTTGGCATCCCGAAAGTCGTCTGCAGCGACAATGGCACGCCATTTTTAGCCAAGGAAACCAATCAATTCCTGCAAGCCAATAACATCCGGCACATCACAAGCGCCCCCTATCACCCAGCAACCAACGGCCAAGCCGAACGAATGGTTCGGGAAACGAAGGAGTCGCTCCGCAAACTTTCAGAAGGAAGTCTGAACTGCCGACTGGCACGGTTCTTGTATAAGCAACATACAACACCAAGCTCAACAACTGGGAAAACACCAGCAGAGTTGATGTTCGGACGACAATTGCTTTGCCCATTGGATTATATTCATCCACGGGGTAAGGAAGGTGAAGAAGGCTACAAAGACGCTAAGTTCAGCAATTCACAAGCCGTCTTTATTAAGGGATTCGCGGGACAACCGAAATGGATAGAAGCTAAGGTGCTCCGTCAGGTTGGTTCCCGATCATTTGAAGTAACGACTTCAGATGGAAGAATACAAAGAAGACACATTGACGACATGCGAAGTCGGTTAGCCCAACATTCGGAACAATGCAGTTCAACATCGTCTCGAATTTCAAGTTATCCACTTTTCGACTCGGATCCCGATGAACAAAAAGATGTATGTGCCTCAGGCCAGGCATCTTCAGAGACGGAATTCTCAACAGCGAACACATCTGGTGCGTTTTCACTTCCAGAGCCTACACCGATCATCAAGGGACAGGGCTCTGTTATGCCGAATACTGAACCGACATCAGAAAGTTCTCCTGGACCATCCTCCTCGTCTGTTCCGGTTCCTCTACCCAGAACACGCCCCAAGCGCGTTACAAACAAACCAGTGCGTTTTCGAGAAACTGATTAGTTTTATCGAGAAGGGGGAAGTGTTATGATGGGACTTCGTCGTCTTCATTTTGCAATAGGCAAGAGGCGCGGCCTCAGCACGGGCCACGCCTCACGCACTGTTCCTGATTGAGCTAGCGACATGTTCGCAGGGCTCCTAGCTCACCGCCGATCTCGGCAGTCTTCTCCTGTAAATAATATGTAAATAGACCACCACTGAATAGTCGTCGTCTTCTTTCTCTGCTGTCCATCCGGTTTAGTATAGGCACTTAGAAGCTAACATATTTGTGAGACAGCGAACTCTTCTATTTTAATATTTATCCTATTACGGTCCTTCTGGCGTTGCGTTCGGTGAAGTGTTTTTCATATTCCGTATCTTGTTTAATAAAAACTTCTTTAACGGTCTAATTTGAGTTACCGAAGGCTAGTTCAAATAAAGAAAGCTGTATTTTCTCCCCACTGTTCCTTCAATCGCTTACACGCCGAGGTGGCGGGATAGTTAGCGAGTTCTACTTGTAAGTGGGTTTATAAGGAGGTCGCGGATTTTACAGCTACTGCGTCGGACCCAATTAGATGAAGTCCGAATGCGTAAACGTCGGTGAGGTAACCTTTGAGTGCGCATAAAGAAACCATTCCTGGTAGAAATCCCTGAGCCTTACACTGCGATGTATCCCGTTTCGTATGTGCTGATTTCAGATGTTTTATTTGTAATTTATTTTGGTGTTGCAATTTGTCATTTATAATTTCCGAACCGGTTCGCGAACCGGTTCAGCGCCCCGAACCGGTTCGCGGATCGAATTAGTCGAACCGGAACTGAACCGGAACAAAATAAATTTATTTGAACCTGAACCGTAACCGAACCCGTATTTTTTTCGGTTCGACACACTGAAATATATATATATATATATATATATGTGTGTGTGGGTGATTTTATCTGAAATCGTGCAGGCAAAAAGGGTCGAATTTTTAATTTCGCTGAAAAAAATATATGTTATGGTGTCGTCTCTAAAAACGCAGTAGCCACAAACCGCAAGTTCGTCAGATTTTTGAAGGCACTCTACAAAACCCCGAACTCCGTTTGGGGTTTTGTAGAGTGCCTTCATACACACGCGCAGACATGTAGGCACCCTAGGGTTTTGAGTTGGCGCGCGCCCCCAACGTGAAATTCGAGAAATAGCGTGCGGTCCCCAATTGCTTGGGGCCGGGTTGTGTCGGCAAACATGGCAGCGCCCTTTCCGCTCACTTCGGAGCAAATTCGTCATTGTCGCTGCAGTATTAGCCAATTTCATTGCCAATGAATTGTGCAACCGGCTTTCGCTTTGCTTTATCTCGCTCAAGTCACAAAGAATGAGTGGTGGGCTCGCCCCATGTTAAAGATCGTGCCTGACTCTCGCCGTTCTTAAGCCTAAACATACGTCGTAACTGTTGACGTGGTGACGTATTGCTACTCCGCGGCGAAAGGCTCGTTCACACAGACCCGTCTTTTTTTTTTTTTACGTTACGTTACGAAAAGTCACCAGAAAATCTATACTTCGTATTAAACTGTGCCAGCAACAGGTCGACCCGGTCGCGGATGACTCGCGTGGAGAAATTTCTTCCGATTGCTTCGGAGATCCTTTCGGCAATTGAAGTCATCTCCTGGAATCCTGGAATGGTTTAGTGACGTACACTTCGCGCAGCACATAAATGTCATCGTCGATCGAGAAGCGAACGCGCGCGGGAGCCTTCTCTTCCGCCATTTTCTTCTGGCCTTGGATCGGTCTCGACTCGTTCGGCCATCCCGCTTCGGGTGTAGCCGAAACAATCCAACCCGTAGCGCTCTAATTTGGCGCTTGTTCTCGTAGTAACATGAGAGTTGAGCTAGCTGGTACTTAGAAGACATACCTAAAACAGCGCACAAGCAGAGGAGGAAGATAACAAAACACAGGAAGGGGCGCTGACTCCCAACTTATGTATTGTGAAAGAAAGAGAAAGAGGAAGCTTCAGAAATGAAGCCCACGTTGTTGATGTTGTTGTTGTTGTTTTTTTTTTTTTTTCGTTTTTTCTCATCTTTTTTTTTTTTTTTTTTTGTCGTGACCTTATAATGTCAGTTTTCTCCTTTTCTACTGCAACTTAGTGATGTATCTGTTTTTATTCTTTCTTCTTTTTACCTTGTGGGTGCGCGTGAGTTTCATGTCTGAAGCTTCTTTTTCTTTCTTTCACAATACATATATTGGGAGTCAGCGCTCTTTCCTGTGTTCTATTTTCTTCCTCCTGTGCTTGCCCGCTGTTTTAGGTATGGCTCGTTCTCGAATTTCTTGGGCGTTCGTGTGCGCTTTGACCATCTGCAGCCGAAGATTTAGGCCTTCAACTATGCCGAGACTGAGACGGACGCGAGCGCGCATACTCTGCGAGCAGCTGTACTATTTAGATCTGAGCTGAAGCGACTTTGAAACTTTGAAATACTTGTTTTCAAGATGCAGGTATAGCGCCACGAACGAAATCTACTCGGAGCCACGGAGTAGCAATACGTTGCCATGTCAACGGTTTCCGCGTATGTTTAGGCTTAGAAACGGCCAGAATCGGGGACGATCTTTAAAATGAGGGGAGCCCACCGCTCATTCTTTGTGATTTGAGCGAGATAAAGCAAAGCGAAAGCCGGTTGCACTATTCATTGGCATTGATATGGGCTAATACTGCAGCGACCATGACGAATTTTCTTTGAAGCGAGCGGAAAGGGCGCCGCCATGTTTGCCGACGCAACCCGGCCCCAAGGAATTGGGGGCCCAAGCGCAAACCCAAAGCCCCACACGGAGTTTGGGTTCTGCGCATGCGCAGTGGTGAGCCCCTACTTCTTTGGGGCCCCCAAGCTTTGGGGCCCCCTATTCTAAAACTCTCTAATAAATAAAATAACATTCCCCTGCCTGGAATCGAACCCAGATCTGCCGCGCGACAGCCAAGCATGGTAATCATTCGGCCACGTACCGTGTACGCGCTCGCTTAGCGACGCGCGTGGCAATATTTACGCTTCGCATGAGCTTTTTCTAAAAAAAACTTTTGCATCCTGTTTTCTGCACGCCGTCACATTTGTTACCAAACTCAGCATTAAATTTGGTAGCCGAAACAAACAAACATTTGTACTACGAAAATCCACTATTTGAAAACTCGCCGGTTTGGACAGTTTTGGTTGCGACCGCGCGTGCCGAATGGCGCGCGCGGTCGCAACAAAATTCACGCTTACAATTACGACTGCCGGAACGGGCCAACGGGCATCTCGCTTGAAGACCTGATCGCCTGATTCTCGACATCAGAGCGAAGCAACAATCGGCCCAATTTTTCTTACCGTATTTCTTTCTGTGGCTGTCTCAGAGACTCGTAAATCAACCTGTCTAAATATGCTATTTTGCCGAGTAGCTTGAAAAACGAGTTTGTCAGACCACGGCCGGACTCGAAGCGCGCGCTCTCTTTCTCTTCTTACGGCCGTTGCAATCGCCCGGGGTTCAATGGCATTTTTTCTCCGTGTGTAGTTCACTTGCTTGCCGCCAGGGGCGCAGCCATTTCACCCCACTTCACCCCACTCGGAGAGTCACTTCGAGCTGCTTGGCGCTGGTGTTCGAGCTTCGTAGGTTGTTATTTTGGCAACGGTTCACTGAACTTCGCTCCGATTTAAGTCACTCTACCGCGTACAAATGTGCACGAAGTTCTGCAACTACACTGTTAGCAAGTCCCGTGTATTTGGCGAATATTTGGGGTGAAAAACACGCTATTTACACAGATTACCATAAATTTACACGATGAGTAACGGATAATTCGTTCAGAAATCATGCGAGGTTGTAAAAAACGTGTTTTGGTTCGGTCATACACGCATAACCGTGTAGCCGACCTCGATAATACGCATCGCCCCCGGCGACAACCACGGCATTGCCGGCTATCGAAGCACCGGAATGCTTGGGGACACACTTAGAAAGGACCGTCGAGACAAATGCCGCGGAAAGAAACATGTCTCGGAGACAGATATGCACCAAAAGCAATTGCGCCATGTCGCAGGACGTTGGCGAAACTCGCGCTTACCGTGCTCGCCGCCATCTTCTGGTCGATGGCAATGCGGCTTCCCTCATGTCGCCCATGTTTGTATTTAGTTTAGGGGTCCTGATAACAGTTTCTTAGACACCACAAATAAAGTCATGGGTCTAATTATTCGTTCCAAACAGTTAAAATGGATATAAAAAGCGTGTCCTCGATGTGAACACGTGACATTGCAGTTGGTTTCGTTTTTGCTTCAACCTTCAACTGCAAGCGATCTGGCCACGGCGCAAGCGCAACGCCGATGTACGCTGGAAGCAAGCGCCGGTTGACTTTCGTTGTTTTTGTTTGACCGGAGAAAATCTGGCATGTACGCATGGCGCCGCTACTGTTTTGGTTTGACGGGACGCGAGAAGCTTCGCATAGAGTTTCGGAGTTTGCGAGCATATAGTGAAGACGTGACCGGAGAAGTGCCCCTGTGATGTTCCTGGAAGACGGAAAGTAGCATTCGTAATCGTCATGTGTGCTTTGAAAGCGAAGGGAGTCACAGGGTCCACGAGTTCGCAACCACAAGCCAAGGTTCACGACAGTGCGGCGTTGACTTCGGCGATCTCGTTCTGTTTGGTGCAACCCGGCGATGCGAAAAAGAGCTGAAACATTCGTCGTGTGTGGTGCGGTGCATTGTATTCCGGGTCTGTTTGAACCACGCTTTTAACACGGAGCGCAAATTGTTTGTTGCGTGGTGGAGGTTCAACGGGTACAGTCCCGTCGTCGTCAGCTGATCCGGTCCAGCCGGTCCGGGAGGACGCAGCGAGCGTTTTTAAAAGTAAATCTTCCTTCGTTCCGTTTGAAACTGTGGAAGTATCCCGACACATGCCGTGAGTAAGAAGCAGCGGGCGTTTTCAACAGAATTACGTTGTTTTAATTGAATAATGGACTCCGGATTGTTGTCTTAAATCTGCCGTTTTTTATGCTTCGTGTTGGACTCCGTTTGCATAGCGACGCACACCGCTCGAGTAGATAATTCGGTCCTGCAACGAGTTTGTTGCGTCAATCATGCGGCGTGAATAAATTAGGGCAAGGTTTCCTCCCTGCCCACAGATGCATGTACTGAGACCATTTTTTATGTTGTGAACGTAGTGCTCTTTCTTTATTTTGGAAGACGCGTTGGTGCATTTATTATGGTACAATCACTTGAGAGTTCAGAAATTGGAGAGCGAGCAAGCTTTCTCAACTTTGTCTCTTTCTCTCTTGCACTGCCCTGTTTCAGTTTCAGTAGGCATATCTACTAGCAGGTACAAACTGCTCTAAAGCAGGTAAAAAACGGGGAGCTTAGGACGGTGCGGACTCCGTGTTTCGCGCTTTTCGCAAGGTGACAGGGTAAATGCTTTTGTGAGATATGCGGAATATGCAAGCGATTTTGTTATGCTCGTCGTTTGCGTCTCTCCAGCAAAACGAATAACATGATCTACTACAAAGGCGCAATCACAAGCCACGACTTAAGATAGCAGTCGTTTGCTTCGGTGATCCGTGTAGCTGTATTTTACCCTGCTCTCTGCAACACCGTGTCATGACGAAGAGCTGGAACGGTCACGGTTTGTGCTGGCCTCCCGGTTGACAGAAACCCGCGTCGCCCGCATCGGCACCGAGTGCGCTTGGGCTGTTGATGCTCAAGCCTTTTATCCGCGGCTTGTCGCCAGCTCATCCTGCTGCTCAACGGTGAGGAAGCGGCGAGAGTAACCTCGGAAGTGAATGTAAATCCTCGTTCATTCAGTTATCCGGTGTCAAAGTGTGGAAGATGTCCAACGTGTACTGAAAGCGAAAACTACGAGCGTTTTTTTTTTTTTTATTGCGTCAGTTTTGCCACGGGGCATCAGGAAAGGGGGATAGGGTTAGGGAAGTAAAGATTATAGGTAGGCATGCAACTTGGTTTCGCGCAGGTACGCGCACAATGAGTCAGTGTATAAATTGTTTGTAGTCCATTCATCATAGTCCGAGGGACGATTGCTGCTAAGGCCCACTTCTCTGAGCAGGCGATCGCGCACAGGGGCTGTTTCGGGGCACGACCACAAGAGATGTTTTATGTCACATGCATCAGCGGGAGCACTGCAGTGTGGACAATGACCCGTCGCTGGTAACGTCCGATCTCTCCAGCGGTGACGGACCGCGGGGGTGAGCGCCACGCCTGCTCGGATCCTCCGCAGGGAAGTCTCCTCCTCTCGGGTGAGGTTACGAGGGAGGGGATGTGAACACGGGGGAATGAGAGCACGTGTTCGCATGCGGAGGAGGTGAGAGCTGGAGATGTGAGCCAGGAGTGGGTCAGGAGGGAAAGGGGTAGGAGAAGAGGAAGTAGCGGTTGGAGCGCGTGCAAGGGAATCTGCTAGCTCGTTGTTTGAATCGCCGTTGTGGCCGCGCACCCAATGAATGCGGACCGAGGTGGGATAAGACGAGCAGAAGGTATGAATTTCCTGAGCTACCTTCAGGGTGCCGCGGGTAAGCTTTGCTTTTATAACCTTGCTTTTATAACCGAAACTTTTATAACTTGCTTTTATAACCTTGCCTTGCTTTTATAACCGAAACCAGACCAACGAGATAACTGCCTTGCGTACTCTAAAATGACGGAAGCAATAAGTTTCAACAGGTCGAGTACGTCACCGGGGATGTAGGCGAGACGGTGCGCACTGTTTAAACGCTTGCAGTATCCACGAGTGGTACCAGGAAAGCGATGTCAACAGAGAAGGAGCTCGCGATTCAGCATAATGCACTGCTACGGGCCCGTGTATCTTCAAAGTTCGGGGTGGTGGCAGTATAAAAAAAAGACGCATCAGCGCCCCACACCAGTGTTCACGAATAACACCGGTCACAAACTCCCAAGCCCCACCGCTCTTCTCGACACCGACACGACATACGACAACAAACTGCATCAAAACGCCCCAAAAGTGAAGGCGTCTGCTCCCGTACTGCAACTGCTGCAACTAGCGGAAGTGAAGTGTTGGGCGGATATCCGGATGTCCTTCACAAAAATATATAAAAAATGCTTTGCGCAAGGATCATTTTCATTTATTATTGTATACGTAATGACAAAATCCCAATAATTTGTTTTCCTATCTGATTCAAGCTAGTCGGACTGCTCATAACAGTGGTCATGCAAGAAAATAACAAAAATTTGAACTTTTTCATGACCGGTTTAAGATTTTTTGTTACCATATCGTTATTTATTGTAACGGACTAACATTATAGATTTTGCCTCCATACTTTTTAAATGCAAACAGTTCTAACACACGGCTGTCCATTCGCCGTGTTTTGTGTATTCTTCTATAAATCTGTAATGGTCAGCGACCAAAGAGCTCACCCGCACATGTCAAGCTTATATGCGCCGCGGGGAGAAATGGATATCGAGTAGGAAGTGTCGGGCGTAGTGTCGGTTGTTGTGTTCGTGTACATGTTGGTGCTGTGTTGCCTGCGTTGTATGTAGGGTTGCTGTGTAGTCGTGGTCGTTCGCAGTGTTAACAGACGCGTCTTTTTTTTAAAAACAGGCTGCTAGAAATCTCGATAGGTGGCGCAAGTTACTGCCCGATTCTAAATAGTTTGCTCAAGTTATTTATCCATGTAAATTCGGCATTCGTTTTTGTTTTGTTTTTTTGTCTAGGGGCTTGTTGAAGCTACCGATGCCGCCGACCGCCGACCGCCGACCGCCGACAACGCACGTACGTACCTTTGCAAGTAGCTACGTCCGCCGCGTGGAGACTTTACTGTGTAAAAGACATCGAACGAGATTTAACGCGCCCTGTGTGCTTTCAATTCGGCTGAAAGGCGCGCGGCTCGCTGGGCTCGTCTCTCGCCTGTTCTCGGCCGCTGGCCGCCATGTTTCATAAGGAACACGCTCGAAACGGTTTTCCGGAAGGCGGACACGGTGTAGCGTGTTAAGTTTACACAGCACCTCATGTGTAGGCGAAAAACACAGATGGCCTCGTGTAAAACGAACACGTTTCGACGTGTGCGCTATGGGACAACGGTTTACACGTCTGGGCGTGTTATTTTTGCTAACAGTGTACTCATTGGACCCTCTCTTGAAGATGCGCCAATCCTAACTTGCCCACAGGGCATTGACAACAGTCACTCAAAACGCTTGGCGGGTTTAATTTGCAACAAGTTCCTCAGAATACTTCTGATTAACCATGCAAAGACTCACGGACAGAAATGAAAAATCAGCTGGATATCTGCACAAGCCCTCGAGGAAGCACTTTAGGCTGTAATATTCACTGTGCGAAAATTGTACAGACTACTACACCCTCGTCTAGAGCAGCTGACCGACTTCATGTGCGGCCTATGAAATGATGATGCAGACCACGGCAATGAATATATTTGGCCTGCTTACATTTCACGAGAGCGTACGAATTATTTATCATTTAAAGTTCCTCCACGTAGAAGAGGTTCGTCTTCTCCTGTTCTTGAGTTACAACAGAGGTCCTGGAGGTAAAGACCAGTATAGGTTTTCGGCAATTGCATTCGCTGTCTCTACTTACTACGTTTTACTCCTGAATCTCTTGGAGATGTGCGTCAAATAGTCACCGTTTTGAGCTCATCAGAAGCGCATTAGATAGTGGTTGAAGGTCTAAAAGGATCAAATGTCAGAGGCTATAAAAATCTCGGCCGCAAGTTGCGACAGCGCTGAGATACACTGTCAGACGCGCTCTGTGCAAACGGCAAAGGGTAGCCCAGGGGTGAGGTGACAGCGCCCCCGCGAATTGCGGCGGGAGGTTGCGATTGCCCCAATCGCAAAGGCCGTAAGAAGAGGAAGAGAGCGCGCGCTTCCAGTCCGGCCGTGGTCAGACCACTTTCCAAACCCTGCACATCTATTTTCGTTCACTTCAACAATTAATGTGAAATTTACTTACTTGATGTGTCGCACTACAATAATCCACTTCGTCGCCGTGATGCTTCCCAAGAACTTGAAGGGAAGAGGTAAAGTTTGACGCTTGAGTTACCTTCGCGACTGTGGCAGCCTTTCACGCAGCAGTAGCGACGTTTATTTTCGAGGAAAACCCTAGGAGTTGGCGAGATGTCACAGAAACCCGGTGAGGTCGTAGAGACGTGAAGTTGAGACTTACTTTTTACGAAAAACAGTTCCAAAAAGGCTCACGCCGATCCAAAATGCTAGGTTCCCACGTGGTTTCTAAATGCGCCCGGCCGCAGTCCCCGCGACCCTGGCCTACCCAATTTGTTTCATTTTGCGGCCGCTAGATGGCGCAACGTGTAGTGCCACACTTAGGATGTCCATATTCCTCAAGGTAGAAAACGGGGGGAAGGGGGGGGGGGGGGGGGGGGCGGGCTCGGCTATAAAAGTTTGAGATTGAGACACACAATTTAATGAAATAATAGAGAGTTTTAGTAGACCGTTTTCATCTTCCGCTCCGCTCTGAGGGTGCCAAACTGCGCATGCGCGGCCCGCTTCGCCGGAATGGAAAGCGGAGGTCAAAAAACGCGTTTTAGTAGAGCGTTTTTCTTTAGCGTAAGAGCGTTTTGAGCGGGTTCGAAAAATTTGCTTGCGTAGCCCCACAAGTGGATGTTCATAGTACTAGTAAGACAAAAAAACCTAAGCGTTAACACCAAGAGAGTAAAAGGGAGCGTGATTGTAGAGGTAGTAAAAACGAAGGCGACAATAATAAACACAAAAGAGTAGGCACACACCCGAAAATATATTAAGCTATAAAATATAAATGCAATCGTTCCACCTTGTGTGCAAGTGAAGCCGAAGGTATAAGCATGAGCATGTTGCTCTAAACGGTACCTGCACTGCACGAGCGCGCGTGCTGGTCAAGGACGCTGAAAGGCCGGCAGTCGCTCTTGTAGCTTCTGCTCCACTCGAATTAAAAATGAAACAGAGTTACTTATTCGAAGTAGAAAAATGAAAGAAAAGGACGAAGTTTGCGCATTGCGAGTACATTCTTTTGCGAAGTACGAGTACAGTGTTGCTCAAGGCTAGCAAGGCATCAGCACGATGAATCCCCGCTGATCTCAAGGAAGGAGACTTCTACTAACTAGATTAAGCTGGCGAGACATCGAATCTATGATTCGTATCCCTCGTGCCATCAAGCTCCGAAGCTTCCTTTCTGAACGCGGTTTGCTGGATATTTTCAACGTAGAAAAGAAACCCTTTAGGAAGCTATCCTGCTTAAAGAAGGACCTGGCTGTTCTGCATGCGGGCCTCCAAATACCAGCACCCGACAGATCGGCGCAGGGTGTTGCCAACCTGGCGAGACGCTTTCCATGGTTCTTCCTCGACTGGCCTATCCCAACCGTCTGTTCGTACTTGGATGAGCGTTTGGACGGAACTTGTCGGTGTTCTGCATATTTGTGAACCTCATCGTCGGTCACATCAACGAGAGGTTCGGCCACCTGCTCGCTGACATAAACAAACATAGGTGGTTGACCCTAGCAAAACTGGAGCTGTGCTCACAGGTAAGACCCTGCATGGTTTGTGTAAATTTCGCATTTCCATTGTTTCTAGCACGGCTGCTCTGTCTGGTGAAAAGTTACTTTTTTCTATACACCAAAGGTGTACATGGGCAGTGTCAGGACAAGTCACGACGTGCGCGTTCGTAATCTGTGAGTATTAGTAGGCCACCTTTATGAGCCCTCTTTGCTCTACTTTACGCTCTGCGAGAAGCATCGTCCCCACCGCGCATGCGTGGCCCGCTCTGAGTTGGAGCGTATAGTTAGCGGAGTGGGCGTGCGCTCCGCTTCACAAGTTGTAGAGCGGACTGCGCTCAGCGTCCTTAGCGTGATCGCTTAGATCTCAAGATGGCTGCACTTTCTCAATACGCGTCGATGTCTTTCACCGTGACCCCAGCTTGAAAAAGGTCGAATCAAGAAGTAAAGCGGACGCCCCGCGCGTGAAAAGTAAGCCATTCGATTTGAGTTCTATGTAACACAAAACAGCATAATTAAACAAAGTGAACGAGTATCACTTTGCAACCAGCACGGCGTCGGTAAAGTCGTCGCGTTTTTGTAGACGTTCTATGGCTATGCAGTCAGATGTACGGGTGCGCGTGCTTGAACGCCTATTATACCTGTGCACGCGCCCTCCTGTCGAAAATGCCACTGAAAGCTGACCACGAGTACAGCGCTCGCAAGCTGCACCAAAGAAACCATTCCCTCTCAGCTTTATTTATTCACACTCGCTCGCAACTTTTGAATTGTTTAACTTTCCTAAGGAAATATTCGCCTTGGATTTCCTTGGTAGATTTAGAAAATAATAGAAACTTTAATGCAGCCTTTTTAAAAGTGCAACCCATGGTGCCGCTAGTCTTCGAGGCCGCCTTATTTTGGCCAAGTGTGTAGGGAGCAAGAGGGCTGCGTCATTGTTTGTCGCGGATGCGAGTCTCAATATATTAGACACGAATGCTGCGTCAACACTGAATATGAGATCGGTTCTAGTCACAAGTCTCGCACTAAAAGCGATGCCCAAATATGGCGGCCGAATGCTACCCGGTGGTGTTTTGAAAAGAGTTACTAATAACGGCTGAAACAATAGTCCACGTCAATTTATTGTCTGGTGAAAACCAGACAGGCATAAACAATGCAAAATTTAGCAAACACAACCCTGGACTTCTAAGCAATAGTGGCAGATTAGAACAGTTTTCAGAAGTTTCGTTTTGAATTCCGGCGTAGCGGGCCTCGCATGCACAGTTTGACGGCCTCAAAGCTTAGCAGAATTTAGGAACAACGATATATATATATTAATTTACGATACCAAGTTTTTTACAACCCTACAATGAAAATACGCTTTATCTTAGAGGAGTAACAAGTCCCATATCACATGTTTTGGTAGTGTTTAAATACTGCCATGTTGTAAGAGTGTTTTTCTTTGTCTTTTTTATTAGGCCGTCAAGGACAAGGGAACACCCCTGAAGAACTGTTGGGGTTTTGTTTACCGCACAACATGCCCGTATGCCGTCCATCAAAAAAATCAGAAGAAGACCACAAGAGGGTGCTCGTCGTGAAGCACCAGGCAGTGATGTGCGCAGACGGCATAATTTGACGGCTGGACGAAACCTACAAAGACCATGGGCATTTTTTTGTTTGTTTAATATTAGAATGCATAAAATTATCACAGTAAATCATATTCAAGCTTTTGTACTGAGCGAAATACCTGTCCAACTGGGCTGAAAGGCATCTAGAAATATTTTAATAAAAAACGTTTACTAACGACTCCCATTTTACTTCTCAGATGTGCGTGTGAATATTGCATCTAACCAAATTACAGTGTTACTGTTGAATTCAGCATTGTAAGAGTAGCCTATGTTGCGTGGCCTTCTATTGCAAGAAAAGACCGTAGCACAAGTGAGGCAGAAACTAGGCAGGAGCTCAAGCTGAAAAACGCACTTTCATAAACACACAAAAGAAATAAAAAGAAGTGTATAGTCAAGCAAAATGGTTTCGTGTCACCCCCCAAGGCAGATACATACACTGCGCTCCACTGTTAATACGAACACGAAAAAAATCGCTTTTATTTGCAGTTTATTTCTTTGACAGCTATTGAAAAAGCTGGAAATTTGCCGCTCAGATTAGTACCCCAAACGAGCGCTTTATTCCACATCAATAGGCAAATATCAGCCCCTCGAATTTAAGGTGAAAAATGAAAACAGGATATTGAATGCTCCCGCCAACAGTGTCGCGCAGTGTACATAAACACCAAGGCACCATATCACAGACCGAAGCATACGAAGAAGAAAAGACTCATTTCATTGGGGAAAAAAAAGTAGAGATATAAATGGAGCACTCGCTTTCGCTAATTTTGACTGTCTTGCTGCCTAAAGTAACCAAACAAAAGATCTGTCCGTTTGCCGACTGCTTTAGTCTTTGGTCTTTAACCTTTAATTTTTGGCTCTGGAGAGCCGCGGCACCGCGGAATGCAGCAGCCCGTACCACCGAGGCCCGCGGTGCCGCGTCTAGGGAACATGGTAATGTGACGAGTATATACGTGCAAGATGACGACGACATGGGTTGTTGGTATTGGGGAGGGTGGCAGTCCTATTCGCAGAAGTCCTGACTTCGTGGAGGCGGGTTGGGCGGGTGAGCAGCGAGCTATGAGGATCTTGCACGCCGTTCGATCAGTGCATGAAGGAGCACTAGGAACATAATGGCGCTATTGCTCACTGGGGTCCACTGGGGTCAAAGAATCATGCTCCAAGGAGGTAGTCCAGCCGAAGTAGAAGCTGCCGCCTCCGAGGAACCGAGGCCTAGGGCTCAGATTGAGACACCGCCGTCGCCCGGTGTGTCATCCTCTCAACGTCGTCGTCGTCATCTCGCGTAGAAAAATCGAGCCCGCCGGCTTAGACAAGGCAGCAGCTGTTCCCACCGTTCAGGGGCCGTGAAAGGATTGCGGCCAGCGATTTCTGGAAGCAGTCAGAGGTTCTTGACCACCGTGAAACGTTTTCTGGGGGACGCCTTTTCAAACAAAGTCTGCGCAGCTTCTTAGTGCAGCGAGGTTCATAACGGTCAAGCGCGCTCCCAAGCATGATTTCAAATAGCGAGCACCCACCTTTCCAGAAAAGCACCATCTACTGAACCTGTACTGAGAGTGGAACGTGATTCTCAAAATGGCGACGATAGCGGAGCTGACGCTACACGCTCAAATCCCAGAGCGGGTCGCGCATGCGCGATGGCGACTCCGCTTCCCATAGAGCGGAGCGGGAAACCGAAAACGGTCTACTAAAACTCTCTATTTTCTCTTATTTCAGAACGTTACCATAATGCTCTAGGCATTAGGGCCTAAGGCAGCGGTACAAAACGGAAGCATCGCTCGATTTTTCGAACTTTATCCTCTTCGAGACAACATCTTCGAGACAACATCGACACCAACAGGACCAGCGAGCAACGCCCCTCAGGCTTTTTTCGTCTGTGGGCAAGGCGGCAGCCGAACGATGCAGCCACGGCTCAATTTCTTCGCTTTTTTCGTCCAGGTTCTTGCCTCGTGCATCGACCCGGTCTCGTTCGGTGATGTCGGCAGCGCGGATGATTCCTGCTGCGTCAAGTGCGTCGACACGGTTTCTTTCGGAGATGTCGGCAGCGCGGGTGATTCCTGCTGTGTCAAGTGCCACCAACCAGTACCGATGACAACGTTCGACGATGGTGATTCAGCGGTACAAAACGGAAGCATCGCTCGATTTTTCGAACTTTATCCTCTTCGAGACAACATCGACACCAACAGGACCAGCGAGCAACGCCCCTCAGGCTTTTTTCGTCAGTGGGCAAGGCGGCAGCCGAACGATGCAGCCACGGCTCAATTTCTTCGCTTTTTTCGTCCAGGTTAGTAGAAAGCTTTCTACTAAAGAATTGAAAAGTGATTGTTTATGTTTGATTGTGCTGCCTTGCCCAGGCGTGTTGTGCGATTGTATAGCGGGTTGTTTTGACTCGTTTTGTTTTCTTATTCTTCTTTTGAGCGGGGATGTTGAAATGAACCCTGGTCCAACTATCAACGAGCAGTTGGCACAAATCATTGAAAGTCAAAAAGAAAACTCGAAAGAACTAAAGTCAATTCAAGGAAAATTAGACTCGCACATATCGGAAACAGATAAAAGATTGACTTCTATAGAGGGAAAGCTGGAGTCATTTTCGCGTACAGTAGAAAGAATGGATGACTGTGAGCATGCAGTGAACAATCTAAATCATCAGGTTGCAACGATAATGAGCAAAATAGATGATCTCGAAAACCGCAGTCGACGGAATAATTTGATTGTATACGGGGTAAATGAACGTGAAACTGAAACGCCAAATTCTCTCCGGGAATTTGTCTTGTCGGGAATATTTGAGGAAAAGCTGGGCATTAAGGTCAGCAGCCTCGAACGTATCCATCGCTTGGGTAAAAAGACACCAAACAAAACTCGCCCAATAATTTTGCGTTTGTTTGACTTTAACGAAAAAATGGAGCTGCTAAGAAACTCAAGGAAATTTAAGGGAACGAAAATTTCAGTCTCGGAAGATTTTTCGCTTAAAATTCAGAACATCCGGAAACAGTTATGGGCTACAGTTAAATATAAAAGAAAACCCGAAGATAAAGTATATCTTAAGTATGATAAGTTGGTTATTAATCAGGATGTGTATGTGTGGGATAACGTAAATTGTCGAAGATGTAAGCTAACGGGCTCTGGGATTGATGACGTGAACGACGCACAAGATCATCTTGCTAGCACTTCCCAGTCCGGAAGAGGTAGGGACGGTGACAGGCTGCGCGAACACACACGCGAAAGAGTGGCCAAATCTATTCCGGGCGACCGTGACCGAGTACGTTCAAATGAACAAGCGTATTCCACCCGTGCTCGTAAAAATCAGGCAGCGACATCTTCGAATTCGCAGACACTGTCAGAAGCGTCATAGCTACGTGCAGGAAGTGGTGGCGAACATGTTACTTTCTTTCCATCTGTTTCAGTTACGTTTACTAACATAAGAAGTGTTATGAATAAATGAGATCAGCTTAACTCTGTTGTCAGCTCAACGAACGCAGACCTAATCTTTCTTACGGAAACATGGCTTAGTAAACATGTCTGCAGCTCTGAAATTTTCCAAGGAGATAAAACATATAATGTATATCGTTTTGACAGAGATGGTAGACATGGGGGTGGCACACTCATAGCCGTATCACAGAGCATACCTTCATTTTGCGTAGATGTTCCTTCCAATCTAGAAATTGTTTGGGCTTGTATCACTTTAAATAACACAAGAATTTTATTGGGCGTCTGCTACCGCCCCCAAACAGCGCAGTGACATTTATTGATGATTTACATGACGTTATGAATTCTATTGTTTGTCAGTATCCCAGTTCTCCTATTTTTTTATTAGGAGATTTTAATTTTCCTGATATCATGTGGTCTGACCCACCTTCTTTTCAACGTGTTTCAACTCAGAGTCAACTTTTTTTGGATCTGTGTGCGTGTTTTAATTTGACACAGCTGGTAATGAAACCAACAAGGTATGTCAATGATACAGCGAACACACTTGATTTAATTCTGTCCACACACCCTGACCTTCTATCTTCCCTTACGTATCTTCCAGGCTTAAGTGATCACTCGTTGTTAAATTTTGATCTCAAAGTTGCTCCCCCAATCAATAGTAAAAAAGTAAAGCTTATTTCTGATTACAATAAAGCCAATTTTGATCTTATTAATGAAAAACTGTGCAGCCATCTGGACACATATCTGCCAGAATTTGATCAGCGAAGCGTGCAGGAAAATTGAAGATTATTTTGTTTAAAAGTAAACGAACTGATTGATGCGCATGTACCCGTCAGGCGTATTCAATCTGATGCTAAAGCACCTTGGTATACTAACACCCTAAAACGTCTTTCCAATAAAAAACAGCGACTTTTTCGTTCAGCTAAACAACGTAACACGATTGATAGGTGGGAAGCATACTTTGCAGCTGAGGTCGAATATTCCCGAGCTGTATCTGACGTCAAAGAGAATTTTTTTAAGAACACTTTACCGGGTCTATTGTTGAATGACCCCAAAAAGTTCTGGAAGACTGTTAATATAAATGACGACGGCTTAATTTCTCTTAGCGATGAGTCTGGGGCGTTAATCCCTCCAGCAGAATATCCATCAGTGTTTAATAATGTTTTTTCAAATAGTTTTTCTGTAGCTGATGGAAATGTATCGTATGACGTTCCACGTTGTGAGTTTAGCCCTATGTTTCCAATTTCCATGGAACCTACTGGAATTGTAAAGTTAATTGATTTTTTGGAAGTATCATCGTCATGTGGAAGCGATAATATTAACTCAAAATTTCTAAGACAAACTAAAATGTACTCATCCTTTTTTTTGGCCAAAATTTTCCAGCAATCTCTTGAGTGTGGAACGCTCCCAATAGAATGGAAAACTGCGAAGGTGGTTCCACTGCATAAGTCCGGTAACAAGCATTCTCCATTAAATTATCGACCCATTTCACTAACAAGTATTTCTTGTAAAATAATGGAGCACATTTTGTACTCTCATATTTTCAATTACTTAGAATCCAATTCATTTTTCGCTCCTGCTCAACATGGTTTCCGTCGCTCATTTTCTTGTGAAACGCAGCTGCTTCATTTCACCCATTGTTTGCATGCTATACTGGACAAAAACCATCAGGCTGACTGTATTTTTCTCGATTTTTCTAAAGCATTCGACAAGGTTAATCATAAGTTACTAATGCTTAAACTTTTCTTCATTAAGCCTAGATCCTAACTTGTTAACCTGGCTGGAAGGCTTTCTAACCAACCGCTCACAATATGTAACTCTAAATGGCGTTAATTCATCCCTGACTGATGTTGTATCGGGCGTACCCCAAGGTTCAGTTTTAGGCCCGCTTCTTTTTCTAATATTCATTAATGATTTACCAAGTTGTGTTTCTTCCTCCATGCATTTATATGCAGATGACTGTGTAATTTATCGGAAAGTTCATGATGATGATGACGTACGCATTTTGCAATCTGATTTAAATAATATTACTCTTTGGTGCAAAAAATGGCGTATGGAATTAAACCCTAACAAATGCAAACTAATGCGCGTTTCCCGGCAAGGCGCACGCCCTTCAAAATATACACTAACCGACATTCAACTTGAATCTGTAAACTCATACCGTTATCTGGGTGTTACTATATCGTCGACATTAACCTGGAAGCCTCATATTGATATAATAATCGCCAACGCTAACCGCATGTTAGGATACTTACGACGAAACTTCAGAACGGCCCCAGTTAACTTAAAACTTCTTCTTTATAACACTCTTGTACGGTCAAAATTGGAATACGCAGCCTCTATTTGGGATCCTAACCACACGTTTCTGCATAAAGCTCTCGAACTAGTTCAAAATAACGCCGTTCGTTTCATTCTGTCTAATTATAATCGAACAGCTAGCATATCATCAATGAAATCCAGTTTATTGTTACCCTCTTTGTCATTGCGCAGAAAGTTTTTTCGACTTTGCCTGTTTCATAAAGTGTATCATCATCAGTCGCTGCGAGACCATTTCTTTACATTGCCTAGCTATTACTCTTCCCGTCTGGACCATCGGAATAAAGTTGGATTAACACGTTGCCAAACAAACACTTTTTTTTATTCATTTATCCCGCATACATCAAACGACTGGAACCACCTTCCAGCAGATATCGCAACTATACCTGATTATTCTCTTTTTCGCCAATCTTTGTCTACATTTCTGTTTGGTGAGCCAACATGAGTCATTTTATTTTGTTTATTTTTTTCCGTAAAATATATTGCTTGCCGCTTTTGCCAATGGCTGTGTGTTTTTGATATTTCAATTTCTTGTTGTTTGTTTTTTACTGTTTTGTCAGTTTGTTTTATTTTTGCTTTGCCCCTCCCCTCTACAATGCTTCGGCGCTTGAGGGTATGTACAATAAATAAATAAATAAATAAACAGCCACACTCACAGTTCAGTTTCATGCACTCATTTCGTTTCAAAGCGAGTTTCTGTTTGCTTCAGCTCGCTTGGTGGCGATTTCGAAACTATACACTCCTGTGAAAACGGGGCATCATTCTTAGGTGGGACGAAAGCAGGAGCGGACCCAAAAAAATGAAAGTCGTTTACAACTCTGTTACGCCGAATTAGAGCGCAGCTTTTGAGGAGGAGGATGGAAGGGTACTGAGGGGGATGGAAGGGTATTCCCTTCTAACTCCTCCTCACCTCGTCATCCTGCCTGCTACTCCACCACGGGGTCACGTGACCTCAGGGGGGGTCACGTGACTCCCTTGAGGTGACGTGACCCCCCAGAGGGGTCCTGAGGACCCGCCTCAGGACCCCCCTTAGGGGGGCCATGAGGACGTTTCGGCACGGTGCCGAAACGTCACCATGCCGAAACGTCGCCGCGGTTACGCCGACGGCGACGCCGCTCAAGCCGGAAACACGCGCCTAGAGGCCTGACCACACTAGCGTGAACGGCGCCACCGGGCTAAGTCGGCGGGCGGCACCGCCGTCCGGCGTCCCAACGCGACGAGTCCACATTGGCCTCCGTTTTGCGGGCGACACGTGACAGCACTGGATCTCACGATCGCGCCTCCCGTCGTATTTTCTGCTCTTTCGTTGTCTGCTCTTCGTTAGATATATTCGTTTTGGCTCTCATCTTTCGCATATATCATCATCGAAACCGCAATCGCTGCCTACATGGTAGGTGTTCATGATAACCTGGTAATCAGCGTGAATGTGATTATCCTAGCCCGCTCGTTGATCTTGCGACGTCGCCGCGTTCTGAAGGGGAGGAGGCACAGGTTTTGGGTCCGGCCGAGTCGGTTCTACCGAAACACCAAAGGACAGGTCAGTGCTTTGCTGCCCCGGCGCCGCGCCAGAGATGAAGGCTACTTTCGTAAGTGTCACCAAATCAACACGACATCAGTCACAACGCAGACGACATCGTAAGTGTCACCAAATCAACACGACATCAGTCACAACACAGACGACATGCCAGAAGTGCCACGGAGAAACTCACTTGTAATTCCGAATTCCTCTCCTATAATTTCCCAGCGATTGTTCTTAGCGTCACTATCTAGGTAGTCTGGCTGCGTCTTGTCATATAAAGAGGGGAACAGTCGCACAGTTTCAAGCAACCGCTCCTTTGGGGAAGGCATCGGGGGGAAATAGGGATAGCAGACGACACGAACGTCCTTCGGAACGTGAAACACGCGTGGAGGACCGGCCTGAGCGTTGCCATGGCATCGCAACGTCACTATCTACGCCAACTCCCATTGGCTCCTCTCTTCTGCGGCGCGGAGCGGCGAGCTCCGAACTGCGCAGGAGCGGTTGGCTCTGCGGCGCTGTACGTCGCGCCGGTGAAGCCGAAAACCGGTTTTGGTCGACAGCCGGCCGCGCCGACCGTCGCGCCGCAGGCCTCCGCGACGCCAATGGGCGCGTTCAGGAGCGGCCCCGGAGTCAAGGAGTCACTGAATCCTTCCACTGGACGGCCAAAAGTCACTTCCGGTTCACGTAACTCCGGGGCTTCGGAGTCAAGCTCCGAAGCACCGAGTCCGGAGACGGTGCACATAGAGTCAAAGGAGCTAAAGATGACGTAATTTCCTGACTGGTGACGATTTCCGGCGCTAAAAGAGAAACAAACGAACAAAGTGGCTGGATAAGCTGCGTCGGTTCTGTCGCGGGTGTGCGGTTTGCTCGCTTTTGTTAATGAAAAGTGCTCAAGGTAAGACGAATAACGCGTTCGAATTTCTTTTCCAGGTAAGGCTCTTTTCGGAAGATGCATTGGACCGTATTTTGTTTGGTTTGAATATGCTAATAAACAACGTAAACGTTCACTTGACGTCGTGTCTTGGTCGTCGTTGCACGGAAACTCGGTGAATATCGACGATAGTCCTGTCCGCGCTCAACAGAGCAAGGCTGGGTATGAACGCGACTTTGGAAGCCGGTTGGACACTCACGCAGAGCATGATACCGATTAATGTTTTGTTTGCGTAGCTAAATCGCGGTGCACGTTGGCTGAGGCTCGCTTCGGCCGACAAAACCTTGATCGCCGAGCGCGGCCGAACTGCCCGTGTGTATTTATACGAATACATTTTATAGGAAGTTCGTTACGAAGGGCAGAACAAATGTATGGCCGTATAAAAGTATCGCAACCGGCGGCGTAGATTCGCCGAGCTCTATATTTTGCGTGGGATGACGACGTTTTTTGTCGGTTTTTATAACAGGAGCTGCCTTTGCACCGCCAAGCGAAGGGCTCGATCGCGTTGCATTGCTTCGAACAGCAGCGCTGATGTGTACAGTCACACGCTTTTTCTTCAACGACCTTGTAAAGACTCCTTCAATACCGGCGTCAAATAAAAGCGATCGTGCTCGCCATCGTCTGCTTCCAGTTTATTCGGAGACCGTCTGGCACAGGGGAGGAACCGGAAATTGCGTAGAAGCAGGTTTCTGGTTTTTTTGCCGTTCAGTAGGCACTCCGATGACTCCGACTCGAGTGACTCCGTTCGGAGCTGAGGGAGCCGCCACTGGACGCGCCCATTGTGGTCGTGCCTTAAGAGCTGCGCTCTAAAACGGGACTGTCCCGGTCAAAACGGGATGTCTGGTCACCTTAGCCAAACTGCATTGCTGGTTGCCTACATGCACACCAATAAGCCCGTTTCAGTATGACTTAGCAAACTGTGGAAGCTACGACTCACTGGGCCAATTAGAGCGTCGCATAGAGACAGGTGGCATCTAGAATGGACGCCTGTGAGACGCTGTCACGTGTTTCACTCCAATTAATTTACTGGCTCATCGGGATTCGTAGAAATTGCCGTGTGCCGTTTGCCTGCTTACACTGAGAAGGAGAGGACGGCGGCGCGCGGCGCCGCAAAGTCGCGGAGCCTGCCCTGCGGCTGGTCCATATCACATGAGCGAATGACGTTTTAGCGAACAGCGACATTTGAGCGAATCGACGTTTTAGCGAATAACGAGGGCGCGCGTTAACCCATTCGCCGCGTTGCGCTTACGCCGGTTCGCGGCGACAGTCTGTGGCGGCTCATTACAAAAATGTTAACCCATTTGGCCCACCCGAAAACGCCGCTTTGCGGCGTCAGACTATTCGTTAAAGCGTCATTCAGTGAAACGTGGGCGTTCGCTAAAACGTCATTCGATCAAGTGAGTGCCTCCTGCCCCACGGTCGCGGCCGGGTTGCCGGCGCACCGGCTGGACGCGACTTCGAGGCGCGAATTGCCCGGACTTCTCGGGCTTCGTGCAAGACGCTGTGCTCCCCTTGCCCGTTGTTTACTCATGTTGCGTTTTTACATTATTATGGTTGAATGCATAGGTACTCAGAGTGAGGTAAAAAGTTCTTGTAAAACAAAAAGAATATCTTTGATAAGCAACTTTTTACAATTCAATTCTAAAACACATCTTATCGCTTGAACGCCTATGACACATATCGCCCGTAATGAAATTTTAGAATCGTGTCGCAGAGGGCAAAATTGATCAGCGGGTCTATGAAGTGTGCTGCGGCGTTGAATGAATACCGTATTTACTCGAGTAATAGCCGCACTATTTATGAACAAGGCCCTTGCGTCTACTTTCCCAGAGAACACATATAGAGCCAATCACTGCGTTGCGTATAAATAACATAGCGAATAACCAGATCGAGAACACGATTCTCTGTAAAAATGCAATCTTCAGAGATGGTATCTTCGCACGAAGTGGTTATCTCTGTCCTGTAAACAGTTGGAATCATGCCGTCAATAGTGGTGATTGGCAATCTGCGTGCTCCGCGGAAAAGCGAACCCTCAGGTTTTCTTTAGAAACAGTGCGGCTATTACTCGAGAAAATAAGGTACTTGTCTCGAACCGATGGTTACAGAAACGCCACGGGTTTGATGATTATGAACATAAATTCTAATATTTCTTGTGAATGTGCGACTAAATTACTAGAGAAACCGTTTGTTATAATTTCCGCGACTTATGAAAACAAATTTCACTCAACTTTAACTTCCCCAATGTGCTGCTAAATTCAGGGAACTAAATGTGCGAAATAATGCTAAATAATATATTGAAAAACACCGCCCAGTTAAATTTTGATATGGGCGGACATAGTGCCCGCGTGAGGTGTTGAGGTCGCAAAGCTGTGCCACTTCATGTCGTGCAAACACGCACACTCAAAGGGACCATGAGACGCCTTCGATATTTTATTTTAGAATTGGAATAGGCTTTAGACAGTGTTGACAAAGTCATTACCTGTACTGACGCTAGTGTGCCGAACAAAGCACTTAAACAGACCCCGCTAGTATTCCCACCGGTAGCGACACCTCGAAAAGACGGGAAGAGCGATTTTCCGTGACGTTCAAGCGTAACATCAGAGTAGGCTCGTAAAGGGCGGTTCACACATGTCTGTGTTTTGAGCTACAGGAACGACAGAGACGACACGAACAACATCACACCGGGACAACCGTGATACATGATTGCCTGATAATGCTGCTCATGGTATTATCTGTCACGCTCTCTAATGTGAACAGAATCGTCACGGTCAGAGTGCCTTCATGTACGCTTTGCTTGGGGTGATGACGTCTGGCCATTTTGTTTCGATCGTTATTTTTATTTTTTGTTCTGAAGCGCGTGAAAGAGCGTCTCAGAGCACGGGCTCGTAGCGCTGACTATGCCAAGGCGACATTTTGTTTCCTTCGATTTCTTTGTGTTTTCCCTATCAGCGCGTGTTGTCGGCATCGGGTACTACAAAGGATGGCGTCACCTTAAACAGAAGGACATTGAGGCACTCTAGTCCTGGTGCCACGTCGTTCATGTCGTTTCTGCCGTTTCTTTCGCTCGTAACGCAGATGTGTGAACCGGGCTTGAGGTAATAGAACGATCTCACCGCCTACTTCGCTACGCCTCCTCTGGCGCAATGCATGCATTCCGGGAACTGTAGTCTCTCCGCACGAGGGTCAACTCCGCTGTAGGCTTGCGCGTGTCGATCACGAACCGTCTCGTGCACTACCGCTGCCTCCTGTGAAGTACAACTATGGCTGCGTCACGCACGCTCCAGTAGGTTGGTTTATTGGTCAAAGCTTGGTCAAAGCGAACGGCGAGCTCTCGTTTTCTTTCTTTGTCAGGAGGTGTCTACAGATACTGCGTTTTACCGGCTGATAACAATAAACTATTGATATGTCGCGCCTGGAATGTTCACTAGAACACACATGGATGAGCACTGTTGAATACTATATGAATAGGATAACGCTTCCAGCGAGAGCTCCAGCACGTAGAATCGGTCAGCTGCCCAATGGCAAAGAAAACGACGTAGACGATAGATCTCTGCCTGCTCCGACTCTACAAGCTACAACAATGTCAATCCCACGTTCATTGACTCTTAAAGACAACTGAAACCGACAGGTTCACCTCTACGTCACTACCTTTTTTGGAACACTTGCTAGACGAGAATGCAAATGTCAGTTTTGGTATTTCGCTTGCATTACTGGACACAAAATAAGCCTCAAATGATTCTATAAAAAAAGAAAGAAAAAAAAAGAGCGGTACACTAGGCCACTACTGCGTCGAGAAACACCCCTTTTAGAAAAAGTTTGGAACGATTCAGCATCTCACGAGCTTCGAGTGTGCACGCAGCCAAGAGAACAACAGAAAGCAGCAATTACGTTCGGCCGTCTGGCTGCCGAGTGCCGAGTCTCAGCTTCATAGGGCACGCTGCTTACGTAAACAAATATCCGCTAGACAGGGCGAGCACGCGCCCAAACGTCACAGCAGCCGCGCAAGGAACGCATCAAATATGCCACTCCTGTTTTTCATTCAGATGCTGCTGCACGCGCCAAGCCCGCCAGCGGAAGGAAGCCTCGTCGCCACGTGCGTCGGTGACGACTGCATCATCCCCACCATCGGCAACGGCACCTCGTCATGGGCGGATCTCAAGCAGAGCCAATGGAAGCCACGAGAACTCGGAACCATGGGACACCAGCCCTTCGATATAAGCCCAGCTACTGCCACTTCGTCCTTCAGTGGGCACAGCAGCCGCGCAAGGAACGCATCAAATATGCCACTCCTGTTTTTCATTCAGATGCTGCTGCACGCGCCAAGCCCGCCAGCGGAAGGAAGCCTCGTCGCCACGTGCGTCGGTGACGACTGCATCATCCCCACCATCGGCAACGGCACCTCGTCATGGGCAGATCTCAAGCAGAGCCAATGGAAGCCACGAGAACTCGGAACCATGGGACACCAGCCCTTCGATATAAGCCCAGCTACTGCCACTTCGTCCTTCAGTGGGCACAGCAGCCGCGCAAGGAACGCATCAAATATGCCACTCCTGTTTTTCATTCAGATGCTGCTGCACGCGCCAAGCCCGCCAGCGGAAGGAAGCCTCGTCGCCACGTGCGTCGGTGACGACTGCATCATCCCCACCATCGGCAACGGCACCTCGTCATGGGCGGATCTCAAGCAGAGCCAATGGAAGCCACGAGAACTCGGAACCATGGGACACCAGCCCTACGATATAAGCCCAGCTACTGCCACTTCGTCCTTCAGTGGGCACAGCAGCCGCGCAAGGAACGCATCAAATATGCCACTCCTGTTTTTCATTCAGATGCTGCTGCACGCGCCAAGCCCGCCAGCGGAAGGGAGCCTCGTCGCCACGTGCGTCGGTGACGACTGCATCATCCCCACCATCGGCAACGGCACCTCGTCATGGGCGGATCTCAAGCAGAGCCAATGGAAGCCACGAGAACTCGGAACCATGGGACACCAGCCCTTCGATATAAGCCCAGCTACTGCCACTTCGTCCTTCAGTGGGCACAGCAGCCGCGCAAGGAACGCATCAAATATGCCACTCCTGTTTTTCATTCAGATGCTGCTGCACGCGCCAAGCCCGCCAGCGGAAGGAAGCCTCGTCGCCACGTGCGTCGGTGACGACTGCATCATCCCCACCATCGGCAACGGCACCTCGTCATGGGCTGATCTCAAGCAGAGCCAATGGAAGCCACGAGAACTCGGAACCATGGGACACCAGCCCTACGATATAAGCCCAGCTACTGCCACTTCGTCCTTCAGTGGGCACAGCAGCCGCGCAAGGAACGCATCAAATATGCCACTCCTGTTTTTCATTCAGATGCTGCTGCACGCGCCAAGCCCGCCAGCGGAAGGGAGCCTCGTCGCCACGTGCGTCGGTGACGACTGCATCATCCCCACCATCGGCAACGGCACCTCGTCATGGGCGGATCTCAAGCAGAGCCAATGGAAGCCACGAGAACTCGGAACCATGGGACACCAGCCCTTCGATATAAGCCCAGCTACTGCCACTTCGTCCTTCAGTGGGCACAGCAGCCGCGCAAGGAACGCATCAAATATGCCACTCCTGTTTTTCATTCAGATGCTGCTGCACGCGCCAAGCCCGCCAGCGGAAGGAAGCCTCGTCGCCACGTGCGTCGGTGACGACTGCATCATCCCCACCATCGGCAACGGCACCTCGTCATGGGCTGATCTCAAGCAGAGCCAATGGAAGCCACGAGAACTCGGAACCATGGGAGACCAGCCCTACGATATAAGCCCAGCTACTGCCACTTCGTCCTTCAGTGGGCACAGCAGCCGCGCAAGGAACGCATCAAATATGCCACTCCTGTTTTTCATTCAGATGCTGCTGCACGCGCCAAGCCCGCCAGCGGAAGGAAGCCTCGTCGCCACGTGCGTCGGTGACGACTGCATCATCCCCACCATCGGCAACGGCACCTCGTCATGGGCGGATCTCAAGCAGAGCCAATGGAAGCCACGAGAACTCGGAACCATGGGACACCAGCCCTTCGATATAAGCCCAGCTACTGCCACTTCGTCCTTCAGTGGGCACAGCAGCCGCGCAAGGAACGCATCAAATATGCCACTCCTGTTTTTCATTCAGATGCTGCTGCACGCGCCAAGCCCGCCAGCGGAAGGAAGCCTCGTCGCCACGTGCGTCGGTGACGACTGCATCATCCCCACCATCGGCAACGGCACCTCGTCATGGGCTGATCTCAAGCAGAGCCAATGGAAGCCACGAGAACTCGGAACCATGGGACACCAGCCCTACGATATAAGCCCAGCTACTGCCACTTCGTCCTTCAGTGGGCACAGCAGCCGCGCAAGGAACGCATCAAATATGCCACTCCTGTTTTTCATTCAGATGCTGCTGCACACACCAGGCCCGCCAGCGGTAGGGAGCCTCGTCACCACGTGCGTCGGTGACGACTGCATCATCCCCACCATCGGCAACGGCACCTCGTCATGGGCGGATCTCAAGCAGAGCCAATGGAAGCCACGAGAACTCGGAACCATGGGACACCAGCCCTACGATATAAGCCCAGCTACTGCCACTTCGTCCTTCAGTGGGCACAGCAGCCGCGCAAGGAACGCATCAAATATGCCACTCCTGTTTTTCATTCAGATGCTGCTGCACGCGCCAAGCCCGCCAGCGGAAGGGAGCCTCGTCACCACGTGCGTCGGTGACGACTGCATCATCCCCACCATCGGCAACGGCACCTCGTCATGGGCTGATCTCAAGCAGAGCCAATGGAAGCCACGAGAACTCGGAACCATGGGACACCAGCCCTACGATATAAGCCCAGCTACTGCCACTTCGTCCTTCAGTGGGCACAGCAGCCGCGCAAGGAACGCATCAAATATGCCACTCCTGTTTTTCATTCAGATGCTGCTGCACGCGCCAAGCCCGCCAGCGGAAGGGAGCCTCGTCACCACGTGCGTTGGTAACGACTGCATCATCCCCACCATCGGCAACGGCACCTCGTCATGGGCTGATCTCAAGCAGAGCCAATGGAAGCCACGAGAACTCGGAACCATGGGACACCAGCCCTACGATATAAGCCCAGCTACTGCCACTTCGTCCTTCAGTGGGCACAGCAGCCGCGCCAGGAACGCATCAAATATGCCACTCCTGTTTTAGAGCGCAGCTCTTAGGCGCCCGTTCCCGGCTTGGGCGGCGTCGGCGTCGCCGTTGGCGTAACCGCGAGTAACCCTCGTAACCCTCGTGAGGGTTACGAGGGTTACGAGGGTTACTCTCACAAGGGTTACCCTCACGAGGATCACGAGGGCTACGAGGCTTGCTAACCCTCGTAACCCTCACGAGTGTTACGAGGGTTAGTTACGCTCAAAAGGGTTACCCTCACGAGGGTCACGAGGGTTATGAGAGTTACTCTCACGAGGGTTATGAGAGTTACCCTCACGAAGGTCACAAGAGTTACCCTCACGAAGGTCACGAGAGTTACCCTCACGAGGGTCACTAGGGTTACCCTCACGAGGGTCACGATGGTTACCCAGGTCACGTGACCCACCTCCCCCGGGTCACGTGACCTGGGGGTGGTCACGTGACCCCTCCCCGAGGCCACGTGACCACCCCCCGAGGCCACGTGACCTGGGGGTCACGTGACCCCTTCCCGAGGCCACGTGACCTCGGGGGGCGGTCATGTGACCCCCCTTGACGTCATCGCCACTAATGACGTCATCAGTGACGTCACTGATGACGTCACCGGCCTCCGCACCGTTATCGTCATCGCCACTGATGACGTCACCAGTGACCTCACTGATGACGTCACCGGCATCCACATCGTCATCGTCATCATCACTGATGACGTCATTAATGACGTCACTGATGACGTCATCGGTATCCGCACCGTCACTGATGACGTCATCGCATCGCAATGGGGTATAGGTGAATGTCGAAACAGTTAATGATTCGATGGTTCAACTAGTAAGCATTTGATGTTTCTATTAAAGAATACAAAAAGCGTCGATCGCCTCGTAGGCCATTCTATATTGTATGCGATTCAGCATTGATTTCGGCCTTGAGCGATGCAAGGCTTTGATAAGGCTGCGTGATAAGGCTTTGTGCAAAGGTTGTTCCAGCCCACAAATCCGGTGACAAACAAAATGTAGCCAATTATCGTCCCATTTCATTGACATGCACAAGCTGCAAACTTTTTGAACACATAATTTCTAAAAGTCTTTATGCTTTTTTCGAAACAAAGAACATTTTTCACAAGAGCCAACATGGATTCCGGCGAGGTCTGTCAATAGTAACACAATTACTAGGTGCATTTGGTGACTTTTCCTGCTCTTCGAACGAGAGAGGCCAAATAGACGCGGTTTGTTTGGATTTATCGAAGGCTTTCGACCGAGTTTCACATAATGGACAGATACAAAACTATTAAAATACGGCGTTAATAAGCCGGTAATTGCGTGGATCCAGGCTTACTTGTCTAACAGAACACAGTTTGTGGCAGTCAGCGGAGCAGTGTCGACCACCCGCAGGGTTACATCGGGGGTCCCGCAGGGATCGGCGCTGGGTCCAGTCTTGTTTTTATGTTACATAAACGACATCGGGAATGATCTCAGCCCCAACGTTACAGCTAGGATGTTTGCGGACGACCTCCTGCTTTATGCTAGAATACGCAACCCCATGGATCAAGAAAACTTAAACTCGGCTATCAACTCTGTTAAGAAATGGTGTGAAAAATGGGGTATGAAAATTAATCCAGGTAAAACTGTATCCGCCAGAATCACTGGTAAAAAAGCGAACATCCTACCCTACACATATCGGTTTGGAAACGATCCCATAGCTCTAGTTGATCACTTTAAGTACTTAGGAGTTACGATATCAACCGACCTCACATGGCATCGCCACATCGACAATGTGTGCAGTACGGCTCGCAAAAAGTTGGGATTTTTGAAGCGAAACCTAAGCAAAACCACAAGTCAGGTGAAATTGACTGCACACACAACATTTATACGGCCCACCTTAGAAAATGCCTGCGCGGTGTGGGATCCGTACCGACACAATCGAATCGAAAAATTGGAAAAAATACAAAGACAGGCTGCTCGCTTCATCCTTTCGAGATACCGCCGAATGGACTCCGTTACTAACACGCTCGAACAGCTCAGTCTCCAACCTCTTCACACCCGCCGAGAGATAGCAATGCTAAAGGTTATTTATATGTTTTCAAAGGACTTACTAAATATGGCCACGTATGATTTTTTACAACCACGTATTACTAGACCAGTAAGGAGGGTACACAATAGGGCTATGCAAGTTCCGCGAATTAATAATGACACATACAAGTATTCATTTTTTGTTAGAACAATTGAAAGGTGGAACAAGCTTCCCGAAACTGTTGTGAATTGTGACTCATTAGCCTTATTCGAGAAATGTTTACTTGAATTATATTAGACTCTCCATTTCTGTTTATGAATGTGTAAAAGAAGTGTTTTTTTCTTGGTTAGATTCATTGATAGCTTGTGTAGCGTGATGTGTACCAGTGCGGTTTTGCAAATTCATATGAAATGTAAGATGTGTTAAGAAATGTATATAACATTGCATGATTTAAAACTGACGTTCCACTCCTGTAAAGCGCCCAGAAGGGCGCACAGTATTTACAAAAAAAATAAATAAATAAAAATCCAAAAAGGCCGCCACGCCGCACGCACCACTCCAGCAACGTAAGCGCACACCGCACTGCGTAAAACGAGTGAGGAAAATATGCGCTTGCGTCACCTGTGCCCTGTTCGTAGCGGACACCATACTGCGCTGCGAACACGTGAAGAACGCGAGACGCCAAGAAGCCAACGTCGTGTCGATGAAAGAGAGAGAGAAAATGTCGCCTAGGCGTCCAAGTAAAAAAAAAACGTGTCGACAAAAAGTATATAGCAAGCTCTCTCGAGCATCGAATGTCGAAACGATCTGCGGATGACACATCGATGAAACGAAAGTCGAAGAAACGATCTGTCTATGAAACCTTGTTCGATGAACTGATTGCCCATTATCGAACTGCGCACCAAGAATGACGCGACTTGTCACGGGAAAAGTGGCGCGCCCTTCGTGATCGTGAGCGCGACAAAGAGACACACGGGGACGACCCCAAATGCTTAAACCACCCCAAACCAAACCAGGCAAAGTCATGCCAAACCAATCCAAACGAAACCAACCCAAGGACGGCTGCACCTATCAAGATAATAAATGCTGGCTGTATCTTATAAAGGCCGAGATGACTAAAAACAGTGCCGGCCGATGATTCCTTAAATCGCAGCCTACACCGGCAGGCACGGTCGATCAACAAAAGCAGAAGCAACTCTGGTGAGAAGGAAAACTCGGCTGACGGACACCACTGCCCACAAAGATTATGGTGAGATTTCAAACCGGAGGTACATCAAGTGAAACCACCCTACCAAATATTACAACCCTCCCAAAACAGAAAAAAAAACAAAAACATTTGGTCGATGCATATGTTTACTATATATATATGCTGCATAAACTTCCGTAGAAGTACGTGTGGGTGGCACAGCAAAAGAAACGGGAGTTATATATGTAGTAATCGTTTATTTTTTGTTTTGTTTTCATTGTTCACTTTATATTGACGTATAATTCCACTCCTCTCTGTAATGCCTTCGGGCCCTTGAGAGCATAATAAATGAAATGAAATAAATGAAATGAAACGAAATTTGTGTACGAATGAGCGAGGCATCCACAGCGAGGCGATTCTCTAATCACTGCGATCTTGTCTGTGTAACCTGCTGGAAGGCGAGTTTGTGTTTTACCGCCGCCCTTGTCAGCAGGCGAAAGTTCAACACATCCACTTTCGTCAGCTTGCATTAAGTTTCTTTCGTCATTATTCCAGGTTAACGAAATTTGGTAGAAATGCGTGCAGCATAAACATAAACATAGTGCATTTCTTTCAAATTGGATAAGCGGTTCAGAAGTTCACTGTTTTGGAGGAATTTCCCCACCGCACGACTCACGCGAAGACAAATCAACGGCTGGTGAGAAACAAAAACAAAACAATAAACACGAAGAAAGCGATTTGAAAGCGTGATGACCTGTGACTGTCATGAGCGTGAGGACCTGTGTGAGTGTGAGGATTGTGAGGAGCTGTGAGTGGGAGTACCGTAAGGACCGTGATGACCTGTTAGTGTGAGGACCGAGAGGACCTGTGAGTGTGAGTGCCGTGAGGACCCTGATGACCTGTGAGTGTGATGAGCGTGATGACCTGTGAGTGTGATGACGTGTGAGTCTGATGATTCGTGATGACCTGTGAGCGTGAGAACCGTGAGGACCTGTGAATGTGAGTGCCCTGAGGACCTTGATGACCTGTGAGTGTGATGAGCGTGATGACCTGTGAGTGTGAGGACCGTGAGGACCTGTGAGTGTGATGACCTGTCAGTCTGATGATTCGTGATGACCTGTGAGCGTGACGACCATGATGATGACGGCGAGTGAGGTTTGGTTTTGTGTTGAACCGTGAGGGTGAGTCCGGGTGATGTCCCTATTTTTAATAAATCGTGATCGTGAGTGGGCGTGAGTTCTGATTGCGGAAAAAATGGTTATCGTGAGTTTGAGTGAGAACAGCTTGAAATGCCGGCCTATGGAAGTGACACTCAGCCGAAACATCTGTCCGGTACGTTCCGCTCGTCGAATATACGTGTTTGCTTTTTAAACTCCTTTGCCCCTTTCTTAACGCTTGCGCTCGAATATAACTGTAAATCCTATTGAGAGTCTTAAAACCGCCAAATAGAACGATCGGAGGTATCCCGTCGAACGTGCACTGCTACCACGGCTACTTTGCCGAGACAACCTATCGTTTCGTATCGTCGAGCGTCGTAGCGACAGCCAGCGCCCTGTCTCTAGCGCCCCCTAACCACCTGCTCTGGGCGAATGCGCAATATGGCTTTGCATCTTCTGTTTGTGAAAAACCATTTAATCTTCATTAATGTGCTCAGCACACATTTTTCAGTAAGATTTAAATTATCCTGCCAAATCTAAAGTGTGCACTAAAGATGAAAAACAATGTCTGATTTTGTATTGTGTTTTTTTTCTAATACCATGATATTTGTCTTCTTTTAAACTAACCCTTCAATTTGTTTATCTAATTTTTTGATGTTTTATATACTTATCCATGCTGCTCTGCATAGTTTTCACATTTACGCAAAATTTATGCGTATCGATTTTTTGTGTTTTTCACGATATTTTTTGTATTTAATATTAACAACGTCCGGTAATCTGGCTAGGGTCATGCTATACCACGTACTCATTAAGCCAATTGATGCGCATCCGGAAATATGCAAATTGATGGAGGCCGCAAAAGACATTTGCACCATAACTCATAACCGGGCACAAAGAAATACTAAAGATATTGTTTTCCTCCAGATTTGATTTCGAAATTGCAGGAAATTTTAGACATTTGAAATATAAATTAGTGTGCTGTTGTCCGTGGTAGAGGCAAAAAATTGATTTTATAATCTGTCGTGTGAACTCCTCATCCGCTGTTTAAAGATACTAAGCTTTCTGACAAATACTGAATAAGTCACACAAAAGTGGTTGCCAACTATGCGCAATACCATAAAACGGTAGACATTTCATGTTTACAATACGCTAAAACTTAGCAAACAATAAAGTGTAGTTAATAACACTCCGGAAGTTGTAAAAAAAAAGGTAATTCTTTTGAACTAAGAAGACACAAAAAGAAAATCGCTCAGGCGTTAAAGCCTCGACGTTCGGAGAGGTACTTCACTTTCAGGTTCGGCCACTTGATGTCAATGACCTAGCTAAGAATAAAGAATTCGAAATCTGTCGTTTGTGCCAGCTTTCATTTTAGAAATGCCCCCAACACTCGTCTGTTCGTTTTGTTTTGTTTGTTTTTCTTGTGTTTGTTTGTGTATATTTGTCTTGTTTGCTTTATTACCTGGTTAAAAAAATAATTCTCGCACATTAGAGGGGAGGGGGGGGGGGGGGGAAGTCGCAGTGTTTATTATTCGGTAAGACGAACCGGAAAAATCGGCGCCTCCACTTAGGAAACCCAAACTTTCACAGAATGTGCATTTAGGTAGTGCATTTTATCTTAATAAATTTCAAGGCGTAGATCTCTTTCTGTATAACATTAAACTAACAAACCTGACAATTTCAACAGCCCACGTTTTAGCAGACGGCCGAGTTAGCAATGGAGGTAACTTATTGTGTCACAGATTCCCAGAAATTGCTGCCATCGTATGCTTGCGCTTCTTTTAAGCCGGGGTCACACTGACGTGTGCAGACTGTCGTTCGTATGATGTGTAAGAGTGTGATCCCGACTTAAGCCGGGTTCGCACTGTTAGTGCATCATACAAAGGACAGTCTGCAAACACGAGTCACCGCAATATCCTTGGTTCGAATACCGCGTCCCAAGTTTCCTCCTCTAAATCATTGTCATGCCGGCATTCGAAGCACTGGTCTCTCAGTGACTCGCGTTCGAATCTGTATGCAGACTGTCTTTTGTATCATGTACGGCGTGCGGCCGTAAGGACTAACGCCTTCGGAATACTTTGATGAATTTGTATTCCAAGCGCACATACCTAAAACTGGGCAGTCGAACACAGTTTCGCAAGACGTTTTATCTATATTTTTTTCAAAGCCTAATTCAGAGGCGATAAAATCATAAAAATAAGACACAAACGGCGTCTCGTTTCCTATGCCCTATACCGGATGTTCGTCGTCTGCACACCGGTTTGTGATGTTGCTCCCAGGTAGTCATTGTTCATATAGTGGCACGAATGACAACGGATGAGGCGATGATAACTGAAGAAACTAAACGTTTAATAGGGCGAACTTGCGCCCTAAAATAAAAAGGAAACAGAAGATAACACAAGAGCGGCGCGAGCGTCGAAGTCGGCGTAACAGCAGAGTCGAACGCTGGGGCGAGACTGACTCCGCTCGCCTTGCGGAGTCCCTTATGTACCCTCGTAGGTTTCTAAATAAAAACCTACGAGGTTCTATCCAAAATCCTAAAAATACAACAATATACAAGATTTGTCATTCGACTGTTCCTGACACCCGAAGCGTTGACAATGTCCGGGGTGCATTTCTTTTTTCTCAAAATTCTTTTTTGGGGTTTTTGGGACTTGCCAATAAGGCGGATTCGTCCTTGTCAAGACGTTTACAATCATTCGCAGTATTCTGCTGCTGACATCAATAAACTAGCAAATAGAAATAGCACTACCTAAATGGGCATTTGGTGAAAGTTCGGACTTCCTATGCGGAGGGGCCGATTTTGCCGTTTGTTTTACAGAAGAATAACCACGGTGGCCACCCTTTATATGAGAATTATTTAAGATAATCCTAAATCATTAAACAAAACTGTTTCCAAACTATTCTCGCTAATTTTGAATGCTATGTGATTATAATGAAGCGATTTTCATTGTAAGGAACGGCAGCACTACCGTGAATTAGTCGAGGATGCTTGCTCTAGTGAACTTAACATTCACATGTCAAAAGTAATGTTAGAGCCGGGGTCACACTGCTCATACATCATACAAAAGATAGTTTGCCAACACGAGTCACCGCAATGTCCGTGGTTCGAAGGCCGCGTGCCAAGTTTCTCCTTAAACTCACTGCCATGCGGCATTCGAAGGAGGGATTTCGCGGTGACTCGCGCAAGAATCTGTATGCAAACTCTCTTTTGTACGATGTATATGCAGTGCGACCCCGGCGGTTTAAATTCAATTAATTATCACAATAGCTCTTCCCACAAACAAGAAAAAATATCGGGAAACGAGCGTATTGAAATATCCTACTTGATATCACATTCTTCGAAAAGGACTGAATCCCAAGATTTTGCAATAACCGCGGCTTGTATTCGGCGGACTTAAACTTTATATTTCGTCGTCGTTTGAAAACTCAGTCGATCTCAAAGCGTCCCCGACACGGCGCGTGTTCCAACATTTGAAATGATGAAGGATTTGCAGTGAGACCAGCTCGTAGTCGAAGGCCATAAAGTTTGTATTTCGTGACCAGTTCAGAGCTCGGCCGATATCAAAAAGTTCCTGGATGAGGCGCGCGTGCTCGAATTCGAAATGACGAATGAATGTTTGAAAATAGTCGAACCATGTCCAATTACATACACGTTTACTCAAATACGGCTCATTTTAGAAGGTTTGTCATAGCAGCAGCTTGTAGTTGAAGCCCTAAATTTTGTGTTTCCTCGACAGTTAAGTTTGCGCCCGAGCTCAAAACGTTTCTCGATGAGGCACGGATACCCAAATTTCTAAAGACGAACGGATGCATAAAGACGGCTGAACCGTCGCCCACTTTGAGAGTGGTTTTAACAAAACGTACTCATTTTTAAGTATTTTTCGTAATACCAGGATGCGCTCGAGGGCTCTACATTCTATACTCCGTCTTTAGTTTGGGACTGAGTTGTCCTCAAACAGTTCTCGGACGAGGCGCGGAGGCCCGAATTTCAAAGGACGAATGAATGCGTAAAAACGGTCGAACCATCCCCACTTTGGGGCGATGCTACTGGGTATGTATCGATTTTCGATGATTTCGCATGATGGACGCTGATGACAAAAATATCATCCGTGTTTTCGCACCACCAGCCTTGCGCCTCTTGTACGAGTGGTAGCAATAGTGTACCACCGTCTTCCCAAGTGCTGCGATTTGTTTTCTAAAATTCACTGATTTTGTGGTTTTTGATGACGCAGATCAAGTTTCTGATATAAACCAAATGTTTATTTTTACTAACTAAAAGCTATTCAAAAATTTTTAGTTAATTATTCAACTTATTGTGATGACTAGCTCTATAAATATTGTCCACGTGGCCGTATAACTTACGTGATTGCACTGCATTAGTGTAGCCTTAACTGATTTTCAAAAATGATGTGCCAGGCCTAAACTAAGCACCCTGTATAGACGCTTTAGACACGCGCCAGATTACAGCCACCATTGCTGACCTTCTCTTGTTTCTGCCCAGATGCCCAGCCACTGAGGCGGGCGTCGACTAGCCTCCACAAAGGCCTACGCTGGGAAGAAGGACAAAGTAGAAGCTAAAAGGTCAATAAGCAAGCCTGCTGTCTTAGTGATGAAGTGAAGTGAACGGGAAAAGAGAAAACAAAAATTGAAGGTCGGTTATGGCGGCGCCTACACACAGCTGCCCTAAAGCGTCTATACATTATACAAATGTAATTAATTAATACATAAGCTGGCGCTCCATCCTACGTCCTGTGCGGAATTAACCATTAATCTTAGCGTACTATTTTATGCTTGATGCTCACTCACAACAGTGAATGTACGAAACTATATCGCACTCCAAGAACTATAAGAACTATAGAAATCCGTGCGATGACTTCTTCGAAATTGTTTAGAAGTTTCAATGTTCTTCGTTTGATCGCGGTATCGCCATGAAATAACAAGGGAGGATGATCAAGTTATCAGTACGTTGCAAACGCGAGAAACTCATTATTTCATTTTTTTCTGTTTTTAAATTAAATTATTTTCTCACTCGGCACACACTCCGATATGGCGGGAATTCGCACTCGACGTAAACGTTAAAGGTGAATACGCCACGTGAAGACAGATAAGTGAGCTGCAAGCACCTGTCGCAAATATCTGGTCATGATTTACGCATAGGCGCTCCGAACAGACAATGCACCCCGTTAACTGCAGGCTGCGCCTATCGAGCGGTGGCGCCACAACTTGTATTCATCGCTAACTCGGTCATCTACGAACAAGTCCGCGTTTGACCCTGGTAAGCTTGTTGATATCGTTTTTACAGGAAGAAACCAAAGCCTTTGAATTTCGCAAGGTAAACTACCCTACCTAAATACCCGTTTGGTGAAAGTCTGAGTATTCTATGTGCAGGCGCCGATTTTTCAGGTTCGCTTTACAGCGTAGGATGCACTGTACTTAGCTGCCGCCACACATATCTGTGATGGTATTCGTGGCACTCCAAATATCGGATTAAGAAAGTGTCCTCTGGCGCGCCCGGCTTGATTTTTTTGTTTTGTTTAATTGGCTAGGTGGTTTCGAAAGTGTTTCAGTAATGGGATTTGAGTCATTTTATCGTATTGTGCCCCAGTGCCATAAGCATTTAGCTCTGTTTGAGACCTTCTATCTGTACGCTTTGTTCGTCGTCTTCCCTGGTACACTAGATACTGGGAAAGTGGCCAATGCAACTGTATAGTTCTCATTGTGCTTCATGAAATGAGTAGTTTTACCTTAACCTCTTCATTCTTGGTAAGCCGATCCAAATTCCAGGTTACAGGTAGTTTTATAAAGACATTCCTTGAATACCGAGATTTTGCTATTCACACACCGGCGACACAAGCGCACATCTTCGCATTGCCACCACATGTGGCGTCGGTGCTTGGCGTCATTGAAAAATAATTTCCTTGCCTTGAAATGCGCAAAAACAGCAACACCATTGTGCGAGATATGGGGAGATCAACATGATAATTAAGTTCATTTCATGCACAGTGCCAAAGGCGCTCATATTGGCGAGGAACGCTTTCAGTACGATGATGCTTGATTGGTGGCGTGCGAGACCAAAAGCGTCGCTGTGATCGGCCTTTCACGATTTCTGCTCTCATCGACGGGAATACGAGCAAAGTCGGACTCTTTCACCAGATTTCCACCGCACGTTTTACTAGCCGTCGAAGATGTCGCACCCTTCTAGTAATCTTGGTTGTGACGACAGGTGTGGGAACCATACAGGCCCGTTTACACACTTGCGTTTGAATACAACCTACTGTGAAAAAGATCGGATTTTAAGCCTCTTAGGCTTAGGACCAGCTCCGCAGCCGCGCATCCGGTCGTTGGCTGTTGCGAGTGACTTAAAACCCGGTCTTGTCTCAGTCAGTCGTATACTCGAACGCAAGTGAGTGAACGGGCCTTAGGAGGGCGCCACTGAAACATCTCGTCGCCAGTAGCGATCTTGGCGGGACTGATTCAGAACGACCCTTTCGAAACTTAATAGGCTTGAATGGACCGAAATGGCGAGTGCTATGGCAGATCAGCCGCTATCCTTGCGAGGTTTCGGTCGTCTGTATGTTAGTATCTGTTTGCGTCCGGCTAGCAGGCAATGAAGGCAATAGGGCTACTTCCCAGGATCTACACGGTTTTCCGCTCATTTTAATCCAAATAGTGGTCAATTTTGCCCAACTGCCATTCAATTTATTTCAAGCGCCATTCCGTTTAATCTTAGCGCTACCCGATTTAATCCCTGGGTCAGTCAATTTACTCCACGATATATACGTCCACGCTTTTGTCAGTGGTTGTGTTTGGCTTTCATTGTTGATAAATTCGAGTAATTATTTACACAATTAGATTTTGTTGGGGACCACTGATAAATTTTTAACTTTAGCTGAATTGACGTTTGGTTTCCTCTGTCCAATTACTCCGACATATTATTTATACAGTTCAGGTAATATAAGTACAAATGCAATTTGTGAATACACTTTTTGTTACTTCTTGCTCTTATTGACACCGCTGACTTAAAATCGCTTCCACTTCTAATTACTTCGACCTATTAATAACAGTATTTGCATAATAAAAGTTCAACAAACATTTGTATAACACTCTCGATTACTTCGAGGAATTATTAACAAAAATATAGCATCGTACAAGCTCATTTGATATTCTGGTTACTTTTTGGTTATATAGCTATTATTGACAGAACCAACTTTATACAACAAAACATTTCATTACTCAATCGATAACTCTTAATTTATATTGACAAAGCGATCTCATAAAGTTCAGCTAAGTGTTTGATTACTGCTTTGATTTGTCCGTGTTACTATTCACCCAACTGACTAAATTAAGTCAGATAACTTAGTGGTTATTTTCTATCTTTCCCCGCTATATTAGTCACAGAACTGAGTTAATATCAGCATTATTAACATCTTGATAACTTTGAGTAACTAGTGACCTATTTGACTTTGTATCGGGCTAGCTGACAGTTAAGTACTCTTTATTTTCATGTTCCCTTGCGGTCAAGTCGGTTTCAGAGCCCGTTCTGCCCTCGCACTTTATATGATACGTCTCCTTTAACTAGAATGCAACTGGAATTTAACAGGCTTTATCAATCCGCTATAGACATTTTTAGTGACGTGACATCTTTTCGACGTACACTGGAGTCGATAATTTGTGTATAAGTTTGGATCTATGTGGCTGTGTGCATTTCATTTCCAGTGACGGACTGTGTTCTGCTATTTAGGCTGTGTTGTTTGTGAACACAAGATACAGATTATTATTATTAGTAGTAGTAGTAGTAGTAGTCGTAGTTAAAAGTAGTTAGTAGTAGTAGTAGCGGTAGTAGTAGTAATAGTAGTAGTCGCAGTATCCTCACTCTCATTATTACCTCGAGCGTTTATACCACGGAGGGATTTCTTCTCGGCTTAGCTCCCATTTTGATCACTCTTTTTATTACTTCGATTTTCTATTGACCCAATGGAGCTTGATTCGTCCTAATTGACATCATGATTACTCTTGGCATTACTTTGAGCAAATTAAAGTCTAACCGATGTATTGTGAGCACGAGTCACATCACGATTACTCTTTTGATTACTTCGAGTGACTATTGACTAATAAATTTTAATTCGCCCTAATTGACATCTTGATGACTTGATAACTTCGATCTACTATTCAACCAATTTATTTGTTATAAGCCCAATTGATGTTGTGATTATTAGTTCGATTTCTATTAGAGTTACTATTTTCACAATAGACCTTATGTCAGCTAATTAACATTGTTGTGCCTCTCTTGATGACTTCGAGTTATTATGCAACCAGTTCATCTATTATTAGCTCAATTCACAATATTATTACTCTTGTAACTGCTTGAGTTACCTTTGACTCAAATACTTTAATACGGCTTAATTGACATTACCATGGTTATTTTTATTACTTTAAGGTAATATTCGAACAAATTAATTAGTATGAGCTCAATTGACATTATGATTACCCTTTATATTACTTCGAGTTATTGTTGACCCAATTAACTTTAATTCGGCCTAGTTGACATTTTGGAGACTCTTGATTACTTCGAGCGAATATTCAACCAATTGAATTATTAGAAGCCCAATGGACATGATGATTACTACTTTGATTACTTCAAGTTACTTTTCACCCAGTAAAATTTAATTCGGCCTACATGACATTTTGATGACTCTTGATTACTTTAAACTAATATTCAACCCATTGGTTTATTATAAGTTTAGTTGACTATATGATTACTCTTTGATTACTCTAAGTTACTAATGACCCAGCTCATTTTAATTCGGCCTAATTGACATGGTGATGCCGTTTTGATTGCTTTGAGGTAATATTCAACTAAATAGTTTATTGTGAGCTCAGTCGACATGATGATTAATTACTCTTTTGATCATTTTGAGTTACATATTGACCCAATGGACTTTAGTTAGGCATAATTGACATTTTGGTGACTCCCCTGATTACTTAGAGTTATCATATCACCAACCATACATGGGTAAATTACTTTCAAAATGTAATTTAATTACAATTACAATTACGTTGCTCCAAAAGTAGTTTAAATACAATTACAATTACTACTACGTGAAAATATATTAATTACAATTACAAATTACTTTTAAGAAGTAATGCAATTACTTTACAATTACTTATTCCTGAGAGCTACCCACCTCGGGCCATATAACTTTAATCGAGTTACATGGCCGCTGTATAAACGTCACGTATTGTACTTTCCTTTTAGGAAATTTGTTAAATGAATTATAGAACTTGACAGTTTGGAGTAATTAACTCCTGCATTCTTATATTCTCAATAAATTAAATTAAACTATTTTATGTGCTCGAAGACGCCAGATCGCTAAGTAAAATTAGGTTAACACACTTTTGTTAGCGAGGCAAATAAAAAAAGCTACAATTAGTCATATTTGAATATTTTATTAGTGTTAATATCAAACTACAATCGACATGCACTAATACAACCACATACACCTAAAAACGTTTCATGCTATTGTAAATCACGTAGACTGAGTTTAAAAAAAGAAAAAAAAAACTCCAAAGACACTTAAGATTTTCTAGCGTGTCGGAATGCGAAAGCATTTGTATACGTAGCGTACTTCTACAAGCTGCGCGCCGCGCTGAGCCCGGCCGGGCGACTTCTGCGGAGGCTGCCCGGGCGGGCTCTGCAGCCGGCTGCCCTGCAAAGCCCGGCCACCTCTCCCTCTTACCGGAGGCTACAGTTCCTAGCCTACACTCTTAATCTGGGGCCACCTAGGGAGCCACCTATAGCCGTGACAAATGAGATCCAACTTGTCACGGCAAATTTTGGGGCCACCTAAAATTGCCAGCTCGTTTGCCGTCCCTTTTTAGGCGGCCCCAAAATTTGCCGTGAAAAGTTGGATCTTGCCGGCCCGTTTCTTAGCTGGCCCGTTTTCTAGCTGGCACGTCTTCTAGGTGGCCCGTTTTCTAGCTAGCCCGTTTTTTAGCTGGCCCGTTTTCTAGCTGGCCCGTTTTCTAGCTGGCCCGTTTTCTAGCTGGCCCGTCTTCTAGGTGGCCCGTTTTCTGCTGGCTATAGAAATGTCCCGTCGTCCACTCCCCCGCAGAGTATCTCGGAGGGTCCAGGACTGTAATCCACGAAGAAAGCCAGGGAATTGAGAGGTACAGCAAATATTCACCGTAAAAATAAAGCTGTGACGTACCACTGAGCCTGACGTCTTCTTGTGAGACGGCATGCACATAGTCACGTCGCAACTTTATTTTTGAGTCGCGAAATATATTGGAAAAGCATTGCCAAGCTCAACTTGTATACTTTAGAGATTGACTTTCCAAGTGCTCTAGGGGAAAGTAAATATACAGGAATTGTCTCAAGGGCAAGGCCGATGGTTTCTAAACATTTAAAAGAACAGTGGGTCCGCAGGTAAACAATCCATTTATTTGTTTAAATTAGATGCACAGCTGAAGATACAGGTGGTGCTTTGTTCTAATAAATACCAAATTCAAACAATAAAATAGAAACGTAAATGAAAATTTGTATCACTTGCTGAAACATTGGTGGAAACATGGTTGTTGCTTTCACTTGACACACTTGACGAACTAGGACCCGCCGCAGTTGAATGTGCGCTCTCCGAGCCAAGTGTGTTGCAGTCAGCCGGAGCTTCGTGCCACAAGACGGGTCTCCGCGGCACGTCCGAAGGCCAGTTGCCTCTGTCGTTAAGGCACCATGCTGCTGCGATTAAGAATTTTCAGCATTTTATTATAAAAGAATAAGGAACAGGGAACATGTCTTGTATATTAATTACGTTCTAAAATTTATCAAGCAGCTTTTCTTTAGAAAGTAGCTTGCTGGATGTTAAGTCTATTCAGATGCTGAGTCATCGGCCACAAACGTGGCCGCTAACATAACGTTTATTCATATGCTCTACGGAGAAAAAAGCAAAAGAAATTTGCCAATAAGATAACCGCCTTGCTTTCGGCGGCCATGCTTGTTTGTAGTTACTCGACATTAAAAAGCAGTCTGACGTCATATGGATAGACCCTATAGCTTTGATGGCAGTTTGAAGAGTGGGAACAAAACAGTAAATTTTGACGCCACCTGCAGGCAGGGGAGCTGAGGTTGTCCACTTGCCAGGATCCACGTACAGGTCCATGGCTGAATCATACAGGCTGCGTCATGAAACGCTGGCTAAATCGTTGCTCAAAAACTACACGTTGCACATAAAAAGCTAATTTGGTTTAATATGAAAATTTATAAAGTGTGATGTTCAAACAATTATGGTGTCAAAAATTTTGAACAATTAACTTTCTGTAATTACTAAATTTAAAAGTATGGTCAGGTCAGGGTAAAGACCTTGCTAAACTGCGTCATATATTGTAAAACAAATAGTTTGACATATTATATTCAAAAATATTGTTTAATACAATGCATTTCTTAAATTCAGTTACCCTATGAAACCTTATAAACTCATTCACACAAAAAGAACGTTTCGGCCGATGTCGACGGCTGCGTGAGCAAACGAGTCTGCACACACACGGGCAAACTTAGTGTGTTCTAGATGTTTCATTCATCATCGATTTTAGTATAAATGTTCCTTGTGTGGCCGTCCTCCTTTGCTCAACGCGATTATCGACGCCGGCTGAGACGCGCGACTATATACCTCGGACGGGGCAAGCTGATGAGTGTGCCGTATACGCCGCGCTCTATCGGCGGACACTTCGGCAAGAGAAAAGTACACCCTTATAAAGTATTTACACCTTGTCGCTGTAAAATGCTGGTGTCCACCGTCGAGGCAAAGCTGGATAGCTTTCTTTGCCTCACCTTACCATAGGCAAACCGTAAGGGCTGCGACTGTGACCCGATAACTTTAAAAATTGTCACCACCACGAGTGCTTGTGCACAGCCGAGCCGACGTCAAACGCGAAGAGTCCGCGCTTGTGGCCGTTATGGTGAGTCCATGCTAAGGTGAAACGAAGTAAACCTGTTTTCCGCTTTCCACCGGCTACACCAGCCGGTATCTGAATAATATGAAAGGAGGCGATTCCAAACGTTCTTTTTAGAATACAAAAATATTGTGTATAGATACCTGTATCGTCCAGGACAGGGTCCCACTTGTCCTCAGTTGGCAACAACACAAGTTACTAGTTAGGAACTCTTTCAGCAATGGACTCAAATTCGTTATTAGCCAGTGAGCTACGTAATTACCCAGTCGGTTATGCTGAAAAGGACTGCGCCCGCAGTAACGGAACCAGCCAAGTTGGCTCAGTAGTGGTGGTCGTGCCGCCAGATCAGCGGGCCGTGTGAACCCATCGCATTCACATGTTTCCTCATGGTTACACCGCCCGCGTCGAATTCCTTTGGTGTCTTTCGACGTGAGCATCCTGAAGAACTAACTCACTGTCCCGCGGCTTCGGCGCATTCTCTAACATAGGCTTACATCACCATGATAAGAAAACAAATGTCACCCGCAGATGCTTCCGATTAGATTCGCACTTCGTACGTTTGAAATTCATCGTCCTTGCACGCTGGCTGCGCCCGCGGAGAACACTGTGCGGCTTCTACTGCCGCCATCTAGCGGAGAGCAGTGTGTTTTTTTCCGCTGTTATGCGCATAGCCGGCCCGTTTTTGCCGGCCCTGCACAAACGGGCCGCCAAAAATTACAGGGCCGCCAACGGAGCCACCTATATAGCCATTCGCACTATCAAAGAGGGGAAGAGCCAACTGCAGCCGTGACGTTGTACACGGCTATTTTGACGGGGCCGGATCAGTTCGCGGCTAAGTCCTGAAAACTTTGAACGTCACGGCTATGGCCGTGACGTTTGACGGCCCCAGATTAAGAGTGTATACAGGAACTCTACCGGCGGTCGGGCCGCTGCGCCATGGCGAGGGCTTCTCTGTGGGGTGACGTTTTTTGGAACTATGCCGCGCGCCAGTCAATGGGAGTTCATTTAACAATGCACTGCTACAGGCTTTGCTCCATGTGACAAGGGAATTTAGGTGCTGTTTGGCGTGGCTTCAAAAGCTGATAACGCCGGTTCGCTCCAAGCCGCACACGTGCGTAAGAAGCCCTTTATAAAAAAAAAAAAAAAAAAAAAAAAAAAGGCTTCACCGGAAAACAAGCGTAACAAACAAGCTCCCGACAGTCTAAAGCCGTGTTTTTTGAAGTTTTGAATCTTGTCCAATCAGGTTGGGTGTGATGGAAATGGGTAAGGAAGGAACTCAGAATTCCGGAGTGGTGGTTGTGAGAAGAAAGATGTTATTTACAGAGTAAGAAATGAAAAATGAAAGTCAGATAGAGCACGGAAGCAAGTTACGAGAGTCATCAAAATATGTACAAAGCTCAGTCCGCCGACTTCGCTTACGGCTCACACGATGTTATTGCCGAGAAGACGCCTTGTGTAGTAACGTTGGTTCTGTAGCCTGGCAGGCTGGGTCGGCCCAGGCGTAGGGTTGCTGACTGCAGCTTGGCTAACGGCGGCGGTCCACGGTGTACAAGTTCAAAGTCCCCACGGGCCTGTTGACGCCCTTCCGAAATCTTCCTAGACTGCCGGGGCCCGGGACCGCTGGTGTTGAGCCGGGTGCCGATGCCCAACCGCCTCTTTCAAGCCCTCGAGCGTGTCAAAGGTTCGCTCTCCTCGTGTCGTCCTCTTCTTTTTTTCTTATTCCGATTCCTTGATCCGGTCTTGCAGTCTTCTTCATCTTTGATTATACATGTGATCACAGCGTTCATCTGCGTCGTCTTCCTCGTCGTTTTTTCATCCCACATCATCACATTGAGAAACGGTTGAAAGTGTTAGAGGTTAGAGCAAGAGTAAAGAATGAAAATCTATACAAAAAAGTAGACGAGGGTTGGGAGAGGGAAGAGCAGTGTAGCAACAACAGTTGGAAGTAAGGCGGGGTGAGTCGTGTTAACGAGACCTGCTGCTTCTTCACCTCGATTTTAGGGTAGCACAACTTAATATTAATGCCGGTACGTACAGACGAGTTAGAGAAGAGGGACGTGAAAAACTCATGAAGATAAGAAAATAATTTCATGAACAATGAAAATCCCCAACCTTAACTGAAATATATAAGCGAATATGATAGCGGCGAAGATGCGTAAGGAGAACCTCGAACCAACCTCCCCGCCCCGACCGGATGATGTGATCAGAGCCCGACCAGCTCGACTTCGACCCCCGATGCCCCCGGATGGGAATGAGAAATAAGGAAGACCCCTAGAAACACGAGCAACAGTAAGCAAATGAGACGAAGGGACACTTTACCTACGACAGGAACAAAAAGGGACGCGAACATAGCCCTCACTTATCAAATTATTTCTCAAAGTTTTCATTAAATTCTTTTAGGGTGATTTCAGATAAGATCGACCAAAGGATGGCTAGTCGACATTTTCAAATCAACTGATGTTTTTATATGTTATTGTCTAATGTCTGGTATGAACGAATCCAAACTTAGTTTTGACTAGAAAAAATACTTGGGGACAGGAAAAATCGTAAGGCATGAGGTGGTGGACAGTTGCATTAACGCGCACTGATGGAGGGGGCCCGTTTGAGAGTGAATAACTAAAGCTATAACATTAGGAGAACTCTAATACGTTTTAGGCGCAAACTATGGGTATAGCTTGCTTGTAATATAAAGTAATCATATTTATTTAAAATTTATTTATTTTTCTAAAAATTGACAAACATGCCTGCTCGAACGACAAATGGCACACTTTGGAGGTCTGTATCTCATGAAATAATTTAATCATTATGATATAATTTGCAGGTATTATTCTACTAATATATAGCTAATATTTAAAAAATAACTAAGGTATCTGTGTGATACAATAGTTAGGATATATTTAGTCAAACATGGAAAAAAAATCAAACGAAGAAAAATTCCGATGCGAATAAAAAAAAAACACCACCCTCGATTTTTTTTTAAATTTAGGTAACCTGTTATACTCTATTTCGGAATTCATTTCCATTAAAAACATGTTGCATCATTTTATTGAGAAAGAAGATACAACTCCCCAAAGTAGGGTCCTTTTTCAAAGCCTACACTTAGCAGTGTTTTATACAAGAACTGACTCTGAGTTCCAGTTTCATGAAACCAACACACATCTTTTATATATTTTTATTCAGATGAGGCCAATGATAACTAAAGAAATCGTTCCCACACTTAAATTAAGGAGAAACTACTGTGTACAAAGAGGTATCATATTACGGACTAGTGATCCGAGAAAAGATCATGCAGCCATCGGCCACTAGGAACTTTGTTTACTTTATTCTCCTGCGACACTATATGCTATTCCCTCTTCCGCTCTACCTTCATCTCTTTCTCTCTCTCTCTCTCTCATATATATCCCTGATATATATCCAGAACAAAAACATGTTCAAGCATTCCCTTTCTGCGTGGTAGTGTTCTGTGGCTAGCAAAAATCATTTCCTCGCTAAGCTCACGATTATGGCAAAATAGTTGCCGGAAACCGCAGACGACACTCGTCGCTAGTTCTGGCAAAACGGCCGATACAATCTTTTTTTCGCATTTCCCCGCTCGCTGTCAAGGACAAGGGGGTTCGCTTCAACCAGCAAAACATGGCCGCCGACGCCTGTTTACTGAGCAGTCATGCCTGTCGCCATCTCACTCGCTGGCGTCACGGGCGATAATATCAGGCACAAAGGGGCACACCAACCGGCAGCATTATCCCCAAATACTCGAGCCTCGCGTAAATACATAGAGTGTAAACGCTGTCGCCATGTTATCGTACTAAGACCGCCCCCCCCCCTCCCCCAACGGGGGACTGCAGTACGCGACGGCGTACTAACACAACGGCGACGATATCGACATCGCGGGCTCCGAATTTTCCCATAGTTCTACTCCACGGGCATTTCTCGAAACGCTTGATATTGTGTACGCCCGCCTGGAAGGATTTCAGGCGCGTAGTTAAGATAAGGCGGTTCTCCGCGGCAAAAGAAAGCAATTTCACAAAAGCTTAAAAGCGGCGGCGACGCGTGTGCGGTGAACGCTTGTAGTTTTGGTGTAGACAGGGTGTGTGCGTTCTCGTTGTTGACACCAGCCGGCGATAAGGCACTGCAGGCGGTAGCTCAGTACAGCAAGGGCTAATCCGAGTGACCATCAACGTTACCCCACCGCCAACCCCTCGCGAACCGGTCGCCGACATGGCTCAGGCTGTGTCATGAACCACGTGGTAGAAGCTCGGGTGCTTTCATATCAGCGCGTGGAGGGACGACAGTGCGATTCCGGAAAGTATTTTTCGAAGGCCGCTGACCGCAATTTTTTGTCTGGAGACTTTCCCTCTTTCTTCCTTTGACGTGGATCAAGCTTTGCCGACAGCCTCAGTTGTGACCTCTCTTTTCAAATGTACGTTTGCAGTGAGTGAGCTCCTCAGCCTCGGACTTGTCACTTGTGCACCCAGTAGTTCTTTCACTTGGCAATTATATGCCATCAGTTGGGGTTTAATTTCTATTATTTATGTATACATTATGAAGACGTCCTGGAGCTCCGAACGAGTGTTTTGTGCAGATTACTTTTGCAAACACAAAAAGACTATACCAAAGCAGCGGAATTTTCGAAGTGTTGGCGAGTTGGACCTAAACTCGTTGAAGCAAATTCTTCCGCCTGACTGTTCCACCAAAGTGAGTGCGACGGACTACCTGTGCTACCATTGCTTCATGCACATCACTAAGGAGATCTCGATGCGAAGCTCAGAGCAGTGCCCTGACATATTTGTGCCAGCTGAAGAAGCAATTGAAGATCTAAATCGCAGCATACTACCTACAGATGTGTCGCCGCTGAGACAACCAAGCGTCGTAAGAAGTCGGGACAGGCCTGCCTATGTCAAGAGAAAGCAGACAGAACTGGAGCAGGTTGCTGTCAAGAATATACGCTCAAGGCTACGTATTGCGTACGACAGGGACGCACCATCGGGGTCGTCCGAACCAACATGCTCCACATGCACTGAGTGGGTGGACAACTTTCGGCAGGCCTTTGAAACCGCCAGCTCTCTCCGGGAACGTTGTCAACTGCTTACACTCCTGCCGTCAACACTGACGAAGAATGAGGTTCAAAAGATGATTCCACAGGCCTCAATGTATACCTCATCAGTAAATCCCGAAAACTCAAGGAAACGCATGGCGTGTGGTATCAGCCGGATCCTTACACGAGGTGCAAGGTGAGCCCTGAGAACCTGTCTGCTGCCCTAGAGTACTTCACGAAAGACGAGCTACAATGTTCGCGCCAAAGTCCCAACCAGAAGGACGTCATCTCTGTCATGCTCAACGGAGAGAAAACGTTCGTGCCAAAGCGCTTCATGACACGCTCAATACGAGAGGCCTTCCGTATATACAAAGAGAAGCATCCCGATTCCGGCGTTGGGCTAACGAAATTTTATTCGTTGCGCCCTAGATGGGTCCAGTGTATTCCACACCAGGAAGTCTGCGTTTGTGTGCGCTGCGCCAATTATTATCTTTGTATTGCCGCTCTAGAGAACGTTACAGGCTCAACATTCAACACTGGTGAAATGAACTCGGCATTTCTGTGCGACCCAGCAACAGAACTGTGCCTTCAAGGAGACTGTGATCGCTGCCCAAAAGGCCAGTTTCTTACACTCCAGGAACTTGATATCCCGGAGGATGAAGAGATTTTGCTTGCAACATGGGAGTCCGGCGACCTTGTGAAAAAAACTTTGGAACCTGAGACTTTCCTAAAAGTCATCCAAGTGACGGTTGGAAGTTGGGTACTTCACAACCATATCCGGCAAACGCAAGGTAAAGCGATCTACGATGAAAAACAGTGCATGCAACGCGGGAGCATTGTCTTTCATTTTGACTTTGCTGAAAACTGGACCATCGTGCTTCCTGACGAAGTGCAAGCATATCACTGGAAAAAAAAACAAGTTTCGATATTCACATGTGTAGTGACGACAAGAAAATCTACAAACAGCTTTGCCATCATCAGTGAGGACCTGTGTCACGACGCCGCTCACGCTTGCTTGGCTCTAGAAAAAGTGAAGGAGTGGGTTGAAGACAACGTTGCGGTATACTCGTACGTGACGTACGTAAGTGACGGCGCCGCCAGTCATTTCAAGAATCGCTACCAGCTTCACCAATTTGCAAAGGACGATTGCCCACAAGCCCAGTGGTTATTTTCTGCATCTGGACATGGGAAAAATGCATGTGACGGAGTTGGCGGACTCGTGAAGCACCAGGCCACGCTGAACAACCTGAGAGAACGTTCAGTAAGCGCAATTCAGACGGCCAGGACAATGGTGAGCGTTCTATCAAAGAAACTGAAAGGCGTGCATCTTGTATATCTGGACGAAAATGAGGTTGTTCGGTATCGTGACCAAAAAAAAGAAGAGTGGCTGACGGTGCGCGCCTTCCCTGGCATTCAGTCTTGGCACGCGTGGCGGCTCAGCAAGTCATCAACAGAAGGGACCTGTGACGTATATGTAGCACGGACAGTCGGATCTGCTTGGAAGCAACTTTATTAAATGGGTACAGCGAGGAAAACCTTAGCGTAAAGTGCCGAATTTGATTTCCCAAGGACTGCTCATTTTGAATGCAGGGACATCTTATTTATCACATTTTTCTTCACGGGGTATTTAACCTACTGTTTTTGTTGGTGGTTACTAATATTTTTTATATGATCACTATAAAAAAAATCCCAAAATGTTATCCTCGAGCAGGATAAAATATATCGGCTTGCCACGATTCATTCACACACCGAGAGCATCGAAGCTGCTCCAGTTAGGCACTATGGCATCATCTTGTAAACCCTGAGATGGGGAACGATAAAAAAACGGACGAACACAACAAAAGAGATTTTGTTGTGTTCGTCCGTTTTTTTATCGTTCCCCATCTCAGGGTTTACAAGATGACGATTGATTACCAGCTCGCCTGCACTCTCTCACTGCTTACTATGGCATCCGTCACCTGAAATTGTTTGTAATCGCAAATACACAGCCAACCTAAATATCTTACTATTATATCTTTGTTTTTGTGTGTGGAAGTAAAGTTATTTATTTTACTCTAGATGTAAAATATACCGGAAGGTACAACTTCACACTGCATCATCTTTTCTCAAATCATTAGCCTCTAATATGATACCACTTTGTACGCTTATGTAAAATGCTGTATATAGTTTGTCCTCCCTTTTACTGTATGACCGATCGCTCTTTTTATCAATTACCTCATCTGAATAAATGTATATAAAAGATTTGTGCAAGTTTCATGAAACTGGAACTCAGAGTCACTTCTTGTATTGGACACTGCTAAGTGTAGGCTTTGAAAAAGGACCCTACTTTGGGGAGTTGTTTCTTCTTTCACAGTGCAATGATGCAACATGTTTTTAATAGAAATGAATGCCGAAATAGAGTATAACAGGGTACCCAAATTTAAAAAAAAAATCGAAGGTGGTGTTTTTTTTTTATTCGCATTGGAATTTTTCTTTGTTTGATTTTTTTCCCATGTTTGCCTAAATATATTGTAACTATTGTGTCACTCAGATACCTTATTTATTTTTTCAATAATAGCCATATATTAGTAAAATAATGTCTGCAAGTTATGTAATAATGATTAAATTATATCATGAGATACAGATTTCCAAAGTTTGCCATTTGTCGTTCGAGCAGGCATGTTTGGCAATTTTTAGAAAACTAAATAAATTTTTAATAAATATTATTACTTTATATTACAAGCAAGTTGTACCCATAGTTTGTTTTTAAAAAGTTTTAAAATTCTCCTAGTTTTATTGTTTTAATTATTCACTTTCAAACTTGCCCCCTCCATCAGTGCGCGTTATTGCAACTGTCCACCTCTCCCTGCCTTACGATTTTTCTTGTCTCGAAATTTTTTTTCTGGTCAAAACTAAGTGTGAATTCGTTTATACCAGACACTAGACAATGTCATATAAAAACATCAGTTGATTTAAAAATGTCGACCAGCCACCCTTTGGTCGATCTTATCTGAAATCACCCTTTACAGTCTACGAAACCGTTCATTCCGTTCTATCCCAGCCAGGGGCGGATACAGGAATTTCCAGAAAGGGGAGGGGAGGGGGGGGGGGGGTTAGGTGTTGTTTAGCGTACCAAATGTTTAGGAACCCCCCCCCCCCCTTTCCCTTCCCCCGTTTGCACGCCCTCAATTTTTACACCGAGATACGTACGGAGCTGTGGGGCTCACGTCTGTCTTCCCGTTGGTTATTCTGTCGACAAGCTTATTCGTATGTACTTGCTCTACTGATTTTCGCATAACTGTACCGTGTTGTTATGTGCCACTTTGTTTATTTCTACTTGCAACGCATATCCTTCAATCCGATCAGCGCGTTGAATAGTGGCAGTACATGATTTCGGCGATCAGCTGCTTGTCGACACTTCTGCCGTTTGCATCAGATTGCGGCGCTCTTAAATTATAACACAGCGAAAAGTCAATTCCTTTCGTTTTCTGAGTTTCGAGACAATCTTCGGTGAATTTTTCTTGTCTCGCGAGTAGAATCTTGGCTTCAGAAAACTGTATCGTTCCTTAACCGTAACTCTCCTGGTGATCGCGTTTTTTAGGAATATTTTGTTTTATAGCTTTCATTTGTGGCGACGACAACTTCTATTTCTGGCGGCGACAACTCGACGACTTCTATTCAACGATTTCCGGGCATTTTCGCAGCTGCCGTGGCGAGTTCGTCACTGTTTTGAACTTCATCGGTCTCAGGCATGACTTGATTTTAGTAGTCATCTTACCTGCCTACTTATTCTCGATGATGTTTTGTCATCCGCGATGTAGCGAGTAGAGCTTCCTTCTCGCGTTCGGTGAGATGTGGGGGCCCCGATGGCTCCTTTATTTCAAAATGTGAGCACGAAAACTACTGTCACTGTCAAAATATTCTGTTATCGACCGATATTAAACACACAATCAACGATGTGAAGAGCATTCGTGTTTATTTAAAGCGTTGACTCCTGTTTTTGAAAGTTAAGCGAAAAAATGATTGAATTTGGAGACCTTTAGTTCCTTACTCACCGAAGAAATACAGCGAAAAGTAGACGCCGACTACAGCAGGTTTTTTGTTTACATCACGAGATTCCCCACCGCCTATCGTATTCGTCCTTCTGAGCGTTCCCTAGTTCGCTCCGTTTGTCCCTACATTCCCTAGGCTAATCCAGCGTTTAGCTAGGGGCGCGTCTGTAAAGCCGGGTTAACGTTGGTGCAACCGGAATTTAAACCCGTGCTTATCCGAGCTCGGTTTAGGACGCTAAGCCGACTTAGGAAAGAGCCGCTTTGGGTTAAGGTAAGCGACGTTAGTGCAACCGGCCCTTAGTTGAATATTAGCTCAAATCAATCAAAACGGGCATCACGATGTCAATTAGGCCGAATTAAAGTCAGCTAGGTCAAAAGTAACATTAAGTAAGCGAAAGAGTAGTAATAATGGGGACTAAGCTTGTAATAGATGAACTGGTGGTATAGTAACTCGAAGTAATCAGGAGAGTCCCCAAAACGTCAATTAGACTGAATAAAAGTTAACTGGATCAATAGTAACTCAAAGTAATGAAAATAGTAATCATGATATCATTAGAGCTCATATTAAACAAGTTGGCTGAATATTACCAGAAAGTAATCAAAAGAGTCATCATAACGTCAATTAGACCGTATTAAAACCTTTCGCTGAAAAATTAAGTAACTCGAAGCTAATAGTTAACGGGTACTGATATTGTGAATTGAGCTAATAATAGATGAGCTGGATGCATAATAGCTCGAAGTAATCAAGAGAGGCACAACAATATCAATTAGCTGACATAATGTTCATTGTGTAAATAGAAACACTAAGAGCAATCAAACTACTAATACCAACATCAATTAAGCTTATAACAAATCAATTGGTTGAATATTAGCTCGAATTAATCAAGCCATCAAGATGTAAATTAGGGAAAATTAAAGTTTAAATGTCAATAGTAAGTCGAACTAATCAAAAGAGCAATGATAATGTGACTCGTGCTCATAGTAAATCCGTTAGACTTTAATTTGCTCAAAGTAATATCAAAGGTAATTGAGATGTCAATCAGGTCGAATAAAACTCTATTGGGTCAATAGTAAGTCGAAGTAATCAAAAGAGTGATCAAAATGGTAACTGAGATGGTAATAAAACAGTCGGTTCTATGAAAGCTCAAAGTAGTAATGAGAGTGAATATTATGTCAATTAGACCAATATTAAGTTAAATAGGTCACTAGTTACTCAAATAATGTAGATGTCACTAATACTGATATAAACTCAGATGTGTGACTAATATACCTGGGAAAAATAAAAAGTAACTAATAAGTTAAGTTAATTTAAAGTCAATTGGGTGACACGGAGCAATCAAAGGTGTAATCCAAACCTTAACTGAACTTTTATGCAGTCGCATTTCCCAATTATATTTCAAAGTAATCGACTGAGTAATGAAAATTTTGCTTCAATAAAGTAATTTATGTGAATGATACCTGTATAAACAAAACGTAATCAGAAGGTCAAATAAGCTTCTACCAAGTTATATTTTTGTCCACAATTCCTCTAGGTAATCGAGGGAGTAATGCAAAATACCTGTGGAACGTTTATCGTGTAATTCGTGTTATTACTGGGTCAAAGTAATTGGAATTGCAAGCCATACCTCCATTAAGCTTTAAATAGTCAGAAATGTGAATAATATAGCGAAGTAATCAAAAGAGTAATCACAAACTGCAGTTACAGTTTTATCATCTGGATTGTATCAATAATAAGTCGAACTAATAAGAAAGACTAAACAAAACGTCAATTCAGCAGTATTAAAGACGAGTGCACGACTAAGAACTCGAGGTTATCAAAAAGGTAATCAACATGTCAGTTAAGTTACGTCAATCATGCGACTATAGTAACTCCAAGTAAACGAAATAGTGATCAAAATATCAGTTATCCCAAACAAAATCAAGTTCTCTAAATAATTACTCTTGTTATCAAAACTGTAAGCGTAACGCGTCCTTTAAAGACAAATAAGCACATGTAGTATTGTGGATTAAATTCACCGACGCCGGGACTAAATCGGGTAGCACTGGGGTTAAATTGGATGGCGCTTGATCTAAATTAGATGTCATTCGGATTAAATTGATCGTTGTTTGGATTACAATGAGAGAGAAAACCTGTAATGACTTTAGTTCACTCCAGTCACAAGGCTGTCACTACGTCAAGGCTACAGCGCGATCCCCGTGCTTTGAACAAAATTGCCGTGCCTGCGCGAGTTTGTGCAGTGCAAGCGCTGCTCAAAACAACCCTCTCGCGCTTCTAGCTCCCACTTCGTTGGCACTCGAAGTTTCTATCCGTGACGTGACGACCAGGCGCCCTAATCTGGATACTTGGCGGGATAGTCGGCGAGAAATCTGGCGGCCGTGATTGGTCAACGCCACACTGGACCTTGGGGCCGGCCAATCATTGCCGCTGGATTTCTCGCCGACTTTCTCGCCAACTGCCCTGATTAGGGCCCCAGGATTTGCCTCATCGTGACGTCCCGATTTGTGATCCTCCTTCTTATTATCAGTTGCGAACGTCAAGTTTTATGGCGCCTCAACGAAAGCACAGACATTCTCCCTATATTAAGACGTAGTAGTAGGCGTTTGGCTAATCGTGGGATACCACAATGACGCTTCATGGTCGAGCCCGTCGCCAATAGCAAGGTTGCGTTTTATCCTCACTGCTATTAATATGTGGTGCTCTCGCGCGTTGCCCAGCGAAGTTGCCACAAAACAACAGGTTTGTGCATTTACCATACCATAAATTTCACAAACCTCATCGCTGCAGACCGTATACATATGCTCTGTTATAAGACTACGAAACGGCCGCGCTAGCGGTGGCACAGAAAGCGCAGGTACCGCAACCGTAGAAGGGGCCCCCCACGGCGATCAATTCTAGATTAACGTCACTCCGGCAATATCGCTTCATATCCCGATGAGGGGAGAAAACGATTAGTCTTTCCGACGTTCTTCTTTATTCTTATTTTCCGGGTTCGAACTTCTTTTCGACGGAGCCTAGACGTTATAGGATACCCAAAACATCTAGGCTCTTTATAATTGAGACACATTTTGCTCGACCCCTCGTTCCAGTCTCTAGAAACGTCTTTATGATATACATTTTAAAATACTGTTTACTATGGCCTTAAAGGGTCTTATTTTTGCGATTTTGCAGTTGCGGCAGTTTCGGACTAAGTCTAAATATACGAAATACTATGTATATATATTTTTTTAATTTTGTATATTTTGTAGGCATTTGATTTCAAAATCTTGTTCCGGACGCATACCGCAAAGCCGAAACTGCCGCCTCGAAGGGACGGTGACGTTTGTAGTCCGCTGCCATGCGTCGTCTCGTTCGAATCTCAAAACGTTTGACATGCTCAGTCCAGCTTTATTTTCAGGAAGGGGGACTAGTTTCTACTAATTTTTTGAATTTGTTTATAGCTATATATTACCTGTAACAAGCATAGATGCGCATTCATTGAGTTGGCTACCGAAAAGCGAGTTCTTCAATGAGGGCAGTGTGGTTGTTGTGGTCGCATCGCTCTACTGATTTCTTTCATTTTGGACAAGGAATGTCGGAATCCATAGACTATCTGAAAGCGAAGTAAGACGTTTAAACTTCTCTATCCCATAATCGATCAAGTGCCGCTGAAGCGACGAGACAGCATCAGCCTCCAATGTATCGTTGTTTGCCGAGGAAGCAACAGCTGCCAGCAACGCGAAATCCGGCCTGAAGTGATAAGAACAGAGCTTCGCTTTGGCGCAGGAAGTCCAAGGCATTTCGAAATCAAACTAGATAACGAAATTGCAAGAAGCAACGGCGCAAAATAACGATGACGCCAAAAGGAGACACAAAAGGAAGACAATTAAAGGTGCGCTGACTTGCAACTCTGGCATATGCATCTTCTACTCCTTCGCGACAAGCAAGTAGTATAATACCACAGAAAAAAAAATCACTTGTGAAAGCAATAAACGAGAAAAAGGAAAAGACGCCCGTAAAATTATTACACCCCGAATCACCAACATGCCACAGCCTCCATCTGAAGGATATTGATCACACCTTAAAGCAAATCGCACGATGTAAATTACAAAAATATATTGACCTATTTCTAGCATGCTTTATATAGTACATATATTGACTGAAGACACACTAATTTATGTGCTCAAAGTTAACTGATGACTGCATGCCTCCAACCTATAATATTTTTTATCGAATTATACTTTTTGAGACGCAGTGCTACGCAAAGTGACACTCCGGCCTCGCACAGAATGGCCACTGTTTTCGAGAAGACTTAACCGACACTTTTATTCGTAAATGGAACTTTCTTGGTATGTTTATTACTAAATTAGTTTACTACTAATTTCTAGTACTCAGTATTCGCCATAAAGCCCTAGGTCGATCGACGTGGATTCGCCTTTCTGGAACAACGAAAAAGCAAACCGAGAGAGAATGCCTTAAACAAAACTTTCCATATGCCGTCAACAGGTGTGATTACAAGACAAAACATTTCTCTGCACGTAAAAATGAAATCGACAGCCCAGTTGGGAGAGGCAGGGAGCAAATCGAAACTGAAACCTGCATGGGTGCACACCCGGGTATACTCGGGCGTGGCACTCACAGGGTTAAAGAAGCCATGCCAAAGGCTCACAGCGACTGCTAGAACAAAACAGAAAAGCAGGAAATGCGAAAAAAAAAACACCTAATTTTCGACAGAGACCGCAGCGAAAAGCATTGGAAAATAAGCAGCCGTACAAGCGTGACGTCATGTTTCCAGTGTTTTCTCATTAGGGAGTTTTAGAATAACGTACGCAATTTTAGCGCACGCTAGCGCTAAATTTAGCGGTTGTATTAGCGCGCGCGACGCAAGAGAGTTTTAGAATAGCATTTCTCCTTCGCGACGCAAAAGCCGAAGCATCTCGCGCTTGCGACGCCACCAAGATACAGTAACAATTTTTATTTCACACACGAAATGCTGTAAGTTTAGAAAAAAAATAGATTTTTGGTCCAGAGTAGCATTTTAGATTTGTTTAAACATGAGAATGCGACACGAGCGGTTGACCGGTCGTGTCCGCTTGCGTCGCCTCGGCAAGGGAGATCTTGTGTACTGACCTTCGCACATAGCACCTTCGCCGAGAAATGTTCGCGCGTCGCAAGCATCAAGCTGCCGGTGATCGTTGCCAAACCGAGTACAACGTCGCCCCGTATTGAAAATTGCAGACGCGAGGATGCCGCCGACGTCCACTCACGACGCCGCCAAAGCGGCCGCCGACATATTAGGGAGTTTTAGAATAGCGTACGCAATTATAGCGCACGCTAGCGCTAAATTTAGCGCTTGTATTAGCGCACGCGACGCAGGGGAGTTTTAGAATAGCGTTTCTCCGCCGCGACGCAAAAGCCGAAGCATCTCGCGCTTGCGACGCCACCAAGATAGTCAAATTTTTATTTCACACACGAAATGATGTAACTTTAAAAGAAAACGAGTTTTTTTTTTTTGTCCAGAGTAGCATTTTAATTTGTTTAAACATGAGCATGCGACGCGAGCGGTTGACCGTTCGTGTCCGCTTGCGTCGCCTCGGCAAGAGAGGTCTCGTGTACTGACCTTCGCACATCGTTCCTTCGCCGTGAAATGTTCGCGCGTCGCAAGCATCAAGTTGCCGGTGATCGCTGCCGAACCGAGTACAATGTCGTCCCGTATTGAAAATTGCAGTCGCGAGGATGCCACCGGCGTCGCACTCACGACGCCGCCAAAGCAGCCGCCGACATAATCCTAAAAGCCGCCATTTTTTTTAACTGTGCTCGTCTTGGCTTTAGCCAACTTCCCATCACGAATCCTCCTTGGAGAAGCGCAAACGGCGCAAAGACTCTTTGCGTACGCACGCTATTTCCGAGAAATAGCGCGCGCTAAAATTGCGCACGCAAAGCGCAAAACCTGGTTTGCGTTCGGAGCCTGCGCAGTGGCGACGACGCTATTCTTTGCGTACGCAAAGCTTTAGCGTGCGCTATTCTAGAACTCCCTAATCCCTGGAAGCCGCCATTTTTTTTTTTTTACTCTGCACGTCTTGGCTTTAGCCAACTTGTCATCACGAATCTTCCTTGGAGAAGCGCAAAGCCCCTTTGCGTACGCACGCTATTTCCCAGAAAGAGCGCACGCAGAAATTGCGCACGCCAAGCGCAAAAACTGGTTTGCGTTCAGAGCATGCGCAGTGGCGTCGACGCTATTCTTTCCACACGCAAAGCTTTAGCGTACGCTATTCTAAAACTTCCTATTAACAGCTAATCCGCTGGCGGCCCGCTGAGAACTTTGTGATTGCACTTTTTGACAACCGTCTTAGTCGAGATTGCCGCGTTTCTACGACGTAATATTTTGGCTATGAGCGTACTTTCCTCCACAGGTGTTTCTTGCCGTTCGACATTTTGAATGGACTTACCCTTTAAAGAACCTACAATCAAATGGCGGTTCTATCATTTGTAAACATTCAGACAATTCAACACGTCAACAGAACGTTTCTAGTTTTGCAATGAAGCACGATATACCCAGACTGAAATACAGATTCAAGAAATATATGTGTGTGCGTGCGTGCGTGCGTGCGCGCATGTGTGCGTGTGTGTGCGTGCGTGTCTGTGCCTGTAAGTGTGTTTGTGCGTGTGTGTGTGTGACCCATTTAGTTGTCGAAACTTCATAATAATAACCATTAAAATTAGTGTATATTCATAGTCGTGATAGCACCCTATTTTTATATAAACAAATTTACATAAAACAGGTTAGGCCCGTCAATCAACGTTTCTGAAGCAGACGGAGAAGAGGGTCTGTCAAAATAGAAATGATGGTTATTCTGGAAGATGTGCTCAACTGACTTTCCCATAAATGCAACGATAGAAAGAATATTTGATTGGTATCACGAAGATAAAAATATATGTAATATAAAGATGAAATAACCAAAGCTAAAATAGATTGGACGTAGGGAGCAAAAAACTTCCGAGGTCACCTAAGCACTTCTTCCACTCCCTTAGTTCGTCTGCGATCTATAGGCGCGGACTGTCATGTTTTGCTACTACCAAGGTTGGGACCGGCGGCCGAGCGCGCGCTCTCGTGAAGCGGCCGCAGCCCCCCATTTTCCCCCCCCGCCCCCTTCGGCAACGCCTGCCACGAGAGCGGCGGCTGAGCGCGCGCTCTCGTGAAGCGGCCGCAGCCCCCCATTTTCCCCCCCCGCCCCCTTCGGCAACGCCTGCCACGAGAGCGGCGGCTGAGCGCGCGCTCTCGTGAAGCGGCCGCAGCCCCCCATTTTCCCCCCCCGCCCCCTTCGGCAACGCCTGCCACGAGAGCGGCGGCTCAGCGCGCGCTCTCGTGAAGCGGCCGCAGCCCCCCATTTTCCCCCCCCGCCCCCTTCGGCAACGCCTGCCACGAGAGCGGCGGCTGAGCGCGCGCTCTCGTGAAGCGGCCGCAGCCCCCCATTTTCCCCCCCCGCCCCCTTCGGCAACGCCTGCCACGAGAGCGGCGGCTGAGCGCGCGCTCTCGTGAAGCGGCCGCAGCCCCCCATTTTCCCCCCCCGCCCCCTTCGGCAACGCCTGCCACGAGAGCGGCGGCTGAGCGCGCACTCTCGTGAAGCGGCCGCAGCCCCCCATTTTCCCCCCCGCCCCCTTCGGCAACGCCTGCCACGAGAGCGGCGGCTGAGCGCGCGCTCTCGTGAAGCGGCCGCAGCCCCCCATTTTCCCCCCCCGCCCCCTTCGGCAACGCCTGCCACGAGAGCGGCGGCTGAGCGCGCGCTCTCGTGAAGCGGCCGCAGCCCCCCATTTTCCCCCCCCGCCCCCTTCGGCAACGCCTGCCACGAGAGCGGCGGCTGAGCGCGCGCTCTCGTGAAGCGGCCGCAGCCCCCATTTTCCCCCCCACCCCCTTCGGCAACGCCTGCCACGAGAGCGGCGGCTGAGCGCGCGCTCTCGTGAAGCGGCCGCAGCCCCCCATTTTCCCCCCCGCCCCCTTCGGCAACGCCTGCCACGAGAGCGGCGGCTGAGCGCGCGCTCTCGTGAAGCGGCCGCAGCCCCCCATTTTCCCCCCCGCCCCCTTCGGCAACGCCTGCCACGAGAGCGGCGGCTGAGCGCGCGCTCTCGTGAAGCGGCCGCAGCCCCCCATTTTCCCCCCCGCCCCCTTCGGCAACGCCTGCCACGAGAGCGGCGGCTCAGCGCGCGCTCTCCTGAAGCGGCCGCAGCCCCCCATTTTCCCCCCCCGCCCCCTTCGGCAACGCCTGCCACGAGAGCGGCGGCTCAGCGCGCGCTCTCGTGAAGTGGCAGCCAATGGCTATCTAGGAGCCGTTTCGCTCAGCCAATGGGGAAATGGGCATTTCTTTCGCGCTTTTTGCGGTTACCGACGCCGCCGGCTCCGCTCCATTAAATAATTAATGCTTTCGCGTTGAAAAAAAAAAGTGGGATAAAGAAGCAGCTGACAGTCGAATACCAAGGCCGGTCGCCTGCAGGAACTCAATTTAGTTCTGAGTCGTTCGGCGACGACGGGTTCATTCGACTGCGAATGCTATCTCCTCTTCTGCAGGCTTCTTCTGCATTCCAAGTCTTGAAAGTGGGCTCAAAAGCCTGCGAAGATGTTCGGTGTATTCGGAGTTGTGCAGAAAAATAGGGGCGAACGTCTCGTGCTCGGAACACTCAAGACGACGGGAGCTGTCTGCAACGGGGTTTATGGCTCGGAGCGCCGGGGTGAGGCTCTGCAACACCGGCGTCGTGTGTGTTCCTCTGTGGCTTTAATCCTTTGATCCCAAAGGGTCTGGCGCGCCGAAAAACTGTTTCACGTGGAATAACTGACGTGCGATTATTCTAGTTTTTATTTCGAACCGAGTAATGATTCTCCGAATAACTGAATCCAACTTTCGAGGTTCTAGTATCCGCAAGTTTCCAATAACTTGATACATCGAATATCCGTACTACTGTCAAAAGTTCCGGTTTATTAAGGAACACCGTTCATATGGGAAAATACTCTTCATAGGCCTGTGATGAATCTTTATTCAGGCTACATTGAGAAGCTTTGTCTATCGAAAAATATTGACAGAATGTTGTTCATTTCAAGTGTTCCTCGAACAAAGCAGTTATGCTCTCAGCTTCTTGGATGCACTGGACAAAAACCGGCAAACCACGCACGTCGCCATGTTGAATTCAGTGATCTTGCGTCATCTTCAGCCAGCGCTGAGCACTAAAAACCTATTCTCGGTGGTTATCTTCATAACATGGCGAGTTATTACCGAAATACAAATAGCAGCAGTAACTCTACCGGTTTCTCCTGATAACCAATTGTTCCCCGCGGCGCCGAGCGAGAAGCCATGCAAGGTTGGGGGCGCAAGATATATGTCACTCGATTTCAACGGTTCAGTCGTATCCGTCCAGTCATCGAGCAGGCTGCACGTCCACACGTGAATGGGAGAACACATCCGTGAGCTTTGTCGTAAGTTTTTCGTTTAATAGACCGATCTCACCGAGAGTTGCGCGACGCCACCGCTTCTGTGGTGCATTCTGGTGACTGTAGTTCTCCCGTTTGCCGACTGATACGCCCGGCGTTTGGAAATCGTAGGGTTAGCACGAGACTATTATTCGGGTGTTTACTCACGGCTTTTCAGGGGTGGCTTCACTTGTTGTGTGTCAGAGTGCTACAATACCAGCACCAGGCAAAAAGGCATCGGATTTTATGTCTTCCCGAAAGAAACGGTCCCCCGACCGGGGGCTAACAGAGATAAACAGAATCGGACAAAGGCAGGAGAAAGAGCGTTTTTAGATTTGTTTCACGATTTGCTTCATGTTTTATATCCACCCACTGCATGTTAGACGAACAGTATTATATTAAGGGCACAGGACATGATAAGGCGTGCCGAAGTGTACCGTACGTTGGAATCGCCATGAGCACTCACTCCATAAAGGTCTATCCGTTGGTCTATATCAATCAGAACCTCCGCACTGCTTTGTGGCGGTTGTGTTTATTACTTTTTGCTAGATGTATTTTGGTGGTTATAACTGTTATTGCGACAACATATTTCAAGCACAACTTGCTTCAAAAGAACAGCACAATCACTAATAAAAAGAGCAGCGATTCCGGATATCCATCACTCGAAATAAAACGACTTTTCCAAAGCTCTTTTTATTTTATTTTCAGAACAACGCGTGAAACAATTAAGTGCAAGTTAGAAGTGCAACACTTACAGCCAAAAGGGTAGCAAAAAAAGCTCGCCCACTTTGTGTTCTATTATGCTACAACTTGATTTTGGCTGGCGTTACTGATGCATTCTGCATTAACACCAGTCGAGACCGCAGAAAAAAAGTTTCCACCGTCAGGCGACTGTTAGCGTTCGGAGCTTGCGTAAACAAAAGAAGACTGAATAGAAACTGTGCGCAAAAGCTCATCGCCAACTAAAGTTTTCAGGTATCTGGCATGGTTGCTTCTTTTTGACAGATGCGAGTTGTTTTGGCGCGTCAGGCATGGTCTCTTTGTAGATCGCTTCTTTTTTGTGTGAAAGCTTCTCGCCGCAGTTCACCTGTACCCTGTCGCACAGGCTGTCAACCGAAATGAAAAGACTTTTAGAAAACTATCGCTCCCCGAGCAAATCTATTTCGCTCTTCTTCCTTCACTGTCGATTGAACGTTATGCACATGTCTGAGTACTACCAAGCTCAGGTTTCCATCTATAAATTTGATGCTATTCTGCGGTGCAACATCGAGCCGACGGTCCCTCGAATTTCCGTGTTCTGTGCCATTGAGCTCGATGTTTCTCTTGTTTCTAAGTCCATTTAGACGTCTGAGCAGCCGGAGTGCTCGAGTAGTGGCGTCGTTGTTTTTCCCGCGACCGCAACACGAAGAAGCAGACGACGACGGCACCAAAGCGATTCTAAAGCGATAAGACGAGTGGAACTGTATTTCTGCGCTTGCTGACAAACTAAGGCATCACAAAAAATATAATCTGATGCAGTGCAGACATAGAGGAGAGTCCAAGCTGACACCGGGGCGTCCCTAACGACGATGTGCGATGACGTACGCGCACCACCCAGACTTGTACACGATACTAAAAAAAAGTTTGGAATTACATTTACAATTACCCATTGTTAAATGTAACTAATTGCAGTTACAATTACAGTTCCATAAAAGTAAGTGACTGTTGATTTCGCGGTGTTACTTTCAAACTTACTGTCCTAGGGTAAGAAACAAGACACGAGTGTTATGAAAGCGTTTATTGTAGCTGTAACTCGCACCTTTGTGACGCTTGAGCAACATCTGGCTATCAGAACGTCTCATCGGACATGTTGCCTCGTTTTTATGTGAATATGTCGTACGCCGCACTAAACACATTTTCCATCCACCTTTTTCTAAATAGGTGCGTGCTGCCACCTAGACGCAAGACCGAGTGGCCAGAAAACAACGCGTTCGCAAGCCCTTCCCTACCCGCTCGACTTCCAAAACGTCACCTAGATCCTGTTGGCCCATTGAGACGCAGTGTCCTAACTACGGCTCACCAAACTTCGATTTTCTCCCCAGTGCAGATGACCTTGGTCTTTGAAGTTGATACAAAGAAGTCATCTTCTCTCTCTCTCTCTCTCTCTCGGCCAGAAAACAAAGAAAAAATGAAGAGAGAAAAAGAAAAGACGGGCACAAATCCGCAACACCCGCTCGAGTGCACTTTAGTGTTTTTTGTTTGTATTTGTATTTGTCCTTTGCTGGAAGAAAGCACTTTGAACTTGGGAGTTTGCCTAATATTGTTTGCACGGAGAGTCCGGTTTTTTGTATCAGTGTGTTTCCCACTTCGTTGCGGGCAAGCAAGTTTACGAGTTACGATACGCAAACAACTAAACAACAACAAAAACAAAAACAAAAAAGATTTGAGTAGAGATTTTAGGTAAAGCGAAAAAAGGCTTTGAGCACCTAAAGAATGCCAATCCTTGCGTTTTGAAAATGCAGGTTGCAGTGTGATTCCGGTAAAACTACCCTTACAAAAAAAAAACGATTCTTTTTTTTTTTTTGATAATTAGTTCCCGCAATATTCCTCCGTGACCGAAAACGAATTGTAACAAATTACAATCATTCCCTTGCGTAAAAGAAGTGAGGAAACTGCTTTACGATTACTTTCTCAAATGTGTAGTTATTCCCTTACAAAACTACTGATAAATGTAAGGAATTACAAGTAATTATGTTACTTGAAACGCATTACGTACAAGTCTGCCACAGCCGTTTGCAGCCGGGAAGCCGGAAGCCGGAAAGCAATGACTGCAAGTAACCCGGCGGCGGCATCACTTCCGGGATCTGCGCGCCTGCGCAGTTCGCTTCGTGACATCGGTCTGTTGTAGTCATTAACACCATCCTGATTCGTACTAGCTCCTCTTCGTTCCGCGTGCCATGGAGGAAAAGGAACACAGAATGTTTTTATCCTTATCTGCTTGTTTGTTCCTTTCCCCGTTTGCGTGTGTGTGTGTGCCTGTCTCTGTATGCGTGTGTGTGTTTTGTTTGTCTTGTGAACATTTCTAATTTATGAAATTTGTATGGACTCGACATTCTTCTTTTTCTATTACTATTGGACACCACTCGATTCGAATTTTATTCAAACGGAAATTTCACTTTCGCACACATCTACAGAAGTTCCATCAGTTCACTAAGAGTGACCCTTTAAATGGAAACTAAATCGTGTCTGTATTTGAGGAAACAGAATACTTACATCGTCTTCATTTTGCCTTCAGAATTGCGAGCTTTCAAATTTTATTTAAGAATGATGCGCCAAGTAGCGACATAACACTTTCAAAATAACGGAGAAGCCACTCCTTCCCGGCCCTTTGGGTGTCAGGAGAGAATTGTGGCGTAATATACAATGATCTCAACATTTCCACGCCTTCAGCAAGCCTTAGTAAAGAACCCTGCACGCGTTCCTTCACAAACGGCAAGCGCAAGACAGTCGAAACCTCTAGGTATGGCATCACACCCAGCCGTTGGTTTTTCTGTTTTTCTCGCGTGTATTGACAAGTTCGGATGAAATGATTTTTAAATTCAAATTCACAAGACAAAACTACGCTAGAATTCATATCTAACTCTTTTTTTTTCAAGAACTTTATCAGTCTTTTTGTGTGGGGTTTGTCTAATCTGCCGGATTGAAAATGAGCAGGGGTACGCAAATAGTCGGTCGCATCGAATAGCAGAGTGTCATTCCTCTAGCTTTAAGATTAAAAAGAGCCTCTATGATGTAACTTTCCCTTGCCCTGTGAAGGGTATAAATGGCGCCGCGCTATGCGTTTTGAACAATTACACGCACACCCCTATAAATTAGGCCAGGTATGTGATGCGGCAACTCTTCTAGTTAATGGGCCCCAGTGTTGCCAGGAAGTCTCAAGTGCGAAGGCACTGACTGAAACATCACTTAAAAACCCGATCGTAAAAGGTTCTTGGATGGATGAATAGATGGCGATGGCTATACCCTTGTAACGGGCGCCAGCTTGCGCCACCTAGCCCAACATATCGCCATCCCTTCTTTTTTAAATTGTGTATAAATTTTGTTCAAACACAACCCTCCCCCCCCCCCCCATTTAAAGTGTTTCCATTGCTTATTTTTATCTGCATTTTTACCCCTCCCTAGTTTTTTCCACCAATCTTCCAATCTCCTCTTAGTTACCGCCATTCTTTCCCTATCCATTCGTCCATCCATGTCTGCAAATCCAGTGCCCCCTCCAAATCCGTAGTCCTCCCCCCCAAAAGGGTGGCACGAAACCCCGTGTACCTTAAAATTGCAAGTTCTATAGTTTCTTTTTTGCTGTTGCTTATGCCGCATAAAGTGTCTATATCCTAGAATTTAGCCCTATATATCTTCGTTCTTAGCACCCCCGTTTTAGCTTAGAACAGCAATGAGCTTTCCAATGAATTATCATACAACTGTTCCTTCTTCATTTCTTGTATTTGTGACCTGTATATTGTTAAAGCTGATTTCCCCTGCATTCTCTCTTCCTACAATTTCCTCTCTGTTTCGTTTACTTCCTTTTTTACTAATATGCCCTGATCGGCCCCATCTCGTTGGATGCATTTAGATCTCAGCTTGCGGGTTCGGTTCGTCCACTTAGTTTTAGACTTTTCATATATAGATACTTGTACATTTTCGCTGCCCACCGTGTATCCTCAATTTCAGCTAGTCTTTGTTCAAATTTTATTGTATTGATCCCTTCTCCTACTCTCGAAAGATACGCAACCCATATCCCCCTGTACTCCCTCATTTGGTGTATTCCCATGCGCCCCCATGCCAACCTACTCACACTCCTTTGCTGTATCTCTAAAGTTGCCTGGATTTCTGACCTAATACAGAATACCGCATTCCCAATTGACAGTCCCGGCACCATGACTCCATTCCAGACACTCCTAACGACTTCATATCTATTATATATATTTCCAGAGTTCACTGTGGTTCATAACAGCTGAATCTTGTTTCCCCTTTATTTATTTATTTATTTATTTCACATACTGTCAGTCCCGAGTCGGGACTCTTACTTGAGTGGAAAAGAAGAACAATTCAACAATAGTACTCATGGTTCAAAAGCACACCCGTTCGCTCACATACAGATCATGCCAATATACCTAAATATCTGGAAACACGCTCAATGAAGAAAAAAACTTTTCTGCATCTTGACATGCCACCATACTTTCCGGCAGGGAATTCCACTCGCGTTTGTGCGTGGAAAAAAAGAATTTTAAAAACATTCCTTGTAATATCTGTATTCTTGTATACGTCGGCTATGTTTGTTTCTTGAAATTCTAGATTGGTGAGGCGCAATATAAGATGCTTTGTCAATAAAAACAATGTCATTAGGAATCATAAAGATAAGTTTTAAACGCTTGGTTTTTCTCCTACTGCTAAGCGATGGAAGGCCGGCTTACGAACAAAGCTGGGTAGGGGATTCAAGTCGGCAATAACTAAAAAATATAAAGCGCACTGCTGGCCGCTGGACTCTTTCCAGTTCCCGCTCAAGATACATCACGTGAGGATCCCAAACTTTTGACGCATACTCAAGTAAAGGCCTGATCAGCGTTTTGTACGTCGTTATCCTTGTGTTGTATTCGCGTAGACTAGGTGGCTACCGCCCGAATACTTAGGTTTATTGATCAGAAGCGGATCAGCGTTCGGGGACGACTGGCTTGCGCCATCGGGGCTCGTGTCTCTGGATCGCGCTCTGCGGGCACGCGCTCTGGCTGCAGATCGCTTTTGATATTTGGTGGTCGCGTGGCTCCGCTGGCCATCACACTCCTTCCCCCTCTAGATGCCGTCTCCATATCTATCAGGAGGCCGTCTTGAACGTTGTGGTCTAGAGGTAGGTGGCGGAACCATCTGTCCATCAGGATGAACCTCTATGAATTCCTGTGCTTCTTTTGTTGCTGGCTGCACAACCATCGGAATGGTCCACTGCGCGGGTAAAGCTTGTGGGCTGTTGTTGCTGATGCCTTTTGCTGAAGATGGTATCGTGACCACTTGTCCTGAAGCGTCTTCTGCGGAATTTCTGATATGATCTTCGTGCCTTCGTACAGTGCCATCCCTTGTCTTCACAACCCAAGAACGGAGTCCGAGCCTTTTAACCACTGTTCCTGGTATCCACAACGGCGTTCCTCTGAAGTTTCTAATGAATACGTTGCTGTTGACCGCAATCTTCCTAGGAGACGTGACTGGTTGTGTCGCTTCTTCATCTCGCTCTCTCTGCGGTTGTAGACGTGTGAGTGCTGTTGACAATTCTCGACCGAACATGAGCACAGCCGGCGTCTTTCCTGTCGTGAGACTGATTGTGGTATGTTGTTTAAGCAGAAATCGAGCAAGCCGGCACGACAAGCTTCCCGTCTTGTCTTTAGATAATGCCTGTTTAGTATCGTACACCATTCTTTCTGCTTGGCCATTTGTCGCCGGATGGTATGGAGCACTTGTTACGTGACGAATACCGTTATTCAGTAAGAATTGTTCGGTCTCGGCGGATACAAACGATGTGCCGTTGTCGCTGACAATCTTACGTGGTACTCCGAACGTTCCAAACAAGTTTCGGAGTTCTTGGATCAGTGAACCGGAGTTGATGTTGTTCATTTGGCGAACTTCGAGCCATTTGCTGAAGGCATCAACAACTATCAATAGCATTTTTCCTTCCACGGGTCCGGCGAAGTCGACGTGTAGAGTGTCCCATGGCTTCGATGGTCATTGCCATTCCGGAACAGGTGCCTTGGGCGGTTCCCGTTGGTGCTGTTGGCAAATGCAGCATGTCCTTGCCTTCACCTCGATATCCTTGTCTACTCCAGGCCACCAGACGTAGCCACGAGCAGCCGCCTTCATTGTCACCATGCCTCGATGACCAGCATGCAGTAAATCGAGTACCTGAGCTCTGGCTGCGCTGGGGATGACCACTCGTGATCCTCTGGTCAAGCAGCCGTTGAGCGTCGAGAGTTCTTTGGCGACACTTTTGTATTGCCTGCAGTTCTCACCGTTGAGCTCTTTTACGCTGCCGTGATGTACAGCCTTGTAAACTGTCGCTAAGGCTTCGTCTTATTGAGTGAGTGCTGCAATGCGTTCTGGAGATAGTAGAGGAATCGGCGAGCCTGCAAGCATGAGCACCTCACCTGGGGTGCAGGGCTCGTCGATATCAGCAGGAAGGGGTAGCCGGCTGAGGGCGTCTGCGTTTTGATGTAGTTTTCCTCGTCTGTACCTTAGTTCATAGTCGTAGGCGCCGAGTTTTATACACCATCGCGTCATACGGGGGGATAGAACTTGCGGTATGAGTTTTGAGCCTCCCAGTATTCCCAAAAGTGGTTGGTGGTCGGTGTAGATTACGACTTGTCGTCCAGCGATGTACTCATGGAAATGGCATACAGCGTAGACGATGGCCAGCCCTTCTTTGTCCAACTGGGAATAGTTTTTCTCCGCGGCTCCTAGTGTTCTGGACGCAAAAGCGATTGGAGCTTCGCGTCCATCGGAGCCTTTCTGAGCGAGTACTGCTCCAATGCCGTACGGAGACGCGTCACAAGACAACAGCAGGGGCCTATTTTCGTCATAATGCTTGAGAACGGTAGAGTCCTTAATCAACTCCTTAAGTTTGCGAAATGCCTCCCTGTGACTGTCCGTCCAGAGCCATGGCCTGTCCTTTTCAAGAAGCTTGTAGAGGTCGGCTGCGACCGTAGCCCTGTTCTTGAGGAAGCGATCGTAAAACGCAAGCAACCCCAAAAAGGCTTGCAGTTCCTGTCTTCCTGTTGGCTCTGGAGCATTGAGGATCGCTTGCACCTTGTCAGCGGTTGTATGAACACCTGCGGCGTCAATCCTGTGTCCCAGAAATGTAGCCTCGCTGACTGCAAACTTGCATTTTTCCTTCTTGAGTTTCAGACCGCAGCTGTCTAGCCTGGATAGAACTTGGTCCAGACGTTCATTATGCTCTTCTATGGTTGCTCCGCTGATAATGATGTCGTCAAGGTAGACGCTTATACCTTCAATGCCAGCTAGTGTCGTCTCCATCATCCTCTGGAAGATCGCTGGCGCTGCTGAAATTCCAAATGGCAGCCGTGTCATTCTGTACAATCCTTTAATTGTGTTGATTGTCAGCACAGCTGCTGTGGACTCTGTCACCTTCAGCTGCTGGTACGCTTGGCACAAGTCCATTGTGGAGAAGATGGTCCCTCCTCTGAGGTTTGACAGGACTTCTCCTGACGTAGGTAGCGGATAACTTGACTTTTTTGATGCGGCGTTCACAGTGCTCCTGTAATCGCCACACAATCTGATAGCTCCGCTTTTTTTCCGGACGAGTACCAGCGGCGTAGCCCATTCAGCGTGCTGGACTGGTTCAATGATTCCTTGCTGCTGTAGCTGCTGAAGCTCGAGTGTTACAGCTGAGCGGAGCGCGAGGGGAACCGGGCGAGCTTTGCAAAACTTCGGCTTTGCTCCTTCCTCTAGTTCCAAGTGCACTGGGGGTCCCATGTAGCCGGAGATTTCATCCTGGAACACCTTGGGATGTCGTTGAAGGACTGCTTCCACCTCTGGCGGCGTGGTTTGTTGCTGCACCAGGTTGATCCCCTGTACTCTGATGCGGAGTGCGTCGAACCAATCTCTGCCCAAAAGGCTGCAGCCGGACCCTTTCATCACTAGCAGCGGCAGGATATAATCTTTTGACTTGAAACGTACATGCACTTGAAGCGAACCAAGAAGTTTCAGGCCCTCACCACTCCAAGTGAAAAGTTCCAAGTCATTCTTCGTGATTTTCGGGGGATTCTTAGGCCACGTGGAGCGAAATGTCTCTTCGCTAATCAGTGAACAAGCGGCGCCAGAATCAACCTCGAACTGAAGAGGCTTGCCCTCAATCTGAAGAGAAACGTGAAATTCGGGAACGTGCCTTCTGGTGGACAGCTTGTTCAGTTCATAAAATGAACTTCTGGAAGAACACGTCGGCTGGCTCCCGCCTTCCATCACTGGTTCAACGTTGTGATTTGTTTTCTTGCGTCCTGCTTTGCCTTGGTGCTTCTTCGTCAGACATGCCTTTTCGATATGTCCAGTCTTCCTACAGTACCGACACTCAGTCTTCTGGAATCGGCACTCTTGTGGCTCGTGCTGACCCGTGCATCGGTAGCAACGACGTTCTTTGTGTGAAGCAGAATTCTTGTCGGCTTTCACAGTCTTGTTAATTTGGAGCTCCTCCTGGTTCTTGATGGCTTTCTGTTGTTTGTAGGCGCTCTCTGCTCTGACAGCAATGTCCAATGCGCTGGAGAACGTTAGGTCTTTCTCCGCAAACAGGCGTTGTTGCAGGAGTTCGTCGCGGATGCCGCAGACGAACCGGTCGCGCAGCATCACTTCCAGCGGCAGTTTGGTGTCCACTTGTGGCATCGCTTGTTGCTGAGTGCTAGCTGCAGCACCGGATGTTTGAGACGACGCTGGTAAACCCGACGCTGGAAGCTGCGCAGTTGTCGAAGCGATTTGCGGAGTTGCGGAGGGCAAGATGCCGAAATTACAGTCGCTTGCTAGCTGCTTGAGAGCCGCAACGTAGCTACTTATTGATTCTTCCGGCAATTGGTCTCGCCGTTGAAATTTGAACCGGCTGTAGAGCTCTGAAGGTCGAGGGTCGAAGTGCGCACCAAGGATGGTCACGAGCTCGTCGAACTCAACCTCGCCAGGTCCTCTGGGTGCCACTAATGCTCGTACCACTTCGTAAGTCTCTGGGCCACAGAGCGTTAAAAGGAGCGCTCGCTTCTTATCCATGGCGTTGATGCCATTGGCCACGAAGTAAAATCCGAGACGTTCGAACCACGATGTCCATGACTTGCCTGAGAAGGCTTCCAGCTTCCCTTGCATGGCCATGGCTTGTGGTCGGTGGTTTCAGGCTTCGTTGGTCCTTGGTTCCTCGTCGCCAGTGTTGTATTCGCGTAGACTAGGTGGCTACCACCCGAATACTTAGGTTTATTGATCAGAAGCGGATCAGCGTTCGGGGACGACTGGCTTGCGCCATCGGGGCTCGTGTCTCTGGATCGCGCTCTGCGGGCACGCGCTCTGGCTGCAGATCGCTTTTGATATTTGGTGGTCGCGTGGCTCCGCTGGCCATCACACCTTGTTTCTACGGACGCAAACTTAAGAGATCTTCGGAGAAAGCCCAATCTACTATTGGCCTTTTTAGCTATATTATGGACGTGCGTACTCCATTTTAGGTCGTTTGTGATCGTGACGTCAAGGTATTTGAATTCATTAACGCAAGACAGCAAAGTACCATTAAGTTTGTAGAGAAATATTAATGGTTGACGTTTATGAGTGATTGTCATACATACTGTTTTTTTTTAGATTTAGAGACATTTGCCAAGTGGCACACCATTCATCTATTCTAGTCAAAAATCGATTTAATTTCTCCTGATCAGAGGCCGCATGAACTTCAGTGAATATAAGACAATCGTCCGCAAAGAGCCTAGCATGCACTTCTTGATCCCCTACTAGATCATTTATAAATACTAAGAACAAGAACGGGCCCAACACGGACCCTTGAGGAACCCCCGACGCAACATCACACATATCTGAATAGCCTTTTTTGATGCTTCCACACTGTCTACGATTTTTGAAAAAGGATTCAATCCAACCTAGCAACAGCTGGTTTTTTAATATGTCACGTAATTTAATCATTAACTTCTGATGGTTTACTTTATCAAAGGCTTTCTGGAAATCTAGAAAGATACAATCTACCTGTCCTCTGGCGTCTAAAACGCGAGAAAGAAAATGTACGACCTCAGTTAGTTGCGTTACAGTAGATAGACCCTTTCTGAATCCATGCTGCTTGTCATTCAATAGGGAATGAGTGGCTAAAAATGATTTAATATGCTTTGAAACTATGTGTTCTAGGAGTTTACAGCAACTTGATGTTAATGAAATTGGCCGGTAGTCCATTACACTGCACGCATCATTTGACTTTAAGATTGGAATTACTTCAGCCATTTTCCAATCATCCGGTATAGCAGCTGACTGTAGTGATTTTTGAAAAATAATAAAAAGATATTTGGCCTGACCATTCTGCGTATCTCTTTAAAAAAGAATTTGGAACCTGATCGGGTGCCTCTGATTTCGAATGGTCAATGTTGAGTAAAAGCGAAAAGATTCCCTCGTATGACAAAAATACATCATCTATCGTCGGGATGTTTGCGTACGTATGAAACACTGGTGCCATACCATCGTCACTAGAAAATACTGTGGAAAAAAACTTATTGAAAGTATTGGCTATATCCACCGGTTCAGTGACTGGCTCATCATCACTAAAGTGACTTTAATCATCACTAACCAGCTTTGTGATTTCGCTTTTCCTGGGAGAGAGATATCGCCAAAACTTCTTGGGTGCAGTTAATAGGAAGTTAGACATTGTTATATTATAAAACTTGTGCTTAACATTTTTTATTGCTGTCTTTAGGATGGCACTCAAAGTTCGAACAGTTGCACGTATGGTTTCACAATTGTTTTTGTGCAGCTGCACTCTACATCTCGAGATTTTTTACTTTTCATGTACGATATCTTTCGGGATACACGGATTGTTTCTATGCCTTTTTTTTGCCCTTGTGGGAACGTATTGATCAATGCATTCAATAACTTTTTTTTTTAACTTCAGCCATAAATCGTTAACATCGTTTGCAGGGCTAAGACTCAAACCTGTAAAACCGGATTCCAACTTATCTAGTATACTAACATCATCCGGGAAATCGAAGTGTTTGTATGTTGTGACATCGCAACACGTACTTGGCAGGTTTTCAAGATGCACAGACAAAGTAACCATGGAGTGATCAGATATGCCTGGTACTACACTATATTCAAATGGGTACAACATGACGCTGTCACTAGGAAAGAATAAGTCAAGAACAGATTTGCATCCACTTTGGTCTCGTGTATAGTCTTTCACTATCTGGGTTAAACCGTGAGAGAAAGTCATATCGATCAATGCAGAAGCCAGAATGACGTCCTGGTTTCCAGGCGTTAACGCATCCCAATCAATGCCTGGTACATTAAAGTCTCCCACAATTATAACATTCTGGTTGTTAACCCGGGTTTTAATCAAAAGTCATTTAATTTTTCTATAAAGTCAAAGCCGGAACCGGGTAGACGATAGACAGCCCCTATCAATATTTCGATGTTGGGTAGTGTTAGTTTGCACCAAACGCTCTCAATGTTCGATGAGTTTTCAATTAAGTTGCAGGCAAGGTCACGCTTAACAATTATAGCGACACCACCTCCCCTGCTGTCGCGATCTTTTCTTAGTATTTTAAAACCTGGAGGGACTATCTCATCATCCAACACAAGCCCATGCAACCACGTCTCTGTAACTACCGTGATTTCGGGGTCATGTTCAATTAGAATATGTTCCAAGTCCTCTATTTTGTTAATAATACTTCTTGCATTAAGGTTAATAAAAAGAAAGCTTCGTTGGTCTACTAATACTTTACGTCATATCGGTTGCGACTGCCTAACTTGATATCCTCTTCCTGTAGTAATCCTAACTTTATCATTTATGTTGTCTTCCCAAACATACGTAGTTCCATTTATTTTTAACTTGTCATGCATGAGAACACACTTATCACCATTGGTTCTGTTTACGCGGCTCCTTTTAGCTTGTTTTCGATGCGAAGGATTGCGGTTTTTTCAATGAAGTTATCTAATCGCAGAAAAACTGGTCTTACTCTATCGGGTGTCTGTCCTCCCAATCTTTCTATCTGCTGTACACTTTCGACGTCGATTCCTAGTTTCTCTTAAAATACATTGTCAACAATATGCGCCCTTAACGATGCTTGGGTTTCGTGCTCATTTCCGATAATGCCGTAGATTATAAGGTTTTTACGCCTATCCTGGTTTTCTAGGAGCTCTACCTTCGTCTGCAATTCCCTGGAGGTTTGCTGCAGATCCCTTAGAGACGTATCTATTCCGGAAATTTGATTCTGGGCTTTCTGCAGCTCACTAGACAATCGCTGTAAGTTAGTAACCGAGTTTTCGATTGATTCGAGTCGTTTACAAAAGCCTTCTTAATTTTTTCTTATGTCTTCTACATTTAGAGCAATCTGCCTCTGACCCTCAAGCAGCTGATCCATAGCCATATCAGGTCCTGGATTAAGCTCGACATCACCGCTGAGATGTAACAACAAAGCAATCACTTTCCAACACTCGGAAATAGTTTTACACAAGCTGCGTGGGCTCGGCAGCGCTATCAGTGCAGCACAATCATCTCTAACACACTTGTAAAGGAATTTTCTACTAACCTGTACGTAGAACAGGAAGCGAATAGCCATCCCTGCTCTGAACGTGCTGCCAAGTCCACGGAAGCGATGGCGATGCCAGGGACTGCTTTTAAGCAAAGCTACGAGCCCCGCCTCCGTCGCAGTACTCGATGCGTGGTGTTCCAACGCATATCGCCTTATCCTGGCGCTGTCGATGACTGGGGGGTCTTCCTTGCCCTGCCCGGAACGAGACTGATTGCCGATGTAGTTCACGATGTCGGAGCATGATGTTGCAGTTCCTGGGCCGGCGTCACCGAAGTCAACCGTTCCCGCGATGAAGGACGGCCACAGCAAGATCTGTACGTAGAACAAAAAGCGATTAGCCATCCCTGCTCTGAACGTGCTGCCAAGCCAACTTCATTACAATATCTTCATGTCCTTTTAGATACTTTCTTCTCTCACTTAACCATACTCCCATATATATATATATACGTTTCTACGTGCTCTATCACTGTGTACTGTATCTCCCAGGGGTTCCCCTTTCTCGTCATTGAAAACTATTATACCCGACTTACCCCTACTGAGTATTAGGCCTAAGCTGTCCCCTTCCGTGCTGCAAATCCTAATGAGTTCCTGTACTGTCTTACGACTTTCTGATACGAATACAATGTCGTGTTCTTTCACTAACTCTGGAAATACTTTATTTTCTTTAAGCCCTTTTTCCGTGTAAGTCAGGTCAAAACCTAGGTTGCACTGCTCTAATCTTTTTTCTTTTTTCATCTCACTGAGGTATATTATAAAGAGCAGGGAGACAATGGGAAACCCTGTCTAAGACCTTTTTTTACTGCTGCTTGTCTTCTAGTTTCCGCTTCCCATGTTATAACCACCCTATTCTCCGTATAACCCCGTTCCAGAAATGTAACCATGGTTCCTCATAGCCCAGATCCCTTCGGTTGGTCCCAGAGTTTTTCTTGATTCACATTGTCATATGCCCCTTCGATGTCCAAAAATGCTACTTATAATCGCCTTGGACTTATCATTGCTATCTCTATGCACTGAGTGATTGCGAATAAATTACCATCGAGTTGTCTATCCCTTTTGAAACCGTTTTGAAAATCCCCCAGACTCTGCTTTCTCTCTGCCCATTCTTCGTCCTACAATTTACATAAGTAGACTGTAGATTACTGAACTTACTGTAATTGGTCGATATGATTTGATACTGTCTTTGCCTCCGTTGCCCATATAATAATAATCTCATCCTTCTCAATTTCCAGTCACTAAGTACCTCCCTTCCCATAAGTGTCTGGTCAATCACCTGCATTAGCTTCAATTTGCTTGTTTTGCCTACAACTTTTATCAGTCTCATTGGTATGTCGTCTGGAGCTGTCGCAGTTCCGGCCGAAACCTTTCGTTCTGCTTTTCTCCCATTCCCCTGTGGTCATTTCCTCTTCTTCAGTATGATCCTCCTACTGTGTTGTGCATATGCTTCCATTCCCTACGGCCTGATCTGGTCTGAACTCCGAAACTGCTGCTTCGATTGTATGTCTAACGTATTCTCTTGCCTCTTCCTCCTCTACCTTCGTTCCTTCCTGTGTGGTTAGTGTCTGCTGGTACCCCTCAGTCTTCTTTTCCTGTGCACTGTTGTGTTCTCAGAACTTTTTTGCCGCATTTCTATCATTCTGGCTTATCTCTGTCATCCACTGGACCCCTGCCCTCCCAATCTTGGTGAGTAATAATGCTGATGCCTCCCGCTTTTTATTCCTGAGAGCCCTCCCATTTTGATGCTACTTCAACTAATGTGGCCTCCTTTTTTTCCCATTTGTGTTGTTTTGATGCCGCGTGGCGTATCGATATTGCTGCCTTAACTTTTTTATTCCATCAGCTTTTGAGTATGCGTTTTAGTTTTCTTCCTCCTTGCTTGATTCGATATTTCTTTAACTCTCCTTTGAAAACACTAACTAAGTCTTCATATGTCCATTCTTTTTTCGGTTGCTTGGATACTATGTTCTCGATTCGCTTAGATGCCTGCAGTAATTGTTTATCATTTAAGTTATTTCTACCATCTTGTTTCCTATTTTACATTTCTGGTTTCACTGCGCCGATTCTTTCTATTATGTTCGCTCCCCAGACTTTTTGTGCCTTCCTCATTTATTTCCATACCTCCTAAAGTGCTCTATAGCTTTCGCGACATTAAACAGTAGTCAATAGCCGAGTGCGAGTTCTTTCTTTTCCACGTTATTTCTCCATCCCATTTTACCTGAGCGTTAACCAATACCAGATCAAGAGCTTCGCAGAACTCCTCTAACATTCTCCCTGTTGTATCTGTATGTCCATCAAAGTTTTCCAAATGCGCATTCATGTCCACCAAGATAATTATTTCCCTGTTAGTTTCGATTTCCCTAACGTCTCCTGATATGCATGTTAAGTGTTCTGCGTTTTCCTCCCCTGCATCGCTCCCTGTTTTTAGATACACAAAACCCAGGATCACGTCCAAACCCCCAATATTGCCTTTGATCGACATGTGTTTCCTGCAACCGTCTCGTTCCATTTCCCATTCCTGACCCTTCACTAACACCCCTAATCTCCCTTTGCGCTTTCCATTGGCCCGCGGTTGCATCCCATCCAACGATATCCCGGTATGTACGGTGATTCTTCCATACCCCTCAGATGTGTTTCTGCTAATCCATACACAGCAAGGTTTTCGCTTTCTAATTGCTCCTCGATCTCCTCCCTCTTTCTTGTGTTCCTGCCCCCCCCCCCCCCCGCATGTTTATGAACCTTATGTTAAGATGTTTCTTTGTCCTATTCCTGGCGAGGCTTCCTTCCCCCTCCCAAATCCTTTCCCCTGGACATACGTTTCGGCCCTCATTTACACCGGCGCCCTCAGGGCTGGGGGTCCCCCAAAAAATGTACGATGTGACGTCCAATTTTATCGCCTACCGTGCTACCAGTGGTTCCTTTGTAGTGAATGCCCCATGTAAAAGGGAGGGAGTGAGCGTCGTATACCACCCTGTTAACTTTCATTTCTCCGTCCTCAAATCGTCGGCTCGTCCCCCTTACCACCCGGTTAGCTTCCACCACTCGCTTCTCTATCTGCAAAGACTCTCCCCAGACCTCTGGGATGGTGCATAATTGAACATACACCGCCTCAGAGACCTCCCTCAGCTTACGTAACCCCAACTCTATTTGCCTGCCGAGGTTCTGGCTTTTTCCCTTTAATACATCATTTAGTCCTGCATGTACTACCACACTGTTCTCTCCCTTCCTGTTTTTCCACACCTCCGCCTTCGCTATGGCCATTGCGTCTACCATGCACTTTCCTGACTGGGCCACTATGTTTACCATTCCATCCCCTTTTACCCTGTCTTGTAGCCCCTCCTTAACCCTTGTTATATTTGAGTTTCCTACCACTAGCGCCCTCTTAACTCCCGACTGTCTGCCTTCACCCCCTTCAGCTATCTGTGCTTTCTCTGCCTCAACCTCTGCTACCTTTCTTGAACCCTGCTGTACCGCAGCACTATACAGCTGTGCAGACTCCTTACTTACGTTGTCAACCACCTCGTCACTAGTTAACTGTCCCCCTGGGTCTGCCGCCTCTACCGCCGTATTCTCTGCCCTCTAGTTTTCCGCATTAACTACTCCTGTCAGTTGCCTGCACCATATCCTCACACTTCTTCTTTGCTCCTCCAACTCCGCCTTCCACTTTCCCCCCTGTCTAAGCTCTTCCACCTGTCGCTCAAGTTGGGCTCGCTGCTCCCGTCCTTGCCTCGGCTCTCCCGCTACGCTCTTTGCCTTGCTTTCCCCATTCCTGGCCATCTCCTCCACATCCGTTTTGGCCCTCTTAATCAAATCTCCGACTTGCGCCTCGAGCTGAACCCGCTTCTCCTGCTGTACCCGTATTTCCCGCGTCAACTCCTGAACCGTAGCCGCCGATTCCCTTCCTATTCTCCTAAAACCATCTTCTACCTTCTCGCAACTCCAGCATGTAAAGCTGCTCCCCTCGGCTTCTGCTACACTTTCGAACTCCATCTCCATCATGCTGCCCCAACCGCCACGCTTCTCATATCCTATAGCGGGTCCTTCTTTTACTTTAGGCTTCTCAGCCTTCTGCCGTCGCGTATTCACCGTCGCGTATTCACCATCGCCTACCGACACCCCGCGCGAACCCACGACGAATATCCTCCCAAAACTGAAACCAAGAAAGCCTGGGTACGCCCCTGCCTATGCATCCGACTAGCCCGCCAAAAGTTTAAAACGTGCACGTGTTTCGGTCTCGTGACCCTACCTAAAAAGTCTACTCTACCCCAACTATCCTATCACTACTTCAAAAACTGTTTTCTACTACCCCATAAACACAAACGCAACTAAACTAAATATACCAAAAATCACTAAGCTTCGCAAGAGCTCCGGAAAAAACGTCGTCCTTTTTGTCAGCTTGCCAGGATTGTGGTGTTATGTCGACTGTGGAGTTGTCCCAAAACCTCAACTCGGATGGAGAGGCGCTCAGCGCCGTTTGAGAATCAGTGATAATGAGTAGGCTGCCTCTTGGGGGAGTCGTGTAGGAGTAAAGCTCAGCCCTTTTAATATTGTGTATGCTTGGCGGCGGTGGTAGCGGCCGCTCAAGCATAGTAGAGAGTTTCAGAATATGGGGGCCAAAAACGTTTGGGTTCCCCTAAAAAATTGGGGGACCCAAACGCAACAAGGTTGGCATCGGCGGCCTATAGAATAGAGAGTTATAGCATAGGGGGCCCCAAAGAAATAGGGGCTCACCACTGCGCGTGCGCAGAACCCAAACTCTGTTTGGAGCTTTGGGTTGACTCTCGCCCCCAACTCAGAATTCGAGAAATAGCGTGGGGCGCCTATTTGCTCTGGGCCGGGTTGCGTCGGCAAATATGGCGGCGCCCTTTCCGCTCGCTTCGGAGCAAACTCGTCATGGTCGCTGCAGTATTAGCCAATTTCATTGGTACTGAAATTGGCTAATACTGCAGCGACCATGACGAATTTGCTCCGAAGCGAGGGGAAAGGGCGCCGCCATCTTTGCCGACGAAACCCGGCCCCAAGCAAATTGGGGCGCCACGCTATTTCTTGAATTCTGCGTTGGGGGCAGGGTGTAAGATAGACAGGTGGGGAAACGAGAGCCAAATGAGCGACCGCATTGTGTCCCCCTCGGTTTTCTCTTTTTCTGTGGCGCCATCTATGTGGAGCACCGCGAACTCTCGCTCCGGGTGGGCGACCGATGGCGACCGGCTAAACTGACGGAGATGGTTTCTCGTGAATTTTCAATGGAGGACTGTCGTGCTCTCGGTTTATTTTGCGCACTCTCCCATTAAGTTCCACGCAAATCCGATTCCAATTTTTTTCTTCTCGTCGCAGCGCCATCTGTCGCAAGTCGGGGGTACCCGCAAGCAGACGAGTACACAATCCGGTCACGGCGCTGCGGTAGGCCTCTATGGGCCGTTTCCCCACCTGTCTATCTTACACCCTGGTTGGGGTCGAGCGCCAACCCAAAACCCTAGGGTGCCTCCATCTGCCGGCCGCTTTCGCTGACAGGGTGGAGACACCAATGGAACCAATGAAGCGCAACAATATGGCGCCTGAGGTCAGCTCCACATTGAGTGTGGGTCCTGTAGTGTGTGTATGACAAAGTCGTGGTGCAAAAACGTGTTTTGCGAAACTTCTGGCAATATGACTCAATATGACGCCGGTGAGAGCATCGCAAAGTTCGCCACGAAAAGGCGGGTGTCTTCGCCCTGTCAGCGGAGCGGCCGGTAAACGGAGGCACCTTACAAACCCCCAAACGGAATTTGGGTTCTGTGCACGCGCACTGGTGAGCCCCTATTTCTTGGGGACCCCCCAGCTTCGAAGCCGACTATTGTAAAGCTCTCTACCTGCATTTCTTTTCCTTCTCGCCTCATGGACACCAATTCATTGAGGAGTGAACCTTTCATTAAATAAATACATATTCTCTCACTCTCTCTATTGCTTCTGTTCGAATCGTGAGTGCTGCGGTAGCACTATATACAAACATGTGTTTCTCCGGGTACTTGGACACGAGGATATCCACGGAGTCACCCGAAGAACAACATTGAGCAGATTGTTCTTCCAGCACACTACAGGTAAGTGTAGGTCTCATATATCCGGTGGCACGCCGTGGTGGTGGTTCTGTGCAATGTGATGGACGGGTCAGCAACAGATATGGCTGTAAGTTCAGCCTCTGCAGCTGTTGCCCAGATCTGGAATGACTTGGTTGTTGTAAATTGTAACCGTCTGAGTAGTCTTATACTTTGAGTCCCGTCTAGCGTGTGTGCATTAGTGTGTGTAATGAATGTAACTTGCAGTGATACTGGACAATGACAACTTTCCGCGCGCACAGACTTCTTTGGTGCTGCTGTTGGTGCTCCAACAGCAGTACCAATATATATTGGTGCTCCAGTATATATTATTTGTGCATCGGAACATTCCGTTTGGAAGCGCACATAGCATGCCCCCCACCGTGGCTGTTCCATGAAGACAAAGCATGGATTTCGGTGGGATACCTCACTTCAAGCATCCAATACGACGAACAGTGTTTACGGTTTTCGCAGCCTGACGTTTGATTCGGGAAAGTTTAAAGGGACACTGACACCCCCAAAAAGATTTTTTGCTTTTTTTGTCAGGCGATTTGTTATGGTTGTTGGAATACTTGCCAATTAATATTTTGCTACAGAGTCACGTATTTTTTTAATAAATCCAAAAAACGCAACTGCTCGAAACCGAAACCTGAACTCCCGCACTGTACGGAGAAGGGTAGAGGATAGAGTGGTTGGCGGAAGCCACGTGGCGACATCCAACCGTGCAGTCTTTTTTTTTTTTCTCCGCACGTAGCAGACGAAATGCGTTCCAGGATCCGTTTGCCGTGCGATTCCTTTGCATTTGTGTTTGTTCCGCTCGCTGTTTTCTACATCAAGATTTTTTTTTTGTACATTTAAGGGTTGGAAATGAGTAGTGAGTGCCCGTGGTGAATTCCCGTGATCGGTTCCGAAAAGAATACTCCCAAGATGTTGTGTGAAGAGCTGCCTCACATGTCCTGCATCTGAAAGTGCATTGTGCGGCAGAGTGCACAAGTTTCCGAAAGATCAACGAGTCGGGATCAATGGCTGGCTGCTATTCCTGTAGAACAGTTACGCGAAGCTGTAAGAGCGGACGCTACCCGATTCATATCCTCCTTGCTTTTTGTGGTAAGTGACTACATTCAGTTCGCAGGTGTCAAAAATGGAATCCCATATCATTTAGTTCAGCGACGTATCGTCCACAACAATTGTTTTTTGTTTCAGTGATAATTGTTAAAACAGAAATGTAAACATCGCAAAATGCTTTAAAAAAAAAATTGATACACATCAGGGATCGAACCCGTGCCCGCTGCGTGCGAATCGTACAGCTATTGAAGGAACTTTTTTTTCTTCATTGCATGGAAGTAGGCACGATGATTATACAGAATACCTCTTTAGGTCAATATATTGTACCATCATTGTTTTTACATCAAAAATCTTTTATATGTTGGAGAGTATTAAATAAAGATACCCATTCAGATACAACAGTCTGGGTTTCATAAACACTTTTGATGCAGGTAACAAAGTTCAATGAAATGAAGCCTTACAGTCTTAGGGTGTAAGTTCTCGTTTCTAATGTCCATACGGGACTTCCACATGATGTATAATGAAAGCAGCATTACAAGGTCATAAGGGAAGGCGTCTCTAGAGGACACAGGTAGAAAACGAATGGTAAACAAAGTGATATCGATATCTTTTTTTAAAGTGCGCTGCAGAGCATCCCAGAAAAATACAGCATCCCAGCAGTGGATGAAAACGTGCTCAACTGTTTCTGGCAATTTACATAGCGTACAATTTTCTGACCATGGAACAAATAAAACCTTTTCTCTGAGCCATGATTGTGTAGGTAATACTAAACAATGTAGTTTAAGAGAGAAAGTTTTTGCTGCGGGTGGGTTGCACATCTTTTCAACTCGGCATAGGACATCGCAACTAGATCCACCTTCAGCCACCGTTCGGTAAATTGGTAAAGGAAACAAAATACTTAAAAGATCTCTTGCCAACTTCTTCCGCGTTACACTCGTTAGGTAGTCTCTAGTAAATCTTACCGATAAGAACTGAAATGCCTCGACCACCTCTTTTAAATATCCGACCAGTACAGTTTCTTGGTATCCACCCGAAGATACAATATAGTCAGTAAAAGAGCTTGCCAGTCTATTCTGTACTATTTTTTTGAAGAAAGGGATGTTCTTTGTCTCTTAGAAAAAGAAAGCGGGAAACCAATTGGCGAACAAACATATGCGGAAGTCCGATCCCTCCGTCAGGTACCCGGCGAAACAAGTTATCTCGACGCAATGGTTCCCAAACAGATTTCCATACAAAAACGGCGAACACCCTATGCAGTCTTTGTATATTTGTTTGGGCACGATGCAGTACCTGTAGAACGTACCACAGTTTAGCCGCCAAAAATACGTTACAGACTGTGGAACGGGCGAATATTGACAAATTCCTGTGGGACCAGCCTTTCGTTCGCTTTTCCAAATTGTTCGCCACTCCAGACCAGTAGGTCCTGCTGTTCCGGAAGTGTCTTAAGGGCACTCCGAGATAGTCGCAGGGAATACAACTCCACTGTATGTCTTCGTATTGTTCAGGCGTCGTGACCCACGCTCCATGCCAGAAACCCTTGCACTTCTCTAAATTCACTGAAGCCCCAGTAACCTCACAAAAGTTTCGTGTGAGTTCAACTGCCTTGGTCACACTTTTCTTGTCTTTGCAAAAGTAGGCAATATCGTCTGCATAAGCCAGGACCTTAATTTCGGTTTTGCATAGAGTGAAACCGTAGACGTCTTTACTTCTAACTATACTTTGGCATAGGTGCTCCAAATACAGAGTAAACAGTAAATGAGAAAGGGGGCAGCCCTGGCGAACTGAAGAACGCACTGGGATGCTTTCTGTGACACTGTTATTTATGATTAAACTTGTGGAACAGTTGCGGTAAGATATTTGAACACCCTGAAAAACAATATCTCCAATACCAACGTGCGACAGAATCATGAACAGAACGGTATGACAAACACGGTCAAATCCTTTCGCTAGATCAACTTGGAGCATCGCAATTTGGTCGTTATCACTCGTGACGCACTCTAGTACACTTCTCGCAATGTGAACATTGGTCTGTATAACCCTCCCACGAATCCCGCAAGTCTGGTGATCCCCGACTAAATCACAAATAACATGTTGCAATCTGTTAGTCAAAACTTTTGCGAAGACCTTCTAATCTACATTGCATAACGTGATGGGCCGATAACCACTCACGTGCAGAAGTTTGGTTTTGTCGTCAGTCTTTGGTATGAGAATAGTATGAGTATGCAAAAAAGAGGGAGGTAACGTGTTTGCCTTGTAAGCCTCTTGAAAGATTTCTAACAAAATGGGACCTAAAGTATTTTTACGCAGTTTATAAAATTCCCCTGTGATACCATCCGGCCCAGGAGTTTTTCCTTTCGGAAGGTCATCAATGGCTTTTTCTATTTCTTGTAAGCTGATGGGTTCCTCTAGCTCCTTTCTGCACTCCTCGTCTAATTGCGGCAGTAAAGCTACCAGTTCCTTAAGGTAGTCGTTATCTACCGATGAAGCACTTTTCCCAAACATCTTCCGGTAATGTTCAGCAAAGACGTGGGCTATGGTTTCCTTAACTGTGATTATCAAGTTATTATATTCTATTTCCGTAATTTCTTTATTTATGGCATACCTCTTCTCCTCCTCCATTGCTCTTTCTAGGCTCTTCTCCCATAAGATACTTTTCTGTGCGTGTGCACACAACAGCTCCTTGGTAACGATCCTGGTACAACGTTTCTAATTCAGCTTTAATGCGAGTTATGTCTTCAAATCCCTGTCCGGGGTTTGTGCATTCAAGTTAGACCAAGACGCGCAAATTACGTAGCAGTGCTTTTTCTGTTTCTGACTTCTCAAATTTCAGAACACTGCTCCTCTCAATTGCTAACTGTTTTAAATTTCGCTTATATAGTTCCCACCTAACAAAAATGTGCTCAGTCATTTCTCCTACTTGTTTTAAGAGATCTTTAGAAGTGGCCAAAAAATTTTCGCCTTTTAATAGTTGGCAGTTGAGTTTCCACAGCTTCCAGTTTATTTCCTTTTTTCTTATCTTCTTCCCTACTGTTAACGAGACCATACAGTGATCAGTGAAAAATACTGGATCCACCGTATAACTCCCTAGACAGTTGATAAGGTCTACGGAACAATAAATTATATCTAAGCGTGCATGAGAGGAGTTTTCAAAATGCGTAAAACTGCAGTTGCTTTCCTCCTTGTTGAAATGAGGCTGCGTCAAAAAATATTGCTCTCCTCAACCATATTCAGCAGTATTTGTGCACTTTTGTCAATGCGCGGGTTAGTAGGCGTCCTGTCTGCTTCCTCACAAACACAGTTGAAATCTCCTAAAAGAACTACCAATTTGTTACAAATTAAATAGGGCCATAGATGATGAAAGAACGCCACTCTTTGATTAACGTTATTTGGTGCGTAAACACACATTACACGCCAATACACGTCAGTAACTCGAAAGTCGCACATAATGAAGCGCCCGCAAAGATCTGTCGTGACCGATAATTTAGATAACTGAAAAGACTTCTTAATAAACAGCATGACACCGCCAGAGAAACCAACAGCATGGCTAACACATATTTCATACTGATGGAGGAAAATATTCAAGGCATCTTCTAGTTGTTCCTCTGTTGACAATTTTGTTTCTTGAAGTGCCACAAAGTCAAAATCCTTATCGTCAAGGAGGCGCTTTAAATGATATTGCTTTTTGCGGGAATTGAAGCCTCTAACGTCATAAAACGAATGCCCTTGTGAGAAGGAGAAGGGGGAGGAGGTAGGGGAGGTATGCGGGTGAGGGGGGTGGGGGTGGAGAGGAGGGGTTATATTATCGTCTATTGCGCAAGTGATGTTTTCCGCTTACTCGCGATGCTGTCTGGCGGTACCTCTTTTTTTCGTTTACTCTCATCAGTGTCCTTTGATGTGCTGTGGGTCGGGTCCATGGTGGCTTCAGGGTCATCTTTGCTGTCGTAATCCGTAGGCTTGTCTGCGGGGTCCGCCGACTGCCTCGGTGCTTCCGATGGTTGCACAGTTCTCTCGTCCTTACACTCCTGTGTAGACGGAGCTTCGCCTTCCGTCGCTGCGCCGATTGGAGGCGGTTCGATGTTCTTCTCAGCCGACATCTGGCACTCGCTGGGACTTGGGGGCGTGTGTTCTGCAGATACCCGTTGGGTGGGAAGGATGTCTCCACTGGCATCCACAACCTCTGAGATGTCCATTAACAGCTCGGAGTTGGAATCTGCTTCAGCGCCGGGGCCTCGAAGTATCCTTGCGTAGCTGGAATAGCACTCGTCGCTTTGGTGTCCATATTTGTTGCATCGGGCACATTTTGGAGTACGACATTGTCGTCGAATGTGGCCAACTCTCTTGCATCTCAGACACAAGGGCGGCCGTCCGGACATGACTACGAGGGACTGCGATCCGGTGACTTTTAGCAGATGAGGAATGTTTTCTGATGTCGCGCTGTCGTGAAGAGTCATGCAGACCTCTCTGTTCATTGTCTCCATGTTCTCCATCCCGGGAACGCGCCACTTCTCTCCCGCGACACTCCGCACCGTTCTAAAAGGCGCCAAGGCTTCAGGACCTTTTTCTCGTCCAAGTGCGACGGTAGCCAGAGCAGTTTGATTTTGACATCTTTCGAATTGGGATGAATAAGGAGGCACTTTTTTCCTTTTACCTTGAGTTCTTTCACCGCCTTTAGCTTTTCCGCAGCTGCAGGATTTGCCATCGTTGCCATCCAGAAGTGGCTCATTTGAAACTGCCCGAGGGACACCACCTCGCTCATATCAATCACATCTTTCAGACCGTCGCGAAAGTCCATCGCACGGTAAGGACGACCAGTGAGGTCAGCATGAAGAAACACAAAGTTAAGGCACAACGCCGCCGGCGGAAATCGTGGAAGCAGAGTTCGGTACTCATCTTGGCTTACCGCCTGATCCTGGGCATTTCCTGGGCCTACGGGTGTCGTCACAGTGTTCTCCGGGTGCATCATTCGAAGATCGTTATTGCCATTTAAACCTGAAGTACTGGGGTTTCCTCGGCCTGAGGCCGATTGATGATTTTCCTTGGAGATCATGAAAGCACGTCCGTTCGAAACGGCGTCTTCTTCTTTTTCCAGCTATTGAAGGAACTCTATCATGCGTAGTAATGGAGTTGGTAGACTTCATGCGTAGTAATGGAGCCGGTAGACTCCATGCGTAGTAATGGAGCCGGTATGTCGGAAGTTTGCTGCCGATTTCCCTTTAATACACGCACTCCCGGCTTGAAGTCGGGCAGCACCACGCAGTGGCCACATTCGCACCTCGTAAAGAAACCGTACGCGTGCGTATTTAACTCGAAGTACGCACTTCGTGCTTGACGTTTGAGCGAGCGATGTCTTCAACCACGAGAAGGGGCGATGGCTTGTGTGCATCTTCGTGCGATCGGCTTACTGGTGGGGCGTGTCGTACGGGATGAATATCAGTTCTTTGATCGGTCCAAAATTTCTTTTCCGAAGACGACAGTTCTGTAGTAGAGGTCCAACGCCCGTCGTCTGCGGCCATCCGCTAGTCTCACGATACGCAAGATTACGCCATGTTGAGAATTATGCAGTGAACGCACAGAATACTTCCGGTTGTCTGTGCTACCTTTTTTTTTCTTTTCAATCAACGTATTTGCAGTTTTTTGGAAACCACAAAAAATGGGCTTTATGTTTTTTTTTTCTATTTTTAATATTGACTGTGCGCCTTCAATGATCCACGACTTTGATTAAATTTGGGGGTCGCGTCGAAACCTTAGAAAACGGCCCGTGACCACGAGAAAGAGAGTGAGCGCGACTCAAACAGGCCAGTTCTCGATCGGCAGTTTTCGGGCGGAAAGAAACCGAATTTCGAGCCGCAAATTCTGTTCTGGGTAGTTGGGCTTTCACATGTCACGTACAACTAAAAACCTCGGCGAGCATAAATACCCTGTCAGTTTCGCTTTAAAAGGCCTTTAAAAAAATGTTTTTATTTTAGCAATCTCGTGGGGACACACGTCTCAAAAAAAAAATTTTACGCGAAAAAAACAGTCTACAGCAATATTGACAGCGCGAGACGTGATTTAGTCGACAGTCACCTCCTTTCCACTTGTTTCCTTTCTCCGCATTTCGGGTGCGTGTAAAGCGGGAAACACATGTACCACGAAACCTTCCGATCCGACGTGCGGACTGCCGGAATGACCTTGAGAGGAGAGGGTTTTCGTAGCATCGGAGAGCGTTGAAAACCCTCGCCTCCGACCGTCGTATTGCGCGGTCGGACGTCGGATCGGACGGTTTCGTCGTACATGTGTTTCGCGCTTGAAAGAGGTGGATAGGCTTTGCCTTCACAACCGAGATGGACATTCCGGAATGACCTGTGACGTCAGGAATTTCGGACGCAAAACTTCAAATAAATCTTTCGCCGTCAATATTGCTCTAAATTTTTAGCGTAAAATTTATCTTTTGACATGCGTGTACCAACTAGACTTAATTTTTTTTTCAGGGTCTTTTTAAAAGAGCAATGCAACGATTTTAACAATGAAAGAATTTGCATCTTCTACTTTTCACATTGTTTATCTTGTCACAAAGGACAGAAAACACCTCTCCTTCCTTCGAAATGTTGCGATTCCGCCGCGTAATAGCGAGACGAAAATTAGAATATTTCCCGACGTGCAGCCGCAAGTGGCGGCCATGAAAACCACGTGGCGTGACGCCAAATAGGAGCTTGTAAAAAAATAGCAAGTTGTACAAATACCTGCTCGACAAAAGGTAATTTTTTATAAATCTTGTCGTTCCAACATCAATCATCGACAAAACTTTTATGATGATGATGATGATGCTTGTGGCTATCTCCTTTGAAACGGGTGGTCACGTATGTCGTGTCCAAGCCATATGTGGCTTTCACTTTCCATTCTGTTCTCTACTTTTTCACCAATTTTCTAGTCGTCGCTTGGTGACGTCGACAGTCCATCTATCTCTCCATGGATGGAAGCCCATTGCTCGTGGTAGCAATGGTAGCACTGGGGCCGCTGCCGCTGGTGAACCGATTGCCGCTTGTGCGACTGCCGCAGTCTGTCTGGCCCGGCTTGCGTTGTTTTGGCTATGCCCCAGGTTGTGCACGCGCCGCGCTTCATCCCACTCTGGTGTCAGGCCGGTGCAGTGCAGAACTAGGTGCGTGATGGTTTCGTCTTCCCGACCGCAGGCTCCGCACTGCACTGATTCTATTGCCGGATCGAACCACTGCCGATATAGTATTGTGCGCAGCGCTCCTGATCGGGCCTCAAACAGGAGACGGCTGCCTAGACTGTTGTTATTGTAGGCCTCCGGTCCAATTGTGTCCTTGTGAGCGCTATATATTTGAAGTGAGGATTCCTTGTTTACCTCCTTAACCCAGTGGGTCGTCTCTGCCTCTTTGACCCGTCGCCTCACCTCACTTGCTCACTTACTCGCAGTCGCCTCCGTGACTGGCTGTGTGAAGAATCCATACTTCTTGCGGAGCTGGTTGACCCGCTTCGTCCACTGCGTCTGCACGCAGTTGACACTGATCTAGTCGAACACTCGCCTTGCCCACCGATGCCTGTCCATATGTAGGAGTCGTCCCTGATAGGTTAGCTTGCTTGATGCCTCTCGCGCCTCAAACGTCGACCACCCCATGTCTCCTTGTATGGCCTCAACCGCCACGTTGCCGTGGCAGTTGAGTGCTTGGCGACCGACATCCCTCTGCCTGCGTTCTATCCAGGCACGTGTGTCAGCCGAAGCACAGACGATCTCATTGGCAAACGTGAGCCAAGGCACATGAATAGCTTTCCACAATTCCTTGATCATAAAATATCTGTTACAGCTCCACATAATGCGCCGGCGTAAGATGTTTTGCCCTCTCTGGGCTGCCTGTCGAATGTGTATTTGGTATTCGTCACAGTAGTCGGGCCCATTCGTTAGTGTGACGCCCAGGTACCTTGTACTTCCCAGTCATCGTAACGTCTTCCTTCTGCAGCTGTAGCTTATTCTTTACAATGCCGTTCCCAGAGAACTGCACCACTGCCATTTTCTGAACATTAAACTTCAGACCCAACACGGACGATGCTTCCACGCAAATATCTGCTAGCCTGTACAACGTGTTCATGTCTTCAGCCATGAGGACGAGATCATCCGCGTATGCAAGACCCGGTAATGTCCAGAGTGTCACGCATCCATCTTCTATGCGGCGGAGTGAAAACCCCTAACCGGATGTTATTAATTTGCGCTCCATCTCTGCCGTGTACGACATGTACAGTAGAAGTGAGAGAGGGCGCCCCTGCTTCAGTCCCCTCTTTACATTGACACGCGTTGAATGTACACCTCCAAACGCGGCTGTAACAGTACCTCCGTCGTATCGCTGTAGCAATTCCGTCCACTGGTCGGGCATGTCTAGTCTTTTGAGGCAGTGGAACAGGGACCCATGTGGCACGCTGTCATATGCCTTAGCGACATCCAGGAAGCAGCATATGAAGTCCCTGTCTTCTTTTCTGGCTATCTCTAGGATCTGTGAACAAGGAGGTTATCCTCCAGTCGGCGGTCTTTTCGGAAGCCGTTCTGAAGTTCAGTCAGTTTTCTATTCCCCTCTGCCCAGGCACACATCCATTCTTTTATCATATACGAAATTTTATTGGCGCCAACTATCCGAGGTAAACAAAACCGTCAGCTCTGTCTGCTACCGCGAACAGCCGCCAGAAGCCAGAGGAGGATTGGGGCAGAGCCGGACGGGGATGGCCGGACCCGGACGAGACTTCCCTCCTTTCGCCATGTTGATCGCGCTGCGCAAACACATGGTCACATGGCCGCGAGCGGGTGAGTTCTCGCTGCTCACTGACGGCTCTAGAGAGAGAGCTTCATCGGAACCCCGCGCCTCCCCCTTTCACGTCACAGCGCACGTGACTCGGAAGATGGTGAAAGAGTTGAGAGGTGCCGAAAATTTCAATCTTTGTCAATTTTTAAAATGAAAAAAAAAACGAGGATATGCAGGCAAAAGCGGTTTTTGTTCTTTACTTCAGAAAGGTCGAGATACCAACTCCCAAATTATTTAAGCAGAGCACTGAAATTGTTGCACAGCTGCTTTAAAGAGACCATTAAATGATTTTTCAACTTGTTTTTCCTTATCTTTAATGCTCAACGCGAAAGCGAAATGGGAAATGACGTGGTCGTGAGGTGCTTGAGGACCGGATGCTATGACTCCAAGCTTCCACCGTGCTTTTTAAGCAAACCATGGAACTTGTAATTCGCAAGTGGTAAGTGCCGTCACGGCACACATTGGGTGCGAAGGCGAATCCAAATATTCGTCGACGGATTGATCTTTGACGAGCGCATACGTCCGGGTGCTGTAGTGCTCGTGTCCAACGCAGCTCCCTCGCTTGACTGGGAAAAAACAAAATTGGTTGTGGGTATGTTTACACAGCCTTCAAGTTAGTCTGCCTTCAACGAGCGACTTGTCTCTCAGCTGTAGATGATCAGTTTAGCTAGTGCAGTACAACCACTAGCCTGGGGCCTTTAACGTGCACCACGCAGTAGTGACGCACGACCGCACGCCAATACGATACTCATCCAGATCGGAACGGACAGGGGTAAAGATTCCGCTCGGCTGGGAGAACTTGCGTTTCCTGTAGGAAGGCCTACTTTACGTCACGGCCACGTGATTTCACATGTTGGTGGCCGAGTCCGGTTGAGTCTAAAAGGAAAGCAGACGTGAGTTTTCATATTTTTAAGTGCAAACTGAAGTCAATAAAACGAAAACGGATTCCTGCTCCGGATTTTATGAACATTGAAGAATTAGAATATTCATTTGAAAAAAGCTGAAAAATTATTTCATGGTCCCCTTAACTTCAGCTCAATGCCCACAGGTGACTGCTTTAGAGGGTGTGGCAGAAGAGCATGTGAACAGTCGTTTCGGTGATTTATAGACCGATCACACCAAGTGTTCCACGCATGCGTGACGCCGCGCATAATTGTAGTTCACAGTAAAGTCACTGGATCTTAAGAAAGTAGCGCCAAGCTCCCCGTATAATCGCCATTGTGGTCCCCGAAATGAGCAATTTCTCCTTGATCCCTCCGTTCTTGGTGAGCCTGTCTGAATTCGCTGGTGACGGGTCTTTATTGAGTTTTTCTTCTATACCGAGATTTTGCTATTCACACACCGGCGAAACAAGCGTACATCTTCGAACCACCACCACATGCTGTGTCGGTGCTTGGAGGCACTGAAAAATAATTTTACTCTTTTGAAATACGTAAAAAGAACAATATGATAGTAAGAGATCCGTGGAGATAGGCATGATTGATAAGTTGATTGCATACACAGCGCCACCAAAGACGCTTATTTTGGCGGGGAACGCTTCCAGTACGATAGATAGATGGATGGGGTTTATTTGCGTGCCTGCAAACAGCCAAGTGTCCTGAGCAGCAGTGCACTGCCTTGTACATAGATACATAAAAGTATGGGATAAAAACGCAATCAGGCAAAAATGTCTGTTTCACCAGAAAAGGCGTTGTGAGTCTGTTGCAGGGGTGTCATTGGGCAAGTGGCCCGCACATCAGGATAAAACGTATCTCTGCATTTTGATGTCCTCCCTGACGGTACCCGGAACCTCAGCGACATCAGCAGCTGGGCACAATCAAGAGAACCATGCACAATTTGACGCAGGAAATGCATGTCTTCTGCAATTCGTCTATCGTGCAAAGGCACTAGACCGAGGTCAGTGAGCACGGAATGGTAATTGTGGAAACGGCGGCGGCCAATATATCGATGATATAAAATTCTTATAAACTTACGCTGAACGTTTTCAATAAGATTACTATGTAACATTGTTACAGAGTTCCAAACCACAGACGCGAATTTGAGGCGTGATCTAACCAGTGCACAATACAGACATAAGATACACTCAGAGCGACAAAATGTTTTTGTCAGCCGCGAAATTACAACCAGTTGGCGAAGTCCTTGGCCAACAATGCGAGAGACGATGAGGCGAAAATCCAATCTCGAGTCCACAAATACACCAAGATCCGGTATATAGACAATGCGCAGCACTTGCTCTTCAAATATAGTGTAGTCGATGACTATGCTCCCCTTCTTTCTGGTAAGAGACATTACTACAGTCGTCTTTGGATTCAGTTGAAGCCTATTTTTAAGCACCAATGTTCAACGGAGCGGATGTCATTTTGTATCTGAATACAGTCATTCACATTGTCAACCACACGGAAAAGTTTAAAGTCATCGGCGAACGTTAGCACGATGATGCGCCATGGGGATCTTGACGCGACTGCTTTAGAACATAGAGTTAGTACAATAAACGCTAGAGGCTCAGCTGGCTCTAGTGTCTACGGGACTTCCGGTTGCAAATTGAAGCAGACAGCATGCAGTCTGCTTTTCCTGTCTTCCTGTGTATTCCTATGGGAAAACGCGCGTGAATTGTGTCTCGTCGCCGGAAAATAACATGAATAACTTTTGTTATTTCGGGTGTACCGGATAGTATGTACCTCCATTAATATTGTGAAAGTGTAATTGTTTTAGTTACAACGTTTTTCCTTTACGAACGAACGATGCTAAACTTCGCTATATTTCAGTCCCAAACCTCTGTTCCATGGCAGGCATGTAGAAACGAGCAACGATTCTGGACAAAAAAACAATCTAAAGGAATGTAGAGTGTGTTCAAAGTTCGCCAGCATTCCGTTGGTTCTTATATATCTTGCTAATGTGCCTGTCCTCTCACTATATGAAAATGGCCCCGTCGTGCAACTTTACGAGTGGTTAAAAACGTTCGAAACGTAAAGAATGAAGTACGTGGTCTACGAAATATGTGCTTTCTTTTTATTACCTATGTTTGGCAGTTTTTATCGCGCACCTGTTCACTGGCTTCCCCCTATTTGCAAAGATTTAGATCGTGCGGGTGATGATTTCAACACAGAACAATCATCTTCGCACATATTCATGAGCAGAAAGAATAAAGCAGTACATTTTTTTATCGCAAATCGGACTATATTACGTGACTTTATATTTATTTTGATCGTCTACAAGCACAAGGAGTTACTTATCCAGTGTTACCGTGTAGTTCTTGCCGTCTCTCTTGGTTTTCCACATATTCTTCGTTCGTTCGGCACGTATATCCCCAATGCTGGAAAGCGTCGACGCCGTGTTCGCGCTAACAGTGTTCGACAGTGCACATAAATACACGTACGAAACTGTCTTAACACCATTTTTCATGCCGCGAATTTCAAATAAAAATGCTGTAACTGACCAATTATTTCATCTGCGTGACTGAGAAATGTTCCAATCTGCCTAGTACGTACAAATTATTCGTGATATTTTCTCTTATAGTCGAGCGCAGAGAGAAAATGCCGAATTGGAGCGCAGCTCTTGAGGAGGAGGAAGGAAACGTACTGAGGGGAGGGTAGACCCTTCCTCCTCCTTCTCATCCTCCCCTCATTCTTTAAAGGAGCTGTGCAACAATTTTTGTACTTTGCGCAAATACCGCTTAGAACGGATCCCTGACATTAATGACCTATGAAACACGCGTTCGTTTTTCACCCCACGCAATAGAACTCACAGAAAAAAATTAGAGAAAAACGAGCAGCGTTCACCCCCTCAACTCGCAGCCAGAACAAGCGGCCACGTGATCTGGAGCCAATTATATGCCGCCAGTGTTGATCATAGCCACGCGCTGGGGTTGGCAAAGCACAGGGCACGCGCTGAGTTCCAGATATTGTTATAGCTCGGCTATCGTCGTCGTTGCAGCGATTGGTCACGGGCCACTACCCAAATGCTTCTTAGGGTGACCACCCGTCCCGCGACTCGCGGGACTGTCCCGCATTGAGGGCTCGCGTCCCGCGTCCCGCAAGAAATTCCCAAATCTTCAAAATGTCCCGCATTTCACATTGTCGTAGCATTCACTACGCAAATTCTGGCGCTTCCGAAGAAGAGGCCACGGGGTAGCGCGAAGGTCACTGATAAACGTGTAACTCGCGATGGTATGCCATTCTCTAAACAAGCACTGCGGGAAGCGACCGTCGTTCTTGCAGGAGAGGGACACGCATGTGCAGTTGTGTCGTTCCCCTTGATGGCAAAATACTGCGAGCAAAAATTGCTCTCCAAAATTTGAAAAATAAACCATTGTAATTATTTGCAAATCATACTGTGTCATGTGAAAGGGTTGTTGTGGAAAGAATTTTTTAGTGGAGACGGCCACACAAAGCAGAACACCTGCAACTCAAAAAGGTAAAAAAAATATATATAAATTTCTAATTTTGTGTAAGAGTATGCTAGTATAAGAGTAAGTATCGACAAAAAACAATAAGCCGAAAGACTTGCTGTTTCTTATTTCTCTTCCATGCATTTGGGTCTGCTGCAGCTGATTTTTATGTTTTGAACTTAGACACCTATAAAATATTTGCCATTACAATTACACAAAAATATATCAGTGTGAGTGAAAATTATTGTAGCTTAATTGCCGCCACACAATTTTCAGGTTTATAATATGCTTTCGGACAGCACAGGATATCGGGATGTGCGTAATGCTGAATTTTTTAACACTTTTTTTCTTGAGTCGTGAAAATACCGTTTTCGTCTTACTACTATCCCCCCCTCCCTCTCTCTCTCTCTCTCTCTCTCTCTCCCCCCCCCCCTTTCCCCCCGGGGTCAGGGTGTCCCGCATTTCGCCTACACGAAGGTGGTCACCCTAATGCTTCTCGAGCTAGTAATTATCACGAGCCCAAATCGAGTGCCCACGCAATGCTCGGGTCCAATCTATGAACAGCATTCAAATATCGTCACTTGGGAATACTGCGTTCCCGACGTTACGTCATCAAATTTTGCAAAGGAGAGATTGAATGAAAAAGATCGCTTTTGTCCTTGAAATTACACCGCAACAAAGGAGTTTCTTGGCCAGCGGAGTTGCGTGCGAGTATCCTTGATACCCACTAGTGCCAGTAAGCTTGTGTATAGTGAAAAACATTCCAACTGAATATCGTTGCACAGCTCCTTTAATATGCTCCGGGGGAGTCACCTGACCTCGGGGGGGGTGTCGCGTGACTTCGGGGGGGGGGGGGGGGGGAGGAGGGGGGTCACGTGACCTCGAGGGGTCACGTGATCTTGGAGGTGGTCACGTGACCTTGGGGTGACCTGGGGGTCACGTGACCTTGGGAGGGGTCACGTGACCTTGGGGTGACCTTGGGAGGTCACGTGACCTTCAGGTGACCTTGGTTACGCCGACGGCGACGCCGCTGAAGCCGGAAACGGGTGCCTAAGAGCTGCGCTCTAAAATGAAAGACGTTACAACACCCTGTAATGCCGAATTAGAGCACGGCTGTTAAGAAGGAGGAGGGAAGGGCCCTTGACGGGAGGATATACCCCTCTTCCCTCCTCCTCATCCTCCTTGCTACTCCTCCTTCTCTTCCTCCTCCTCCCCTTCCCTTCCTGCTCCCCTCTCCCGCGTCCTGCTCCCCCTCCTCCTCCTCCTTCCCCCTCCACCCCTCGCGTTGCATCACGGGAAATGTCCCAAAATGCACCGCGCGGTTATGCCGACGGCGACGCCGACGCCGCTCATGCCGGAAACGGGCGCCTGAGAGCTGCGCTCTAAAAGCCATGATCAGAGACAATTAATCTAAAGATTTTTCAAGAAAAAATGATACATGTATCACTTTTTCTTGACGTTTCTCGAGCTCGAGCTCAAGAAACGTTGGGCATGGCGAGTCTTGAGTGTCTCGTCATCCCTTCACAGCCAATGAGAAAGCGACATTAGCCGCCACGACCGCCGGAGAACCAATCACGAACCAGAAAGATAATTAGTCACGCCCTGCGTTTCTTAAGCCGTCAATTGTCACGTGTACTGCGTGTACCCGTTGAAGGTGTTGTGTCTTCATTGTTATATTTTCATATCTCCGGATAACTTCGTCTTCTTCTATGCTATGCGATCATTCACTTATTCTTCCATCATTTTTAAATAACGAGTCTCATGAGAGCAGCACACGTGACTAGACGTCCCTTCCCGACCCGCCGAATCCACCGAGGACTCCACATGCTTTTGACAACGGGATGAGCGGCGGATTCGGTATCGAACCTCCTCAATGTTGCAGCGTCATCATTCCGGTGGAATCCGTCAATGTTACTCATCCAGATGTTACTTGTTGTTATCAAGCGATAACACCCTTTTGTTGTCACGCCCCCAAGTGCGGGCTATATCTTTGGGGCTCGTGGGAATAAACTTTGTTATGCACTGGACACCGACCAGAGTGTTTGTTCCCAGCGCGGAGCGCAGACCGCTTACGCGACGGACGAAAACATAACAGTGGCGACAAGGTGAACGCAAGCAACGACGAGCACAAATGGGCCACTGCAGCAATGGCAGCTGCGACGACGACGACGGCGTTTCAAGTTCCCGCTTCGAAGAAACTACAGCTAAGTGGGATACGTATTGGATTCGAGTGGAAGCCTATTTTGAGGGCAATGAGATTGCGGAGAACAAGAGAAAACGCGCGTTGTTGGTGGCTGCGTTGGGCTCCCGGACGACAGATGTTCTAAAATGATTGTGTGCACCCCGGAAGATAAACGAACTAGCGTACAAAGAAGTTGTAGACATTCTCAATCAAGACTACGCTCTACGGCCGATTGAAATCGCGCAGAGCTACAAATTCTTCAACCGTCAGCAGCAAGAATGTTAGTCCGTACAAGACTTCATTGTGAAACCGAGGAAATTAGCTGATAACTGCAATTTCGGCGGCAGCTTAGACCGAATGCTAAGGGACTGTATTGTTTGTAGAGTACAAAATCAGACGGTTCAGCGGCAGCTATTGTCAAAGCGTGATCTTGCACGGCAAGAGGCGGAAGATTTGGCGACCGCGGCCTAGGTAGCCATCAGAGAGGTAAAGAATATGGAAGGTAACGAGGTGAAGACCGAAGCCGAGTTAAACAGAATGGCGGGAAAATCGGTTGACTGCGGGAAAGAAGGTATGACCGGCCGACGAAAAACGAATGCGAGCGTTGCGGGAACAGATCACATTCACGGGAGACGTGCCGCCACGAGTTTGCCAAGTGCTTCAGATGCGGCCGACACGGGCATTTTGCAAAGAAGTGTAGAGAAAAAAGATTTTTCGTCGCTCGGTCAACGGAAGACAGCGGTAGCAGCCGTAGTGGAAGCGGAAAGCAAAGATGGCGTGGACTTGTCTTCTGTGTATACGTGGTAACCTCCTGTAAAAAGACAAGACACGAGCCTTCCGTCGAAAGACAGATCTGCTTGGATGATACGCCCCTTATTATGGAAGTGGACACTAACTCCCCCGTTTGTGTTATTTTGCGTGAGGTGGGTACCATCAGCACAAAGAGCATTAACCGGCGCTGTTCGAAAGCAAGCTGCGACTCCGGTGCTACTTGGGGAAACTACCCGCTCTCGGAGAGCTACACATGCGACCGGCCATTCAAGACGTCATCACACCGGCGTCGCTGGTGGTTGGGAATTGCAAGAGACCAAGCTTTTGCAGTCGAGACGTGATGGCAAAGTTGAACTTGCTCGACCCCACAGTGTCGTGTCGTTCCAGGACCATCGGACGGCGTAGGAAACCTACTGATCGAGTACCGAGACATATTCGAGCCTGGACTGGGGACCGTCGAAGGAGCACCAGTGCACCTGCACGTGGAGGAAGCGGCGGTGCCGACGTTTATAAAGGCAAGGCCAGTTCCTTACGCTCTTCGCGAAAAAGTATCCTAGAAGATAGATAGGTTACTAGAGTCGGGAGTGTTTTCACCTGTCAGTCATTCTGAGTGGGAAGCCCAGATTGTGCCGGTGCAGAAGGGGGACGGTACAGTGCGCTTGTGTAGAGATTTCAAGCTGACGGCAAACGTGGCATGCAACACCGAACAATATCCTCCACCGAACATATCGGATATGTTTGCTTCGTTGGGCGGCGGGCCAGTGTTCAGCACATCAGATCTCCGAGACGCCTACAACCAGGTGGAACTAGACGAAGAATCTAGGAAACTATCGGTTATCAACACGCACCGAGGGCTTTTTTGTTTTAATCGTCTGCCGTTTGGGATTGCCTCGGCGCCGGCGATTTTTCAAAGAAGATGGAAAGCATATTGGCAGGACTGGAGGGGTACAGGTGCACTTAGACGACAATTAAGGAACCCACAACTTAAGGCGTGTGCTGCAGCGATTCCGGGACATGGGGGTCAAGCTTCGGCGGTCCGAATGTCAGTTCGGAAAACCAGACATCACTTACCTGGGCCATAGGATTGACAAAGAAGGCTTACACCCGATAGAGGAAAACTTGGAAGCCATCAGAGAGGCACCGAAACCCACAAGTGTAACCGAGCTGCGCTCTTTCCTGGGGCTGCTGACATTTTACCGCCGGTTACTTCTCAACATGTCTACCTTGTTAGCACCGTTATACGAGCTGGTCGGGAAAGATCAAAAGTGGTGCTGGGGGCCGAGGCAAGAGGAAGCCGCGATACGGGCAAAAGCGGTCTTGCTGACGTCCCCGGCCATAACATTTTTCGACCCTAACATGCCTCTCAAATTAGAATGTGACGCGTCAACCACCGGAATGGGTGCCGTGCTATCGCACAAAGTTCAAGGCTTCGATGAGCCGATAGCGTTTCGAACCCGAACGCTCACGCCAGCGGAGAAACATTACTCAAAACTGAAAAAGGAGGCCCTGGCTTTAGCATTTGGCATCACCAAATTCCGGGGCTATCTACTAGGCCGCAGATTTATCTTTGTCACGGATCATCAGCCATCGGTGGGCCTTCTACGAGAAGACTGGCCAATTCCTCTACTTGCATCCGGGAGGATTCAAAGGTGGGCCTTGCTGCTGAGCGATTTTGTCTACAGTGTTGAATTTCGGCCAGGAAAACAAAACGCTAACGCCGATGCATGTAGTTGCCTGTCAATGCTCCAGCATGGACCACTTGGGGAAAAATAGCGTGCAGAATACGTGTTAACGATTAGCCAGGTAGACCAGGCCTTTATTACCGCACAGCGTTTGAAAGACCTGACACGAACGGACGTCACATTGTAACAAACAATGAAGCATGTGCAGGACTACTGGCCCGATAGTTGGCCAGAAAGTTGGCCATTTTTGCAACCATACTTTTACAAGAAGTTCGAGTTGTCTGTGTACCTAGGGCTACTCTACTGGGGCCGGCGCCTCGTGATCCCAACCAAGGCCCGCCAGGAGATGCTGATGCTGCTACACGAATCGCAACAGGGTGTCGCTTCCATAAAGAGGAAGGCTCGGTCATCCTTTTGGTGTCCCGGACTTGACGGTGAGGTGGAACTACTGAGTATAAGCTGTCAAGAGTGCATACAAGCCACCCCAATGCCCCCCAAGTGCTCACCAGTGAATTGATCAGAACCAAAAGAAAGATGGTCGAGACTGCATATCGATTTTGCGGGGCCCATTCACGACAAAATGCTGTTAATTGTGTTTGACTCGCACTCGAAGTGGATGGAAGTTTCTATTATGCGAACCACTACTACCGAAGCCACAGTAAATCAACTTCAAAAAATATTTATCAGATTTGGACTCCCAAAAACCGTCGTTACAGACAATGGACCCCAGTTTATAAGCCGACACTTTGAAACCTTCATGAACAGTAACAATGTACGCCACCTCCGCTGTGCACCATACCACCCCCAATCTAACGGGATGGCTGAATGCGCCGTTAGAACGATTAAGAATGGCCTCGCAAAAATGAAAAAGGGAGACTTAGGAAAGAGGCTGGCACAATTCCTCATCAACTATCGCAGGACGCCCTTAAATTTCCAGGGGGTGCATCTCCGGAGGAACTAGTTCTGGGGTACCGAATTCGGTCATGCTTGAATAGGTGTGTACCATCACGCCCCGTGTTTTATGACAATGTGCAGAAAGGAGTAGCCGAGGACCTCGGAGCAGAGGTATGGGTCCGGAACTTCGGTAAAGGCGACAGATGGTCACCCGGCACGGTCACGTCCAATCTGGGATCAAGAATGCTAGCCACTGAGACTCCGGGAGGAACGGTTCTTCGACATCAGGACCAGGTTCGCTCCAGACACCAGCCGGTGGACACCCAGGAAGGCCGCCAGGACGACTCGATGGACCTTCTTACCCAGAGCCCGGGTCGACCACAATGGACCAGAAGCCAACAAGGCAGCCGGAGGTTCCAGACGCCGGCGTTCAAGAACCGCCGCCATTACGACGGTCTACGCGGACCCGGAACCCTATCCAACGGTTGCAATATTAAAAGAAGACACGTGGCAGTGTCATCATTCCGGTACAATCCGTATATATTATTTATTGAGATGTTACTTGTTGTTATCAAGCCATGACACCCTTTTGTTGCGACGCCCCCAAGTGCAGGCTATCTCTTTGGGGCTCGTGGGAATAAACTTTGTTATGCACTGGACCCTGACCAAAGCGGTTGTTCCCAGCGCGGAGCGCAGACCGCTTACGCGACGGACGAAAACATAACACTCATGACTTCTTGAGTAAACCAGAAAAGTCGAAAATTCCCCGTGGAGCGATGAATTTCGCTCTTCGAATGTTTCATAGGGGCATGTGGTGCTCATGACCGCACTGTCCTCGGAATGTCGTCGATGCCTGCTCCGCCAGTGCCTGGGAGTGGAGGATCAACAGGTCTTCGACACGTTGCCTTCCTCCCGCGCTGTCACTGTGCCGTCGCCAGCAACGACGTCAGCGGCAGCCGCTTCTAGAACTCCAATGAGAGACGTCTGCCAGGAGGCTGTCGACACCCTCAGCGTGCACTTCAAAAAGTCGTGCAGCATCGACCTGGAGCGTCACCGGTTTCGCCAGCGTTATCAACAGCCAGAAGAATCATTGTCAGATGATTTGACTGCCCTACTGGACTTGGCAGTACTGACCAACTTCGGTCCTCAACAGAAAAAAAAAAACCAGCAGGGAGTAGTTCACGGCTGGAGTGCTGTCCACTAACATCCGAGAACGGGTGCTCCTGGACAGCAACATTCCTTTCGAGCAAGTTATCGAGATTTTCCTAAACATTGAAAGGACCAAGATTGAGGCTAAGGAGCTGACCCTTGCCACTGGAAACCAACTGGCCTGCAACGTCAGTCACGCGGCTCAAACGGTCGATCGCCGTCGGCAGCTTTCACGTGGAATTTCATCTTCCCGTCAGTCATCGGGGAAAGGTTTTGCCATTTGCATGATAAACGGCACAGCCTATCGTTCCACCAATCCTCACGCGAGTGCGTTCCTTCTACTCTGAGTAAATATGCCTACCCTACCCTACGGTGCCTCAATGTCCTTCTGTTTAGGGTGGCGCCACCCTTTGTAGCACCCGGTGCCGACAGCACGCGCTCATGGGTAAAATACAAAGAAATAGACAAAAACAAAATGTCGCCATAGCACAGTCAGTCACACACTCGCATGGAGAAAGAAGAAGCTACCGACGAGTTCGGACGCGTTTTCTTGAGCTCCCGCTATTAGGCCTAGTACTTAATACCGATGTCCTCGAACACCCCACCGACTTCCAGCTTCTCACCCGCCGCGGCCTTATCCGTGGACGGGAACCTTGAGGAGATGGACACGCGCCCAGCAAGCCAAGCAAGTCCTGCCGCCGCCGCGACGGACCAGCTTACCACTTCGCTGATCGCACCCGCAAAACGCACTGCGGAGGAGAAACCTTTTCTTGGTGAATCTTCCACAACTACCAATAACGTAGATTCAGCGGAAATCGCGCTGAAGGCTCTATTTGCGGCGATTCCCAGAGAACGCCTCATTGACATCTTTAAGAACTTTCTCGAAGAGTTCAGTCCAAACAAACCCAGCAAGGGCAAGAAGAAAAAATCGGACAAGACAAACCCGCCGACGGCGAATTCATCGCCGAACTCAGCAAGCGTTGCTATGCCCGAAGCAACAACGCCAGCCCAAGAAACGCCGATCACAGCGGCAAGTCGGCGCCAAGACGCCGATACAACTGCGCTGATGATATTTACAGCTGGCTGTGCGCAAGATGGTGCGGCCGCAACCAAGTGGCAAGGTCCATTGCCCTCAGACGACGAAAAATGGACACCAGTCACCTACAAGAGAAGAAAGCGGGTACGAGTAGACCCCTTACTCCAAGCCCACGGAGCGGTACGGCCCCGACAGCGCCTCTTCGAGTACAAGGTTCGCCCTACGAACTCTCAAGTCTCGATAAAGCCTTACCTTCAACCACTCAAGACGCAATGCACCATGCTGCGCACTACAGCCTCGTTCTCGATGCACCTCATTGAGCAAGCCAACACCATTTCGGTCCGCACGGACACGGAGGAGCTGGCAAAAATGCTGAGTGAGATTACAGAAATCAAAGTGCAGGGGCGCGAAGCACTTCCTGTACAAGTCTTCCGCACGTTTGGCACGTCATACACCAAAGGTATCATCTATGATATCTACCCTAAAGAGCAGGACCCGCGCGACGAAGTCCTCAACCACGAACTCGAATCGGAGAAGGTCGACATCGTGGCCGCCCGTCGGCTAGGCAAGTCGAGTACGGCTGTCATCACATTCGACGGAGAGAGACTACCGAGGTCGATCTTCTACGGCAAGCGCTACATGAGGGTATTTCCACACAAGCCAAAGGCTGTTACGTGCCGTAACTGCCACAGGCTGGGCCACAAACCTGACATCTGCCCGAATCAGGCGGTGTGCCCGACCTGTGGAACTTCTCACCTAGCCGACACTGACCCCGCCAAGGGACCAGGATGTCCGGACTCTACTCCCTACTGCCAGGGGTGCAAGAAGAAAGGCCACCTGGGTAGCGATCGCAAATGCCCAACGTGGTCGGCAACGAACAAACGGATGCGGGAGGACATCCAGAAATTGAAAAAACAACACCGACTCCAACAGCCGTCGGAGAATACAGAAAGAGTAAAAAATACTACGAAAACACAGAGCGGCACTTTATGGGCTGACAAGGTGAAGCAGAACATCCAAGCACCCCCACCGGCCCCCACTGGAGGGTCAGAAACACAAGAGCTTCGCAACATGTGCAGCTACCTCAAAGCTGAACTCGACAGGCTTAAAGCCACAGTCCAGTCTCAGCAAGAGGAAATCAAGCAATACAGGGAAACTGCTAACCGGCAAAAGGCGCTAGCAGCCCAAATCCTCAACGAAAAATGATCAGAGTTCTCCAGTGGAACTGTCAGGGGCTCCGCAAACGGGCAGCGGAGCTCCGACTACGCCTTCTGGATAAGCCTGACGAACGCCCTGACGTACTGTTACTTCAGGAAACGAACACCACAGCCGTCCATCTTTATGGATACCTGGTATACTCCAGTCCCTCCATAACCACCAAACGCCCTGGAGAACTGACGTCTCCTCCAGGGAAGGCCCTTGTCTACGTGAGGGACGACTGGCCTCAGCACCAAGTCGACCTCACCCCGTACTCCAACGATGGGTAGGAAATCGTGGCGGTGCGGATCCAGGTCCAGCAGCACCACATCGTCCTAGCATCCATTTACTATAGACCACTCAAGTCCGCGACACAGCAAAGAACTAACCTATGGATCTCCCATATTCACGATCTTTACCCCAAAGAACAAAAGCTGTACGGAGGAGACTTTAATCTCCACCACCCTATGTGGGGATACAACCATGAATCTCCGGGGGCGAAAGACTTAGTGGGCGAGATGCATACCTTCCGCTTAAACCTGGTCAACAAGAAAGGAGTCAGAACAAGACTAGGAGGTTCCGGGCAGTCGGATACCACACCCGACCTCACTTGGACCACGAACCCATACATTCATTGAATGGAAAGCGCCGAATAAACAAGGACCAAGAAGGGGACAGAGACGAAGCGCACTCACAACTGAAGGTTTATTGAAAACAACATTGACTATTAATACATTCCATACATTCAACACCACAAGTGGAAATGCCTACCGGATACGTGGGGTAGCGAACACTTCCCCATCCGCTTCGAATTCTCGCCAACGAGACGGGTAAAGGACAAGGTTAAAAAACGCACAGCGAACATTGTACACTGGGACAAATTTAGGGAAGCCCTTAACAGCGAGGAACTTGAAGACGCTGACTTTGAATCGCGCCTCAACAGCGCTTTGAGGACTGCAACCATCAAAAAGGACATCGGTGAAGATACTCCAACACCCGATCTCCACCTTCTCAAGCTGTGGGCCAAGCGACTGCAAAAGATACGAAAGTACCGTAAAGGGCCGAAGAGCACCGAAGCCAGACTCAACATCACCAGGGCTACGGTGGAAGCGAAGGTTTACGCACAAAACTTGACGAACACCGCTGGCTCGACTACAGCGCATCGCTCTCCGAGAAAACGTCGATATCGAAACTGTGGGCCATGAATCGCGCGCTTCTTGGAAAGAAGAAATGCAAAGGGGCAACACTCACACTTGCCCTTAAGCTCAACAAGACTAAGAAACAACTGGCCGGAATGGCAGGGGACCTCTTTTTTCCCCAGCCCGACTTGAGGAATTGTCCTTCGCCATACCACCACGAAGTCCTGGCTCCGGATTACGGCATGGACCGGCCCTTCACGCGGGGCGAGCTCGAAGGCGCTCTTCAACGTGGAAAAACCCACACAGCCCCCGGACCCGACAAGATCACCATGACAATGCTGAGAAATCTCCCAGATCTTACCAAATCCGAGCTTCTAGAGTGGATTAATGAGATCCGGGAAACTGGCAAGCTCCACAAAAGCTGGAAACACTCCCTCGTCATCCCAATCCCCAAGCCGGGCAAGGACAAAGGTACCCTCACAAACTACAGACCGATCTCCCTTACGCCTTGCACCTGCAAGATAATGGAGCCCATGGTACTTTCAAGAATAGAATGGTTTCTCGAATCTAACAACTCTTTCCACCCGGCCCAGACGGGGTTTCGATCCGGCATCGGCACCCAGGAAAGCCTGGCTCTGATATCGGCGGATATTATCCGCAACATCAACCCTGACCGCTCCAACATCAGAACCATCATCACAGTTGATGTCAAAAAGGCTTTCGATTCTGTTCTACACTCAACAAGCATAAAAGAATCTCAGCGCCTTGGCATCACTGGGAGATCCTTAAACTTCATCAAGACTTTCCTCGAAGGCAGAACCTTTTCGGTCCGCTGCGGAGCCAACTGCAGTGAACCCAAGGCCAACCTAGTAGGTGTCCCGCAAGGCTCTGTCATCTCACCGATGCTTTTCAACATCGTGATGGCGGCCCTACCTTACGAGCTCGAAAAAATTAACAAGCTAGGGTTTACGATGTACGCCGACGACGTATCGATCTGGACCAAGAGCGAAGACATCGAGAGGCAACAAGACACACTCCAAGCCGGCCTAGACATGATTGAAGCCCACCTTCACAAGGTAGGCCTCCAAGCCTCCCCAGACAAGACTAACTATGTCACCATAGCACCCAAACGACAACGAGTAATGAAGATTGGCGACCAGCTCCATCTCGTGCTCGCAGGAAAGCGAATCCAGCCCTCTACGTCTGTCAAGATCCTGGGAATTACAGTGGAGGAGACAGGCAGAGGGGCAACGGACGAGATCGCCAGAAGGATGGTAAAGGCCATGGTAGTCTCCCGAGTCTGCTACGGAGCCCGACACTACTGGCTCACCAAGGCACAGTGGCGAAAACTTGAGTCCCTGAATAACCAAGCTATGAGGATCATCACGGGCCTCCCTCGGTTCACCCCGCTCGGGAAACTAAAGGAGCACGCACAGATCAACTCACTTCATGACACCGTCGTCGCTCGCACGGTCGCACACGGCGAACGTCTTAAGCACTTTTAGCAAGGACGGGAAATCCTGAAACTCCTATGGCGCGCAACAGAAGGACTCCCAAACCTTCCCGAGCAACTCCCTCCTTGGGAAGATCACATGAACATTGCTGAAAACAAGCCGACTGCTCGAAAAGGCGACTCCCAACAGCAAGCACGAATCGCAAAAGCGCACTCCAGAATGGTTGAGACATGGACCAACCCCACTCGCATCATGGCCGCATATACTGACACCGCCGCAGAAGACTCCCCGGTTCCGCTGAAGACCGCGGCAGTCTACTTTCCAGCTCTCGGCTCCTCGGCCGCGAACGCACTTCCAATGCGCACCTCCATCAAAGGGGGTGAACTTGCGGCGATTCACCTCGCCCTCGAAACAGTCCTCAAGTCACAACAGCCGCTACCTCGCGAACTTCGAGTGTTCTCGGACTCAAGAGAAGCAATTAAAGAATGCCAGAAAGCAAGAAGCCCGAGCCGCATAGTTCGGGAAATCAAGAAGCTCGCCTCCCGACTCCTGCAGGAAGGAACGACTACCAAAATCTCCTGGGTCCCTGCGCATGCAGGCATCGAGGGCAATGAAGAGGCTCATCAGCTAGCTCGCGCGTCCCTTTCCCTTCTCCGCGAAGCTGCTGACGTTCCTCCACATATACACGACCACGGCTATGCCCCCGCCTGTGATCAGGACACGGCTGGCCAAACAGATCAAGGATACGACCCGGATGAAGAACGGGCCCAGATTAAAGAGCACTACCGGACCACACTGTGGGAGAAACTTCCTCCGAACGCAGATCCCCTTCCCCAGGGTTTCGGCAGACGAGCCAGCGTTCTCCTCACGAAAATACGCACGGACACCACCTGCACGCCCGCCCGCATCGCATCATGGAGCAAAGGAACCAGGTCTGGAACCTGTTCAAGGTGCACCATGGGCAAGAAAGCCGACACTCACCACATCCTATGGGAGTGCCCCAGATCAAAGGAAGCCAGGACAAAGCACCGACCACCAGACATTAGCTCCCTGGAGGGATGGACCCACCCGCCTGGATCCCAGGACAACCAAAGGAGAATCCTGAACAGCCTCCTAGATTTTATCTATGACGCCAAATTGGACATCTTCATCTAATCCCTTCTCTTTTAATTCGTGCCAGCGTCCAGACCGCGTAGTTACCGACGCCCTCCCTCTTCTTTCCCCCTAGATTATGGCCAATAAACGCATTATGAACTGAACACACTCGCATGCAGGGACACGCTCTTTCACGCGCTTCTGAACAAAAAATAAAAAGTGTGAGACAAAATGGCCAGATGTCTCCACCCTAAGCAAAGCGCACATGTAGGCACCCTACCCTGCCCAGTTGCATAACGACCAGCGCGCGATCGATTCCATCGAGAGTAATGACTCTAGAGCATCGAGCTTCCACACACGATTGCTAAGTGGCACGAGGCAACTCATGGCGACGATTGGCTTTGCGCGAATAGTGGATTTGATGTTGACCGCTACCAAAGCTACGATGCCCTTTTGACCCTCAGTGCCACGTAAATCGGGGCACCACCATCGCCTTCTATCAAGCATAAAAAATAATGAAGCAGACCAAACCAACCATGGTAGCCAAAGGCATGGCGCAAGCTAGTGCCACTAAATAAGCTACGCTTCAGAGTAACGACCCTTGTTCTAATTGTGGCTTAACATCATGGTTTCCACTTATCTGAAGATTTATCTGAAATCACAGGGAAAACTTTTTCGTTCTCCACTAATGCTTAAACAGTTCGCGACAGAGCAAAGCAATATGATATGAGCTTCCTAACACCGAATCTAATTCTGAGGAAGTCGCACTTTTGAATCATGGCGATCGGCAGTTGCGTCTACTCTGCACAAGTACCAAAATGTCGGCGCCCACAACAATGTTGGGGAACAAAGTGCCGATACTCTAAGCGCAGCTCATTTAGTGGCTCTAGCGCAAGCCATTTGGGGTTGCGTGGGCTTGCCCGAAGGACTTATGGGGGCAAGGTGGCACCGAAGGACAAACAAATACAAAATGTGGTAGTCCGGAAAGAACTGAGTCCCTTCAAAGTTGGCCTCGTCATAGGTAAATGAGTTCAATCTGTTCAATCATATGACTGTATTCCCATGAGCTGTTATCAGATTAGCATGTTTTTGTTGTCGTTGCAGAAACAGTGCAACATTGAGGACACCAGAACAAGGTGCCTGTTCAACAAGTCATCACTAACATGTCAACAGTCCTGTAACAAAAGATCCAGGAGTCCCGAAAAGCTCTGAGACGTCCGGGTTTTGAGAATTTTTAATCTTCATCAACCCAAGTACTTCTGCTGTACAAGCACTCTCAACTGTAAAATAAAAGTAAGAAAGACTAACATCTGGCTTTGTTTTTATGCATCAATATTGCCGCGCGCCAAGTAGGCAGCGCGGCCGTAGCCTAATGGTTATCTCGCTTGCCTCCCACGCGAAGGGCCAGGGTTCGATTCCTGGCCACGGCTATGCATTTTTGTTAACACTGTAATGTGATGTTCTGGTGAAATCGAGAACCGTCTAGCTGATTCGAGGTCAGAATGTTCTACTCGTCGAACCTTCTACGTCGAATGCTCCAGAAGCCAACGTGTGTACAAAAGCGGCTCCGCGGGCAAGCCGGAGCCAGTTTCGCCCCAGCGCTCGACTCTGCTGTCTCGCCGACCTCGACGCTCGCGACGCTTTGTTATTATTTTCTATTATCTTTTTGTTTTGGCACAAGTTCGCCACATTAAACGTTTAGTTCTTCCTGTTTATTTATTGTTACTCTGGTCACCACCCGTGACATTTTGGTGGAGGTGCGGGGTAGCGCATGCCCGTACAGCGTTCCCCTCCCAGGGCCCGCAGTGCAAGCCCGATTCCAAGCCCTGTGACAAGACCACTCAGCGCGGAACCTGAAACTCGGACCAGTCGCCGCACCCAAGGTCTACACCCGGAATACGGACTTCTGCCACCCAGGACCAGGCAGCCTACGAGGCCGACGATGGACGACCAGCAATCGCAGTCCCCGACCGCCGCCGTCGTCGTCTACCTGCCTGTTGCCCAGCGAACCCCGACGACCTTCCATGGCGAGACCCACGAAGACGTAGAGGACTGGCTCCTGCACTACGAACGTGTAGCACGCCATAATGGATGGACCACTGAGCAGCGTCTCCAAAACCTCTACTTCTCCTTGGAGGGTACCGCGAGGCAGTGGTTCGAGAACCACGAGGCGTCGCTTACGTCGTGGGACACCTGTATCGCTGGCCTGAAGGCGACATTCACGAACCAGACACGACGACAGCGAGCGGAAGACCTCCTTCAAGTCCGAACTCAAGGGCCCAACGAAACGGTAACCAGCTTCGTTGAAGACGTCCTCCGCCTGAGCAGCCGCGCCGACCCTCAGTCCACCGAGGAAAAGAAGCTGCGTATCCTGATGCGCGGCGTGAAGGACGACATTTTCGGTGGCCTCGTACGCAACCCACCGACGACGATTCAAGAATTTGTAACCGAGGCGACGAACATTGAGCGTGCACTGCAAGCCCGAGCCAGCCACTACCAGAGGCTACCCGGCGTCAGCGCGGTTCCGCCGTCCGCTTGCGACCTTGGCTCCAGCATCTCCAGCATTCGCGAGATCATCCGGGACGTCGTCCGGGAGGAAATTAGGAAGCTCCTGCCTGCTACCCACCAGCCGGCTTCGGTGTCAATAGCCGAAGTTGTTCGCGACGAGGTTCAGCGGGCAATTCAACTGGAGGCTCCTGCCAACGTAGCTGCACCCGAGGAGCCCACCGTGACCTACGCCGCAGTGGCCCGACGGCCACCGCCTCCTCCTCGCGCCTATGTCGCGCCGCCCCGACGCCAGTCTCCTGCGCCGCAGCACGACCGACGCCGTCACAACCAGCCACAGTACGCCAGCCAGGAGCCCCGTGTACCCCGGAAGACCGATGTGTGGCGAACGGCCGACCGACGCCCGCTCTGCTACCACTGCGGGGAAGCCGACCATGTGTACCGCCGATGCCCATACCGACGACTCGGGCTGCGCGGATTCCACCCAAACGACCCACGCCCGAGGTACGGCGAACGCCCTCACGACATCAAGGAGTACCTCCGACGTTCGCCCTCCCCAGTGTCGTCTCTCCGCCGTGAAGCCCGCTCCCCATCGCCACGGCGTTCAGCCTCCCCAGCGCCACGATCCCGCCGAGAGAGCCTGTCTCCCCTGCGTCGTCGGGAAAACTGAGTGCGGCAACGCCTGGAGGTGACGTTGCCGAAAACGACGGAAGCAAACAGCCTCCAAAAACGCCGGAGCGCTCCCACTCTCTCGACGCCCCGCATTGCACCGACGCGCCTGCAACGGTGTCCAACAACCTAAACGTTGTTATCGATGGCCAAAACGCATCGGCACTCGTTGACACCGGGGCAGACTACTCAGTCTTGAGTGGGAGGCTCTCTCGCCACCTTCGAAAGGTCACGACGCCGTGGGATGGACCGCAGATACGAACCGCCGGAGGACACCTCATCACGCCTGTCGGAAGGTGCACCGCTCGCGTCGAAATTCACGGCGAGACGTGTCCTGTGAAATTCGTCATTCTACAAGACTGTTCCAGAGACGTCATTCTCGGCATGGACTTTTTGTGTGAATACGGCGCCGTCATCGACCTTGGAGAAAACAGATTGACGCTACGGACACCTGTTCCGCCTTCAGAGAAACTCCAAACTGCGTCAGCCGCCGTCCGAGTCGCTGCCGACCACGTGAATCTGCCGCCGCGATCAAGTGTTGTCGTACCTGTCGTGACCGATGCAGCTACCCGAAGCGAAGTTCTTCTGGAAGGTAACCTCCAGTTGCTCCTGGGAAGAGGAATAGGCGTCGCGCGAGGAGTAGCTGAACTTCAGGATGGCCGCACTGTGGTCCTCGTGACGAACTTCCGGAATGAAACGCAACACCTCACAAAAGGTGCAGCCGTTGGCCACGTCGAGGATCTCCGAAACTCCGCCGAAATCGCCACCATTACTGATAAATCCTCGCCACCTCAGCAAGACGGTACGTCGCCAGCGCAACTCGACGTCGACCCTAAGCTTCCGGACCCGAGACGACGGCAGCTGATTAACCTCCTCGCCGAATACCGTGACTGCTTTGCGACGTCGTCGAAGGTGCGCCAGACCGCGGTTGCCAAGCACCGCATCGTTACCGAGGACGACGCGCGCCCTGTGCATCGATCGCTGTACAGAGTCTCCGCTAAGGAAAGGGAGGTGATCCATCAGCAAGTTCAAGAGATGCTGAATGACGACATAATTCAACCTTCAAGCAGTCCATGGGCCTCTCCAGTCGTGCTGGTTAAGAAAAAGGACGGAACTCTTCGGTTCTGCGTGGACTACCGGCAGCTCAACACGGTTACGAAGAAAGACGTCTACCCACTCCCCCGCATCGACGACACTCTAGACCGGCTGCGCCACTCTCGATACTTTTCATCGATGGACCTGAAGAGCGGCTACTGGCAAATCGAGGTCGACGAACGGGACCGAGAGAAGACAACCTTCGTCACGCCGGATGGACTGTACGAGTTCAAGGTGATGCCCTTCGGACTATGCACGGCGCCAGCAACTTTCCAGCGTGTCATGGACACCGTACTGGCAGGGCTGAAGTGGCAGAGTTGTCTCGTCTACCTTGACGACGTCGTAGTATTTTCAGCTGACTTCGACGAGCACTTGAGACGACTCCGAGCTGTTCTTCAAGCCATTCAGACCGCCGGACTCACACTCAAGCCGTCAAAGTGCCGGTTCGCCTATGACGAACTGAAGTTCCTTGGCCACGTGGTTAGTAACGAAGGCGTCCGCCCAGACCCCGAGAAGACTCGCGCCGTCGCGGCATTTCCAGCGCCGACAGATAAGAAGGCCGTGCGAAGATTCCTTGGACTTTGTGCCTATTATCGACGCTTCGTTCGGGATTTCGCAAGGATTTCCGCACCACTTACGAATCTCACGAAAGACGCCGAGAAGTTCGAATGGGCCGAGGAGCAACAGCAGGCATTCGACGAACTGAAACGACGACTCCAGACTCCTCCTGTGCTTGGACATTTCGACCAGGATGCGGAAACAGAAATTCACACGGACGCAAGTAACGTGGGACTGGGCGCAGTACTAGTCCAAGTGCAAGAAGGCATCGAGCGAGTCATCGCCTACGCAAGTCGGACATTGTCCAAGGCGGAGAAAAATTACTCCACGACTGAGAAAGAATGCCTTGCGGTCGTCTGGGCAATAACGAAGTTTCGTCCGTACTTGTACGGGAGCAAGTTCCGTGTAGTCACGGACCACCACTCGCTCTGCTGGCTTGCGAACCTGAAGGACCCGTCAGGACGCCTCGCTCGATGGAGTCTTCGACTACAAGAGTTCAACATGACAGTGGTCTATAAGTCAGGCCGCAAGCACAGCGACGCCGACTGCCTGTCCAGAGCCCCCGTCGAAACCCCTTCCGGCTGCAGCGACGACAATGACGACGAGTGCTTCCTAGGAGCAGTCAACACCGACGATATGGCACAACGTCAACGGGACGATTTTGAGCTGCGCGCATTAATCGAGCACCTGGAAGGGGGCAGGAATACCGTGCCACGTGTCTTCTCACGAGTACTGCCGACCTTCGCCATCCGACAAGGTGTACTCTACAAAGAGAACTTCGGCGACAACAACACACCGTGGTTGCTGGTAATCCCGAGTGACCTTCGAGAGGAGATCTTCCAAGCCTGCCACGACGACCCGACATCCGGACACCTTGGTTACAGCCGGACACTGGCCCGTATTCGTGAAAAGTATTACTGGCCGAAGCTCCCCAAGACCGTCCACCTATACACACGATCATGCCACGAGTGCCAGCGACGCAAGAAACCGCCGACGAGGCCGGCCGGACTTCTGCAGCCCATTTCTCCTCCAACTACACCCTTCCAGCAGATCGGAATGGATCTACTTGGTCCTTTTCCGCCTTCGATGTCGGGGAACCGCTGGATCATCGTCGCCACAGATTATCTCACGCGGTACGCCGAAACGAAAGCTCTTCCTTCAGGGACTGCTGTGGAAGTCGCCAAGTTTTTCATAGAGTCCATCGTCCTCCGGCACGGCGCTCCCGAAGTTCTGATTACAGATCGCGGATCTTCGTTCATGGCCCAGCTGACGCAAGAGATCCTTCGTCTCAGTGGCACCGGCCATCGTCGAACCACTGCATACCACCCGCAGACTAACGGGCTGACCGAGCGACTCAACAAGACAATCGCCGATATGATCTCTATGTACGTCGACGTAGAGCACAAGACGTGGGACGAGGTGTTGCCCTACGTCACGTTTGCCTACAATACGGCGGTTCAGGAGACCACTGGATTCACCCCTTTCCAGCTGGTACATGGTCGGAAGGTAACGACCATGCTGGACGCAATGCTGCCCCATGAGCCATCTGACAATGAGAGCGACGACGCCCAGGCGGTTGCTCAACGCGCCGAAGAAGTCCGCCAGCTCGCCCGACTCATGATTCAAGACCAGCAACGCGTCGACGCGGGCCGCTACAACCTTCGTCGCAGAGACGTTCACTTCCAGCCCGGAGACAGGGTGTGGGTGTGGACGCCCATCCGTCGCCGCGCGGCCTCAGTGAGAAACTGCTGAAACGGTACTTTGGACCATACAAGGTACTTCGTCGCCTCGGCGAGCTGAACTACGAGGTGATGCCCGACGGAACAAGAACATCATCACGCCGCCCACCACGACCTGAAGTCGTCCACGTCGTGCGCCTGAAGCCGTACTACGCTCGATAGGACTGTGGATCTTATGTGTTTCAAGTGACTCTTTAGTTTGCCGTTCTTTTTATGTGCTTTGTTTTGTTTTGGGATGCATCGAGGCGATGCACTTTTTAAGGGGGGAGTAATGCCGCGCGCCAAGTAGGCAGCGCGGCCGTAGCCTAATGGTTATCTCGCTTGCCTCCCACGCGAAGGGCCAGGGTTCGATTCCTGGCCACGGCTATGCATTTTTGTTAACACTGTAATGTGATGTTCTGGTGAAATCGAGAACCGTCTAGCTGATTCGAGGTCAGAATGTTCTACTCGTCGAACCTTATACGTCGAATGCTCCAGAAGCCAACGTGTGTACAAAAGCGGCTCCGCGGGCAAGCCGGAGCCAGTTTCGCCCCAGCGCTCGACTCTGCTGTCTCGCCGACCTCGACGCTCGCGACGCTTTGTTATTATTTTCTATTCTCTTTTTGTTTTGGCACAAGTTCGCCACATTAAACGTTTAGTTCTTCCTGTTTATTTATTGTTACTCTGGTCACCACCCGTGACAATATGACAACGGTACTGTTTGCAAGTGGTACACTCTCAGAAAAAATGGAGGAAGAAAGTAGCAACGGCGCGTCTTCCTCCTAGGGAGGCTCTCTACTTCCTCCCTTTTACTGACGCGCCCCCAAGCGGACACGAGAGAAGTGGAGGAACGAAACGTTATTCTCCTTCTCCAGGCAGACGGGAGAAAGCTTTCGTCCTCCCGACTCATCTTCTTTTGGTTTCGTTTTTCGAGCAGGTCGCGCACGTTGTTTAATAAATAGCTGTTGAGTTGATTGAGCTTCAGCGGCAGCGAAGGCCGCCTGTAATTCCGTCTTCTAGTCTAAACGTGCACAACATTTCAGTTACATTGACGTTTTTATCACTAATTTTATCAAACGAGCAAACGAAGCCGCTAGAAACAGCGAAGTTCCGGAGCAGTGCCTGCAGCGCCACGTACACTGGGGGATGGCCGTCTCCGGATTGCGGGACTCGCGCGGCACGGAACCACGGAACTACAGTCACTACAGTAGCGAAACCACGCGGAACTGTGTCGACGTCTTCGACGTTATGGAAACAGGCAGGAACTGCGTCCAAGACAGGCAGGTGTTGCTGCCGGCTGCCTGGGTGCCTTCCGTCCTGTGTTCGGTTCTGTTTTCCGATGCCGAGTGCAACCGGCGTTCAACGTGGTTCTGTATTTGTGCGTGTCAGCAACATAGCTGTAACATCGTGATGGCAGTGTTGTGGGTTGTGAACAGAAGACTGGAATTATCGCCGATGTGATCGTGTGTTCGCGTATCAGTGGTGTAACAACAAGATGAGATCGTAAACTGGTCGGGCATTGATGCCGTTGGTCGGGCCGTGATCGGAGGGGGCGGGGTGTCGCAGGTTGACATTCCGCTTTACATTAAAAAGTTTAATACCACTTGAGGGATTACGTGCAATCGATCAACTTGCGGATAGTCATGTTGGAACGCTGGTCTGAACCGTAGAAGCTCCTGTCGCTATCGTACAGTGGCCAATGTGACTGTCGGAATTGTCTCGTCCCCGAGAGCGATTGCGCTCTGGGGCAAGGACTGAACAGTACGAAATCGTGACGGAAAGTACGTATATTTACAGTATGGAATTTCGGCAATAAAAAACAATAGTAGGTTAAATCGAAAAAAAAAAAGCTACCCTTTATTTTGCCGTTTAAATATACTACGGTTCCTGGAGAAACTGCCCTCCAAGTGGCGCGCTGGGATGAGCGCTAGAAGTTTTCGGGCTCGCCATGGCGTAGCTCCGTACACTAAACACCTGCCGCAAGTCGCGGCTTTGAGTGCATTCAAGTTGATCGAAAAGCGATTTCTCAGCCCGTGAAGCATCACTTCCAGCTGAGTGAATATCCGCTCTACAGAGATTAATTCAAGGCGGCAAATTGCAGCTTTGCGCGAACAGCACAAATAGAAAAATCAATAGAAATACAGGCTACGGCGTGCCGTGTGGGGAAACAAACTCATGGCTTCGAACCGTATTGGAGCGGCTTGATTTATTGGCTTTCAAATAATTACGGCATGATCGAGCGTTTACTTTTTAATAATAGATTAATCCCCTGAGCCATTCAAAATACTCTCAGAGGTATTAGATTGCTGGGAAGAAATCAACATGCTGGGAATATTTTTTATTGCTTAGGGAGTCACCTAAAAGTTCCGTACGTTCAAAACGACCAGTATAAAAGACGGAAACGCAGAGCACGAGTGTAGTGTTCGGGTTAGTGTGGTGTTCCGTTGTATTGATATTTGTGTGTGCCGTGTATGTGTAAATGTGTGTTCACCTGATGCTTATAATAAGCGTAATGCGTGTCTACTGTGTGTAGTAGAGGATCCCCAAGCGCAGTAGTGGCCTCAGAAAAGCAAATAATTTTTTGTAGAACATGAATTGGGCGGTACCTAGCGCCACCTAGCCTAGCTACTTGCAATTACTCTGCTTGACCCCGCCATCTGGTGGCTAGCGATTTAACTTTTCACGCCCTGCGATAAACAGCGGCTTCGAGTTTGTTCTTTCGAGAGCGGCTTTTGGTTTCGCGGATTGAGTTTGCCCTTCTCCGTGATGTGCGGTTGACGAAGGAATTGTGACTCGAGGAACACCAAAGGTAAGACGCAAAGTGCGCAAAGTAACTGGGTATCGGTTGTCTCCGTTTAACATCGCAGTGCTGTCGACGAAAAGACTGAGTAACTGCTTTCGAAACGCAAGTTTCTGCACCTGTGGGGGGAATCTGGCTTCGGAAATAAACACAGTTTGCGGAAAGCTCGTGTTACGCTTTCATTTGCTGCTGCTCTCGTCCCATACAAGAGACGTAGCGTCCTCGTCAAGCCTTATTGGGCTCGATTTGCTCGATTCGGGGACGCCATATTGAGATGCAAGCGACGGAGGAACTTTGCTCCCCTGCTTCAGGGACGAACGTTTCTCCCTTTCTAAAGGAACATAGGTTACAAGACCGTTCCTCCCCTAAGGGAGGACTATCCATACCCTTTTTTCTAAGAGTGTACCACTAGCAAGTGGTACCACTTGCTTTTGGTACCTGTTCAATAAACCACTTGCAAGTGGTACCACTTGCAAAACTTTCCACTTGCCTCATCGCATTTTTAAGATTAAGATAGCCTTTGGATTCTGGTCATTTATAAGCCTAATTGAAAGCTGTATTTACTGGCATGGCAAAGTCTTTGGAATACTGTAGTGGATTGCCTTGACTCAATCGGCCGGGTATTGATGGCACGCAGAAGCATACAGCGTCAAGATAGACTTTTGGTAAACTTTCCAAGCACCAATGTGCATGCTACGAATGTAGTCACACGCGCTGCAGGTGCTGGCGTCTGCAGTAGTGACTGTTCTAAAGCAAAAGCTTAAAACAAATTTTGCCTTGCAGGCGCGTTCGTCAAAGCCTTATTATGAATTTTTACTTCGAAACTTTCATACGGAGAAAGCCAGCGCCCGTGGAGCGTAAAATTACTTTCAGCATTCTCCTCGATGCTTGGGTAATTTAGTAATAGGTATATTTTCACTGGAGCCGAATTACACGGTTTTCAATTTATGATAGTGTTAAATACAGTTCTTACAAGCTGGCCAACCATGCTGCCGGTGTACCGCCCGCCTCTTACTGCTCACTTCTTCCTCATCGTTTCTAGGACTGAACTTCGTCGTCCTCTTTCGTACTTGGAAGAAAATTTCAACGAAGCTTGTCTTTACTTCAGACAGCCAGACATTTAGAAATATTCCAAACAAGGGTTAATTTAGCTCTACCTTACCCAATATCTGTACCACGAGCAACAAGAAGTGTTTCTTAAGCTCCAATGTAAGCCGTGCTGCGTCGCAAAAACCCGGCAGTGCGCGTTCTTGGGTCCCCCCTTTTCGGAAACTTTTCCACGAAAGACACTTATATTTGCTACAACCAGTAGGTGACACTAACTAACGCTCCATAATAAAACACGGAGCTATCGCTCATCCAGCCCTCGTCAAACTTGGCTGGGTACTTGGAGGTACCTATAGGTAAGAGCGGTTAACAAGTTAATCGGCTTCGAGCAAACGGGCTCAGGGGCGGTTTGCAGTTGAATGCGGTTATTCCTCCCGGCGGATATGAGGAATTGTGAGGTGACGTGATAGGTTTTATGGGGGGAAAAGTGCCTTGCCACAGGCAACTTGTTTTCCAAATGGCGTTAGCAAGGACATAGCCGCCTCTGATCGAAACTAGGCATAAGCTATGACTCCCGCTAGTTGCGTTCTGTACGGACGCAACTACGACTTTCCCGACGAATTGTGCCCCTCAGCCGTTATGCTGATTGCTTTGTTTTTTCTTTGTTTCATTGTCGCGGTCTGAGTTTACAAGAAGCACTGAAAGGAATATTGTCACGGGCGGTGACCAATAAACAAGAAATAAAGAGGAATAAATAAACGTTTAATGTGGCGAACTTGTGCCAAAAACAAAGAAGGAAACCGAAGAAAACAGCAGAGCGTCGCGGGCGTCGAAGTCGGCGTGTCAGCAGAATCGAGCGCTGGGGCGAGACTGACTCGACAAGGTCGCGAGCGGCGTCTTATCTAGAGTAAGTCACTATCTCGAAGATTCGGCGGAGAAGGTTCGAGCGTAGCGCGCTCGGGGCGAGAATGAACACGCACTTTCTAGAACAACATAAGCGGGGATAAACGATAGAAGTTATGTCCGGAGCAAGAATAAACGAGAAAGTTCTAGAAGTCCGTGACCCCTGCGCGCGGCAATATCATCAACAGATCTGACGGGGTGTCGTAATCAGACCGTAAATCAGTCGCCAGCAGTTAGTTTGTCGGTCTGTGGATATGTCAGTGCAACAGTGTGGCAATTGGTCAAGAAACAGTAAAAACAAGGTACGTAATCACACGGTAAGCAAGGTTATCAAAGCACAATAGGGGAAAGGTGTAATATAACAGTGTTGCTAGGTGAAGCATGTAAACCAACGTTTTAGATAAACTGAAATGAAATTATTATAATAATTATGTAATGACTACTACATACGGCATGAAGCCGTTTCAAACTGTAGAACAAATTTTCAACATTTTATTTACATATTTAAATTATCTTCTGGGAGCTAAATCTTTGAATTTTATTTTGAGCTGTAATAAATTATCCAGTTTTAGTGCGGGGGCGTTTTGGATGCAGAACCATGATCACCTGCGTACTCCTTGCAAGCCCCCATGGCAAACTATAAATGCAGCAGTTAGTAGCATGAGCTTCTAACTGCTGCAGAACGAGCTGCTATCCATTAATGATGCCCAGAGGAGGTTTTTGAAATCGCCTAAATATGGCGATAACTCACTCTGTGGGCTCTAAGCATCCTAGGAATTCATAAATGATAACGATGCGCGGCCCATTTCCCTACTAAAAAAACAACCAAAAGTCGAACCCACCGGCGTCATCTCCGGCAATGGTGTGAGCCTTGTTCCGGCAGCCAGGACGACTTGTGAAGAGTAAAAACGCAACTTTTCGTTGAGATTGCAAACGCTGTAATTACAAAATGTATATGCCTTTGAAGATGATAAACGCAAATAAGAGTAGTCGAAAAATGTTACTTTTTCGCGGGAAGGAAACATTTTTGTTTCGTTTCCTGCCTTTCTTCTTCTTTTTTTTTTTGTTTTCCTGTCTTCCGCGGCTGTGACGTGTCCGGTCGTCAGCTCTCGAGCGCGCGCTCACTGGGTTGAATCGTAGTACGGCTGTACGGACAACGAGCCGCGTGCATTCGAGATATCAGTCCGCTGTTCCAGCGGTCGGAGACGCGAGGATCCTTCGCTTGCTGTTGACTGACAGTGACCCTTGTTTCGGAACAAGCTACTACCATCGTCGGAGATGACCTCGGTGTGTCGCGATCGTTGATTGCTTTTGATTCGAAAAATCGGGTGCGTACCGCCATGATTTAGAGACTTCTAGCATGCTTAGATCCAGCACAGTGAGTTATCGCCATATTTAGCAGATCTTAAAAACCTTCTCATGGCACCTTTAAAAGTGCGTCGTCCCGATGCACCTTCAGTAAATTAACACAAAGTTATACAAGTCGAGTGACTGTTCGCGGTAAACTGCGGGGTCTATGAAAACGCTTGAATGCGGCGGCAGGATCACATGATCGGCGAGGACCAGGACACCGGCTGACGTCGTTTCGGGACCATCCAGCATTAAGAGAGGTTTCCGGAACGTCAACTTGTTTGCTCGTCGATGACGACGCCGTATTCAGACAGAAAGTCGATTCCGAGAATGACGTTCCTCACTCACACAGTCATTGAGGACAACGAATTTCACTTCGCACCCCTCCCCGTGATAGAGATCTGCGCGGGCTCAGGCCAGCCCGAAAACCCGGGCCCGATTCGACAGTCAGTTCGAGCTCGGGCCGATATTCGCAACTCCAGCGCGCCGCTCGCCCTCCCGCGGACGAACGGAGAACCAGAGGAGCGGGGACGGCGGCGGCGGCGGCGGCGGCGGCGGCGGCGGCGCGGAAACGGTGGCAGGGACTGTTGGCCTTGATGCGTGAAGCCGTTTTAACGAAAAAAGTGAACGCGTTAAAAAAGGAATTCTTGTTCTCTGCCTTGCAACAGCCTTGCACGAAGGACCGGGATGTCTAATTTTATTAGGGACTTTTCGTGTATCGCATACGCTGCGGATTTCTGGTCTTGTGCATGGCCGCCAGCTCAATCTGTACGCAACGTGACGAAAAACGCTCCCACTAATAATGAAGAACTCTATAGTACGGTCTGCGGAAAGTCTATTCTTTACCATAAGTAGGAGAAAACTCGTCGCGCAACGGTATGTCGAGCAATACAAATCGGGAATGGGTTCGCGTTTTAAGGCCGTTACAATTAACATGACCATTTATACCAAGCACTTCAAAAAGACAGAATATTCGTACTTGCTTTCAGGTGATTACAAAGCAAATGAAAAAGGCTTGAAGCATTTTAAGCGGTTCTGTGTTAGGCAGCCGTTTGTGACGAGAGCTTAGAACGCGCAGTTTTGGCCAGAGGGACCGCAGTGTTGCAAATAACGTGGTGCAAACAAATGTACGGTATATTAAAATATTTATTTTTGATAGAGCGATAAATAAAACCCCTAAACACGCCGGTTATGTTAATAGGCACTTTTTGCAGAGCGTACGACACCCCTAAATTTCGTTTGGACATACAGCGCACTGACGTTCAGCCAGTGCTACCAACTTTCACGAGCGACTTGTTAGCCGAGTTGTGCAACTTTTTAAAATAACCCAAGTAAGTGTGAATGACTGTAAAAAAATAATAATAATCGGGGTTTTCTTGGCCCTACTGCAAAACCTCGTGTTTTTTTTTCGGTACTCTTTGATGCGTACTTTAGCTGTTTAATATCTTATAATGCACCGTCATCAAGCCTCTCGTAAAAGTTGGGGCCGTCAGTTTGACGTCGATGGGCTGCACGGCGAACTGAAGTTTTGGAGTGTCGTACATGTGACAAGGAATGTAAGGACTACAACATTTTTTTTTTTTTTTTTTTAGAATGATGAGCACGGCAACGCTCCTGGCGCGCACTGAAAATTGTACTTCAAAGGCACAGCGCGAGCTTGCGGTTGTAATGCTACACCGCACGGTAGCCTGCGGTAAAAAAAACTTTCTATCAATAACTACAGAGCAGTTTGATTACGTGTTGCAATACACTAAGACCGAGACGGCGAGCAGCGAGTTGTGAGCCTGTGACGCGAAGACACCAATACTGTGAACGCTGCTCTTCCGAAGCTTGACGGTCAGCGTTCTCGGCCCTTTTTATACAGAACTAATGGCCAGGCAAAGCCGCAAACATATCTTCATCGCCCTCAAAAATATTCTGCCACAAACAGTAACCTGGCCAGTGCCTAAAACGCGCTCGCTCACCCCAAAGCTTGGCAATTTGAGGTTTCTGCAACTTTTAAATAACAGCATGCTCGTTTCCTAACGAGCATCAGCATCTACGTCACTTGTAATATGATTCCTTCATAACCGCTTTGCATTTGTAGACCAATAAATAAATTTTAGCGCGCTGAACAGCGTCAGCGCGAGCAGGCGCGCGGGATATCCTGGAGAATCTATCCCCGTCTCTTCCGCCATCTTGGAACTACCGCCCCGCCACCTATAGGGCGTTGGAGTTGCGAATATAAGAGCACTGTGCGGGTTCGGGTCGAGATTGGGTCGATCTACCCCGAGCGGCCTCGGGCTCGGGTAGGGCCTAGTTGGAGGGATTAAAACCCGACGGCCCGACCTTGCCAAGTATTTTGGAATTGGGGTAAATATTTATTTTATATTCGAAAACCAAAATAAAAGTAGCGAAAAATTTGTTCTAACACGAAAACCACCAATCTGGATATTGTGTGAGGTTTGTTAGAATATATACTAAGCCAGCTAAGCTATGACAACCGTCTAGGTCAGTGGTTCTCACATTGGCGGCCGCAGTCCCTGCGAAGGCATTTCTAGGACCCAGGAAGCCTTGCCCATCAGCAAAGCTGGCAATAAACCTAATATTTTTGTATAAAAAACAAGCATATTTGGGTAATTTGCTTGTCGTGAACGTCAATACGAGAAGTCCAGTTTGCACGAGCACTTAGCTATATAATATGCCTTTATCGCTTCATAAACATGATTACCCCAGATCTTTTCCTTTCCCTACACCATGGATCCGTCACTTCCGCCGATCCACAAGCGGTCCCAGAAAGTTCAATAGTTGAGCACCACTGGTCTAGGACACAGTTATCAACAACAACTAGACAGCGCGTGTGTGTTGAAAAAGGCCGGTGCGCACACTTCCTTCCAGAACACGCAGGAGTAAAGCCCTCCGAACTGCGGAAGGGTCATTGCGAATGACGAAGCTCAAGATGGGGCTAGACCTCAAAATGCAACCTGCTCATTGCGCTGATAAAAATTAGCATGACGTTTATTGCTATTTTCTTTTAGGAGCACGTCGCATATTTCAAGTATAATCCTATTAGCTCCATCCACGCCATCTTCCGTCCATAGGGGCTAAGTTCGACATCGGCGAGTTGGTTCAGGAGGTGTTGGTTGGTCGCATCGGGTTTACCGCCCGCTGTGATTGGTCAGCGCCACGCCTGAAGTAATCGCGAACGCTCGGGAAAGTCACAAATAGAAAAGTAACGTTACTATGACGCAGTTGTCCCAATCTTGATACCATTTGCAATCACACAAGGCGTGGAGCTGACGAATTGCGGCAGGGGGCAAACTCACCGACCGACTCACCGATGTGACACCCCAGTATAGCTCCCCACACGTCCCGCGGGAAAGACCATACCCTTTTGTTTAACTGGGATGTTCATTCAATTATTTATGAGTCGTTCCAGCGTGTCTAGGAACGAACGACAACTAAAATATTTAGCCTGATTATTTTCTACCGATTAATCGAATACTTATTAAATCAATCAATTACGTTGACCTCCAGGCATAATACGCGATACTATAAAAGGACCAGAACATAACAATTTTTGCCTATTTCTTGCTTTGTATAACTGACAAAAAAAAAACAGAATCATTTGAAACTCGGATCATCCTTCTAAAAACAGCCTGAGCCAATAAAATGGCTGTGCAAATCTTTGAAGCAAATATTTTTAACTTCCCGCGTTTGGAAATTCTCGTTCAATATGAAGGGTACACTCTAAAAAAGCCCGTGCATCTACTTTGTCGCACAACCTTCAGAGAGCCAATCACCGGAACTTACGGAGGCAGCTCAGCGAATGGCGATGTCGAACATATGTTTAGACCAAAAAACGCAGTCTGAGTTGCAATGCAAGCGTGTCGTTTCGTATTGCTTAATGTCACAAGTACGTTTTTTTGGTCTAAACATATGTTTCGGCTTTGTCATTCGCTGAGCTGCCTACGTTATTTGCTGTGCTAGGCTTTCCGAGTGTTGTGCGAAAAATTAAACGCGCGGGTTTTCTTTTTTTTTTTTTTTTTACCTTATCCCTTAGCGAAAACTAATACGTTCGAAATATACCAGATTCTAATTTGAGTGTATTTGAAATACAATTCATAATTGTAAGTACACGAAAAATATACCGAAAATATAAACTTCTTTTTTTGTTACTTAGTACTAAAATATACTTCTAAAAATCATTTTAAAATACCTTTACTTAAACTACATTTGAAGTTCCCTTCATGCGTTTTGAAATATGTAAATACTAAATTAATAGGCACAAAATACCTTTCACATATATTTCTTGAAATATTTATTTAATTCATGCAAAATATACTACAACCCTAAAAAAATGGAGCAATCAAGAATACGTGCAGAATACTTTTAAAATACCTGAAAATCGTAAATACTGTTGTGTTATACTCTAAGTACCTTTTGACTGCAATACTTTGGTAGTTTGACTTCAACTACAAAAATATTTAAAAGCTCCCCTTCTGAAGTTCACTTCAAGCAGATATGGAGTACACTGAAGCGCCTAAATACATTTGATTAGTTTGGCAATTGAATTGCGCAGCATCGCACTGATAAATCAGCCCACTTTATGTTATTGTTTCCTTTTTTCTATCAAGAACACACCTGATCAGTTCCTTGCACACCAATCACAAACGGGGTTCGGGAACTACAACCACAACATTTGCTGATGCTGGAAAGCTTCAGCAGGTGCTGTGAACAGATACGTTTGGCGTGGTTTTGTTAGCACAATGTTAGTTCACTGAACGTGTATACTCACCATTGTACGTGATGTGAATAGTGACTTTAATACAGTGACATTAACTACCATAATAAATAGTCAACTACTAAAAAGGAAAGGCAAAACAACTACTGTAAAATATTTATTTTTCGCGGGCTCAATATTTCGCGATTTAGGTCAAAGTTGGAGTTTTGGAATAATTCGCAAATTCTAATTTTCGCGACGCGCTGGGATAGCAATATAGATTTTAATGTTTTTACATTTTGCCGGAATTGTTCATGGGACCTTTTTTTCGGAATCGTAGGCGGTTCGCCAACTTTGCGAGAATTAGGTCCTCACGAAAATAAAGTCCTTTACAGTATTTTAAAGAGAAGAAACTGCCTTGAATCGCTTCGCCCTGAGTGGTGCTACGCAGAGGAGCAATAACATGTATGTTATGAGCCGTTTGCGTGGATCTTGTTTTAGGGACTGTGCCGAATTGTTATTAGTTGTACCAATGCCTTTTAGTAAGAGATATCGTCCACGAACTTCAAAACGCTGTTTCCCCTTTGACAGACTCCCGAGGATAAGATCGAATACTTGGAACCTTAATAAGCGCAGAGGTGGTCACCGAAAAAATTATTACCTTCAATATGTAGGCTATATAAGGCTCTAGAGCAGTCAACGGGACTGTGAATGAGCTGTTCAGTGCGTCATGGTGTTTGTGTTTGTGTTCGTTTCTAATGTGGCTTTGTGAGATGTATTTAGTAGTGCCTTCAAATACCACAGGGACACCATTTGCTGACAAAATCGAAAATAAAAAAAAAATTGTGTAACCGGTTTTTAATGCACAAATGGCATCTTGAGTGTGAAGGAATAATATTTTTGGTATATCTAAAATATTTTTTGATTCATATTTATAATGTATTTTGAATACATTACGCGCGTATTTCGAATGCGGCCAAAATAATACAGAATAAATACAAATTGAATATTCGTACTAAATATATTTCAACTTCGTTTGAAGTACGGCCTCTTTTTGCTAAGGGATACTATGTAAACAAAGTAGAATTAATAGAAAACACAGTCGGGCTCGGGCCAGGTTTGGCGTAATTCGGCCCAGGTTCGTGTTTCATTCATGTCGAAAAGAGCAGTCGGGCTCTGGCAGAGTTCGAGCCAAATTTGTTTTTGGTCGGGTCGGGCTCGGGCTCGAGCTTACGTTTAGAAAGCCCTTTCGGGGCTCGGGCCCGGTTCGAGCCAAGGCTTTATCAGGCCGGGGCGGGCCTAAAATTTTGCCCCGATCTGATCTCTACACCGTGGATCTCGACGTCAGCCATGCACCTTCCTACTGGCGTGATGCGGTGTCCTCCGGCGGTTCGAATTCGTGGATCACCCTACGGCGTCATCACTTTTCGGAGGCGGTGAGTGAGCTTTTCACTCAGAGCGGAACAGTCTGCTCCGGTATCAAAGAGCGCAGTCGCGTCGTGTCCTTCGATGACCACTTTGAGGTTGTTCGACACCTTGTGGGGGTTCTTTATGGGGGAGGTCCCTCTATACTAATAATCGTCGCCCGATCGGTATGCGTTCCGCCCGTCACCCAGGGAATCACACATTGCAACGAGAAGACAGCGAATGGGTTTACTGTACCTCTCGGTTGCCCGTCGTCGATAGCCCGTAGTTCAGGCCCGCCGACTCTTGTTGTCGCCCGTCGATTAGAGCTCAGAGTCGGGGTCCGTGTCCAGGCCTGCGGATCGCCTTTCCCACGCCAGCGCTGCGTAGGCTGGCTGTCCCTGGCGATCAATGCCCGAGTCTCGCTGCGGAACCACCCCGGGATCGTCGTAGCCCAGGTCATATGGCCCGGGCTCGCCGTTTCCACCGGTCTTGCTCCAGACCTCGCTGGTGGACCGCTCCGGGGTTCGTTATGGGCCAGGCTAGGCAGCCTGGTTTCGACGTTCCTTGTCCAGCTACCAGCCTCGCTCAGCCCGCACTGTCTCGCGCCAGCTCGTGTCTGATGGCAAGTGGCCATTAGCCAATGGCTGGCCACTCTCTGGCCCCTGGCCAAAGATCTATTTCTAGCCATTGGCCAATGATTTACCAAATCTGTGCTACTTAGGATGGTATTGTCCTTTTTTTTAATGTGGATGTTTGTTCGATGAGGATGTTCGGAGAGCTTCGAAATTTTACACAGGAACGAAACAATCTGCAGTCATACATCATTTTAATAATAATTATTTTATATTTAGTAACGAGAGATTCGCTGTTAAAGTGATTGCTCATTTGACATATAACGAAGCACCTTATTTAGGAGTAACACGAGTTTTCGCACCTTTGTTTGAGTAGTTTTCCCCCGCGCAAGATGAGAATATTTGATGTAAGACTGAAATAGTGAGTAGTGAATTTGTAATTTAACAACTGAGAAACAAATTTCAGCGGTGGGACATAACTCCACTTACCCTTGACAGTTTTTTTACGAGATAACCGACCTGATCATTCCACAAAGATGTTAGGGAAAAAATATTCCGAACATATTGTTGTTCAACTAACTCAAATGATGTACAGTCTATCGTAGTATTATGGTTATTCGGTATAGCTTTGTTTTTCGGTCTAAAAACTATAGTACTTTTTTTGTGTGTTCGTTTTAAGCCTAGTGTTGCTGGACCTTGTACGGGACTGGCTAAGAACATTGTTGGCGTCTGCTATTAATTTTTCTACACATGTTTCTGCGAGAAATAGGCTTGTATCACCAGCGTATAGTATGAATTCTATTTGATTGTTTTTAAATACAACATCGTTAATGCATTAAACAACTTTGGTCCAAGTATTCCACCCTGGGTGACACCGCATCGCATGTTAAGAAAAAGTAATCCGTCGATAACAACACATTGCCTACGCTGCTTTAAAGGGTGATGGTAAAATAAACAGAGCTACACCACACACGCCATAACAGCATAGTTTATCGAATAGTATTTTATAATTGATGTAATCAAATGACTTGCTAAAATTTATAAATATACCAAGAATGGACAACCTGAAGATAGGGTGAGTAGACAGGCGAGCTGGTTTATGTTACACATTTTTGAAAACCGGAGACGATGGACGAAAAATGAAACAAAGACAAAACGTTTCAAACCGAGCATATAAAAATGTCATCCAGGAATTCTTAATCACTGTATCGTAATAACTTATGCGGTCTGCGTGCTACGCAGCGTAAGCGTTGCCCTGTCATGCCGTCAGTGCCACCCCTCATCTGCCACGAAGACATGCTCTATAAGGATTGCCAATAAAACCTTCCTTCAGTTTTGTTGACCGAGCTGGCTGCATTGGTCTGGCTGTCTTATCAATCGAACGCCGGTCCATATAATCACCACTGACTCTTCAAGGAACAATGGTACCACCTTTCCCATGGTAAGTCCATCGGAACCAAATCTACCTCTGACAACGCTGGTGCCAGGGACGATCCGATGCAAACTCGTTTCTTTTGAGCAAATTCATTGTCCTCCAACTCAACAGCTGTGGACTTCAGGTAAAAATATGTTAGGTTCAGAAAACTTCCCACGTCTATCCCGGACCGCGGCTAGATCCGAACCAAGTTTCCCTTTAACAAGTCTCTTATCCTTGAGAGAAGCAATGGTTGAAGGGAGGAATAACATAAGTTTTTAATGTCTAAAGAAATCGCCTCGCAGTTGTGGGGTGGGTGAAAAGACGTTAAACAGTTTACCAGTGCTTCCGATTTTCTGAGAACTGGGAAACTCGATTGACGATAGGCAGTTTTGAGGAAACGTCGATACAACTTTCTGCCAAGTTTTATTTTTATTGACAACTACCCTCAGTGGAAACTTAGGCGTGTGGTCTTTTAAAAAGAATATGATAGAAAACGAATTGCTCGCAACCTCTCCAACCTTCCCTGCGACTTCATCCCCTGAACACCCATTGAGTATTTCCATTATGTTCTTTTTTAGTTGTTTGAAATCAACCTTACAAGCCTGAAACAATCCTATAACCACAGACAATACAAGGAACCTGTACGATTTGAGCGCGTTGGTGGCTTTTAAACAGTCAAAAAGAGGAAAGTGATACGGAAAGGCAGAGACGGGACACTCCCGTCTGTGCTGTCCCCTATGTGTCTCCTCTTTCTAATCATGTCGTTTAACACCTGAGAGTATTGTATAAAAAAGGAAAGCTTCTAGTCGAAGGAACAGACAGAGTCCCAGGGGTTAAACGACAGCTCGCCTGTTGTTTAACCCAAACACCAGCTCGCCTGTGCACTCACAGTTTGTCCTCTTTCTAGTTGTTTGAAACCAGACAGTTTACAATTCTGCCAGTGTCCGAATTTCAGGAGAAATCAAGAGCAGCGGTTGGAGGGTTGTTCCAGGCTTATAAGGTTAAGGTCAAACAGCTAGAAAGGGACGAGCTGTAAATACTGAATGAGTGTCGCGTGAATAAAGTCTCAATGAAGGTTGGAGAGGCAGTAAGAAATTAGTTTTCTGTCGATATTTTTCTTCAAGAATACCACAAGCCAATCGGGCCACTAAGGGTAGTTGTCAATAAAAATGGAACTTGGCAGAAAGTGGTATAGATATTTCTCGAAAACTGCGTATCGTCAATCGAGAGACTGGTATGCTCTTTAAGTTAGTTAAATATATAAAATAGCACAAAAAAGGCAGTTATACAAAGTGTTCCTGTCGTTGCGCTATTTTATATATTTAACTAACATGAACCAACTAGCCAAGCAACGTACCTTACGGCTTACAAAGCTGTATAAGGTCTTTCCAACAGCACCAGAAGTGCAAGGTGATGTCACTAGACATTAAAGACTTATAATAGTGCTTCCGTCAACCATTCCTGCTCTCAAGGTTAAAAGACTTGTTAGAGGCAAACTCGGTTCGGATCCAGTCGTGAGCCGGGATAGGCGTAGGGAGCTTTCTGAACCCACCGTAAAATTTCCAGAGATAGCCCACCTAACACGAGAGCAAATCGACTGAAATCATGGAGTGGGCTAACGTTCGGTGTACAATCAAGAAAAGTTTAAATAAATTTGTATTTTTAGGTCATGTCCTTTCCAAGCATGTAATGGTGGCAAGGGGCAACGAATCAAAGATGACTGTACCTCCCAGTCAGCAACGTTCACTTATGCCGGCCATAGCGACCTAGCCGCATTTACGCCGAGGCCATCATTGATATGAACACTATTATTACTTGGAGTGGGCTATCTTTCGGTGTTTAAAAAAAATAGGAACTTAAACCAAAAACAAGGCTTGGCTATCTTTCGGAGTTCTCGGGATTTTACGCTAATAGATTTGTATCTGAGGTCCACAGTTGTGGGTCTCAGATACAAATCGAGGGAAATAAGTTTATTTCCCTCGATGTGTTCGAGGAGAATAAATTTACTCAAAGGGAAGGAGTTTGCATCGGATCGTCCCTGACGCCCGCGTTGTCCGAGGTATATTTGCTCTGTTTTACTTGACCTAGGGCCAGTCGCACAATCGTTTCCTGAAGGGTCGATAATGATTAAGAGATATGTGGCTGACAGTTTTATATGCTCGGTTTGAGACGTTTTGTTGTCTCCTTTTTCTTCCGTCGTCGCCAGTTTTCAAAAATGTGTAAACTACCGATTTATTTGTTTATTTTCATACTCTCAAGGCCCGGAGGCTCTACCGAGAGGAATGGGTGATACAAATGACATCGTTGGCAAACTTCTTGAAGGATGTGGCGTCCTGGATGGACACGATGGGGGTAGGGAGGTTGTTCCAATCGTTAGATGCTCTTGGAATAAAAGAGTCAAAATAGATATTCGTATGACATGTCGACGTGCCAACCTAAGACTGGTGATCGTCGCGAAGGGACACATACGACGCATGAAAAGTCAGTTGATCTTTTAGAATAAGTTTAGTATAATATATTTTATGGAAAAGACAAAGACGAAGGTATTTACGGCGTAAAGCGAGGTCAGGTAACTCCAAAGTTGTCTTCATTGATGAAGCACTCGCAGTACGAGAATAATTAGAAAGGATAAAACGGGCCGCTCGGTTCTGGACTGGTTCGAGAATGTGTGATAATTTTATATGTCCCGGATCCCAAACGGACCTATTTCCTAATTTTTTTTTTAAATTAATTTCTTACTGATGGTGCAACACAGCTCTGTTGACCTTCCTTGGTGGAAATTAAATTGAAAATTCAATATTACAGAGTGCTTAAAAATAATCTCGGCGTTTTAAAATAATTGTTTACAGCCCTTTAAAAGATATTGGAAGTATAGAGATAGGCCTATAGTTTGTTAGTAGATTTCTATCTCCTCCTTCAAATATCACCGAAACGTCAGCTAATTTCATTTCTCGTGGAAATGTCTCTCGTGACAGGGCAATGTTAAAAATATCAGCCAAGCAAGCGGCGATTATATCTAGGACATATTTTACTGGCATAACTTTTAGATCATTTGTGTAGCAGCTTCAACTCTTGTTGAGACCCGTAAACGTGAAACAAACTCCGCTTTCGTCCGTCGGATCTAAAAAAAGTAAAAGTATGTCGAGTAGTGTATTCTCTATGAAATTTTAAGCATTAACATTATATGGTGGTGGGCTTAAGTTTACGAAGGCTTCATTGAAGTGTACTACTATGAATACCCCAGACATATTTTCCCGGTAAACAGTAAGTTCTTCAATCGATTTATGCTGTCTATTGCGGTGTAGCACATCATTTAGGAATTTACAAACTCGTTTTGGTCGCCTTTTGCAATTTTTAAATTAACAAGCTGGGTATGAAACTGCAATCTAGTTTTTTTTTCAACTCAGATATCAGGTAGATCCGAAATTGCTCGAAGACAATCAGTCTATTGGGATCTCTCGGCGTTATAAAGCACTTTTATAGACTACTCTTTTTTTTAATTCTGGGGCGCAGAAGCGTGATCCTGGACTTCCGAATATTTTTAGAAGTTGTCTCTGCCAACCAAGAAAACTTTGAGCTATAAATACTGCTGAAGATTTGAATAGATGTGTTATAACTTATAAGCCTCATTCACATGTTTTACAATAAACTAGGCCTCTCTCAGTGGTAAAAATTTCGGCCCTGGTTTTTTCTGACTTATGTTCGGATATGTCCTGAAAAACATTAAAAATTTTTATTTGAATGTATTACGGTAGTGCATTTTCATACGTATAACACAGGGTATAAATATGCGAATGTAATCGCTGATATCACTAATAATTGTACCACATCTGTGTTAATATTTGAAATAAAAAGGTCAAGGGCACTTAATGAATAAATATTTACTCTTTTGTTTGGCTAATTTATTTATATTGAAAATATCCGATGTCGATCTCGAAACCTGGTTAGCCGGTTATGAATAAATCGCTCTATCAGTATGGCTACATATGGTATCAGTGTCAAAAGGTCTTTAAGTGGCAGCTATACTTCATTTCATCTTAAGATCAGGTGCAGCCGGCGCTACCAGCTAATGAGACCAATCAATCGCTGTTAAAAGCGCAAGCCACTAGGCCAACAGTTTAGGACGCCAACGAGCTGGTGGAGGTTAAACATTTGACTAAAAACCCCGAGACTTGGACGGGAAGGGACGGACAAACACAGTCTCAAACACAGCTGAAATTTATTCGACAACGAAAGGGCTTATATAGGCATCCAATCATCTACAGCTGGGAGACTCGTCGCCCGTTGAGGCAGATCAAGTTCTAGGCTGTATAGACATGCACAGGACCAAATGTTTTTAGGCATCAAATCCTACAGAAAACTCTAGAGACGAGAGAGAGAGGGAAAGAGGAAAAAATGGGGGAATCCCGTGCCACAAACACTGCAACAATGCAACCTTTACAATAGAACTGAGAAGCAGTGACCTCTTTTATACAATAAAAAAAAAACCTCCATAGAACTGAGATGCAGTGACCTGCTTTATACAATAAAGGCAAAAGACTTTTTCTTCAACTTTGTCTTCACCAGCAGTGTCCTGAAGAAAGTCCCAAAAGAAAGACGTTTCAAGGATCACTTGAAACGTACACTTTTCTGGCGAAAGCCGAAACACTAGAGCAGGAAGGACGCAACGAATCAAACGACCAGCAATCTAACACAAAGCGGACTGATCTTGATAAAACTTGAAATCGGACAAAAGCACCCAGAACCTCCTAGGCCGGAACGAAACATTTGACCTAACGCGCCAAGGCATCACATTTGTAGGCACTTTCTCTGTTCTGTATCCAATGTGAGGGACGGCTCATTTACCGCATTCCCATGATTCATGATTGTTATAGATTTTTTTTATCAAACGTTTTACACTTCCTAGTATGGATCTTTGTATTTGACACAACGTTTGTGTTCGGTGAAACGATCGTTTATACAGCGCTTGGTCTGTCTTATGTAGCATAATCTGCAATCAAACGGGATTCTATATATCACTCCCGACACTCAACTGACCTCTTTTTCCCTTTGTTTCCTAGTGCAACCAGCTCTGGCGGAAGCAAACGGAGTGATTCGATGCAGTCTGTAATCATTGCTGAGTACAGTGATAGTACCATACTAGTTCCCAATGGATCTAAGGTTATGCGAAATCTAGTGAAAAAACGGAAACCCCACACGCTTGTGGGTTTAAGAACACTTGGGCACTTTTTCTTGACAGAGACGAGAGGAAACAGCTGATTGAAAACGTAATCATGAGGGTACCCAGCAGCTTTAAAACTGTCAAAATGGCGCTAGTGACCAGACCCAATAAAGCGAGAACATGATCTTTTTAAGAGCACTATTGACTAAATTTTCGAGCCTTTACATATTTTCAGTGACAACTCTGAAATGGTAGAAGAGGTTTTTCAGTTGTCTTGCCGTATTCCCAGCACAGACTGGACGGATGTTTCATTCGCAGATCTAAAAATTGTAAGCTACTTCCTCTGGTCTATCTACAGAAAACATTATTATAGAGAACTGTCAAAAGCAGCCTTCTCAAGTGATGCCGCTAACTTTTTATTTTTTTTTATTTTATGTTGGATTCCTCGCCGCTTGGTTCGTTGCGTCCTTCCTGCTCTATTGTTCCGGCTTTCGCCAGTAAAGTGTACGTTTCGAGTGATTTTTGAAATGTTCTTCTTTTTGGGTTACTTGGGGGCACTGCCGGTCTAAACATAGTTGAAAAAATTGTCTTTTGTTTTTATCGTGTAAAGGAGGTCACTGCGTCTCAGTTCTATTGAGGTTGCTTTGTGTTTGTTCTACTGTATAAATGAGGTCACTGCTTCTCAGTTCTATTGTAAAGGCTGCATTGTTGTACTGTTTGTGGAACGGGATTTCCCATTTCTCCCTCCCTCTTTCTCTTACCCTCTATCTCTCTCTCTCTGTGTCGTCTTTAGTGTTTTGTGTAGGATCTGATGCCTATTCGTTGTCGAATCAATTTCAGCTGTGTTCGAGACTTTGTGTTTGTCTGGCCTCTTCTCGTCCCAGTCTCGGAGTTTTTAGTCAAATGTTCACTAGGTCTTCCTTTTTTTTATGTTTGGTTCAGCGATAATAAAACACTACATAACCATAACGAACACCATGATGGTGAGCTTTTGACGCTGTCTGATTGGTTCCGTCAGCTCGTAGCGTCGGCTGCGGTTGGACTTAAGGTGAAACTAAGTATAGTCCTGGTGCCCATTCCAGTTTCTGCGTTGTTTCTGAATTGGCGACGGCGAGATTAGTAAGACCACCACGTGCAGTAAAGCGATGACGCAGTACTTCGACGTCTTCCAGCGTGCTAGTTTTGTAACTTTGTAAAGGAAGTTGACGTTGCAATCGGTGATATGCTTTTTAAGCGCAGCTCTTAGGCGCCCGTTTCCGGCTTGAGCGGCGCCGCCGTCGTCGGCATCACCGTCAGCGAAGGCGTAACGGCGCGTTGCATTATGGGACGTTTCCCATAATGACGTCGCACGTGACGTCACGTGAGATGTCACTATAGGAAACACGTGACGTAAGACGTCACAGGCATCTAACATTGCCAATATTCCCGCTAAATTTAGCGGGGAAGATAGAGGGGCATACCCTCCCCTCCTCCTCCTCAAAAGCTGCGCTCTAATTCGGCGTTACAAAAAATTGTAAACGTCTAATTTTTTTTTTTTACTCTTTGGGATAAGAAAACTATACCCCAGTTGTTCTCCCGCACCGGTGTTCAACAAGAATAAATCTTTGTTTTTTTTCAGTGAGATCATCCGCCATCTTGCCATTGATCTGACTTTTACTGATTACCATCGACTTTGAAGGTATGTTGACATTGTCATCTTCGTAGGTTGCTTTCCGACATCTTACATGCACACGAGGGAGAGGATTTTCCAGGTGCCCCTTGTCAATCTCTTGACATTCAGGCGGTGGCTCACAGCTTGTTCCAGCCTTTGCCAGGCGCTCCCTCTTTAATAAATGCGTTTTATGGAGATGTCACTATCTGTGCAGTGTCTGCTATTCCATCTTGGCTAGGCGCACTAGCCGTGATAATGTTTATAAGACTTCGGCGTGGCGATCCAGGTACGACAACATCGGACGCGCTCTTAACCATCGTATCTTACAGATGGTTGAGCAATCGATCATCGCCAAACATCGACTGTGCCTGGATGCAAGCACGGATTTAGTCTTCGGCCTGTGTCCCGCCACAAACAACTGAACTGCCCGAAAAACGCCGCTTGACGCCATCAACTTCCGATCCAAGCAAGACATCTGACTTCCTGACCCATCCTAATATAAGAGGCGACATACGACTGTCCGCGACACTTCGGCGGGCGATCCAGACACGACAACATCGGACGCACTCTTACCCATCGTATTTCACAGGCGCTGTTTCTTTTGATTCTGCCTATTTTTGCCTGGAACGCCCAGCTGAATTGAATAACTTGTGTCGGCCATCAAATTCAGAACGGTGGATAAACAGCCTAGCACTATGAAAGAACTCGCAAACCTCTTTACCGAACTGACGACGAAGGTACATAGTATGAACAGCAACGTCAAAATAGAGCGAGAGGGAATGTCCCAATCAATGGCATTCATGAACAAGGGCGTCGAGAAGTACAATAACCACTGTAACCAAAGACATGAAAAAACTGACAGGAGAGTAACAGCAAATATGAAAAGAAAAGAATTTTATAAAAGCTCGAAGGCGGGAAGTTTAACCTCGTGGAAATTAAGCAATACCGTCAAAGAAACAATTATGAAATTCAAGGAATTCCAGACAGCTCCCATGAACGACTAGGCGCAATAATGACCAAGACAGGGAACAAGGTAAGAGTTGAGATTGCTGAGTCGGGCACAGATGTGGTTCACCACGTACCCACAAAAGACAAGACAAAACCACATTCGACTGTGCGATTTATTTCCCATTGAATCCGAGATAAGGTCCGGACGGCAACGAAAAAGCGTAGGCTGACAACGTCCGATTTTTTAATTCGAGCCCTCGCTGACAATTTACATGAATAAACACCTGTGTCCAGAGAACAAAGTGTTGCTGGGGAAGGCGTTCAAAGGAAGAAGGCGAACAACCGGAGACACCTGTGAATATCACAGATAAAAATATTTCTGCGAAAGGTAGAAACCTTTGGTGTGGTACAAATAACCAACGAAGCTGATATTGTCCTGCTTGTGAAAATTTTTGGAACATTGTTTAAAACAAAGCATAACACATGGTTTCTATTTGAGAAATTAATAAAGCTAATAAAAAGTGAATATTTATGTTTTTACAATGAAATATACGCAGTTAGTACAAAAAAGTGGATGATTTATGTGCATTATTCGGTGAACGTGAGTTGTTTAGGTGAAGCGTGGTAGCTCTATTGGAGAGATGTTTAAGCAAACAAGTATTTTAACTTTCTTGGACACAATCTAATGTCTCTTTCAAGACCAAAAAGTACAAGAGGTGGTTGAGTCGGAGTCGCACTCTTTGCAAAAACGGGGCTGACATTTAAGAAATGCGATTAATATACTTCGAGACTAAGTGGTGAAATTGAGATTCTCCTATCGGCAAACTTTTGGACCACATTTTGTCTTGACAGTCAGTCGGACTCTTTCATGTATGCTATTTTCTTGGAAAATTAGACGACATTCCTCCACAAATAACGACAGGAAAAAGTCACACAACCCTCTGTGGTGATTATGACATAGATGTTTAGAAGACGGTGCATAACAACTATTTATTCTGGTTACAGGAATTTAACTTCACAAACTTAATGACCTGTCCAACTAGGTATGGTGAAGGCTGAGCTTTAGTTATAGATTATATACTATGCCATTTTATCGTAGAATGAGGCATATATACGGCGTTTTAGATGTTTGTCTGACTGGCCATTTACTTGTTCTTCTTACCTCGAAAACTAAAGCCCTAGTCTTATGAACGAGTTAGGTCGTAGTATAAATAAGTAGATTATAAGACTCTCCAGAGACTTTTAGCCAATACAAACTTCAATGAATGATAACTGAGCCTGCTTACGTGAACACATTCTAGATATTTTCACAATACGCTCTGTGAATGCGTAATTAAATAATCAATAGTCGAACCAAGGGGTTACTAAGAAAACCCATCTGCCCATGAATGACGCGTGAAATATTGGAATTCCTAAAGGCTATCTTTGATTTAGGAAAGTGAAACAACATAGCGGTAATGCATACTACCTTGGCCAACTTAAAGCATATCGCAATATGACAACGGCACTCATACGACGAAGGAAAAAGGACTACTAATGAAACATGATGCCAAAATGTGGGAGAGATGCAAAGAAAATGTTGTCAATCATAATTGTTTTTATATTAAGCCTAAGCTACGTTGTTTATTACTACCGGACCTGGTGGCGACTGATTGTCAGAATAAAAACTACCTTACGGAGGAGATTAATCGCTATTTTTGTAATATTTCTAAAGAACTAGCTGAAAATCTTGAAGAACCTATCAGGAACCAGCTTTCCTGTTTTTTAGTAATTCATTTAGGTATCAAGATATTACGCGGGAAGAAATTACGTCAATGACACGAACGGTGCCATGGGATAAAACTCCTAAATATGATGGTTTTTCAGTAAGCACGACCAAGGACAACATTGATATCTTTAGCTTACCTTTGAAAAAAAATATACAATTAAGCGTTTTTCAGTGGTACTACTTTATACCCAGAACTGTTAAAATAGAAGAGTTCTACCTATACATAAAAATGGTGACGTGAACTAATTTCCGAGATGTAGATCAAACTCGGTATTAATATGTATAAACACTATTTTTGAAAAACGTATAGCCACACCGATGGTTAATTTTATTTGTTAAAAATATTTTTTTTTCTGGAAATCACAATGGTCTTCAAAAAGGCAAATTGACAGCTAGAGCAGTTTTAACTATAAGTCAATATCACTAACAATGCTTTAAACAAAAATAAAATTGCTATCGGTTTATTCCTAGACATAAAAGAAGCTTTTAATCCGCTAGATCACGGCATATTGTTGAGCAAATTACCAAGATGTTGTATTTGGGGCTTTACTCTTGACTTGATTAAGATGTATTTCTCGCCTCGCTCTCCGGTCTTAGGCATAGGAGAGCAATTCTCTGGAAATTGGTTAGTTTTGAGTGTAATGCCGCAGGGTTTTGTGCTGGGACAGATCCTTTTTTTTTTTACATAGATTACTTAGCTAGCGTTACGACCTAACTGCAAACGATAATGCATGCAAATAGTACTGCTGTGCTAGTCTCTGGAAATTCACTAGAATTAAATCAAATATGAATGACAGATGAGCTTAAGCAGTGAGAGAGATGGTTTCTAGATAATAAATTAGGCCTTAAATTACACAAGACATATTTGCGTTATCGTTTCGTCCCTCTCTAAATGTATTTGAACTGAGGTGGGTCACATTAAAAAAGGAAATACCCATATTCAAAGGGTTGAACATATTAAATATATTGGTGCAACACTTGACTCGTTTTTCAATTGGAAGCCGCACATTGAAGAACGGTGCGAACAAATAGGATATTCTATATACACTTTAGAAAAAACACATAAATACCTTGTGAGTGGAACGCTTAGATTAATATATTTTCGCATCTTTCACATCCACCTCCAATATTGTATGTAATCTTGGGTTTTACTTATCAAAGCTACATACAGCCAATTATAACGCTACTAAAGCAAGTAATCAGAACATTAGCCAATTCAAAATTGAATGCCCACTCCGCTCCATTATTTCAAAACCAACGGATATTCCCACTAAAATTGGTACGTGATTCTAAGGCGTAAGGTATGATGTGCAATATTTTAACAACAAATCCAATTACCACCCAGTCTTTTCTCTCAATCGGGTAGTATAACTGGAAATGTTTACGCCAATCATTTTAACATTCTAATGTCTAAAATATTAGTGTCGAAAAAAGATAGAGTGCACTGGAACAAACATATGGAATTCCTTGCAACAATTGCAGTGCTCTGCTTTAAATAATTTGGGAGTTGGTGTCTCGAACTTTCTGAAGTAAAACAAAAAACAAAAAACACTTTTGCCTGCATGTCCTTGTTTTTATTCTAAAAATGGACAAAGATTGAAGTTTTCGGCACCTCTCAACTCCCAGTCTTCCAAGTCACGTGCGCTGTGACGTCAATGAGGGTCACGCGGGGTTCCGGTGAAGCTCTCTCTGTAGAGAGCTTCACCGGAACTGCCGTCAGTGAGCAGCGAACTCACACGCTCGCGACCACGTGACCACGTGCTTGCACAGCGCGATCAGCATGGCGAAAGGAGGAAAGCCTTATTCGAGTCCGGCCATTCCTGTCCGGCTCTGCCCCCAGAGCACTTCGGTTTCTAGCTGCTGTTCGCGGTAGCAGATAGAGCTGACGGTTTTGTTGACCTCAGATAGATGGCTCCACTAAAACTTCGTATAATAAGAGCCTTGTAGATAGTACCAGATTTTTGACGCATTTATTTTTATGTTGGAACTGCAAGATTTATACAAAAATTACCGTTTATTGAGCACGTATTTGCACAACTTCCTATCGTTTTACAAGACCCCTATTAACGTCATGCCGCGTGGTTTTCATGGCCGCCACTCGAGGCTGCAGATCGGGAAATATTTTCATTTTTGCCCCGCGATTACGCGGCGGAATTGCAACATTTCGAAGGAAGGAGTTGTGTTTCCTGTTTTTTTTGTGACAAGATAAACAGTGTCAAAAGTAGAAGATGCAAATTCTTTCAACGTTAAAATCGTTGCACGGCTCCTTTAAGCATCCCAATAAAAGAAGGCAAAACGTTTGGAACTATACATTAAAAGTTTTATATAGAAACAATTTGAGTAACGGTTATGTTTTTGAACGCCAAATGCCTGGGCGCCAGGCAACCGACGCATTATTTATTTTTGTACATTTGGAATAGGTTCAAAACTAGCCAAGAAGGAAATGGGTCAAAATGCTTTTTTACACTATATTGTGTGTTTACTCTGAATAAAATTTATATTGATTTATTGATTGAACCCGCGCTTATGTAAGAATTTTGACAGTACTGGTGCGTGTCCATTGTGTCAAATGAAGGTCCAAACCACTGTTTGCCTATTTTAATAGTGCATATGTCGTGTCAACATTGTGACTTCAAAGAGTCTAGCATTTGGACGTTCTTAATTGTTTCACTATGACAATTGGTGACATCAGTTATTGTCTTCAAAGGGTTACCTCAGGGATTTTTTACGATTTCCTTTGAGGGGTTTTAGCTCGTTTCTCAGAAAACGAACTATACAAATTTATGAGAGCCTTTGTTATGTCGAATGCTTTCTCAAATCACTTAATGACAATTCGCGACTGCCGATATCTAAAATATTCATCACAGCTCGGCAAGAAAAGGCATAAACGATATGTGTGCAGGTTACTAATCACTGCGCCGTTATTTAGCGTAGGCAAAATGAGTTCTTCATAGTGTTGGTTATGAAACAGAGTTTTATTAATTACTCCTAATGTTGTCGTATATTTACAAAATCGGGCTTTCCCGCGGTTTTATTTTTTTCTGCAGTTAGTTATAACAACCAACTACTCTGAACAAGTTCCAAATGGAGGTATTTACTGCGAAATGAGACAGCCAGAAGTTGCAAGTTTTCTTATTGTGGAGGCAATCTTGAGCCATGTTCAAAGTTTTCTTAGGCAAAAGGATTAACCCTTATTTTGCACTTTCTCCAATCTTTAAACTAACTTCGGTCTTCAGTATCAGGTCGTACGTGATCGAAAATGAGCCAAATGTTAATTAAAACTTTGCTAACTTTTTTTTTTTTTTTGTAAGGGTTGGATACAAAATGGAATGTACATGAACTAAAGGTGCCGTTAGGTAACGTGAATTATTATTTTAAACGATTCGCGAGACAAAGCACCACCTGAAAGGCTTCCTCCTCTCGTCTACTCTTCGCCTTTCTACGTCCTTCGCGCACAGGTGTTAATCGGGCTCTGGGATAATTAATTCTTTCTAATCCTTTCATGTTTTGTTTTAATCTTAAACAAAATTAATTAGGCCGCAAACCGCCTCCGACTCTGCCTCATTTCCTGCTTGCCTGCCGGTCGCTTAGCATGGGTGTGCAAGCTCAACGAGAAGAAACTTTAAAGGGAAAATAAAACTACTAAAAAATAGGAAAATTTTACCCAGACAGACTTTTTTTTATTTTTTTTTTGTGGGGAGAGAGATTTTTAAGGTTAAATGTCAAGCCTCTATTATCCCGAGATTTCTTTCTCTGCTGCTGTGCCCATCTCGCTCATCTTGCCCTCGGTTCTTCGATCTCGCTTCGTAAACTTTTCTTGGTTCAAACCTTTTCATTGACGTAATTTACATGTTTTGGGCGTCTACACAAAACCTCGTTTTGGGCGTCTACGGCAACACCGAAACTATCTCCTACACAGAGATGGCAACACTGATATCAGTTGTACGGCAAAACAGCAAAGCCAAGCTGCAAATCAGAAAAGCATACGATACAATGGACCACGAGAAATTGTGGAGGAAACTGGTGGAGCGAGGACTCGGCAAGGAATGGATCTACCTGCTCAGGGAAATGTACAGAGAGACTAAGGTGGTGGCACAGTGGAGAAAAAAATTACAACCGCAGTGGCCAGCACCAGGGGGCTGTAACAGGGCTGCCCACTATCGCCGCTGTTATTCATGTTGTACATCGCGGAAATAGAAAGGAGGCTGCAGGAGAGCTCCCGGGGCTTTTTCCTTCATTAGATAGAAGGGGGAGCTAGGAGGGGGGGAGGATCCCAGGTCTGGTCTATTCAAACGTCATCGTGCTGATGGCGGACTCCCTGCTGTACCTACAGGTTCTCATGACGAAGTGTGGGCCAACGGGGGAAGCCCTGGGGCCAAGATTCAGCGCCCGGAAATCGGCACCGGTGAGCTCTAGGGGTGGAGTGGAACTCGAGCCCGACGACCTGACAATCCAGGGTAATCCAGTGCAGTGGGAGGAGAACTACAAGTGTCTGGACGTGATTATTCACACGGGACAAAACTATACCTGATAGATCAAGAGACAACGCTCCAGGAAAAGAAAGAAGCCGTGGAATATCTACGGCCATGCCCCTCTGGGGATACAACCGGTAAGAAGTGAACCGCGCAGTTTGGAAGGTGGTTGCAGTGCCGCGGCTCGCGTTCGGATAGGGCGTACTGTACCACTCGTCATGAACCCGAGAATGCCTCGAAGTGTGACAAAGCGGGCGGGTAGCTCTAGGAGCCGGCAGGGGAGCACCGAATGAGGCCGCACAAGGGGACATTGGGTGGGCCAGTTGCGGTGCCAGGGAGGCCCGAGCAAAGGGGTCTTGAGCAGCACCTCAGCGGAATGGGGGAGTGCGCTGGGCGAGGCAGGAGTACAAATATGTACACCTGAAGAGCATCTCGACCCTATGAGTGTGTCGAACACGCCAGCTGTGCCTGACGTATGGCGTCAGTGACCCACTCCTCTACCCGGCCAAAGAACAGCACGAAGGACAACAGAGAGACGTCCGGGATAAGTTGAACGAAAGGGAGACGCGGAGGTGGGCCGAGACGGCGGCACGGAAGTCGCCAATGACCCTATACGCGCTAAGGGCTCATTCACACTGGAAGCGGATCCGCGTTCGCAAAGCGGTTGCGAACGCGGTTGTATAAGGATTCAGTACAATTGCACGCGCACACGATGACATCAAATGCGCGTGCAATTGCACTGGATCTTTATACAACCGCTTTCGCAACCGCTTTGCGAACGCGGATCCGCTTCCAGTGTGAATGGGGGGTAAAGGAGAAAATCAAGAGAGTGAACTTCCTCGATAAATAGAGGGGCAGTGTACTACTCTTCAACGCCCGAAGCGCGATGCCGCGGCCTCAGGTACATCGAGCAAACACTCAGATTCGGATGTGTGAGATTCACCGGGTGCACACGAGGAGTCGCGGAGACAGTAGAGTACGCCATACTCGAGTACGCGGGCCTGCAGTCGGAAGTAGAGTGCGGCGAGAACATGGCGGTGCCGCTGGGTTTCCGAGAAGGCGACGAGGACGAAGCCGAAGCCGAGCAGCGAGCCAAGGGAGGACGCCCACCAATCTCACCAGTTGAGGCAGCAAAACAAAGACTGTAGTGCAGGTGGAAGGCTACACAAGCGGAGAAAATTAAGGAAAATAATACGAGTGGCTAGGTTTAGCGCCCTAGTTTTCATCCACCGATACAAAGGGGTTAACCCTAAATCCAAATCCACAGCCGCGCGTGACGTTACGGTGGTGCAGCGGTACGTGTCGCCCAGTGTTGCTTGACTAAAAGCTAACCTGATTCGCACCTGCTAAAGAGCACCTGGTCGCATCTTTAAAATCGGTTTTACAGGAGTACGTGGCTCGACTTTGACGCAATATTTCAGCTGTGATCATATTTTGTGCTCCTAAAACGAAGCGACTTATTTATTTTGGTCGTAAAATAGAGGGCTGTTACACAGAAAGCCCTTCATTTTTGAAGGGTGTCAAAAGGGTACTTTAATGAAAAGAGGTAAACACCCTTTTTGGGGGTGTTCGCTAATAAAAAGATAGCAGTGTTTTTTTTTTTAGTTACTATGTCGAAAGGATATTGCCTGCGCCAACGTTTTCTACTTGTAAATACATTCATTGAGCTTAGATTTAATATTATGCTTCAGGTGACATGTTGACGAGAACCAAGCAACATTCCTGAAACCTTCGTAATTGCGGATCCCCTGCATGCGAGTGATTTTGAAATGTCGAGCATGTAAGACGGTAGAACACTCAACAGGGTCGGGATTTTTTTCATGTGCGTGATTTACTGAGTCTGCATTTGCGTTTGCTGTGCAGTGAAAACTGTATCTGCGCTTGTTGCTTATAAATATATTGCTCGTAAAATAATGTCTCCGAGTGGTAGCTAAGATAAAATGCGTCCTATTTTTAGGGTGTTGACTAACATCCCAAGTGTGCTGCTGTAACGCCCTGAAACAGCTGATTTAGTTGAAGAGGTTCTTGAAAATAATAAATGAGTTAGAGATGAATTCTGGCGTATCTTTGTCCCGTGAATTTGAATATCACAAGCATCTGACCCGAACATATCAATAGACGCGAAAAAAAAAAAACGAAAAACCAACCGCCGGGTGTTACGTCATACCCAGACGGAGTGGCGTAGCCAGGATTTTATTTCGGGGAAGGGGGGGGGGGGGGTTCCAATGGCGTGAATCCCCCCCAAATGGCGAAGCAGGGTGATCTCGGCGGTGCGGGCGCTCACGGAAAGATTAGTGAAGCGCTGTTAAGATGAAACGGGTAAAGCTATATTGTAATTTTTGAAAACGGAGCAGGCTTCAATTACAGGAACACAGGCGTAGTGGCCCACTGTTCTACTGTCGTCGTAGTTGCGGCTTACCAACTTTAAAAGCTTCCTCACAGCACACAACTCCCCCCTCTTTTTGAGGTATAGCACTGCATTTCAAACGCGTGAAGGCTAGGCAAAACACAAGGATAGCTATAGACCAGTGTCTGCTCTTTTCCTTGGACGCCGCCATGTTTGTTTATGCTGACCCAATGACACGGTAAAAAAAAAAAGAAGGGGGGGGGGGGGGACTGCGCTTTTTGCGAAACTCCGCTGTAGCTGTTTTTTCTAGAAATGTTTGCATTTGTTGTTGTGCAAGAACGTCCGAAAGACATAGTCACAAAGCACCAAGAACAACAGCAATGCCAAGAGTGCCGTAAAGAGCAAAAGCCTTGTCTTATGCGCAGCCCCTCTCTTCAAAAAAGCCTGCGCTTGAGATTATTTCTCATTTTTATCGCTGGGGCTAGGATTTCGAAACTGGTTATAGGCAAACTGTAATGCTGTTTGGTTTGGCGTTATCTAGCGACTGAAGCAAGAAACACCGGGTATGCCTGGGAGTGGCAGCTGCATTGTTCAAACGTGAGCTATTACTCTGGTGGTGCCACTATAGCCTAGTGTCTGAAGCAAGAAACACTAGGTAGGCCAGGAAGCCGCGATCGCATAACATGCAAGTGCAGCGGACGCTGCGGCCTGGCGGGCCAATCGGAACGTGACTGCGAATCACCGGAGTGCGCTTTTACTGCGAAGTATCAGGCTCCGCTGCGTCATGCTCCAATGTGTGTGTGTTGCGCTCGTATACATGGCGGATATTAGGGAGTTTTAGAATAACGTACGCAATATTAGCGCACGCTAGCGCTAAATTTAGCGCTTCTATTAGCGCGCGCGACGCGAGAGAGTTTTAGAATAGCGTTTTTCCGTCGCGACGCAAAAGCCCAAGCATCTCGCGCTTGCGACGCCACCAAGATACAGTCACAATTTTTATTTCAAACACGAAATGCTGTAACTTTAGAAAAAGAACTTTTTTTTTTGGTCCAAAGTATCATTTTAGATTTGTTTAAACATAAGAATACGACGCGAGCGGTTGACGGGTTGTGTCCGCTTGCGTCACCTCTTCAATAGAGGCCTTGTGTACTGACCTTCGCACATCGTACCTTCGCCGAGAAATGTTCGCGCGTGTGCAAGCATCAAGTTGCCGGTGATCGTTGCCAAACCGAGTGCAATGTCGTCCCGTATTGAAAATCGCAGTCGCGAGGATGCCGCCGCCGTCGCACTCATGACGCCGCCAAAGCAGCCGCCGACATAATCCTGGTAGCCGCCATTTTTTTTAACTCTGCTAGTCTTGGCTTTAGCCAACTTCTCATCACGAACCCTCCTTGGAGAAGCGCAAAGACTCTTTGCGTACGCACGCTATTTCTGAGAAATAGCGCATGCTAAAATTGCGAACGCAAAGCGCAAAACCTGGTTTGCGTTCGGAGCATGCACAGTAGCGACGACGCTATTCTTTGCGTGCGCAAAGCTTTAGCGTGCGCTATTTTAAAACTCCCTATTGAAGCCGTCGGCACGCAATGGGGTGCTTATCGTTCACCCTTTGCTAGGTTAAACCCAAACAGGGTATAACCTTGGGTTTTCACTCTACTGACACCGCCTGGCTGTTACCGGCAGGCTGTACTGTCACATGAAATTAAGCAGCATAAAAAACAAATTCTCGACGCGGAAAAATCAGAACAACAGAGCTCGCACAAACCCTAGGGGCACATATATAGGGCGAGGTTAATTCTGGAAAATCACAAAACCAAAATTTATTACCTGTTAAAGGTTTAAGAAATTTGCGCTACAGAACAAGATTCCGAAGGAAAGAGTGTCTTCTTTTTTCTAGGCCGATTTATCTTGCATTGTGTTCCAGAGGCAGCAGCGGCATATCCTCAGTGCGATGAGAAGTCGTCATTCCGAATTCGTCATTCTGTCACTTGGAGTAAAGACATTACACGCCACACACAAACACGTAAACCACACGCCGAACGTGGAGAAGAACTTGAATACCCTTGTGCCTATGCGTAGTGAGAATATGAAGGTTCTTCGGGGGTTTCTGATGTTCTGTGCAACGAAAAGATTAATAGCGAATTGCATCGGACATATGCCACCTCGACATGCAAAGCAGAAAGCTAGACGGACTTCATTGTATCCGTGAGCGACTATTGACAAGGGCGTCTCGATGAACGGAAATTTCACATAGTGGGGCAAACTTCGCCAAAAATGGGAAAATTTTAGACGTCCAATAAAAGAGGGAGAAATATGAAACGCACGTCACGTCTGCGCTACAGACGGTCGCCCTCTCTCCGCAAGCCCTATTCCCAAACGTCTATCGCCTCCTCAAGATCCTGGCAGCTCTGCGCGTAACAATGGCGGAAGATGAGTGTTCGTTCTCTTCACTACGACGGTTGAAAACTTACCTGAGTGCGTCCACTTTGAATGAGCGACTGCTCGGTCTAGTGCTTTTAGATGTTTACCGCGACATTGAAGTTCAAATCGTGGACATCCTGGATATTCTTTGCCGTGAACGCAGGCGGCCGCACCTTAATATGTAGGCGCTTGACATAAATGAAAATATCAAGAGAGCCTGTAAATTGCTCGCTGAAATAACAGGTCACAGTTCCTTTTTTATTCGCGGTGATTTCTAGTCGAAAGCACGTAATTCTGATCAGAACACAAAATGTGCGTGAGCGCAGCGCCACCCGTTGCTTACAGTGTAATTGCTTTTACAATTCATTTGACATTCCTCACATCACGGACAGCGTTCTATATTTTCACCATGTGTGCGTTTTATTATGTCCACTTTAGTTTGATTTAACTATGTATTTCAGTAAGGATAGTTTGTTATACTTTGCGGTAAAATCGCCATCCTTCACCCCACAAATGTTTCGAAATATCAGTTCTTTATATATCTGAGATCAAGTTCTGCATCCCACCAAATTAGCATGAATGAGGAAATATTAACTATTTTATTTATGTGAGCAACAAATATCACACATCTTCATTTATTACAAATAAAAAAGCTGTCCGTCTAATGCACTATTCTGCTTATGATGCACATACAGCTCCGCTTTTTGAGAAGTATAAAATTTTGAGCTTTGAACATCTCTACATTTATAAACTTGCACTCTACATATTCCATGACCCTAGACTTCAACAACCTAGCTATCCATCTGCATACACTAGACCCGACCACCATTGCAATACTCGAAATGACAAGTATATACTCCCCAAAATCAGGACAAACATGGGCAGACAAACGCTCTCATTTCAAATTTCAAACTTCCTTAATACACACAGTTATCTTTACACACTTATTACGTCAAATATATCGCCAAACAGATACAAAAGTAGAGTGAAAGAAACCCTTTTGCCCACAAATGTCGCAAACTGATCTGAAATATCTGGTTTTATCCTCTTAGCTATCTCTGTTGTTGTTGTTGTTGTTTTTGTTTTTTGTGTAGGTTTTTTTGTGTTATTGTAATAAAGTAGCGTTATATAGTATCAAAAATGTGTACTATCTAAATGTCATTGATATGTATATTCTGTTATTCATTACATTTTATTTAAGAGCGCTTCTTGTTTTAGTGTGCTCTGCTGTCGACGATAGTCATTGTCTTTTTAATATTTCATTTATGTAGCGGTACCAAGGCCTCGTCAGACCTTCTGGTCTTTTGCCTTGGTACTGCAGACAAAATGTATTGTCTGAACAAACTAAAATAAAAAAATTGTGGCTATTTGTGCTGGAAGGTGGTTCCAGCCAATGCATTAGTGCTGCATTTTGAAATGCCTACAGCGTATATATAAAAATAATAATAATGTGCTTTATTCCCTTTACAAATACATATAAATAATGCTGGCCCACAAAAGCAGTATCCTGCTTGTGCAATAATTCATGCTTGGCGATATATAAAACGAATAATTCATCAGTCCATCGTGAAGTAATGAATTAGTATGATATATATTAAAGAAAACACAGGCGAGCTATTTTTAGACGTAAAGCAAGGTTAGGCCATGAGAGGGTGGCTTTCATTGGAGGTTACGCTGGCAGTTCGATGATAGTTGGGTAGTTTCATTTCAAATCGAACACGCTGGTCGGGGTGGGTATTTGTATTTTTATAAATTAAATATATATCATAGCCCCATATATAAAAAATCAAAAACGCTTTAAAACATTTTGTTTCAAGAAAATTTCAGTCCTATCGAGACCAAATAGTTTTGAATAATTGCTTAGAGAGGTTACTGTCTTGGTTTCGGAAATGGCAAAAGAAGCTGAATACCCCCAAAACTGTTTCAATGTTCATTATATGGAAAAGTGTCCCCTGGAGTTTTCCTATGGTATTGAATTTGATGGTCAACCTATTCAACGCGTCGAAGAGTACAAGTACTAGGGGTTGTATTTTAGTAATAAACTCTTAAGGGACGAACACATTGATTACCTTACAACGAAGGCGACCCAGCGGCTTCGGGCCTTAAAACATCTCTTGAGGCACTCTTCCCCCAACACAAAACTTAGTCTATAAAAGTCAATTAAAGCCAATTTCTGAATATGCAAATGTAGTCTGGTACCCGTTCACTAAAACTATATTAATAAGCTGGTAGGAGTACAAAGGAATGCAATACGGCTTGTTTACAACAAATATGATACGCGAAGCTCCACTTCAGAAATGTTGCAACAAGGTAACTTGTCATTATTAAGCGAAAGAGCGCGGATAGATAAAGATACCATTTCTAATAATTCAGGGTTAAATAAACATCGACATTTTAAGATACATTACACTTTCTGGCAGATTAAACACCAGATCATCTCATACACATTATACTGGAGCACCAGGTACGATTGGACACGTTCAAATACTCCTTTTTCCCTAAGACCATTCTTGAATGGAACAAGCTGCACGCTGATGTCACCAATTCACTCTTTTCACTATTTTATGAATAAAGCCACTGCCTTTTTTTTTTTTCAAAATAGATTGAAATTTATTTTTTTCGAGTTTACATGACTTGTTAACAGTTATTGTCTTCTATGCTAGTTTCCATATATATCCCATGATGTTCTAGATCACATTTCTGCACGCTGATATCACCAATTCAAAACAAGTTGCTGGCTGATGTCGCCAATACGCACTATATCCTGTTAATATTTATTGTTTCGTCTGCTGGGTGCTTTATTCGCGAATCCAACTGTCTATAGGTGGCGCCACTCGTTTTCCAAAAAGGCGATTATAGTGAGGGCCGAAGATCCGTGCTCGTATACCAGTTCCTGAGCCCTCTCTAGCGTGCTGGCTTCACTGAGTGACACAAATTATTCCCGCTTATACGAGGAAGCTAGGGTATTATGCGCGCAGGTCACCTCTTTATTCTGAAAAAAAAAAAAACGGTGTTTATCGTAGTATTTACACCGGGAGGCACGTTCTAACTCAGGAACGAAACCGAAACTAACTTCTATTTTGGATTTAATTTCTCGATATAAGTGTTCCATTTAGGTTTCTCTCCTACCTCAAGATGTGCCTCAGAGCATAATTATAATGTTAAACGACTTGTTCGCGGAAAATTTATATTGTGATATGCATGGCCAATCCACGAACTTGAAAATATTTTGTAGAGTTCACTGTCCCTTTAGAGACAGGGTAGGGTCTTCCTTAGACCTTAGAGGTAACAGAATATTGTATTTGTTGAAACAATCTGCGCTGGTATTTATGTGTTCTTGGAGCCTTTTTTTTTTACTCGGATAAAGGTCATGTGAAATAATGACCTTTGGGCCCTTTATTTGGTGTTTAAGCATTTAATGACCAATTGCTTGAACATTATTCCCAACAAAAGAATAATAGAATCAATCAAAATTTTACAAAATATCGCTATGGGTGATTAGTTTAGAATATGCTCACAAAACGTATAAATTAAGATACGCTGTTCTCACTTTAAAAACCCCAAAACAAAATCTGAGTCAGATAATAGAACAGTGTGTGTTTTTTTTAACGCAACGCGTGACGCATGGTACTTATAATTACATCAAGTATTTATGCCTATCTGGATAACGATGCCAGAGTTTTTCATGTGCTAAGAAGAAATAAAAATGGGATCTTTCTGTAAAACCTATTATGGCTCAATGGCGCATTTCGTGATTGTGGCGTTTTTAGGGGGCCTTCATTACCTCAATTTCTATTAATAATAATAAAATGAAGATACTTTAATAAATAGTTTTGCAAACTCTAATATAATTTGTTGCTTATGATCCAATTTCAAACGCGATAACAACAATGGCAATCCAAAGTTGGCAAATTATCATCACTGGTGGCAATTGCAGCATTCTTAATTATCAAGTTATAAAATAAAAATAGTTTAAACATTCTAGCTAGTCTGAAGAATTCAAGTAACATGACATTAATTGTGGGTAAAGCAAATGGTTATATCAAAGCCGCGACTTTTGGCCAATCGGAGAAACTTCCTCTAAACTCGCTCCCAACCCTTCCGGACCACATGCTCCGAAATACGAAAAAACGAATTCCGTTGTTGTCGTTTTAATCACAAAACTACCCAGAACCTTTCTTTTCTTTAACTTTTACGCGCCGCCGTTTCGCCAGGCTCAGCCTTTCCAGTTCGAAGGAGCGCCCACCAGCTTGCACGTCTGCTCACTGCAGTGCGTTTCGTTGGCGTTGGAAGACCCGTGAAACAGTAGCATGTTTTAGTATTTCGTATACGAGCGAACGAAAGTTTGCGTTAGCGTTGCGTGGTCCACATTTCGCGTGTGCTGAGCTCAAAATTGCGGTCTTGGATTGGCGCATGGCAACGAGGCGCGTGTGCAGCGTGAAGCACGCAACTCTAACGCAAACGCACAGCACTTGCGTTTGCTTCTATGCTATAGAGTCACATGCCGGCTGCAGCACTCCATTAGGACAGTGAAAAGTGTTTGCTTTCAGAAATGACTGCTCGCGAGCCATGATCGATACCAGTTCAGCCGTGCCCGCTGCGCAGGAGAACTGGGGGACCCTCGCTAGAGCGCTTCTCGTTTCCGCCACAGGAGAGCGAGCAACGAGCTGGAGGCGCCAATATATATTGTATATTGTTTTCACCCACATTATCCCTGGTGTTCAATTGTATTCTTTTTTTTAATTGTTGTGCCTCTCCTACCACGGCCCTTTGGACCAGGTAGTATTGGCAGGGTGAATATCAGCTTTTGTGTTTTTTCTTTATACGAAGTTCTGCCAGTTGTATGCATACTGAAAGGATTAAAATATTTATAGATTTTTTTGTGTGTATATCTTTTGTATGACGAGTATTTTTCGTTATAAACTTGACAAATAAACCAAATTCTAATACCGAGATAAAAAAAAACATTGTATTAATGTGGCGATGCAGGCGAATTGGTTCAAGACTTAAGCAATTAGGAACAGAGCGCAAAAAGACGAGGACAACGAGATGGTATCACCTAGAGCCATAAACAAAATCCCCAGGCGATCCCATATCTACATAAGGTTTCACATGATTAAAAAAAAAGTAGCTAACCGGTCCAATGTGCCAACGGTTTCCTCGGCGCCTCGCAAATTAGCACAACTTTGCCCGCGCCTAAACCAGGAAAATAAGGCAAACAGTAACAAGTGGTCATGCACGGTTAAACATGTCAGCAAGTTCGTAGATTGCGTGATAGGTGTCATCTACAAAATCCCGTTGTCATGCGGCCGGGTATATTCTAGGACAATGGGACGCTGGGTCAATGAGAGAGCGCGTGAAAATACTCTTTCCTTACGCTCGATGACTGGAGGTCACATGTACGTACACTGGAGACTGTCTGTGTCATCCCGCCTTCGAAGATACCATAACCATTGGCAGGGGAGTCGGGACGTACAAATGTGCAAAGAGAGGTGCTGGAGGCGCAAGGCAATAGAAAAAGCTTGCTCGAGGCACTGCGTCAGCCAGCCTTCGGTTTATCTACACAAAAAAATATATATTTTATAGGTGAGCGACACGCCATTGGTTGTTACGGCGTTGGTTGGCTTTGTGGTGTTTTCTTGTTCGAGCCGTTCTTAATAAAACTTCAGTTGATAGCGCTCGTCCTGTGCTCCAGCCTCGTTGTCCTCGTCTTTTTGCGCGCTGTTCCTAATTCCTAAACATTGTGCCTTTGAGGTTCGGGTGACATATTTGGAGCATTGTATCTCCATATTATTTTCAATTGGCGCTTACCAAATACTCCCCCCGTGAAGTCCTATCTGTGGCCTATAGGCTGATTGTAGTTTTGTTTCATTATGTTCACTAATTATTTTATATTATTTTAAAACTTCATAAAAATCAAAATTTGGTCATATTTTAACACTTTTATTTAAAAAAAACTTTTATTTCTTTAGAATTTCATATTGCTTTCCTAGTGGCGTGATCCACTAGAAAAGTGAGAGTGTTGTTGTGTCTCAGAGTAGGTCCAAAATTTTGCCTGAATGTAAAACCTTCACGGTTTGATCTGTGCTCAAATGTGCATGCAATTGGTACCAAACTTCCTGCCCAGAAGGATAAAACGACTTTTGTAAATCAATCCTTGAGCAAGCAGAGTGTTCTGGTGGATTCGTCGGTTGAGCAAAGAAAATTCAGGAGAGTATCGGCCTTGAAGAGGGAGTTGAGATCTGATTTATTGATCCTGCTCCAGACCGACAAGACCGGCTTCTTTGCAGTGCTCCCTGTTGGTACTTTTACTGAGAAAGTTTTGGTGGCTTTTTCCGAGTTATTTGTAAAGAGCGAAGATAATGCTGCTGTTTTCGAATGGGAAGTTTGTAGGATTTTGGCGGGGGAGGAAATCACGGACACGTTGAACAGAATAAAAGCGTTTCACGATCGTCTTTTGGGTTAAAGTTTCTAGTAAACGATCACAAAGTAGGGTTCTGCTTCCTAGTGGTAATTAACGAAAATGGGTCGTGGCAAAAGTCGCTTGCGGTTTTCATTCAAGGATGTTTGGGCCATGTCTATCTGGAGGAGAGTATTGCCCTTAGGAACTCGGAAGAACTAATATAGGGTATTTCTACCCTGCGCGTGCACGGTGGTGTCCTCGGACATCAAAGATTTATGTTATTTGGATAGCCTGTTTTTGCTTGAAAGGGTTAGGAAGCTTTTAGAAAAAAATATAGTCTCATTTCAGGCCAAAGCGGGGATCTCGGCAGATGCGTTAGGGACTTTTGACGTGCTATCTAAAAGCGACTGTGCTTAACTTTAATGGGGACTTTTATATACAGCGGAAAGGCGTGTGCGTTGGTTCAGCGGTGGCTCCAGCGTTGACGGAGTTTTATCTCAACACTCTTGACAAAAAGAATAACAGAATTTGTTAGCTCTTTGGGTGTTGATAGACTTTTGGTTCGGAGCCTTCTTGATGACATCTTGGTTTGTGCTCCGAATCAACATTCCGCTGCTGAGATCCATAACCTTACTTTGACCGCTGCACCGGAATTGAAATTTACCTCTGAGTCAGCGAAAGCTAGGGGGTTGCAGTTTTTCGAATTGCGACTATTCAATAAAAACGGACTTTACTGGTCTTATGGAAAGGAAACTCCGAAGAGGGTTCTTTCTAAATGAAGTGCTCATTTGAAACTCGTGAAAGGGAGATTGGTAAGATCACTAATTGCCAATGCACTAAAGAAATCTTGTTTCGATTGTGTCGGGAACGCTTTCGGCGTTCAAATCAAACGTCTACTGTCGGCGGGTTATAGATTAGAGTTTATCGTTTCAAGTGTACGTAGAACTTGTACGTGCATCGGGCACCGCTGAGAAATTTCAAGGCGGAACCTTTGCGGTGATTCCTTATTTTCATGGTATTTCTCATACCCTAAAAGCTTTGGGTGCAAAATTTAGTGTAAATGTGGTTTTTAAGATGGTCTTTCGTTCGGACAAGCTCACCCGTTTACCTTCGGACGTGAGGGTAGTTTCGGGAAAAAACATAGAGATTCCTCTGTTACCTGTGTCGCAGAGGTGGTCTGTAAGATCCCTTTTGACTGCGGGTTGTCTTATTTTGGACAGACAGGGCGTTGTTTAAATGGCCGTCTTACGGAACACAAAAGGAATGTAAATAAAAAGGCGGAGTTCTGAATTGGCTAATCACGTTGGTTCGTGTAATTTTTGTTCCCCTCTTTGGTATGATACTTCCGTTCTGTGTTGCGAAAAATATTTGTTTAGAATGCTCATTAAGGAGATTCTGTGCATACTTGAGCGGGGGAATTGTGGAAGCCAGCCGTCTTTGGTTATCAGTGATCGGATGAAAGAGTTTTTCCTTGTGTGAGAGGGGCTTGTAAACTTGGATTTGCGGTTTGGGGGGGGGGGGGGGGGGCAGGGGGAAGCGGTTACTTGTAAGCAGAAACTTGAGCTTGGGCTTTAGGGGTTCGGAGGTCGGCTTGTGTGCTGGACCTTGGGATTGTTGTTGTTTGGGTGGCGGTTTCCTTTCCAAAAGCGTGAAACCGGGGAGGGGCTTATGCTACTTTGGTCAAACTCGTTGATTGGCTTGTTTATGTGTTTGAGTTCTTTCTTTCCCTTTCTCTTTCTTCGCGTGTTTGGAAGTCTATTTATTGGGGTGCTCAAGTCAATAAACTTCACCTGCGTTTCAGATTTTGAATCTTCGACCGTCCTTTTTTTGTTCCCCACCTCAGGGTCTACAAGATGTCGATCCAAAGTCCCGCTTTTTGTTGTATTTTAGCTAGAAGACGTCAAACACACAGCAACACGCCCGAATCGGCAAAACGGTAGCCTCCGCAAATTGGTTTCGTTGCAAGGTTAATCCCTTTTAGTTTTTAGTCTGAAATACTGCAGATTGGTGCCGCTTCAACTAGAAGAGTCGTTTTAAGGGAATAAATTTTACTCGACTATATAAAAGATTTATATTATTGTAATAAAACACATTTGTTCTGAACGTTTATTTTAAATAATAGTATGAAAACACAAAGCCGTAGTTTATAAGTATGATTCAGCGTTTTCAGGGTCTCTTTTTGAGCAAATTCAGAGGGTGTTTATAGGAGTTTATTTTCTCAAACCGATTTGAAGTTTTTCGTAGCTTTCTTTTATAGTACGCACGAATTCGGAGTTTTCAGCTTTTATCTGCAGTGAATAAATGTCAGAAAAGAGCAGTTTGCGAATTTCATCAAGTAGCTTTTTCATGCATTAGACCATATGCGACTATTGCCGTAGAGATTTGATGACGCGTTTCGTTGACGTGGGGACAACATAATCTTTTGTGGAGCTTACGCACAAAAGTTAGAACAGAAAAAAAAAAGAGAAGTGCCAAAGTGGTTCGAGAAATATAGTTTAAAAAAAACATTGGAGTTCATAGCACTATAGGACGTTGCAAGTTAAGAAGATAAGGCGAGGGAAAGGAATGCGGGAGAAGAGGAAGCGGACGCAATGCTGGCGAGAGGAGGGGGATTCCCCCTCCCCTCGCCAGGTTGCGTTCATTTCCTCCTCTCCCACTTTTCTTTCCCTCGCCCTACCTTCCTGAGTTGTCATCTCGAAATTTGGAGTTTTTCGGACAAATCCAAATCGACAAATTTTTTACCCGCGCGTGTTTTCTGGAGGTTATCAGATTTATCCGAAAAAGCAGAACCCTACTTATAAGCAGAGTAAAAGCCAATTGAATGCATAACCGGGCATACATGATATCAGAAGCTTGTTCTGCCTTTGTACGCTTGTGGGCCCGAGAATCAATTTGACGTTCAGAGACAACAATGGTTCATTAAGAACGTTAGGAACAAGAATTGGTCAGTAGAACTGAAAATTCTAAACGAGGTATGTCATAAAACCTTAAGGTAACAAGTATTTACATGAAACAAGCACACTATATTACGGAACACGCGCTGTCTGCTTGAAGTAAATTATTAAGCATAATTAAACATACTGGTTACACAAATTTCAGAGCGTACTTTTTACCGTTCACGTGAAGCACAATAAGGCGTGCATATTGGTTCATCCAGTTTACGAACAGTGAATTATTTACCAGACAAGGATAGCAGTTACTTATTCACTCACTTTCCTTCTTTCTTTTACGGACAGTCACGCCGGGCTCAGGGACGAGGCAGTACGCTTCAAGCCCATGTCACCTCAGGTTCTTGACCAGAGACTTGAATCTTGGACCATACATGCGAATAGCGTATCCCTTTGTGAGCACCTAGGGATGCCCACTGTTCTTTGCTATGTTGCCTGAATGTCTCAACGTCTTCTTTTGGAAAGTTCAGAATAACGACGTTTTTTTTTTGTTTGCTTCGTGATTTCTTCGACGTAGCCCTGCGACATCCTTATTAAGACCTTGTCTAGGTAACGAAAATCGCGCACTAAGCAAGGTGCTTGAGTAGGCCACCAACCCCGTCACATGAGTTCTTGCCGTAGCAGGATGCCGAGGAGAACCATTTCGCTTTATCACAGGAGCTGCGCTTAAACTCGAAGAGCTGGTATTGGTTTTTAAAGTGTGATGCAGCTCCATCAGAAATGTAGGTGAGGCTCGAATAAACCTGAACGTGATCCTCCAGCCATTCTTCAATCCTTTGAATTGCCAGCAGTGTGTCTGATCAGTCGTGGCAGACGTCTTCACTTCAGACACGACGCCGAAACTCCGGGGACCCTTAGCTGTTGATGCGACGTTCGCGAAAATCGAAAACTGGTGTTTGTGCCAATGGGAGAGGAGGGCCGTGGAATATTGAGCTTCATTCGGTAGTGAAACGCTCCAATTCTCGGCAAAATCAAAATAAAGCACAAGGCGCTTCTTAATTCCTTCGCTTTTTACAAGACGAATTTCATCTCGTTGAAGTTTCCGAATGTAATCATACGTAATGAACCGAATGGTTCAATTTTGAATTTCTTCGAGAAAGACATGTGGTTGAGCTGTCTTCTCAATTTGATCTTCTTTCTCCCACGCGCAGAATGTTACTTGGTCCTTTTCAACACTTTATAAATGTTCTAACACAAGATTACGGGTGTTGGGGCATTCCTTGCATTTGTATTCCAAACAAGTGCGTGTCGGATCCGAACAAAGGCACGAAGACATCAGCCCCTGCTTTGTGATTACTTCTTCGCGCAAGGAGTTCAGAGAAAAAAAAAAGTTCAAAATGCATGCAGAACACGCAGGCGGATACTGTTTGTTTCGGATTCTCCTTCACCCACTTCGGACGGAGCGATTAAAATTTCGTTATCCCTAATTTAGTCTCTGGGTTGGCTTTCTTGAGCATTAGGTAGTTCTCCCGAGTGGACTTCATGAATGAATCATGAATCTTCTGATTACTATACTTCTTTCTTGCCATGCTTCATGACGTTTATATCATCGTTTTGTTCGGATTTAGAATAAAACAATCAAGATCATTGTTATTGTAATAGTCAATTGCCACGCGTAGTACATCGTCGTTGATTTTGTGGCCACTGTATGGATCTGACGATTCCCAGACACCACAGTCAGTCTGCAGTTGTCTCGACTGGCGGAGCAGGTACTTCGATGCCTCTGGAATTAATTTCCTTGCTTTAGTAAAAGTAACGCTGGCAGGAATAAATGTTTATAGCTGGCACCACTTTCGGTTTGTCAGCGCTTTGACAAAATCTAGGCGGATATTCAGTTACCAGTCGCCGCCAGTGAATCAAGAGCGATTTGTTGGGAGACTCGAGCTGCTTTGTTCTGTGCCATAGGCAGTAGAAAAACTTTTTTTCTACTGAAAGTTATTCTATCCCGTCTTACTTTTTTTTCACGTTGGATTTTTGGCACTTCGATTGATTCCCGACGTCACTGTGAGTGCAGTTGTCTCCAGTCCGCCGCCAGTAGAAATCTCTTCATTTATTGTTGTTTTTCACATTCCGTTTGCGTTCCGTCAGTCTATCATTTAGACATCTCGACGTCTGACCTACGTATTTAAATCTACACTCCAAAGGAATCTCATAAACCACAGAATTCTCACACGCTACCAACTTTTCGCGATGTGCCTTCTGGCAAACTTCCTGTTTCTATTTAAAAGGTGTAAGTTTGCATAACTTAAAATCGGATGTGAACACTGTTTCTACGCCAAACTTTTTTCGCCGACGCTTTTATGTTATGGGAAATATCGTGAAAATACGGTAGAGCAACTCGTCGGTTTCTCACACTTGGTTCATCCTGCTTGTCTCTGATTTCATTAGAAAGTTGTCGTTTTAGAAAAGTTTCCTCAGAAAAGTCCCCCAGTCTTCCCCATTGTCGTTTTAAAGCTTGACTCATTAAATGGGTACATGACCTTTTTAGCGCATTACCAATTAATGATTTCGCAACTCCCGCCTTAATAATTTTAGAGTGACAACTTTGTTAAGGAAGCACCGGTTTAGCCATCTTCTTACCATACTCCTAACATAAGCCATTTTTCACCTGAATGCGCAAGTCCAAAAACTGCAACATGTTTTCCTCTGGTTTTTCTACTGTGAAATGCAACACCTGGGCCGTTGACCTAATAAGCTTTTCAAGATACTCCGATTTTCCTTCGTGCTTGATTGAAATTGTTTGACGAAACATGTTTTTGAAACCCGGCGTGAACGGTAGCCCGATCTTTGAGGACCCGGTGAAAGTTTCACTATGGTGCCTGGAGCGCGTCTCCGAGTGGTGTGTTTAGCGTCCTATCCCCGCCCATACATCAAAAGTGGTCCCAAAGTGGCAACAAATGACGTCACAACAGCAGGAGTGTCATGCTGTTGCATGTCGCGATCCTGGCGGTTGGTCGTAGAAATTGGTAGAAATGCTGGCGGAAACCACAGGCGAACGCAAGTGTCGCTGTCGTCACGGCGTTCCAGACGTCCCAACTTCCGGCTGCTTTAGCTTCCGTGGACTGCCGCATTGGAGAGCGACCTGCAGGAGAACAGGCGTCTGCCACATACACCACAGCTATTGGGACGCCGCCAGGTTCGCGACCGGTGACAACATGACGCTTTTATGACGTCATCAGACGGAAATCGAGGGACCACTTTTTTGGGCCCGGTAAACACACCAGTCGGAGACGCGTTCCAGGCACCGTAGTTTCACGAAATCGCAGCACCGGGGGAATAGCAGCCCAGCACGCATCGAAAGTTGCATCAAAGAAGCGTCGTAAGCAGACGCCGGTACGGAGTCTGCTTTCGGTGCGAGCTGCGCTGCTTTCCCCCGGTGCTGCGCGTTCGTAGAACTTTCGCCGGGTCCTCAAAGATCAGGCTACCGTTCACGCCGGGTTCCAAGAATCTGCTTCGTGGAACAACTTCAATCAAGCACGAATTATCACCCACGTTACAGTGTACTAGATACACGGCTATATTATAACAGTTTGCCGCCATTGCGCTGTCCGTCATATTACTATGATGGCTAGAGATAAATAACTCTACCAAAACGATGACGGACCGTGGCCGCATTCCCGTCTATAGGCGGAGCTGGTCAAACGCGATCCAGCAAGTTGACATAGAGATCAGTGAGGTCAGTGGCCAGGACGTTCGCCGCTTGTCGTACAATGTTGCCAAGCGTCTTTTCCGAAAGAAAATAATATATTTTAAGGAATACAAGAATCAAAAACAGAACGAACCTTTATTGTATTTGGAAACGTCTTAGCACGTGTTATGTGGCTATTTCCTTCTCAGTTAAAACTTAAAACCAAAAGGAAAATATAAACGCTTAAAAGGAACGCAAACGTGAAGGACGTCAGGAGCCGCCTGGCCATTGCATCAACGATGGCTGCTCTCGAGGTAGCGCTGGCTTCCACGACGTGCTGGATTAGAGGCTGCGATCATAGTCAGCTCCAACCCCTAAAAATGCCCCATCCTACAATATTTGATGCCACGATTGTGTGCGTATACCTAACCCTGCGTTTCGAAACAGTGAGGACATAGGCGTGCGCAGGATTTTTCATTAGGGGGGACGAGGTTTTCCAAGAGCGCCCCCCCCCCCCCTTTCTATCAACGCACTCCCACTGATGTCCTTCCGCTCATATTGTAGTGCTTAGACGAGATATGGTTATGAAACGTTTATTTCAACAATATTGAATTGTAACATATGGTATACAAAATATTATTAAGCAGTTGGTTTCACTTTCTTGTGAAACGTCCGCAAAGAAAGGCAGCCCCTGCGCAGCTGAGGCGTCAGTGACACAACGCGCGTACAAATAATATATATTCTTTCTAAACCAGAGAAAGATACGACACATATGCCATCTTTAACAGCACAAAATATTTAAAAATATTGCCTCAACGTGACTCTGCTAGTATGGAAAATATAGTATACATCAGGGCAAACGCATGGGTGCACCTACAGATGGCGAAAGCTGTCATATGGCGTCTGCAACGTTCATGCAGAGGACGAACGTAATGGCAACGCTTAAAAGCACGAGAATATACCGCAGATTAAAAATACGAGAAACAGCAAGTTACAATATTTCGTAATTATTGCAGATAAACGCTATGACATGCCATCTTTTTTTCTTCTGGGCATCCAAATGTACAGTTGATAATCTTACTTTCTGGCGCTTGATAGAAACATGTAATAGAAACAAGGGCTATAATTGCTTTTTTTTTTTTTGCACAAGATAACACGAACGCATTATGTCATGCTCAACAAACATTATACAAACTAATGGATATGTTATGTGATGGTAAAAATATTTTATGACTAGATTCCTAAAAATGTGTAGCACGTGGGAGATACAGTACTTTTCACCAATCGTGAAAAGTCTAAAGCACAATTCTACGCAATTTTGTCGCGAACTGTTCGATGACTGACTCAGAACTTGTTGACAATGCAATCTGTTGCTCAATGAACGGTAAAAGCAGCCACCGAAGCCGTTCATGACTTATAGTTGATCTCAGCTTTGTTTTCACAATGGCGAGCTTTGAAAACGTTCGCTCGCATGAGCAGCTAGTAACTGGGACAACTGCAAAGCCTTTAAGGCCACGGTCCCACTGAATGTGGCAGTTTAGGTACTTTTCGGCAGGTCATTACTCATCTCCTTTAATATACTGTTTTCAAGGCTTCATGTCATTCGAAAAACAATGCAATCCTCTTTCATTTGATATTATGTATGTGTTGGTTTTTACTGTACATGCGCATTTGTAGCATTGCGAATATGATGGCGTGGACCCTCACTTGCTCCACTAGCTCATGTTTTATGAACGATTCATTAAAGATAGCACGGTTCCAATATGGCGGTTTTGTTAAGATAATGTCGGGGCAGAATGTAACGATACACTTTTTTGATATTTGCACTACTTTGTTTTTTTCATCCCTCCAAATATTGCCCTAAAATTGACATTTTACAGCACAAATATGTTTTTAATGAGAAGCGCTGGGGTAATGAAATTAGCTACATATGTAGTGCTTATAATTGGTAATATGCAGAAAAAAATTTAATGTTGTGTAAAATTGTTTTGTTTAGATATTTTATATCAAACGTAGCACTTTTTTGTTCTTCGAGTCATGGTACTTCAAATGCCGCTGAGCAAATAATTGAACTATGATAAAATCTTTTATAACATTTAGAGCTACAATGGTTGCCCAAGAGGTGGACGATGGCCTTTTTTTCATTTTCAAAGTCATAACGCTCCAGGAGCACTTCAAACTTACCTGTTTTTGACGCATATCTTGTTTCGACATCGAACAGATTTATTGGCGTCTAATAACATTTATTGGTTGGAATAGATCAACGAGGTAGAGGGGCTTAGAGCAATAAACCGGGGTTCCGGTCTGCACTCGAAAGTGACCCCCATAAGGCGGCTGCCATTGTACGCAAATTTGACCACTCGTCACATGACCAAACCAAATCCGTGACGTCACAGGAAAGATGGCAGCGCCCATGCAGCGGCTCGCCCCAGCTGGGCCGGAGCTTGTCGGATGCGTTGTTGGTTGTCGTTCTTCTTGGCGAGTTGACTTCAGACGCGGACGCCGTCATAGCCAACCGGCAACGGCCAGGCGGCGCCAGCAGCGTGAGAGCGCACGGTTATACCCTGTCTCGTTGTAACTTGGAAAAGGGTGAACGATAAGCCCCACATTGCGTGCCGAATGCTTCGAAATGCGCGACGTATACGAACAGAAGGCACATATATTGGAGCATGATGCAGCGAAAAGCCTGATACTACTTCTCCGGAGTTGAGGCGCGCTCCGGTTGATACGCAGTCACGTTCCGATTGGCCCGCCAGGACCGTAGCTTCCGCTCTACTGGCACCTTACGCGATCACGGCTTCCTGGGATACCCAGTATTTCTTGCTTCAGACACAAGGCTAATCGGCGCCACCAGAGTAATAGCTCACGTTTGAACAATGCAGCCGCCACTCTCAGGGGTACCCAATATTTCTTGTTTCAATCGCTGGATGGCGCCAAACCAAACAGCATTGCAGGATGCCTATATGAGGCCGTTCGACAGCGACTTCAGTGTTCAGCGTGGTGTCTGACGTAGGTACAAGGTGAAAATACGGAGGAACGGTGCGCATTTCGCTGGTGACCGACGGCGATATTGCTTCGGAAGAGACAATCTGCCCTACGTTGCTCCCACCTCGGATTGATTCGAATACCGCAAGGATAAAATTTAAGGCAACATTTCTGTGCTCTCGTTGACCATCGGAACCTTCGAGATCTGCAATAAAGCGTGTGCAATATGTTTGGATACACAGTTTAGCGACGGAAATTGCGTGAGTCGTGCTTGGCAGTGCGCAATCGTGGTGCCGCTTCGTTCAAATGCCCGAAGGCTCACTTTGATTGTGCGGTGCCCCGGAGAGCTGCCTTGAAGCTGGTAGTTGCCGTGCCATGCTAAATGATGCTGTGCTGCTTCCCAAATTGTTCCGGCGTAGACGTGCACTTTCACGGAACACAGGTGTGCGGCGCGCCGAAGAGCGGCCTTCGAGCTGGTAGTTCCTGTGCCGTGCTTTAGGTGATGCTGTGCTGCCTACTAATTTGTTCTGGCGTAGACGTGCACCTTCACGGAGCACAGGTGTTGCAGTTGGTATTGATTCCGCTGGTCTGTCGCACGTTTCGTCGACACCAAAGTTTCATAAACACTCGTTACGTGAATTGCAAGCTGTATGGACATATCATCGCGCGAGTTACCTACCCAGTCCACCGATTCACGCCGCTTTGCGAAGACAGTCTGCAGCAGCTCATTACCAGAAAAGTGGTCTCGCATCGATTTCAGTTCAGCTCGTCCACGGCAGTCGCCAGACCCCGAAGGAGAGGATTTATTCGGACAGAATGCCACTAAAGCAGTGCAGCTTCTTTAGTGGTCAGGATAGACCCTTTCTGTCTGTTTTGTTATATTGTCACGGATGCTTCCACCAGTCCTATCTTCTATCAACATTTACTACTCTGGAAAGTTCCAGGCCATGCTCACCTCCACCAGAACAACAATGTTCTGGTGGAGGTGCTGCACACTTTACCCATAGCCCTTCACTCTGTGTGTACCCTGGTGGCTCCTCAACCGAGTTGCCCGATAACAAGACATGAGTGGCACATTATTCCGAGCCTTAAACCCCCGGCGAGTCGTGAACCAAGTCTTATCCCGAGCCCAGCAGAAAAACCGCAAGACGAGCGAGTACCACAAGGACGAAACTCGGAAATACACCATGAAGAACTTGAAATCCAAGCCAGTCGCTGCTACCAGCAAGAACCATAGGAATTAGGTCTTTTGCCAGAAAAAACCAAAGCTGGCTAAGCCAACAATGACAAACCTGTAGCAGCAAACCATGTCCGCTCCCGCCATTGTTTGCATGCCCGTCGCACCTCACACTTTGATGCCCTTTTACGCAAGGTGCATAACACGTCGAGGGCTGGATTGAACGATATGACCGTGTCGCCCGCCACAGTGGGTAGATGGACAACCAGCTCCTGCAGAACCTATACTTCTCGTGGAAGAAACTGCGAGGCACTGGTTTGAGAATCACGAATCCTCCTTAACGTCGTGGGAAGTTTGCAAGATCGAGCTGAAGTGCATGTTCATCAGCCAACATTGGCGAGAGAGAGCCAATTTCCTGATTCTGTCCAGGACACGGCCCCAACGAGAGCGTCACCACCTTCGTGGAGGATTTTTTGCTTCTGATCGAGCACCCACGCCAACCCTGCAGATGCTACAGAAGACAAGAAGCTAAGAATCTCATATCCTCATGTGAGGGACAACACCTTCAGTAGCCTTGTCCGCAACCCCACGACAACAGTAGAAGGGTTCATATCAATGAAGCTTCCAACGTTGAATGTACACTGCAGGCCCAAGCATGTCACTATCAACAACTCCCCAGCGTCGCGACACTCGAGTCGTCCAGCTGCAACTTCGACGCCAGCGAGATTGTTTCAGAAGTTCGACAGGCATTTCAACTGGAGACCTCTTCGAGCGAAGCGGCATCTGACGAAACGAGAGCGACTTATGCCACAAAGTCACAACGACCACCACCGGCTACCTCTTACTATTCAATGCCAATTGAACGAGACACCCCGACGCCGAAGCATTCCCGACGTCGGGAAGAACCAGTGTAGGTCCGCGCTGAACAAAGTACACAGAGGAAAACGGAGATACTGCGAATGGCCGACCGAAAACCACTCTGCTACCACCACACGAGGCCAACCATGTCTGCTGGAGGTGCCCGTACCAATGAATTGGCCTGCAAGAGTTCGTGCCGAACGACCCTCGACCACGTCTCGACGAGCGTCCGGGGAAGATTGATTTATCTTCGGCAGTCTTCATCCCTGGTGCCAACATTACCCCGAAGCTCGTGAACTACTTTATCTGGACGGGAGGTGAGCACGACAAAGCAGGTGAGCGGCAATGCAAGGAGAGTTGATCTGGTGTCGGTGGTCGTCCAAGGACAATACCTAATAATTTGCTGCCACTAATTATTTGTGTACACGCCACGAAGCACACAATTTTCAACTTTGAGGGAGAATGCCGCTCAGTGACCTTAACAAATAGAATGGTTGGTTGCTCTCAAAAGTGGACCGCAAGCATCACGAGACTTTACTTTGCCACACAAGACTTGCACAAGTTGCAGTGGTCATGGGATGCAGAATAGATCTCCATTACGAAATGGAAGTGAAATGGCTTGGATAGCAGACAAACATTGTTGCCAGCTACCAAGTCAACGGCATAGGTCGGCATTTTAAGCTGTCCTCACTCAAACTCACGATCACTATTTTTTCCTCAATCAGAACTCACGCCCACTCACGATCACGATTTATTCAAAATAGGATCATCACCCGGACTCACCCTCACGGCTCAACACAAAACCAAAACTCACTCGCCGTCATCATCACGGTCGTCACACTCACAGATCATCACGGTCATCACGCTCACAGGTCATCACGAATCATCAGACTCACAGGTCATCACACTCACAGTTCCTCACGGTCCTCACACTCACAGATCCTCACGGTCCTCATACTCACAGGTCATCACGGTCCTCACGGCACTCACACTCTCAGCTCCTCACGGTCCTCACTGTTACAGGTCATCATGCTCATCACACTCACAGGTCCTCACACTCACAGCTCCTCACGGTCCTCACACTCGCAGGTCCTTGCGGTCCTCACACTCACACAGGTCCTCACGGTCCGCACACAGGTCTTCACGCTCATCACACTCACAGGTCCTCACACTCACAGGTCATTACGCTTGCCGGTTGCTTTCTTTGTGCTTTTCTTTTGTTTCTCTCAAGCCTTTGGTTTGTCCTCGCGTGAGTCGTGCGGTGGGGAAACTTCTGAGCCACTAATCCAAATTTGAAAGAAATGTACTATGTTAATGTTTATGCTCCGCACATTTCTACCAAATTTCGTAAACCTGGATGAATTACGAAAGAAACTAAATGCAAGCTGACTAGAGTGGGTGGGTTTAACTTTCGCCTGCTGACAAGGGCGGTGGGAAAACAGAAACGCGCCTTCCGACAGGTTACACAGACAATGTCGCAGTGATTAGAACATCGCCTCGCTGTGCATACCTCGCTCATTTGTACACAGATAAACAATTACTAGATATATCACCTCCGTTTCTTTTTTTGTGCCAATCACAGGTACTTCTACGGAAGTTTATGCAGAATGTATATATAGTAAATATATGGGCATCGACCCATATTTTTTTTTTTTGTGTGTGTGTGTGGGGGGGGGGGGGAGGAGAACGGTTATATTAGGTAGGGTGGGTGCACGTGACGACGGTTTGAAATCTCACCATAATCCCTGTTGACAGTGGTGTCTGTCAGTCGTTTGCTATTCTATGAACAGAGGCCGCGGTGGCCGAGTTTTCTTCTCACTTGAGTTGCTTCTGATTTTGTTGATCGACCGTGCTTGCCGGAGTAGGCTGCGATTTAAGGAGAATCATCGGCTGGCATTGTTTTTCAGTCATCTCGGCCTTTAGAAAATACTGTCAGCATTCATTATCTTGATACATGCAGCCGTCCTTGAATTGATTTCGTTTGGATTGGTTTCACTTTGGCATGACTTTGCTTGGTTTGGTTTGGAGTGGTTTGGGGGTTTGCGGCCGTCCCCATGTGGTTCTTTGTCGCGCTCTCGATCATGTAGGGCGCGCCACTTTTCATGTGGCAAGCCGCGTCATTCTTGACACGCAGTTTTATAATGGGCAATCAGTTCGTCGAACAAGGTTTCATAGACAGATTGTTTCATCAACACTGCGATGTTTCATCGGCAGATCGTTTCTTCAACATTTGTTTCATCGATGTGTCATCCGAAAATCGTTTCTTCGACATTCGATGCTCGACAGAGCTTATTACTCAGCCACCATATTACTACATTTCGTGGACACTTTTTTTGTTCGTTTTGTTTTACTCGTACGTCTAACGACATTTCTCTTTTTCTCTCTTTCATCGACGCGGCGTTGGCTCCTTGACGTCATGCGTTCTTCGCGTGTTCGCAGCGCACTACGGTGTCCGCTTCGGACAGGGCGCAGGTGGCGCAAGCGCAAATGCTCCTCACTCTTTGTACGCATGCAGTGCAGTGTGCTGTGCGTGGTGTTGGCTGTGCGCTTACGTCGCTTACGCTGCTGGAGTGGTGCGTGCGGCGCGGCGGCCTTTTGCACACGTATGACCGTTTGGCCGCGTGCTCGGCCTGTCTAGCGGATATTGGTTTACGAAAGGAGCGTGCCCTATAGGGGGGGGCGGGGGGGGGGGGGGGGGGGGGGAACTGGGGCTCGGAGCTCGGCAGCCAGACGGTCGGACGTAATTGTTGCTTTCTGTCGTGCTTTTGGCCGCGTGCACACTTGACGCTCGCGAGATGCTGAATCATTCCAAACTTTTTCTAAAAGGAGTTTTTCTCGACGCAGTGGTGGCTTAGTATACCGCTCATTTTTTGTAGCGTCATGTGAGGCTTATTTTGTACCCAGTAATGCACGCGAAATTCCACAAACTGACGTTTTGCAAGTGTTCCGAAATAGGTAGTGACGTAGAGGTTAATCTGTCGGTTTCGGTAGTCTTTAAAAGTCCAATGAACGAGGTATTTGCATTGTTATAGAGTCGGAGCATAAGGAGTTTGAGCGAATATAGGGGGCACTCCGATCGATCCAACATGGCGGAAAAGAGGGGGATAGATTTGCGCCGCCCGTAGATCGGTAGCGTATAAATTAAACAAAGCGTGCTGTTCTGTTTGTTTATGTGAGCGAGACGATCATCGCTTCAACCAAGACCTACCGTGATGCTACAAATGAAGTGTTCAAGCCAGTCTAAGGCAAGCAATCTTGCCATAGTCAAGATATGTGTGCAAGTGTTCGACGTGAGCTCTCACGCTGGTGCATCTGTCATCAAGTTGAACCGAATGTACTTGGGTCCAAAGAAAGGTGCACATCAACAATGTTGGCGCGTTGAAACTATGACGCGTACTTTATCTAAAACTAAACTTATCGGTCTGCGGCTACAAACATTTTCGTTGACGTTGCTTAGATGAAGTAACCATTCAGGCCTCGCATTAAACGGTGTTGCGAACTCTTCGGTTGTTCTAGTTAATTGTGCTAAAAAGCGGTTGGATGGAAAGTATGACAACTACAGCATACAAGGGACGACTGATTCTTTATCCTGCGTTCTATGTATGGAAACATCGGTATCCTTGGTGTTATATTGCGATCAGCTGGTCGCCGATCGTCCTGTTTTTATGCATAATGTAAACAAGCCCCGGAAGCGCCAATCTCATTTCGATGTGCTTGTGCACCCCTACAAGCCTCCTTTTGGCTCTTGTGGAAAGCTTTATTGTAATAGCAATAGTCTCATCGGCCGTTCGAGTTGTATGTACCACGGTGATATCTGCTGTGTGCGATCTGCAAAATAAACAAGTCTGTATTAAATGCCAGAAAGAGAACAAAGGTAAAGCTTTTTTAACTTTTTTTTTTCTTTTTACAAAAGAGGGCAAAGCTTCTGAAACAAGAGCAACCTAAGCTGATATTTGAGTGAGCTCAAGAATGAATGGCAAAAGGTGCTTATGCTAAGTGGTAGATATACACAGTTAATTTTCTTTTGCCTCTGCATTGTAAATTGAAAGATATGTATCAGCAGAAGGCACGTGTCCTTTTGAAAATGTATTTTATTAGGGCAAAAATAGGTTTTCATACACAACCGAAGAGTTCGCAACACCATTTAATGCGAGGCCTGAATGGTTACATCATCTAAGCAACGTCAACGAAAATGTTTGTAACCGCAGACCGATAAATTTAGGTTTAGATAAAGTATGCGTCATAGTTTCAGCCTCAAACGCCAAACATTGTTGATATGTACCTTTCTTGATGACAACTGCACCAACGTGAGAGAGCCCACGTCGTCGAACACTTGCACCCATATCATGACTAGGGTATGGCAAGATTTCTTGCTTGAAGTGAAGATCATCTCGCTACGACTAGCTACGACCACACACCGCAGCGATGCAGGCGTCGAAGGGGTGCACCGCAGTCAGTCGCCGTCACCCGACGCTGCTCGTTTGACATTCACGGCTTTCCGCCCAGGCGCTTCGTTTGTACTTGGAACCAAGTGTTATTTTCTGTGCTTGTGTCTGTGCTCAGTGGCTGGATATGCGCCTCAAGAGCAGTTCTTCAGGCTCAATAGCATTCGCCGAAGAACTTGCGAAGAAAATGCCACCCAGGAAAAAAAACATGAAGACACAACGCACCAGCTTGGTGGACTATGCACTGGTCGCGGAAACCAGGCCCTGCGGAGTATACACCAAATGCAAACTATCTAAAAAAAAATCATTTTTAGGTTCAAATTGGCTTCTGCGGACTAAACGACTCGACACTGCCTGTTATTATGCATTGTATATTCACCACTGTTTGTTGCGGCTTGAGACTGCCTTCCTGTAATGATGCAGAGGGGTCAACTGAACCTTGAAATAAACATATTTAGGCACATCTATAGACACGACGTTCCTTAAAGCCAGATGGTCAGAGAAAAGGTGTGCCATTACCTAATTTGCCAACAGCACACCAATGGTCACAATCAAAACTCACCGAGTCAATGGGCAGTTTTCCACCGCATTATCGCCGTGTAATCACCCATTTGGTCCATTAAAAACCTTGAGGCTGAAGCCACTAGCACACCCATTCTAGATCTGGAAAGCTTATGCTGTAGACGAAATTCCCATATCATCACATTTTTAGAAAACTGAATGGTTCCACCTGTTACACTTTTAGCTTTGGAAGTAAACCAGTTCACAATACCACCAGTGGCATACATCGTGCCAAGCATTAGTGCCGCGTGCGGCAGCAAAATGTCCTAACTAGGGAAGCAAACTTAATCGATCGTGTTGATTAAGGCACCTAGATACGGGAGAAATTATCAATCAATCAAAGAAGGACCCTCGAAAGGGAAGTTTTCCGGCCAAACGAACATTACTTTTTATTGGGCGTTCCGCAATGTAAGGCCGAAGACATTCACTCCGTGATCGGTACAGAAGCATTTGCTCAGTAGTCGGTCGTGCGTGATAAAAACAACAACAAAAACAAAGGTGGATTAGAAACGCGATAGATTCGCCTTTGCACGGAGTACTTAAACTTAAGATCGTGTCAACATAAAGCGACTATGGCCCGCCATGCTAGCAGCTATCTCAAATTTTACCCGTGTAGTCGTCACACCCGTGCACCAAACGAAAGCGTTGCTGCAAGCACCTCCGCCGTCAACTTTGAGTCGCTGTTGAGTCTGAAGAACTGCTCTATGAGGTCCATATCCAACCACTGAGCACATACACAAGCACAGGAAATAAAACTCGGTTCCAAGTACAAGCGAAGAATCCTGGGCGGAAAGCCCTGAATGCCAAACGATCTGCGTCGGGCGACGGCGACTGACTGCGGTTGCGCTCCTTCGACGTGTGCATCGCTGCGGCGGGTGGTCGTAGCTAGTCGTAACAGATCGTGTCAGCTCTGTTGCTCGTACCGGAACACTAGAGCCGCGTAATATTCTTGCTGCTGAAGTTTATAAGCCTACGTTCGTGGCCAACGGATTTACACAAAGCCAACGCCCAGCTAACCTATCCCCCTCTTTCTCTTTCGGCGACCGGCCGCCAGGGCGGTGACATCGTCGCTGAAACTCCTCAATCGCCTACGTCGTCTTCTTTGCCATATGGCAGCTGACCGCTTCTACGTGCGCGAGCTCTCGCTGGAAGCGTAATCCTATTTATATAGTGCTCATCCGTGTGTACTGTAGCGAATATTTCAGGCCCAACATATCAATAGTTTATTGTTATCAACCAGGAAAACGCAATATCTGTAAACACCCCCCGACAAAGAAAGAAAACGAGAGCTCGCCGTTCGCTTTGACCAACGTTGGCTTTGACCAATAGACCGATCTCACCAACCGTCAAGAGCGTGCGTGACGCAGCCATAGTTGTACTTCACAGGAGGCAGCGGTAGTGCACGAGACGGCTCGTCTCGTGCACTACCGTGGCGTTTACCCTCGTGCGGAAAGATCACAGTTCCCGCAATTCATTGCGACAGAGGAGGCATTGCGAAACTGGCGATGAGGTTGGTCTATTATCCCAAGCCCGGTTCACAAATCTGCGTTTCGAGCGACAGAAACGACAAAAACAACACGAACGACATGACAAAGGGGACGATTATGTTCGTATTACAGAGCGTGGCAGATAACGCAATGAGCAGCTTTGTCAAGCAATCATGTGTCACGGTTGTCCCGGTGTCATGTCGTTCGTGTCGTTTCTGTCTTTCCTGTAGCTCGGAAGGCAGATGTGTGAACCGGCCTTTACGAGGCTACTCTGATGGTACGCTTGAACGTCACGGAAAATCGGTCTCCTCGCCTTTTCGAGGTGTCGCCACGGGTACGAATACTGGCGGGGTATTAAGTGATTTGTTCGGCACACAAGCGTCACTACAGGTTATGACTCTGTCAACATTGCCTGAATCCTATTCTAATTGTAAAATAAAATATCGAAGGTGTCTTCCCGGGCACAATGTCCGCCCATATCAAAATCGAACTTGGCGGTTTTTTTAAATGCAATATTTAGCATTATTTCGCGCATTAAGTTCCCGGAAATTAGCAGCACATTCGGAAAATTGAAGTTGAGTGTTTTTTTTTTTTTTTTTTTTTATAACTCGCGGAAATGATGACAAACGGTTTCTCCGGACATTTAGTTGCAAATTCACAAGATACATTATAATTTATGTTGCATAATTATCAAATTCGCGGCCTTTCTGTAACCATCGGTTTGAGACAGATTCTCTGTCGCTCGGTTAGCAAGTGTTCATTCAACGCAGTAGCGCACTTCAACGAACCGCTAATCAATCTTGCCGTCCGCTACACCATTGTAAAAATTCATTACGGGCTTGAATCATCGCGATATGTGTCATATGCCTTCCAACGATAAGAAGTGTTTCAGAATTGAATTGTAAAAAGTTGGTTATCAGATATATTATTTTTGTTTTACAAGAAATTCTTGCCTCACTCTGAGAACCTATGCATTAGACCATAACAACGTAAAAAAGAAACATAAATAAACAACGGCCAAGGGGAGCACAGCGTCACGCACGAAGCCCGAGAGGTCCGGGCAATTGGCGCCTCGGAGTCGCGTCCAGCCGGCGCGCCGGCAACCCGGCCGTGGCCGTGGGGCAGGCGCCGCGACGTTGCGGCCACTGCGCGCCTCCGTCACCGAAGGCACATGGCACACGGCGAATTCTGCGAATCCCGATGAGCCAGTAGATTTATTGGAGTAAGACACATGGCAGCGTCTCACAGGCGTCCATTCTAGATGCCACCTGTCTCTAAGCGACGCTCTAATTGGCCCACAGAGTCGTAGCTTCCACAGTTTGCTAAGTGTGCCCATAGGCAACCAGCCCAACCAGCAATGCAGCTTGGAAGTTGGCACTACACGTTGCGCCATCTAGCGACTGAAAAATAAAACAAATTAAATAGTCCAGGACGGCCTGGGTGGCCTGGGTCGCGAGGACTGTGGGCGGGCGCATTTAGAAACCACGTGTGAACGTGGCATTTTGGATCGGCGTGAGCCTTTTTGGAACTGTTTTTTCATAAAATTAAGTCTCAACTTCACGTCTCTATGACCTTTCCGGATTCCTGTGACATCTCCCCTAAGCCTAGAGTTTTCCCCAAAAATAAACGCCGCTACTGCTGCGTGAAAGACTGCCACGGTCGTGCAGGTGACCCAAGCGTCAGACTTTACCGCTTCCCTTTAAGACCTTGGGAAGCGACACGGCGACAAAGTGGATTACTGGAGTGCGATGCATCAAGTAAGTGAATTTTACATTAATTGTTGAAGTGAACGAAAATAGATGTGCAGGCTTGGAAAGTGGTCTGACAGACTCCTTTTGCTAAATAACGTATTTATACTAGTTTTTTTACGAGTCTCTGAGACAACCATTTAGAGAAATACAGTAGGAAAAATTGGGCCGATTGTTGCTTCGCTTTGACGTCGAGAATCAGGCGATCAGGTCTTCAAGTGAGATGCCCTTCGACCTGTTCCCGGCACTCGTAGTTGTAGGCGTGCATTTGGTTGCTACCGCGCGCGCCGTTCGGCACGCGCGGTTGCAACCAAAACCTTTTAAGCATGCAAGTTTTTAAATAGTGGATTTTCGTAGAACAAATTTTTGTTTGTTTCGGCTACCAAATTTAATGCTGAGTCTGGTAACAAATGTGACGGCGTGCGGAAAACAGGATGCTCACTTTTTTTCTGGGAAAAGCTCATGCGAAGCGTAAATATCCTTCTCATATCCTGTCGCCAGACTTGTGCACTGTTCTCTAGCACGGAGAGTTTGGTTCTAATTACCCACATTTTATTCTAGTGTCGTGGGGGCGCCGGGAGAAGAAGAGGACGGTCGAGCGAGGCGCGAGCGGGGGCCAGCCGGCGAAATTCTTGTTGTGTGTGTGTTTATACAGCCTAGAACTTGGTCAGCCTCAGAGGGGCGACGAGTCTCCCAGCTGTAGATGAGAAATTTAGCCAGTGCGGTAGAACCGCTAGCCTGGGGTCTTTAACGTGCATCACGCAGTAGTGATACACGACCGCACGCCGGTACGATGCTCATCCAGATCGAAACGGGCAGGGGTGGGGCTCGAACCCAGGATGCCAGCCGGCGAGGAAAGAGGAAGAGCGTGCTGCACGAGGCTGGGGCCGGGCAGGAACGATAGAGCCGTTCTGGCTGGTCCGGCCCATGTCGGTCCCAGGAGCGTTCCACCAGCGAGCTTCGGATCAGGACCGGCGGAAACGGCGAGCCTGGCCTTATCGGCCTAGTCCATGACGGTCCAGGAGTGGTTCTGTAGCAAAACTCTAGCTGTGATAGCCCGGAACAGCTAACGTACGCAGTGCGTGGGAAGGACGATCCGCAGGCGTGGACACGGACTCCGACTGCCAGCTATGAACGACGGGCGGCAACTAGGGTCGGCGGGTCCGGACTGCCGGCTCTCGAAGACGGGCGACCGGGAAGTACAGTAAACCTATTCGCTGCCTTCTCGTTGCGTTGTGTCACTTCCTGGGAGACGAGCGAATCACAGACCGATCGGGCGGCGATAATTATAGAGCGACGCCGCAAGCGCACGAAGACAGTTCAAACAGGTGTCCAAATGACAGCTTCAGATTATGCTCTCAACACTTGGACCTATCAAGGCTCCCGATGGTCTTAAAAAACCGCATAAAATAAAAAGGGACATGGCGCGCACGTGCACACGGGGACTGCTGAAATCGGGTTCGCCGCCGCTCGCCACGGCCCGACGGGCAGACTAGCCACTGGCCGACCCATTAAGAGAGACCCCTCCGCTTGTGGCGCCGAATGCAGCACTCTCGTGGCGCCGCCTGGCCATTGCCGGCTGGCTGTCCTGCACTTGCGCCATCTTGCCCCAAACAACACTTAAAAGCACGATATCGCACAATGTGAAAGACCTCACTCGAAGCTTCGATCGATCATGACACCGCCTTTGTCGCACTTCCTGAGTGATGACTCATTGCGAAAGGTACGTTGAGGTGCGCGGAGAAATGAAATTCCGGGTGCTGTTGAGGATCATGCGAGTCATTTAATTTTATTGCAGCTGTGCGAACGTTATAGTTGACGCAATCATAAAATTTTGTGCCCACTGACACCAACTTGACAACAGGAACCGAAATACACACGAACCTTTCTATGCCACAGAGAGAGGAGCGCTAGCCGTTTGGAGCGCTTCCCCAACTCCGACGTTACCGCGCCGCCTCGAGGCGCCGTCAGTCCGTTGGCGTCTCGCAGTCTGCCGTGAAGCGAAGAGCGAACGCCGAGGAGAGACGAAAGCGACCCCCCCCCCCCTCCCCTTCCTCATACCCCCTCTGCCCTCTACAGCTGGTTGAGACATTGCGGAGGGCGCTGGCAAGGAGGAGCCTGCAAGAACAAGCCCCCCCCCCCCCCCTCCTCCGCCCTCCACAGGAACCGGCGCGTTCACATGGCGAAGGAGCAGGCGAGCGACACCCAAACCAACCCTGAAGGCCCGAACCCCACGCAGTACTTGCGAAGCGAGAGTCTCCTCGCCCACTAAGACGGCCCGGGAGCTCACGTGACCAACCCAGCTAAGAATATACCAGCGCTCACCGCGACTCATCCTGACCATGGTCCTCAGGCTCACGCCATCACGCAGACTAATGCGATCACCGGACTCATACCCACCCAAAGACTCACGTCTTGATTCAGGCTCATGCTCATGAGCCTCGAAACTCACAATCACACTCAAGAGACCTCAAAACTCACACTCATGAGTACTTCACTTAGCGCTCAAGCTCACACTCACACTCAAGAGTTTTAAGAACTAACAATCACACTCACGGTCAAACTCATGTTCATGAGTTCGCAGGGCTCACACCCGCACTCACACTCATTAGTTCTCAGAACTCGCGATCACACTCGCGATCAGACTCATGCTCATCAGTTCTCAGGACTCACGCTCACACTCACACTCATAAGTTCACGTACCTCACGATCACACTCACACTCACAATCACAATTTTTCGAGACTCGCGGCCTCACTCACGATCACCTCAAATCTGATGGTGAGCGTGAGTGATCGTGAGTGATCGCACTCATGAGTGAGAATGCCGAGGTATGGTCAACGGTGCAGCAAAAGGCACAGCCACATAAGCCATACATGCCCGAGCTTGCTGCATTGATGCAGAAAACTACCAGGAACATTTTGCGGATTAGAAGCCGGCCCTGCAGCTTTAGTGCATCGGATGTCAGTGGGCGCACATGACGTATAATTGCAAGACGGCATCAGTCGGTCAAAGTTGCTACTCGACCAAACTGAACACCGACGTGCCAGGAGCGTCATCCCACAACAAGGTTCACAGGTATTACGACTGAACGCCTGACAGGAGACTGTCGCAGAAAGAACTCATTCTGGGCCCATTAACTAAAAGTCAATAATTATGTAATCCAGGGGAAATAAACATATTTGATACACTAACCAGATAAACCTATTTCCGCTCGCCTTTACGCCTTCAGAGTTTATACACCAAGAATTGTGTTCACCACACGCGCAGGTCCTTTTGAGGACACTCGCATCTCTGACCCTTCAATATTAATTAATGGGACATAACAGACTGGCCGACTTGTTGCATTGGGCTGCACTCATTCCACTTCTCCTGAACACGCCTCTGAGCATATACTTTAATCGTATGTGTTGATGCATTGTTATATAGCAGGACACTTCCTATACGTATGACACAAGACCCTTTGCAGAACCCCATCAAGCAACACAACTGTCACCATTTTGTTTCGGCGTAAAGCACACAAATGGGCCCCAGTTCACATCAAATGCTAATGTAGCATTCAAGTCCAATAGGCGCCGAGCCGAGTTCACAGTGATGGCGGACATAACATTCTTGTCGAACAAATGTCCAAAGTATGAAAGCCTGGGGTAATTAGAGTAGTAGCTACTGTAATTCGTTTCATCACAATTTGGCAAACAGCAAAGGCTACAGTCTCGGTGAGCCAATATGTACGTTGGAGAGAGGCACATGATAACATGTCATTCAGAGTGCTCGTCTGCACAGATTTGTCACACACCTTCGCTTTGTCTCTGATTGGCTCGAGGGGGCTGTGGCGGTTGCCCCTTTCCAGGTTACAATGATACGAAGTATAGGCAACCTACACTTTTCAAAAAAGGCTATTGAAGAGACCGAAAGGAATGGTCAACATTTTTCAACAAGACTGCTCTTCAGGCAAGGGGTGAACACAAATATGAATTATCTTATCTAGGTAATTAGAACAAGTAAATAATTGACCGACTAATACAATGCACTCTTGATGAAGAAAAGTATTGCTGCAATAAATCCTATGAAAGAGAAAAAGGTGCAGTTAATCTATGCAGACACAAAAACAGTTGTTCTTATTGCAAGTCGAATAGCTTTGAAGCAGGTGCCTGCAACGATTTATTCATCCCCACACTCAATAAAACGTCATCCTCGTAGCTGAAAATAAGTGTGCAGTTCGCACTCATCATAAAAGGAAGAAAAACGATCGAATGGAGAATCGTCGATTAGCACAAAGGGCAGGATCGCAGGAACTTCCTCGCTAAAAGTTGCTATGGTTATTCAGTGACGCAGGCCTGAAACAACTTCTAGTCCCTAACGCGACGTATACCTTTCGCGTCGATTCTCAAACATTCCAACGTTCAAAACAAAGCTAAGAGAATGCGAAAATTTTATGCTAAAAGCACTCAAAGTTCTATCGATCCTCGAACAGATCCCAAACCGAGCACTGGTACGGCGATACGGCTGTCTCACAGGTGTTAATATCCAGATGATCCAGAGCGATCTTGCGCCAAAAGGGTATAAAGTCTCATACTTTCATATTTTCACATTATACCTGCGTCAGCGAGCACGAAAAAGCCCGAAATCGTCGGAAAGCCGCTGCACATCACGGCTGCCGCCGCACCGAACAAACTCGCATCCGCCAGCTCTGGGCGCTGCCATCTTACCTGCGACGTCACGGCTCTTGTGAGGTCACGTGACGAGTGGTCACATTTGCGTAAAACATGGCGGCAACCGGGGGGGGTGCCACTTCCGAACTTCCGGTTTATCACTCTAAGCCCCTCTACCTCGTTGGAATAGATATACATTGCGATGTATTACATTTTCACAATGATCTTGCTTTGGTTTCTTAATAGGTGTAGAGCTTAGCTAATTTAAAAAAAAAAAACATTAAAACACTATTTGGGTGTTTTTCTGCGCTACCTGGCGGATGGCAGACAAACTGCTGATTTATAATGTTCAAAAAATTTCCGAGGGCGGCGTTGGCGTCTGTATCATCATCAATCTCAGTGTCTTTTTACCTTCACATTTAAAAAATATATTGAAAGATTTACTATCGATAAATGAATGGTTTAAGTACTTGGTCAGGTTAATAAATCTAAGAAAAATAATTACACAAGCGTAGCGTGATATAATGTGTTCATTATTCGATATGGTTGAAATCAGTAAACAATAAAGACGAAGAGGAAAAGAATACACCCGAGTTCACTTCATGCCTAGAGTCAATGAATGAGCTTTAAAGTATCGGCACTCCGTTCCCCACAATTGTTTTGGGCGCCGCCATTTTGGGGCTTGTTCAGAGCAAGCTCAACTGCCAATCGTCATGATCCAAAAGTACGACTTCTTCTGCATTAGATGCGGTGCTAGGAAGCTGATGCACTATTGCAATGCTCTGTCGTGGGTTGTTTGAACATTTGTGGGAGACGGAAAAGCGTTTCCTGTGATTTTAGATAAAGCTTCAGATAACTGGCAACCATGATTTTAAGCCACAATATGGCCAAGTGTCGTTATTCTGAACCGTAGCTAATTTACTGGCACAAGCGGGAACAATGAGGAAGAGGCAGGTGTCAAAAGGTAGTGGCTTGTGGAATCCACGGGGCTTACTTCATGGCCCCTACAGGTTATACAAGCCTCTTGAACAAGAGCATGAATAGAGTCATTAAATAAGTTACGCTTCAGAGTAGCGACACTTGGCCATATTGTGGCTTAAAATCATGGTTGCCAGTTATTTGAAGCTTTATCTGAAATCACAAGAAACGCTTTTCCGTCCTCCAATTTAAACAGTTTGCGACAAAGCAAAGCAACAATACATGAGCTTCCTAACACCGAATCTAATGCTGAGGATGTCGCACTTTTGAATCATGACGATCGGCAGTTGCGCCTGCTCTGCACAAGCACCAAAATGGCGGCGTTCACAACACTGTCGGGGAAGAGAGTGCCGATACTCTAAGCGCAGCTCATTTATTGGCTCTAGTTCGCGCGAAACTCCTTTTCCCTGACTGAAACTAAAAGTAAATATGAATAATACACCATTATTATAGCTTATTTAGTTATAACCAACTCCACATAATGAGAGGAGGAAGCGGCCGGGTAGGAGAAACGCGGGTTTTATGTGCGACCGTTCTAACCCTCTCAAAAGAGAGAACGCGCGAGCTTGCGCTGGTTTAAAAAAAAAGGCATCCAAAGAAAAGAGGCGGCACGCTGTGTTCTTTGTTATTATGCGTCTAATTGCAAATTGTTGTGTGTATGTTTATACAGCCGGGAGTTAGTCTGCCTTAGTGGGCGTCTGATGTCTCAGCTGTAGATGAGCAATTTAGCCAGTGCGGTACAACCGCGAACCTGGGGTCTTTAACGTGCACCACGCAGTAGTGATACACGACCGCACGCCGGTATGATGCTCTTCCAGATCGAAACGGGCAGGTGCGGGATGGGTTCTGCAGCGCGAGCTTTCGCTCCACGAGCTCCAAGCTGGTGTGCGCTAGACCATGCACTCAGCCACCGATCCCCCCCCCCCCCCCCCCTTGTGCGCCTAATTTATATACAGGTACAAGTATTTGAAGATCAACGATGGACGTTGATTGTCTCGAGGTAATGTAACGTAATAACATTATATAAATAATAAACTTGTTGAAGCACTGAACGACTCAATTTTTCAATTCTTTGATTGTAATATGGCGGCAGCCTATTGTACTTACTGTTGATGAAGAGCATTATGAGGTGACGAAGTAATGATTAAATGATGAGGCTCTATAAGGACGACGACATTAGTAGGTGTCGAACCACAACGTACAGTGCCAGACTTGTTTCAAGTATCGTGTACCCAAAGACTTTCCTCACCCGCAACAGAATACGGTAGAATCAATGAGGATGCTGCTTTACAACTGTACGTGGAATAGGAAAACTGCACTGTGCAGAAGTGCGGCTTATTCGTGTATATGAGGGACGGATTTCTAGCAGCATTCCCTGATTGACTACTTGGAACAAATGGCCTCGTTGACGTAAAGTGTCCCCGTTCCAAAAGATTCTTGAAGCGTACTTAAACCACAAAGGAGTATGAGGCCAAAAGTAAGAAAAAGGAGCCTGATGTGAAAGGTCCAAATCACCACCATAGCTTCTACTATCAAATACAAGGGCAGTTACACAATACGCAAAGAGAGTTTTGTGATTTAGTTATATTTACACTCAAGGGCATTGATATCCAACGTATTCAGAGGGATTACACCTTTTGGTCAACCAACATAGAGCCTTTTCTACTCAAGTTTTACATGGAAGGCCCTACTTCCGCTGAAATTCCTCACGTAGACAAGTTGTCCGACCGAATAAACTGCCATTACTCCCGATCTGGGAATCTCTCGATCTTCGTTCGTAGGCCATAGTATCATGAGATTGAGTGGTGTGGCTCTTCGTCCGCCGAATATTGCTTCGGCGGGTGTCTTTAGCGAGTAAAATGGGACCGTCGCGTGCTGCTGGAACAAGAACCTGGCGATTCTTCACTGAACTGCTCCTTCTGTAAGCTTCAAAAGGGCTTTTTTCCGTTTCGCACACCATCTGTTCTGCTTGCCCGTTAGCTGCAAGATGCTATGGTGCACTAATTTGATGCCTGATGCCGGTTTTTTTTCTTCAAAAACTTGTTTATTTTATTTGAAGCAAGATTTGGCGCGTTTTCAGAGAAAAGTATTTTTGGTAGGGCAAAAGTAGGTAAAAGAGACCGTAGAACGTCAATGACGTGTTTGGACATCGTGGCAGGCATCGTGTAAACTTCTAGCCACTTAGAGTACGCATCGACCATGACTCCGCAGATGCGGATACGTTTCGCCACCCACCGACTGAATAGTGGATCGTTTTCAGTTATTGTTCATGATGGCGTTGGACTCAAGGAAGTCTTCGAGTCTTTCCACAAAGTTAGCCCAGGTGCCAGGACTTTTGTCGAAAGCGGTAAGTGTTCGAAACGTCGACAACGTCGGTAGCCACGTGTTGTGCTTGACAGTGCACCCTTACCATTCGCTGAGAAGAAACTTGCTTGTTCGTCTGCCACGAGTCGTCCGATATCAGGTCATCACCGCAACACCATCTCCCGACAAAACTGGACTTCATTGTCCGCATGTCCATAGTTAGCAATCACGTAAACTTATAAATTCCCGAACGCTCATAACTTGCCGTCGCTAAACGCCGTTCATTCATAGCGTTTTCATTGCAAATAAACGCCTTCCTATTTCTTCTGATGGTTTTCATCATATTCCTCATAAGCTGTACTTGCAACATTATGTGTGTCGGTACTTCCGAAAATATTGCAACGGCGTTTGTTTTCTGGGAACTACAATGTAACAACCTTTACAACATCTTCCGGACCTCGTCAAACACAATATATCGTGACGTTATTTTAGTCTTCATTAAAATGGTGAGGTAAGTACCGTAAATCGCAAAGCAGTTTACTGGACGTCCGCTTCCACTGGTGTCTTGGAAGATTGAGTCTACTGAGCGTGCATTCCTGCAAAAGAAATTTTCATTGATAGAATATTAACACGTCAATCAACATTTGATTCCTTCTTGGTAAGGTTTATTGCGAAAACCCGTTACAACCGCGGAACCGCATCCCCCTATATCAGAGAACAATTTATACCCAGTCTGACATTTCGGCATACATCCGTTTGCTGGGCCACGCTACTTGAGCTAGCTGAGCACAGCTGGCAGCGGCGCGAGCAAGGCCACGAGGGGAACGTGATGGTGCTCGAGCCGTCCCACTGTGAACCAATGTTTCGGCCACACCACAGGTGCGTGTCGCCATCTATTGGTTGAACTAACGCCTTGTTTAAGATGGCTGCCGTGGGACCGCAGTCCTTATAAACTTACGCTCCTAGGCCGTTTTGTTGCACCCAGTCTAGCCATTCATTACAGTCACCGAGCTTTATGTGCTCTGTGCTAACCTGTGCCTTCAGTAAGCGGAGCTCAGACCACAAGCTGTCAGACTCCCCGTCAAAATACTTAGTGACAACGTCTATCTCCTCGTCATTGGCAGTGAGGCGCAGAATGTTCATTATCGCAGATATGAGAACGACGGTCTCCTGCGTGAACCTTGCCTCAATTCCTTCAACGAAAGCATCATGCATGGGGTAAAAAACGCTGGCACGGAGTTCTTCCTCCTTTGTTTTGTGAAAAAACTGGCTGGCGCAGTTCACGTCTGCGCATCTAGACACTCTCCTCTGTCTCACACCAGGAATACTGATCCCGCGAGTCTGGCATATCTCTGTGGCACCTTGAAACACCTTTGTAAATGCACTCTCGTCCAGCCTTATTTCCTTGAGAGCTTCTTAGAGATTTTTCACTCCATGGAACGCTGTAAGAAAATTTATTTTCGGGTCCTGGAGCATGCGGCTAGAACCATCTGCAGCACAGGATGGGCCACTTCCATACAGAATTGAAACTCCAAGTTTTCCAGTCGCGCCTCAAGTCGGGCCAACTTTGCGCCCCCCCCCCCCCCCCCATATGATTAGAGGGGGCGGCCGCCCCCCCTGCCCACTCGTGCGCATGCATATGAGTAAGGACGTCGCTAACGTGCGCTAACGTCGGCCATCGACGATGGAGCAGACGCCGCCATTTCGTCCTCGGCCAACTCAGTGACGTGCCCCTAGCCCACGTCAACACGGCGGAAACGTTACGCGACGCTAGCGTCGCTCACAATGTGAGCGCACAGAAGTCTTGCTTGCAAACATGTATAGAATGTCTAAACATTGAAACAAAGCCAACTTGCAGAACCTAACTTTTTGCCGATTCCGGTGCACGGATCTGATTTTGACGTCTTGCGAAAATACAACAAAAACGGGGAATTGAATCACGCCACTAGAAAGTCAATATGACTGGGAGTTATAAAAAAAATATATAAATAATTTTTTTTAATAAAGCTGCCTTAGAATGAAATTAAAATTCAGGTTTTTATGGATTTTGAAAATTAATATATGATTCGTGAAAATAATTCAAACAAAAGTATTATAGTCCACGGATAAGACTACACGAGGACAGTATTTGCTAAATGCCAACTAAAACGAATATGAAGATACAAGGCTCCAAATATGTCACCTAAACGTCAAAGGTACAATGTTTTTTTGTTTTTTTATTTTTATTAGTACTAGAATCTGGCTCATTTGCCGAGTGTATAGCAAAAAATACTCGGCATAATATATATTTACACGAAAAATTCTAAAATTATTTTTGGTCTTTTCAGTGTGCTTAACAAGTAGCACGCAAAGTAAAGGGTCATTTTCAAGAAAATAAGAGGGAGGAGCTTTGGATTTACGCGATACTCTCATGACGTTGCATTGAGTCATGTTAAGTTCCATCCCCACAAATCATCCAATTTAGAGACTTAGGTAATATATTATTGTAAATCCAGACTATCCAAATTGTTTAGTGAAATCCCGGTAAATAACACGATCCCCGGCGAATAGACTCATGGAAGAAAAAATGGAACAAGGTAAATCATTGATATATATCATAAACAATAATGGACTTAATACAGAACCTCGTGGTATGGCAGAATTAACGAAAATAAACTTAGATGTCTCATCGTTAGTGCTTACGAACTGATATCGGTTACTGAAAAAACAAGTTATCCAGGATAAAACATCTGCATCAATATTGAGACTTAAATTTTAGCAGTAGCAGCGTGTGATAATGTTTTGGAAAGGTATCGAAATATACAGTCTACCTAGGACCCCTTGTCGAGAACTAAGTGTAAATCATGAATAAATGATAAAATTTGAGTTTCGCACGAGAATTATTTTCGAAAGCCTTGCTCATCAAAACTGAACAACGAGTTTCACTGTAAAAAATTAACTAGTTTAGAATATATTACATGCTCTACTACCTTACATGAAATGCTAGTGAATGAGATTGGTCGATAGTTATCCGGGGATTGTTTAACACTTCCTTTATGCAACGGCACCACTTTCCCTATTTTGCAGTCAGCAGGAAACACTTTAAGCTCAAGCGGCTGTGAAAAGATTTGTGATAGTATAAAGGAACAATACGTTTTCGTGTTGTTGTTATTTTTTGTTTAGAAACTTGGAGTTAGCGTTGTCAGGTACAGTATATAAAGAAAGTTTCAGGTTATCGATTAAAATAATCGAAAAAAACACCAATAGGATGGACATGAATTGGCTCCAATGGCAATGAAATACACTCGTCCAATGTACAAGTTGGCATATAAATGACATCCGAGAAGGACTCAATAAAATATCATTCACTACTCACGCACATTAATCAGTAGAGATGCCATCCCCATCTGAATCTTTGAGTGAGATTACAAGTTTTACTTCTCTAATGACTTTCCAAAACGGTTTTGGGTTAGTAGCCAACATAGAAGGTAAAGTAAGGTTAAAAATACTCGTGTTTTGAATCTCAAAAAGCAGTTTCGTAAATCGCATTGGCATTGCGATAACAAACCCACCGATCACTGGTGTTAGAAAATTTAGCGACACGAAACAACCTCTGTTACTCGTTGGATAAACTTTTTAGCGATGTGTTAAACCATAGTGACCTTAAGTGAGACGTTACAGATCCAAGTGTAATGTAAGTACTTGCCCGTAAGGAAAGCCACTTGGCACTTAAAAATATTCCAATTGCCCTCAACAGAATGCTCAAAACATTTAATAAAATATTTATTAACGAATTCACTCAAGACATCGTTAATAGCGTTAAAATTAGCTCTGCTGTAGTCTCGAATACGCTAATGTCTCTTTGGTGGGATTGCACTTCGGAATGTTTAGAAATATATGCAACGAGCAGTGATCATTGACTTCTAATAGATAAAATATTAAGGATACCGGGTCAGGTGTTGACGTTAGAGCAACGTCAAGGATATCGGCTGATCTGGTAGAAATCCTTGCGGGTTCGGTAATTAGCTGCGATAGGTTGAAATCGGAACACATACTCAAGTAACCACAACTCTCTGAAGAAAATTGACTTGAAAATTGACTCTCATGTGCCCCAAAAATGTGACAAAATAAGAAATCCTAAAAGAAAATTTGGGGAGTTAGGAAATCTCGTTATGGCCGTATTCATAGCAGGGTGATGTCATCTCGAATCGGGCAGGTCTTGGAATTTTTATAGATCTAAAAAAAAAAAAAAACAATGATTTACCCTAGGTTTAACCAAAGCAGGGAGCTGTAAAAGTTGATTAAAAATCGACCTGGGAGGTCAGTTTCACATTTCGTTAGAAATCCTCTTAAAAACTTATAAATATGTTCTTTTTTTATTTTGTTGTTTAGAGTTTCTTCATAGTCCATATTAAATGCTAGAAAAAAGTTTAATGGAGGCAAAGAAAAACATAACGGCAGCAGTGGGTCCCAAATATACGACCTACGACGGCACGGGAAAAAGCTAATTTCTGCCACAACGACTTGCTACGCTTCATAACTTGAGAACAAAAATACGGTAAACTTGCGGTTTGTTCCCTCCTTTCTTTTAGAAAGGCCCCCAAAACATTCTTTGACAAAAATAGGCATATTAGTTTGCCCGATTTAAGGCGAATTCACCCAGTAACATGCAGTTCACTTAGGTAGCTAGCGGAACATTTTGGCGGACGATAGCAGACACCAAAGAGTAATCTTCGTCATACTCCCCGAAAACAAACGCAGATAGCTCAATATTCAATACTATATTCAAAGAGTAAGAAGCAATATGGTTAGCCACTGCAACCAATCCTCCACTACCAGGGGCTCTCAACTCGTCAAACACAAAGTTAGAGTCGAAGTTGAGGGAGCTCACCGGTTGGGCGATGACGAGGTCGCGCTTTTTTCGCCGACGTCCAATCGGCGCACTCCGCGAACTTTCGGCTCCAACTTTGTGTTTCACGAGTTTAGGGCCTCTGATCTAAGCTGCCTATCGGAACGACAGGCATTACAGCGTTTTTTACAATCAAATATATCGTTGTATCATATTCTAGTGGGAGGTCACGTGTCAGAGACAACAACAATATCGGCCAATGACGAGTCAATAACAGCCCATACTTCATCGCGGTTCTTTCAATAGGCTTCTTATATTATTGAAAGAAATTTATATGTTTTCAGGTGGTTGATAATAACGTCGGTCATTTCTCGTGCTCTATGAGCCTATAACCAAGGGGATGCGCTCGATGATTCAGCAGAGCTGCCAATTGAATTATCAGCACAACTTATTGCACGAGCCCCGAGTTCACGCACGACGCAATCGCTTTCAGAGCAGTAATCGTAAGTTTTCATATTTAGGTAAAGTTTGTTGTGATCTAGTCTAATGTTAATAATTGGATTGCCTATCTTAACAAATTCAATTAATTCCTCTCGAGCAAGGCGCGTAGCCGGTGAAACATCTTCGCTCACGGACAGACCACTACTTTTTGCATTCGTCCTCGACATCAGAATGCCACCTCTGGCTTTGAATTTAGTCGAACTTAACAATAATTGGTCGGCTCTTATTCCCCAAAAACGTACCTATTCTGTAAGTTCGTGCAATGCCGTCGTCCCTGATCTGCATATTCATTTCTCGTAGATGTACCGCCGTAACCTTCTCCTCTGACTGATTTCACGTTTATAACGGAACGTCCTCAATTCCGTAAGTATTTTATATATCAAGTCTCGACCGGTCTTCTATGTCGTCCATGTGCTCACGTAAGAGGGAATTCTTCTTTTGGACGTCATTTTTCAGTGCACTTCCCAACACATGGTTCCTTTTGGCATTAATTTAGTTTTAAAGATTTAAACGTTCGCAAGCCTTTCGTTAACGTCTGTAAGCTTTTTTTACCATATATTGTTTTGTTTTGTTTTTAAATTCCGTTTACGGAGTTTATTAGTCTTGCCTGTCCTTCTTCAAAATGAGTAGTGTACGCTTTTACATCCAGGAAATGCCTAAACATTTCACTAAACCGTATGAGCGGGGAATTTGACATAGGTCTAAGATTAAGTTCAACATCACCGCACAGAATTAATATTTCGGTCTATACACTGTGAATCGATACAGTATGCGACACAACAACACGAGGCTGACAAAGCTCCAGGGTGCGGCAGCACTACCCAACGATAACCGCTTTGGACTTTAGGATAAGACTGCTGATTACCAACCAGGAAGAACATGGGATTAGATGGCTGCCATATCGTTGCAGAGCTGCCTCGCGCACTGACGAAATCCGCGCCAAACAGGGGGGCGACTCGTAAAGAATTCCACGCTGATTTTTTTTTTTTCGGTGTTTATTGTAACAGTTAACGCGAGCGTCCTAAAGCCGGACATATGTATATTTTTAGCATCAGAGACATCTACACACCATATGCCGAAATCGTAAGACACGTGCATGGTCTTAACTATATATATCTAAAGCCCCTTGATAAAGGTGTTTTCACAAGTACCGCCAACCATTGTTGTGGAAATGCGCAAGACACGTGCCACGAGTGCGTGCTCCGCCGCCATTCGCTTCCAAGGGCCGCTCATTTCAGTGCTGCGCCGCCATTTGCTTCCAAGGACCGCTCGAGACGTGGGCCACGTGCGCTCGCGCATTTGGCGCTACTTGAAAAGACAAACGAAAACATATCGAGGGGCTTTATATATATCTACTGTTATTTTTTTCTTTTTTTTTTTTGTACTTTAACCAAATATTGCTTAGACCAGTTGTTTTTTTTCTTTTCTTTTTTTAAAAAATTTGCAGATGCGACGTCGGGCACCGCAGCTTCCATCACGTTGTTTTTTTTTTGTTTTTTTTTTATTTTGCCACACAAACGACGTTGCAACTGCGAAATCGCCAGTGAGCTCGCATCATATGAATCAGGCATGCGGTCACCAGTGGATTTGAATAACAGCGAGGCGACGTTTTCCGCCTAAAGTCGTGACCAGAACAAGCAGCCACGTGATCTGGGGAAAGACGAATTTGGGCTTTACGTGCCTGACCCAGGACAAGCAACCGGCACGCCCCAGTAGAAGGCTGGTGATTAATTTCGACCACCCGAGGATCTTTTTGACGCGCAGCCGAAATGTCTTCCCTTCAACAGGCCTCCGTCAAATTGCGAGCTCTTCGGTCGGGATTCATACCCACCCACCGGGTGATCCGTAGCCCAGCGCTTTGACTCGGCGTCGGCGGGGCGGCTCACATGACCTGTAGCTGGCTGTGCGCCGGCAATGTTTATTCACGGTTTGTCGATAGCCCCGCGCCGGGGTTGGCAGTGTATAGCGGGCACGTACAGCGACCCAGATATTGATGGAGTTCGACGACTCCCGTCACGACAGTGAGTAGGCACGAGCCCCGGCTCGAACGTACGACGAGGCGATGATTGTGCCTGAGCCCAAGCCGAGCCCTGACGCAGTGCTCGTGTCTAATTCGTATGTCGAATTCGGAGACGTCGCCCCATTATACTACTTCAACACCACTTAGAATAATCGAAGTCCGTACACTAGCAATTTTGACACTGTCGTAGTGAGATCGATCGCAGATACGTCGGGCTCGGGCCCAGTTGCTGAACCGGCGCCATCTGAGTGCGGTGACGTACCATGAAGGCAGAGGAGTCTGCTCACGGCCTTTGATTATACTATAGCCTCCTCTATACTCACAAAGACTGGCAATTCGATGACGGAGCCCTAGAGTGCTTAATCGCAGATTTAGAGCGCGAGGATCTCGTAGCACAGAGCATTTCTCGGGGAGTCCGGTATTCAGTGCACAGCTCTTGCAACGGCGAAGACCCGAAACATGGTTTTCAAACCCGACGAGAAAAGAAGCGGTAGACCGAAGAACGCGAAATGCACGAGCGGACATTCCACCGCGCCCCCCGCGAATTGCGGCGGGAGGTGGCGCTTGCCCCAATTGCAAAGGCCGTAAGAAGAGAAAGAGAGCGCGCGCTTCCAGACCGGCCGCGCCGGGACAAGTGTGTTTCGGCGTCTCACCGCGGCGGGCGCTCGTTACATGACTCTTGTCTGCCGCTATTGGCGACGTGCGCGACCGCAAGCGTCGCTGTGGTCGGCCTTCCACGATTGGCCCAAAAGCTGACTATGACGTCGGAAAGGGTATACCATCGACGGGAATAAGAGGAATGAAATAACTTTAATTTCGACGGTGTTGGTAGTGTTGCTTTGAGAGCGCAATGATTTCAGGCTTCCACCATGCTAATAACAAACACCATCGAACTTGTTGTTCGCAAGGTAATGACGTCACAAGGGGGAACCATAGGAGGGCGCCACCAAAACATCTCGCCGCTATGCGGCCGCGTCACGTGACGATCTGCCAGGCTTTGTCAGTATAGGGAGTATTCACTGTACGCCATATTCGTGGGTGCTGTTTAGAGCGCATGCTCAGAACGAGCTCACATCAATAGGCTGCTAAGACCGGCACTCTTGATGGTGCGGAATGCACGTTGCAAAAGAACTGTGGAAGCTCGCCGTCAGCACGCGCTCAGCATTCGCGCACACAGCTATGGCCGCCAGTGAATACTCTCTATAGAGGAGGCTATGATTATACTATAAACCAACTCAACTCACTGACGTCACGCCACCATTGCGGTGGCGCTGCTGTCGTTACTGCTTATGCGCGAACGCTTCACTTCTCCCGAATTTAGTTTTTGCGCCTGTGCAGTGCCCACACCTGGTGTGGGCAAAGCAGGCTTGTTTGGAAACACTGCGTTGGTGTATAGGTGGCGTCGGTCTACACCTGAACGCCGTCATCGCCATGACTATATCGGTGATTTCCTTTCATTTTATTGACCTCGGGGGCATCCTTTTTAGAGGATATGTAGGGTTATGTCCTAAGCTTTAAATGACAGGGACAGGGTATGTCCGACTCCTGGATTGTTAAAAAGGGTTCTATTTTTTTTTCTCTCTTTTTCGGAGCGGCCACGCTATTCGCGTGCCGTGGTGGCGTCGATCCCAATCTCCTTTTAAAGGGGTCATGAAACGATTTTCCTACTTCTTCCTCCTTAGCTTTAATCCTCAACTCAAATGCGAATTGTGAAATCACGTGGTCGTGACATTCCTTCGGCACCGGTCAATGCACCGGTCCGATGACTCCTAGCTTCCACCGCGCTTTTTATGCACACCATAGAACTTGTCATTCCCCAGTGACAATAAGTTCCTTCAGGGCACTCATTGGCCACGAACGCGAATCCAAATATTCGTCGACGGATTGATTGTTGACGAGCGCATACTTCCGAGTGACGCAGTTCTCGTGTCCAATGCGTGAGCTGGGCTCTGCTGACGTCAGTTTGGCGCCGGTGACGCGCTTTTGGAACCGCGGATGTATCATAGTGAAAAAGGCGGAGAGCTTTCGAAGGCAAGACAGTACAAAATAGTTCGCTATATCTTCAAATGTTCGTACCGAAAAGCTGGATTTTGACTTTCTAGCCTCTTTCTTTTGGTCAACTAAACGATATAGGATTAGTAAAGTCCCAATTTAAAATCATTCATCCCAATCGAAAATTCGTTTCATGGTCCCTTTAATTTCAACGTCCGGACAAGCGGTGCATGAGACCGCTACAGATGCATTACATGGAATCAAAAAACGATCATTCAACAGTAAAAAAGAAAATTAAACCAACAACGAGGATGTTAAACCCGATTTCAGTTTATTAAAATATATTACCAATGTAAAATAATAATAAAACTGGCAACAGTGATAAATGAACACACACAAAGAAAAACTAAAAATCTCGCGCAACAATGATGCAGCGAAATACAAGTCAGGGTCAGCAGTTATATAGCAATTTACATTGGTTTTTAAATAAAGTAGCATTCTGCTTGGTTACGATATGGTCAGGCAAATTGTTTCGGTCATTTATGCAAAGTGCTAAAGGAGAAAAAAGAGAAGAGTTAATGCGGCACCGAAATGGTTTATTTTGCATGAGGGATCTATCCTCGGTAATGAAAATTTGGCAGGGCAGCAATAAATATACTCAAAGCGGGAATCTGCGTAATACGGCGAGCGAGTGTTCCAAAACGCATCTTTGGCGCATCAGAACCTAAGGAGGGGCGCCCCCATCATAGGGCAGCGTAAAGAGGGCAAAGGGAGAGAGAGAAAGCGACGTTGATGGAAAAGGGAAACGAGGCAACAGTGCGTGTGAGCTCAACGGCTCGCTTGTCACTGCACTGCCAACAGGTTCAAGTAAATAAAAAAAGTAATTAAGTTAAGTTACTGAGTATTGGAATCAAAAGTAAATTGAGTGCAGTAGAAATTACTCAAATTGAAAGTAATTGAGTAAATTACTAACTACCGTAAACAAGTAGTGAATTACTTTTGAAGTTAATTTTACATTTTTATAGAAACAAGAAACTACACATGTGCATTAATCCGTGAGCGAAATCTGCTAGCCAAAGATAGAGCTGCGTGGCTAATTGATTTGTGCTTTTCTTCTTTTTTTTGTCAATGATGTGCTGCAAATGTATCATTTCTAACTTGAAATTTAGCACTGCCTGAGTTTGCTTTCGCAAGTAGCGTTTGCTTGTTTACAATGTTGCGTAAAGTACATCTAAAAAGTACTTGAAGTAAAGAGGTTATGTACTTCCAGTAAAGTAGTAAGTACACCGGATGCAATGTACTCGACGTAAAGTACTATAAATACATTATACAAGTAAAGTACAAGTCCTTCTCAGCACAATCTTTTATGATGCCCTATTAGACCCTATATTTTTAATATTTATTTAACTGGTATGCATTGCTCCAGGAATTAATCAGATGTGCATTAGCTTTTTTCGAATGCGAAGGCAGATAATTGATAAAGTCAAGTCGCCACAGAGCAGTTCTGTTACTCTCGCTGATTAACTATTTAACACAGTACACTTATAAGGGACTCACCTGTATCGGCTTTATAGTCGTCATTACTTCACTCAGAGAAATGACCAGACGTCTCAAAAGACAATTCGTCTTATCACGTGACGATACACCATTTTATGTCTTCAAATTTGCAGAATGTACTTTGAAGTCGGGAATTGTGCTTTCCTCAAAAATTACCAGAAAAACAATTACATTGGTGAAGTGCAAGTACATGCTCAGAGAATATACACCAACTCAACTCTGTGACGTCACGGCGCGGTGGTGGCCCGTTGGTCGCACTTCCAGTCTGGGGCTGTGGCAACGTTATTAGATTACCTCAGTTACGGAACTGCTCATAGACGCCGCGTGCACGAACAGTGCCCCCCTCACTCACCACGACTCGCCCAGCGTCGCTCGATGCGCCGCCAGACGGCTGCTTTGGTAACTGAATCAGGATACGTTCGTTTCAACGTTACTAAAAACGTAAAAACCACGAAAAAAAACTCTTTTTGCAGTAACTTTTATTGGATTTTAGTACAAAATGGGGGGCGCGTGATGTTTTCTAAAATCTTTAGTTGGCTAGGTTTTGAGGCACAATAATATATTTTTCATACAACCATGCCTCAGCGGTGATTTCAGGTAGCACGTCCCGTACATTTGCGGCGCGTCCGCTGGGGAGACGGCGGTGGCTTCCCTGTAACCCTTTCCACTGTATCTGTTTCGGCTCCGAAATGGCCGATTGAAGCCAAAATAGATGTTGGGTGCAGTTCCTCGAGTGACCGCTGCAGGGTAAAGGACGGCGTTGTGATCGCCATTTGGCGCTTCAGCTGGGCTCTTTGGAACGCATAGTTATGAAACGAAAATATAGATGGCGCTTCGAGCGACGCTTGGCTAAGGTAGAGGTACTTTACGCTTGGCGGATTGAAGTGAGTGAGGGGGGGGGGGGGGGGGGGGGTACCCCCCTCCGCGGGAGTTCCACAATTGAGGTAATCTAATAACGTTGGGCTGTCGGCAGAATTCCCCATGCCAGACGTGTATTCCTGCGTTGTTTTGAAAGGAACCAGACAAAAACCTGCCTTATCGTCAAAACACCAGAACTGAGGCCGTACCAAAAGAATCGAGAACGGTTTGACGGTCAGTTTTCACGTGCTCGGTTCGTCCAAGAATCTGGATTGCCGTGAAAAGAGAAAAGCAGACGCCGGCGGACAACGATACTTGGGCGGGAAGCACTTTGGGTTGAATTCACGGATACTTGTGGTCATCAGATTTATTTGTTTTGTTCCAACATAAACGCCAGAAAACCATCAAGTTGTGCGGACCACCTGCGGACTACGTTCAGTGCGTCTTCAGTTTAAACAGCCGCCTGATCGTTCGAACTGTTGCCTGCTCTTTCAAACGTTTCTGCTTGTCGTCTACTCTCTTGGACGACGCCGGCCCATAGACCAAATGTTGGCCCGGTACTTGCAATAAGAAGTAAGTGCAGGCCTCAAAAAACTTAAGTTTGAAGGTTGGTAAGCAGGCTCGATGTAAACAGTAGATACAAGGAGATGTTGATCATTGTTACCGGTAACCATCACTGACTTGCTATGCCTAATTGACTTGGTCCGATTCTGCTTGCGATTTTCAGTATCGACGTCGACCATCTCAGCTACGGTTCACGCTTTTGCAGCCGCAGCGGCGTCGCGACTGAAAATTGCGAGCGAAATCTCGTCATGCGATCAGGCTTTAGTGTATATACTGCGGCGTCCACGCAGAAAGAATCGCCGCATGTCACATTATTCACGCGAAGTTTTGCGGTGTAACGAGCCTCGGTAATTTTGCTGACGCCGCTCAAGTAGTCAGACATCGCCAGGAAGACGTAGAATCAACAATTCGAACGCGAAAAAGAGCAGGGGGACTCACACCGACGCCGACAACATCGATTTTCAATGGTTTGTTTATGGGCGACGGCGAGCTTCTTGCCCACACCCCCATCGCGCATGCGTGGCGCCGGTGGCATCCGCTAGGGGCGCTCCGGTTTGTTTGTAAACATAAGTTGGTGTGTACTCCAAGTAGAGTACACTTTTTCTAATCCTACCCGAAGTAGTACTTTCAGTGCCATGTGCTTAAAGAGCCCCCGAAAAGAAAAAAAATGTTTTTTTTTAAACAGTGTGGTTGGGACAAGTGCGTCAAAATATAAATTTTAGGCAAAAAAAAATATTTTTAGAGCAATATTGACGGCAAGAGATTTATTTGAAACTGCGCGCGACGTCCATGACGCCACGGAATGGTCATTTGCTCCCTCGACCTCAAAGAGATAGTCTTTCGCTCTTTACATCTCAACGTGGGGACAAAGCCGATCCACTTCTCCTCCCCGCGCCTGAAACGCCGAGAGAGAAAACAAGTGGAAAGGAGGCGACCAAATCCAACACCTCCTAGAAGACAAGGCCGTAGCGCTCTTCTCGTGACGTCGCAAAGGAAGGCCATCGGGGCGCGCGTCGAAGCGAAGGCAACGCGCGCGGATCGACCGTCGTAACGCGTTTTTAGTCACATACGCGTGTCATATTAGCTAAAATGAAAGCTGCACATAGCAACGGGTATACAAAACATTTTATTACAGCAAAATATTACACCGCTAAATAATCGGTACGAAATGGCACGAGGTATGCGTATAAGACGTCTATAGAAAAATGGGATTGTTTTAAGTCGAAAACATTGAGTCATGCAATTATTGTTGTAGGAATGCATATTTTTTACAGAAATACTTCGACAAAATGGCGAGACACGCAGTGATTTGGAAACAGCAAAACAGAACAGTTAAAAATCAGGTAGACGTAGTCAACGCGGATAAGGCAAGACAAGTGCTTTTCACGATCATGTAAGCGACGTTATCGCGCGCAGTCACTGAATTCTTGCATCATACCCCGGCCACATGGCAAAATTAATGTAATTTCGATCGAATGGCATTATGGGGTCGACAAATCTGCTTGCGGCGCTCGTATAATCACTCAAGACCGCGAGCTGATGGAATTATTTATAACTGAATGAAAATATATTAACTTTTCCGTGTGGCACGGGTACTAAACGTACTACTTAGTCTACTAATTTACCTCTCCCTATGGGCTCGAGCTGCCTTAGAACAAAACATAACTTATTTTGTATATAATAATACTATTACCTTAATAGTTAAGATACTAGTATAAACGCGATAAAGGCAATACAATAACCTTAGTATAAATAAACACAGAACCACAAACAACGCACTTTCAATAATCAACACAAACTTGTTATTTACCTTCCAGTAAAAACTAGATTACCGCGCATATTTACAAATGTCGACGCAACTGCATACGAATAACGACAAAAAACAAAATTGCAATCTATCATGCGATTAAAAAAAAGCGATTGCAGCATTTTACTTGCACCCTACATGACCAAGAAAGCCCGTAAATAAGTTGTTTTTCACCTGTCGATCGTGTCCATACGTCCCACAATATCCGTGACGAACAGATTTGAACACGAACTTTAAGAAGCCTGTCTCTGTCGAGAGAGGTCTATCGATTAATCGACCAGTCTTCGTTGGCTAGTTGTCACATATGTCACTCAAAACGTAGCAGGACTTGTTTCGCGAATCCACGTAAATGCCGTAGTATCAAGCGAACACAAAAAAAAAAAGAACTACCCGATACTACGGTGATGACAGAAATACGACGGGAAACAAGTCTTAAAAGTACCACACACGAGAGCAGCGGCGACGAAAGGCTTAACGTTGTCGACCCATCTCTTGCTGGTGTGCGCTCCCTGCGACAATGACTGAATTTCTTTTCGGTTTCCTTCCCTTCTGAGATGTCTCAGCGTTCGTGTTCGGACAGTCAGCAGCTCACACACAACGTAAATTTACCAGAATCGGAGCCATGTGGCATCGGCAGCATCGCAGCCGGTCCTTTCGAAAAGTGTGGGGTGCTGCGGATGCACGTAGTTCCGCGGTTACGGGGATACTCATAAATATAAATTTGGTACTCTCAACCTTGGTAGCGCGTTGTATATTACGTTTATATTTTATATATATAATAAATTGTACAAGACTGCGCCTTTAAAACGTATATTAATGTCGGATAAACGCGCATGAACGAACACCACCGCGCCGCTCGTAGAGGAACATCTTTCTCACGTCGATAGCGTATTCTCACGTAGTTGCGCCATGGACTTCCTTCCTCCGCCATTGTGACGTAACCTCTCAGAGCGCTATGGCCTTGTCTTCTAAGAGGTGTTTTCAAATCGCGTCTCGCGCGTCAATGCGGAGGGCAAGTTCGTCTGCTCCTTGCGCAGGGGGAAGCGGTGCTGTCAGAACGCCTGGCCCTGATTGGCTGATCGCGACCCCCTATCTGAGCGTCGTCTGCTCCTTTGCTACGTCGTCTGCTCGCAACGTCGTCTGCGTCTGTCTTACCCTTCCTGCGACTTTCGGAAGCGCAGAGGCCAGATTCCCAAAACGATCGTACGCCAAAAATGTGCGTAAGACAAAACTTAAGAACAAACTCGTATTCACGAAACGAAATTTTCGTAAGTTTTGCGCAGGTTACGACGAAATCCCACGACAGCTCCGAAGATCTCTTAATCAAATCAGCATGGCCGACAGCGTCGCGGTCGCGACGAACAACGGACGTTTATTTTTTTTTACGTGCGCTTCTCACGCGTCCCGACTTCAAGCAGCAAGAAAAAAGTAAAAAGTACTTGAAACAGATCACGACGAACAAGAACGTTGGATCCACAAACACACGGGAAAAGCTCCAACGGCCACGATTCCACCGACAACGACCAAGCGAGCACGGCAGATGGGCCTAGCAGGCACTCCGACTCGGCGACCGTCTGCCCACGACCGGCTGGCGTGCTGAATGGAATATGCCCGCGCGGCCCTTGTGAACCCTTCCCGTCTTATACTTCAATCGCTGACCTCAATTTTAGATTAAGAGGTCAATTTCTTCCTCTTGTCATCTCCTTGTTCTCCGAGGCAGCGGTGACTCTCGCCGGTAAAAAAAGCGGTGAAACTCCGACAGACGCAGGAAAGGTAAAGCAGCCATCGCTTTGACTAGCAGACGTAAAGCAGACGACGTTAGCTGCGCCGACCCCCCAACGCCGTTAAAGAGTGAGAAGTCTCGCCGCACACGAAAGGAAGGAAAAAGTACTTGGGAGGGAACTTGAAGGGTAATCCTGATGAGGGTTACCCCCTTGAGGGTTATCTTCGTGAGGGTAGCAACCCTCGTGAGGGTTACCCCCGTGAGGGTTACCCTCGTGAGGATAACCCTTGTGAGGGTTACTCTCGTGAGGGTAACCCTCGCGAGGGTTACCCTCGGGAGAGTTGCCCTCACTTCCGTGAGGGTAACGTAACCCCTGTGAGAGTAACCCTCATGAGGGTAACCTTTACGGGGTAACCCTCACGGGGGTTACCCCCCCGGGAAAACCCTCACGAGGGTCACCAAACCTTCACTCCCGTGAGAGTAGCGTGACCCCCGTAAGGGTAGCCCTCACGGGGGGTGACTCTCACGGGGGTTACCCTCATGAGGATAACTCTCTTGAGGGTTTCCCTCGTAAGGGCGCCCTCGTGCGAATAATCCTCGTGAGTGTTTCCCTCATAAGGGTAGCGCTCGTGACGTAAGGTGTGACGTCCCACGTTCCAAAATGCAAGGCTCGGTTACGCCGACGCCGGCGCCGAAGGCGACGCCGCTCAACCCGCAAACGGACGCCTAAGAGTTGCACTCTAAAAGAACAATTCAAAAGTGCGTAAGGTTTATTCAAGCTATGATACCATTCAGATGTTACTAATGTACAGTGTGTTACTGATCGAGTACGTGTTCCTCGTTCCATAGCTCCATGCTTCGTTGTTGTGTTCTGTTTTGACTGTTTGATTTGGCATATATTAGCATCCTTTTGGTGTTTTTTCAAGCTGATTCACTTTGCGTGCTTCATAGCATTGACTACAATACGTGCCTATAATAGCAGTATGTAACGTCAGCACGTATTATGGACGTGTATTGGGCTATTTTAGCACAGTTTTCAACGCATGAATTTCAAAGAAAAACGCTTTAACTGACACATATTTTTGTACATTCGATTGTAAAACGTCCCAAACTTCTTATTCTGTCACAACGCTAAGCAGAATTTGCTCTTATAATCGAGCGCGAACAGAAAACACATTTGTGTTTTCCCATAGAAATGCATTACCGGAAGTCAAATTTAGACTGCTTGCTGTCTGCTTCAAAATGCAACAGCACACTAGCGCCACCTGAACCTCTAGCGTTTACTGTAGTAACTTTATGGTCTGCCCCCTCCCCGCGCCTCGTAGCAGGGTTGTTACAGTGGTGGCTGGTGAAACTTTTTGGGGGTTTCGGGCCCTACAACCCCCTCCCCTGCCTAACGCCACATGCTACGATTATATTTCTCGTTAATCCGGACCAAGTTGGAGTTTCCCTCTGTAGTTTGGAATTGTGTTAGTTCTACGAGCCAAGAGATGATTGAAAATGTTCAAAAGCGTTTTCTCGAATTGTTTATGATCGTTACATTGGTCGTACTGCTTATTATTCTTATGCGAGACTCTAGGAACGATGCAAATGCCTTACTTTGAGTTCCAGACGGCGGGAGCGCGACCTTGTTTTCCTGTATAAATGTATTCATGGATTCATGGATGCCCAGATCTCACATCTGCTATAAATATTCACGTTCCGAGTCGAGTTTTGCAGGTTTCTCCAACTTTCCATGTTAATCACATCATCCAAACCAGTCCCGTTACTCTTATTCAACATTTCTACAGTACCCTCCGGGGAGCATTGATGTTTTTAACCCAAATTTCGTACCTTTAAGACTTTTGTAACTAACCTGTGAACATTTTGTTGTGCATCATTATTAAGGCGTCACGCTGTTCATGAGCGCAGAAAATGAACAAACGATTGAATGAATGAATGAATGAATGAATGCTTCCCTCTCTTTGCAAATATCAGCTGATCTTCCAGCATCTTATCACTTATTGTGCAGGAATGTTTTTTGATCACCAAATCTACCACTAAAATTTGAAAGTAATATGTAACTGGAGTAGAAGTTACTTGCAAAACGTAATTAAAGTAAACTACTAATTACCGATATAAAAAGGTAATTTAAAGTTAATAAATTACTCAGAAAAGTAGGTAAACTACAGTAACTTGAGTAGAGTAGTTGAACTACGTACAAGTCTGCTGCACGGGCAATGACGAGGCAGCCAACCCCGCGCCGTCGTTGGTTGAGATCGGATGTAAGCAAAAGCACGTGGCGCATATGGGGGGGGGGGGGGGGGGGGGGGGTAAACAAACGCACGAGGTGCGCAAAAAGCCGACGACCCCGCACGCCGTACTACATACTTCGTGATTATGTGCTTCTCCTCTTGAATTGACACACTGACAAAGAAGCCGATGGATCAGCAGTTTGCGTGTTACAGCGCGTCACACTCGTGCCACCAGCCAAAGGGCATAATGATCGAATCAAACATTTCGTGCTCCACTCAAAGATGCGAGTACCCTCTTCAACTCTGGCTCGGCCACATGGATAAAGGGCGCGTCGGTGGCTTCCTTAAAGCCGCACTCACACGGTTCAGAAATCGTATACGAAACACACGGCGTTGTCTGCAGATGTTATCACGGCATTTTCCGCGGACACGCCTCAAGAAAGTTCGATCGTTCGTCTGCTACACACGTGGGTCTGCAGACGGTTCTTGTATTCCCGACGCGGCAGGGTTGCCTTGCAGTGAAGAAACACGCCTCTAGCATGAAGTAGCATAGCGCCAAAATGTGGAAAAAATAACGTATAAACCAGTAGTGTGCATTTGGAATGACGATCTATTGACAGAAATAGCCCTGCTTGTAATCGTCTTCAGGGAGTACTCACTGGCGGCCATGGCTGTGTGCGCGACTGCTGAGCGCGTATACCGACGGCGAGCTTCCACGGTTTATGCCCGACGCGACGGGGCCACCATAAAGGACAGTGTCTGCACACTGTCTTTTGTGTGAGGTATCACTCTCTCGTAAGGTTAAACTCACCTCGTGAAACCTAAAGTCTTATAGACCTTCGCAAAAATCGCCTTCTGAGCGCTGCCAAGTTGGTCTGCTTTGCTGTGGAACGCCTTCTGAGCATGCGCTGTAGCCTCGCTGAGCGGTATATTAGAAGCTGCGCATGCGTCCACAGCTCAGTGAATCAGCATTTTCCTCCCGAGTGATAATCGATGCAAAGGTATATAGGCAGTGTTCACGAGACGACATATAGACCTTTGCGTCGCTTATCACCCGGGAGAAAAATACCGAGTCACTGAGCTGTGGACGCATGCGCAGCGTTTAATAAACCCCACAGCAGAGCAACAGCGCATGCTCGGAAGGCGTTCCACAGAATAGCAGACAAAGATGGCAGGACGCAAAAGGCAACTTTTGCAAAGGTCTATATTGTTGGCCATTGTTCGCAGCGCATGCTCACAACAAAAAAGCTCCCCTTTGTTGCCGTTCAAGAAAAACGATCCTGATTGGGTGGAATTCGCGTTGAACGCGAATACTCTTGCTCGCCCCCCCCCCCCCCCCCTTCCCAATCAAGATATATGTTCCTTGAAGAAGGTAAATGGACGCTGTGCTCTACATCACGATCGGTCCGATCGCTCCCAACGATCCGACGGAGCCAATCAAGAAGCGCTAAAATTGCATCGTCGCGGCCCTCGTCGTCTTTCTGCCTTTTCTATCACCGGCTAGACCGATGCCAGTGCACAAGGACGACGAGCGCCATGACGATGCACTTTTATCCCTGCTTGGTTGAGTCCAACGGATAGTAGCGGCGGCTGCGCACGGACTATAGTGTGAAACGAATCATAGTTCTCAAAATGCTCTGCGAACATTAAAAAAACATGGCGGCCAGTGAATGCCCCCTCCCCCAAATGGCACATTCCGTGTTAAAATTGATAATTGATCAATATCATCGCAATGTTGTCGATGGGCGCAGGGTAGGTCACCTTTTTTGGCCTTTTTCGGAGGCTATTCCTCCCCCCTCCCCTCCCCCCCCCCCCCCCCTTTCTCTTTTTAATCCCATTTCGACTCCATTCCACGAAGCGACTGGTTCAATAGTTCGATCGGCTCAAATATAGGGCGGAGAAACCTGCCAAACTACCGGAACCATGGTGTGTGAGCCGTCAGGACTGCATTGTAGCGTTTGCTCCAAAGTTCCGCCCGGTCGGTGCAGGCGGCGCCACGTATAGGCCGCCTTAAAATAACCCCGACTCTTTCCGCACTATGGAGTGCAGCGGGCGACGCGGCGAAACCGACAGACTTAATTGTCGACTTCTACGCAGACTTGGGAAGTAATCTGTTAAAAAGTGACGGATTACTTGTAAACCGTTACCTTTTCAAGTAATTTTGTAGTTACCATGTTACTTTTAAGGCAGTAATTTGTAATGTAATTTCGTTACAAAATATTTGTAACGGATTACTTTAATTACTCGTTACTTCTAAAATCATGAGCATAATACTGAAACTAGAATAATGTGAGCAAGCAATTCAGTAGCATAAGATAGCAAGTTCAATAAAATAAACATCGTAAAAAAAAATAACCAAAAACACTTTTTTTTTCTTTTTTGCATGACCGGGCACTAGAATTACTAGAAAAACGTGCAAGGCACATACCAATATGCGAAAAACAAAGATCAAAAAGACAACGTCGTGTAGGCGTTGTATTATTGATGTCCTAGAGGAGGTAGACGCTGCTGCTGAGCATGCGCACCGCTAGCTTTGTCTGCAGCATTCCGGAGGTCATTTCCGGAGACCATAAGCTAGCGGGATGGCGGGTGGGGTTGCAGTTTTCGCTGCCTTGCCAGCTTACAGGTGAACGTAGTGCACTTATAGTCCGTTGCAACCTAAGAACGAAGGGCGAGGGTAAGACGGGCCGGGGAGGAGGAAGCAGACGGAACGCTAAAGAGGGAAGGAAGTTTCCCCCCTCTCTTCTCCAGCGCTCCGTCTGCTTCCTCCTCCACGGCCCGTCTTACCCTCGCCCTTCGTTCTTAAAGGACACATGCAAAGGAAAAAAACATTTTTTTTTAACGGCTTAGATGGAAAAAGGAAGTCATAAAACGATTTTACAACGAAGAAAAAAATTTTTTAGAGCTATATTTACGGCGCGAGATGATTTTTTGTCAAGCGCGGTGTAACGCTCCTCCTTTCCACTTTTCTCTCTCGCCCCTGTGCGCTCTGCGGAGAGGAGAGGTAAGCCGCTTGGATTGACTTGGCTGCTCGGCTAATAAATAAGCCACTTCCGCTCAACTTCGGCGCGCGTTTTGTTGTTGAATTTGTGTGCTGGTGGTGGAAGCGGTGGTAGTCTGCTCCGCGTCTTTTACAATGGATCGCGAGTTGAAGCGCAGACTCCTCGACCGGATCAGGCAGCTAGGGCTTCGCCCCTACGAGGACACGCCTCGCAGACCAGCGAACCACCCCGCGGAAAGCTCCGAGGCCAGCGATACGCCTGCGGACAGCGTTGCCGGCGGGTCGCAGCTCCCGCCCGAGTCTTCGAGTAGACTCAAAGACACGCAATGGTAATTATTTATCGATTAAACATTACGATTCTGTGTTAAACTGTAGGGGATTTGGCTTGCTACTTTTAGTTGCTGAATTATGGCACCGTAGTAGTGTTGGACAGCTAAAAAAAAAAGGTTATAATGAAAGGTTCAAGTTGCTCAAGATGAGCGCACTGGCCTGGCGCGGGTGGAGGCGGTCCGCAGCCAGCAGACACGCTGACGAAGAATGAGACATCTGATTCTGTCGGGGTTACCCCCTTGATGCCCAGTATTAGCCAGGAGCGACAACTCAAGAAATATTTCATTTGTCCCCCGACGCGTGCGCCTCAATAATTTAGCGCCCCGTGTTCCAAGCCGAGGATGCCTGCTTAGCAGTGAAGAATCGAATTGCACCTTCAAAAAAAAATAACTTGTCCTATAAAACCAAAGCTGACAGTAGATGTGAAAAGACGGTGAGAGTGCAGGCGAGCTTGTGGTAGCTAATCATGTCGTATTACACCTGAGACTGAAATCGGAAGAACTTTCAGTAGAAGGAACAGACACAGAGAATGTCTCATTGAGACGTTCTCTGTGTCTGTTCCTTCTACTGAAAGTTCTTCCGATTTCTTCCACCGCAGTCTCAGAGACGTTCTCCGTGTCTGTTCCTTCTACTGAAAGTTCTTCCGATTTCTTCCACCGCAGTCTCAGGTGTAATACGACATGATTAGCTACCACCAGCTCGCCTGCACTCTCACCGTCTTTTCAAAGAACTTTCAGTAGAAGGAACAGACACAGAGAACGTCTCATTGAGACGTTCTCTGTGTCTGTTCCTTCTACTGAAAGTTCTTCCGATTTCTTCCACCGCAGTCTCAGGTGTAATACGACATGAGTAGATGTGAGGTGTGATGGCGTGCACCTCTGAATTTGAAACTCCGAGGAGAAAAAACTGGTCCAAATATTGCAAATCCATTTACAAATGTCTCAATTGGCGTAATTCAAAGTGCACCTGTGCCTTCTCCGAGGTCGTAACTGCTTTCAGTCACTGGACATAAAATAATGCCGCATATGCACAATGTTGCTCACGAGCGACATTAAAAAAAAAGGTTACGAAAATGGGTTTTTAAGACAAGATTTCTGTAATTTTGTGTGTTCTAAACTCATGTCAGGGCTTCTAGATCTCCAGTATTTCATGTAAAATTTCGGGCACTCACTTGGTGTAAACTTTCTGTACCAGCTACAAAGAGAGGACAGGAATTGGCGTTTGGTCTGGCCTTTGAGCCACCGCAATAGACCTTTACGGAACATCCCAGACCTTGCAACGAGGGGAATTGAGGGGCTGTTCGGATGCACGTTAGTGCCGGCTCAGACGATTTGTATATCGTGGTAGCGGTAGATTCATTAGACCTTTCATAGGCCGCGTTTCTCTTTCTGTCAAGCTCCCCGCAACAAAGAAGCCGCTACTGCGCCTGCGCATCGATGGCGTTGTGTGTACAGTTCCGGCTATCGTAGCGGTTTGTGGAGAGCGTTGCGGGACGGCAAAAACCATTACGAAAACTCCCATTTTTTTATCGTCAGGAGCTCGGAACGTAATAATAAAAATAAAAATAAAGCGAATGCAAAAGAAGGTAAGCACATAGTCTGTTTTGCTTTACTTCTACGTTCTGAAATCACAAACTGTTAAACAAACGTCAACTTCGTCTTCGCTTCTTGGATAATTTCACGCGCCGTACATCTGAACGTCACAACGCGTAAAGCAGACGCTGGGGGTACCCCATATTTCTGGAAAGGTCTATTCGCAAAGTTTGAAAGCAAGTCAATCTGTATCGTGTTGATCACTGTGGTGCTGGTATTGACTCATGCAATATCTCACTGCAGGTGCAGTTGTGGCCAGTGTCAGGTAATGGCCAGTTCTCGGGAATGCCTCTGCTGCATTGAGGTGGAGGAGATCGCCGCCAAGGCAGGTGCCAGGTGCATCACCAGGCACAAGGACTTTTTTGGTGCCATCTTAAATCCCGTCGTCCTCCAGATCGCCTACAGCATGAGGGCGATGGAACTAAACGATAGGGAACTCACAGGACAAAGAAGCACCCACAAGTATGACTTTCTTAGACTAGATCATATCGCACAATATCAGCAAAAAAGAAAGTTTCCATCGATAAGTATACGATACTCAATTTTCTTTTTTCTCAGATCTTAGAACTCTCCTATGTTCAGCCAGCTTTAGCTGGCGTGCAGCTATCATAGAAAACTTCGCTGAATAGTCGTATGGTGCCTATATAATCGCAGAAACAATTTCAGTGGGTAAAAGTGCATCACTCTTGTGTTCGAGAGATATGCTTATTCTGCCGTCGGTATATCATGTTGCATGAGTGAGACTCAAGGAGTCCAAATAAAGATTATTATTATGAATTAACTTCCGCACTCCAAATAACGAGTAGAGTTTTAACGAACATGAACTTTGTTGGTGGATATGCGACATTGACCGCCGACAGGCTTACTCGATTCAGTGTATTAAGGGGAACCCAATTCTAGCAAATGCTTATCAAATTTGACCCCATTGTACTGCATAACCTGAGTGAAATTGATATTGCCATAATCTATAACCTATGTCATCCTTCTATTGATTCAACAGAAAATTCAGGTATGTGGCATACCGCCAGTTTGCCTGGTGGATCTGGAAGAAGCTGGGAAAGGGAAAACCGGAAGGTCTTGCCCTCCTGCGTCGTCCGAGCTATCCGGGAGGCATTTCCATCCAAGGAGTACCGGGGTTTCGACTACCCATCCCTCTAAGGCCTGTGCTTCATGTTCACCTTGTGGGTCTTTCTTTGTCTCGGTTCCATATTTTTTAGCTCGGTCACCCTCATGCCGTAGGCAATATAGAGAACGGCGCTGAATTCTTAAATACCGTTCACATACTTGCAACCGAGTAGGATGGAGAGAGACAAGACCGGTTTTTAAGCCTCCTGCGGCATCTTAGGACCGGATACGCTGCTGCGGAACTGGTTCTAAGACGTCGCAAGAGGCTTAAAAACCGGTCTTCTCTCTCTTGGTCTTACTGAGTTGCAAGTGTGTGAACGGCACTTTAGTACTGTGTCCTCTCTGCTGTACACCACAGCAGGTGCGCGAGAAGCGCACACAACGAGACTAACTAATACTCTAGCAGAACAGGCGACGAACATGAGAATTATTTCGAAACTTCCAAGTACTGTTAGTCTTTCATATGAAATGCGATCGAATAGTGTGTTGTTAGAAACAATAGTCAAAAGTTCGGAGAGCTCGCATAAGCACATTCTAACAGCGAGGCCCGAGCTATTATATTTCCAGTATTATTACAGCAAAATTAAGTTTTGGTGCAACGTTGGCACAAATGGTGCAGCAATCACAAAACTGAATACAACAGATGTTGCTGTGTTGAGTTCCAAAGAAATAAAGGAGTCACAAGCTGAAATTTTTGTGGTGTAGTTTTTATTCCCCAAGGCAAGATATTTTACATACACACGATGGAAGGGATAATTAGTATGTCAAAGGTTATGGGAAAGCCTCAGAATGATGGCCTGTGCAGAGCAAAGCTTCATGTTGCCATGGTCTTTGTTTTCCTCACTGGCACCGGGGGGGGGGGGGGGGGGGGGGAGGGGGGGGGGGGAGGGGAGGGGGGGGGGGAAGGGAAGGGAAGGAATGGGCACAGGAGGTGGGTGGCAGGGAGCACAAAGTAAGCACTCAATTTCTGTTGCTACAACAATGCGCACAAATGTACTTACCGATGCAACAAGATTGCAGCACCGAGAAACAAGGCACAGTACAAACCTTTCCTTGCAAAGACTGCTGCTTACCTTCGGACTTCGAAGAAAATTCCCACCTTGGACACACCATACATTTCCGCGTCTAGCGGACGCACAAAAAAAATCTTATTGCGTGTTACTTACCTTTTATGAACAAGCCACTGGCAGGGGGACATAGGAGCTTTATGTCTGTTCCTGAGCAAAGAAAGAACAAGGGCACAAGAGCAACACGCAAGGGCACTTGCCCGTGCAACAAAAAATTGCAGCACCAAGAAACAAGGCACAGTACAAACCTTTCCTTGCAAAGACTGGTGCTTACCCTCCGATTATGAAGGAAATGGTCGATGTGGACACATCCTTGCATCCTGCAGAAGCTAAAAAATAATCTTATTTCGTGTTACCTACCTTTTAGTTATGAACAAGGCAATGGCAGAGGGACGCAGGTGCTTCATGTCTCTTCGTGAGAAGATCTGTAGGGTAAGTTTCAGGTATAAGTCACAAAATTGTTTGTAATGGCAATTATCTCCTACAAGAGTTCAACAGGCAGCCATACAAAAGTGAGAAATCTGACTACACAAAAAACATTATTAGTGTTATTATAACCAAGAGGCGGTTGGGCCATTGACATTTCTTTTAACAAGCTTCGTCATTATCAGGAAATTTGCAGAACTTGCGGAAACATACCGAGCACGAGAGGCGAAGCGTGACTGTCTGGCCGCAATCAGGTCACTCTTTGGTGGCCTTGGATGCTTGGCACACATCGGTGGAGGACGATGCGACACATTCGCCTTGCGGGACTCCTCGAAGGTCGGCCATTTGTCCAAGCAGGTCACGAACTCGTCCAGGAGGTCATCGCGGTACCCTAGAAGTCAATACTTCAAGTTAAGAATTTTCAAAAAAAGCGTTTGAGCAATGACGTACGGAAAGTTGCGTTGCTTTTATTTTCTGTCACTGTGTGTCTGCCCTTGTGCGCTTTGGATGACACCAGCCTGAAGCATGGTTCCCCTTCCTTGGTTACAGCTTGCTCGCGCCCAACATTTTCATTAAAGTGGAGCACTGCCACCAGGGTCCTGGATTGAAAACAGACAATATAGTTATCGTGTTCAAAAGAAGGCTGCAAAACGAATCCCTGCATTTAGAGCCTTTGAATGATGCTTTCAAGACCTCTGCCGAGTGGCTGGGACTATTTGAGAGAAGATCGAGGAGTGGCGCTCCCTAGCGGCCACCAAACCTGTGTGGCAAACAAACCCTTTGACAGCGGTCATTAATGCATTCGCTGCCATGGAAGACAACCGACACAAGGCTAGTGCAAGATAAATAACAGTAATACTTTCTCCCTAACGCATTCAGATAGGTAATATAGTCTCCTCTTGCATCTTGAAAGGCAAAACAAGTGCATGTGTTGCAGCGGCGTAGCCAGGGGAGAGGCTTATGGGGCTTCAGCCCTACGAGCCTCCCTCCACGCTGGATTGTGCGTGGTCGCCGTGGCATCTATGGTTTGCTGGATGATTCACAAAACACATACTTCTTTTCAGACATGCAAGCAGTGTCTCGTTGAAGGAGAGGACATGCTCAACTGTAATCATGTCATGAGTGCAGCATTGCACTAGAGTCAACGGTGGACAGTGTACTCTGCATCGTCGTGTACGTGCTACAGTCCTCTGCACTGCATATATCCAGTTCAAAAGCATGCTTCAAGCACTGTGGTATTCAGCAAGTGTGCACCATATCGTTGCAAACAATTATGCAGCAAGCTCAGAAATGATGCGGTGTACGCTAGGCGAGTGCTAGCACCGGACTTGTTTATCACACAGAGATTGTTTGTGGAGATGATGATGATAATGAAACTGCACCCCTATTGTTCAATCTCCTCACCAATATAGAGAATGTAAGGTCGAGGCAACACGGATAGATAAGCAACAAACTAGATGCAAGATGACCTCGCTTGAGGAAGTTTTGGTGCTCCAAGAACCCATGTGCTACTGGGAAGTGTGGCAGAAAAGGGTCGATCATAAAGGCGCAGATAAAGTTCCGGTAAACGTTGATTCACCTTGCCATCATTCCTTCTGGACTGAATGCCCGAGACTTGGAGGCAAATTTGATGAGCACGCTGTTGAAGGATTCCACGGAGTACGTTTGGGACCCAGACGACAGGTGCTGGATGTCCTTGATGAGCCGGGGGTTAGAAATGATGCTCCGGAGCTTGTTGTAAGCTGGTGAGCCTGGAATCAGTACACAGCTTTGGCAAATATTGTTGACAAATACTGTATGTATTTTTGTCCCCATCAGAATCACAAAAGGGTTATATGAAAAAATGATTGAATACTGAACTTACCCACAACTAGCCAAGAGCGATCAGTGAGTGGCTGGTGCAGGCACTCGTCGTAAGGTCCACCATGGCCGCTGTGCTTGTTCACCACATGATTAAGAAGGCTCAGCCACATACTCACCAGAAGTGGGCCGTTGCAGTCCCCCATCATGGCACAGAAATAAAGGTGATTGGTGACAGGCTGGACCCACACCTCCAATTCCTTGCAGAGGCCACTCCGACTGGCTGCCTGGAGCTTCTTCTTGACACCTTGAAAAGTGTTTGTTTTTTAGCTATGCCTCAAACTGGCCATTCCCATATAGGAAATCACTAATAACAACTCGCTCAACAAACTTTTTGAAAGGTGCCACGTGTCAAAGTAGTGTGCTGTGCCACTCTCCAGGGTCCTCATGTGGTGCTGCACACCCGGGTGACGGTCTGCATAAGGGTTTGTTTGGTACAGAGCCTGAAAAGAACAAATGAACTGGCAATCTATCTGGCAATTTTTACATACCTGACGTGAAAGAGCTAATCGTAAAGCCTTGATCTTTGAGCTTGTTGAAACCACGGACGAAGGCCACCTTCTCCATGGCGTTGCTTGAGGCCACTTCATCAGACTAATACCAATATGTATACATTTAATGGCTCAGCAGTCACTGTACTCCGACATAAAAGGATTATCAAAGGCAAGTGATTGTAAATAAGGGGCATATCAGTATATAGTAACCTCCTTTGCCTTCATTAGTAAATCTTACCTCACCAACCTGTACCTGCTCCATGTGGATGATTTTTTTGGTGGTCGCCTCGTGGAAGGTGTAAGTACAGTACTTCGCTGAGAACCCTGGCGAGTCACAGCGCCCGTCACCAGCCAGGTCGATGGCCTTGCCTTGTAGTCCTTCCAGGAGCTCGGTGTTGCGTCGCTGGTACACCTGGCAAGCAAATATCCTTTTTAAATGCCACTCTTAATTTATGAAGCCACTTCCTAACTGACCTGTTTCACGGCAGACAGCAGGTAACCCTCCTGGTAGTAGTAGTAGAGGCGGTCCGAGATGGTTGAGATGTTGATGGACCTCAGCAACCTCAAGGTAGTGGCAACGTCGGCGCCTGAAAAGAGAATGGCCGCACAAATCAATGGATTGCCTGCTGCTTTGTTACCCACCTTTGGCTGGCTCCTCCATGTTTCTTTGTGCTCGTTGGTACAGATGCTTGTTATCGTTAGTAGAGTGCCGCTGACCGCAGTGGTGTTGCGGCAAGGGGCAAAGCACTTGCGGCACACCCGGAAGCGCTCCAAGAGGCAGCCCTCAAAGACAATGAACTTGCGCTCCTTATGTGGTGGCACCTTCTCAGGGTCCTGTTGGTCACTAAAAATGTAAACACGACTGTAACACACACTGGAGATTCCTCTGAAGTATTACCTCAGGAAGCTTTCGTCTACAGAGAGCACATAGCTGCTGTCGGGCTCACCACGAGCATCAGACTCCTCTGTATCAGCACCTGCAATGTAAACATGTTTAATATCGTCAAGAGTTTGCCCAGGATCATAATGAGAAAGGTGATCCAGGGCAAAATTTAGCGTTTTTAAACGGTAAATTTGTGACCAGCTTTTGCCTCTAATCATAAGAACCCGTCCGAGCTTGTTTGCTTGAAGCTCGGTTAACTTTAATTGCGGTTGAAAGTTAACTGTACTCAGTTGCTGCCATTTATTCCCGACGTCTCATCTCTGTCAGTGATGTTACCCAAAAATATCTATCCCAAGTACCCAAGTAGGGTTTTAATTGTGGTCATCCTTAAAGCAAACCCGCCGTAGTGTGGCATTTATCTCTTTGTCTATGAGGCTTGTGCACCTCCTCACCCAAGTCAATGTCGCTCCAAGGTTCAGAAGTTACGTTTGACTCTTCCTCCAGGTCGATGCTCATGTCACTGTCGATGCTCATGTCACTGTCGATGCTCACGTCAATGTCGGTGTCACTGGATTCATCTGACGAGTCCTCCTGCTCACGATCGCTGCATGCATACCAAGGCCTATCCAGTACATCACTGGAACTTACCTGACCTTCACTGTTGTTGCCCTCAGCTGGTATAGGTGTTGACCTGCGACGGCTGTTGTCAGTTTGATTGCTCAGTTGGTCCGGAACTTGCAAGCTGGAGGCCGTCCTAGGGATGGGTGATGGCAGCCTTGCTTGCAGAGCGCGGCCAGACTGAAGCTCCGTGGTAGGCTCTGCTGGGCCAGGCGATGCTCCTGGGGACTCTGCACCTTGCTGCGATGAGAGTGCTCCAGCACTGCACTCTTGGTCAACCTGCGTACCTGGAGATATTGCCACGGATGAAAGCGACGAGATAATAAACTAAAAATGAAGGTTTAATCAGCGCCATTGTGCCAAAAACAAAAGGAAGAACAAAGGCCGGCTAGCGCGTGAGTGAATGTGCCTCGTTGAAGGGAAAATTTGCTGGTATATTCAGCTGATGAATTTTCAGCCCCTTGGGGCACTCTGAAAAGCCGGTGCCCATTCGACTGGCCGAAGTCAGTCGCTCTAAGTATGTTGCCTGGTTCTTTCAGAGTGCTCTTAGATATTCAAATCGCACCATCCTCTGACTCGTAGCGCTGTCAGGTGCTACGAGTCGCTGCATGTATAAATCGTATTGGCTAAACCCTTTGTATGAAACGGTAGCTTGCACCATGACAGTGCAGTGGTGGTAGAAGTTGCCCTCGGTATCCTATTCTGTATCGGCGCTCCGGCCGCTCAGAAAAGTTGCCGTGCATTCAGCTGGAAAGCCGTTCCTCTAGCTTGGATTCGTAGGCGCTCTCGGATTTGGCAGATCCGACACAGAGAATTGGCGCGCTTGAAAATGACCAACCGAATATACCACCAGTGAATCGGCATAGCCGTGTCCGGCTCCTTGTATCCTACACTCAGGGCAAGAATAAACATGAATCTTCTAGATTTACGGAGAAGCGTTCCTTCTCGGTCATGCATGCGGCAATATGATACACATCTCAAGCTCAATGTGAAATATACACCGAGTACTGCCTAGGTTGATAAACTACCGTTCATCAAATATTCGGTCACACTCACAGATGGGTGCTAAAGGCTCGGCAGCTTCCTTTTGTTCGCTGTCTGTCTGGGTGCCAACGGTTGTACGAGGCACAGAACACCTGCAGCAGGAAGACTACAACACAAATTGCAAGAGACTGAGTTTTCCTTACTGGCAACTGCACTCATTGTCAGCTGCAGAGGTCAGCAGCGTACAGAAAAGAAAAATGCCTGTAGCTTACAGGAGTGAAGCCTCCAAGAGGACTGGTGCAGCTAGGTGCAGCTGCTGGGCTTTTTGAGCAGCTTGATCCCGTTGGCAGCTGGTGGGACGTGTAAGAGAGGGCAGTGGTGGGTTACTTCTGTGACCTGTGTCTGATGTAAATGTGAAGCTATTAACTAGAACGAGTTTATTGGCGTTACAACAATATAAGGTCGTCATCAGGAGTTTTTAATAAAAACGACACTGTAAAATCGCTTTTTTTTATGGTAGTGGCTATTTTTTTTGGCAGAGGGAAAACTAATATCCCCGAAACTCTACTGGCAATCGCCAGTGGTACAAGCACGACGAAATGTCCCTACAGCGTGCAATTCGCGTAACGAGTGTCGAGAGAGAGAAATGTTGAAAAGAAAGGAAGCCTGCAACTTATAGCGAGTATTGATGAACCATTTATGTTGCCGAAACACACGTGTCGTTTCGAACTGAACCGAATGGAAGGGATTTAGCGAGCGACGACGACACGCGACAGGTTAGCAACGAGCGACGGACATTTTTGAGTGTCGCTTGTCGCGCCGCCCGGTTTCCAGATTTGTAAAAAAAACATGGTTCATGTCCCATGGTCGCTTGCTCCACCGCTTGTCGTGCGGTTTGCCTCGACGCACGACAGCGGATTCTCGTCGCTGTCGCTGGTCTCGTCACTCGACAAATCGACGAGATGCGATTTTTCGAGATGCGAATATTCTCCCGGCAGTTGCCACATGCTTTCAGAAAGCCAGTGGAAGGTAACTGCCGGCAGAATTTCAGGGGAATTGTTTTGCCGGCTGCCGACAGAATAGACACTGCCTTTTAGCGAAGCGTTACAAGCATTGGAAGTTTGGCTGTGCCTCACTTACCGGTGACGGAGCCGTTGCTGCTGTTGGCGTCGGCAAGAAAAGCGTTGGGACCGTCCCTGGCTTTAAAGTCGCGCGTTGGGTTTGCTCGCAGCGTGGCTCGAAGGCCTCCGGGGCGAAGTGACGAGAACACACCCTGATATTCTTCTCGCCAGGCGTGCCAGGCGTACGCCCGATCGCCTCTAGCCAGATCGCTCTCAAATGCTCGTCCGCCGGTACCCCATGTTGACTGAAATCCTCCTGTTGGTCTCGATCACGAGAACTGCAGCCTATCATCGAGCAGCGGCGTCGCTTTCGTTGAACCGGCATGTCACAAACAACACCGCGCCGACCACGCTCGGCGCCCCTTCGCAAAAAAAATGGCGGTCTTTGTTTGGTTTCGTAAGCGTCAAAACGGAAGTGAAGATTTTCTTATACTTGAAGTTTCCCAGAAGTCAAAATATTTTGTTACAAAATTAGCGCAACAAAAAAATGAAGAAAATAAATAACTTTCAAAGACCACAGAAAGCTTTCGAAAGAGCGCAAGCACCACGTGATAAATAAAGACCAGTCACGTGATAAATACAGACCACTTTTCCGCGGTGCCCGCGGGCGCCAACTACAAATTCGTTTTGCGCCGTAAATATAGCTCTAAAAATTTTTTTTCTTCGTTGTAAAATCGTTTTATGACTTCCTTTTCCCATCTAAGTCGTTTAAAAAAAATGTTTTTTTCCTTTGCATGTGTCCTTTAAGTTGCAACGGACTATAGACTCCGTGCGACGCGACTGGCCCGCCGCCGCGCGGCCGGTACGGAAGGTAGGCATTGAGAGCCCCAGAGAAAACGAAACCGAAACCACGCCCCGTACGTTGGTACGCATTGAAGTCGGAGTGGTGCGGTTGCGCTGGGTTCACAGCATGAAGTGCTGCCTGTGCTGCGTCGTTAAGTACTTCAATAGTTATGCGTCGTATCTCGTGGAGACAAAGTTTCACAGTTTTTCACCTCGCCGATGTTTTGTGGGTCAGCGACAACGATGGAGCCGTGCCATACGACGCGAGAAATTTGTTCTCCCGATCATGTCTGCCACTGCGTCGGCACGGCTGACATATTCTACACTGCCGCTTTGCGCTCTGCGTTTGTTTTCGTACCAGTAACGCCTACATGTGTCAGCGCCGATGGGACGAACTGAAATGCCATCCCACACTCGCGGGTATGCAGTGCCAATTTCGTTGGAGGAATGCCCTCCAAAGAAGTTTCGTCCCCATCGTACGTGTCGATGATATTTCCGGACAAGTATGGCACGCAATCTGTACTTCATGAAGAAAAATTCGAACGGTAAAAAAGTGACAAATATAAATCTAAAGAGAACAACAATGAAACTCGGAATCACTGTAGAATCGACGTTCGAGTATGGAAGTTTATGTGGTGTGCTTTCTTCCTTGATCAGCCTCCTTTTGGATGAGCAAACGCTGACACCCCGAGTTCTGTAGACAGCAATTTTTCTTTCTCGGCTTTAGAGCCACCTATAGCACAGTGGTTCGAACTAGAAGTACCGTCCAGTGGTCCCTTCCTACCTGTGAAGTGTGCACCTCCCACGATGAGTGGTATTATCTGAAATCCTTTGACGGTCAAAGCCAGTTCCCATTTAGTTACGCCGCCCAAACTAAATTTCCACCTGGTTTCGCTATGCCAACTCTTTTTGTTATAATAAGTGTTCTGCTAAGTGACGGTCATGTCAAAGTACCTGTGCGCCGAAAATCAGCACCTCGCACAACAGGTTATTACACAACAGCTGACCGAAAAAGCCCTTGGCGGCCAAACCGTGTGTTGGCCGACAACTTTGTTTTCTCGGCTTTGGAACCACCTTTCGTAAAGTTGTTTCAATTGGAAGTAGAGTCCACTAGTCCCTTCCTACCTCTAAAGTCTCCACCTCCCCCGACCAGTGGTATTCTCTTGACAGCCTTTTCATGGTCAAAACCGGTTCCCTTTGAGTTACGCCGCCCAAACCAAATTTTCACCTGGTTTTCCTTTTTCTTTTTTTGTATACTAAGTGCTGTGTCATGTTACTGTCAAGTACAAGCACCTGTGTACCCAAATCTGCACTTTGCACAGCCCGCTATAACACAACATTTTGGGTCCAATATTGGATATCCCGTACAGCTTTATTTCTTTATTCGTTAAAAACATAACTTTCACATTAAGCGCGAAACACATGTACGACGAAACCGTCCGATCCGGCGTGCGGACCGCCGGAATGACCTTGGGGGGCGAGAATTTTCGTAGCGTCGGAGAGCGTTGAAAACCCTCGCCTCCGACCGTCGTACTGCGTGGTCGGACGTCGGATAGGACGGTTTCGTCGTAAATGTGTTTCGCGCTTTAATGAAACTTGGCACACTTCGTGCACAAACTTAGTGAACATCTCACTCGCCTCCAATATCATTGTTCCAGCAGTCCTACGTTTACAGCGAAGAGCGAAATAAATTTCCCACTCAGAGCAAGTATGGTGGCGGCCGTCTTGTTTTTCGGAAAATCGCTCCAACTCCTTTTTTGGCCGCAACTAGAGAAATTACCCCTAATAACGATTCAAACTCAATATATAAGAAGTGGAGAACAGCTAAATGCCCTTCTTAGGTCTGCCCCAGCACTCAAACAACGTCACCCTCAACGTATCGGCTGAAAAAGCAAAAGTTTCGTCCGTGCGCGCTTCCGCCACCACAGCATGGCATGCGAAAAGGCGCCGCAGGCTGCTGAACGCGCCTCACAGTCGAACACCAGCTCCTCCGCTAGCGGCGCTGCGCGCGTTTTTCGAAGCGCCCCCTATAGTTCCCGCACGGAGTGTATACATCCTTTTTTTTAAATGCAATATTTCATTTTTGCAAGGACTACCATAATGTGGGCGGTTGAAAAATGTAAATTAGTGTTGCAAACCGTTTTTAAAAACCCCCCAAAATTGTTTTTTTTTTATAAGTACGGGAAACGACGCGTGAAGTAACGAGTAAACTAATCCGTCGTTTTTCAGCGAAGATAATTGCTAACGGTAATCTATTACCTGAGGCTCGGTACTTTGTAATTAAAATCATCTACATTTTTCCAGTAACGGGCACAAACTTGGTTCTACGGTACGAGTTCTCCGTAGATGCGATTCTACACGTTGCTCGTAAGTCACCGCATTAATGGCTTTTCTCCAGAACTAATGGTGTTCGGCTGGCGTAATTCAAGCGGTCCGCATCTCTCGACTTGCTGTCGGCGTGGAAACAAACATATTCAGGAACTCAAAGAGTCGTACTGTAAACTACTGTAAACTACTGTAAACTGTAAACTACTAACTGTAAACTGTACTGTAAACGAATGCCATTTACAACGAATGACATTTGAGCGGACAGCCAATCAGCGCGCGACACTCCGGGCGTGGCACATTCCACGCGCGACAGATTGCGAGCTGATTCGCCGATCACATGAATGTCATTCGTTGTAAATGACATTCGAGTTGCCCGTGTGGCACGGGTATATAATTCGGCTGAGCTGCACTCCAAGTTCACTTTTGAATGGGGTGCGGATACCTAAAGGCCGCTTCTTACATGCAGCGAAGCGCTGATGTAGCGCTGCTCACGTGACGTCAGCTACTTATCGTCTGTCATGAGCAACAGTTTTGACGGTGCGATACAAAACTGGAGAACGCTCCAGTCAGCACGCGTTGAGCGCGAGGTCAGCGCTACGCTTGTAGCGCTCCGCTGCATGGGAGGACCTCAGTCCAAGTTATGGTTAATCTAGGTTGATCCATGCACCCTAAGGCTCATTCACACTGACCCATACGTTAACTTACATTAGAGAGTTTTAGTAGATCGTTTTCAAAGGCCCGCTAACGCTACGGTCGCGCGCTTCAGAGCATGCATCAGAGAGGCAGCGCGAGCTTCCGCTACAAATAGCGTGACCCGAAAATACGATCTACTTAAACTCTCTATTAAGAATAAGCCACCGAAACATTCGTGTCTCGAATGTCGCGTGTCATGCTTTGCCCTTGAACTGGTAGCCTCGTTGAATATTGCCACGCTCGCCGGCGAGCGACCGCGTGCGTGGCCGAGGGGTTATCGCGCTTGACTGTCGCGCGGAAAGCCTGGGTTCGATTCCTGTTAGTGGAATGCTCTTTTGTTTATTCTTTCAACATTGCGTTCTCGGCAGTTCGAGAACATTCTCGTCTGATCGAGTTCCGAATAATCCAATCGACGAACATTCTAGGCCAATTATTCCAGAAGCCAACGCGCGTACATAAGGGGCTCCGCCTGGCGATCTGGAGAGAAGAGACGACGACGAAGTACGAGTGAGTGGATGCATTTCACACGGGCTCTGCGATTTTTCGTCGATTTCCGTAGCTTTTCGAAGTTTTCACCCCAGATTTTCGATGAATCGAGCGGTGGAGTACGCAAGGACCACGGAGGCACAAAATATTGGGCAAGTGGACCACTTCTTCGCCATTTTTCAGCTTTTCGAGATCCGCATCGCATGTGGAGCATCTAAGCCTAACGGGCGCCTCACCGCGCTAAGCCTACTGAATCGACTGAGTCCACGGCGGCCCTACCCGGGGTCAATCGGCGCTCGCCGTCGAAGAATTTAAACATGGAGGTCACTGTTGAGGGTGAGCTCATCCGACCCGAGGAGCTGGAAGTGCCAAACCAATGGTTTACCAGCCGAAAATCGAAGATTGTCCCGTCGGAAAGTATTACGCGGGAAAGTGACCAAAGCCGCGCCCCGACAAAGGCAATGGGTAGAAAGATGGCGCTGAAGTCCATAGAGCGCAGGCAGATGCGCATGCCGACTTAGGCGGCGAAGATTGTGCTCAGGCCGCGTGGAGGCCTGACGAAGCTGATCCAATATGGGACGGCCCACCTGGGCGACGTCATCAAAGCCGCAGCCGGGATCGATCCCAAGGAAGAGGGCGACGATATATTCTCGCCGAACTTGAAACAACAGTCCATTCTCGTCGGGACCACGTGCGAGAAGCGAAAGCTTAAGTACGCCTGCATCAAGCAGATAATGCTCGACGGGGAGTGTGTCGAAACCTCTGCCTACGTGGTCACCCCGGAGGATTGTGGCAAGGGGGCGGAAGATATCGCGAGTGGCGTGATGGTCAGTAGCGGAAGATATCGCTGCAGAATCGGCCGTAAGCGGCCGATTCTGCAGCGATATCTTCCGCTACTGACCATCACGCCACTCGCGATTGCGCTTCAGGTGACGGGGGTACCCGCGAAAATGTCAGGATATCAGGCGTTTCATAGCGACCGGGGCGAGAAATCGACGGTCACGACACTTGTGAAACGAAACATCGCGGTGATAGAACACGAGCTCGATTCAGGGGCGGATCCAGACCTCCATTTTGGGGGGGGCGGTTCCTCGGCGTAAAACGGGGGGGGGGGGGGGGGGGGGGGGGGAGTGTTTATATTTTTTGTGGAGTCATCGTTTTTACTAAACTCTGATAACATAATATAGATCTTGAGAGCTTTTGTATCGGTTTACCTGTAGGGGGTGAACTCTTTGAACTTTCTGTGGCTATGCACACCAAGGCACACGCTCCCGTACTTTTGACTGCATAGCCTCAGAAAGCTGGGCATCTGGCCAACGCAATGTCTCTGCTCGTGCGGAAAATCACGTGCAATTGCAAGCTTACCAAAGCTATATTCACGTGCACGCCATACGTGCCTGCTCGTATGGGGCACCAGTCAGGACGCTACACTGTAGCGTCCTGACTGTAAATTTGACCGTAAAATCTACGGTCAAATACCAGGCAGCTGATGCTGCCAAACTTGTACAGTAAAAATAACGGTGCACTGTAAATCTGGTTTACGATAAATTTAAACGGGGACCGTAGAAATCTACAATCGGCCTTCAAATTTGCGGTAAAAAAAATTTACAGCGCGCCGTTATGTTTACGGTGCAATTTAAACGACGAGAAAGGTGGTAGTATTCAGGTTCATAACATCATTGTATAGTGATGTTATGAACTCAATGATGTTATGAACCTCGACTGAACCAAGCACGTTTTGAAGGCATTCAGCAAGTTGGCCGAACATGTATTGTTTGTACAAGAAATGCCGACGTTGAAATTCATAAATGGTATTTTGAACTGTTGATACCGGCATAAGAAGCGTTCCGTTGAACTTCAGGTACAAAAAAAAAAAAAACAAGGTCGTATTTTACGGCCTTCCTTTTTTCTCCTGCAGACAGAGACATTAACACGTCGTAGTTATCATTAGGGGATTGCATCACGTTAACAGCACCGTCTTCATTAGAATCCGCACTGGTCGACCGAGAAGCGGGCCTGCAGGCGATGCGCCGTCGCCCAAGAAACCCGTCACTCGTAAATGCGCCCAGTTCAAATGTGCCGTGATCGAACTATGATTTCACACCTTCTGACAGTTGGAGCACGAACACGAAAACAAAATGCTGTCGGTGATGTGGCCTTTTAGATGTTTTAGCAAAGCCTCCCTTGTGTGGCACTCCTCTAGGCATGGTGGCAAAGTGCACTGAAAGCTTTCCAAACTCCTCGAAACAAACCAAACTTCCCTTAGGCGTACCAATGCCTATGTCTTCTCAAAATATGACACCTGAGAGCATCATACGTAACAAACTGGCGACAGCATCCTTCGTCCACACACTGAAGAATTCGAGAGCTGAAAACGTGCTCATCGAATTGCACAACCATCAAGCGTGCTTGAACAGAAACTACAAATTCTGCAAGTAAACATCTTTTAGAGTGTTGTATTTATGCCACCATTACACTATCCTTGCCAATCAAGCAGCAGATTGATAGTGAAATACCTGCCTCGAGTATCCAGTTGCCTTCCGCTCCAAATTTTCAGGTGCACAAAAATCCGGGAATGCCACAAACGAACGAGGACAAAATGGCGCGGAGACGGGTGGGAAGGCGGGAAAATGAACTGAACGTCAGCTTTTTCCACTTCTTTCCGCGTTGTGCCAACCAACGTTCCTTTCTTTTGTTTATGCTTCTAGCTAGTCGCATTGTTGCTCTACTGTTTGCTCTTAGTTCTCTTTTTTTTCCTTTTTCAGTTAAGGCAGTTACGCTCTGCGTTGGCGCGGCTGGCGCAGACAAAGAAAGGAGGTGAAGGGGCGAGAGGAGATCTCTCTGGGTTCCCGCAGCTTCCGAAAGGTCAAGAGTGGTGACCAATTAGCGAAGCGCGTCTTTTCTTTCTGTTTTCTTGCTCCATGAAGTTTTGCGTTTCCCTCTCGGTTTTTTTGCTCGTTTACGGTGCATTTCAGATAATTCCTCTTCACGGCGTACTTGTAGTTTTTATTAGCGTATAGCGCCGTAAATTTGACGGTTACTTTTTACAGTGTATGCTTTCGAAGCTAAGCGCTTGTGAGCCCGAGCATGCTGGGCGCCGATAAAAGCTGCGCACAATGCCTGGTTACTACTACTGATATGTCAAAAAACCCCTCGACCGCACGAACACTCGTGTGGGGGAAGCTCCAAAACTAATAGATTGCGTTTGTCCAAAGTGAAGTAGGGTAAGATGGGCCAAATGAGACGCGGGGCAAAAGGCGACAGTTGGAGTGAAGGCATCCAACGAAAGTTTTTGTTTAGTGCCAGCTATCACATAGACACAAGTCTCAAGCTTCACTGAGACGTGCCTTAGCCTGTTCACTTTGCGTGAGCCATAAATGACTGCCTTTGGCAAGTCCTTTCCGGAGAAAAAGAAATGCCGATTTGAGATTGCCGAGTTTACCGCCCGTCAAAGAGGTGCATAATTCCGCGCGAGATTTCGCTTAGAGAAGTACGCCCCGGTTGGCACAGACTTTCTACCAAGGTATAATTTAATTTCATTCCTAAGTTTTATTCGCTTCATGCAGACCAAATTTGAGTGTTCAGCGTACTTTTTTTTACGGAAATAATTATTCGCGTAACGGGATACGCGCGAGACAAAACGCGACAATGTAGCATTGTATGACGCGTGTGTCAATAATGTACCAGTTTCCTGGTTGTTCCTGAGTCATATTTTCCTCTCGGTGTCTAGGAGGATCAAAACGTACAAAAGTAAGACAACAGGGGCTTCATGGCGCATAAGTAACACTACGAATGCTCTTGAAAGTGAAGCAACAGCGTCACTCCCTTCGCGTTGCCGCCACACTTTTTGGCGTACCAATGGATGTGCTTCAAAAGCGAGCAAAAAGACAAAAAAATATAAAAAACAATGGCACCACAAAAAAAAAAAAAAAATGGCGAGGCGTTTGGGGGGGGGGGGGGCGATCGCCCCCACCGCCCCCCCCCCCCCCCCCCCCCCTTGGATCCGCCACTGGCTCGATTTGCGGGAGATCGAGAACGTCTTTGTCGAAATTTTAACGGGCAAAAAAACGGAACCCAGCCTCTTTTTGTTGAATATATACAGCTCGCCTAAACAAAGAAAGGTTAGGTTCAGAGCCCTGCTCCGCAAAACTCTCAAAATTAGCGGAAACCGGCCTCTAGTGGTTGTGGGGGATTTCAACGCGCATCATCAGGCCTGGGGGTACTCTCATCAGTGCCCAAAAGGTAGACAATTGTGGGAGGACATGCAAGACCAGGGGCTTTCGTTACACACTGACCCTGATAGCCCCACGCGAGTGGGCAACAGCGTTAGTGTGGATACGTCTCCAGATCTCACCCTCTCCAAGAACGTCCGCGGCCTCGAATGGCACAATTCGGAGCTAAATTTTGGGAGCGACCACTACATACTGGTATCCCTCCTCAAAGAAGGCCTTAAAACGCGCAGGGCACGCGCGTCAGCCACCGTCGAATGGGACCAGTTTAGAACAATCAGATCCAACCAGGAAGGGAAGCCCATTTGCGACATCGGGGAATGGGCGGAACAGCTAAAATCGAACGTCGGGGAGGTTACCAAAACCTTAGAAGGTGAAGACGCCCCCGAGATTGTCGATAGCCGCCTCCTGCATATGTGGGAGGCTAAGCAAAGCATGGAAAGACGTCTAAGGACACAAAAATGGAACCGCACCCTCCGGAGAAGGTTAGCGCGACACAACAAGGAAATTGAGGATTACTCCTTTAAATTATGTGAACAAAATTGGGGCAACAAATGTGACCAGATGGAAGGCGAGATGAACCTCGCTAGAACGTGGGGTATGCTCCGCCATTTGCTCGACCTGGAAAATTCGAAAACCCAATCGGGAATCAGACTCGCCAAAGCTCGACAGGCTTTTGATGGCGGCGACGACGATTTCATGCAGAAACTAATAGAAAACTACGTAGGTGAGACCCATCAAACTCCCCTTCCAGACTATGATGGTGCGCACAACGAGGCGCTTGATGCCCCCATCACTGAAGCGGAAGTTAGAGCGGAATTAGTTAGGCTCCGCGCAAAGTCTGCCCCGGGTCCTGACGGGATTACAAATAAAATGCTCAGGAACTTGGATGATACCTCGATAGGTTACCTAACGGAGTACATGCAAGAATGCTGGGACAAAGGCGAGCTGCCGCAGCAATGGAAATCGGCAAACGTCATCTTAATACGCAAGCCGGGCAAGCCTCCGCAGCTCGGGAATCTCAGGCCCATATCGCTTACCTCGTGCATAGGAAAGCTAATGGAGCACGTCATCCAGACGAGATTAATCGAATACCTGGAAAAGCAGGACCTCTTGCCGCACACAATGATCGGGTTCCGCCCTCATCTGTGCACGCAGGATATCATGCTTCAGATTAAACACGACATTGTCGACTCGCGGTCTAAGGATGCGAAGGTGATCCTAGGGCTAGACCTGACGAAAGCCTTCGACAACGTAAAGCACGAGGCGATACTTACCGGACTTAGCAATCTAAATGTGGGCACTAAAACTTTCAATTACGTGCGAAACTTCCTTTCCGGCAGGACGGCCTGCGTAAAATTTCAATCTATCGAATCTTCCATTCTTGAGCTGGGCAGCAGGGGCACGCCCCAGGGCTCGGTGTTGTCCCCCCTCCTCTTTAACGTGGCCATGTGCGCGCTCCCCGGGCAGTTGGAACGCATCGAGGGGCTACAATTCAGCCTCTACGCAGATGACATTACCTTATGGGTCAACCAGGGTAGTGACTCGGAAATTGAACAAAGGCTCCAGGCGGCGACCGACACAATCGTGAGGTACGCGGCCGAGCGAGGATTGGCTTGTTCGCCACAAAAATCGGAACTATTCGTCTACAACCCTAGGCATCTCCGGTGTAAGGCACCGTCGGATATTCTAATTCAGGTAGCGGGAGCAGAGGTCCCAAAAGTAGAACAGATACGAATTCTCGGCCTAGTTCTCCAGTCTCACGGCCACAACGGAGAGACTCTAAAGCGACTGGAGAGCCACGTGACGCAGACACTGAGCCTCATCAGGCGGGTTGCGAGCAAAGGGCGAGGATTAAAAGAAAAGAATTTAATGAGGCTGGTACAAGCTTTCATATTCAGCAGAGTTAGCTACTCTACGCCTTATCTCGACTTAAAGTCGGCAGAAAAGATGAAAATTGACGGATTAATACGTAGATGCGTCAAGCGCGCGCTGGGCCTGCCCACGTGCACATCCACGGAGCGACTTTTGGCGCTCGGGATGCACAACACGTGGGTGGAACTGGCGGAAGCGGTGCGCACATCTCAGATTGAGAGATTGTGCGCCACAAAAACGGGCAGGACTATCCTGGCTAAAGTAGGAATCAATCCGCACAGGGGCCCAATCCTGAAGGCAGAAATTAAGGAGGGAATCAGAAGCTGGCTAACCATCCCCCCTTTACCTAAGAATATGCATCCCGAGCATAATAAGATCAGAAGAGAGAAGAGAGCAGAGGCCATTAGTCTCCGGTATAGGGAGCTGCCCTCGGAGCAGGTAGCGTATGTGGACGCCGCTTGTGGCCACGACGGACGAGCGGTAGCCGCGGTAGTCGATGGCCGCGGCTACCGCTCGATCGATGCACATGTGGGAGGCTCACACGTCCCTACTGGGCAGGTGGAAGACGGGCAAAAACAATAGGAAGCTCAGACTCCGCATTTCCAGGTTGGAAAGGGAGATTGAAGATCACGCCAATGAACTCAACCGGCAACAGTGGTGGCAGATATGTGACGGAATAAACGGGCAACTGGGAAATAAGAAATCGTGGTTTCTGCTGCGGCACCTCCTAGACCCGACTACGACCAAATCCGCGGCTCGGACACGCCTGAACCAGATAGTACATCAGTACGATGGGACGGGTGAAGAACTACTTGAGGACTTGAAAGGTAGATACATTAACACGACACAAGATGGGACTAGAGCCCCCGGGTACACTGGAATGGAGAATGAGACACTAGATGCGGACATCAAGGGCACGGAAGTGATGGCTGCGATGGAGAGACTCCGGACGACATCGGCTGCGGGGCCGGACGGAATAAATAACAAAATCCTTAGAAATCTGGATGACAACTCGGTCCAGGCTTTAACAGACTATATGAATAAGTGCTGGAAGGGAGGGAACATCCCGCCGGCATGGAAACATGCCAAAGTAACTTTCATACCAAAGCCTGGCAAGAAGTTGGACATCGAGAACCTCCGACCTATCTCCCTCACGTCGTGCCTGGGTAAGCTCATGGAGCACGTAATTCTCACGCGTTTACAGAACCACGTAGAAACCCATCGCCTCATGCCATACACGATGATCGGTTTTAGGCCGCACCTGTCCACGCAGGACGTTATGCTACAGCTTTCTAAGGAAATCGTAGACCCGGGAAACGGCCACGGTACGCGGGCCATCCTGGGGTTGGATTTGAAGAAGGCATTTGATAACGTCTCGCATGAGGCGATACTCTGCAACCTCTCGGAACTAAACGTAGGGCGCCATACATACGACTACATAAGGGATTTTTTGTCTAACAGGACTGCTCAACTCACCATAGGGGATCTGAAGTCGGCACACATACCACTGGGAAATAGGAGTACGCCACAGGGGTCGGTGTTATCCCCTTTTCTATTCAACACCGCGCTGATCACGCTCCCTAGGAAGCTTAACGGCATAGAGGGTACTAGACACACACTATATGCTGATGACGTCACGATTTGGACGAGTCAGGGATCAGACGGGCAAATCGAGACGGCTCTACAAGAGGCGGCGGACATCGTAGACGCCCACGCCCGTTGGGCAGGACTGGAATGCTCCCCACAAAAGTCGGAATTGCTAGTTATCCGTAATAACGGAAGGGCCTGCAAAACGAAGCCGAACAGGATACAGTTGAAAATTCAGGGAAACGAAATTCCGGAAGTAGACACAATGCGAGTGCTTGGGATGTACATACAATCCAACAGATGCAACAAGGTAACGCTGGACAGGTTGACGACATCGGTCCAGCAAACTATACGGCTCATTAAGCGCGTGGCGACTAGGCGACAGGGCATGAAAGAGCGCGATGCATGTCGGCTTGTTCAGGCGTTTGTAATCAGTCGGATCGTGTACGCCACTCCTTACCTAGACCTCAAGAAGGCCGAGAGTGAAAAGCTGAATTGTTTGATAAGGCAGGCGTACAAGGCGGCTCTTGGTCTCCCCAGGAACGCGTCCACCGTGAGACTTCTATCTCTCGGGGTTCACAACACTCTTGAAGAGCTCATTGAGGCACATCTCACATCGCAAGAGCGGCGGCTCAGGCAGACTGAGACGGGGCTCTGCATCCTGAGAAGCTTAGGCATGAGGAGTGGAGATCCTTCAAGCCAGATGACTTTACCGGTAGAGATGCGCGAAATCATTCGTGTCAAACCTCTCCCCAAGAACATGCAAGCGGGTCGTCACGAAGGCCGGAGGAGGGCCAGGGCGAAGACGTTAAGCAAAAAGTATCAAGGGGACGATAGTGCCGTGTACGTTGATGCGGCAGAATACAAGCTTACTACAGGCCAACATGCTTTCGCTGTGAGTGCGGTGAGCATCTCGCGCAGGGTAGCGGCCACGGTGATCACGGGCCGAGTGGAAGAGGCCGAAGAGGCCGCAATAGCACTAGGGATTGTTCAAAAGAGCACCAACACCATTCTAAGTGATTCCAAAACGGCCCTTCGCAATTTCTCGAGGGGACGTATCTCCACCACAGCATACAAAATTCTTAGCACGATGCCAAACGATAGGAAGGAAGTGGATCTGGTATGGGTCCCGGCCCACGTGGGCGTCCCGGGGAACGAGTCCGCTCACCAATATGCTCGAGGTTTTGTCAGCCGAGCAGGTGATGGGGACTTGGACGTCGGGGCCCCACGAGGTGAGGCACTGGATACGTATCAGGCCATAACCAACTATTACAGGGAGCTTAGAATGAGCCTGCCTCCTCCGCACGTTTCGCTCAGCCGAGAACAGGCTACCACGTGGCGGCGGCTGCAAACGCGGTCGCAGCCAAACCCGTGGACATACGCCAATATCTTTCCCGATCTAGTAAACCCGTACTGTCAACTATGCGGCGAGCCTGCCACCTTAGACCACATAATCTGGGACTGCGCGAAGGATCCGCCTCCGGCAGATCTAGTTTCATCTCCCTCACTTGAGCAATGGGAAGCTGTGCTGGCCAGCCCGGACCTGGACGTCCAGTCCCGGGCCTTGGCAAGAGCGCAAGAGGTCGCCGACAGACTTCAACTGCCGACCATGTGGAGCAGCTGAAGGAACCGAAGAAGGTCACCATCTGACTGACAAATAAAGTTTTCTCTCTCTCTCTCTCTCTGCCGTTATGGCAGTCTCCTTAAGGACGCGCTCCGCTGCAGTGGCGGAGGAAGTTGCGGTAGCATTGGCTTGCGTCGGCACGGAAGCAAATTTCATCATAAGCGACAGTAAAACTGCCATCCAAAAATTTTAGTGCAGGCAGAATTTCGCCTGCGGCGGCGAAGATTCTCGATCAGCGACAAATTGCGAGGAAAATTACGTTGATCTGGACACCGGCACATGCCTCCGTCCCCGGCAACGAGGCGGCTCACGAGCTAGATCGAGGTTTATACCACCGGGCTGGTGAGGACCCCCTCTGGCAAGGGAGCGGTGAACGCATGGTAAAATATGGGGAAATTACTCAACATTACAGATTGGAACGTAGGCTGGTACCCCCACCAGACCCGTCATTAAATAATACGCAGGCAGTCGCGTGGCGACGACTCCAAACATACACGTACCCACACCCAATCCTGGTGAACCATATGTTCCCGGATATAAGATCAGACGAGTGTACACACTGCGGGTTGAGAGGGTCCCTCGACCATACAATCTGGGAATGCTCAAATTCTCCTGGGAGGGCGCTAAATATCGCTTCTAAAGAATCCTGGGAGACCCTGCTTCGCAGTTCGGACCCTGAGCTCCAGCTCCGCCTCGTCCGACTGGCTGAAGAGGCCGCCGGGACACAAGACCTCCTGGCCAGCATCTAAAGCGGTGCCTCCTGCCTCCCCGGCCTGGTGCCGAGGGCTCTGGGCCTGTTGTCTGTGTACATTACGATTTCGCAGGTCTGCTCCGAGGTCGTCCACCCCTCTTGACCAACCCACTGCGGCCGAGATGGCGATGTCTTTGGGACTTCCCCAGCTGGTCTCCGCTGGAGGGCGGCGGTCGTTGGCCTGTCGGTGCTGCCTTCTTCGCGACCTCCTCACTGCCCACCACTGCAGCCAGCTCGTACCGCGACACCTGGGTCCAGCTGCATCAGCATGGTACCTGTGATGCTCTGCGGGGCTGTGACGGTGACTGTCAAGTGCTTGGGACTTGAACGTTCCTTTTCTTCTGCCTTGGTGCATGAGCTCTTGACGGCGGACACTGTGAAGATGCGCGCTGGGTGTCGCGTGTATTTGTTGGGGATACACATAGAGATATTTTATTGAATGAGAGCAGGTGGGCCTCCTTTATTCTTTATTGAGACCCACCTATCCTTTTAAGGAAGGGGGAAGTGGGGATTCCTGTGATCTCCATTCCCCGATGGCTGCGATAACGGCCACGGGTCGGAACACTCGGCCTCCTTCGCCGTGAGCTCCGACCTGTTCGTGAAGCGGATGGTCCCCTGTCTTGGAGGGCCCTCCCCTCACTCTCTCTCGGGGGGACCTCTTTCCGTTCCCCCACTCGGATGCATATCACTGCTGACAGGCGAGGAGCTTTGGCCTTTTGTTTTCCCGCTTTCGGGAAACGGACTCGTCCGATGACCGCGCTCCGAGCTGCGGTGCGCTAAGATACTCGGCCACGGATCAACCCCCCCCCCCCCCTTTCCCTCTTCCGGGCCGAAATCGGTTTCGCAGAGGAACTGCAAAATTTTCCTGCCGTCTAGAGAATGGCTTTGAACAGCTCCACCGAGAATAATCAAAGCCTGTGCATCAGAATTTTGACGTCATCGCAGTGAGATCGAGCGCAGACAGAGATTGGACACGAGCGCGGAGTCACAATTCGGCTGGAAATCGTGGCCAGTCAACGCGTCGAAAGATACCCAGCGTCTCTCCCTAACCCAATTATTGAGTTGACGCCCGTCGAACGTAACGACGTACCGTTGAAAGATAGGAGCGCGTTCGCAGGCTTGTCGGAACCGATGCATGTATGACGTAGTAATGCCGTGAAAACGCGCAATACTTTTACGCCGCACGCCTCTCACTTTCAAAACCGTCGATGCAGTGAACAACGGCAGCGAGCTATCCCGGCAGAATGACCGAGCCGAGAGCCACTAAATGAGCAACGCTTAGTGTCGGCACTTTGTTCCCCTATATTGTTGTGGGCGCCGCCATCTTGCTGCTTATACAGATCAGAGGCAACTGCCGATCGTCATGATTCAAACGTGCGACTTCCTCAGCATTAGCTTCGGTTTTAGGAAGCGCATGTAATATAGATTTGCTCTGTTGTGAACGGCTTAAACATTTGTGGAGGACGGAAAAGCTTTTCCTGTGATTTCAGACAAAGCTTCAGATAACTGGCAACCATGATTTTAAGCACTAAGATGGAGCTTAAAATTAGGGATGTCGCGAACCACCCTAGGTTCGATTTCGAAAGGTTTCGATATTTGCGAAGCGAACTAAGGTTCGAGTTCGAAAAATTTCGATATTTTCGTACCGACCGAGGTTCGATTTCGAAAAATTCGCACCTTTTTTCCACAGCGGAGCTTCGAATTCGAAAATTTCGAAGCTTTCACGGTTTCTAAAATTTCGAATTCGAATATTTCGAATATTTTTTTACTTCAGGTTCGATAAATTCGAAGATTTCGAAATTCTTTGTAAAAAAAATTCGAAAACTTCGAACGCTTCGAATTTTTATAGACATGAAGTTCGAACAATTCGAAGAATTCGAATTTCTTTTGGCTTAAAGTTCGAAAAGTTCGAAAGTTTCGATTCTCTTTTAACGCTACATTCAAAAAAAAAAAAAAAAAACTTCGAAGATTTTGAATTTTTTTCTAATCCAAGTTTTCAAAGTTTGAAGTCCGATTTTCAAGTTTTTCTACAGTTTCAGTTTCAAATTACGTTTTCACGACTCACTTGTTTTCACAAAATCAAGTTTAGAAAAGTTAGGGTGTGATATCTAGATTCTGCGAAGTTGGTGAGGCAATTAAATGAGACGACGAGTGTCCCGGACGTGCTAGAATATTTGCCAGTGCAGAATTGTGACCGCCAGCCCCCCGGGGGGGGAAGGGGAGGGGGGGGGTCTTTAACACGCAGTAGTGATTGCACGAACACACTGTTTTACGAGACTCATCCAGTTCGAAACGGCCAAGGGCGAGCAGGAGGTTGAGGCTCAGAAAAACCTTGAAGCGACCTGGCAAACTACCTCGCCACCCCTTGCACGCTGGTAGCAATCCGATCCGGTGAAGTTTATAATTGTCCTGGAGGTTTATTTTCTGGGACGGAGGAATCGCCTCGCAAAAAGCACAAAAGCCGACACAACTCGAGGTCGAGGAGCGTTCTACCATACAAGTGGCGTCGGAAGAGGAAAAACGGGGGGGAAAGAGGGTAGCGGGGGGGGGGGGGGGGGGGGGGGGCTTCAGCCTCTTTCTCCCCTTTGCAGGTATTTCGGACTGTTAAAGAAAACAATACGGGGAAAGAGGGCGTGGTCGAGCTTATTTTAATCTGAAATTATTTATGAACACTGCATAAAAGGTTGCGTAGATGGTCACTGTTAGAAACTCGTTGTCAGAAGGCACTGCTCGTCACATGCTTAGTGGTTCGGAAGTTCAAAGCTGTCTTTGCGACCTAAACACCTGTGCCGATAGTAAAAAAAAAAAAAAAAAGAATAAATGCGGGAATAAAAAGCAAGAGAAAAAAAAAACTATCAAGAATTCGTCGGAAGTGTTCTATTCGTGCATATTCAGAGGTTCAGAACTTCGAAACAAGTTTCTTTTACCAAAATGTGTACAGGCTAAAAGAAACACGTCCCAGGAACGTGAAGCGAAAAAAAAAGAAAGTTTTCTTTTAATGACGTGCTGAACTTGAACACTACTAGAAATCTTCTGCAATGAGTTAATTTATTCCTTAACGTGAACGAACAATAAATATATTATTTTGTATTCTGCATATGGCAATGATATGTACTGTCTGTGGTGCTAATTTAAATGCGATACCTCAAACAACTTAGACGAAAATAAATATCAAGTTTAGGTCATAATTGCATGCAGATACATGTTTGGACATTTCTTCGAAACTCACGTTGAATAACAATAATCACATCTTAAGACGGCACTTACCTAGGCTATACATAGATCATTCTTAAAAAAGTATAACATATCTACCATAAATAGCTCCGGCTGCAGCGTGCTTCAAATCTGGCACAAACGATAATCGTCAAAAACCCGTCGTCCGTCCTCGCCCCTTCGGGGATTTATTTCTTTAAACCTAAGCATGCCAGAACATTGAAATAAATGACATTGTCTTTCGCAAGGAACGCAGGACCGCGTGTAAAAGTTCGAGAAAAAAAAAATTACGAATGTACCCCCTCCTTGAAATCAAATGAAACCGGCCGCCGGTCTTTCGAAGTTCGACGAACGTCGAACTTTTACCCTAAAAGTTCGAAGTTCGTCGAACTTCTGACTTTTCAGAATTCGAAAGTTCGAAACTTTTCGATTTTCTTGATAAATAAGTTCGAAAGTTCGAAATTTATCGAATTTTTTGGTCAGTCAAGTTCGAAAGTTCGACAAGCATCGAACCTTGCAGCGCAATAAGTTCGAAAGTTCGAAAAAGATCGAATTTTTTAGCGTAATAAGTTCGACGGTTCGAAAAGCGTCGAACTTCTTAGCTTAACAAGTTCGAAAATTCGACCTCCGTCGAATTTTACGATATAGACAATTCGAAAAATCGAAATCTTTCGAACCTTTCGAACCGCTTGATTCGATCATCGAAACTTCGATTCGAAAAAAGTTCGCGGCATCCCTACTTAAAATCATGAATATGGAAAGGAGTCGTGGTGCCGGGCTTGCCTTTTGGCAATGCGGTATTATGCAAGAAATTTGAGGTCCAGTTGGAGCTAGGGTGACCACCTTCCTGCTAGCGAAATGCGGGACATGCAGGGCAGGGGAGGGGGGGGGGGAGGAGAGGGGACGCATAGAGAAAATTTATTTACACGCACTCAACGAAACGAGGCTCTGTTAACTCATTTGTTACCCTGCACCGTTGACACACCTGCTAATTGTATTGCAGCAAGTAAGCTAAAATAATTTCCACTCCCGGTGATATATTTTATTTAATGCCAAACATGTTATAAAATGTGTCGAAGTTGAAAACAGAACAATTGACTGTATCAGAACTCAATGCATCAAATGGAAATAAGAAACTAAATTTTTTTCGGGTTTTTGTTTCCTGTCTACGCTTACTTTTATCAACATGCTCCTAGACAAATTTTTAACATTATGTCCTTTTTCGACCAATGCAAATGTGGTGGTCTTCACTAAAAAAAGAAATCCCCAGCAACCCTTTCACACATTTAAACTCGGCGAGCAAGTTTTCTTACAATATTTTGCCACCAAAGGGAGAGGCACAACGGCGCATGCGCGTCGGGTCTCCTGTAAGAACGACGGTCACTTCCCGCAAAGGTAGGATAGAAAATGGCGTACCATTTCGATTCAGACGATTTCCAGCTACCTCCGCGTTCCCCAGTGCCCCGTTGTTTGGCAGAACCATGAATTGCGGAGTGAATATCACGACAGTGTGAAATGCGGGACATTTTAAAGATTTTTTTTTAATTTCTCGCGGGACACGGGACACGAGCCCTCAATGCGGGACAGTCCCGCGAGTCGCGGGACGGGTGGTCACCCTAGTTGGAGCTGGAGACCCGGCAGAGGAGCGTGGGCAGACTGGCACTGGGGGCGCATGGGAATGCACCCAATGAAGGAGTGCAGGGAGACATGGGCTGGGCATCTTTTGAGGCTAGAGAGGCGATCTGCAAGTTGAAATTCGAACAAAGACTGGACACAATTGAGGACACACGATAGGCGAGAAAGGTATATAAGCATCAGTACATGACAAGTTTGAACACTAAATAAACAAACCGAACCCGAAAACTAAAATTCAAATACCAACAGTCTAGTGCGAGGGCAGAACAGACTACCTCTGTGAAAAATGAAGTAAAAGAAGCAGAAAGGAAGATGTGGGAGGAAAGAATGCAGGAAAAATCAGTCTTAACTATGTATGGGGGAAGAAAACAGGAAATAAGGAAGGGACATTGGTATGCTAGTTCACGGGGGAGCTCGTTGTTATTCGAGGCTAGAACAGGACTATTGAGGACTAGGACATATAGGAAAAAGTATGAGGAAATTGATATGCGGTGTGCTGTATGCCAAAGGGAAGACGAGACGATAATACATGTGATGTTGGAAGTGCACATGGCTAGCTTTCGCCCTCCTGGAGGGGGCGACGGATTTAGCCGGAGCACGAGAATGGAAAAATGGATGATAAGTGCATTTTAATAACAGAGGAGATTTGAAGACTGGTGAAAATTATCTAGGGGGAATTGAATGACGTACAATTAACTGGCACAGCTGGGGGGGATAGGCGGGACAGGGGAAAATTGAGACCCCTCCCGCGTGGCTCCGGGCCAAAGTCTCCACCCATGTCTTTCAGTGGGCCCAGTGCCGGGGTAACGCCGACTAGGTTTGACCAGAAGATAAGTGGCGACTCCCCCGCCGGGGGGAAAGGACGGAAATAAAGTTCTTAGTCTTTTTTTTCCCCCCGATCCCCCAAAGGTCATTTTGGTGATATCCCGCACCACCTGGTTATAGTTACAAAATTGCAAAGAGTATAGCCACTAAATGAGCTACGCTTAGATCGGCTAGTGGGTGCGCTACATTTGTGCTTTGTGCAGAGCAGACGCAGCTGTCGATGGTCACAATATAAAAGTGCGACTTCCTTAGCTAGTGTGTTAGGAAGCTCATGTTATATTGTTTTGCTGTGTCGCGAACTGTTTTATTATTTCTGGAGGACGGAAAAGCATTTCCTGCAACTCCAGAGAAAGCTTCAGATAACTGGCAACCATGATTTTAAGCGCCAGGATGGCTGAAGTGTCGTTACTCCAAACGTAGCTTATATAGCAGCTCTAGCAGACGGTAAGCAAACTGGCGAAGGAAAAAAAAAAAGCCTACTTTGGGTTCGTAATTTTTAGGCTAGGTAGCGCAAGCTACAGCCCGATATAATGGGTACAGCCGTAAGCATCCATGCATACGATGGGTAAGTGTCGCTACTCTGAAACGTAGTTTATTTAGCGACTATTAAAGGATGTCCAAACCAACGTTATTACAACCAACTCAGTTCTGGAACTCCGCTCCGGAGAGGGTTCCTTTGCGTGGTGCTTGTTAGAGGGCGCGTGCTCCGCATTAATACTCGCTATCATCATCATTGACGGCGCGCTTGTGGCCGTTGCATCTGGCCTACTGAGCTTACGGATGTTCGTGGCGCTTTTTCTGACAATAGCAGACTACGAAAAAGCTCCAGGTAGGCAGAGAATCAGGCGTGCTGAACTTAGCTCGTCCATCAAATCAGCGTGCGCACGATAATAACGGCGACAGAACGAAAGCAATGCCCCCAACGCAATCGAAGCGTTCGTTTACTTACGCTCGTATTGCTGTGCTGCGATCACGGCTAGCAATGGAATTGCCTTGGTAAGACGGCACATCTACTATTACAGTGTGTACAAACTTGCCCCGATTGTAGCCACCAGATTGTGGCGCCAACGAATTTGGGTTGTTCGAAACGCTTCGCGCTGTCAGCACAGCTAAGGCGGCGGCGTTTTGAAATAATACAAAGCGTATGCCATCGTGGTCCTACCGCTTATCACGCTCAAGTTGTAGTTTTACTGGCGAAAGGGCGAAAACTAACCGTAAACCATGCTGGTCGCCGAGGAGTCGGGTTGGGACTCGCAAACAGTTGGAGCGGTTGGCAGCCGCGGTATGGTGCCTGGAACGCGTCTCCGACTGGTGTGTTTACCGCGGCCAAAAAAGTGGTCCCTCGATTTCCGCCTGATGACGTCATAAAAGTGTCATGCTGTCGCCGGTCGCGACCCTGGCGGCGATCCAACAGTTGTGGTAAATGTAGCAGACGCCTGTTCTGCTGCAGGTCGCTTTTCTCTGTGACAGTTTACGGAAGCTAGAGCAGCCGGAAGTTGGGACGCCTAAAGCGGCGCCGTGACGACAGCGACACTCGCGTTCGCTCGTGCTTTTCGCCAGCATTTCAACGGCCAACCGCCAGGATCGCGACAGGCAACAGCATGACACTCGCGTCATTTGTTGCCACCTTGGGACCACTTTTGATGTATGGACGGGATAGGGCGCTAAACACACCAGTCGAAGACGCGATCGAGGCACCATAGCCGCGGAGCAGTAGCAGACGAAAATGCGCGGATTAATTCGCCGGCAGCGCCACCTCGCCGCAAAAGAATCGGACACGGTTTCGGACTCCCCAATGTACGGCGTCTATGGAAAGTTCCACAACTGAGTTGATATAGTAACGTTGGTCAAAACAGGAGATTACAAAACTCATCGGGCGCCACGACTCCGAAAAATCGTCCGGCGCTCCGCTTCCGGCCGTTTTCCTTTGCCGGGGGAAAACTTCCCCCGTCAAATCTCCCCTTCGCTTCCTCCACGGCGGCCTCGCTCTTCTCATCAAGTGGGTGCGGAGAGCCACTCACACACTCTCTTGGCTGTCGGACAATCGCTCAAGGCCTCCGCCGTATTTCAGGTCCCGAAAACGGGAACGAAAATGACCATGAAGGTGTCCTTCCCTTTCCCTGCGAGAAGTAAAACGCACTCATCGACGCAAAAATGTGAGTGGCTCTCCGGATCCACATGATGAGCAGATCAAGGCCGCCGTGGAGGGCACGGGCGAGATTTGACGGGGCGAAATTTCCCCCGGCAAAAAGAACGGCCGGAAGCGGAGCGCCGAACGATTTGTCGGAGTCATGTGGCCTGACGATCTCTGTACTGTCCTGTTTGGACACCCCTTAAAGCGGTACTTCGGCGATTTCTCGAGCTACCTCAACTAACTGTACTTTCTGACTCCCCGGCATTTACCCTTTCCGGTATGCTATTTAGCATCGCGAAATTCATAATGGCTATTGCGAAATCGGTAAATGAAAATGTTGCAAAAACCAACATTCAAATATACCCGGACTTTTCAGTGCCGTGACGTCAGTGGCGGGCTAGCTTGCCAGTCGAGCGAGCAGTCTAAAAAAAGAATATGCCAATCATTTGTCCCGCGCTGGAGCGCGGGAACTGGAGCGAGCTTTCACAGCATTTATTTGACACCATGAAACTGCTTCGAATCTGTTGGGAACCAACTCTACAGTCCAAAGAGTGATCCCCTGCACCTCCACTGACGTAACTTTTTCGTTGTTGCCAGTAGAGACTATCAGTTCCAAAAAACGGTGAGGACCAATATTGTAAATTCAATAACTTCGTGAAAAAAAATTATTTTGACCTAATATTTGGGATACTATTTTGGCGATGTTGTTTTGCGAGTTTAGCAAAATTTCAAGCAAATCGGGAACCATGAAGAAATCGCCGGAGTACCCCTTTAACCCAGCCAATCCAGCCTAGCTTTTATGGCACAAAAAAAAAAAGTGAAGAGCGCACGTACACAGCTTTGAGCAGGGCTCAAGTTGTTCTGCTTGAGTGCACAAACGCCAATACCTTTGGCCATAACCTCTTACATAAACAACATAGCCACAGAAAGTGGTGTCAAGAAAACTGCACGCGGCATGCACCGCTTGCTTGACACCGGACGCAGCCGCGAGATTTCATTGCAGTCTAGAGAATGGGTCTGAGACGGTGGAAGAAACATGTAGGTGATGACTCTCTGTCCGACGCGGCGACCACATTATGTTAGGCACACCGAGCGCTTCACTCGCACGGGGATAGATGGCACCCAAGCATCGGGTCCCTCCCAAACCGACTGCTCCGGTTGTTTCTCCCAGCGGTGGTCCCGCATTCCCTAGGTCAGCGCTTGATGTTGTACTCACGGTGGAGGGAACACATTTAGGTAACGATCCTCTGTCCGACGCGGGGGCCACATTATGTTCGGCGCACCTAACATTTCACTCGCACGGGGATAGATGCCACCCAAGCATCGGGTCCCTCCCAAACCGACCGCTCAGATTGTTTCTCCCAGCGGTGGTCCCGCATTCCCTCGCTCACTGCTTCATGTTGTACTCACGGTGGAAGAAACACATTTAGGTAACGATTCTCTGTCCGACACGGGGGCCACATTATGTTCGGTGCACCGAGCATTTAACTTGCACGGGAATAGATGGCACCCAAGCATCGGGTCCCTCCCAAACCGACTGCTCCGTTTGTTTCTCCCAGCAGTGGCCCCGCATTCCCTCCCTCACCGCTTCATGTTGTACTAACGGTGGAAAGAACACATTTAGGTAACGATTCTCTGTCCGACACGGGGGCCACATTAAGTTCGGTGCACCGAGCATTTAACTTGCACGGGAATAGATGGCACCCAAGCATCGGGTCCCTCCCAAACCGACTGCTCCGGTTGTTTCTCCCAGCGGTGGCCCCGCATTCCCTCCCTCACCGCTTCATGTTGTACTAACGGTGGAAAGAACACATTTAGGTAACGATTCTCTGTCCGACACGGGGGCCACATTATGTTCGGTGCACCGAGCATTTAACTTGCACGGGAATAGATGGCACCCAAGCATCGGGTCCCTCCCAAACCGACTGCTCCGGTTGTTTCTCCCAGCGGTGGCCCCGCATTCCCTCTCTCACCGCTTCATGTTGTACTAACGGTGGAAAGAACACATTTAGGTAACGATTCTCTGTCCGACGCGGGGGCCACATTATGTTCGGTGCACCGAGCATTTAACTTGCACGGGAATAGATGGCACCCAAGCATCGGGTCCCTCCCAAACCGACTGCTCCGGTTGTTTCTCCCAGCAGTGGCCCCGCATTCCCTCCCTCACCGCTTCATGTTGTACTAACGGTGGAAAGAACACATTTAGGTAACGATTCTCTGTCCGACACGGGGGCCACATTATGTTCGGTGCACCGAGTATTTCACTCGCACGGGAATAGATGGCACCCAAGCATCGGGTCCCTCCCAAACCGACTGCTCCGGTTGTTTCTCCCAGCAGTGGCCCCGCATTCCCTCCCTCACCGCTTCATGTTGTACTAACGGTGGAAAGAACACATTTAGGTAACGATTCTCTGTCCGACACGGGGGCCACATTATGTTCGGTGCACCGAGTATTTCACTCGCACGGGAATAGATGGCACCCAAGCATCGGGTCCCTCCCAAACCGACTGCTCCGGTTGTTTCTCCCAGCAGTGGCCCCGCATTCCCTCCCTCACCGCTTCATGTTGTACTAACGGTGGAAAGAACACATTTAGGTAACGATTCTCTGTCCGACACGGGGGCCACATTATGTTCGGTGCACCGAGTATTTCACTCGCACGGGAATAGATGGCACCCAAGCATCGGGTCCCTCCCAAACCGACTGCTCCGGTTGTTTCTCCCAGCAGTGGCCCCGCATTCCCTCGCTCACCGCTTCATGTTGTACTCACGGTGGAAGAAACACATTTAGGTAACGATTCTCTGTCCGACGCGGGGGCCACATTATGTTCGGTGCACCGAGTATTTCACTCGCACGGGAATAGATGGCACCCAAGCATCGGGTCCCTCCCAAACCGACTGCGCCGGTTGTTTCTCCCAGCGGTGGCCCCGCATTCCCTCCCTCACCGCTTCATGTTGTACTAACGGTGGAAAGAACACATTTAGGTAACGATTCTCTGTCCGACGCGGGGGCCACATTATGTTCGGTGCACCGAGCATTTAACTTGCACGGGAATAGATGGCACCCAAGCATCGGGTCCCTCCCAAACCGACTGCTCCGGTTGTTTCTCCCAGCGGTGGCCCCGCATTCCCTCCCTCACCGCTTCATGTTGTACTAACGGTGGAAAGAACACATTTAGGTAACGATTCTCTGTCCGACGCGGGGGCCACATTATGTTCGGTGCACCGAGTATTTCACTCGCACGGGAATAGATGGCACCCAAGCATCGGGTCCCTCCCAAACCGACTGCTCCGGTTGTTTCTCCCAGCGGTGGCCCCGCATTCCCTCCCTCACCGCTTCATGTTGTACTAACGGTGGAAAGAACACATTTAGGTAACGATTCTCTGTCCGACGAGGGGGCCACATTATGTTCGGTGCACCGAGCATTTAACTTGCACGGGAATAGATGGCACCCAAGCATCGGGTCCCTCCCAAACCGACTGCTCCGGTTGTTTCTCCCAGCGGTGGCCCCGCATTCCCTCCCTCACCGCTTCATGTTGTACTAACGGTGGAAAGAACACATTTAGGTAACGATTCTCTGTCCGACGCGGGGGCCACATTATGTTCGGTGCACCGAGTATTTCACTCGCACGGGAATAGATGGCACCCAAGCATCGGGTCCCTCCCAAACCGACTGCTCCGGTTGTTTCTCCCAGCGGTGGCCCCGCAATCCCTCCCTCACCGCTTCATGTTGTACTCACGGTGGAAGAAACACATTTAGGTAACGATTCTCTGTCCGACGCGGGGGCCACATTATGTTCGGTGCACCGAGCATTTAACTCGCACGGGAATAGATGGCACCCAAGCATCGGGTCCCTCCCAAACCGACTGCTCCGGTTGTTTCTCCCAGCAGTGGCCCCGCATTCCCTCCCTCACCGCTTCATGTTGTACTAACGGTGGAAAGAACACATTTAGGTAACAATTCTCTGTCCGACGCGGGGGCCACATTATGTTCGGTGCACCGAGCATTTAACTTGCACGGGAATAGATGGCACCCAAGCATCGGGTCCCTCCCAAACCGACTGCTCCGGTTGTTTCTCCCAGCAGTGGCCCCGCATTCCCTCCCTCACCGCTTCATGTTGTACTAACGGTGGAAAGAACACATTTAGGTAACCATTCTCTGTCCGACGCGGGGGCCACATTATGTTCGGTGCACCGAGCATTTAACTCGCACGGGAATAGATGGCACCCAAGCATCGGGTCCCTCCCAAACCGACTGCTCCGGTTGTTTCTCCCAGCGGTGGCCCTGCATTCCCTCGCTCACCGCTTCATGTTGTACTCACGGTGGAAGAAACACATTTAGGTAACGATTCTCTGTCCGACGCGGGGGCCACATTATGTTCGGTGCACCGAGCATTTAACTTGCACGGGAATAGATGGCACCCAAGCATCGGGTCCCTCCCAAACCGACTGCTCCGGTTGTTTCTCCCAGCGGTGGCCCTGCATTCCCTCGCTCACCGCTTCATGTTGTACTCACGTGGAAGAAACACATTTAGATAACGATTCTCTGTCCTACGCGGGGGCCACATTATGTTCGGTGCACCGAGTATTTCACTCGCACGGGAATAGATGGCACCCAAGCATCGGGTCCCTCCCAAACCGACTGCTCCGGTTGTTTCTCCCAGCGGTGGCCCTGCATTCCCTCGCTCACCGCTTCATGTTGTACTCACAGTGGAAGAAACACATTTAGGTAACCATTCTCTGTCCGACGCGGGGGCCACATTATGTTCGGTGCACCGAGCATTTAACTCGCACGGGAATAGATGGCACCCAAGCATCGGGTCCCTCCCAAACCGACTGCTCCGGTTGTTTCTCCCAGCGGTGGCCCTGCATTCCCTCGCTCACCGCTTCATGTTGTACTCACGGTGGAAGAAACACATTTAGGTAACGATTCTCCGTCCGACGCGGGGGCCACATTATGTTCGGTGCACCGAGCATTTCACTCGCACGGGAATAGATGGCACCCAAGCATCGGGTCCCTCCCAAACCGACTGCTCCGGTTGTTTCTCCCAGCGGTGGCCCTGCATTCCCTCGCTCACCGCTTCATGTTGTACTCACGGTGGAAGAAACACATTTAGGTAACGATTCTCTGTCCGACGCGGGGGCCACATTATGTTCGGTGCACCGAGCATTTCACTCGCACGGGAATAGATGGCACCCAAGCATCGGGTCCCTCCCAAACCGACTGCTCCGGTTGTTTCTCCCAGCGGTGGCCCTGCATTCCCTCGCTCACCGCTTCATGTTGTACTCACGGTGGAAGAAACACATTTAGGTAACGATTCTCTGTCCGACGCGGGGGCCACATTATGTTCGGTGCACCGAGCATTTCACTCGCACGGGAATAGATTGCACCCAAGCATCGGGTCCCTCCCAAACCGACTGCTCCGGTTGTTTCTCCCAGCGGTGGCCCTGCATTCCCTCGCTCACCGCTTCATGTTGTACTCACGGTGGAAGAAACACATTTAGGTAACGATTCTCTGTCCGACGCGGGGGCCACATTATGTTCGGTGCACCGAGCATTTCACTCGCACGGGAATAGATGGCACCCAAGCATCGGGTCCCTCCCAAACCGACTGCTCCGGTTGTTTCTCCCAGCGGTGGCCCTGCATTCCCTCGCTCACCGCTTCATGTTGTACTCACGGTGGAAGAAACACATTTAGGTAACGATTCTCTGTCCGACGCGGGGGCCACATTATGTTCGGTGCACCGAGCATTTCACTCGCACGGGAATAGATGGCACCCAAGCATCGGGTCCCTCCCAAACCGACTGCTCCGGTTGTTTCTCCCAGCGGTGGCCCTGCATTCCCTCGCTCACCGCTTCATGTTGTACTCACGGTGGAAGAAACACATTTAGGTAACCATTCTCTGTCCGACGCGGGGGCCACATTATGTTCGGTGCACCGAGCATTTAACTCGCACGGGAATAGATGGCACCCAAGCATCGGGTCCCTCCCAAACCGACTGCTCCGGTTGTTTCTCCCAGCGGTGGCCCTGCATTCCCTCGCTCACCGCTTCATGTTGTACTCACAGTGGAAGAAACACATTTAGGTAACCATTCTCTGTCCGACGCGGGGGCCACATTATGTTCGGTGCACCGAGCATTTAACTCGCACGGGAATAGATGGCACCCAAGCATCGGGTCCCTCCCAAACCGACTGCTCCGGTTGTTTCTCCCAGCGGTGGCCCTGCATTCCCTCGCTCACCGCTTCATGTTGTACTCACGGTGGAAGAAACACATTTAGGTAACGATTCTCTGTCCGACGCGGGGGCCACATTATGTTCGGTGCACCGAGCATTTCACTCGCACGGGAATAGATGGCACCCAAGCATCGGGTCCCTCCCAAACCGACTGCTCCGGTTGTTTCTCCCAGCGGTGGCCCTGCATTCCCTCGCTCACCGCTTCATGTTGTACTCCCGGTGGAAGAAACACATTTAGGTAACGATTCTCTGTCCGACGCGGGGGCCACATTATGTTCGGTGCACCGAGCATTTCACTCGCACGGGAATAGATGGCACCCAAGCATCGGGTCCCTCCCAAACCGACTGCTCCGGTTGTTTCTCCCAGCGGTGGCCCTGCATTCCCTCGCTCACCGCTTCATGTTGTACTCACAGTGGAAGAAACACATTTAGGTAACCATTCTCTGTCCGACGCGGGGGCCACATTATGTTCGGTGCACCGAGCATTTCACTCGCACGGGAATAGATGGCACCCAAGCATCGGGTCCCTCCCAAACCGACTGCTCCGGTTGTTTCTCCCAGCGGTGGCCCTGCATTCCCTCGCTCACCGCTTCATGTTGTACTCACGGTGGAAGAAACACATTTAGGTAACGATTCTCTGTCCGACGCGGGGGCCACATTATGTTCGGTGCACCGAGCATTTCACTCGCACGGGAATAGATGGCACCCAAGCATCGGGTCCCTCCCAAACCGACTGCTCCGGTTGTTTCTCCCAGCGGTGGCCCTGCATTCCCTCGCTCACCGCTTCATGTTGTACTCACGGTGGAAGAAACACATTTAGGTAACCATTCTCTGTCCGACGCGGGGGCCACATTATGTTCGGTGCACCGAGCATTTAACTCGCACGGGAATAGATGGCACCCAAGCATCGGGTCCCTCCCAAACCGACTGCTCCGGTTGTTTCTCCCAGCGGTGGCCCTGCATTCCCTCGCTCACCGCTTCATGTTGTACTCACGGTGGAAGAAACACATTTAGGTAACCATTCTCTGTCCGACGCGGGGGCCACATTATGTTCGGTGCACCGAGCATTTAACTCGCACGGGAATAGATGGCACCCAAGCATCGGGTCCCTCCCAAACCGACTGCTCCGGTTGTTTCTCCCAGCGGTGGCCCTGCATTCCCTCGCTCACCGCTTCATGTTGTACTCACAGTGGAAGAAACACATTTAGGTAACGATTCTCTGTCCGACGCGGGGGCCACATTATGTTCGGTGCACCGAGCATTTAACTCGCACGGGAATAGATGGCACCCAAGCATCGGGTCCCTCCCAAACCGACTGCTCCGGTTGTTTCTCCCAGCGGTGGCCCTGCATTCCCTCGCTCACCGCTTCATGTTGTACTCACGGTGGAAGAAACACATTTAGGTAACCATTCTCTGTCCGACGCGGGGGCCACATTATGTTCGGTGCACCGAGCATTTCACTCGCACGGGAATAGATGGCACCCAAGCATCGGGTCCCTCCCAAACCGACTGCTCCGGTTGTTTCTCCCAGCGGTGGCCCTGCATTCCCTCGCTCACCGCTTCATGTTGTACTCACGGTGGAAGAAACACATTTAGGTAACGATTCTCTGTCCGACGCGGGGGCCACATTATGTTCGGTGCACCGAGCATTTCACTCGCACGGGAATAGATGGCACCCAAGCATCGGGTCCCTCCCAAACCGACTGCTCCGGTTGTTTCTCCCAGCGGTGGCCCTGCATTCCCTCGCTCACCGCTTCATGTTGTACTCACGGTGGAAGAAACACATTTAGGTAACGATTCTCTGTCCGACGCGGGGGCCACATTATGTTCGGTGCACCGAGCATTTAACTCGCACGGGAATAGATGGCACCCAAGCATCGGGTCCCTCCCAAACCGACTGCTCCGGTTGTTTCTCCCAGCGGTGGCCCTGCATTCCCTCGCTCACCGCTTCATGTTGTACTCACGGTGGAAGAAACACATTTAGGTAACGATTCTCTGTCCGACGCTGGGGCCACATTATGTTCGGTGCACCGAGCATTTCACTCGCACGGGAATAGATGGCACCCAAGCATCGGGTCCCTCCCAAACCGACTGCTCCGGTTGTTTCTCCCAGCGGTGGCCCTGCATTCCCTCGCTCACCGCTTCATGTTGTACTCACGGTGGAAGAAACACATTTAGGTAACGATTCTCTGTCCGACGCGGGGGCCACATTATGTTCGGTGCACCGAGCATTTAACTCGCACGGGAATAGATGGCACCCAAGCATCGGGTCCCTCCCAAACCGACTGCTCCGGTTGTTTCTCCCAGCGGTGGCCCTGCATTCCCTCGCTCACCGCTTCATGTTGTACTCACGGTGGAAGAAACACATTTAGGTAACGATTCTCTGTCCAACGCGGGGGCCACATTATGTTCGGTGCACCGAGCATTTCACTCGCACGGGAATAGATGGCACCCAAGCATCGGGTCCCTCCCAAACCGACTGCTCCGGTTGTTTCTCCCAGCGGTGGCCCTGCATTCCCTCGCTCACCGCTTCATGTTGTACTCACGGTGGAAGAAACACATTTAGGTAACGATTCTCTGTCCGACGCGGGGGCCACATTATGTTCGGTGCACCGAGCATTTAACTCGCACGGGAATAGATGGCACCCAAGCATCGGGTCCCTCCCAAACCGACTGCTCCGGTTGTTTCTCCCAGCGGTGGCCCTGCATTCCCTCGCTCACCGCTTCATGTTGTACTCACGGTGGAAGAAACACATTTAGGTAACCATTCTCTGTCCGACGCGGGGGCCACATTATGTTCGGTGCACCGAGCATTTAACTCGCACGGGAATAGATGGCACCCAAGCATCGGGTCCCTCCCAAACCGACTGCTCCGGTTGTTTCTCCCAGCGGTGGCCCTGCATTCCCTCGCTCACCGCTTCATGTTGTACTCACAGTGGAAGAAACACATTTAGGTAACCATTCTCTGTCCGACGCGGGGGCCACATTATGTTCGGTGCACCGAGCATTTAACTCGCACGGGAATAGATGGCACCCAAGCATCGGGTCCCTCCCAAACCGACTGCTCCGGTTGTTTCTCCCAGCGGTGGCCCTGCATTCCCTCGCTCACCGCTTCATGTTGTACTCACGGTGGAAGAAACACATTTAGGTAACGATTCTCTGTCCGACGCGGGGGCCACATTATGTTCGGTGCACCGAGCATTTCACTCGCACGGGAATAGATGGCACCCAAGCATCGGGTCCCTCCCAAACCGACTGCTCCGGTTGTTTCTCCCAGCGGTGGCCCTGCATTCCCTCGCTCACCGCTTCATGTTGTACTCACAGTGGAAGAAACACATTTAGGTAACGATTCTCTGTCCGACGCGGGGGCCACATTATGTTCGGTGCACCGAGCATTTAACTCGCACGGGAATAGATGGCACCCAAGCATCGGGTCCCTCCCAAACCGACTGCTCCGGTTGTTTCTCCCAGCGGTGGCCCTGCATTCCCTCGCTCACCGCTTCATGTTGTACTCACGGTGGAAGAAACACATTTAGGTAACGATTCTCTGTCCGACGCGGGGGCCACATTATGTTCGGTGCACCGAGCATTTCACTCGCACGGGAATAGATGGCACCCAAGCATCGGGTCCCTCCCAAACCGACTGCTCCGGTTGTTTCTCCCAGCGGTGGCCCTGCATTCCCTCGCTCACCGCTTCATGTTGTACTCACGGTGGAAGAAACACATTTAGGTAACGATTCTCTGTCCGACGCGGGGGCCACATTATGTTCGGTGCACCGAGCATTTCACTCGCACGGGAATAGATGGCACCCAAGCATCGGGTCCCTCCCAAACCGACTGCTCCGGTTGTTTCTCCCAGCGGTGGCCCTGCATTCCCTCGCTCACCGCTTCATGTTGTACTCACAGTGGAAGAAACACATTTAGGTAACCATTCTCTGTCCGACGCGGGGGCCACATTATGTTCGGTGCACCGAGCATTTCACTCGCACGGGAATAGATGGCACCCAAGCATCGGGTCCCTCCCAAACCGACTGCTCCGGTTGTTTCTCCCAGCGGTGGCCCTGCATTCCCTCGCTCACCGCTTCATGTTGTACTCACGGTGGAAGAAACACATTTAGGTAACGATTCTCTGTCCGACGCGGGGGCCACATTATGTTCGGTGCACCGAGCATTTCACTCGCACGGGAATAGATGGCACCCAAGCATCGGGTCCCTCCCAAACCGACTGCTCCGGTTGTTTCTCCCAGCGGTGGCCCCGCATTCCCTCCCTCACCGCTTCATGTTGTACTAACGGTGGAAAGAACACATTTAGGTAACGATTCTCTGTCCGACGAGGGGGCCACATTATGTTCGGTGCACCGAGCATTTAACTTGCACGGGAATAGATGGCACCCAAGCATCGGGTCCCTCCCAAACCGACTGCTCCGGTTGTTTCTCCCAGCGGTGGCCCCGCATTCCCTCCCTCACCGCTTCATGTTGTACTAACGGTGGAAAGAACACATTTAGGTAACGATTCTCTGTCCGACGCGGGGGCCACATTATGTTCGGTGCACCGAGTATTTCACTCGCACGGGAATAGATGGCACCCAAGCATCGGGTCCCTCCCAAACCGACTGCTCCGGTTGTTTCTCCCAGCGGTGGCCCCGCAATCCCTCCCTCACCGCTTCATGTTGTACTCACGGTGGAAGAAACACATTTAGGTAACGATTCTCTGTCCGACGCGGGGGCCACATTATGTTCGGTGCACCGAGCATTTAACTCGCACGGGAATAGATGGCACCCAAGCATCGGGTCCCTCCCAAACCGACTGCTCCGGTTGTTTCTCCCAGCAGTGGCCCCGCATTCCCTCCCTCACCGCTTCATGTTGTACTAACGGTGGAAAGAACACATTTAGGTAACAATTCTCTGTCCGACGCGGGGGCCACATTATGTTCGGTGCACCGAGCATTTAACTTGCACGGGAATAGATGGCACCCAAGCATCGGGTCCCTCCCAAACCGACTGCTCCGGTTGTTTCTCCCAGCAGTGGCCCCGCATTCCCTCCCTCACCGCTTCATGTTGTACTAACGGTGGAAAGAACACATTTAGGTAACCATTCTCTGTCCGACGCGGGGGCCACATTATGTTCGGTGCACCGAGCATTTAACTCGCACGGGAATAGATGGCACCCAAGCATCGGGTCCCTCCCAAACCGACTGCTCCGGTTGTTTCTCCCAGCGGTGGCCCTGCATTCCCTCGCTCACCGCTTCATGTTGTACTCACGGTGGAAGAAACACATTTAGGTAACGATTCTCTGTCCGACGCGGGGGCCACATTATGTTCGGTGCACCGAGCATTTAACTTGCACGGGAATAGATGGCACCCAAGCGTCGGGTCCCTCCCAAACCGACTGCTCCGGTTGTTTCTCCCAGCGGTGGCCCTGCATTCCCTCGCTCACCGCTTCATGTTGTACTCACGTGGAAGAAACACATTTAGATAACGATTCTCTGTCCTACGCGGGGGCCACATTATGTTCGGTGCACCGAGTATTTCACTCGCACGGGAATAGATGGCACCCAAGCATCGGGTCCCTCCCAAACCGACTGCTCCGGTTGTTTCTCCCAGCGGTGGCCCTGCATTCCCTCGCTCACCGCTTCATGTTGTACTCACAGTGGAAGAAACACATTTAGGTAACCATTCTCTGTCCGACGCGGGGGCCACATTATGTTCGGTGCACCGAGCATTTAACTCGCACGGGAATAGATGGCACCCAAGCATCGGGTCCCTCCCAAACCGACTGCTCCGGTTGTTTCTCCCAGCGGTGGCCCTGCATTCCCTCGCTCACCGCTTCATGTTGTACTCACGGTGGAAGAAACACATTTAGGTAACGATTCTCTGTCCGACGCGGGGGCCACATTATGTTCGGTGCACCGAGCATTTCACTCGCACGGGAATAGATGGCACCCAAGCATCGGGTCCCTCCCAAACCGACTGCTCCGGTTGTTTCTCCCAGCGGTGGCCCTGCATTCCCTCGCTCACCGCTTCATGTTGTACTCCCGGTGGAAGAAACACATTTAGGTAACGATTCTCTGTCCGACGCGGGGGCCACATTATGTTCGGTGCACCGAGCATTTCACTCGCACGGGAATAGATGGCACCCAAGCATCGGGTCCCTCCCAAACCGACTGCTCCGGTTGTTTCTCCCAGCGGTGGCCCTGCATTCCCTCGCTCACCGCTTCATGTTGTACTCACAGTGGAAGAAACACATTTAGGTAACCATTCTCTGTCCGACGCGGGGGCCACATTATGTTCGGTGCACCGAGCATTTCACTCGCACGGGAATAGATGGCACCCAAGCATCGGGTCCCTCCCAAACCGACTGCTCCGGTTGTTTCTCCCAGCGGTGGCCCTGCATTCCCTCGCTCACCGCTTCATGTTGTACTCACGGTGGAAGAAACACATTTAGGTAACGATTCTCTGTCCGACGCGGGGGCCACATTATGTTCGGTGCACCGAGCATTTCACTCGCACGGGAATAGATGGCACCCAAGCATCGGGTCCCTCCCAAACCGACTGCTCCGGTTGTTTCTCCCAGCGGTGGCCCTGCATTCCCTCGCTCACCGCTTCATGTTGTACTCACGGTGGAAGAAACACATTTAGGTAACCATTCTCTGTCCGACGCGGGGGCCACATTATGTTCGGTGCACCGAGCATTTTACTCGCACGGGAATAGATGGCACCCAAGCATCGGGTCCCTCCCAAACCGACTGCTCCGGTTGTTTCTCCCAGCGGTGGCCCTGCATTCCCTCGCTCACCGCTTCATGTTGTACTCACGGTGGAAGAAACACATTTAGGTAACCATTCTCTGTCCGACGCGGGGGCCACATTATGTTCGGTGCACCGAGCATTTAACTCGCACGGGAATAGATGGCACCCAAGCATCGGGTCCCTCCCAAACCGACTGCTCCGGTTGTTTCTCCCAGCGGTGGCCCTGCATTCCCTCGCTCACCGCTTCATGTTGTACTCACAGTGGAAGAAACACATTTAGGTAACGATTCTCTGTCCGACGCGGGGGCCACATTATGTTCGGTGCACCGAGCATTTAACTCGCACGGGAATAGATGGCACCCAAGCATCGGGTCCCTCCCAAACCGACTGCTCCGGTTGTTTCTCCCAGCGGTGGCCCTGCATTCCCTCGCTCACCGCTTCATGTTGTACTCACGGTGGAAGAAACACATTTAGGTAACCATTCTCTGTCCGACGCGGGGGCCACATTATGTTCGGTGCACCGAGCATTTCACTCGCACGGGAATAGATGGCACCCAAGCATCGGGTCCCTCCCAAACCGACTGCTCCGGTTGTTTCTCCCAGCGGTGGCCCTGCATTCCCTCGCTCACCGCTTCATGTTGTACTCACGGTGGAAGAAACACATTTAGGTAACGATTCTCTGTCCGACGCGGGGGCCACATTATGTTCGGTGCACCGAGCATTTCACTCGCACGGGAATAGATGGCACCCAAGCATCGGGTCCCTCCCAAACCGACTGCTCCGGTTGTTTCTCCCAGCGGTGGCCCTGCATTCCCTCGCTCACCGCTTCATGTTGTACTCACGGTGGAAGAAACACATTTAGGTAACGATTCTCTGTCCGACGCGGGGGCCACATTATGTTCGGTGCACCGAGCATTTAACTCGCACGGGAATAGATGGCACCCAAGCATCGGGTCCCTCCCAAACCGACTGCTCCGGTTGTTTCTCCCAGCGGTGGCCCTGCATTCCCTCGCTCACCGCTTCATGTTGTACTCACGGTGGAAGAAACACATTTAGGTAACGATTCTCTGTCCGACGCTGGGGCCACATTATGTTCGGTGCACCGAGCATTTCACTCGCACGGGAATAGATGGCACCCAAGCATCGGGTCCCTCCCAAACCGACTGCTCCGGTTGTTTCTCCCAGCGGTGGCCCTGCATTCCCTCGCTCACCGCTTCATGTTGTACTCACGGTGGAAGAAACACATTTAGGTAACGATTCTCTGTCCGACGCGGGGGCCACATTATGTTCGGTGCACCGAGCATTTAACTCGCACGGGAATAGATGGCACCCAAGCATCGGGTCCCTCCCAAACCGACTGCTCCGGTTGTTTCTCCCAGCGGTGGCCCTGCATTCCCTCGCTCACCGCTTCATGTTGTACTCACGGTGGAAGAAACACATTTAGGTAACGATTCTCTGTCCAACGCGGGGGCCACATTATGTTCGGTGCACCGAGCATTTCACTCGCACGGGAATAGATGGCACCCAAGCATCGGGTCCCTCCCAAACCGACTGCTCCGGTTGTTTCTCCCAGCGGTGGCCCTGCATTCCCTCGCTCACCGCTTCATGTTGTACTCACGGTGGAAGAAACACATTTAGGTAACGATTCTCTGTCCGACGCGGGGGCCACATTATGTTCGGTGCACCGAGCATTTAACTCGCACGGGAATAGATGGCACCCAAGCATCGGGTCCCTCCCAAACCGACTGCTCCGGTTGTTTCTCCCAGCGGTGGCCCTGCATTCCCTCGCTCACCGCTTCATGTTGTACTCACGGTGGAAGAAACACATTTAGGTAACCATTCTCTGTCCGACGCGGGGGCCACATTATGTTCGGTGCACCGAGCATTTAACTCGCACGGGAATAGATGGCACCCAAGCATCGGGTCCCTCCCAAACCGACTGCTCCGGTTGTTTCTCCCAGCGGTGGCCCTGCATTCCCTCGCTCACCGCTTCATGTTGTACTCACAGTGGAAGAAACACATTTAGGTAACCATTCTCTGTCCGACGCGGGGGCCACATTATGTTCGGTGCACCGAGCATTTAACTCGCACGGGAATAGATGGCACCCAAGCATCGGGTCCCTCCCAAACCGACTGCTCCGGTTGTTTCTCCCAGCGGTGGCCCTGCATTCCCTCGCTCACCGCTTCATGTTGTACTCACGGTGGAAGAAACACATTTAGGTAACGATTCTCTGTCCGACGCGGGGGCCACATTATGTTCGGTGCACCGAGCATTTCACTCGCACGGGAATAGATGGCACCCAAGCATCGGGTCCCTCCCAAACCGACTGCTCCGGTTGTTTCTCCCAGCGGTGGCCCTGCATTCCCTCGCTCACCGCTTCATGTTGTACTCACAGTGGAAGAAACACATTTAGGTAACCATTCTCTGTCCGACGCGGGGGCCACATTATGTTCGGTGCACCGAGCATTTAACTCGCACGGGAATAGATGGCACCCAAGCATCGGGTCCCTCCCAAACCGACTGCTCCGGTTGTTTCTCCCAGCGGTGGCCCTGCATTCCCTCGCTCACCGCTTCATGTTGTACTCACGGTGGAAGAAACACATTTAGGTAACGATTCTCTGTCCGACGCGGGGGCCACATTATGTTCGGTGCACCGAGCATTTCACTCGCACGGGAATAGATGGCACCCAAGCATCGGGTCCCTCCCAAACCGACTGCTCCGGTTGTTTCTCCCAGCGGTGGCCCTGCATTCCCTCGCTCACCGCTTCATGTTGTACTCACGGTGGAAGAAACACATTTAGGTAACGATTCTCTGTCCGACGCGGGGGCCACATTATGTTCGGTGCACCGAGCATTTCACTCGCACGGGAATAGATGGCACCCAAGCATCGGGTCCCTCCCAAACCGACTGCTCCGGTTGTTTCTCCCAGCGGTGGCCCTGCATTCCCTCGCTCACCGCTTCATGTTGTACTCACAGTGGAAGAAACACATTTAGGTAACCATTCTCTGTCCGACGCGGGGGCCACATTATGTTCGGTGCACCGAGCATTTCACTCGCACGGGAATAGATGGCACCCAAGCATCGGGTCCCTCCCAAACCGACTGCTCCGGTTGTTTCTCCCAGCGGTGGCCCTGCATTCCCTCGCTCACCGCTTCATGTTGTACTCACGGTGGAAGAAACACATTTAGGTAACGATTCTCTGTCCGACGCGGGGGCCACATTATGTTCGGTGCACCGAGCATTTCACTCGCACGGGAATAGATGGCACCCAAGCATCGGGTCCCTCCCAAACCGACTGCTCCGGTTGTTTCTCCCAGCGGTGGCCCCGCATTCCCTCCCTCACCGCTTCATGTTGTACTAACGGTGGAAAGAACACATTTAGGTAACGATTCTCTGTCCGACGAGGGGGCCACATTATGTTCGGTGCACCGAGCATTTAACTTGCACGGGAATAGATGGCACCCAAGCATCGGGTCCCTCCCAAACCGACTGCTCCGGTTGTTTCTCCCAGCGGTGGCCCCGCATTCCCTCCCTCACCGCTTCATGTTGTACTAACGGTGGAAAGAACACATTTAGGTAACGATTCTCTGTCCGACGCGGGGGCCACATTATGTTCGGTGCACCGAGTATTTCACTCGCACGGGAATAGATGGCACCCAAGCATCGGGTCCCTCCCAAACCGACTGCTCCGGTTGTTTCTCCCAGCGGTGGCCCCGCAATCCCTCCCTCACCGCTTCATGTTGTACTCACGGTGGAAGAAACACATTTAGGTAACGATTCTCTGTCCGACGCGGGGGCCACATTATGTTCGGTGCACCGAGCATTTAACTCGCACGGGAATAGATGGCACCCAAGCATCGGGTCCCTCCCAAACCGACTGCTCCGGTTGTTTCTCCCAGCGGTGGCCCTGCATTCCCTCGCTCACCGCTTCATGTTGTACTCACAGTGGAAGAAACACATTTAGGTAACCATTCTCTGTCCGACGCGGGGGCCACATTATGTTCGGTGCACCGAGTATTTCACTCGCACGGGAATAGATGGCACCCAAGCATCGGGTCCCTCCCAAACCGACTGCTCCGGTTGTTTCTCCCAGCGGTGGCCCCGCAATCCCTCCCTCACCGCTTCATGTTGTACTCACGGTGGAAGAAACACATTTAGGTAACCATTCTCTGTCCGACGCGGGGGCCACATTATGTTCGGTGCACCGAGCATTTCACTCGCACGGGAATAGATGGCACCCAAGCATCGGGTCCCTCCCAAACCGACTGCTCCGGTTGTTTCTCCCAGCGGTGGCCCCGCATTCCCTCCCTCACCGCTTCATGTTGTACTAACGGTGGAAAGAACACATTTAGGTAACGATTCTCTGTCCGACGCGGGGGCCACATTATGTTCGGTGCACCGAGCATTTAACTCGCACGGGAATAGATGGCACCCAAGCATCGGGTCCCTCCCAAACCGACTGCTCCGGTTGTTTCTCCCAGCAGTGGCCCCGCATTCCCTCCCTCACCGCTTCATGTTGTACTAACGGTGGAAAGAACACATTTAGGTAACAATTCTCTGTCCGACGCGGGGGCCACATTATGTTCGGTGCACCGAGCATTTAACTTGCACGGGAATAGATGGCACCCAAGCATCGGGTCCCTCCCAAACCGACTGCTCCGGTTGTTTCTCCCAGCAGTGGCCCCGCATTCCCTCCCTCACCGCTTCATGTTGTACTAACGGTGGAAAGAACACATTTAGGTAACCATTCTCTGTCCGACGCGGGGGCCACATTATGTTCGGTGCACCGAGCATTTAACTCGCACGGGAATAGATGGCACCCAAGCATCGGGTCCCTCCCAAACCGACTGCTCCGGTTGTTTCTCCCAGCGGTGGCCCTGCATTCCCTCGCTCACCGCTTCATGTTGTACTCACGGTGGAAGAAACACATTTAGGTAACGATTCTCTGTCCGACGCGGGGGCCACATTATGTTCGGTGCACCGAGCATTTAACTTGCACGGGAATAGATGGCACCCAAGCGTCGGGTCCCTCCCAAACCGACTGCTCCGGTTGTTTCTCCCAGCGGTGGCCCTGCATTCCCTCGCTCACCGCTTCATGTTGTACTCACGTGGAAGAAACACATTTAGATAACGATTCTCTGTCCTACGCGGGGGCCACATTATGTTCGGTGCACCGAGTATTTCACTCGCACGGGAATAGATGGCACCCAAGCATCGGGTCCCTCCCAAACCGACTGCTCCGGTTGTTTCTCCCAGCGGTGGCCCTGCATTCCCTCGCTCACCGCTTCATGTTGTACTCACAGTGGAAGAAACACATTTAGGTAACCATTCTCTGTCCGACGCGGGGGCCACATTATGTTCCGTGCACCGAGCATTTAACTCGCACGGGAATAGATGGCACCCAAGCATCGGGTCCCTCCCAAACCGACTGCTCCGGTTGTTTCTCCCAGCGGTGGCCCTGCATTCCCTCGCTCACCGCTTCATGTTGTACTCACGGTGGAAGAAACACATTTAGGTAACGATTCTCTGTCCGACGCGGGGGCCACATTATGTTCGGTGCACCGAGCATTTCACTCGCACGGGAATAGATGGCACCCAAGCATCGGGTCCCTCCCAAACCGACTGCTCCGGTTGTTTCTCCCAGCGGTGGCCCTGCATTCCCTCGCTCACCGCTTCATGTTGTACTCACGGTGGAAGAAACACATTTAGGTAACGATTCTCTGTCCGACGCGGGGGCCACATTATGTTCGGTGCACCGAGCATTTCACTCGCACGGGAATAGATGGCACCCAAGCATCGGGTCCCTCCCAAACCGACTGCTCCGGTTGTTTCTCCCAGCGGTGGCCCTGCATTCCCTCGCTCACCGCTTCATGTTGTACTCACGGTGGAAGAAACACATTTAGGTAACGATTCTCTGTCCGACGCGGGGGCCACATTATGTTCGGTGCACCGAGCATTTCACTCGCACGGGAATAGATTGCACCCAAGCATCGGGTCCCTCCCAAACCGACTGCTCCGGTTGTTTCTCCCAGCGGTGGCCCTGCATTCCCTCGCTCACCGCTTCATGTTGTACTCACGGTGGAAGAAACACATTTAGGTAACGATTCTCTGTCCGACGCGGGGGCCACATTATGTTCGGTGCACCGAGCATTTCACTCGCACGGGAATAGATGGCACCCAAGCATCGGGTCCCTCCCAAACCGACTGCTCCGGTTGTTTCTCCCAGCGGTGGCCCTGCATTCCCTCGCTCACCACTTCATGTTGTACTCACGGTGGAAGAAACACATTTAGGTAACGATTCTCTGTCCGACGCGGGGGCCACATTATGTTCGGTGCACCGAGCATTTCACTCGCACGGGAATAGATGGCACCCAAGCATCGGGTCCCTCCCAAACCGACTGCTCCGGTTGTTTCTCCCAGCGGTGGCCCTGCATTCCCTCGCTCACCGCTTCATGTTGTACTCACGGTGGAAGAAACACATTTAGGTAACCATTCTCTGTCCGACGCGGGGGCCACATTATGTTCGGTGCACCGAGCATTTAACTCGCACGGGAATAGATGGCACCCAAGCATCGGGTCCCTCCCAAACCGACTGCTCCGGTTGTTTCTCCCAGCGGTGGCCCTGCATTCCCTCGCTCACCGCTTCATGTTGTACTCACAGTGGAAGAAACACATTTAGGTAACCATTCTCTGTCCGACGCGGGGGCCACATTATGTTCGGTGCACCGAGCATTTAACTCGCACGGGAATAGATGGCACCCAAGCATCGGGTCCCTCCCAAACCGACTGCTCCGGTTGTTTCTCCCAGCGGTGGCCCTGCATTCCCTCGCTCACCGCTTCATGTTGTACTCACGGTGGAAGAAACACATTTAGGTAACGATTCTCTGTCCGACGCGGGGGCCACATTATGTTCGGTGCACCGAGCATTTCACTCGCACGGGAATAGATGGCACCCAAGCATCGGGTCCCTCCCAAACCGACTGCTCCGGTTGTTTCTCCCAGCGGTGGCCCTGCATTCCCTCGCTCACCGCTTCATGTTGTACTCCCGGTGGAAGAAACACATTTAGGTAACGATTCTCTGTCCGACGCGGGGGCCACATTATGTTCGGTGCACCGAGCATTTCACTCGCACGGGAATAGATGGCACCCAAGCATCGGGTCCCTCCCAAACCGACTGCTCCGGTTGTTTCTCCCAGCGGTGGCCCTGCATTCCCTCGCTCACCGCTTCATGTTGTACTCACAGTGGAAGAAACACATTTAGGTAACCATTCTCTGTCCGACGCGGGGGCCACATTATGTTCGGTGCACCGAGCATTTCACTCGCACGGGAATAGATGGCACCCAAGCATCGGGTCCCTCCCAAACCGACTGCTCCGGTTGTTTCTCCCAGCGGTGGCCCTGCATTCCCTCGCTCACCGCTTCATGTTGTACTCACGGTGGAAGAAACACATTTAGGTAACGATTCTCTGTCCGACGCGGGGGCCACATTATGTTCGGTGCACCGAGCATTTCACTCGCACGGGAATAGATGGCACCCAAGCATCGGGTCCCTCCCAAACCGACTGCTCCGGTTGTTTCTCCCAGCGGTGGCCCTGCCTTCCCTCGCTCACCGCTTCATGTTGTACTCACGGTGGAAGAAACACATTTAGGTAACCATTCTCTGTCCGACGCGGGGGCCACATTATGTTCGGTGCACCGAGCATTTAACTCGCACGGGAATAGATGGCACCCAAGCATCGGGTCCCTCCCAAACCGACTGCTCCGGTTGTTTCTCCCAGCGGTGGCCCTGCATTCCCTCGCTCACCGCTTCATGTTGTACTCACGGTGGAAGAAACACATTTAGGTAACCATTCTCTGTCCGACGCGGGGGCCACATTATGTTCGGTGCACCGAGCATTTAACTCGCACGGGAATAGATGGCACCCAAGCATCGGGTCCCTCCCAAACCGACTGCTCCGGTTGTTTCTCCCAGCGGTGGCCCTGCATTCCCTCGCTCACCGCTTCATGTTGTACTCACAGTGGAAGAAACACATTTAGGTAACGATTCTCTGTCCGACGCGGGGGCCACATTATGTTCGGTGCACCGAGCATTTAACTCGCACGGGAATAGATGGCACCCAAGCATCGGGTCCCTCCCAAACCGACTGCTCCGGTTGTTTCTCCCAGCGGTGGCCCTGCATTCCCTCGCTCACCGCTTCATGTTGTACTCACGGTGGAAGAAACACATTTAGGTAACCATTCTCTGTCCGACGCGGGGGCCACATTATGTTCGGTGCACCGAGCATTTCACTCGCACGGGAATAGATGGCACCCAAGCATCGGGTCCCTCCCAAACCGACTGCTCCGGTTGTTTCTCCCAGCGGTGGCCCTGCATTCCCTCGCTCACCGCTTCATGTTGTACTCACGGTGGAAGAAACACATTTAGGTAACGATTCTCTGTCCGACGCGGGGGCCACATTATGTTCGGTGCACCGAGCATTTCACTCGCACGGGAATAGATGGCACCCAAGCATCGGGTCCCTCCCAAACCGACTGCTCCGGTTGTTTCTCCCAGCGGTGGCCCTGCATTCCCTCGCTCACCGCTTCATGTTGTACTCACGGTGGAAGAAACACATTTAGGTAACGATTCTCTGTCCGACGCGGGGGCCACATTATGTTCGGTGCACCGAGCATTTAACTCGCACGGGAATAGATGGCACCCAAGCATCGGGTCCCTCCCAAACCGACTGCTCCGGTTGTTTCTCCCAGCGGTGGCCCTGCATTCCCTCGCTCACCGCTTCATGTTGTACTCACGGTGGAAGAAACACATTTAGGTAACGATTCTCTGTCCGACGCGGGGGCCACATTATGTTCGGTGCACCGAGCATTTCACTCGCACGGGAATAGATGGCACCCAAGCATCGGGTCCCTCCCAAACCGACTGCTCCGGTTGTTTCTCCCAGCGGTGGCCCTGCATTCCCTCGCTCACCGCTTCATGTTGTACTCACGGTGGAAGAAACACATTTAGGTAACGATTCTCTGTCCGACGCGGGGGCCACATTATGTTCGGTGCACCGAGCATTTCACTCGCACGGGAATAGATGGCACCCAAGCATCGGGTCCCTCCCAAACCGACTGCTCCGGTTGTTTCTCCCAGCGGTGGCCCTGCATTCCCTCGCTCACCGCTTCATGTTGTACTCACAGTGGAAGAAACAAATTTAGGTAACCATTCTCTGTCCGACGCGGGGGCCACATTATGTTCGGTGCACCGAGCATTTCACTCGCACGGGAATAGATGGCACCCAAGCATCGGGTCCCTCCCAAACCGACTGCTCCGGTTGTTTCTCCCAGCGGTGGCCCTGCATTCCCTCGCTCACCGCTTCATGTTGTACTCACGGTGGAAGAAACACATTTAGGTAACGATTCTCTGTCCGACGCGGGGGCCACATTATGTTCGGTGCACCGAGCATTTCACTCGCACGGGAATAGATGGCACCCAAGCATCGGGTCCCTCCCAAACCGACTGCTCCGGTTGTTTCTCCCAGCGGTGGCCCTGCATTCCCTCGCTCACCGCTTCATGTTGTACTCACGGTGGAAGAAACACATTTAGGTAACGATTCTCTGTCCGACGCGGGGGCCACATTATGTTCGGTGCACCGAGCATTTAACTCGCACGGGAATAGATGGCACCCAAGCATCGGGTCCCTCCCAAACCGACTGCTCCGGTTGTTTCTCCCAGCGGTGGCCCTGCATTCCCTCGCTCACCGCTTCATGATGTACTCACAGTGGAAGAAACACATTTAGGTAACCATTCTCTGTCCGACGCGGGGGCCACATTATGTTCGGTGCACCGAGCATTTAACTCGCACGGGAATAGATGGCACCCAAGCATCGGGTCCCTCCCAAACCGACTGCTCCGGTTGTTTCTCCCAGCGGTGGCCCTGCATTCCCTCGCTCACCGCTTCATGTTGTACTCACAGTGGAAGAAACACATTTAGGTAACCATTCTCTGTCCGACGCGGGGGCCACATTATGTTCGGTGCACCGAGCATTTAACTCGCACGGGAATAGATGGCACCCAAGCATCGGGTCCCTCCCAAACCGACTGCTCCGGTTGTTTCTCCCAGCGGTGGCCCTGCATTCCCTCGCTCACCGCTTCATGTTGTACTCACGGTGGAAGAAACACATTTAGGTAACGATTCTCTGTCCGACGCGGGGGCCACATTATGTTCGGTGCACCGAGCATTTCACTCGCACGGGAATAGATGGCACCCAAGCATCGGGTCCCTCCCAAACCGACTGCTCCGGTTGTTTCTCCCAGCGGTGGCCCTGCATTCCCTCGCTCACCGCTTCATGTTGTACTCACAGTGGAAGAAACACATTTAGGTAACGATTCTCTGTCCGACGCGGGGGCCACATTATGTTCGGTGCACCGAGCATTTCACTCGCACGGGAATAGATGGCACCCAAGCATCGGGTCCCTCCCAAACCGACTGCTCCGGTTGTTTCTCCCAGCGGTGGCCCTGCATTCCCTCGCTCACCGCTTCATGTTGTACTCACAGTGGAAGAAACACATTTAGGTAACGATTCTCTGTCCGACGCGGGGGCCACATTATGTTCGGTGCACCGAGCATTTCACTCGCACGGGAATAGATGGCACCCAAGCATCGGGTCCCTCCCAAACCGACTGCTCCGGTTGTTTCTCCCAGCGGTGGCCCTGCATTCCCTCGCTCACCGCTTCATGTTGTACTCACGGTGGAAGAAACACATTTAGGTAACGATTCTCTGTCCGACGCGGGGGCCACATTATGTTCGGTGCACCGAGCATTTCACTCGCACGGGAATAGATGGCACCCAAGCATCGGGTCCCTCCCAAACCGACTGCTCCGGTTGTTTCTCCCAGCGGTGGCCCTGCATTCCCTCGCTCACCGCTTAATGTTGTACTCACGGTGGAAGAAACACATTTAGGTAACGATTCTCTGTCCGACTCGGGGGCCACATTATGTTCGGTGCACCGAGCATTTCACTCGCACGGGAATAGATGGCACCCAAGCATCGGGTCCCTCCCAAACCGACTGCTCCGGTTGTTTCTCCCAGCGGTGGCCCTGCATTCCCTCGCTCACCGCTTCATGTTGTACTCACAGTGGAAGAAACACATTTAGGTAACCATTCTCTGTCCGACGCGGGGGCCACATTATGTTCGGTGCACCGAGCATTTAACTCGCACGGGAATAGATGGCACCCAAGCATCGGGTCCCTCCCAAACCGACTGCTCCGGTTGTTTCTCCCAGCGGTGGCCCTGCATTCCCTCGCTCACCGCTTCATGTTGTACTCACGGTGGAAGAAACACATTTAGGTAACGATTCTCTGTCCGACGCGGGGGCCACATTATGTTCGGTGCACCGAGCATTTCACTCGCACGGGAATAGATGGCACCCAAGCATCGGGTCCCTCCCAAACCGACTGCTCCGGTTGTTTCTCCCAGCGGTGGCCCTGCATTCCCTCGCTCACCGCTTCATGTTGTACTCACAGTGGAAGAAACACATTTAGGTAACCATTCTCTGTCCGACGCGGGGGCCACATTATGTTCGGTGCACCGAGCATTTCACTCGCACGGGAATAGATGGCACCCAAGCATCGGGTCCCTCCCAAACCGACTGCTCCGGTTGTTTCTCCCAGCGGTGGCCCTGCATTCCCTCGCTCACCGCTTCATGTTGTACTCACGGTGGAAGAAACACATTTAGGTAACGATTCTCTGTCCGACGCGGGGGCCACATTATGTTCGGTGCACCGAGCATTTAACTCGCACGGGAATAGATGGCACCCAAGCATCGGGTCCCTCCCAAACCGACTGCTCCGGTTGTTTCTCCCAGCGGTGGCCCTGCATTCCCTCGCTCACCGCTTCATGTTGTACTCACGGTGGAAGAAACACATTTAGGTAACGATTCTCTGTCCGACGCGGGGGCCACATTATGTTCGGTGCACCGAGCATTTCACTCGCACGGGAATAGATGGCACCCAAGCATCGGGTCCCTCCCAAACCGACTGCTCCGGTTGTTTCTCCCAGCGGTGGCCCTGCATTCCCTCGCTCACCGCTTCATGTTGTACTCACGTGGAAGAAACACATTTAGGTAACGATTCTCTGTCTGACGCGGGGGCCACATTATGTTCGGTGCACCGAGCATTTCACTCGCACGGGAATAGATGGCACCCAAGCATCGGGTCCCTCCCAAACCGACTGCTCCGGTTGTTTCTCCCAGCGGTGGCCCTGCATTCCCTCGCTCACCGCTTCATGTTGTACTCACGGTGGAAAGAACACATTTAGGTAACGATTCTCTGTCCGAGGCGGGGGCCACATTATGTTCGGTGCACCGAGCATTTAACTCGCACGGGAATAGATGGCACCCAAGCATCGGGTCCCTCCCAAACCGACTGCTCCGGTTGTTTCTCCCAGCGGTGGCCCTGCATTCCCTCGCTCACCGCTTCATGTTGTACTCACGTGGAAGAAACACATTTAGGTAACGATTCTCTGTCCGACGCGGGGGCCACATTATGTTCGGTGCACCGAGCATTTCACTCGCACGGGAATAGATGGCACCCAAGCATCCGGTCCCTCCCAAACCGACTGCTCCGTTTGTTTCTCCCAGCGGTGGCCCTGCATTCCCTCGCTCACCGCTTCATGTTGTACTCACGGTGGAAAGAACACATTTAGGTAACTATTCTCTGTCCGACGCGGGGGCCACATTATGTTCGGTGCACCGAGCATTTAACTCGCACGGGAATAGATGGCACCCAAGCATCGGGTCCCTCCCAAACCGACTGCTCCGGTTGTTTCTCCCAGCGGTGGCCCTGCATTCCCTCGCTCACCGCTTCATGTTGTACTCACGGTGGAAGAAAAACATTTAGGTAACGATTCTCTGTCCGACGCGGGGGCCACATTATGTTCGGTGCACCGAGCATTTCACTCGCACGGGAATAGATGGCACCCAAGCATCGGGTCCCTCCCAAACCGACTGCTCCGGTTGTTTCTCCCAGCGGTGGCCCTGCATTCCCTCGCTCACCGCTTCATGTTGTACTCACAGTGGAAGAAACACATTTAGGTAACCATTCTCTGTCCGACGCGGGGGCCACATTATGTTCGGTGCACCGAGCATTTAACTCGCACGGGAATAGATGGCACCCAAGCATCGGGTCCCTCCCAAACCGACTGCTCCGGTTGTTTCTCCCAGCGGTGGCCCTGCATTCCCTCGCTCACCGCTTCATGTTGTACTCACGGTGGAAGAAACACATTTAGGTAACGATTCTCTGTCCGACGCGGGGGCCACATTATGTTCGGTGCACCGAGCATTTCACTCGCACGGGAATAGATGGCACCCAAGCATCGGGTCCCTCCCAAACCGACTGCTCCGGTTGTTTCTCCCAGCGGTGGCCCTGCATTCCCTCGCTCACCGCTTCATGTTGTACTCACAGTGGAAGAAACACATTTAGGTAACCATTCTCTGTCCGACGCGGGGGCCACATTATGTTCGGTGCACCGAGCATTTCACTCGCACGGGAATAGATGGCACCCAAGCATCGGGGGGTCCCTCCCAAACCGACTGCTCCGGTTGTTTCTCCCAGCGGTGGCCCTGCATTCCCTCGCTCACCGCTTCATGTTGTACTCACGGTGGAAGAAACACATTTAGGTAACGATTCTCTGTCTGACGCGGGGGCCACATTATGTTCGGTGCACCGAGCATTTCACTCGCACGGGAATAGATGGCACCCAAGCATCGGGTCCCTCCCAAACCGACTGCTCCGGTTGTTTCTCCCAGCGGTGGCCCTGCATTCCCTCGCTCACCGCTTCATGTTGTACTCACGGTGGAAAGAACACATTTAGGTAAGGATTCTCTGTCTGACGCGGGGGCCACATTATGTTCGGTGCACCGAGCATTTCACTCGCACGGGAATAGATGGCACCCAAGCATCGGGTCCCTCCCAAACCGACTGCTCCGGTTGTTTCTCCCAGCGGTGGCCCTGCATTCCCTCGCTCACCGCTTCATGTTGTACTCACGTGGAAGAAACACATTTAGGTAACGATTCTCTGTCTGACGCGGGGGCCACATTATGTTCGGTGCACCGAGCATTTCACTCGCACGGGAATAGATGGCACCCAAGCATCGGGTCCCTCCCAAACCGACTGCTCCGGTTGTTTCTCCCAGCGGTGGCCCTGCATTCCCTCGCTCACCGCTTCATGTTGTACTCACGGTGGAAGAAACACATTTAGGTAACGATTCTCTGTCTGACGCGGGGGCCACATTATGTTCGGTGCACCGAGCATTTCACTCGCACGGGAATAGATGGCACCCAAGCATCGGGTCCCTCCCAAACCGACTGCTCCGGTTGTTTCTCCCAGCGGTGGCCCTGCATTCCCTCGCTCACCGCTTCATGTTGTACTCACAGTGGAAGAAACACATTTAGGTAACCATTCTCTGTCCGACGCGGGGGGCCACATTATGTTCGGTGCACCGAGCATTTAACTCGCACGGGAATAGATGGCACCCAAGCATCGGGTCCCTCCCAAACCGACTGCTCCGGTTGTTTCTCCCAGCGGTGGCCCTGCATTCCCTCGCTCACCGCTTCATGTTGTACTCACGGTGGAAGAAAAACATTTAGGTAACGATTCTCTGTCCGACGCGGGGGCCACATTATGTTCGGTGCACCGAGCATTTCACTCGCACGGGAATAGATGGCACCCAAGCATCGGGTCCCTCCCAAACCGACTGCTCCGGTTGTTTCTCCCAGCGGTGGCCCTGCATTCCCTCGCTCACCGCTTCATGTTGTACTCACAGTGGAAGAAACACATTTAGGTAACCATTCTCTGTCCGACGCGGGGGCCACATTATGTTCGGTGCACCGAGCATTTCACTCGCACGGGAATAGATGGCACCCAAGCATCGGGTCCCTCCCAAACCGACTGCTCCGGTTGTTTCTCCCAGCGGTGGCCCTGCATTCCCTCGCTCACCGCTTCATGTTGTACTCACGGTGGAAAGAACACATTTAGGTAACGATTCTCTGTCTGACGCAGGGGCCACATTATGTTCGGTGCACCGAGCATTTCACTCGCACGGGAATAGATGGCACCCAAGCATCGGGTCCCTCCCAAACCGACTGCTCCGGTTGTTTCTCCCAGCGGTGGCCCTGCATTCCCTCGCTCACCGCTTCATGTTGTACTCACGTGGAAGAAACACATTTAGGTAACGATTCTCTGTCTGACGCGGGGGCCACATTATGTTCGGTGCACCGAGCATTTCACTCGCACGGGAATAGATGGCACCCAAGCATCGGGTCCCTCCCAAACCGACTGCTCCGGTTGTTTCTCCCAGCGGTGGCCCTGCATTCCCTCGCTCACCGCTTCATGTTGTACTCACGGTGGAAGAAACACATTTAGGTAACGATTCTCTGTCCGACGCGGGGGCCACATTATGTTCGGTGCACCGAGCATTTCACTCGCACGGGAATAGATGGCACCCAAGCATCGGGTCCCTCCCAAACCGACTGCTCCGGTTGTTTCTCCCAGCGGTGGCCCTGCATTCCCTCGCTCACCGCTTCATGTTGTACTCACGGTGGAAGAAACACATTTAGGTAACGATTCTCTGTCCGACGCGGGGGCCACATTATGTTCGGTGCACCGAGCATTTCACTCGCACGGGAATAGATGGCACCCAAGCATCGGGTCCCTCCCAAACCGACTGCTCCGGTTGTTTCTCCCAGCGGTGGCCCTGCATTCCCTCGCTCACCGCTTCATGTTGTACTCACGGTGGAAGAAACACATTTAGGTAACGATTCTCTGTCTGACGCGGGGGCCACATTATGTTCGGTGCACCGAGCATTTCACTCGCACGGGAATAGATGGCACCCAAGCATCGGGTCCCTCCCAAACCGACTGCTCCGGTTGTTTCTCCCAGCGGTGGCCCTGCATTCCCTCGCTCACCGCTTCATGTTGTACTCACGGTGGAAGAAACACATTTAGGTAACGATTCTCTGTCCGACGCGGGGGCCACATTATGTTCGGTGCACCGAGCATTTCACTCGCACGGGAATAGATGGCACCCAAGCATCGGGTCCCTCCCAAACCGACTGCTCCGGTTGTTTCTCCCAGCGGTGGCCCTGCATTCCCTCGCTCACCGCTTCATGTTGTACTCACGGTGGAAGAAACACATTTAGGTAACGATTCTCTGTCCGACGCGGGGGCCACATTATGTTCGGTGCACCGAGCATTTCACTCGCACGGGAATAGATGGCACCCAAGCATCGGGTCCCTCCCAAACCGACTGCTCCGGTTGTTTCTCCCAGCGGTGGCCCTGCATTCCCTCGCTCACCGCTTCATGTTGTACTCACGGTGGAAGAAACACATTTAGGTAACGATTCTCTGTCCGACGCGGGGGCCACATTATGTTCGGTGCACCGAGTATTTCACTCGCACGGGAATAGATGGCACCCAAGCATCGGGTCCCTCCCAAACCGACTGCTCCGGTTGTTTCTCCCAGCGGTGGCCCTGCATTCCCTCGCTCACCGCTTCATGTTGTACTCACGGTGGAAGAAACACATTTAGGTAACGATTCTCTGTCCTACGCGGGGGCCACATTATGTTCGGTGCACCGAGTATTTCACTCGCACGGGAATAGATGGCACCCAAGCATCGGGTCCCTCCCAAACCGACTGCTCCGGTTGTTTCTACCAGCGGTGGCCCTGCATTCCCTCGCTCACCGCTTCATGTTGTACTCACAGTGGAAGAAACACATTTAGGTAACCATTCTCTGTCCGACGCGGGGACCACATTATGTTCGGTGCACCGAGCATTTAACTCGCACGGGAATAGATGGCACCCAAGCATCGGGTCCCTCCCAAACCGACTGCTCCGGTTGTTTCTCCCAGCGGTGGCCCTGCATTCCCTCGCTCACCGCTTCATGTTGTACTCACGGTGGAAGAAACACATTTAGGTAACGATTCTCTGTCCGACGCGGGGGCCACATTATGTTCGGTGCACCGAGCATTTCACTCGCACGGGAATAGATGGCACCCAAGCATCGGGTCCCTCCCAAACCGACTGCTCCGGTTGTTTCTCCCAGCGGTGGCCCTGCATTCCCTCGCTCACCGCTTCATGTTGTACTCACAGTGGAAGAAACACATTTAGGTAACCATTCTCTGTCCGACGCGGGGGCCACATTATGTTCGGTGCACCGAGCATTTAACTCGCACGGGAATAGATGGCACCCAAGCATCGGGTCCCTCCCAAACCGACTGCTCCGGTTGTTTCTCCCAGCGGTGGCCCTGCATTCCCTCGCTCACCGCTTCATGTTGTACTCACGGTGGAAGAAAAACATTTAGGTAACGATTCTCTGTCCGACGCGGGGGCCACATTATGTTCGGTGCACCGAGCATTTCACTCGCACGGGAATAGATGGCACCCAAGCATCGGGTCCCTCCCAAACCGACTGCTCCGGTTGTTTCTCCCAGCGGTGGCCCTGCATTCCCTCGCTCACCGCTTCATGTTGTACTCACGGTGGAAGAAAAACATTTAGGTAACGATTCTCTGTCCGACGCGGGGGCCACATTATGTTCGGTGCACCGAGCATTTCACTCGCACGGGAATAGATGGCACCCAAGCATCGGGTCCCTCCCAAACCGACTGCTCCGGTTGTTTCTCCCAGCGGTGGCCCTGCATTCCCTCGCTCACCGCTTCATGTTGTACTCACAGTGGAAGAAACACATTTAGGTAACCATTCTCTGTTCGACGCGGGGGCCACATTATGTTCGGTGCACCGAGCATTTAACTCGCACGGGAATAGATGGCACCCAAGCATCGGGTCCCTCCCAAACCGACTGCTCCGGTTGTTTCTCCCAGCGGTGGCCCTGCATTCCCTCGCTCACCGCTTCATGTTGTACTCACGGTGGAAGAAACACATTTAGGTAACGATTCTCTGTCCGACGCGGGGGCCACATTATGTTCGGTGCACCGAGCATTTCACTCGCACGGGAATAGATGGCACCCAAGCATCGGGTCCCTCCCAAACCGACTGCTCCGGTTGTTTCTCCCAGCGGTGGCCCTGCATTCCCTCGCTCACCGCTTCATGTTGTACTCACGGTGGAAGAAACACATTTAGGTAACGATTCTCTGTCCGACGCGGGGGCCACATTATGTTCGGTGCACCGAGCATTTCACTCGCACGGGAATAGATGGCACCCAAGCATCGGGTCCCTCCCAAACCGACTGCTCCGGTTGTTTCTCCCAGCGGTGGCCCTGCATTCCCTCGCTCACCGCTTCATGTTGTACTCACAGTGGAAGAAACACATTTAGGTAACCATTCTCTGTCCGACGCGGGGGCCACATTATGTTCGGTGCACCGAGCATTTAACTCGCACGGGAATAGATGGCACCCAAGCATCGGGTCCCTCCCAAACCGACTGCTCCGGTTGTTTCTCCCAGCGGTGGCCCTGCATTCCCTCGCTCACCGCTTCATGTTGTACTCACAGTGGAAGAAACACATTTAGGTAACCATTCTCTGTCCGACGCGGGGGCCACATTATGTTCGGTGCACCGAGCATTTAACTCGCACGGGAATAGATGGCACCCAAGCATCGGGTCCCTCCCAAACCGACTGCTCCGGTTGTTTCTCCCAGCGGTGGCCCTGCATTCCCTCGCTCACCGCTTCATGTTGTACTCACGGTGGAAGAAACACATTTAGGTAACGATTCTCTGTCCGACGCGGGGGCCACATTATGTTCGGTGCACCGAGCATTTAACTCGCACGGGAATAGATGGCACCCAAGCATCGGGTCCCTCCCAAACCGACTGCTCCGGTTGTTTCTCCCAGCGGTGGCCCTGCATTCCCTCGCTCACCGCTTCATGTTGTACTCACGGTGGAAGAAACACATTTAGGTAACGATTCTCTGTCCGACGCGGGGGCCACATTATGTTCGGTGCACCGAGCATTTCACTCGCACGGGAATAGATGGCACCCAAGCATCGGGTCCCTCCCAAACCGACTGCTCCGGTTGTTTCTCCCAGCGGTGGCCCTGCATTCCCTCGCTCACCGCTTCATGTTGTACTCACGGTGGAAGAAACACATTTAGGTAACGATTCTCTGTCCGACGCGGGGGCCACATTATGTTCGGTGCACCGAGCATTTCACTCGCACGGGAATAGATGGCACCCAAGCATCGGGTCCCTCCCAAACCGACTGCTCCGGTTGTTTCTCCCAGCGGTGGCCCTGCATTCCCTCGCTCACCGCTTCATGTTGTACTCACAGTGGAAGAAACACATTTAGGTAACCATTCTCTGTCCGACGCGGGGGCCACATTATGTTCGGTGCACCGAGCATTTCACTCGCACGGGAATAGATGGCACCCAAGCATCGGGTCCCTCCCAAACCGACTGCTCCGGTTGTTTCTCCCAGCGGTGGCCCTGCATTCCCTCGCTCACCGCTTCATGTTGTACTCACGGTGGAAGAAACACATTTAGGTAACGATTCTCTGTCCGACGCGGGGGCCACATTATGTTCGGTGCACCGAGCATTTCACTCGCACGGGAATAGATGGCACCCAAGCATCGGGTCCCTCCCAAACCGACTGCTCCGGTTGTTTCTCCCAGCGGTGGCCCTGCATTCCCTCGCTCACCGCTTCATGTTGTACTCACGGTGGAAGAAACACATTTAGGTAACGATTCTCTGTCCGACGCGGGGGCCACATTATGTTCGGTGCACCGAGCATTTCACTCGCACGGGAATAGATGGCACCCAAGCATCGGGTCCCTCCCAAACCGACTGCTCCGGTTGTTTCTCCCAGCGGTGGCCCTGCATTCCCTCGCTCACCGCTTCATGTTGTACTCACGGTGGAAGAAACACATTTAGGTAACGATTCTCTGTCCGACGCGGGGGCCACATTATGTTCGGTGCACCGAGCATTTCACTCGCACGGGAATAGATGGCACCCAAGCATCGGGTCCCTCCCAAACCGACTGCTCCGGTTGTTTCTCCCAGCGGTGGCCCTGCATTCCCTCGCTCACCGCTTCATGTTGTACTCAAGGTGGAAGAAACACATTTAGGTAACGATTCTCTGTCCGACGCGGGGGCCACATTATGTTCGGTGCACCGAGCATTTCACTCGCACGGGAATAGATGGCACCCAAGCATCGGGTCCCTCCCAAACCGACTGCTCCGGTTGTTTCTCCCAGCGGTGGCCCTGCATTCCCTCGCTCACCGCTTCATGTTGTACTCACGGTGGAAGAAACACATTTAGGTAACCATTCTCTGTCCGACGCGGGGGCCACATTATGTTCGGTGCACCGAGCATTTAACTCGCACGGGAATAGATGGCACCCAAGCATCGGGTCCCTCCCAAACCGACTGCTCCGGTTGTTTCTCCCAGCGGTGGCCCTGCATTCCCTCGCTCACCGCTTCATGTTGTACTCACAGTGGAAGAAACACATTTAGGTAACCATTCTCTGTCCGACGCGGGGGCCACATTATGTTCGGTGCACCGAGCATTTAACTCGCACGGGAATAGATGGCACCCAAGCATCGGGTCCCTCCCAAACCGACTGCTCCGGTTGTTTCTCCCAGCGGTGGCCCTGCATTCCCTCGCTCACCGCTTCATGTTGTACTCACAGTGGAAGAAACACATTTAGGTAACGATTCTCTGTCCGACGCGGGGGCCACATTATGTTCGGTGCACCGAGCATTTCACTCGCACGGGAATAGATGGCACCCAAGCATCGGGTCCCTCCCAAACCGACTGCTCCGGTTGTTTCTCCCAGCGGTGGCCCTGCATTCCCTCGCTCACCGCTTCATGTTGTACTCACAGTGGAAGAAACACATTTAGGTAACCATTCTCTGTCCGACGCGGGGGCCACATTATGTTCGGTGCACCGAGCATTTAACTCGCACGGGAATAGATGGCACCCAAGCATCGGGTCCCTCCCAAACCGACTGCTCCGGTTGTTTCTCCCAGCGGTGGCCCTGCATTCCCTCGCTCACAGCTTCATGTTGTACTCACAGTGGAAGAAACACATTTAGGTAACGATTCTCTGTCCGACGCGGGGGCCACATTATGTTCGGTGCACCGAGCATTTAACTCGCACGGGAATAGATGGCACCCAAGCATCGGGTCCCTCCCAAACCGACTGCTCCGGTTGTTTCTCCCAGCGGTGGCCCTGCATTCCCTCGCTCACCGCTTCATGTTGTACTCACAGTGGAAGAAACACATTTAGGTAACGATTCTCTGTCCGACGCGGGGGCCACATTATGTTCGGTGCACCGAGCATTTCACTCGCACGGGAATAGATGGCACCCAAGCATCGGGTCCCTCCCAAACCGACTGCTCCGGTTGTTTCTCCCAGCGGTGGCCCTGCATTCCCTCGCTCACCGCTTCATGTTGTACTCACAGTGGAAGAAACACATTTAGGTAACCATTCTCTGTCCGACGCGGGGGCCACATTATGTTCGGTGCACCGAGCATTTAACTCGCACGGGAATAGATGGCACCCAAGCATCGGGTCCCTCCCAAACCGACTGCTCCGGTTGTTTCTCCCAGCGGTGGCCCTGCATTCCCTCGCTCACCGCTTCATGTTGTACTCACAGTGGAAGAAACACATTTAGGTAACGATTCTCTGTCCGACGCGGGGGCCACATTATGTTCGGTGCACCGAGCATTTCACTCGCACGGGAATAGATGGCACCCAAGCATCGGGTCCCTCCCAAACCGACTGCTCCGGTTGTTTCTCCCAGCGGTGGCCCTGCATTCCCTCGCTCACCGCTTCATGTTGTACTCACAGTGGAAGAAACACATTTAGGTAACCATTCTCTGTCCGACGCGGGGGCCACATTATGTTCGGTGCACCGAGCATTTAACTCGCACGGGAATAGATGGCACCCAAGCATCGGGTCCCTCCCAAACCGACTGCTCCGGTTGTTTCTCCCAGCGGTGGCCCTGCATTCCCTCGCTCACCGCTTCATGTTGTACTCACGGTGGAAGAAACACATTTAGGTAACCATTCTCTGTCCGACGCGGGGGCCACATTATGTTCGGTGCACCGAGCATTTAACTCGCACGGGAATAGATGGCACCCAAGCATCGGGTCCCTCCCAAACCGACTGCTCCGGTTGTTTCTCCCAGCGGTGGCCCTGCATTCCCTCGCTCACCGCTTCATGTTGTACTCACAGTGGAAGAAACACATTTAGGTAACCATTCTCTGTCCGACGCGGGGGCCACATTATGTTCGGTGCACCGAGCATTTAACTCGCACGGGAATAGATGGCACCCAAGCATCGGGTCCCTCCCAAACCGACTGCTCCGGTTGTTTCTCCCAGCGGTGGCCCTGCATTCCCTCGCTCACCGCTTCATGTTGTACTCACGGTGGAAGAAACACATTTAGGTAACGATTCTCTGTCCGACGCGGGGGCCACATTATGTTCGGTGCACCGAGCATTTCACTCGCACGGGAATAGATGGCACCCAAGCATCGGGTCCCTCCCAAACCGACTGCTCCGGTTGTTTCTCCCAGCGGTGGCCCTGCATTCCCTCGCTCACCGCTTCATATTGTACTCACAGTGGAAGAAACACATTTAGGTAACCATTCTCTGTCCGACGCGGGGGCCACATTATGTTCGGTGCACCGAGCATTTCACTCGCACGGGAATAAATGGCACCCAAGCATCGGGTCCCTCCCAAACCGACTGCTCCGGTTGTTTCTCCCAGCGGTGGCCCTGCATTCCCTCGCTCACCGCTTCATGTTGTACTCACGGTGGAAGAAACACATTTAGGTAACGATTCTCTGTCCGACGCGGGGGCCACATTATGTTCGGTGCACCGAGCATTTCACTCGCACGGGAATAGATGGCACCCAAGCATCGGGTCCCTCCCAAACCGACTGCTCCGGTTGTTTCTCCCAGCGGTGGCCCTGCATTCCCTCGCTCACCGCTTCATGTTGTACTCACAGTGGAAGAAACACATTTAGGTAACCATTCTCTGTCCGACGCGGGGGCCACATTATGTTCGGTGCACCGAGCATTTAACTCGCACGGGAATAGATGGCACCCAAGCATCGGGTCCCTCCCAAACCGACTGCTCCGGTTGTTTCTCCCAGCGGTGGCCCTGCATTCCCTCGCTCACCGCTTCATGTTGTACTCACGGTGGAAGAAACACATTTAGGTAACGATTCTCTGTCCGACGCGGGGGCCACATTATGTTCGGTGCACCGAGCATTTCACTCGCACGGGAATAGATGGCACCCAAGCATCGGGTCCCTCCCAAACCGACTGCTCCGGTTGTTTCTCCCAGCGGTGGCCCTGCATTCCCTCGCTCACCGCTTCATGTTGTACTCACGGTGGAAGAAACACATTTAGGTAACGATTCTCTGTCCGACGCGGGGGCCACATTATGTTCGGTGCACCGAGCATTTAACTCGCACGGGAATAGATGGCACCCAAGCATCGGGTCCCTCCCAAACCGACTGCTCCGGTTGTTTCTCCCAGCGGTGGCCCTGCATTCCCTCGCTCACCGCTTCATGTTGTACTCACAGTGGAAGAAACACATTTAGGTAACCATTCTCTGTCCGACGCGGGGGCCACATTATGTTCGGTGCACCGAGCATTTAACTCGCACGGGAATAGATGGCACCCAAGCATCGGGTCCCTCCCAAACCGACTGCTCCGGTTGTTTCTCCCAGCGGTGGCCCTGCATTCCCTCGCTCACCGCTTCATGTTGTACTCACAGTGGAAGAAACACATTTAGGTAACCATTCTCTGTCCGACGCGGGGGCCACATTATGTTCGGTGCACCGAGCATTTAACTCGCACGGGAATAGAAGGCACCCAAGCATCGGGTCCCTCCCAAACCGACTGCTCCGTTTGTTTCTCCCAGCGGTGGCCCTGCATTCCCTCGCTCACCGCTTCATGTTGTACTCACGGTGGAAGAAACACATTTAGGTAACGATTCTCTGTCCGACGCGGGGGCCACATTATGTTCGGTGCACCGAGCATTTCACTCGCACGGGAATAGATGGCACCCAAGCATCGGGTCCCTCCCAAACCGACTGCTCCGGTTGTTTCTCCCAGCGGTGGCCCTGCATTCCCTCGCTCACCGCTTCATGTTGTACTCACAGTGGAAGAAACACATTTAGGTAACCATTCTCTGTCCGACGCGGGGGCCACATTATGTTCGGTGCACCGAGCATTTAACTCGCACGGGAATAGATGGCACCCAAGCATCGGGTCCCTCCCAAACCGACTGCTCCGGTTGTTTCTCCCAGCGGTGGCCCTGCATTCCCTCGCTCACCGCTTCATGTTGTACTCACGGTGGAAGAAAGACATTTAGGTAACGATTCTCTGTCCGACGCGGGGGCCACATTATGTTCGGTGCACCGAGCATTTCACTCGCACGGGAATAGATGGCACCCAAGCATCGGGTCCCTCCCAAACCGACTGCTCCGGTTGTTTCTCCCAGCGGTGGCCCTGCATTCCCTCGCTCACCGCTTCATGTTGTACTCACGGTGGAAGAAACACATTTAGGTAACGATTCTCTGTCCGACGCGGGGGCCACATTATGTTCGGTGCACCGAGCATTTCACTCGCACGGGAATAGATGGCACCCAAGCATCGGGTCCCTCCCAAACCGACTGCTCCGGTTGTTTCTCCCAGCGGTGGCCCTGCATTCCCTCGCTCACCGCTTCATGTTGTACTCACAGTGGAAGAAACACATTTAGGTAACCATTCTCTGTCCGACGCGGGGGCCACATTATGTTCGGTGCACCGAGCATTTCACTCGCACGGGAATAGATGGCACCCAAGCATCGGGTCCCTCCCAAACCGACTGCTCCGGTTGTTTCTCCCAGCGGTGGCCCTGCATTCCCTCGCTCACCGCTTCATGTTGTACTCACGGTGGAAGAAACACATTTAGGTAACGATTCTCTGTCCGACGCGGGGGCCACATTATGTTCGGTGCACCGAGCATTTCACTCGCACGGGAATAGATGGCACCCAAGCATCGGGTCCCTCCCAAACCGACTGCTCCGGTTGTTTCTCCCAGCGGTGGCCCTGCATTCCCTCGCTCACCGCTTCATGTTGTACTCACGGTGGAAAGAACACATTTAGGTAACGATTCTCTGTCCGACGCGGGGGCCACATTATGTTCGGTGCACCGAGCATTTAACTCGCACGGGAATAGATGGCACCCAAGCATCGGGTCCCTCCCAAACCGACTGCTCCGGTTGTTTCTCCCAGCGGTGGCCCTGCATTCCCTCGCTCACCGCTTCATGTTGTACTCACGGTGGAAGAAACACATTTAGGTAACGATTCTCTGTCCGACGCGGGGGCCACATTATGTTCGGTGCACCGAGCATTTCACTCGCACGGGAATAGATGGCACCCAAGCATCGGGTCCCTCCCAAACCGACTGCTCCGGTTGTTTCTCCCAGCGGTGGCGCTGCATTCCCTCGCTCACCGCTTCATGTTGTACTCACAGTGGAAGAAACACATTTAGGTAACCATTCTCTGTCCGACGCGGGGGCCACATTATGTTCGGTGCACCGAGCATTTCACTCGCACGGGAATAGATGGCACCCAAGCATCGGGTCCCTCCCAAACCGACTGCTCCGGTTGTTTCTCCCAGCGGTGGCCCTGCATTCCCTTGCTCACCGCTTCATGTTGTACTCACGGTGGAAAGAACACATTTAGGTAACGATTCTCTGTCTGACGCGGGGGCCACATTATGTTCGGTGCACCGAGCATTTCACTCGCACGGGAATAGATGGCACATAAGCATCGGGTCCCTCCCAAACCGACTGCTCCGGTTGTTTCTCCCAGCGGTGGCCCTGCATTCCCTCGCTCACCGCTTCATGTTGTACTCACGGTGGAAAGAACACATTTAGGTAACGATTCTCTGTCTGACGCGGGGGCCACATTATGTTCGGTGCACCGAGCATTTCACTCGCACGGGAATAGATGGCACCCAAGCATCGGGTCCCTCCCAAACCGACTGCTCCGGTTGTTTCTCCCAGCGGTGGCCCTGCATTCCCTCGCTCACCGCTTCATGTTGTACGCACGTGGAAGAAACACATTTAGGTAACGATTCTCTGTCTGACGCGGGGGCCACATTATGTTCGGTGCACCGAGCATTTCACTCGCACGGGAATAGATGGCACCCAAGCATCGGGTCCCTCCCAAACCGACTGCTCCGGTTGTTTCTCCCAGCGGTGGCCCTGCATTCCCTCGCTCACCGCTTCATGTTGTACTCACGGTGGAAGAAACACATTTAGGTAACGATTCTCTGTCCGACGCGGGGGCCACATTATGTTCGGTGCACCGAGCATTTCACTCGCACGGGAATAGATGGCACCCAAGCATCGGGTCCCTCCCAAACCGACTGCTCCGGTTGTTTCTCCCAGCGGTGGCCCTGCATTCCCTCGCTCACCGCTTCATGTTGTACTCACGGTGGAAAGAACACATTTAGGTAACGATTCTCTGTCTGACGCGGGGGCCACATTATGTTCGGTGCACCGAGCATTTCACTCGCACGGGAATAGATGGCACCCAAGCATCGGGTCCCTCCCAAACCGACTGCTCCGGTTGTTTCTCCCAGCGGTGGCCCTGCATTCCCTCGCTCACCGCTTCATGTTGTACTCACGGTGGAAGAAACACATTTAGGTAACGATTCTCTGTCTGACGCGGGGGCCACATTATGTTCGGTGCACCGAGCATTTCACTCGCACGGGAATAGATGGCACCCAAGCATCGGGTCCCTCCCAAACCGACTGCTCCGGTTGTTTCTCCCAGCGGTGGCCCTGCATTCCCTCGCTCACCGCTTCATGTTGTACTCACGGTGGAAAGAACACATTTAGGTAACGATTCTCTGTCTGACGCAGGGGCCACATTATGTTCGGTGCACCGAGCATTTCACTCGCACGGGAATAGATGGCACCCAAGCATCGGGTCCCTCCCAAACCGACTGCTCCGGTTGTTTCTCCCAGCGGTGGCCCTGCATTCCCTCGCTCACCGCTTCATGTTGTACTCACGTGGAAGAAACACATTTAGGTAACGATTCTCTGTCTGACGCGGGGGCCACATTATGTTCGGTGCACCGAGCATTTCACTCGCACGGGAATAGATGGCACCCAAGCATCGGGTCCCTCCCAAACCGACTGCTCCGGTTGTTTCTCCCAGCGGTGGCCCTGCATTCCCTCGCTCACCGCTTCATGTTGTACTCACGGTGGAAGAAACACATTTAGGTAACGATTCTCTGTCCGACGCGGGGGCCACATTATGTTCGGTGCACCGAGCATTTCACTCGCACGGGAATAGATGGCACCCAAGCATCGGGTCCCTCCCAAACCGACTGCTCCGGTTGTTTCTCCCAGCGGTGGCCCTGCATTCCCTCGCTCACCGCTTCATGTTGTACTCACGGTGGAAGAAACACATTTAGGTAACGATTCTCTGTCCGACGCGGGGGCCACATTATGTTCGGTGCACCGAGCATTTCACTCGCACGGGAATAGATGGCACCCAAGCATCGGGTCCCTCCCAAACCGACTGCTCCGGTTGTTTCTCCCAGCGGTGGCCCTGCATTCCCTCGCTCACCGCTTCATGTTGTACTCACGGTGGAAGAAACACATTTAGGTAACGATTCTCTGTCCGACGCGGGGGCCACATTATGTTCGGTGCACCGAGCATTTCACTCGCACGGGAATAGATGGCACCCAAGCATCGGGTCCCTCCCAAACCGACTGCTCCGGTTGTTTCTCCCAGCGGTGGCCCTGCATTCCCTCGCTCACCGCTTCATGTTGTACTCACGGTGGAAGAAACACATTTAGGTAACGATTCTCTGTCTGACGCGGGGGCCACATTATGTTCGGTGCACCGAGCATTTCACTCGCACGGGAATAGATGGCACCCAAGCATCGGGTCCCTCCCAAACCGACTGATCCGGTTGTTTCTCCCTAGCGGTGGCCCTGCATTCCCTCGCTCACCGCTTCATGTTGTACTCACGGTGGAAGAAACACATTTAGGTAACGATTCTCTGTCCGACGCGGGGGCCACATTATGTTCGGTGCACCGAGCATTTCACTCGCACGGGAATAGATGGCACCCAAGCATCGGGTCCCTCCCAAACCGACTGCTCCGGTTGTTTCTCCCAGCGGTGGCCCTGCATTCCCTCGCTCACCGCTTCATGTTGTACTCACGGTGGAAGAAACACATTTAGGTAACGATTCTCTGTCCGACGCGGGGGCCACATTATGTTCGGAGCACCGAGCATTTCACTCGCACGGGAATAGATGGCACCCAAGCATCGGGTCCCTCCCAAACCGACTGCTCCGGTTGTTTCTCCCAGCGGTGGCCCTGCATTCCCTCGCTCACCGCTTCATGTTGTACTCACGGTGGAAGAAACACATTTAGGTAACGATTCTCTGTCTGACGCGGGGGCCACATTATGTTCGGTGCACCGAGCATTTCACTCGCACGGGAATAGATGGCACCCAAGCATCGGGTCCCTCCCAAACCGACTGCTCCGGTTGTTTCTCCCAGCGGTGGCCCTGCATTCCCTCGCTCACCGCTTCATGTTGTACTCACGGTGGAAGAAACACATTTAGGTAACGATTCTCTGTCCGACGCGGGGGCCACATTATGTTCGGTGCACCGAGCATTTCACTCGCACGGGAATAGATGGCACCCAAGCATCGGGTCCCTCCCAAACCGACTGCTCCGGTTGTTTCTCCCAGCGGTGGCCCTGCATTCCCTCGCTCACCGCTTCATGTTGTACTCACGGTGGAAGAAACACATTTAGGTAACGATTCTCTGTCTGACGCGGGGGCCACATTAGGTTCGGTGCACCGAGCATTTAACTCGCACGGGAATAGATGGCACCCAAGCATCGGGTCCCTCCCAAACCGACTGCTCCGGTTGTTTCTCCCAGCGGTGGCCCTGCATTCCCTCGCTCACCGCTTCATGTTGTACTCACGGTGGAAGAAACACATTTAGGTAACGATTCTCTGTCCGACGCGGGGGCCACATTATGTTCGGTGCACCGAGCATTTCACTCGCACGGGAATAGATGGCACCCAAGCATCGGGTCCCTCCCAAACCGACTGCTCCGGTTGTTTCTCCCAGCGGTGGCCCTGCATTCCCTCGCTCACCGCTTCATGTTGTACTCACAGTGGAAGAAACACATTTAGGTAACGATTCTCTGTCCGACGCGGGGGCCACATTATGTTCGGTGCACCGAGCATTTCACTCGCACGGGAATAGATGGCACCCAAGCATCGGGTCCCTCCCAAACCGACTGCTCCGGTTGTTTCTCCCAGCGGTGGCCCTGCATTCCCTCGCTCACCGCTTCATGTTGTACTCACGGTGGAAGAAACACATTTAGGTAGCGATTCTCTGTCCGACGCGGGGGCCACATTATGTTCGGTGCACCGAGCATTTAACTCGCACGGGAATAGATGGCACCCAAGCATCGGGTCCCTCCCAAACCGACTGCTCCGGTTGTTTCTGCCAGCGGTGGCCCTGCATTCCCTCGCTCACCGCTTCATGTTGTACTCACGGTGGAAGAAACACATTTAGGTAACGATTCTCTGTCTGACGCGGGGGCCACATTAGGTTCGGTGCACCGAGCATTTAACTCGCACGGGAATAGATGGCACCCAAGCATCGGGTCCCTCCCAAACCGACTGCTCCGGTTGTTTCTCCCAGCGGTGGCCCTGCATTCCCTCGCTCACCGCTTCATGTTGTACTCACGGTGGAAGAAACACATTTAGGTAACGATTCTCTGTCCGACGCGGGGGCCACATTATGTTCGGTGCACCGAGCATTTAACTCGCACGGGAATAGATGGCACCCAAGCATCGGGTCCCTCCCAAACCGACTGCTCCGGTTGTTTCTCCCAGCGGTGGCCCTGCATTCCCTCGCTCACCGCTTCATGTTGTACTCACGGTGGAAGAAACACATTTAGGTAACGATTCTCTGTCCGACGCGGGGGCCACATTATGTTCGGTGCACCGAGCATTTCACTCGCACGGGAATAGATGGCACCCAAGCATCGGGTCCCTCCCAAACCGACTGCTCCGGTTGTTTCTCCCAGCGGTGGCCCTGCATTCCCTCGCTCACCGCTTCATGTTGTACTCACGGTGGAAGAAACACATTTAGGTAACGATTCTCTGTCCGACGCGGGGGCCACATTATGTTCGGTGCACCGAGCATTTAACTCGCACGGGAATAGATGGCACCCAAGCATCGGGTCCCTCCCAAACCGACTGCTCCGGTTGTTTCTCCCAGCGGTGGCCCTGCATTCCCTCGCTCACCGCTTCATGTTGTACTCACGGTGGAAGAAACACATTTAGGTAACGATTCTCTGTCCGACTCGGGGGCCACATTATGTTCGGTGCACCGAGCATTTAACTCGCACGGGAATAGATGGCACCCAAGCATCGGGTCCCTCCCAAACCGACTGCTCCGGTTGTTTCTCCCAGCGGTGGCCCTGCATTCCCTCGCTCACCGCTTCATGTTGTACTCACGGTGGAAGAAACACATTTAGGTAACGATTCTCTGTCTGACGCGGGGGCCACATTATGTTCGGTGCACCGAGCATTTAACTCGCACGGGAATAGATGGCACCCAAGCATCGGGTCCCTCCCAAACCGACTGCTCCGGTTGTTTCTCCCAGCGGTGGCCCTGCATTCCCTCGCTCACCGCTTCATGTTGTACTCACGGTGGAAGAAACACATTTAGGTAACGATTCTCTGTCCGACTCGGGGGCCACATTATGTTCGGTGCACCGAGCATTTAACTCGCACGGGAATAGATGGCACCCAAGCATCGGGTCCCTCCCAAACCGACTGCTCCGGTTGTTTCTCCCAGCGGTGGCCCTGCATTCCCTCGCTCACCGCTACATGTTGTACTCACAGTGGAAGAAACACATTTAGGTAACGATTCTCTGTCCGACTCGGGGGCCACATTATGTTCGGTGCACCGAGCATTTAACTCGCACGGGAATAGATGGCACCCAAGCATCGGGTCCCTCCCAAACCGACTGCTCCGGTTGTTTCTCCCAGCGGTGGCCCTGCATTCCCTCGCTCACCGCTTCATGTTGTACTCACGGTGGAAGAAACACATTTAGGTAACGATTCTCTGTCTGACGCGGGGGCCACATTAGGTTCGGTGCACCGAGCATTTAACTCGCACGGGAATAGATGGCACCCAAGCATCGGGTCCCTCCCAAACCGACTGCTCCGGTTGTTTCTCCCAGCGGTGGCCCTGCATTCCCTCGCTCACCGCTTCATGTTGTACTCACGGTGGAAGAAACACATTTAGGTAACGATTCTCTGTCCGACGCGGGGGCCACATTATGTTCGGTGCACCGAGCATTTAACTCGCACGGGAATAGATGGCACCCAAGCATCGGGTCCCTCCCAAACCGACTGCTCCGGTTGTTTCTCCCAGCGGTGGCCCTGCATTCCCTCGCTCACCGCTTCATGTTGTACTCACAGTGGAAGAAACACATTTAGGTAACGATTCTCTGTCCGACGCGGGGGCCACATTATGTTCGGTGCACCGAGCATTTAACTCGCACGGGAATAGATGGCACCCAAGCATCGGGTCCCTCCCAAACCGACTGCTCCGGTTGTTTCTCCCAGCGGTGGCCCTGCATTCCCTCGCTCACCGCTTCATGTTGTACTCACGGTGGAAGAAACACATTTAGGTAACGATTCTCTGTCCGACTCGGGGGCCACATTATGTTCGGTGCACCGAGCATTTAACTCGCACGGGAATAGATGGCACCCAAGCATCGGGTCCCTCCCAAACCGACTGCTCCGGTTGTTTCTCCCAGCGGTGGCCCTGCATTCCCTCGCTCACCGCTACATGTTGTACTCACAGTGGAAGAAACACATTTAGGTAACGATTCTCTGTCCGACTCGGGGGCCACATTATGTTCGGTGCACCGAGCATTTAACTCGCACGGGAATAGATGGCACCCAAGCATCGGGTCCCTCCCAAACCGACTGCTCCGGTTGTTTCTCCCAGCGGTGGCCCTGCATTCCCTCGCTCACCGCTTCATGTTGTACTCACGGTGGAAGAAACACATTTAGGTAACGATTCTCTGTCCGACTCGGGGGCCACATTATGTTCGGTGCACCGAGCATTTAACTCGCACGGGAATAGATGGCACCCAAGCATCGGGTCCCTCCCAAACCGACTGCTCCGGTTGTTTCTCCCAGCGGTGGCCCTGCATTCCCTCGCTCACCGCTTCATGTTGTACTCACGGTGGAAGAAACACATTTAGGTAACGATTCTCTGTCCGACTCGGGGGCCACATTATGTTCGGTGCACCGAGCATTTAACTCGCACGGGAATAGATGGCACCCAAGCATCGGGTCCCTCCCAAACCGACTGCTCCGGTTGTTTCTCCCAGCGGTGGCCCTGCATTCCCTCGCTCACCGCTACATGTTGTACTCACAGTGGAAGAAACACATTTAGGTAACGATTCTCTGTCCGACTCGGGGGCCACATTATGTTCGGTGCACCGAGCATTTAACTCGCACGGGAATAGATGGCACCCAAGCATCGGGTCCCTCCCAAACCGACTGCTCCGGTTGTTTCTCCCAGCGGTGGCCCTGCATTCCCTCGCTCACCGCTTCATGTTGTACTCACGGTGGAAGAAACACATTTAGGTAACGATTCTCTGTCCGACGCGGGGGCCACATTATGTTCGGTGCACCGAGCATTTCACTCGCACGGGAATAGATGGCACCCAAGCATCGGGTCCCTCCCAAACCGACTGCTCCGGTTGTTTCTCCCAGCGGTGGCCCTGCATTCCCTCGCTCACCGCTTCATGTTGTACTCACGGTGGAAGAAACACATTTAGGTAACGATTCTCTGTCCGACGCGGGGGCCACATTATGTTCGGTGCACCGAGCATTTCACTCGCACGGGAATAGATGGCACCCAAGCATCGGGTCCCTCCCAAACCGACTGCTCCGGTTGTTTCTCCCAGCGGTGGCCCTGCATTCCCTCGCTCACCGCTTCATGTTGTACTCACGGTGGAAGGAACACATTTAGGTAACGATTCTCTGTCCGACGCGGGGGCCACATTATGTTCGGAGCACCGAGCATTTCACTCGCACGGGAATAGATGGCACCCAAGCATCGGGTCCCTCCCAAACCGACTGCTCCGGTTGTTTCTCCCAGCGGTGGCCCTGCATTCCCTCGCTCACCGCTTCATGTTGTACTCACGGTGGAAGGAACACATTTAGGTAACGATTCACTGTCCGACGCGGGGGCCACATTATGTTCGGAGCACCGAGCATTTCACTCGCACGGGAATAGATGGCACCCAAGCATCGGGTCCCTCCCAAACCGACTGCTCCGGTTGTTTCTCCCAGCGGTGGCCCTGCATTCCCTCGCTCACCGCTTCATGTTGTACTCACGGTGGAAGAAACACATTTAGGTAACGATTCTCTGTCCGACGCGGGGGCCACATTATGTTCGGTGCACCGAGCATTTCACTCGCACGGGAATAGATGGCACCCAAGCATCGGGTCCCTCCCAAACCGACTGCTCCGGTTGTTTCTCCCAGCGGTGGCCCTGCATTCCCTCGCTCACCGCTTCATGTTGTACTCACGGTGGAAGAAACACATTTAGGTAACGATTCTCTGTCCGACGCGGGGGCCACATTATGTTCGGTGCACCGAGCATTTCACTCGCACGGGTATAGATGGCACCCAAGCATCGGGTCCCTCCCAAACCGACTGCTCCGGTTGTTTCTCCCAGCGGTGGCCCTGCATTCCCTCGCTCACCGCTTCATGTTGTACTCACGGTGGAAGGAACACATTTAGGTAACGATTCTCTGTCCGACGCGGGGGCCACATTATGTTCGGAGCACCGAGCATTTCACTCGCACGGGAATAGATGGCACCCAAGCATCGGGTCCCTCCCAAACCGACTGCTCCGGTTGTTTCTCCCAGCGGTGGCCCTGCATTCCCTCGCTCACCGCTTCATGTTGTACTCACGGTGGAAGGAACACATTTAGGTAACGATTCTCTGTCCGACGCGGGGGCCACATTATGTTCGGAGCACCGAGCATTTCACTCGCACGGGAATAGATGGCACCCAAGCATCGGGTCCCTCCCAAACCGACTGCTCCGGTTGTTTCTCCCAGCGGTGGCCCTGCATTCCCTCGCTCACCGCTTCATGTTGTACTCACGGTGGAAGGAACACATTTAGGTAACGATTCTCTGTCCGACGCGGGGGCCACATTATGTTCGGTGCACCGAGCATTTCACTCGCACGGGAATAGATGGCACCCAAGCATCGGGTCCCTCCCAAACCGACTGCTCCGGTTGTTTCTCCCAGCGGTGGCCCTGCATTCCCTCGCTCACCGCTTCATGTTGTACTCACGGTGGAAGAAACACATTTAGGTAACGATTCTCTGTCCGACGCGGGGGCCACATTATGTTCGGAGCACCGAGCATTTCACTCGCACGGGAATAGATGGCACCCAAGCATCGGGTCCCTCCCAAACCGACCGCTCAGATTGTTTCTCCCAGCGGTGGCCCTGCATTCCCTCGCTCACCGCTTCATGTGTTACTCACGGTGGAAGGAACACATTTAGGTAACGATTCTCTGTCCGACGCGGGGGCCACATTATGTTCGGAGCACCGAGCATTTCACTCGCACGGGAATAGATGGCACCCAAGCATCGGGTCCCTCCCAAACCGACCGCTCAGATTGTTTCTCCCAGCGGTGGCCCTGCATTCCCTCGCTCAACGCTTCATGTTGTACTCACGGTGGAAGAAACACATTTAGGTAACGATTCTCTGTCCGACGCGGGGGCCACATTATGTTCGGAGCACCGAGCATTTCACTCGCACGGGAATAGATGGCACCCAAGCATCGGGTCCCTCCCAAACCGACTGCTCCGGTTGTTTCTCCCAGCGGTGGCCCTGCATTCCCTCGCTCACCGCTTCATGTTGCACTCACGGTGGAAAGAACACATTTAGGTAACGATTCTCTGTCTGACGCGGGGGCCACATTATGTTCGGTGCACCGAGCATTTCACTCGCACGGGAATAGATGGCACCCAAGCATCGGGTCCCTCCCAAACCGACTGCTCCGGTTGTTTCTCCCAGCGGTGGCCCTGCATTCCCTCGCTCACCGCTTCATGTTGTACTCACGGTGGAAGAAACACATTTAGGTAACGATTCTCTGTCTGACGCGGGGGCCACATTATGTTCGGAGCACCGAGCATTTCACTCGCACGGGAATAGATGGCACCCAAGCATCGGGTCCCTCCCAAACCGACTGCTCCGGTTGTTTCTCCCAGCGGTGGCCCTGCATTCCCTCGCTCACCGCTTCATGTTGTACTCACGGTGGAAAGAACACATTTAGGTAACGATTCTCTGTCTGACGCGGGGGCCACATTATGTTCGGTGCACCGAGCATTTCACTCGCACGGGAATAGATGGCACCCAAGCATCGGGTCCCTCCCAAACCGACTGCTCCGGTTGTTTCTCCCAGCGGTGGCCCTGCATTCCCTCGCTCACCGCTTCATGTTGTACTCACGGTGGAAGAAACACATTTAGGTAACGATTCTCTGTCTGACGCGGGGGCCACATTATGTTCGGAGCACCGAGCATTTCACTCGCACGGGAATAGATGGCACCCAAGCATCGGGTCCCTCCCAAACCGACCGCTCAGATTGTTTCTCCCAGCGGTGGCCCTGCATTCCCTCGCTCACCGCTTCATGTTGTACTCACGGTGGAAAGAACACATTTAGGTAACGATTCTCTGTCTGACGCGGGGGCCACATTATGTTCGGAGCACCGAGCATTTCACTCGCACGGGAATAGATGGCACCCAAGCATCGGGTCCCTCCCAAACCGACTGCTCCGGTTGTTTCTCCCAGCGGTGGCCCTGCATTCCCTCGCTCACCGCTTCATGTTGTACTCACGGTGGAAGAAACACATTTAGGTAACGATTCTCTGTCTGACGCGGGGGCCACATTATGTTCGGAGCACCGAGCATTTCACTCGCACGGGAATAGATGGCACCCAAGCATCGGGTCCCTCCCAAACCGACCGCTCAGATTGTTTCTCCCAGCGGTGGCCCTGCATTCCCTCGCTCACCGCTTCATGTTGTACTCACGGTGGAAGAAACACATTTAGGTAACGATTCTCTGTCTGACGCGGGGGCCACATTATGTTCGGAGCACCGAGCATTTCACTCGCACGGGAATAGATGGCACCCAAGCATCGGGTCCCTCCCAAACCGACTGCTCCGGTTGTTTCTCCCAGCGGTGGCCCTGCATTCCCTCGCTCACCGCTTCATGTTGTACTCACGGTGGAAAGAACACATTTAGGTAACGATTCTCTGTCTGACGCGGGGGCCACATTATGTTCGGAGCACCGAGCATTTCACTCGCACGGGAATAGATGGCACCCAAGCATCGGGTCCCTCCCAAACCGACTGCTCCGGTTGTTTCTCCCAGCGGTGGCCCTGCATTCCCTCGCTCACCGCTTCATGTTGTACTCACGGTGGAAAGAACACATTTAGGTAACGATTCTCTGTCTGACGCGGGGGCCACATTATGTTCGGAGCACCGAGCATTTCACTCGCACGGGAATAGATGGCACCCAAGCATCGGGTCCCTCCCAAACCGACTGCTCCGGTTGTTTCTCCCAGCGGTGGCCCTGCATTCCCTCGCTCACCGCTTCATGTTGTACTCACGGTGGAAAGAACACATTTAGGTAACGATTCTCTGTCTGACGCGGGGGCCACATTATGTTCGGTGCACCGAGCATTTCACTCGCACGGGAATAGATGGCACCCAAGCATCGGGTCCCTCCCAAACCGACTGCTCCGGTTGTTTCTCCCAGCGGTGGCCCTGCATTCCCTCGCTCACCGCTTCATGTTGTACTCACGGTGGAAGAAACACATTTAGGTAACGATTCTCTGTCTGACGCGGGGGCCACATTATGTTCGGAGCACCGAGCATTTCACTCGCACGGGAATAGATGGCACCCAAGCATCGGGTCCCTCCCAAACCGACCGCTCAGATTGTTTCTCCCAGCGGTGGCCCTGCATTCCCTCGCTCACCGCTTCATGTTGTACTCACGGTGGAAGAAACACATTTAGGTAACGATTCTCTGTCCGACGCGGGGGCCACATTATGTTCGGTGCACCGAGCATTTCACTCGCACGGGAATAGATGGCACCCAAGCATCGGGTCCCTCCCAAACCGACCGCTCAGATTGTTTCTCCCAGCGGTGGCCCTGCATTCCCTCGCTCACCGCTTCATGTGTTACTCACGGTGGAAGGAACACATTTAGGTAACGATTCTCTGTCCGACGCGGGGGCCACATTATGTTCGGAGCACCGAGCATTTCACTCGCACGGGAATAGATGGCACCCAAGCATCGGGTCCCTCCCAAACCGACTGCTCCGGTTGTTTCTCCCAGCGGTGGCCCTGCATTCCCTCGCTCACCGCTTCATGTTGTACTCACGGTGGAAGGAACACATTTAGGTAACGATTCTCTGTCCGACGCGGGGGCCACATTATCTTCGGAGCACCGAGCATTTCACTCGCACGGGAATAGATGGCACCCAAGCATCGGGTCCCTCCCAAACCGACTGCTCCGGTTGTTTCTCCCAGCGGTGGCCCTGCATTCCCTCGCTCACCGCTTCATGTTGTACTCACGGTGGAAAGAACACATTTAGGTAACGATTCTCTGTCTGACGCGGGGGCCACATTATGTTCGGTGCACCGAGCATTTCACTCGCACGGGAATAGATGGCACCCAAGCATCGGGTCCCTCCCAAACCGACTGCTCCGGTTGTTTCTCCCAGCGGTGGCCCTGCATTCCCTCGCTCACCGCTTCATGTTGTACTCACGGTGGAAAGAACACATTTAGGTAACGATTCTCTGTCCGACGCGGGGGCCACATTATGTTCGGTGCACCGAGCATTTCACTCGCACGGGAATAGATGGCACCCAAGCATCGGGTCCCTCCCAAACCGACTGCTCCGGTTGTTTCTCCCAGCAGTGGCCCTGCATTCCCTCGCTCACCGCTTTATGTTGTACTCACGGTGGAAAGAACACATTTAGGTAACGATTCTCTGTCCGACGCGGGGGCCACATTATGTTCGGTGCACCGAGCATTTCACTCGCACGGGAATAGATGGCACCCAAGCATCGGGTCCCTCCCAAACCGACTGCTCCGGTTGTTTCTCCCAGCGGTGGCCCTGCATTCCCTCGCTCACCGCTTCATGTTGTACTCACGGTGGAAAGAACACATTTAGGTAACGATTCTCTGTCTGACGCGGGGGCCACATTATGTTCGGTGCACCGAGCATTTCACTCGCACGGGAATAGATGGCACCCAAGCATCGGGTCCCGCCCAAACCGACTGCTCCGGTTGTTTCTCCCAGCGGTGGCCCTGCATTCCCTCGCTCACCGTTTCATGTTGTACTCACGGTGGAAAGAACACATTTAGGTAACGATTCTCTGTCCGACGCGGGGGCCACATTATGTTCGGTGCACCGAGCATTTCACTCGCACGGGAATAGATGGCACCCAAGCATCGGGTCCCTCCCAAACCGACTGCTCCGGTTGTTTCTCCCAGCGGTGGCCCTGCATTCCCTCGCTCACCGCTCCATGTTGTACTCACGGTGGAAAGAACACATTTAGGTAACGATTCTCTGTCCGACGCGGGGGCCACATTATGTTCGGAGCACCGAGCATTTCACTCGCACGGGAATAGATGGCACCCAAGCATCGGGTCCCGCCCAAACCGACTGCTCCGGTTGTTTCTCCCAGCGGTGGCCCTGCATTCCCTCGCTCACCGCTTCATGTTGTACTCACGGTGGAAAGAACACATTTAGGTAACGATTCTCGGTCCGACGCGGGGGCCACATTATGTTCGGTGCACCGAGCATTTCACTCGCACGGGAATAGATGGCACCCAAGCATCGGGTCCCTCCCAAACCGACTGCTCCGGTTGTTTCTCCCAGCGGTGGCCCTGCATTCCCTCGCTCACCGCTTCATGTTGTACTCACGGTGGAAGAAACACATTTAGGTAACGATTCTCTGTCCGACGCGGGGGCCACATTATGTTCGGAGCACCGAGCATTTCACTCGCACGGGAATAGATGGCACCCAAGCATCGGGTCCCTCCCAAACCGACTGCTCCGGTTGTTTCTCCCAGCGGTGGCCCTGCATTCCCTCGCTCACCGCTTCATGTTGTACTCACGGTGGAAGAAACACATTTAGGTAACGATTCTCTGTCCGACGCGGGGGCCACATTATGTTCGGAGCACCGAGCATTTACTCGCACGGGAATAGATGGCACCCAAGCATCGGGTCCCTCCCAAACCGACTGCTCCGGTTGTTTCTCCCAGCGGTGGCCCTGCATTCCCTCGCTCACCGCTTCATGTTGTACTCACGGTGGAAAGAACACATTTAGGTAACGATTCTCTGTCCGACGCGGGGGCCACATTATGTTCGGTGCACCGAGCATTTCACTCGCACGGGAATAGATGGCACCCAAGCATCGGGTCCCTCCCAAACCGACTGCTCCGGTTGTTTCTCCCAGCGGTGGCCCTGCATTCCCTCGCTCACCGCTTCATGTTGTACTCACGGTGGAAGAAACACATTTAGGTAACGATTCTCTGTCCGACGCGGGGGCCACATTATGTTCGGAGCACCGAGCATTTCACTCGCACGGGAATAGATGGCACCCAAGCATCGGGTCCCTCCCAAACCGACTGCTCCGGTTGTTTCTCCCAGCGGTGGCCCTGCATTCCCTCGCTCACCGCTTCATGTTGTACTCACGGTGGAAGAAACACATTTAGGTAACCATTCTCTGTCCGACGCGGGGGCCACATTATGTTCGGAGCACCGAGCATTTACTCGCACGGGAATAGATGGCACCCAAGCATCGGGTCCCTCCCAAACCGACTGCTCCGGTTGTTTCTCCCAGCGGTGGCCCTGCATTCCCTCGCTCACCGCTTCATGTTGTACTCACGGTGGAAGAAACACATTTAGGTAACGATTCTCTGTCCGACGCGGGGGCCACATTATGTTCGGTGCACCGAGCATTTCACTCACACGGGAATAGATGGCACCCAAGCATCGGGTCCCTCCCAAACCGACTGCTCCGGTTGTTTCTCCCAGCGGTGGCCCTGCATTCCCTCGCTCACCGCTTCATGTTGTACTCACGGTGGAAGAAACACATTTAGGTAACGATTCTTTGTCCGACGCGGGGGCCACATTATGTTAGGAGCACCGAGCATTTCACTCGCACGGGAATAGATGGCACCCAAGCATCGGGTCCCTCCCAAACCGACTGCTCCGGCTGTTTCTCCCAGCGGTGGCCCTGCATTCCCTCGCTCACCGCTTCATGTTGTACTCACGGTGGAAGAAACACATTTAGGTAACGATTCTTTGTCCGACGCGGGGGCCACATTATGTTCGGTGCACCGAGCATTTCACTCGCACGGGAATAGATGGCACCCAAGCATCGGGTCCCTCCCAAACCGACTGCTCCGGCTGTTTCTCCCAGCGGTGGCCCTGCATTCCCTCGCTCACCGCTTCATGTTGTACTCACGGTGGAAGAAACACATTTAGGTAACGATTCTTTGTCCGACGCGGGGGCCACATTATGTTCGGTGCACCGAGCATTTCACTCACACGGGAATAGATGGCACCCAAGCATCGGGTCCCTCCCAAACCGACTGCTCCGGCTGTTTCTCCCAGCGGTGGCCCTGCATTCCCTCGCTCACCGCTTCATGTTGTACTCACGGTGGAAGAAACACATTTAGGTAACGATTCCTTGTCCGACGCGGGGGCCACATTATGTTCGGTGCACCGAGCATTTCACTCGCACGGGAATAGATGGCACCCAAGCATCGGGTCCCTCCCAAACCGACTGCTCCGGCTGTTTCTCCCAGCGGTGGCCCTGCATTCCCTCGCTCACCGCTTCATGTTGTACTCACGGTGGAAGAAACACATTTAGGTAACGATTCTTTGTCCGACGCGGGGGCCACATTATGTTCGGTGCACCGAGCATTTCACTCGCACGGGAATAGATGGCACCCAAGCATCGGGTCCCTCCCAAACCGACTGCTCCGGCTGTTTCTCCCAGCGGTGGCCCTGCATTCCCTCGCTCACCGCTTCATGTTGTACTCACGGTGGAAGAAACACATTTAGGTAACGATTCTTTGTCCGACGCGGGGGCCACATTATGTTCGGTGCACCGAGCATTTCACTCGCACGGGAATAGATGGCACCCAAGCATCGGGTCCCTCCCAAACCGACTGCTCCGGCTGTTTCTCCCAGCGGTGGCCCTGCATTCCCTCGCTCACCGCTTCATGTTGTACTCACGGTGGAAGAAACACATTTAGGTAACGATTCTTTGTCCGACGCGGGGGCCACATTATGTTCGGTGCACCGAGCATTTCACTCGCACGGGAATAGATGGCACCCAAGCATCGGGTCCCTCCCAAACCGACTGCTCCGGTTGTTTCTCCCAGCGGTGGCCCTGCATTCCCTCGCTCACCGCTTCATGTTGTACTCACGGTGGAAGAAACACATTTAGGTAACGATTCTTTGTCCGACGCGGGGGCCACATTATGTTCGGTGCACCGAGCATTTCACTCACACGGGAATAGATGGCACCCAAGCATCGGGTCCCTCCCAAACCGACTGCTCCGGCTGTTTCTCCCAGCGGTGGCCCTGCATTCCCTCGCTCACCGCTTCATGTTGTACTCACGGTGGAAGAAACACATTTAGGTAACGATTCTTTGTCCGACGCGGGGGCCACATTATGTTCGGAGCACCGAGCATTTCACTCGCACGGGAATAGATGGCACCCAAGCATCGGGTCCCTCCCAAACCGACTGCTCCGGTTGTTTCTCCCAGCGGTGGCCCTGCATTCCCTCGCTCACCGCTTCATGTTGTACTCACGGTGGAAGGAACACATTTAGGTAACGATTCTCTGTCCGACGCGGGGGCCACATTATGTTCGGAGCACCGAGCATTTCACTCGCACGGGAATAGATGGCACCCAAGCATCGGGTCCCTCCCAAACCGACTGCTCCGGTTGTTTCTCCCAGCGGTGGCCCTGCATTCCCTCGCTCACCGCTTCATGTTGTACTCACGGTGGAAGAAACACATTTAGGTAACGATTCTCTGTCCGACGCGGGGGCCACATTATGTTCGGAGCACCGAGCATTTCACTCGCACGGGAATAGATGGCACCCAAGCATCGGGTCCCTCCCAAACCGACTGCTCCGGTTGTTTCTCCCAGCGGTGGCCCTGCATTCCCTCGCTCACCGCTTCATGTTGTACTCAAGGTGGAAGAAACACATTTAGGTAACGATTCTCTGTCCGACGCGGGGGCCACGTTATGTTCGGTGCACCGAGCATTTCACTCGCACGGGAATAGATGGCACCCAAGCATCGGGTCCCTCCCAAACCGACTGCTCCGGTTGTTTCTCCCAGCGGTGGCCCTGCATTCCCTCGCTCACCGCTTCATGTTGTACTCACGGTGGAAGAAACACATTTAGGTAACGATTCTCTGTCCGACGCGGGGGCCACATTATGTTCGGAGCACCGAGCATTTCACTCGCACGGGAATAGATGGCACCCAAGCATCGGGTCCCTCCCAAACCGACTGCTCCGGTTGTTTCTCCCAGCGGTGGCCCTGCATTCCCTCGCTCACCGCTTCATGTTGTACTCACGGTGGAAAGAACACATTTAGGTAACGATTCTCTGTCCGACGCGGGGGCCACATTATGTTCGGTGCACCGAGCATTTCACTCGCACGGGAATAGATGGCACCCAAGCATCGGGTCCCTCCCAAACCGACTGCTCCGGTTGTTTCTCCCAGCGGTGGCCCTGCATTCCCTCGCTCACCGCTTCATGTTGTACTCACGGTGGAAAGAACACATTTAGGTAACGATTCTCTGTCCGACGCGGGGGCCACATTATGTTCGGTGCACCGAGCATTTCACTCGCACGGGAATAGATGGCACCCAAGCATCGGGTCCCTCCCAAACCGACTGCTCCGGTTGTTTCTCCCAGCGGTGGCCCTGCATTCCCTCGCTCACCGCTTCATGTTGTACTCACGGTGGAAGAAACACATTTAGGTAACGATTCTCTGTCCGACGCGGGGGCCACATTATGTTCGGAGCACCGAGCATTTCACTCGCACGGGAATAGATGGCACCCAAGCATCGGGTCCCTCCCAAACCGACCGCTCAGATTGTTTCTCCCAGCGGTGGCCCTGCATTCCCTCGCTCACCGCTTCATGTTGTACTCACGGTGGAAGGAACACATTTAGGTAACGATTCTCTGTCCGACGCGGGGGCCACATTATGTTCGGAGCACCGAGCATTTCACTCGCACGGGAATAGATGGCACCCAAGCATCGGGTCCCTCCCAAACCGACCGCTCAGATTGTTTCTCCCAGCGGTGGCCCTGCATTCCCTCGCTCACCGCTTCATGTTGTACTCACGGTGGAAGGAACACATTTAGGTAACGATTCTCTGTCCGACGCGGGGGCCACATTATGTTCGGAGCACCGAGCATTTCACTCGCACGGGATTAGATGGCACCCAAGCATCGGGTCCCTCCCAAACCGACTGCTCCGGTTGTTTCTCCCAGCGGTGGCCCTGCATTCCCTCGCTCACCGCTTCATGTTGTACTCACGGTGGAAGGAACACATTTAGGTAACGATTCTCTGTCCGACGCGGGGGCCACATTATGTTCGGAGCACCGAGCATTTCACTCGCACGGGAATAGATGGCACCCAAGCATCGGGTCCCTCCCAAACCGACTGCTCCGGTTGTTTCTCCCAGCGGTGGCCCTGCATTCCCTCGCTCACCGCTTCATGTTGTACTCACGGTGGAAAGAACACATTTAGGTATCGATTCTCTGTCCGACGCGGGGGCCACATTATGTTCGGTGCACCGAGCATTTCACTCGCACGGGAATAGATGGCACCCAAGCATCGGGTCCCTCCCAAACCGACTGCTCCGGTTGTTTCTCCCAGCGGTGGCCCTGCATTCCCTCGCTCACCGCTTCATGTTGTACTCACGGTGGAAAGAACACATTTAGGTAACGATTCTCTGTCCGACGCGGGGGCCACATTATGTTCGGTGCACCGAGCATTTCACTCGCACGGGAATAGATGGCACCCAAGCATCGGGTCCCTCCCAAACCGACTGCTCCGGTTGTTTCTCCCAGCGGTGGCCCTGCATTCCCTCGCTCACCGCTTCATGTTGTACTCACGGTGGAAGAAACACATTTAGGTAACGATTCTCTGTCCGACGCGGGGGCCACATTATGTTCGGAGCACCGAGCATTTCACTCGCACGGGAATAGCTGGCACCCAAGCATCGGGTCCCTCCCAAACCGACCGCTCAGATTGTTTCTCCCAGCGGTGGCCCTGCATTCCCTCGCTCACCGCTTCATGTTGTACTCACGGTGGAAGGAACACATTTAGGTAACGATTTTCTGTCCGACGCGGGGGCCACATTATGTTCGGAGCACCGAGCATTTCACTCGCACGGGAATAGATGGCACCCAAGCATCGGGTCCCTCCCAAACCGACTGCTCCGGTTGTTTCTCCCAGCGGTGGCCCTGCATTCCCTCGCTCACCGCTTCATGTTGTACTCACGGTGGAAGAAACACATTTAGGTAACGATTCTCTGTCCGACGCGGGGGCCACATTATGTTCGGAGCACCGAGCATTTCACTCGCACGGGAATAGATGGCACCCAAGCATCGGGTCCCTCCCAAACCGACTGCTCCGGTTGTTTCTCCCAGCGGTGGCCCTGCATTCCCTCGCTCACCGCTTCATGTTGTACTCAAGGTGGAAGAAACACATTTAGGTAACGATTCTCTGTCCGACGCGGGGGCCACGTTATGTTCGGTGCACCGAGCATTTCACTCGCACGGGAATAGATGGCACCCAAGCATCGGGTCCCTCCCAAACCGACTGCTCCGGTTGTTTCTCCCAGCGGTGGCCCTGCATTCCCTCGCTCACCGCTTCATGTTGTACTCACGGTGGAAGAAACACATTTAGGTAACGATTCTCTGTCCGACGCGGGGGCCACATTATGTTCGGAGCACCGAGCATTTCACTCGCACGGGAATAGATGGCACCCAAGCATCGGGTCCCTCCCAAACCGACTGCTCCGGTTGTTTCTCCCAGCGGTGGCCCTGCATTCCCTCGCTCACCGCTTCATGTTGTACTCACGGTGGAAAGAACACATTTAGGTAACGATTCTCTGTCCGACGCGGGGGCCACATTATGTTCGGTGCACCGAGCATTTCACTCGCACGGGAATAGATGGCACCCAAGCATCGGGTCCCTCCCAAACCGACTGCTCCGGTTGTTTCTCCCAGCGGTGGCCCTGCATTCCCTCGCTCACCGCTTCATGTTGTACTCACGGTGGAAAGAACACATTTAGGTAACGATTCTCTGTCCGACGCGGGGGCCACATTATGTTCGGTGCACCGAGCATTTCACTCGCACGGGAATAGATGGCACCCAAGCATCGGGTCCCTCCCAAACCGACTGCTCCGGTTGTTTCTCCCAGCGGTGGCCCTGCATTCCCTCGCTCACCGCTTCATGTTGTACTCACGGTGGAAGAAACACATTTAGGTAACGATTCTCTGTCCGACGCGGGGGCCACATTATGTTCGGAGCACCGAGCATTTCACTCGCACGGGAATAGATGGCACCCAAGCATCGGGTCCCTCCCAAACCGACCGCTCAGATTGTTTCTCCCAGCGGTGGCCCTGCATTCCCTCGCTCACCGCTTCATGTTGTACTCACGGTGGAAGGAACACATTTAGGTAACGATTCTCTGTCCGACGCGGGGGCCACATTATGTTCGGAGCACCGAGCATTTCACTCGCACGGGAATAGATGGCACCCAAGCATCGGGTCCCTCCCAAACCGACCGCTCAGATTGTTTCTCCCAGCGGTGGCCCTGCATTCCCTCGCTCACCGCTTCATGTTGTACTCACGGTGGAAGGAACACATTTAGGTAACGATTCTCTGTCCGACGCGGGGGCCACATTATGTTCGGAGCACCGAGCATTTCACTCGCACGGGATTAGATGGCACCCAAGCATCGGGTCCCTCCCAAACCGACTGCTCCGGTTGTTTCTCCCAGCGGTGGCCCTGCATTCCCTCGCTCACCGCTTCATGTTGTACTCACGGTGGAAGGAACACATTTAGGTAACGATTCTCTGTCCGACGCGGGGGCCACATTATGTTCGGAGCACCGAGCATTTCACTCGCACGGGAATAGATGGCACCCAAGCATCGGGTCCCTCCCAAACCGACCGCTCAGATTGTTTCTCCCAGCGGTGGCCCTGCATTCCCTCGCTCACCGCTTCATGTTGTACTCACGGTGGAAGGAACACATTTAGGTAACGATTCTCTGTCCGACGCGGGGGCCACATTATGTTCGGAGCACCGAGCATTTCACTCGCACGGGAATAGATGGCACCCAAGCATCGGGTCCCTCCCAAACCGACTGCTCCGGTTGTTTCTCCCAGCGGTGGCCCTGCATTCCCTCGCTCACCGCTTCATGTTGTACTCACGGTGGAAGAAACACATTTAGGTAACGATTCTCTGTCCGACGCGGGGGCCACATTATGTTCGGAGCACCGAGCATTTACTCGCACGGGAATAGATGGCACCCAAGCATCGGGTCCCTCCCAAACCGACTGCTCCGGTTGTTTCTCCCAGCGGTGGCCCTGCATTCCCTCGCTCACCGCTTCATGTTGTACTCACGGTGGAAGAAACACATTTAGGTAACGATTCTCTGTCCGACGCGGGGGCCACATTATGTTCGGTGCACCGAGCATTTCACTCACACGGGAATAGATGGCACCCAAGCATCGGGTCCCTCCCAAACCGACTGCTCCGGTTGTTTCTCCCAGCGGTGGCCCTGCATTCCCTCGCTCACCGCTTCATGTTGTACTCACGGTGGAAGAAACACATTTAGGTAACGATTCTTTGTCCGACGCGGGGGCCACATTATGTTAGGAGCACCGAGCATTTCACTCGCACGGGAATAGATGGCACCCAAGCATCGGGTCCCTCCCAAACCGACTGCTCCGGCTGTTTCTCCCAGCGGTGGCCCTGCATTCCCTCGCTCACCGCTTCATGTTGTACTCACGGTGGAAGAAACACATTTAGGTAACGATTCTTTGTCCGACGCGGGGGCCACATTATGTTCGGTGCACCGAGCATTTCACTCGCACGGGAATAGATGGCACCCAAGCATCGGGTCCCTCCCAAACCGACTGCTCCGGCTGTTTCTCCCAGCGGTGGCCCTGCATTCCCTCGCTCACCGCTTCATGTTGTACTCACGGTGGAAGAAACACATTTAGGTAACGATTCTTTGTCCGACGCGGGGGCCACATTATGTTCGGTGCACCGAGCATTTCACTCACACGGGAATAGATGGCACCCAAGCATCGGGTCCCTCCCAAACCGACTGCTCCGGCTGTTTCTCCCAGCGGTGGCCCTGCATTCCCTCGCTCACCGCTTCATGTTGTACTCACGGTGGAAGAAACACATTTAGGTAACGATTCCTTGTCCGACGCGGGGGCCACATTATGTTCGGTGCACCGAGCATTTCACTCGCACGGGAATAGATGGCACCCAAGCATCGGGTCCCTCCCAAACCGACTGCTCCGGCTGTTTCTCCCAGCGGTGGCCCTGCATTCCCTCGCTCACCGCTTCATGTTGTACTCACGGTGGAAGAAACACATTTAGGTAACGATTCTTTGTCCGACGCGGGGGCCACATTATGTTCGGTGCACCGAGCATTTCACTCGCACGGGAATAGATGGCACCCAAGCATCGGGTCCCTCCCAAACCGACTGCTCCGGCTGTTTCTCCCAGCGGTGGCCCTGCATTCCCTCGCTCACCGCTTCATGTTGTACTCACGGTGGAAGAAACACATTTAGGTAACGATTCTTTGTCCGACGCGGGGGCCACATTATGTTCGGTGCACCGAGCATTTCACTCGCACGGGAATAGATGGCACCCAAGCATCGGGTCCCTCCCAAACCGACTGCTCCGGCTGTTTCTCCCAGCGGTGGCCCTGCATTCCCTCGCTCACCGCTTCATGTTGTACTCACGGTGGAAGAAACACATTTAGGTAACGATTCTTTGTCCGACGCGGGGGCCACATTATGTTCGGTGCACCGAGCATTTCACTCGCACGGGAATAGATGGCACCCAAGCATCGGGTCCCTCCCAAACCGACTGCTCCGGTTGTTTCTCCCAGCGGTGGCCCTGCATTCCCTCGCTCACCGCTTCATGTTGTACTCACGGTGGAAGAAACACATTTAGGTAACGATTCTTTGTCCGACGCGGGGGCCACATTATGTTCGGTGCACCGAGCATTTCACTCACACGGGAATAGATGGCACCCAAGCATCGGGTCCCTCCCAAACCGACTGCTCCGGCTGTTTCTCCCAGCGGTGGCCCTGCATTCCCTCGCTCACCGCTTCATGTTGTACTCACGGTGGAAGAAACACATTTAGGTAACGATTCTTTGTCCGACGCGGGGGCCACATTATGTTCGGAGCACCGAGCATTTCACTCGCACGGGAATAGATGGCACCCAAGCATCGGGTCCCTCCCAAACCGACTGCTCCGGTTGTTTCTCCCAGCGGTGGCCCTGCATTCCCTCGCTCACCGCTTCATGTTGTACTCACGGTGGAAGGAACACATTTAGGTAACGATTCTCTGTCCGACGCGGGGGCCACATTATGTTCGGAGCACCGAGCATTTCACTCGCACGGGAATAGATGGCACCCAAGCATCGGGTCCCTCCCAAACCGACTGCTCCGGTTGTTTCTCCCAGCGGTGGCCCTGCATTCCCTCGCTCACCGCTTCATGTTGTACTCACGGTGGAAGAAACACATTTAGGTAACGATTCTCTGTCCGACGCGGGGGCCACATTATGTTCGGAGCACCGAGCATTTCACTCGCACGGGAATAGATGGCACCCAAGCATCGGGTCCCTCCCAAACCGACTGCTCCGGTTGTTTCTCCCAGCGGTGGCCCTGCATTCCCTCGCTCACCGCTTCATGTTGTACTCAAGGTGGAAGAAACACATTTAGGTAACGATTCTCTGTCCGACGCGGGGGCCACGTTATGTTCGGTGCACCGAGCATTTCACTCGCACGGGAATAGATGGCACCCAAGCATCGGGTCCCTCCCAAACCGACTGCTCCGGTTGTTTCTCCCAGCGGTGGCCCTGCATTCCCTCGCTCACCGCTTCATGTTGTACTCACGGTGGAAGAAACACATTTAGGTAACGATTCTCTGTCCGACGCGGGGGCCACATTATGTTCGGAGCACCGAGCATTTCACTCGCACGGGAATAGATGGCACCCAAGCATCGGGTCCCTCCCAAACCGACTGCTCCGGTTGTTTCTCCCAGCGGTGGCCCTGCATTCCCTCGCTCACCGCTTCATGTTGTACTCACGGTGGAAAGAACACATTTAGGTAACGATTCTCTGTCCGACGCGGGGGCCACATTATGTTCGGTGCACCGAGCATTTCACTCGCACGGGAATAGATGGCACCCAAGCATCGGGTCCCTCCCAAACCGACTGCTCCGGTTGTTTCTCCCAGCGGTGGCCCTGCATTCCCTCGCTCACCGCTTCATGTTGTACTCACGGTGGAAAGAACACATTTAGGTAACGATTCTCTGTCCGACGCGGGGGCCACATTATGTTCGGTGCACCGAGCATTTCACTCGCACGGGAATAGATGGCACCCAAGCATCGGGTCCCTCCCAAACCGACTGCTCCGGTTGTTTCTCCCAGCGGTGGCCCTGCATTCCCTCGCTCACCGCTTCATGTTGTACTCACGGTGGAAGAAACACATTTAGGTAACGATTCTCTGTCCGACGCGGGGGCCACATTATGTTCGGAGCACCGAGCATTTCACTCGCACGGGAATAGATGGCACCCAAGCATCGGGTCCCTCCCAAACCGACCGCTCAGATTGTTTCTCCCAGCGGTGGCCCTGCATTCCCTCGCTCACCGCTTCATGTTGTACTCACGGTGGAAGGAACACATTTAGGTAACGATTCTCTGTCCGACGCGGGGGCCACATTATGTTCGGAGCACCGAGCATTTCACTCGCACGGGAATAGATGGCACCCAAGCATCGGGTCCCTCCCAAACCGACCGCTCAGATTGTTTCTCCCAGCGGTGGCCCTGCATTCCCTCGCTCACCGCTTCATGTTGTACTCACGGTGGAAGGAACACATTTAGGTAACGATTCTCTGTCCGACGCGGGGGCCACATTATGTTCGGAGCACCGAGCATTTCACTCGCACGGGATTAGATGGCACCCAAGCATCGGGTCCCTCCCAAACCGACTGCTCCGGTTGTTTCTCCCAGCGGTGGCCCTGCATTCCCTCGCTCACCGCTTCATGTTGTACTCACGGTGGAAGGAACACATTTAGGTAACGATTCTCTGTCCGACGCGGGGGCCACATTATGTTCGGAGCACCGAGCATTTCACTCGCACGGGAATAGATGGCACCCAAGCATCGGGTCCCTCCCAAACCGACTGCTCCGGTTGTTTCTCCCAGCGGTGGCCCTGCATTCCCTCGCTCACCGCTTCATGTTGTACTCACGGTGGAAAGAACACATTTAGGTATCGATTCTCTGTCCGACGCGGGGGCCACATTATGTTCGGTGCACCGAGCATTTCACTCGCACGGGAATAGATGGCACCCAAGCATCGGGTCCCTCCCAAACCGACTGCTCCGGTTGTTTCTCCCAGCGGTGGCCCTGCATTCCCTCGCTCACCGCTTCATGTTGTACTCACGGTGGAAAGAACACATTTAGGTAACGATTCTCTGTCCGACGCGGGGGCCACATTATGTTCGGTGCACCGAGCATTTCACTCGCACGGGAATAGATGGCACCCAAGCATCGGGTCCCTCCCAAACCGACTGCTCCGGTTGTTTCTCCCAGCGGTGGCCCTGCATTCCCTCGCTCACCGCTTCATGTTGTACTCACGGTGGAAGAAACACATTTAGGTAACGATTCTCTGTCCGACGCGGGGGCCACATTATGTTCGGAGCACCGAGCATTTCACTCGCACGGGAATAGCTGGCACCCAAGCATCGGGTCCCTCCCAAACCGACCGCTCAGATTGTTTCTCCCAGCGGTGGCCCTGCATTCCCTCGCTCACCGCTTCATGTTGTACTCACGGTGGAAGGAACACATTTAGGTAACGATTCTCTGTCCGACGCGGGGGCCACATTATGTTCGGAGCACCGAGCATTTCACTCGCACGGGAATAGATGGCACCCAAGCATCGGGTCCCTCCCAAACCGACTGCTCCGGTTGTTTCTCCCAGCGGTGGCCCTGCATTCCCTCGCTCACCGCTTCATGTTGTACTCACGGTGGAAGAAACACATTTAGGTAACGATTCTCTGTCCGACGCGGGGGCCACATTATGTTCGGAGCACCGAGCATTTCACTCGCACGGGAATAGATGGCACCCAAGCATCGGGTCCCTCCCAAACCGACTGCTCCGGTTGTTTCTCCCAGCGGTGGCCCTGCATTCCCTCGCTCACCGCTTCATGTTGTACTCAAGGTGGAAGAAACACATTTAGGTAACGATTCTCTGTCCGACGCGGGGGCCACGTTATGTTCGGTGCACCGAGCATTTCACTCGCACGGGAATAGATGGCACCCAAGCATCGGGTCCCTCCCAAACCGACTGCTCCGGTTGTTTCTCCCAGCGGTGGCCCTGCATTCCCTCGCTCACCGCTTCATGTTGTACTCACGGTGGAAGAAACACATTTAGGTAACGATTCTCTGTCCGACGCGGGGGCCACATTATGTTCGGAGCACCGAGCATTTCACTCGCACGGGAATAGATGGCACCCAAGCATCGGGTCCCTCCCAAACCGACTGCTCCGGTTGTTTCTCCCAGCGGTGGCCCTGCATTCCCTCGCTCACCGCTTCATGTTGTACTCACGGTGGAAAGAACACATTTAGGTAACGATTCTCTGTCCGACGCGGGGGCCACATTATGTTCGGTGCACCGAGCATTTCACTCGCACGGGAATAGATGGCACCCAAGCATCGGGTCCCTCCCAAACCGACTGCTCCGGTTGTTTCTCCCAGCGGTGGCCCTGCATTCCCTCGCTCACCGCTTCATGTTGTACTCACGGTGGAAAGAACACATTTAGGTAACGATTCTCTGTCCGACGCGGGGGCCACATTATGTTCGGTGCACCGAGCATTTCACTCGCACGGGAATAGATGGCACCCAAGCATCGGGTCCCTCCCAAACCGACTGCTCCGGTTGTTTCTCCCAGCGGTGGCCCTGCATTCCCTCGCTCACCGCTTCATGTTGTACTCACGGTGGAAGAAACACATTTAGGTAACGATTCTCTGTCCGACGCGGGGGCCACATTATGTTCGGAGCACCGAGCATTTCACTCGCACGGGAATAGATGGCACCCAAGCATCGGGTCCCTCCCAAACCGACCGCTCAGATTGTTTCTCCCAGCGGTGGCCCTGCATTCCCTCGCTCACCGCTTCATGTTGTACTCACGGTGGAAGGAACACATTTAGGTAACGATTCTCTGTCCGACGCGGGGGCCACATTATGTTCGGAGCACCGAGCATTTCACTCGCACGGGAATAGATGGCACCCAAGCATCGGGTCCCTCCCAAACCGACCGCTCAGATTGTTTCTCCCAGCGGTGGCCCTGCATTCCCTCGCTCACCGCTTCATGTTGTACTCACGGTGGAAGGAACACATTTAGGTAACGATTCTCTGTCCGACGCGGGGGCCACATTATGTTCGGAGCACCGAGCATTTCACTCGCACGGGATTAGATGGCACCCAAGCATCGGGTCCCTCCCAAACCGACTGCTCCGGTTGTTTCTCCCAGCGGTGGCCCTGCATTCCCTCGCTCACCGCTTCATGTTGTACTCACGGTGGAAGGAACACATTTAGGTAACGATTCTCTGTCCGACGCGGGGGCCACATTATGTTCGGAGCACCGAGCATTTCACTCGCACGGGAATAGATGGCACCCAAGCATCGGGTCCCTCCCAAACCGACCGCTCAGATTGTTTCTCCCAGCGGTGGCCCTGCATTCCCTCGCTCACCGCTTCATGTTGTACTCACGGTGGAAGGAACACATTTAGGTAACGATTCTCTGTCCGACGCGGGGGCCACATTATGTTCGGAGCACCGAGCATTTCACTCGCACGGGAATAGATGGCACCCAAGCATCGGGTCCCTCCCAAACCGACCGCTCAGATTGTTTCTCCCAGCGGTGGCCCTGCATTCCCTCGCTCACCGCTTCATGTTGTACTCACGGTGGAAGGAACACATTTAGGTAACGATTCTCTGTCCGACGCGGGGGCCACATTATGTTCGGAGCACCGAGCATTTCACTCGCACGGGAATAGATGGCACCCAAGCATCGGGTCCCTCCCAAACCGACCGCTCAGATTGTTTCTCCCAGCGGTGGCCCTGCATTCCCTCGCTCACCGCTTCATGTTGTACTCACGGTGGAAGGAACACATTTAGGTAACGATTCTCTGTCCGACGCGGGGGCCACATTATGTTCGGAGCACCGAGCATTTCACTCGCACGGGAATAGATGGCACCCAAGCATCGGGTCCCTCCCAAACCGACTGCTCCGGTTGTTTCTCCCAGCGGTGGCCCTGCATTCCCTCGCTCACCGCTTCATGTTGTACTCACGGTGGAAGGAACACATTTAGGTAACGATTCTCTGTCCGACGCGGGGGCCACATTATGTTCGGAGCACCGAGCATTTCACTCGCACGGGAATAGATTGCACCCAAGCATCGGGTCCCTCCCAAACCGACTGCTCCGGTTGTTTCTCCCAGCGGTGGCCCTGCATTCCCTCGCTCACCGCTTCATGTTGTACTCACGGTGGAAGAAACACATTTAGGTAACGATTCTCTGTCCGACGCGGGGGCCACATTATGTTCGGAGCACCGAGCATTTCACTCGCACGGGAAAAGATGGCACCCAAGCATCGGGTCCCTCCCAAACCGACTGCTCCGGTTGTTTCTCCCAGCGGTGGCCCTGCATTCCCTCGCTCACCGCTTCATGTTGTACTCACGGTGGAAGGAACACATTTAGGTAACGATTCTCTGTCCGACGCGGGGGCCACATTATGTTCGGAGCACCGAGCATTTCACTCGCACGGGAATAGATGGCACCCAAGCATCGGGTCCCTCCCAAACCGACTGCTCCGGTTGTTTCTCCCAGCGGTGGCCCTGCATTCCCTCGCTCACCGCTTCATGTTGTACTCACGGTGGAAAGAACACATTTAGGTAACGATTCTCTGTCCGACGCGGGGGCCACATTATGTTCGGTGCACCGAGCATTTCACTCGCACGGGAATAGATGGCACCCAAGCATCGGGTCCCTCCCAAACCGACCGCTCAGATTGTTTCTCCCAGCGGTGGCCCTGCATTCCCTCGCTCACCGCTTCATGTTGTACTCACGGTGGAAAGAACACATTTAGGTAACGATTCTCTGTCCGACGCGGGGGCCACATTATGTTCGGTGCACCGAGCACTTCACTCGCACGGGAATAGATGGCACCCAAGCATCGGGTCCTTCCCAAACAGACTGCTCCGTTTGTTTCTCCCAGCGGTGGCCCTGCATTCCCTCGCTCACCGCTTCATGTTGTACTCACGGTGGAAGAAACACATTTAGGTAACGATTCTCTGTCCGACGCGGGGGCCACATTATGTTCGGAGCACCGAGCATTTCACTCGCACGGGAATAGATGGCACCCAAGCATCGGGTCCCTCCCAAACCGACCGCTCAGATTGTTTCTCCCAGCGGTGGCCCTGCATTCCCTCGCTCACCGCTTCATGTTGTACTCACGGTGGAAAGAACACATCTAGGTAACGATTCTCTGTCCGACGCGGGGGCCACATTATGTTCGGAGCACCGAGCATTTCACTCGCACGGGAATAGATGGCACCCAAGCATCGGGTCCCTCCCAAACCGACTGCTCCGGTTGTTTCTCCCAGCGGTGGCCCTGCATTCCCTCGCTCACCGCTTCATGTTGTACTCACGGTGGAAGAAACACATTTAGGTAACGATTCTCTGTCCGACGCGGGGGCCACATTATGTTCGGAGCACCGAGCATTTCACTCGCACGGGAATAGATGGCACCCAAGCATCGGGTCCCTCCCAAACCGACCGCTCAGATTGTTTCTCCCAGCGGTGGCCCTGCATTCCCTCGCTCACCGCTTCATGTTGTACTCACGGTGGAAGGAACACATTTAGGTAACGATTCTCTGTCCGACGCGGGGGCCACATTATGTTCGGAGCACCGAGCATTTCACTCGCACGGGAATAGATGGCACCCAAGCATCGGGTCCCTCCCAAACCGACTGCTCCGGTTGTTTCTCCCAGCGGTGGCCCTGCATTCCCTCGCTCACCGCTTCATGTTGTACTCACGGTGGAAGAAACACATTTAGGTAACGATTCTCTGTCCGACGCGGGGGCCACATTATGTTCGGAGCACCGAGCATTTCACTCGCACGGGAATAGATGGCACCCAAGCATCGGGTCCCTCCTAAACCGACTGCTCCGGTTGTTTCTCCCAGCGGTGGCCCTGCATTCCCTCGCTCACCGCTTCATGTTGTACTCACGGTGGAAGGAACACATTTAGGTAACGATTCTCTGTCCGACGCGGGGGCCACATTATGTTCGGAGCACCGAGCATTTCACTCGCACGGGAATAGATGGCACCCAAGCATCGGGTCCCTCCCAAACCGACTGCTCCGGTTGTTTCTCCCAGCGGTGGCCCTGCATTCCCTCGCTCACCGCTTCATGTTGTACTCACGGTGGAAAGAACACATTTAGGTAACGATTCTCTGTCCGACGCGGGGGCCACATTATGTTCGGTGCACCGAGCATTTCACTCGCACGGGAATAGATGGCACCCAAGCATCGGGTCCCTCCCAAACCGACCGCTCAGATTGTTTCTCCCAGCGGTGGCCCTGCATTCCCTCGCTCACCGCTTCATGTTGTACTCACGGTGGAAAGAACACATTTAGGTAACGATTCTCTGTCCGACGCGGGGGCCACATTATGTTCGGAGCACCGAGCATTTCACTCGCACGGGAATAGATGGCACCCAAGCATCGGGTCCCTCCTAACCGACTGCTCCGGTTGTTTCTCCCAGCGGTGGCCCTGCATTCCCTCGCTCACCGCTTCATGTTGTACTCACGGTGGAAAGAACACATTTAGGTAACGATTCTCTGTCCGACGCGGGGGCCACATTATGTTCGGTGCACCGAGCATTTCACTCGCACGGGAATAGATGGCACCCAAGCATCGGGTCCCTCCCAAACCGACCGCTCAGATTGTTTCTCCCAGCGGTGGCCCTGCATTCCCTCGCTCACCGCTTCATGTTGTACTCACGGTGGAAAGAACACATTTAGGTAACGATTCTCTGTCCGACGCGGGGGCCACATTATGTTCGGAGCACCGAGCATTTCACTCGCACGGGAATAGATGGCACCCAAGCATCGGGTCCCTCCTAAACCGACTGCTCCGGTTGTTTCTCCCAGCGGTGGCCCTGCATTCCCTCGCTCACCGCTTCATGTTGTACTCACGGTGGAAAGAACACATTTAGGTAACGATTCTCTGTCCGACGCGGGGGCCACATTATGTTCGGAGCACCGAGCATTTCACTCGCACGGGAATAGATGGCACCCAAGCATCGGGTCCCTCCTAAACCGACTGCTCCGGTTGTTTCTCCCAGCGGTGGCCCTGCATTCCCTCGCTCACCGCTTCATGTTGTACTCACGGTGGAAGGAACACATTTAGGTAACGATTCTCTGTCCGACGCGGGGGCCACATTATGTTCGGAGCACCGAGCATTTCACTCGCACGGGAATAGATGGCACCCAAGCATCGGGTCCCTCCCAAACCGACTGCTCAGATTGTTTCTCCCAGCGGTGGCCCTGCATTCCCTCGCTCACCGCTTCATGTTGTACTCACGGTGGAAGGAACACATTTAGGTAACGATTCTCTGTCCGACGCGGGGGCCACATTATGTTCGGAGCACCGAGCATTTCACTCGCACGGGAATAGATGGCACCCAAGCATCGGGTCCCTCCCAAACCGACTGCTCCGGTTGTTTCTCCCAGCGGTGGCCCTGCATTCCCTCGCTCACCGCTTCATGTTGTACTCACGGTGGAAAGAACACATTTAGGTAACGATTCTCTGTCCGACGCGGGGGCCACATTATGTTCGGTGCACCGAGCATTTCACTCGCACGGGAATAGATGGCACCCAAGCATCGGGTCCCTCCCAAACCGACCGCTCAGATTGTTTCTCCCAGCGGTGGCCCTGCATTCCCTCGCTCACCGCTTCATGTTGTACTCACGGTGGAAAGAACACATTTAGGTAACGATTCTCTGTCCGACGCGGGGGCCACATTATGTTCGGAGCACCGAGCATTTCACTCGCACGGGAATAGATGGCACCCAAGCATCGGGTCCTTCCCAAACAGACTGCTCCGTTTGTTTCTCCCAGCGGTGGCCCTGCATTCCCTCGCTCACCGCTTCATGTTGTACTCACGGTGGAAGAAACACATTTAGGGAACGATTCTCTGTCCGACGCGGGGGCCACATTATGTTCGGAGCACCGAGCATTTCACTCGCACGGGAATAGATGGCACACAAGCATCGGGTCCCTCCCAAACCGACTGCTCCGGTTGTTTCTCCCAGCGGTGGCCCTGCATTCCCTCGCTCACCGCTTCATGTTGTACTCACGGTGGAAAGAACACATTAAGGTAACGATTCTCTGTCCGACGCGGGGGCCACATTATGTTCGGTGCACCGAGCATTTCACTCGCACGGGAATAGATGGCACCCAAGCATCGGGTCCTTCCCAAACAGACTGCTCCGTTTGTTTCTCCCAGCGGTGACCCTGCATTCCCTCGCTCACCGCTTCATGTTGTACTCACGGTGGAAGAAACACATTTAGGTAACGATTCTCTGTCCGACGCGGGGGCCACATTATGTTCGGAGCACCGAGCATTTCACTCGCACGGGAATAGATGGCACCCAAGCATCGGGTCCCTCCCAAACCGACTGCTCCGGTTGTTTCTCCCAGCGGTGGCCCTGCATTCCCTCGCTCACCGCTTCATGTTCTACTCACGGTGGAAGGAACACATTTAGGTAACGATTCTCTGTCCGACGCGGGGGCCACATTATGTTCGGAGCACCGAGCATTTCACTCGCACGGGAATAGATGGCACCCAAGCATCGGGTCCCTCCCAAACCGACTGCTCCGGTTGTTTCTCCCAGCGGTGGCCCTGCATTCCCTCGCTCACCGCTTCATGTTGTACTCACGGTAGAAGGAACACATTTAGGTAACGATTCTCTGTCCGACGCGGGGGCCACACTATGTTCGGAGCACCGAGCATTTCACTCGCACGGGAATAGATGGCACCCAAGCATCGGGTCCCTCCTAAACCGACTGCTCCGGTTGTTTCTCCCAGCGGTGGCCCTGCATTCCCTCGCTCACCGCTTCATGTTGTACTCACGGTAGAAGGAACACATTTAGGTAACGATTCTCTGTCCGACGCGGGGGCCCCATTATGTTCCGAGCACCGAGCATTTCACTCGCACGGGAATAGATGGCACCCAAGCATCGGGTCCCTCCCAAACAGACTGCTCCGTTTGTTTCTCCCAGCGGTGACCCTGCATTCCCTCGCTCACCGCTTCATGTTGTACTCACGGTGGAAGGAACACATTTAGGTAACGATTCTCTGTCCGACGCGGGGGGCCACATTATGTTCGGAGCACCGAGCATTTCACTCGCACGGGAATAGATGGCACCCAAGCATCGGGTCCCTCCCAAACAGACTGCTCCGTTTGTTTCTCCCAGCGGTGACCCTGCATTCCCTCGCTCACCGCTTCATGTTGTACTCACGGTAGAAGGAACACATTTAGGTAACGATTCTCTGTCCGACGCGGGGGCCACATTATGTTCGGAGCACCGAGCATTTCACTCGCACGGGAATAGATGGCACCCAAGCATCGGGTCCCTCCTAAACCGACTGCTCCGGTTGTTTCTCCCAGCGGTGGCCCTGCATTCCCTCGCTCACCGCTTCATGTTGTACTCACGGTAGAAGGAACACATTTAGGTAACGATTCTCTGTCCGACGCGGGGGCCACATTATGTTCGGAGCACCGAGCATTTCACTCGCACGGGAATAGATGGCACCCAAGCATCGGGTCCTTCCCAAACAGACTGCTCCGTTTGTTTCTCCCAGCGGTGACCCTGCATTCCCTCGCTCACCGCTTCATGTTGTACTCACGGTGGAAGGAACACATTTAGGTAACGATTCTCTGTCCGACGCGGGGGCCACATTATGTTCGGAGCACCGAGCATTTCACTCGCACGGGAATAGATGGCACCCAAGCATCGGGTCCCTCCCAAACCGACTGCTCCGGTTGTTTCTCCCAGCGGTGGCCCTGCATTCCCTCGCTCACCGCTTCATGTTGTACTCACGGTGGAAGAAACACATTTAGGTAACGATTCTCTGTCCGACGCGGGGGCCACATTATGTTCGGAGCACCGAGCATTTCACTCGCACGGGAATAGATGGCACCCAAGCATCGGGTCCCTCCTAAACCGACTGCTCCGGTTGTTTCTCCCAGCGGTGGCCCTGCATTCCCTCGCTCACCGCTTCATGTTGTACTCACGGTAGAAGGAACACATTTAGGTAACGATTCTCTGTCCGACGCGGGGGCCACATTATGTTCGGAGCACCGAGCATTTCACTCGCACGGGAATAGATGGCACCCAAGCATCGGGTCCCTCCCAAACCGACTGCTCCGGTTGTTTCTCCCAGCGGTGGCCCTGCATTCCCTCGCTCACCGCTTCATGTTGTACTCACGGTGGAAGAAACACATTTAGGTAACGATTCTCTGTCCGACGCGGGGGCCACATTATGTTCGGAGCACCGAGCATTTCACTCGCACGGGAATAGATGGCACCCAAGCATCGGGTCCCTCCCAAACCGACTGCTCCGGTTGTTTCTCCCAGCGGTGGCCCTGCATTCCCTCGCTCACCGCTTCATGTTGTACTCACGGTGGAAGGAACACATTTAGGTAACGATTCTCCGTCCGACGCGGGGGCCACATTATGTTCGGAGCACCGAGCATTTCACTCGCACGGGAATAGATGGCACCCAAGCATCGGGTCCCTCCCAAACCGACTGCTCCGGTTGTTTCTCCCAGCGGTGGCCCTGCATTCCCTCGCTCACCGCTTCATGTTGTACTCACGGTGGAAGAAACACATTTAGGTAACGATTCTCTGTCCGACGCGGGGGCCACATTATGTTCGGAGCACCGAGCATTTCACTCGCACGGGAATAGATGGCACCCAAGCATCGGGTCCCTCCTAAACCGGCTGCTCCGGTTGTTTCTCCCAGCGGTGGCCCTGCATTCCCTCGCTCACCGCTTCATGTTGTACTCACGGTGGAAGGAACACATTTAGGTAACGATTCTCTGTCCGACGCGGGGGCCACATTATGTTCGGAGCACCGAGCATTTCACTCGCACGGGAATAGATGGCACCCAAGCATCGGGTCCCTCCCAAACCGACTGCTCCGGTTGTTTCTCCCAGCGGTGGCCCTGCATTCCCTCGCTCACCGCTTCATGTTGTACTCACGGTGGAAGGAACACATTTAGGTAACGATTCCCTGTCCGACGCGGGGGCCACATTATGTTCGGAGCACCGAGCATTTCACTCGCACGGGAATAGATGGCACCCAAGCATCGGGTCCCTCCCAAACCGACTGCTCCGGTTGTTTCTCCCAGCGGTGGCCCTGCATTCCCTCGCTCACCGCTTCATGTTGTACTCACGGTGGAAGAAACACATTTAGGTAACGATTCTCTGTCCGACGCGGGGGCCACATTATGTTCGGAGCACCGAGCATTTCACTCGCACGGGAATAGATGGCACCCAAGCATCGGGTCCCTCCCAAACCGACTGCTCCGGTTGTTTCTCCCAGCGGTGGCCCTGCATTCCCTCGCTCACCGCTTCATGTTGTACTCACGGTGGAAGGAACACATTTAGGTAACGATTCTCCGTCCGACGCGGGGGCCACATTATGTTCGGAGCACCGAGCATTTCACTCGCACGGGAATAGATGGCACCCAAGCATCGGGTCCCTCCCCAACCGACTGCTCCGGTTGTTTCTCCCAGCGGTGGCCCTGCATTCCCTCGCTCACCGCTTCATGTTGTACTCACGGTGGAAGGAACACATTTAGGTAACGATTCTCTGTCCGACGCGGGGGCCACATTATGTTCGGAGCACCGAGCATTTCACTCGCACGGGAATAGATGGCACCCAAGCATCGGGTCCCTCCCAAACCGACTGCTCCGGTTGTTTCTCCCAGCGGTGGCCCTGCATTCCCTCGCTCACCGCTTCATGTTGTACTCATGGTGGAAGAAACACATTTAGGTAACGATTCTCTGTCCGACGCGGGGGCCACATTATGTTCGGAGCACCGAGCATTTCACTCGCACGGGAATAGATGGCACCCAAGCATCGGGTCCCTCCCAAACCGACTGCTCCGGTTGTTTCTCCCAGCGGTGGCCCTGCATTCCCTCGCTCACCGCTTCATGCTGTACTCACGTGGAAGAAACACATTTAGGTAACGATTCTCTGTCCGACGCGGGGGCCACATTATGTTCGGTGCACCGAGCATTTCACTCGCACGGGAATAGATGGCACCCAAGCATCGGGTCCCTCCCAAACCGACTGCTCCGGTTGTTTCTCCCAGCGGTGGCCCTGCATTCCCTCGCTCACCGCTTCATGTTGTACTCACGGTGGAAAGAACACATTTAGGTAACGATTCTCTGTCCGACGCGGGGGCCACATTATGTTCGGTGCACCGAGCATTTCACTCGCACGGGAATAGATGGCACCCAAGCATCGGGTCCCTCCCAAACCGACTGCTCCGGTTGTTTCTCCCAGTGGTGGCCCTGCATTCCCTCGCTCACCGCTTCATGTTGTACTCACGGTGGAAAGAACACATTTAGGTAACGATTCTCTGTCCGACGCGGGGGCCACATTATGTTCGGTGCACCGAGCATTTCACTCGCACGGGAATAGATGGCACCCAAGCATCGGGTCCCTCCCAAACCGACTGCTCCGGTTGTTTCTCCCAGCGGTGGCCCTGCATTCCCTCGCTCACCGCTTCATGTTGTACTCACGGTGGAAGAAACACATTTAGGTAACGATTCTCTGTCCGACGCGGGGGCCACACTATGTTCGGAGCACCGAGCATTTCACTCGCACGGGAATAGATGGCACCCAAGCATCGGGTCCTTAACAAACCGACTGCTCCGGTTGTTTCTCCCAGCGGTGGTCCTGCATTCCCTCGCTCACCGCTTCATGCTGTACTCACGGTGGAAAGAACACATTTAGCTAACGATTCTCTGTCCGACGCGGGGGCCACATTATGTTCGGAGCACCGAGCATTTCACTCGCACGGGAATAGATGGCACCCAAGCATCGGGTCCTTCCCAAACCGACTGCTCCGGTTGTTTCTCCCAGCGGTGGCCCTGCATTCCCTCGCTCACCACTTCATGTTGTACTCACGGTGGAAAAAACACATTTAGGTAACGATTCTCTGTCCGACGCGGGGGCCACATTATGTTCGGAGCACTGAGCATTTCACTCGCACGGGAATAGATGGCACCCAAGCATCGGGTCCTTCCCAAACCGACTGCTCCGGTTGTTTCTCCCAGCGGTGGCCCTGCATTCCCTCGCTCACCGCTTCATGCTGTACTCACGGTGGAAAGAACACATTTAGCTAACGATTCTCTGTCCGACGCGGGGGCCACATTATGTTCGGAGCACTGAGCATTTCACTCGCACGGGAATAGATGGCACCCAAGCATCGGGTCCTTCCCAAACCGACTGCTCCGGTTGTTTCTCCCAGCGGTGGCCCTGCATTCCCTCGCTCACCACTTCATGTTGTACTCACGGTGGAAGAAACACATTTAGGTAACGATTCTCTGTCCGACGCGGGGGCCACATTATGTTCGGAGCACCGAGCATTTCACTCGCACGGGAATAGATGGCACCCAAGCATCGGGTCCCTCCCAAACCGACTGCTCCGGTTGTTTCTCCCAGCGGTGGCCCTGCATTCCCTCGCTCACCGCTTCATGTTGTACTCACGGTGGAAAAAACACATTTAGGTAACGATTCTCTGTCCGACGCGGGGGCCACATTATGTTCGGTGCACCGAGCATTTCACTCGCACGGGAATAGATGGCACCCAAGCATCGGGTCCCTCCCAAACCGACTGCTCCGGTTGTTTCTCCCAGCGGTGGCCCTGCATTCCCTCGCTCACCGCTTCATGTTGTACTCACGGTGGAAGGAACACATTTAGGTAACGATTCTCTGTCCGACGCGGGGGCCACATTATGTTCGGAGCACCGAGCATTTCACTCGCACGGGAATAGATGGCACCCAAGCATCGGGTCCCTCCCAAACCGACTGCTCCGGTTGTTTCTCCCAGCGGTGGCCCTGCATTCCCTCGCTCACCGCTTCATGTTGTACTCACGGTGGAAGAAACACATTTAGGTAACGATTCTCTGTCCGACGCGGGGGCCACATTATGTTCGGAGCACCGAGCATTTCACTCGCACGGGAATAGATGGCACCCAAGCATCGGGTCCCTCCCAAACCGACTGCTCCGGTTGTTTCTCCCAGCGGTGGCCCTGCATTCCCTCGCTCACCGCTTCATGTTGTACTCACGGTGGAAGAAACACATTTAGGTAACGATTCTCTGTCCGACGCGGGGGCCACATTATGTTCGGAGCACCGAGCATTTCACTCGCACGGGAATAGATGGCACCCAAGCATCGGGTCCCTCCCAAACCGACTGCTCCGGTTGTTTCTCCCAGCGGTGGCCCTGCATTCCCTCGCTCACCGCTTCATGTTGTACTCACGGTGGAAGAAACACATTTAGGTAACGATTCTCTGTCCGACGCGGGGGCCACATTATGTTCGGTGCACCGAGCATTTCACTCGCACGGGAATAGATGGCACCCAAGCATCGGGTCCCTCCCAAACCGACTGCTCCGGTTGTTTCTCCCAGCGGTGGCCCTGCATTCCCTCGCTCACCGCTTCATGTTGTACTCACGGTGGAAGAAACACATTTAGGTAACGATTCTCTGTCCGACGCGGGGGCCACATTATGTTCGGAGCACCGAGCATTTCACTCGCACGGGAATAGATGGCACCCAAGCATCGGGTCTCTCCCAAACCGACTGCTCCGGTTGTTTCTCCCAGCGGTGGCCCTGCATTCCCTCGCTCACCGCTTCATGCTGTACTCACGTGGAAGAAACACATTTAGGTAACGATTCTCTGTCCGACGCGGGGGCCACATTATGTTCGGTGCACCGAGCATTTCACTCGCACGGGAATAGATGGCACCCAAGCATCGGGTCCCTCCCAAACCGACTGCTCCGGTTGTTTCTCCCAGCGGTGGCCCTGCATTCCCTCGCTCACCGCTTCATGTTGTACTCACGGTGGAAAGAACACATTTAGGTAACGATTCTCTGTCCGACGCGGGGGCCACATTATGTTCGGTGCACCGAGCATTTCACTCGCACGGGAATAGATGGCACCCAAGCATCGGGTCCCTCCCAAACCGACTGCTCCGGTTGTTTCTCCCAGCGGTGGCCCTGCATTCCCTCGCTCACCGCTTCATGTTGTACTCACGGTGGAAAGAACACATTTAGGTAACGATTCTCTGTCCGACGCGGGGGCCACATTATGTTCGGTGCACCGAGCATTTCACTCGCACGGGAATAGATGGCACCCAAGCATCGGGTCCCTCCCAAACCGACTGCTCCGGTTGTTTCTCCCAGCGGTGGCCCTGCATTCCCTCGCTCACCGCTTCATGTTGTACTCACGGTGGAAGAAACACATTTAGGTAACGATTCTCTGTCCGACGCGGGGGCCACATTATGTTCGGAGCACCGAGCATTTCACTCGCACGGGAATAGATGGCACCCAAGCATTGGGTCCTTCCCAAACCGACTGCTCCGGTTGTTTCTCCCAGCAGTGGCCCTGCATTCCCTCGCTCACCGCTTCATGCTGTACTCACGGTGGAAAGAACACATTTAGCTAACGATTCTCTGTCCGACGCGGGGGCCACATTATGTTCGGAGCACCGAGCATTTCACTCGCACGGGAATAGATGGCACCCAAGCATCGGGTCCCTCCCAAACCGACTGCTCCGGTTGTTTCTCCCAGCGGTGGCCCTGCATTCCCTCGCTCACCGCTTCATGTTGTACTCACGGTGGAAGAAACACATTTAGGTAACGATTCTCTGTCCGACGCGGGGGCCACATTATGTTCGGAGCACCGAGCATTTCACTCGCACGGGAATAGATGGCACCCAAGCATCGGGTCCCTCCCAAACCGACTGCTCCGGTTGTTTCTCCCAGCGGTGGCCCTGCATTCCCTCGCTCACCGCTACATGTTGTACTCACAGTGGAAGAAACACATTTAGGTAACGATTCTCTGTCCGACGCGGGGGCCACATTATGTTCGTAGCACCGAGCATTTCACTCGCACGGGAATAGATGGCACCCAAGCATCTGGTCCCTCCCAAACCGACTGCTCCGGTTGTTTCTCCCAGCGGTGGCCCTGCATTCCCTCGCTCACCGCTTCATGTTGTACTCACGGTGGAAGAAACACATTTAGGTAACGATTCTCTGTCCGACGCGGGGGCCACATTATGTTCGGAGCACCGAGCATTTCACTCGCACGGGAATAGATGGCACCCAAGCATCGGGTCCCTCCCAAACCGACTGCTCCGGTTGTTTCTCCCAGCGGTGGCCCTGCATTCCCTCGCTCACCGCTTCATGTTGTACTCACGGTGGAAAGAACACATTTAGGTAACGATTCTCTGTCCGACGCGGGGGCCACATTATGTTCGGTGCACCGAGCATTTCACTCGCACGGGAATAGATGGCACCCAAGCATCGGGTCCCTCCCAAACCGACTGCTCCGGTTGTTTCTCCCAGCGGTGGCCCTGCATTCCCTCGCTCACCGCTTCATGTTGTACTCACGGTGGAAGAAACACATTTAGGTAACGATTCTCTGTCCGACGCGGGGGCCACACTATGTTCGGAGCACCGAGCATTTCACTCGCACGGGAATAGATGGCACCCAAGCATCGGGTCCCTCCCAAACCGACTGCTCCGGTTGTTTCTCCCAGCGGTGGCCCTGCATTCCCTCGCTCACCGCTTCATGTTGTACTCACGGTGGAAGAAACACATTTAGGTAACGATTCTCTGTCCGACGCGGGGGCCACATTATGTTCGGAGCACCGAGCATTTCACTCGCACGGGAATAGATGGCACCCAAGCATTGGGTCCTTCCCAAACCGACTGCTCCGGTTGTTTCTCCCAGCAGTGGCCCTGCATTCCCTCGCTCACCGCTTCATGCTGTACTCACGGTGGAAAGAACACATTTAGCTAACGATTCTCTGTCCGACGCGGGGGCCACATTATGTTCGGAGCACCGAGCATTTCACTCGCACGGGAATAGATGGCACCCAAGCATCGGGTCCTTCCCAAACCGACTGCTCCGGTTGTTTCTCCCAGCGGTGGCCCTGCATTCCCTCGCTCACCACTTCATGTTGTACTCACGGTGGAAGAAACACATTTAGGTAACGATTCTCTGTCCGACGCGGGGGCCACATTATGTTCGGAGCACCGAGCATTTCACTCGCACGGGAATAGATGGCACCCAAGCATCGGGTCCCTCCCAAACCGACTGCTCCGGTTGTTTCTCCCAGCGGTGGCCCTGCATTCCCTCGCTCACCGCTTCATGTTGTACTCACGGTGGAAAAAACACATTTAGGTAACGATTCTCTGTCCGACGCGGGGGCCACATTATGTTCGGTGCACCGAGCATTTCACTCGCACGGGAATAGATGGCACCCAAGCATCGGGTCCCTCCCAAACCGACTGCTCCGGTTGTTTCTCCCAGCGGTGGCCCTGCATTCCCTCGCTCACCGCTTCATGTTGTACTCACGGTGGAAAGAACACATTTAGGTAACGATTCTCTGTCCGACGCGGGGGCCACATTATGTTCGGTGCACCGAGCATTTCACTCGCACGGGAATAGATGGCACCCAAGCATCTGGTCCCTCCCAAACCGACTGCTCCGGTTGTTTCTCCCAGCGGTGGCCCTGCATTCCCTCGCTCACCGCTTCATGTTGTACTCACGGTGGAAGGAACACATTTAGGTAACGATTCTCTGTCCGACGCGGGGGCCACATTATGTTCGGAGCACCGAGCATTTCACTCGCACGGGAATAGATGGCACCCAAGCATCGGGTCCTTCCCAAACCGACTGCTCCGGTTGTTTCTCCCAGCGGTGGCCCTGCATTCCCTCGCTCACCGCTTCATGCTGTACTCACGTGGAAGAAACACATTTAGGTAACGATTCTCTGTCCGACGCGGGGGCCACATTATGTTCGGTGCACCGAGCATTTCACTCGCACGGGAATAGATGGCACCCAAGCATCGGGTCCCTCCCAAACCGACTGCTCCGGTTGTTTCTCCCAGCGGTGGCCCTGCATTCCCTCGCTCACCGCTTCATGTTGTACTCACGGTGGAAGGAACACATTTAGGTAACGATTCTCTGTCCGACGCGGGGGCCACATTATGTTCGGTGCACCGAGCATTTCACTCGCACGGGAATAGATGGCACCCAAGCATCTGGTCCCTCCCAAACCGACTGCTCCGGTTGTTTCTCCCAGCGGTGGCCCTGCATTCCCTCGCTCACCGCTTCATGTTGTACTCACGGTGGAAAGAACACATTTAGGTAACGATTCTCTGTCCGACGCGGGGGCCACATTATGTTCGGTGCACCGAGCATTTCACTCGCACGGGAATAGATGGCACCCAAGCATCTGGTCCCTCCCAAACCGACTGCTCCGGTTGTTTCTCCCAGCGGTGGCCCTGCATTCCCTCGCTCACCGCTTCATGTTGTACTCACGGTGGAAGGAACACATTTAGGTAACGATACTCTGTCCGACGCGGGGGCCAGATTATGTTCGGAGCACCGAGCATTTCACTCGCACGGGAATAGATGGCACCCAAGCATCGGGTCCTTCCCAAACCGACTGCTCCGGTTGTTTCTCCCAGCGGTGGCCCTGCATTCCCTCGCTCACCGCTTCATGTTGTACTCACGGTGGAAGGAACACATTTAGGTAACGATTCTCTGTCCGACGCGGGGGCCACATTATGTTCGGTGCACCGAGCATTTCACTCGCACGGGAATAGATGGCACCCAAGCATCGGGTCCCTCCCAAACCGACTGCTCCGGTTGTTTCTCCCAGCGGTGGCCCTGCATTCCCTCGCTCACCGCTTCATGTTGTACTCACGGTGGAAAGAACACATTTAGGTAACGATTCTCTGTCCGACGCGGGGGCCACATTATGTTCGGTGCACCGAGCATTTCACTCGCACGGGAATAGATGGCACCCAAGCATCGGGTCCCTCCCAAACCGACTGCTCCGGTTGTTTCTCCCAGCGGTGGCCCTGCATTCCCTCGCTCACCGCTTCATGTTGTACTCACGGTGGAAAGAACACATTTAGGTAACGATTCTCTGTCCGACGCGGGGGCCACATTATGTTCGGTGCACCGAGCATTTCACTCGCACGGGAATAGATGGCACCCAAGCATCGGGTCCCTCCCAAACCGACTGCTCCGGTTGTTTCTCCCAGCGGTGGCCCTGCATTCCCTCGCTCACCGCTTCATGTTGTACTCACGGTGGAAGAAACACATTTAGGTAACGATTCTCTGTCCGACGCGGGGGCCACATTATGTTCGGAGCACCGAGCATTTCACTCGCACGGGAATAGATGGCACCCAAGCATTGGGTCCTTCCCAAACCGACTGCTCCGGTTGTTTCTCCCAGCAGTGGCCCTGCATTCCCTCGCTCACCGCTTCATGCTGTACTCACGGTGGAAAGAACACATTTAGCTAACGATTCTCTGTCCGACGCGGGGGCCACATTATGTTCGGAGCACCGAGCATTTCACTCGCACGGGAATAGATGGCACCCAAGCATCGGGTCCCTCCCAAACCGACTGCTCCGGTTGTTTCTCCCAACGGTGGCCCTGCATTCCCTCGCTCACCGCTTCATGTTGTACTCACGGTGGAAGAAACACATTTAGGTAACGATTCTCTGTCCGACGCGGGGGCCACATTATGTTCGGAGCACCGAGCATTTCACTCGCACGGGAATAGATGGCACCCAAGCATCGGGTCCCTCCCAAACCGACTGCTCCGGTTGTTTCTCCCAGCGGTGGCCCTGCATTCCCTCGCTCACCGCTACATGTTGTACTCACAGTGGAAGAAACACATTTAGGTAACGATTCTCTGTCCGACGCGGGGGCCACATTATGTTCGGAGCACCGAGCATTTCACTCGCACGGGAATAGATGGCACCCAAGCATCTGGTCCCTCCCAAACCGACTGCTCCGGTTGTTTCTCCCAGCGGTGGCCCTGCATTCCCTCGCTCACCGCTTCATGTTGTACTCACGGTGGAAGAAACACATTTAGGTAACGATTCTCTGTCCGACGCGGGGGCCACATTATGTTCGGAGCACCGAGCATTTCACTCGCACGGGAATAGATGGCACCCAAGCATCGGGTCCCTCCCAAACCGACTGCTCCGGTTGTTTCTCCCAGCGGTGGCCCTGCATTCCCTCGCTCACCGCTTCATGTTGTACTCACTGTGGAAAGAACACATTTAGGTAACGATTCTCTGTCCGACGCGGGGGCCACATTATGTTCGGTGCACCGAGCATTTCACTCGCACGGGAATAGATGGCACCCAAGCATCGGGTCCCTCCCAAACCGACTGCTCCGGTTGTTTCTCCCAGCGGTGGCCCTGCATTCCCTCGCTCACCGCTTCATGTTGTACTCACGGTGGAAGAAACACATTTAGGTAACGATTCTCTGTCCGACGCGGGGGCCACACTATGTTCGGAGCACCGAGCATTTCACTCGCACGGGAATAGATGGCACCCAAGCATCGGGTCCCTCCCAAACCGACTGCTCCGGTTGTTTCTCCCAGCGGTGGCCCTGCATTCCCTCGCTCACCGCTTCATGTTGTACTCACGGTGGAAGAAACACATTTAGGTAACGATTCTCTGTCCGACGCGGGGGCCACATTATGTTCGGAGCACCGAGCATTTCACTCGCACGGGAATAGATGGCACCCAAGCATTGGGTCCTTCCCAAACCGACTGCTCCGGTTGTTTCTCCCAGCAGTGGCCCTGCATTCCCTCGCTCACCGCTTCATGCTGTACTCACGGTGGAAAGAACACATTTAGCTAACGATTCTCTGTCCGACGCGGGGGCCACATTATGTTCGGAGCACCGAGCATTTCACTCGCACGGGAATAGATGGCACCCAAGCATCGGGTCCTTCCCAAACCGACTGCTCCGGTTGTTTCTCCCAGCGGTGGCCCTGCATTCCCTCGCTCACCACTTCATGTTGTACTCACGGTGGAAGAAACACATTTAGGTAACGATTCTCTGTCCGACGCGGGGGCCACATTATGTTCGGAGCACCGAGCATTTCACTCGCACGGGAATAGATGGCACCCAAGCATCGGGTCCCTCCCAAACCGACTGCTCCGGTTGTTTCTCCCAGCGGTGGCCCTGCATTCCCTCGCTCACCGCTTCATGTTGTACTCACGGTGGAAAAAACACATTTAGGTAACGATTCTCTGTCCGACGCGGGGGCCACATTATGTTCGGTGCACCGAGCATTTCACTCGCACGGGAATAGATGGCACCCAAGCATCGGGTCCCTCCCAAACCGACTGCTCCGGTTGTTTCTCCCAGCGGTGGCCCTGCATTCCCTCGCTCACCGCTTCATGTTGTACTCACGGTGGAAAGAACACATTTAGGTAACGATTCTCTGTCCGACGCGGGGGCCACATTATGTTCGGTGCACCGAGCATTTCACTCGCACGGGAATAGATGGCACCCAAGCATCTGGTCCCTCCCAAACCGACTGCTCCGGTTGTTTCTCCCAGCGGTGGCCCTGCATTCCCTCGCTCACCGCTTCATGTTGTACTCACGGTGGAAGGAACACATTTAGGTAACGATTCTCTGTCCGACGCGGGGGCCACATTATGTTCGGAGCACCGAGCATTTCACTCGCACGGGAATAGATGGCACCCAAGCATCGGGTCCTTCCCAAACCGACTGCTCCGGTTGTTTCTCCCAGCGGTGGCCCTGCATTCCCTCGCTCACCGCTTCATGCTGTACTCACGTGGAAGAAACACATTTAGGTAACGATTCTCTGTCCGACGCGGGGGCCACATTATGTTCGGTGCACCGAGCATTTCACTCGCACGGGAATAGATGGCACCCAAGCATCGGGTCCCTCCCAAACCGACTGCTCCGGTTGTTTCTCCCAGCGGTGGCCCTGCATTCCCTCGCTCACCGCTTCATGTTGTACTCACGGTGGAAGGAACACATTTAGGTAACGATTCTCTGTCCGACGCGGGGGCCACATTATGTTCGGTGCACCGAGCATTTCACTCGCACGGGAATAGATGGCACCCAAGCATCTGGTCCCTCCCAAACCGACTGCTCCGGTTGTTTCTCCCAGCGGTGGCCCTGCATTCCCTCGCTCACCGCTTCATGTTGTACTCACGGTGGAAAGAACACATTTAGGTAACGATTCTCTGTCCGACGCGGGGGCCACATTATGTTCGGTGCACCGAGCATTTCACTCGCACGGGAATAGATGGCACCCAAGCATCTGGTCCCTCCCAAACCGACTGCTCCGGTTGTTTCTCCCAGCGGTGGCCCTGCATTCCCTCGCTCACCGCTTCATGTTGTACTCACGGTGGAAGGAACACATTTAGGTAACGATACTCTGTCCGACGCGGGGGCCAGATTATGTTCGGAGCACCGAGCATTTCACTCGCACGGGAATAGATGGCACCCAAGCATCGGGTCCTTCCCAAACCGACTGCTCCGGTTGTTTCTCCCAGCGGTGGCCCTGCATTCCCTCGCTCACCGCTTCATGTTGTACTCACGGTGGAAGGAACACATTTAGGTAACGATACTCTGTCCGACGCGGGGGCCACATTATGTTCGGAGCACCGAGCATTTCACTCGCACGGGAATAGATGGCACCCAAGCATCGGGTCCCTCCCAAACCGACTGCTCCGGTTGTTTCTCCCAGCGGTGGCCCTGCATTCCCTCGCTCACCGCTTCATGTTGTACTCACGGTGGAAAGAACACATTTAGGTAACGATTCTCTGTCCGACGCGGGGGCCACATTATGTTCGGTGCACCGAGCATTTCACTCGCACGGGAATAGATGGCACCCAAGCATCGGGTCCCTCCCAAACCGACTGCTCCGGTTGTTTCTCCCAGCGGTGGCCCTGCATTCCCTCGCTCACCGCTTCATGTTGTACTCACGGTGGAAGGAACACATTTAGGTAACGATTCTCTGTCCGACGCGGGGGCCACATTATGTTCGGAGCACCGAGCATTTCACTCGCACGGGAATAGATGGCACCCAAGCATCGGGTCCTTCCCAAACCGACTGCTCCGGTTGTTTCTCCCAGCGGTGGCCCTGCATTCCCTCGCTCACCGCTTCATGTTGTACTCACGGTGGAAGAAACACATTTAGGTAACGATTCTCTGTCCGACGCGGGGGCCAAAATTATGTTCGGAGCACAGAGCATTTCACTCGCACGGGAATAGATGGCACCCAAGCATCGGGTCCCTCCCAAACCGACTGCTCCGGTTGTTTCTCCCAGCGGTGGCCCTGCATTCCCTCGCTCACCGCTTCATGCTGTACTCACGTGGAAGAAACACATTTAGGTAACGATTCTCTGTCCGACGCGGGGGCCACATTATGTTCGGTGCACCGAGCATTTCACTCGCACGGGAATAGATGGCACCCAAGCATCGGGTCCCTCCCAAACCGACTGCTCCGGTTGTTTCTCCCAGCGGTGGCCCTGCATTCCCTCGCTCACCGCTTCATGCTGTACTCACGTGGAAGAAACACATTTAGGTAACGATTCTCTGTCCGACGCGGGGGCCACATTATGTTCGGTGCACCGAGCATTTCACTCGCACGGGAATAGATGGCACCCAAGCATCGGGTCCCTCCCAAACCGACTGCTCCGGTTGTTTCTCCCGGCGGTGGCCCTGCATTCCCTCGCTCACCGCTTCATGTTGTACTCACGGTGGAAGAAACACATTTAGGAAACGATTCTCTGTCCGACGCGGGGGCCACATTATGTTCGGAGCACCGAGCATTTCACTCGCACGGGAATAGATGGCACCCAAGCATCGGGTCCCTCCCAAACCGACTGCTCCGGTTGTTTCTCCCAGCGGTGGCCCTGCATTCCCTCGCTCACCGCTTCATGCTGTACTCACGTGGAAGAAACACATTTAGGTAACGATTCTCTGTCCGACGCGGGGGCCACATTATGTTCGGTGCACCGAGCATTTCACTCGCACGGGAATAGATGGCACCCAAGCATCGGGTCCCTCCCAAACCGACTGCTCCGGTTGTTTCTCCCAGCGGTGGCCCTGCATTCCCTCGCTCACCGCTTCATGCTGTACTCACGTGGAAGAAACACATTTAGGAAACGATTCTCTGTCCGACGCGGGGGCCACATTATGTTCGGAGCACCGAGCATTTCACTCGCACGGGAATAGATGGCACCCAAGCATCGGGTCCCTCCCAAACCGACTGCTCCGGTTGTTTCTCCCAGCGGTGGCCCTGCATTCCCTCGCTCACCGCTTCATGCTGTACTCACGTGGAAGAAACACATTTAGGTAACGATTCTCTGTCCGACGCGGGGGCCACATTATGTTCGGTGCACCGAGCATTTCACTCGCACGGGAATAGATGGCACCCAAGCATCGGGTCCCTCCCAAACCGACTGCTCCGGTTGTTTCTCCCAGCGGTGGCCCTGCATTCCCTCGCTCACCGCTTCATGCTGTACTCACGTGGAAGAAACACATTTAGGTAACGATTCTCTGTCCGACGCGGGGGCCACATTATGTTCGGTGCACCGAGCATTTCACTCGCACGGGAATAGATGGCACCCAAGCATCGGGTCCCTCCCAAACCGACTGCTCCGGTTGTTTCTCCCGGCGGTGGCCCTGCATTCCCTCGCTCACCGCTTCATGTTGTACTCACGGTGGAAGAAACACATTTAGGAAACGATTCTCTGTCCGACGCGGGGGCCACATTATGTTCGGAGCACCGAGCATTTCACTCGCACGGGAATAGATGGCACCCAAGCATCGGGTCCCTCCCAAACCGACTGCTCCGGTTGTTTCTCCCGGCGGTGGCCCTGCATTCCCTCGCTCACCGCTTCATGTTGTACTCACGGTGGAAGAAACACATTTAGGAAACGATTCTCTGTCCGACGCGGGGGCCACATTATGTTCGGAGCACCGAGCATTTCACTCGCACGGGAATAGATGGCACCCAAGCATCGGGTCCCTCCCAAACCGACTGCTCCGGTTGTTTCTCCCAGCGGTGGCCCTGCATTCCCTCGCTCACCGCTTCATGCTGTACTCACGTGGAAGAAACACATTTCGGTAACGATTCTCTGTCCGACGCGAAGGCCACATTATGTTCGGTGCACCGAGCATTTCACTCGCACGGGAATAGATGGCACCCAAACATCGGGTCCCTCCCAAACCGACTGCTCCGGTTGTTTCTCCCAGCGGTGGCCCTGCATTCCCTCGCTCACCGCTTCATGCTGTACTCACCTGGAAGAAACACATTTAGGTAACGATTCTCTGTCCGACGCGGGGGCCACATTATGTTCGGTGCACCGAGCATTTCACTCGCACGGGAATAGATGGCACCCAAGCATCGGGTCCCTCCCAAACCGACTGCTCCGGTTGTTTCTCCCAGCGGTGGCCCTGCATTCCCTCGCTCACCGCTTCATGCTGTACTCACGTGGAAGAAACACATTTAGGTAACGATTCTCTGTCCGACGCGGGGGCCACATTATGTTCGGTGCACCGAGCATTTCACTCGCACGGGAATAGATGGCACCCAAGCATCGGGTCCCTCCCAAACCGACTGCTCCGGTTGTTTCTCCCGGCGGTGGCCCTGCATTCCCTCGCTCGCCGCTTCATGTTGTACTCACGGTGGAAGAAACACATTTAGGAAACGATTCTCTGTCCGACGCGGGGGCCACATTATGTTCGGAGCACCGAGCATTTCACTCGCACGGGAATAGATGGCACCCAAGCATCGGGTCCCTCCCAAACCGACTGCTCCGGTTGTTTCTCCCAGCGGTGGCCCTGCATTCCCTCGCTCACCGCTTCATGCTGTACTCACGTGGAAGAAACACATTTAGGTAACGATTCTCTGTCCGACGCGGGGGCCACATTATGTTCGGTGCACCGAGCATTTCACTCGCACGGGAATAGATGGCACCCAAGCATCGGGTCCCTCCCAAACCGACTGCTCCGGTTGTTTCTCCCAGCGGTGGCCCTGCATTCCCTCGCTCACCGCTTCATGCTGTACTCACGTGGAAGAAACACATTTAGGAAACGATTCTCTGTCCGACGCGGGGGCCACATTATGTTCGGAGCACCGAGCATTTCACTCCCACGGGAATAGATGGCACCCAAGCATCGGGTCCCTCCCAAACCGACTGCTCCGGTTGTTTCTCCCAGCGGTGGCCCTGCATTCCCTCGCTCACCGCTTCATGCTGTACTCACGTGGAAGAAACACATTTAGGTAACGATTCTCTGTCCGACGCGGGGGCCACATTATGTTCGGTGCACCGAGCATTTCACTCGCACGGGAATAGATGGCACCCAAGCATCGGGTCCCTCCCAAACCGACTGCTCCGGTTGTTTCTCCCAGCGGTGGCCCTGCATTCCCTCGCTCACCGCTTCATGCTGTACTCACGTGGAAGAAACACATTTAGGTAACGATTCTCTGTCCGACGCGGGGGCCACATTATGTTCGGTGCACCGAGCATTTCACTCGCACGGGAATAGATGGCACCCAAGCATCGGGTCCCTCCCAAACCGACTGCTCCGGTTGTTTCTCCCGGCGGTGGCCCTGCATTCCCTCGCTCACCGCTTCATGTTGTACTCACGGTGGAAGAAACACATTTAGGAAACGATTCTCTGTCCGACGCGGGGGCCACATTATGTTCGGAGCACCGAGCATTTCACTCGCACGGGAATAGATGGCACCCAAGCATCGGGTCCCTCCCAAACCGACTGCTCCGGTTGTTTCTCCCAGCGGTGGCCCTGCATTCCCTCGCTCACCGCTTCATGCTGTACTCACGTGGAAGAAACACATTTAGGTAACGATTCTCTGTCCGACGCGAAGGCCACATTATGTTCGGTGCACCGAGCATTTCACTCGCACGGGAATAGATGGCACCCAAGCATCGGGTCCCTCCCAAACCGACTGCTCCGGTTGTTTCTCCCAGCGGTGGCCCTGCATTCCCTCGCTCACCGCTTCATGTTGTACTCACGGTGGAAAGAACACATTTAGGTAACGATTCTCTGCCCGACGCGGGGGCCACATTATGTTCGGTGCACCGAGCATTTCACTCGCACGGGAATAGATGGCACCCAAGCATCGGGTCCCTCCCAAACCGACTGCTCCGGTTGTTTCTCCCAGCGGTGGCCCTGCATTCCCTCGCTCACCGCTTCATGTTGTACTCACGGTGGAAAGAACACATTTAGGTAACGATTCTCTGCCCGACGCGGGGGCCACATTATGTTCGGTGCACCGAGCATTTCACTCGCACGGGAATAGATTGCACCCAAGCATCGGGTCCCTCCCAAACCGACTGCTCCGGTTGTTTCTCCCAGCGGTGGCCCTGCATTCCCTCGCTCACCGCTTCATGTTGTACTCACGGTGGAAAGAACACATTTAGGTAACGATTCTCTGTCCGACGCGGGGGCCACATTATGTTCGGTGCACCGAGCATTTCACTCGCACGGGAATAGATGGCACCCAAGCATCGGGTCCCTCCCAAACCGACTGCTCCGGTTGTTTCTCCCACCGGTGGCCCTGCATTCCCTCGCTCACCGCTTCATGTTGTACTCACGGTGGAAGAAACACATTTAGGTAACGATTCTCTGTCCGACGCGGGGGCCACATTATGTTCGGAGCACCGAGCATTTCACTCGCACGGGAATAGATGGCACCCAAGCATCGGGTCCCTCCCAAACCGACTGCTCCGGTTGTTTCTCCCAGCGGTGGCCCTGCATTCCCTCGCTCACCGCTTCATGTTGTACTCACGGTGGAAGGAACACATTTTGGTAACGATTCTCTGTCCGACGCGGGGGCCACATTATGTTCGGAGCACCGAGCATTTCACTCGCACGGGAATAGATGGCACCCAAGCATCGGGTCCCTCCCAAACCGACTGCTCCGGTTGTTTCTCCCAGCGGTGGCCCTGCATTCCCTCGCTCACCGCTTCATGTTGTACTCACGGTGGAAGAAACACATTTAGGTAACGATTCTCTGTCCGACGCGGGGGCCACATTATGTTCGGAGCACCGAGCATTTCACTCGCACGGGAATAGATGGCACCCAAGCATCGGGTCCCTCCTAAACCGACTGCTCCGGTTGTTTCTCCCAGCGGTGGCCCTGCATTCCCTCGCTCACCGCTTCATGTTGTACTCACGTTGGAAGGAACACATTTGGGTAACGATTCTCTGTCCGACGCGGGGGCCACATTATGTTCGGAGCACCGAGCATTTCACTCGCACGGGAATAGATGGCACCCAAGCACCGGGTCCCTCCCAAACCGACTGCTCCGGTTGTTTCTCCCAGCGGTGGCCCTGCATTCCCTCGCTCACCGCTTCATGTTGTACTCACGGTGGAAGAAACACATTTAGGTAACGATTCTCTGTCCGACGCGGGGGCCACATTATGTTCGGAGCACCGAGCATTTCACTCGCACGGGAATAGATGGCACCCAAGCATCGGGTCCCTCCTAAACCGACTGCTCCGGTTGTTCCTCCCAGCGGTGGCCCTGCATTCCCTCGCTCACCGCTTCATGTTGTACTCACGTTGGAAGGAACACATTTGGGTAACGATTCTCTGTCCGACGCGGGGGCCACATTATGTTCGGAGCACCGAGCATTTCACTCGCACGGGAATAGATGGCACCCAAGCACCGGGTCCCTCCCAAACCGACTGCTCCGGTTGTTTCTCCCAGCGGTGGCCCTGCATTCCCTCGCTCACCGCTTCATGCTGTACTCACGTGGAAGAAACACATTTAGGTAACGATTCTCTGTCCGACGCGGGGGCCACATTATGTTCGGTGCACCGAGCATTTCACTCGCACGGGAATAGATGGCACCCAAGCATCGGGTCCCTCCCAAACCGACTGCTCCGGTTGTTTCTCCCAGCGGTGGCCCTGCATTCCCTCGCTCACCGCTTCATGTTGTACTCACGGTGGAAAGAACACATTTAGGTAACGATTCTCTGTCCGACGCGGGGGCCACATTATGTTCGGTGCACCGAGCATTTCACTCGCACGGGAATAGATGGCACCCAAGCATCGGGTCCCTCCCAAACCGACTGCTCCGGTTGTTTCTCCCAGCGGTGGCCCTGCATTCCCTCGCTCACCGCTTCATGTTGTACTCACGGTGGAAGAAACACATTTAGGTAACGATTCTCTGTCCGACGCGGGGGCCACATTATGTTCGGTGCACCGAGCATTTCACTCGCACGGGAATAGATGGCACCCAAGCATCGGGTCCTTCCGAAACCGACTGCTCCGGTTGTTTCTCCCAGCGGTGGCCCTGCATTCCCTCGCTCACCGCTTCATGTTGTACTCACGGTGGAAAGAACACATTTAGGTAACGATTCTCTGTCCGACGCGGGGGCCACATTATGTTCGGAGCACCGAGCATTTCACTCGCACGGGAATAGATGGCACCCAAGCATCGGGTCCCTCCCAAACCGACTGCTCCGGTTGTTTCTCCCAGCGGTGGCCCTGCATTCCCTCGCTCACCGCTTCATGTTGTACTCACGGTGGAAAGAACACATTTAGGTAACGATTCTCTGTCCGACGCGGGGGCCACATTATGTTCGGAGCACCGAGCATTTCACTCGCACGGGAATAGATGGCACCCAAGCATCGGGTCCTTCCCAAACCGACTGCTCCGGTTGTTTCTCCCAGCGGTGGCCCTGCATTCCCTCGCTCACCGCTTCATGTTGTACTCACGGTGGAAAGAACACATTTAGGTAACGATTCTCTGTCCGACGCGGGGGCCACATTATGTTCGGAGCACCGAGCATTTCACTCGCACGGGAATAGATGGCACCCAAGCATCGGGTCCTTCCGAAACCGACTGCTCCGGTTGTTTCTCCCAGCGGTGGCCCTGTATTCCCCCGCTCACCGCTTCATGTTGTACTCACGGTGGAAAGAACACATTTACGTAACGATTCTCTGTCCGACGCGGGGGCCACATTATGTTCGGTGCACCGAGCATTTCACTCGCACGGGAATAGATGGCACCCAAGCATCGGGTCCCTCCCAAACCGACTGCTCCGGTTGTTTCTCCCAGCGGTGGCCCTGCATTCCCTCGCTCACCGCTTCATGTTGTACTCACGGTGGAAGAAACACATTTAGGTAACGATTCTCTGTCCGACGCGGGGGCCACATTATGTTCGGAGCACCGAGCATTTCACTCGCACGGGAATAGATGGCACCCAAGCATCGGGTCCTTCCCAAACCGACTGCTCCGGTTGTTTCTCCCAGCGGTGGCCCTGCATTCCCTCGCTCACCGCTTCATGTTGTACTCACGGTGGAAGGAACACATTTAGGTAACGATTCTCTGTCCGACGCGGGGGCCACATTATGTTCGGTGCACCGAGCATTTCACTCGCACGGGAATAGATGGCACCCAAGCATCGGGTCCTTCCGAAACCGACTGCTCCGGTTGTTTCTCCCAGCGGTGGCCCTGCATTCCCTCGCTCACCGCTTCATGTTGTACTCACGGTGGAAAGAACACATTTAGGTAACGATTCTCTGTCCGACGCGGGGGCCACATTATGTTCGGTGCACCGAGCATTTCACTCGCACGGGAATAGATGGCACCCAAGCATCGGGTCCCTCCCAAACCGACTGCTCCGGTTGTTTCTCCCAGCGGTGGCCCTGCATTCCCTCGCTCACCGCTTCATGTTGTACTCACGGTGGAAGAAACACATTTAGGTAACGATTCTCTGTCCGACGCGGGGGCCACATTATGTTCGGTGCACCGAGCATTTCACTCGCACGGGAATAGATGGCACCCAAGCATCGGGTCCTTCCGAAACCGACTGCTCTGGTTGTTTCTCCCAGCGGTGGCCCTGCATTCCCTCGCTCACCGCTTCATGTTGTACTCACGGTGGAAAGAACACATTTAGGTAACGATTCTCTGTCCGACGCGGGGGCCACATTATGTTCGGAGCACCGAGCATTTCACTCGCACGGGAATAGATGGCACCCAAGCATCGGGTCCTTCCGAAACCGACTGCTCCGGTTGTTTCTCCCAGCGGTGGCCCTGCATTCCCTCGCTCACCGCTTCATGTTGTACTCACGGTGGAAAGAACACATTTAGGTAACGATTCTCTGTCCGACGCGGGGGCCACATTATGTTCGGAGCACCGAGCATTTCACTCGCACGGGAATAGATGGCACCCAAGCACCGGGTCCCTCCCAAACCGACTGCTCCGGTTGTTTCTCCCAGCGGTGGCCCTGCATTCCCTCGCTCACCGCTTCATGCTGTACTCACGTGGAAGAAACACATTTAGGTAACGATTCTCTGTCCGACGCGGGGGCCACATTATGTTCGGTGCACCGAGCATTTCACTCGCACGGGAATAGATGGCACCCAAGCATCGGGTCCCTCCCAAACCGACTGCTCCGGTTGTTTCTCCCAGCGGTGGCCCTGCATTCCCTCGCTCACCGCTTCATGTTGTACTCACGGTGGAAAGAACACATTTAGGTAACGATTCTCTGTCCGACGCGGGGGCCACATTATGTTCGGGGCACCGAGCATTTCACTCGCACGGGAATAGATGGCACCCAAGCATCGGGTCCCTCCCAAACCGACTGCTCCGGTTGTTTCTCCCAGCGGTGGCCCTGCATTCCCTCGCTCACCGCTTCATGTTGTACTCACGGTGGAAGAAACACATTTAGGTAACGATTCTCTGTCCGACGCGGGGGCCACATTATGTTCGGTGCACCGAGCATTTCACTCGCACGGGAATAGATGGCACCCAAGCATCGGGTCCTTCCGAAACCGACTGCTCCGGTTGTTTCTCCCAGCGGTGGCCCTGCATTCCCTCGCTCACCGCTTCATGTTGTACTCACGGTGGAAAGAACACATTTAGGTAACGATTCTCTGTCCGACGCGGGGGCCACATTATGTTCGGAGCACCGAGCATTTCACTCGCACGGGAATAGATGGCACCCAAGCATCGGGTCCCTCCCAAACCGACTGCTCCGGTTGTTTCTCCCAGCGGTGGCCCTGCATTCCCTCGCTCACCGCTTCATGTTGTACTCACGGTGGAAAGAACACATTTAGGTAACGATTCTCTGTCCGACGCGGGGGCCACATTATGTTCGGAGCACCGAGCATTTCACTCGCACGGGAATAGATGGCACCCAAGCATCGGGTCCTTCCCAAACCGACTACTCCGGTTGTTTCTCCCAGCGGTGGCCCTGCATTCCCTCGCTCACCGCTTCATGTTGTACTCACGGTGGAAAGAACACATTTAGGTAACGATTCTCTGTCCGACGCGGGGGCCACATTATGTTCGGAGCACCGAGCATTTCACTCGCACGGGAATAGATGGCACCCAAGCATCGGGTCCTTCCGAAACCGACTGCTCCGGTTGTTTCTCCCAGCGGTGGCCCTGTATTCCCCCGCTCACCGCTTCATGTTGTACTCACGGTGGAAAGAACACATTTAGGTAACGATTCTCTGTCCGACGCGGGGGCCACATTATGTTCGGTGCACCGAGCATTTCACTCGCACGGGAATAGATGGCACCCAAGCATCGGGTCCCTCCCAAACCGACTGCTCCGGTTGTTTCTCCCAGCGGTGGCCCTGCATTCCCTCGCTCACCGCTTCATGTTGTACTCACGGTGGAAGAAACACATTTAGGTAACGATTCTCTGTCCGACGCGGGGGCCACATTATGTTCGGAGCACCGAGCATTTCACTCGCACGGGAATAGATGGCACCCAAGCATCGGGTTCTTCCCAAACCGACTGCTCCGGTTGTTTCTCCCAGCGGTGGCCCTGCATTCCCTCGCTCACCGCTTCATGTTGTACTCACGGTGGAAGGAACACATTTAGGTAACGATTCTCTGTCCGACGCGGGGGCCACATTATGTTCGGTGCACCGAGCATTTCACTCGCACGGGAATAGATGGCACCCAAGCATCGGGTCCTTCCGAAACCGACTGCTCCGGTTGTTTCTCCCAGCGGTGGCCCTGCATTCCCTCGCTCACCGCTTCATGTTGTACTCACGGTGGAAAGAACACATTTAGGTAACGATTCTCTGTCCGATTCGGGGGCCACATTATGTTCGGTGCACCGAGCATTTCACTCGCACGGGAATAGATGGCACCCAAGCATCGGGTCCCTCCCAAACCGACTGCTCCGGTTGTTTCTCCCAGCGGTGGCCCTGCATTCCCTCGCTCACCGCTTCATGTTGTACTCACGGTGGAAGAAACACATTTAGGTAACGATTCTCTGTCCGACGCGGGGGCCACATTATGTTCGGTGCACCGAGCATTTCACTCGCACGGGAATAGATGGCACCCAAGCATCGGGTCCTTCCGAAACCGACTGCTCTGGTTGTTTCTCCCAGCGGTGGCCCTGCATTCCCTCGCTCACCGCTTCATGTTGTACTCACGGTGGAAAGAACACATTTAGGTAACGATTCTCTGTCCGACGCGGGGGCCACATTATGTTCGGAGCACCGAGCATTTCACTCGCACGGGAATAGATGGCACCCAAGCATCGGGTCCTTCCGAAACCGACTGCTCCGGTTGTTTCTCCCAGCGGTGGCCCTGCATTCCCTCGCTCACCGCTTCATGTTGTACTCACGGTGGAAAGAACACATTTAGGTAACGATTCTCTGTCCGACGCGGGGGCCACATTATGTTCGGAGCACCGAGCATTTCACTCGCACGGGAATAGATGGCACCCAAGCATCAGGTCCTTCCCAAACCGACTGCTCCGGTTGTTTCTCCCAGCGGTGGCCCTGCATTCCCTCGCTCACCGCTTCATGTTGTACTCACGGTGGAAAGAACACATTTAGGTAACGATTCTCTGTCCGACGCGGGGGCCACATTATGTTCGGAGCACCGAGCATTTCACTCGCACGGGAATAGATGGCACCCAAGCATCGGGTCCTTCCGAAACCGACTGCTCCGGTTGTTTCTCCCAGCGGTGGCCCTGTATTCCCCCGCTCACCGCTTCATGTTGTACTCACGGTGGAAAGAACACATTTAGGTAACGATTCTCTGTCCGACGCGGGGGCCACATTATGTTCGGTGCACCGAGCATTTCACTCGCACGGGAATAGATGGCACCCAAGCATCGGGTCCCTCCCAAACCGACTGCTCCGGTTGTTTCTCCCAGCGGTGGCCCTGCATTCCCTCGCTCACCGCTTCATGTTGTACTCACGGTGGAAGAAACACATTTAGGTAACGATTCTCTGTCCGACGCGGGGGCCACATTATGTTCGGAGCACCGAGCATTTCACTCGCACGGGAATAGATGGCACCCAAGCATCGGGTCCTTCCCAAACCGACTGCTCCGGTTGTTTCTCCCAGCGGTGGCCCTGCATTCCCTCGCTCACCGCTTCATGTTGTACTCACGGTGGAAGGAACACATTTAGGTAACGATTCTCTGTCCGACGCGGGGGCCACATTATGTTCGGTGCACCGAGCATTTCACTCGCACGGGAATAGATGGCACCCAAGCATCGGGTCCCTCCCAAACCGACTGCTCCGGTTGTTTCTCCCAGCGGTGGCCCTGCATTCCCTCGCTCACCGCTTCATGTTGTACTCACGGTGGAAGAAACACATTTAGGTAACGATTCTCTGTCCGACGCGGGGGCCACATTATGTTCGGAGCACCGAGCATTTCACTCGCACGGGAATAGATGGCACCCAAGCATCGGGTCCCTCCCAAACCGACTGCTCCGGTTGTTTCTCCCAGCGGTGGCCCTGCATTCCCTCGCTCACCGCTTCATGTTGTACTCACGGTGGAAGAAACACATTTAGGTAACGATTCTCTGTCCGACGCGGGGGCCACATTATGTTCGGAGCACCGAGCATTTCACTCGCACGGGAATAGATGGCACCCAAGCATCGGGTCCCTCCCAAACCGACTGCTCCGGTTGTTTCTCCCAGCGGTGGCCCTGCATTCCCTCGCTCACCGCTTCATGTTGTACTCACGGTGGAAGGAACACATTTTGGTAACGATTCTCTGTCCGACGCGGGGGCCACATTATGTTCGGAGCACCGAGCATTTCACTCGCACGGGAATAGATGGCACCCAAGCATCGGGTCCCTCCCAAACCGACTGCTCCGGTTGTTTCTCCCAGCGGTGGCCCTGCATTCCCTCGCTCACCGCTTCATGTTGTACTCACGGTGGAAGAAACACATTTAGGTAACGATTCTCTGTCCGACGCGGGGGCCACATTATGTTCGGAGCACCGAGCATTTCACTCGCACGGGAATAGATGGCACCCAAGCATCGGGTCCCTCCTAAACCGACTGCTCCGGTTGTTTCTCCCAGCGGTGGCCCTGCATTCCCTCGCTCACCGCTTCATGTTGTACTCACGTTGGAAGGAACACATTTGGGTAACGATTCTCTGTCCGACGCGGGGGCCACATTATGTTCGGAGCACCGAGCATTTCACTCGCACGGGAATAGATGGCACCCAAGCACCGGGTCCCTCCCAAACCGACTGCTCCGGTTGTTTCTCCCAGCGGTGGCCCTGCATTCCCTCGCTCACCGCTTCATGTTGTACTCACGGTGGAAGAAACACATTTTGGTAACGATTCTCTGTCCGACGCGGGGGCCACATTATGTTCGGAGCACCGAGCATTTCACTCGCACGGGAATAGATGGCACCCAAGCATCGGGTCCCTCCCAAACCGACTGCTCCGGTTGTTTCTCCCAGCGGTGGCCCTGCATTCCCTCGCTCACCGCTTCATGCTGTACTCACGTGGAAGAAACACATTTAGGTAACGATTCTCTGTCCGACGCGGGGGCCACATTATGTTCGGTGCACCGAGCATTTCACTCGCACGGGAATAGATGGCACCCAAGCATCGGGTCCCTCCCAAACCGACTGCTCCGGTTGTTTCTCCCAGCGGTGGCCCTGCATTCCCTCGCTCACCGCTTCATGTTGTACTCACGGTGGAAAGAACACATTTAGGTAACGATTCTCTGTCCGACGCGGGGGCCACATTATGTTCGGTGCACCGAGCATTTCACTCGCACGGGAATAGATGGCACCCAAGCATCGGGTCCCTCCCAAACCGACTGCTCCGGTTGTTTCTCCCAGCGGTGGCCCTGCATTCCCTCGCTCACCGCTTCATGTTGTACTCACGGTGGAAAGAACACATTTAGGTAACGATTCTCTGTCCGACGCGGGGGCCACATTATGTTCGGTGCACCGAGCATTTCACTCGCACGGGAATAGATGGCACCCAAGCATCGGGTCCTTCCCAAACCGACTGCTCCGGTTGTTTCTCCCAGCGGTGGCCCTGCATTCCCTCGCTCACCGCTTCATGTTGTACTCACGGTGGAAAGAACACATTTAGGTAACGATTCTCTGTCCGACGCGGGGGCCACATTATGTTCGGAGCACCGAGCATTTCACTCGCACAGGAATAGATGGCACCCAAGCATCGGGTCCTTCCCAAACCGACTGCTCCGGTTGTTTCTCCCAGCGGTGGCCCTGCATTCCCTCGCTCACCGCTTCATGTTGTACTCACGGTGGAAAGAACACATTTAGGTAACGATTCTCTGTCCGACGCGGGGGCCACATTATGTTCGGAGCACCGAGCATTTCACTCGCACAGGAATAGATGGCACCCAAGCATCGGGTCCTTCCCAAACCGACTGCTCCGGTTGTTTCTCCCAGCGGTGGCCCTGCATTCCCTCGCTCACCGCTTCATGTTGTACTCACGGTGGAAAGAACACATTTAGGTAACGATTCTCTGTCCGACGCGGGGGCCACATTATGTTCGGAGCACCGAGCATTTCACTCGCACAGGAATAGATGGCACCCAAGCATCGGGTCCTTCCGAAACCGACTGCTCCGGTTGTTTCTCCCAGCGGTGGCCCTGCATTCCCTCGCTCACCGCTTCATGTTGTACTCACGGTGGAAAGAACACATTTAGGTAACGATTCTCTGTCCGACGCGGGGGCCACATTATGTTCGGAGCACCGAGCATTTCACTCGCACAGGAATAGATGGCACCCAAGCATCGGGTCCTTCCGAAACCGACTGCTCCGGTTGTTTCTCCCAGCGGTGGCCCTGTATTCCCCCGCTCACCGCTTCATGTTGTACTCACGGTGGAAAGAACACATTTAGGTAACGATTCTCTGTCCGACGCGGGGGCCACATTATGTTCGGAGCACCGAGCATTTCACTCGCACGGGAATAGATGGCACCCAAGCATCGGGTCCTTCCCAAACCGACTGCTCCGGTTGTTTCTCCCAGCGGTGGCCCTGCATTCCCTCGCTCACCGCTTCATGTTGTACTCACGGTGGAAAGAACACATTTAGGTAACGATTCTCTGTCCGACGCGGGGGCCACATTATGTTCGGAGCACCGAGCATTTCACTCGCACAGGAATAGATGGCACCCAAGCATCGGGTCCTTCCGAAACCGACTGCTCCGGTTGTTTCTCCCAGCGGTGGCCCTGTATTCCCCCGCTCACCGCTTCATGTTGTACTCACGGTGGAAAGAACACATTTAGGTAACGATTCTCTGTCCGACGCGGGGGCCACATTATGTTCGGAGCACCGAGCATTTCACTCGCACGGGAATAGATGGCACCCAAGCATCGGGTCCTTCCGAAACCGACTGCTCCGGTTGTTTCTCCCAGCGGTGGCCCTGCATTCCCTCGCTCACCGCTTCATGTTGTACTCACGGTGGAAAGAACACATTTAGGTAACGATTCTCTGTCCGACGCGGGGGCCACATTATGTTCGGAGCACCGAGCATTTCACTCGCACGGGAATAGATGGCACCCAAGCATCGGGTCCTTCCGAAACCGACTGCTCCGGTTGTTTCTCCCAGCGGTGGCCCTGTATTCCCCCGCTCACCGCTTCATGTTGTACTCACGGTGGAAAGAACACATTTAGGTAACGATTCTCTGTCCGACGCGGGGGCCACATTATGTTCGGTGCACCGAGCATTTCACTCGCACGGGAATAGATGGCACCCAAGCATCGGGTCCCTCCCAAACCGACTGCTCCGGTTGTTTCTCCCAGCGGTGGCCCTGCATTCCCTCGCTCACCGCTTCATGTTGTACTCACGGTGGAAGAAACACATTTAGGTAACGATTCTCTGTCCGACGCGGGGGCCACATTATGTTCGGAGCACCGAGCATTTCACTCGCACGGGAATAGATGGCACCCAAGCATCGGGTCCTTCCCAAACCGACTGCTCCGGTTGTTTCTCCCAGCGGTGGCCCTGCATTCCCTCGCTCACCGCTTCATGTTGTACTCACGGTGGAAGAAACACATTTAGGTAACGATTCTCTGTCCGACGCGGGGGCCACATTATGTTCGGTGCACCGAGCATTTCACTCGCACGGGAATAGATGGCACCCAAGCATCGGGTCCCTCCCAAACCGACTGCTCCGGTTGTTTCTCCCAGCGGTGGCCCTGCATTCCCTCGCTCACCGCTTCATGTTGTACTCACGGTGGAAGAAACACATTTAGGTAACGATTCTCTGTCCGACGCGGGGGCCACATTATGTTCGGCGCACCGAGTATTTCACTCGCACGGGAATAGATGGCACCCAAGCATCGGGTCCCTCCCAAACCGACTGCTCTGGTTGTTTCTCCCAGCGGTGGCCCTGCATTCCCTCGCTCACCGCTTCATGTTGTACTCACGGTGGAAGAAACACATTTAGGTAACGATTCTCTGTCCGACGCGGGGGCCACATTATGTTCGGTGCACCGAGCATTTCACTCGCACGGGAATAGATGGCACCCAAGCATCGGGTCCCTCCCAAACCGACTGCTCCGGTTGTTTCTCCCAGCGGTGGCCCTGCATTCCCTCGCTCACCGCTTCATGTTGTACTCACGGTGGAAAGAACACATTTAGGTAACGATTCTCTGTCCGACGCGGGGGCCACATTATGTTCGGTGCACCGAGCATTTCACTCGCACGGGAATAGATGGCACCCAAGCATCGGGTCCCTCCCAAACCGACTGCTCCGGTTGTTTCTCCCAGCGGTGGCCCTGCATTCCCTCGCTCACCGCTTCATGTTGTACTCACGGTGGAAGGAACACATTTAGGTAACGATTCTCTGTCCGACGCGGGGGCCACATTATGTTCGGAGCACCGAGCATTTCACTCGCACGGGAATAGATGGCACCCAAGCATCGGGTCCTTCCCAAACCGACTGCTCCGGTTGTTTCTCCCAGCGGTGGCCCTGCATTCCCTCGCTCACCGCTTCATGTTGTACTCACGGTGGAAGAAACACATTTAGGTAACGATTCTCTGTCCGACGCGGGGGCCAAAATTATGTTCGGAGCACAGAGCATTTCACTCGCACGGGAATAGATGGCACCCAAGCATCGGGTCCCTCCCAAACCGACTGCTCCGGTTGTTTCTCCCAGCGGTGGCCCTGCATTCCCTCGCTCACCGCTTCATGCTGTACTCACGTGGAAGAAACACATTTAGGTAACGATTCTCTGTCCGACGCGGGGGCCACATTATGTTCGGTGCACCGAGCATTTCACTCGCACGGGAATAGATGGCACCCAAGCATCGGGTCCCTCCCAAACCGACTGCTCCGGTTGTTTCTCCCAGCGGTGGCCCTGCATTCCCTCGCTCACCGCTTCATGCTGTACTCACGTGGAAGAAACACATTTAGGTAACGATTCTCTGTCCGACGCGGGGGCCACATTATGTTCGGTGCACCGAGCATTTCACTCGCACGGGAATAGATGGCACCCAAGCATCGGGTCCCTCCCAAACCGACTGCTCCGGTTGTTTCTCCCGGCGGTGGCCCTGCATTCCCTCGCTCACCGCTTCATGTTGTACTCACGGTGGAAGAAACACATTTAGGAAACGATTCTCTGTCCGACGCGGGGGCCACATTATGTTCGGAGCACCGAGCATTTCACTCGCACGGGAATAGATGGCACCCAAGCATCGGGTCCCTCCCAAACCGACTGCTCCGGTTGTTTCTCCCAGCGGTGGCCCTGCATTCCCTCGCTCACCGCTTCATGCTGTACTCACGTGGAAGAAACACATTTAGGTAACGATTCTCTGTCCGACGCGGGGGCCACATTATGTTCGGTGCACCGAGCATTTCACTCGCACGGGAATAGATGGCACCCAAGCATCGGGTCCCTCCCAAACCGACTGCTCCGGTTGTTTCTCCCAGCGGTGGCCCTGCATTCCCTCGCTCACCGCTTCATGCTGTACTCACGTGGAAGAAACACATTTAGGAAACGATTCTCTGTCCGACGCGGGGGCCACATTATGTTCGGAGCACCGAGCATTTCACTCGCACGGGAATAGATGGCACCCAAGCATCGGGTCCCTCCCAAACCGACTGCTCCGGTTGTTTCTCCCAGCGGTGGCCCTGCATTCCCTCGCTCACCGCTTCATGCTGTACTCACGTGGAAGAAACACATTTAGGTAACGATTCTCTGTCCGACGCGGGGGCCACATTATGTTCGGTGCACCGAGCATTTCACTCGCACGGGAATAGATGGCACCCAAGCATCGGGTCCCTCCCAAACCGACTGCTCCGGTTGTTTCTCCCAGCGGTGGCCCTGCATTCCCTCGCTCACCGCTTCATGCTGTACTCACGTGGAAGAAACACATTTAGGTAACGATTCTCTGTCCGACGCGGGGGCCACATTATGTTCGGTGCACCGAGCATTTCACTCGCACGGGAATAGATGGCACCCAAGCATCGGGTCCCTCCCAAACCGACTGCTCCGGTTGTTTCTCCCGGCGGTGGCCCTGCATTCCCTCGCTCACCGCTTCATGTTGTACTCACGGTGGAAGAAACACATTTAGGAAACGATTCTCTGTCCGACGCGGGGGCCACATTATGTTCGGAGCACCGAGCATTTCACTCGCACGGGAATAGATGGCACCCAAGCATCGGGTCCCTCCCAAACCGACTGCTCCGGTTGTTTCTCCCAGCGGTGGCCCTGCATTCCCTCGCTCACCGCTTCATGCTGTACTCACGTGGAAGAAACACATTTCGGTAACGATTCTCTGTCCGACGCGAAGGCCACATTATGTTCGGTGCACCGAGCATTTCACTCGCACGGGAATAGATGGCACCCAAACATCGGGTCCCTCCCAAACCGACTGCTCCGGTTGTTTCTCCCAGCGGTGGCCCTGCATTCCCTCGCTCACCGCTTCATGCTGTACTCACCTGGAAGAAACACATTTAGGTAACGATTCTCTGTCCGACGCGGGGGCCACATTATGTTCGGTGCACCGAGCATTTCACTCGCACGGGAATAGATGGCACCCAAGCATCGGGTCCCTCCCAAACCGACTGCTCCGGTTGTTTCTCCCAGCGGTGGCCCTGCATTCCCTCGCTCACCGCTTCATGCTGTACTCACGTGGAAGAAACACATTTAGGTAACGATTCTCTGTCCGACGCGGGGGCCACATTATGTTCGGTGCACCGAGCATTTCACTCGCACGGGAATAGATGGCACCCAAGCATCGGGTCCCTCCCAAACCGACTGCTCCGGTTGTTTCTCCCGGCGGTGGCCCTGCATTCCCTCGCTCGCCGCTTCATGTTGTACTCACGGTGGAAGAAACACATTTAGGAAACGATTCTCTGTCCGACGCGGGGGCCACATTATGTTCGGAGCACCGAGCATTTCACTCGCACGGGAATAGATGGCACCCAAGCATCGGGTCCCTCCCAAACCGACTGCTCCGGTTGTTTCTCCCAGCGGTGGCCCTGCATTCCCTCGCTCACCGCTTCATGCTGTACTCACGTGGAAGAAACACATTTAGGTAACGATTCTCTGTCCGACGCGGGGGCCACATTATGTTCGGTGCACCGAGCATTTCACTCGCACGGGAATAGATGGCACCCAAGCATCGGGTCCCTCCCAAACCGACTGCTCCGGTTGTTTCTCCCAGCGGTGGCCCTGCATTCCCTCGCTCACCGCTTCATGCTGTACTCACGTGGAAGAAACACATTTAGGAAACGATTCTCTGTCCGACGCGGGGGCCACATTATGTTCGGAGCACCGAGCATTTCACTCCCACGGGAATAGATGGCACCCAAGCATCGGGTCCCTCCCAAACCGACTGCTCCGGTTGTTTCTCCCAGCGGTGGCCCTGCATTCCCTCGCTCACCGCTTCATGCTGTACTCACGTGGAAGAAACACATTTAGGTAACGATTCTCTGTCCGACGCGGGGGCCACATTATGTTCGGTGCACCGAGCATTTCACTCGCACGGGAATAGATGGCACCCAAGCATCGGGTCCCTCCCAAACCGACTGCTCCGGTTGTTTCTCCCAGCGGTGGCCCTGCATTCCCTCGCTCACCGCTTCATGCTGTACTCACGTGGAAGAAACACATTTAGGTAACGATTCTCTGTCCGACGCGGGGGCCACATTATGTTCGGTGCACCGAGCATTTCACTCGCACGGGAATAGATGGCACCCAAGCATCGGGTCCCTCCCAAACCGACTGCTCCGGTTGTTTCTCCCGGCGGTGGCCCTGCATTCCCTCGCTCACCGCTTCATGTTGTACTCACGGTGGAAGAAACACATTTAGGAAACGATTCTCTGTCCGACGCGGGGGCCACATTATGTTCGGAGCACCGAGCATTTCACTCGCACGGGAATAGATGGCACCCAAGCATCGGGTCCCTCCCAAACCGACTGCTCCGGTTGTTTCTCCCAGCGGTGGCCCTGCATTCCCTCGCTCACCGCTTCATGCTGTACTCACGTGGAAGAAACACATTTAGGTAACGATTCTCTGTCCGACGCGAAGGCCACATTATGTTCGGTGCACCGAGCATTTCACTCGCACGGGAATAGATGGCACCCAAGCATCGGGTCCCTCCCAAACCGACTGCTCCGGTTGTTTCTCCCAGCGGTGGCCCTGCATTCCCTCGCTCACCGCTTCATGTTGTACTCACGGTGGAAAGAACACATTTAGGTAACGATTCTCTGCCCGACGCGGGGGCCACATTATGTTCGGTGCACCGAGCATTTCACTCGCACGGGAATAGATGGCACCCAAGCATCGGGTCTCTCCCAAACCGACTGCTCCGGTTGTTTCTCCCAGCGGTGGCCCTGCATTCCCTCGCTCACCGCTTCATGTTGTACTCACGGTGGAAAGAACACATTTAGGTAACGATTCTCTGCCCGACGCGGGGGCCACATTATGTTCGGTGCACCGAGCATTTCACTCGCACGGGAATAGATTGCACCCAAGCATCGGGTCCCTCCCAAACCGACTGCTCCGGTTGTTTCTCCCAGCGGTGGCCCTGCATTCCCTCGCTCACCGCTTCATGTTGTACTCACGGTGGAAAGAACACATTTAGGTAACGATTCTCTGTCCGACGCGGGGGCCACATTATGTTCGGTGCACCGAGCATTTCACTCGCACGGGAATAGATGGCACCCAAGCATCGGGTCCCTCCCAAACCGACTGCTCCGGTTGTTTCTCCCACCGGTGGCCCTGCATTCCCTCGCTCACCGCTTCATGTTGTACTCACGGTGGAAGAAACACATTTAGGTAACGATTCTCTGTCCGACGCGGGGGCCACATTATGTTCGGAGCACCGAGCATTTCACTCGCACGGGAATAGATGGCACCCAAGCATCGGGTCCCTCCCAAACCGACTGCTCCGGTTGTTTCTCCCAGCGGTGGCCCTGCATTCCCTCGCTCACCGCTTCATGTTGTACTCACGGTGGAAGAAACACATTTAGGTAACGATTCTCTGTCCGACGCGGGGGCCACATTATGTTCGGTGCACCGAGCATTTCACTCGCACGGGAATAGATGGCACCCAAGCATCGGGTCCCTCCCAAACCGACTGCTCCGGTTGTTTCTCCCAGCGGTGGCCCTGCATTCCCTCGCTCACCGCTTCATGTTGTACTCACGGTGGAAGAAACACATTTAGGTAACGATTCTCTGTCCGACGCGGGGGCCACATTATGTTCGGCGCACCGAGTATTTCACTCGCACGGGAATAGATGGCACCCAAGCATCGGGTCCCTCCCAAACCGACTGCTCTGGTTGTTTCTCCCAGCGGTGGCCCTGCATTCCCTCGCTCACCGCTTCATGTTGTACTCACGGTGGAAGAAACACATTTAGGTAACGATTCTCTGTCCGACGCGGGGGCCACATTATGTTCGGTGCACCGAGCATTTCACTCGCACGGGAATAGATGGCACCCAAGCATCGGGTCCCTCCCAAACCGACTGCTCCGGTTGTTTCTCCCAGCGGTGGCCCTGCATTCCCTCGCTCACCGCTTCATGTTGTACTCACGGTGGAAAGAACACATTTAGGTAACGATTCTCTGTCCGACGCGGGGGCCACATTATGTTCGGTGCACCGAGCATTTCACTCGCACGGGAATAGATGGCACCCAAGCATCGGGTCCCTCCCAAACCGACTGCTCCGGTTGTTTCTCCCAGCGGTGGCCCTGCATTCCCTCGCTCACCGCTTCATGTTGTACTCACGGTGGAAGGAACACATTTAGGTAACGATTCTCTGTCCGACGCGGGGGCCACATTATGTTCGGAGCACCGAGCATTTCACTCGCACGGGAATAGATGGCACCCAAGCATCGGGTCCTTCCCAAACCGACTGCTCCGGTTGTTTCTCCCAGCGGTGGCCCTGCATTCCCTCGCTCACCGCTTCATGTTGTACTCACGGTGGAAGAAACACATTTAGGTAACGATTCTCTGTCCGACGCGGGGGCCAAAATTATGTTCGGAGCACAGAGCATTTCACTCGCACGGGAATAGATGGCACCCAAGCATCGGGTCCCTCCCAAACCGACTGCTCCGGTTGTTTCTCCCAGCGGTGGCCCTGCATTCCCTCGCTCACCGCTTCATGCTGTACTCACGTGGAAGAAACACATTTAGGTAACGATTCTCTGTCCGACGCGGGGGCCACATTATGTTCGGTGCACCGAGCATTTCACTCGCACGGGAATAGATGGCACCCAAGCATCGGGTCCCTCCCAAACCGACTGCTCCGGTTGTTTCTCCCAGCGGTGGCCCTGCATTCCCTCGCTCACCGCTTCATGCTGTACTCACGTGGAAGAAACACATTTAGGTAACGATTCTCTGTCCGACGCGGGGGCCACATTATGTTCGGTGCACCGAGCATTTCACTCGCACGGGAATAGATGGCACCCAAGCATCGGGTCCCTCCCAAACCGACTGCTCCGGTTGTTTCTCCCGGCGGTGGCCCTGCATTCCCTCGCTCACCGCTTCATGTTGTACTCACGGTGGAAGAAACACATTTAGGAAACGATTCTCTGTCCGACGCGGGGGCCACATTATGTTCGGAGCACCGAGCATTTCACTCGCACGGGAATAAATGGCACCCAAGCATCGGGTCCCTCCCAAACCGACTGCTCCGGTTGTTTCTCCCAGCGGTGGCCCTGCATTCCCTCGCTCACCGCTTCATGCTGTACTCACGTGGAAGAAACACATTTAGGTAACGATTCTCTGTCCGACGCGGGGGCCACATTATGTTCGGTGCACCGAGCATTTCACTCGCACGGGAATAGATGGCACCCAAGCATCGGGTCCCTCCCAAACCGACTGCTCCGGTTGTTTCTCCCAGCGGTGGCCCTGCATTCCCTCGCTCACCGCTTCATGCTGTACTCACGTGGAAGAAACACATTTAGGAAACGATTCTCTGTCCGACGCGGGGGCCACATTATGTTCGGAGCACCGAGCATTTCACTCGCACGGGAATAGATGGCACCCAAGCATCGGGTCCCTCCCAAACCGACTGCTCCGGTTGTTTCTCCCAGCGGTGGCCCTGCATTCCCTCGCTCACCGCTTCATGCTGTACTCACGTGGAAGAAACACATTTAGGTAACGATTCTCTGTCCGACGCGGGGGCCACATTATGTTCGGTGCACCGAGCATTTCACTCGCACGGGAATAGATGGCACCCAAGCATCGGGTCCCTCCCAAACCGACTGCTCCGGTTGTTTCTCCCAGCGGTGGCCCTGCATTCCCTCGCTCACCGCTTCATGCTGTACTCACGTGGAAGAAACACATTTAGGTAACGATTCTCTGTCCGACGCGGGGGCCACATTATGTTCGGTGCACCGAGCATTTCACTCGCACGGGAATAGATGGCACCCAAGCATCGGGTCCCTCCCAAACCGACTGCTCCGGTTGTTTCTCCCGGCGGTGGCCCTGCATTCCCTCGCTCACCGCTTCATGTTGTACTCACGGTGGAAGAAACACATTTAGGAAACGATTCTCTGTCCGACGCGGGGGCCACATTATGTTCGGAGCACCGAGCATTTCACTCGCACGGGAATAGATGGCACCCAAGCATCGGGTCCCTCCCAAACCGACTGCTCCGGTTGTTTCTCCCAGCGGTGGCCCTGCATTCCCTCGCTCACCGCTTCATGCTGTACTCACGTGGAAGAAACACATTTCGGTAACGATTCTCTGTCCGACGCGAAGGCCACATTATGTTCGGTGCACCGAGCATTTCACTCGCACGGGAATAGATGGCACCCAAACATCGGGTCCCTCCCAAACCGACTGCTCCGGTTGTTTCTCCCAGCGGTGGCCCTGCATTCCCTCGCTCACCGCTTCATGCTGTACTCACCTGGAAGAAACACATTTAGGTAACGATTCTCTGTCCGACGCGGGGGCCACATTATGTTCGGTGCACCGAGCATTTCACTCGCACGGGAATAGATGGCACCCAAGCATCGGGTCCCTCCCAAACCGACTGCTCCGGTTGTTTCTCCCAGCGGTGGCCCTGCATTCCCTCGCTCACCGCTTCATGCTGTACTCACGTGGAAGAAACACATTTAGGTAACGATTCTCTGTCCGACGCGGGGGCCACATTATGTTCGGTGCACCGAGCATTTCACTCGCACGGGAATAGATGGCACCCAAGCATCGGGTCCCTCCCAAACCGACTGCTCCGGTTGTTTCTCCCGGCGGTGGCCCTGCATTCCCTCGCTCGCCGCTTCATGTTGTACTCACGGTGGAAGAAACACATTTAGGAAACGATTCTCTGTCCGACGCGGGGGCCACATTATGTTCGGAGCACCGAGCATTTCACTCGCACGGGAATAGATGGCACCCAAGCATCGGGTCCCTCCCAAACCGACTGCTCCGGTTGTTTCTCCCAGCGGTGGCCCTGCATTCCCTCGCTCACCGCTTCATGCTGTACTCACGTGGAAGAAACACATTTAGGTAACGATTCTCTGTCCGACGCGGGGGCCACATTATGTTCGGTGCACCGAGCATTTCACTCGCACGGGAATAGATGGCACCCAAGCATCGGGTCCCTCCCAAACCGACTGCTCCGGTTGTTTCTCCCAGCGGTGGCCCTGCATTCCCTCGCTCACCGCTTCATGCTGTACTCACGTGGAAGAAACACATTTAGGAAACGATTCTCTGTCCGACGCGGGGGCCACATTATGTTCGGAGCACCGAGCATTTCACTCCCACGGGAATAGATGGCACCCAAGCATCGGGTCCCTCCCAAACCGACTGCTCCGGTTGTTTCTCCCAGCGGTGGCCCTGCATTCCCTCGCTCACCGCTTCATGCTGTACTCACGTGGAAGAAACACATTTAGGTAACGATTCTCTGTCCGACGCGGGGGCCACATTATGTTCGGTGCACCGAGCATTTCACTCGCACGGGAATAGATGGCACCCAAGCATCGGGTCCCTCCCAAACCGACTGCTCCGGTTGTTTCTCCCAGCGGTGGCCCTGCATTCCCTCGCTCACCGCTTCATGCTGTACTCACGTGGAAGAAACACATTTAGGTAACGATTCTCTGTCCGACGCGGGGGCCACGTTATGTTCGGTGCACCGAGCATTTCACTCGCACGGGAATAGATGGCACCCAAGCATCGGGTCCCTCCCAAACCGACTGCTCCGGTTGTTTCTCCCGGCGGTGGCCCTGCATTCCCTCGCTCACCGCTTCATGTTGTACTCACGGTGGAAGAAACACATTTAGGAAACGATTCTCTGTCCGACGCGGGGGCCACATTATGTTCGGAGCACCGAGCATTTCACTCGCACGGGAATAGATGGCACCCAAGCATCGGGTCCCTCCCAAACCGACTGCTCCGGTTGTTTCTCCCAGCGGTGGCCCTGCATTCCCTCGCTCACCGCTTCATGCTGTACTCACGTGGAAGAAACACATTTAGGTAACGATTCTCTGTCCGACGCGAAGGCCACATTATGTTCGGTGCACCGAGCATTTCACTCGCACGGGAATAGATGGCACCCAAGCATCGGGTCCCTCCCAAACCGACTGCTCCGGTTGTTTCTCCCAGCGGTGGCCCTGCATTCCCTCGCTCACCGCTTCATGTTGTACTCACGGTGGAAAGAACACATTTAGGTAACGATTCTCTGCCCGACGCGGGGGCCACATTATGTTCGGTGCACCGAGCATTTCACTCGCACGGGAATAGATGGCACCCAAGCATCGGGTCCCTCCCAAACCGACTGCTCCGGTTGTTTCTCCCAGCGGTGGCCCTGCATTCCCTCGCTCACCGCTTCATGTTGTACTCACGGTGGAAAGAACACATTTAGGTAACGATTCTCTGCCCGACGCGGGGGCCACATTATGTTCGGTGCACCGAGCATTTCACTCGCACGGGAATAGATTGCACCCAAGCATCGGGTCCCTCCCAAACCGACTGCTCCGGTTGTTTCTCCCAGCGGTGGCCCTGCATTCCCTCGCTCACCGCTTCATGTTGTACTCACGGTGGAAAGAACACATTTAGGTAACGATTCTCTGTCCGACGCGGGGGCCACATTATGTTCGGTGCACCGAGCATTTCACTCGCACGGGAATAGATGGCACCCAAGCATCGGGTCCCTCCCAAACCGACTGCTCCGGTTGTTTCTCCCACCGGTGGCCCTGCATTCCCTCGCTCACCGCTTCATGTTGTACTCACGGTGGAAGAAACACATTTAGGTAACGATTCTCTGTCCGACGCGGGGGCCACATTATGTTCGGAGCACCGAGCATTTCACTCGCACGGGAATAGATGGCACCCAAGCATCGGGTCCCTCCCAAACCGACTGCTCCGGTTGTTTCTCCCAGCGGTGGCCCTGCATTCCCTCGCTCACCGCTTCATGTTGTACTCACGGTGGAAGGAACACATTTTGGTAACGATTCTCTGTCCGACGCGGGGGCCACATTATGTTCGGAGCACCGAGCATTTCACTCGCACGGGAATAGATGGCACCCAAGCATCGGGTCCCTCCCAAACCGACTGCTCCGGTTGTTTCTCCCAGCGGTGGCCCTGCATTCCCTCGCTCACCGCTTCATGTTGTACTCACGGTGGAAGAAACACATTTAGGTAACGATTCTCTGTCCGACGCGGGGGCCACATTATGTTCGGAGCACCGAGCATTTCACTCGCACGGGAATAGATGGCACCCAAGCATCGGGTCCCTCCTAAACCGACTGCTCCGGTTGTTTCTCCCAGCGGTGGCCCTGCATTCCCTCGCTCACCGCTTCATGTTGTACTCACGTTGGAAGGAACACATTTGGGTAACGATTCTCTGTCCGACGCGGGGGCCACATTATGTTCGGAGCACCGAGCATTTCACTCGCACGGGAATAGATGGCACCCAAGCACCGGGTCCCTCCCAAACCGACTGCTCCGGTTGTTTCTCCCAGCGGTGGCCCTGCATTCCCTCGCTCACCGCTTCATGTTGTACTCACGGTGGAAGAAACACATTTAGGTAACGATTCTCTGTCCGACGCGGGGGCCACATTATGTTCGGAGCACCGAGCATTTCACTCGCACGGGAATAGATGGCACCCAAGCATCGGGTCCCTCCTAAACCGACTGCTCCGGTTGTTCCTCCCAGCGGTGGCCCTGCATTCCCTCGCTCACCGCTTCATGTTGTACTCACGTTGGAAGGAACACATTTGGGTAACGATTCTCTGTCCGACGCGGGGGCCACATTATGTTCGGAGCACCGAGCATTTCACTCGCACGGGAATAGATGGCACCCAAGCACCGGGTCCCTCCCAAACCGACTGCTCCGGTTGTTTCTCCCAGCGGTGGCCCTGCATTCCCTCGCTCACCGCTTCATGCTGTACTCACGTGGAAGAAACACATTTAGGTAACGATTCTCTGTCCGACGCGGGGGCCACATTATGTTCGGTGCACCGAGCATTTCACTCGCACGGGAATAGATGGCACCCAAGCATCGGGTCCCTCCCAAACCGACTGCTCCGGTTGTTTCTCCCAGCGGTGGCCCTGCATTCCCTCGCTCACCGCTTCATGTTGTACTCACGGTGGAAAGAACACATTTAGGTAACGATTCTCTGTCCGACGCGGGGGCCACATTATGTTCGGTGCACCGAGCATTTCACTCGCACGGGAATAGATGGCACCCAAGCATCGGGTCCCTCCCAAACCGACTGCTCCGGTTGTTTCTCCCAGCGGTGGCCCTGCATTCCCTCGCTCACCGCTTCATGTTGTACTCACGGTGGAAGAAACACATTTAGGTAACGATTCTCTGTCCGACGCGGGGGCCACATTATGTTCGGTGCACCGAGCATTTCACTCGCACGGGAATAGATGGCACCCAAGCATCGGGTCCTTCCGAAACCGACTGCTCCGGTTGTTTCTCCCAGCGGTGGCCCTGCATTCCCTCGCTCACCGCTTCATGTTGTACTCACGGTGGAAAGAACACATTTAGGTAACGATTCTCTGTCCGACGCGGGGGCCACATTATGTTCGGAGCACCGAGCATTTCACTCGCACGGGAATAGATGGCACCCAAGCATCGGGTCCCTCCCAAACCGACTGCTCCGGTTGTTTCTCCCAGCGGTGGCCCTGCATTCCCTCGCTCACCGCTTCATGTTGTACTCACGGTGGAAAGAACACATTTAGGTAACGATTCTCTGTCCGACGCGGGGGCCACATTATGTTCGGAGCACCGAGCATTTCACTCGCACGGGAATAGATGGCACCCAAGCATCGGGTCCTTCCCAAACCGACTGCTCCGGTTGTTTCTCCCAGCGGTGGCCCTGCATTCCCTCGCTCACCGCTTCATGTTGTACTCACGGTGGAAAGAACACATTTAGGTAACGATTCTCTGTCCGACGCGGGGGCCACATTATGTTCGGAGCACCGAGCATTTCACTCGCACGGGAATAGATGGCACCCAAGCATCGGGTCCTTCCGAAACCGACTGCTCCGGTTGTTTCTCCCAGCGGTGGCCCTGTATTCCCCCGCTCACCGCTTCATGTTGTACTCACGGTGGAAAGAACACATTTAGGTAACGATTCTCTGTCCGACGCGGGGGCCACATTATGTTCGGTGCACCGAGCATTTCACTCGCACGGGAATAGATGGCACCCAAGCATCGGGTCCCTCCCAAACCGACTGCTCCGGTTGTTTCTCCCAGCGGTGGCCCTGCATTCCCTCGCTCACCGCTTCATGTTGTACTCACGGTGGAAGAAACACATTTAGGTAACGATTCTCTGTCCGACGCGGGGGCCACATTATGTTCGGAGCACCGAGCATTTCACTCGCACGGGAATAGATGGCACCCAAGCATCGGGTCCTTCCCAAACCGACTGCTCCGGTTGTTTCTCCCAGCGGTGGCCCTGCATTCCCTCGCTCACCGCTTCATGTTGTACTCACGGTGGAAGGAACACATTTAGGTAACGATTCTCTGTCCGACGCGGGGGCCACATTATGTTCGGTGCACCGAGCATTTCACTCGCACGGGAATAGATGGCACCCAAGCATCGGGTCCTTCCGAAACCGACTGCTCCGGTTGTTTCTCCCAGCGGTGGCCCTGCATTCCCTCGCTCACCGCTTCATGTTGTACTCACGGTGGAAAGAACACATTTAGGTAACGATTCTCTGTCCGACGCGGGGGCCACATTATGTTCGGTGCACCGAGCATTTCACTCGCACGGGAATAGATGGCACCCAAGCATCGGGTCCCTCCCAAACCGACTGCTCCGGTTGTTTCTCCCAGCGGTGGCCCTGCATTCCCTCGCTCACCGCTTCATGTTGTACTCACGGTGGAAGAAACACATTTAGGTAACGATTCTCTGTCCGACGCGGGGGCCACATTATGTTCGGTGCACCGAGCATTTCACTCGCACGGGAATAGATGGCACCCAAGCATCGGGTCCTTCCGAAACCGACTGCTCTGGTTGTTTCTCCCAGCGGTGGCCCTGCATTCCCTCGCTCACCGCTTCATGTTGTACTCACGGTGGAAAGAACACATTTAGGTAACGATTCTCTGTCCGACGCGGGGGCCACATTATGTTCGGAGCACCGAGCATTTCACTCGCACGGGAATAGATGGCACCCAAGCATCGGGTCCTTCCGAAACCGACTGCTCCGGTTGTTTCTCCCAGCGGTGGCCCTGCATTCCCTCGCTCACCGCTTCATGTTGTACTCACGGTGGAAAGAACACATTTAGGTAACGATTCTCTGTCCGACGCGGGGGCCACATTATGTTCGGAGCACCGAGCATTTCACTCGCACGGGAATAGATGGCACCCAAGCACCGGGTCCCTCCCAAACCGACTGCTCCGGTTGTTTCTCCCAGCGGTGGCCCTGCATTCCCTCGCTCACCGCTTCATGCTGTACTCACGTGGAAGAAACACATTTAGGTAACGATTCTCTGTCCGACGCGGGGGCCACATTATGTTCGGTGCACCGAGCATTTCACTCGCACGGGAATAGATGGCACCCAAGCATCGGGTCCCTCCCAAACCGACTGCTCCGGTTGTTTCTCCCAGCGGTGGCCCTGCATTCCCTCGCTCACCGCTTCATGTTGTACTCACGGTGGAAAGAACACATTTAGGTAACGATTCTCTGTCCGACGCGGGGGCCACATTATGTTCGGGGCACCGAGCATTTCACTCGCACGGGAATAGATGGCACCCAAGCATCGGGTCCCTCCCAAACCGACTGCTCCGGTTGTTTCTCCCAGCGGTGGCCCTGCATTCCCTCGCTCACCGCTTCATGTTGTACTCACGGTGGAAGAAACACATTTAGGTAACGATTCTCTGTCCGACGCGGGGGCCACATTATGTTCGGTGCACCGAGCATTTCACTCGCACGGGAATAGATGGCACCCAAGCATCGGGTCCTTCCGAAACCGACTGCTCCGGTTGTTTCTCCCAGCGGTGGCCCTGCATTCCCTCGCTCACCGCTTCATGTTGTACTCACGGTGGAAAGAACACATTTAGGTAACGATTCTCTGTCCGACGCGGGGGCCACATTATGTTCGGAGCACCGAGCATTTCACTCGCACGGGAATAGATGGCACCCAAGCATCGGGTCCCTCCCAAACCGACTGCTCCGGTTGTTTCTCCCAGCGGTGGCCCTGCATTCCCTCGCTCACCGCTTCATGTTGTACTCACGGTGGAAAGAACACATTTAGGTAACGATTCTCTGTCCGACGCGGGGGCCACATTATGTTCGGAGCACCGAGCATTTCACTCGCACGGGAATAGATGGCACCCAAGCATCGGGTCCTTCCCAAACCGACTACTCCGGTTGTTTCTCCCAGCGGTGGCCCTGCATTCCCTCGCTCACCGCTTCATGTTGTACTCACGGTGGAAAGAACACATTTAGGTAACGATTCTCTGTCCGACGCGGGGGCCACATTATGTTCGGAGCACCGAGCATTTCACTCGCACGGGAATAGATGGCACCCAAGCATCGGGTCCTTCCGAAACCGACTGCTCCGGTTGTTTCTCCCAGCGTTGGCCCTGTATTCCCCCGCTCACCGCTTCATGTTGTACTCACGGTGGAAAGAACACATTTAGGTAACGATTCTCTGTCCGACGCGGGGGCCACATTATGTTCGGTGCACCGAGCATTTCACTCGCACGGGAATAGATGGCACCCAAGCATCGGGTCCCTCCCAAACCGACTGCTCCGGTTGTTTCTCCCAGCGGTGGCCCTGCATTCCCTCGCTCACCGCTTCATGTTGTACTCACGGTGGAAGAAACACATTTAGGTAACGATTCTCTGTCCGACGCGGGGGCCACATTATGTTCGGAGCACCGAGCATTTCACTCGCACGGGAATAGATGGCACCCAAGCATCGGGTTCTTCCCAAACCGACTGCTCCGGTTGTTTCTCCCAGCGGTGGCCCTGCATTCCCTCGCTCACCGCTTCATGTTGTACTCACGGTGGAAGGAACACATTTAGGTAACGATTCTCTGTCCGACGCGGGGGCCACATTATGTTCGGTGCACCGAGCATTTCACTCGCACGGGAATAGATGGCACCCAAGCATCGGGTCCTTCCGAAACCGACTGCTCCGGTTGTTTCTCCCAGCGGTGGCCCTGCATTCCCTCGCTCACCGCTTCATGTTGTACTCACGGTGGAAAGAACACATTTAGGTAACGATTCTCTGTCCGATTCGGGGGCCACATTATGTTCGGTGCACCGAGCATTTCACTCGCACGGGAATAGATGGCACCCAAGCATCGGGTCCCTCCCAAACCGACTGCTCCGGTTGTTTCTCCCAGCGGTGGCCCTGCATTCCCTCGCTCACCGCTTCATGTTGTACTCACGGTGGAAGAAACACATTTAGGTAACGATTCTCTGTCCGACGCGGGGGCCACATTATGTTCGGTGCACCGAGCATTTCACTCGCACGGGAATAGATGGCACCCAAGCATCGGGTCCTTCCGAAACCGACTGCTCTGGTTGTTTCTCCCAGCGGTGGCCCTGCATTCTCTCGCTCACCGCTTCATGTTGTACTCACGGTGGAAAGAACACATTTAGGTAACGATTCTCTGTCCGACGCGGGGGCCACATTATGTTCGGAGCACCGAGCATTTCACTCGCACGGGAATAGATGGCACCCAAGCATCGGGTCCTTCCGAAACCGACTGCTCCGGTTGTTTCTCCCAGCGGTGGCCCTGCATTCCCTCGCTCACCGCTTCATGTTGTACTCACGGTGGAAAGAACACATTTAGGTAACGATTCTCTGTCCGACGCGGGGGCCACATTATGTTCGGAGCACCGAGCATTTCACTCGCACGGGAATAGATGGCACCCAAGCATCGGGTCCTTCCCAAACCGACTGCTCCGGTTGTTTCTCCCAGCGGTGGCCCTGCATTCCCTCGCTCACCGCTTCATGTTGTACTCACGGTGGAAAGAACACATTTAGGTAACGATTCTCTGTCCGACGCGGGGGCCACATTATGTTCGGAGCACCGAGCATTTCACTCGCACGGGAATAGATGGCACCCAAGCATCGGGTCCTTCCGAAACCGACTGCTCCGGTTGTTTCTCCCAGCGGTGGCCCTGTATTCCCCCGCTCACCGCTTCATGTTGTACTCACGGTGGAAAGAACACATTTAGGTAACGATTCTCTGTCCGACGCGGGGGCCACATTATGTTCGGTGCACCGAGCATTTCACTCGCACGGGAATAGATGGCACCCAAGCATCGGGTCCCTCCCAAACCGACTGCTCCGGTTGTTTCTCCCAGCGGTGGCCCTGCATTCCCTCGCTCACCGCTTCATGTTGTACTCACGGTGGAAGAAACACATTTAGGTAACGATTCTCTGTCCGACGCGGGGGCCACATTATGTTCGGAGCACCGAGCATTTCACTCGCACGGGAATAGATGGCACCCAAGCATCGGGTCCTTCCCAAACCGACTGCTCCGGTTGTTTCTCCCAGCGGTGGCCCTGCATTCCCTCGCTCACCGCTTCATGTTGTACTCACGGTGGAAGGAACACATTTAGGTAACGATTCTCTGTCCGACGCGGGGGCCACATTATGTTCGGTGCACCGAGCATTTCACTCGCACGGGAATAGATGGCACCCAAGCATCGGGTCCCTCCCAAACCGACTGCTCCGGTTGTTTCTCCCAGCGGTGGCCCTGCATTCCCTCGCTCACCGCTTCATGTTGTACTCACGGTGGAAGAAACACATTTAGGTAACGATTCTCTGTCCGACGCGGGGGCCACATTATGTTCGGAGCACCGAGCATTTCACTCGCACGGGAATAGATGGCACCCAAGCATCGGGTCCCTCCCAAACCGACTGCTCCGGTTGTTTCTCCCAGCGGTGGCCCTGCATTCCCTCGCTCACCGCTTCATGTTGTACTCACGGTGGAAGAAACACATTTAGGTAACGATTCTCTGTCCGACGCGGGGGCCACATTATGTTCGGAGCACCGAGCATTTCACTCGCACGGGAATAGATGGCACCCAAGCATCGGGTCCCTCCCAAACCGACTGCTCCGGTTGTTTCTCCCAGCGGTGGCCCTGCATTCCCTCGCTCACCGCTTCATGTTGTACTCACGGTGGAAGGAACACATTTTGGTAACGATTCTCTGTCCGACGCGGGGGCCACATTATGTTCGGAGCACCGAGCATTTCACTCGCACGGGAATAGATGGCACCCAAGCATCGGGTCCCTCCCAAACCGACTGCTCCGGTTGTTTCTCCCAGCGGTGGCCCTGCATTCCCTCGCTCACCGCTTCATGTTGTACTCACGGTGGAAGAAACACATTTAGGTAACGATTCTCTGTCCGACGCGGGGGCCACATTATGTTCGGAGCACCGAGCATTTCACTCGCACGGGAATAGATGGCACCCAAGCATCGGGTCCCTCCTAAACCGACTGCTCCGGTTGTTTCTCCCAGCGGTGGCCCTGCATTCCCTCGCTCACCGCTTCATGTTGTACTCACGTTGGAAGGAACACATTTGGGTAACGATTCTCTGTCCGACGCGGGGGCCACATTATGTTCGGAGCACCGAGCATTTCACTCGCACGGGAATAGATGGCACCCAAGCACCGGGTCCCTCCCAAACCGACTGCTCCGGTTGTTTCTCCCAGCGGTGGCCCTGCATTCCCTCGCTCACCGCTTCATGTTGTACTCACGGTGGAAGAAACACATTTAGGTAACGATTCTCTGTCCGACGCGGGGGCCACATTATGTTCGGAGCACCGAGCATTTCACTCGCACGGGAATAGATGGCACCCAAGCATCGGGTCCCTCCCAAACCGACTGCTCCGGTTGTTTCTCCCAGCGGTGGCCCTGCATTCCCTCGCTCACCGCTTCATGCTGTACTCACGTGGAAGAAACACATTTAGGTAACGATTCTCTGTCCGACGCGGGGGCCACATTATGTTCGGTGCACCGAGCATTTCACTCGCACGGGAATAGATGGCACCCAAGCATCGGGTCCCTCCCAAACCGACTGCTCCGGTTGTTTCTCCCAGCGGTGGCCCTGCATTCCCTCGCTCACCGCTTCATGTTGTACTCACGGTGGAAAGAACACATTTAGGTAACGATTCTCTGTCCGACGCGGGGGCCACATTATGTTCGGTGCACCGAGCATTTCACTCGCACGGGAATAGATGGCACCCAAGCATCGGGTCCCTCCCAAACCGACTGCTCCGGTTGTTTCTCCCAGCGGTGGCCCTGCATTCCCTCGCTCACCGCTTCATGTTGTACTCACGGTGGAAAGAACACATTTAGGTAACGATTCTCTGTCCGACGCGGGGGCCACATTATGTTCGGTGCACCGAGCATTTCACTCGCACGGGAATAGATGGCACCCAAGCATCGGGTCCTTCCCAAACCGACTGCTCCGGTTGTTTCTCCCAGCGGTGGCCCTGCATTCCCTCGCTCACCGCTTCATGTTGTACTCACGGTGGAAAGAACACATTTAGGTAACGATTCTCTGTCCGACGCGGGGGCCACATTATGTTCGGAGCACCGAGCATTTCACTCGCACAGGAATAGATGGCACCCAAGCATCGGGTCCTTCCCAAACCGACTGCTCCGGTTGTTTCTCCCAGCGGTGGCCCTGCATTCCCTCGCTCACCGCTTCATGTTGTACTCACGGTGGAAAGAACACATTTAGGTAACGATTCTCTGTCCGACGCGGGGGCCACATTATGTTCGGAGCACCGAGCATTTCACTCGCACAGGAATAGATGGCACCCAAGCATCGGGTCCTTCCCAAACCGACTGCTCCGGTTGTTTCTCCCAGCGGTGGCCCTGCATTCCCTCGCTCACCGCTTCATGTTGTACTCACGGTGGAAAGAACACATTTAGGTAACGATTCTCTGTCCGACGCGGGGGCCACATTATGTTCGGAGCACCGAGCATTTCACTCGCACAGGAATAGATGGCACCCAAGCATCGGGTCCTTCCGAAACCGACTGCTCCGGTTGTTTCTCCCAGCGGTGGCCCTGCATTCCCTCGCTCACCGCTTCATGTTGTACTCACGGTGGAAAGAACACATTTAGGTAACGATTCTCTGTCCGACGCGGGGGCCACATTATGTTCGGAGCACCGAGCATTTCACTCGCACAGGAATAGATGGCACCCAAGCATCGGGTCCTTCCGAAACCGACTGCTCCGGTTGTTTCTCCCAGCGGTGGCCCTGTATTCCCCCGCTCACCGCTTCATGTTGTACTCACGGTGGAAAGAACACATTTAGGTAACGATTCTCTGTCCGACGCGGGGGCCACATTATGTTCGGAGCACCGAGCATTTCACTCGCACGGGAATAGATGGCACCCAAGCATCGGGTCCTTCCCAAACCGACTGCTCCGGTTGTTTCTCCCAGCGGTGGCCCTGCATTCCCTCGCTCACCGCTTCATGTTGTACTCACGGTGGAAAGAACACATTTAGGTAACGATTCTCTGTCCGACGCGGGGGCCACATTATGTTCGGAGCACCGAGCATTTCACTCGCACAGGAATAGATGGCACCCAAGCATCGGGTCCTTCCGAAACCGACTGCTCCGGTTGTTTCTCCCAGCGGTGGCCCTGTATTCCCCCGCTCACCGCTTCATGTTGTACTCACGGTGGAAAGAACACATTTAGGTAACGATTCTCTGTCCGACGCGGGGGCCACATTATGTTCGGAGCACCGAGCATTTCACTCGCACGGGAATAGATGGCACCCAAGCATCGGGTCCTTCCGAAACCGACTGCTCCGGTTGTTTCTCCCAGCGGTGGCCCTGCATTCCCTCGCTCACCGCTTCATGTTGTACTCACGGTGGAAAGAACACATTTAGGTAACGATTCTCTGTCCGACGCGGGGGCCACATTATGTTCGGAGCACCGAGCATTTCACTCGCACGGGAATAGATGGCACCCAAGCATCGGGTCCTTCCGAAACCGACTGCTCCGGTTGTTTCTCCCAGCGGTGGCCCTGTATTCCCCCGCTCACCGCTTCATGTTGTACTCACGGTGGAAAGAACACATTTAGGTAACGATTCTCTGTCCGACGCGGGGGCCACATTATGTTCGGTGCACCGAGCATTTCACTCGCACGGGAATAGATGGCACCCAAGCATCGGGTCCCTCCCAAACCGACTGCTCCGGTTGTTTCTCCCAGCGGTGGCCCTGCATTCCCTCGCTCACCGCTTCATGTTGTACTCACGGTGGAAGAAACACATTTAGGTAACGATTCTCTGTCCGACGCGGGGGCCACATTATGTTCGGAGCACCGAGCATTTCACTCGCACGGGAATAGATGGCACCCAAGCATCGGGTCCTTCCCAAACCGACTGCTCCGGTTGTTTCTCCCAGCGGTGGCCCTGCATTCCCTCGCTCACCGCTTCATGTTGTACTCACGGTGGAAGAAACACATTTAGGTAACGATTCTCTGTCCGACGCGGGGGCCACATTATGTTCGGTGCACCGAGCATTTCACTCGCACGGGAATAGATGGCACCCAAGCATCGGGTCCCTCCCAAACCGACTGCTCCGGTTGTTTCTCCCAGCGGTGGCCCTGCATTCCCTCGCTCACCGCTTCATGTTGTACTCACGGTGGAAGAAACACATTTAGGTAACGATTCTCTGTCCGACGCGGGGGCCACATTATGTTCGGCGCACCGAGTATTTCACTCGCACGGGAATAGATGGCACCCAAGCATCGGGTCCCTCCCAAACCGACTGCTCTGGTTGTTTCTCCCAGCGGTGGCCCTGCATTCCCTCGCTCACCGCTTCATGTTGTACTCACGGTGGAAGAAACACATTTAGGTAACGATTCTCTGTCCGACGCGGGGGCCACATTATGTTCGGTGCACCGAGCATTTCACTCGCACGGGAATAGATGGCACCCAAGCATCGGGTCCCTCCCAAACCGACTGCTCCGGTTGTTTCTCCCAGCGGTGGCCCTGCATTCCCTCGCTCACCGCTTCATGTTGTACTCACGGTGGAAGAAACACATTTAGGTAACGATTCTCTGTCCGACGCGGGGGCCACATTATGTTCGGAGCACCGAGCATTTCACTCGCACGGGAATAGATGGCACCCAAGCATCGGGTCCTTCCCAAACCGACTGCTCCGGTTGTTTCTCCCAGCGGTGGCCCTGCATTCCCTCGCTCACCGCTTCATGTTGTACTCACGGTGGAAGAAACACATTTAGGTAACGATTCTCTGTCCGACGCGGGGGCCACATTATGTTCGGTGCACCGAGCATTTCACTCGCACGGGAATAGATGGCACCCAAGCATCGGGTCCCTCCCAAACCGACTGCTCCGGTTGTTTCTCCCAGCGGTGGCCCTGCATTCCCTCGCTCACCGCTTCATGTTGTACTCACGGTGGAAGAAACACATTTAGGTAACGATTCTCTGTCCGACGCGGGGGCCACATTATGTTCGGCGCACCGAGTATTTCACTCGCACGGGAATAGATGGCACCCAAGCATCGGGTCCCTCCCAAACCGACTGCTCCGGTTGTTTCTCCCAGCGGTGGCCCTGCATTCCCTCGCTCATCGCTTCATGTTGTACTCACGGTGGAAGAAACACATTTAGGTAACGATTCTCTGTCCGACGCGGGGGCCACATTATGTTCGGTGCACCGAGCATTTCACTCGCACGGGAATAGATGGCACCCAAGCATCGGGTCCCTCCCAAACCGACTGCTCCGGTTGTTTCTCCCAGCGGTGGCACTGCATTCCCTCGCTCACCGCTTCATGTTGTACTCACGGTGGAAGAAACACATTCAGGTAACGATCCTCTGTCCGACGCACCTAGCATTTCACTCGCACGGGAATAGATGGCACCCAAGCATCGGGTCCCTCCCAAACCGACTGCTCTGGTTGTTTCTCCCAGCGGTGGTCCTTCCCACATTCCCTCGCTCACAGCTTCATGTTGTACTCACTGTGGAAGAAACCTCACCGCCGCCATGCCCCCACCGAGACGCCAGAGTCCGTAAATCTGTGTCCTCTTCCTTCTTCTTCGGGTTAAGACATACCTTCGCGCACGATGGTGGCACCTGCAATCGACACAGCACAAAAGCAAAACAAGGCCAGCCACTGGCCGCACACCACCCCCGCATCACCACACCGCAAAAAAGGCGAGCACGCTACGCCGCCGAGGAGGGAGCTCATACCTCAGCGCCCTCCGCGGCGGCGCGGAACTAACTATACTCCTGGGGCCCTAAGCTGGACGCTTGGCGAAAACGACGGCGAGAAATTCGGCGGCCGCGATTGGCCAAGGCCGCATTTGACCTTGGCGCCGGCCAATCATAGCCGCCGAATTTCTCGCAGACTTTTTCGCCAAGTGTCCAGATTAGGACCCTCGGTTCGAGGCTAGCTCTGAACACGATCTGGGCCCGTTTGCTCGAAGCTGGTTAACTAACCGCGGTTAACCGGATTTCCCTACGAGGGGGAATTTTGGGTCACGTGATCGGCAGAGTAAGGACGGCGGGGAAACATGGCGGCGCCCCGGTAAGTGAGCGCCACTCGCTTTGGAACTAATACGTCGTAGTGGCTGCAGTAGCGGGCGCGTTAGTCAGCAATGAATGGTGCAGGAGGTTTTCGCGTTGCCTTACCTCACTTAAAACGCAAAACATGAGCAATGACCTCGCCGCATTTTTTAGATAGACTTTGGACTCTGGCCATTCCTAAGCCTAAATGAACGCGATAGTTGTCGGCATGGCAACGTCTTTGGAAAGTGGATGGCCTTGACTTAATCGGCCGGGTATTGATAGCAAACCAAAGCAGAGAGCGTTCCCATAGACCTTTTGCTAAATTTCAAAAGCACCGAGGTGCATGCTACGAGTGTAGTTACACGCGCTGCACCTGCTGGCGTTTGCAGTAATAACTGTTCTTAAGCAAAAAGCCTAAAACAAATTTTGCCGTGTTCGTCAAAGATTTATTATAATTATTTACTTCAAATCTTTTATAAATGAAAGGCCAGCGCGCGCGGATCGTACAATTACACTTCCAGCGTCCTTCTCGATTTTCGGGTAATTTACTAATACGTCAATTTTCAATGGAGCCGAATTACAGGTTTTTCCATTTGACGGCGTTATATACAGTTCTTACATGCTGGCCAACCATGCTGCCGGTGTACCGCCCGCCTTTCACTGCTCATTTCTTTCTCATCGTTTCTAGAACTCAACTTCGTCGTCCTCTTTCAAACTCGGAAGGAAATTTCAACAAGGCTTTTCTTCACTTCATACAGCCAAATATTTATAAAATTTCCAAACAAAAGTTAACTTAGTTTTACCTTGCCGATTATTTGTACCACGAGCAATAAAAAAATTTTCTTAAGCTCAAATGTATGCCGCGCTGCGTCGCGAAAACCAGGCAGCGCGCATTTTTGGCTCCCCCCATTTCGGGAACCTTTCCGCAGAAGCCACGTATATTCGCTACAGCCAGTAGGTGACACCAGCTACCACCCCGTAATAAAACACGGAGCTATCGCTCATCCAGCCCTCGTCAAACCTGGCTAGGTACTTGTAGGTACCTAGTAGGGAAGGGCGGTTAACTTTTAACCGCGGTTAAAGTTAACCGGCTTCGAGCAAACGGATCCTGGTCGCTCGCTCCCCGCGGGAAGAGCGGCCGGAGTCATCACCTACGGTAAAAGTGTTTCTTCTACCGTGGCCTTGAAAAAAGTCGCACACGTCTCCCTTTGGGAATCGCTAACGCTGACCCCTTCACTTTTCTGTTTCGGCTTTCTCTTTTTCTGCCTCTTTTTGCCATACGTTCCCGAACGTATGGCATTTCCCAAGGATCATGCTAAGTTTTTTAAGGATCCAATGGCTATACGCCTCGCAAGAGGGCTCATTTTCGTCTTCTGCGCATGAGAAAGGGAGTAGCGGTGACGTCAGAACGCCGAGCCCTGATTGGCTGATCGCGACCCCCTATCTGAGCGTCGTCTGCTCCTTTGCAACGTCGTCTGCTCGCAACGTCGTCTGCGTTTGTCTTACCATTCCTGCGACTTTCGGAAGTCGAGCGAGCTTGACTTCTTCGCCTTTCAGAGAGGGCAGACGAAATAACTCGAGCGGTACGTTGTTTTTGTCTAACAACCAGCAGACGCGCATCTAGGAGGGAAGTCAAAGGACTCACTGGTGAGGTGTCCCGAGGCGCCGAGGTTTGTTTGCCAAGAACCGAGAGTGAGCGTGTTAGTGTCCGCAAGTTCCCTCCCAAATACTTTTTCCCTCCTTTCGTTTGCGGCGAGACTTTACGTCTGCTAGTCAAAGCAATGGCTGCCTTACCTTTCCTGCGTCTGTCGGAGATTCACCGCTTTTTTACCGGCGAGGGTCACCGTTGCATCGGAAAACAAGGGATGACAAGAGGAAAAGATTGACCTCTTAATCTAAAATTGAGCTCAGCGGTCAAAGTATAAGACGGGAAGGGTTCGCAAGGATCGCGCGGGCATATTCCATTCAGCAAGCCAGCCGGTCGTGGGCAGACGGTCGCCCAGTAGGAGTGCCTGCTAGGCCTATCTGCCGAGCAAGCTTGGTCGTTGTCGGTGGAATCGTGGCCGTTGGAGCTTTTCCCGGGTGTTTGTGGATCCAGCGTTCTTGTTCGTCGTAGTCTGTTTCAAGTACTTTTTACTTTTTTCTTGCTGCTTGAAGTCGGGACGCGTGAGAAGAGCACGTACAAAAATAAACGTCCGTTGGTCGTCGCGACTAAGTAACTGAGCGACGCTGTGGGCCATGCTGATTTGATCGTAAGAAGTGCGTAAGACAGCTTCGGAGCTGTCGTAGGATTCCGTCGTAACCTGCGCAAAACTTACGATAATTGAATACGAATTTGTTCTTACGTTTTGACTTACGCACATTTTTGGCGTAAGGTCGTTTCGTGAATCTGGCCTCTGCACTATCAAAAGTCGCAGGAAAGGTAAGACAGACGCAGACGACGTTGCGAGCAGACGACGTTGCAAAGGAGCAGACGACGCCCAGATAGGGGGTCGCGATCAGCCAATCAGGGCTCGGCATTCTGACGTCACCACTACCCCCTGCGCAAGAAGCAGACGAACTTGCCCTCCGCATTCCTTTAATTTTTTTTCCTGGCGAGGGGGCTCGTTGAGCTTGCTTCGACCCAGCTCCTGTCGCACGCAGACCCCTGTCGGCTTGCCGCTTCTTGCGCCACAGTTGGGCCAGCAGATCTAGGCTCTGCTTCTGCTCGTGTCTCGTTCACCCGCTTTCACGTAGAGTGCCTTCATACACACGCGCGCTTTTGCTACTTTCTCGCTTAGCAGCGGCATCTTCTGACTGACGCTGTTCACTGGTTTCCCCAAGCGCATTGGCTTCCACCCCGTGACGTCGCCTCCCTCTCCTCCTTTGTCCTCACTACTCTCCTCTCTACGCGACCGAATCTGCCAAACTTCAGATTCGGCAAACGTCTGCGCACGCGCGAGCACACGACAGGGCCATGAATTGCGAATGGACGCCGTGCGATCGTGCGGTTACCATCGTACAGTGAGCATTACTAGCGGTTACGGCGAGGTGTGGAGTAGCCGACATGATAACGGTGTTTGTCAACCTTTGCGAGGGAGTGAGTTTCTCTTCAATGTTTTCTGCCTCAAGAACAGAAGAAAGCCGCCATTTCATATGAAGATTTTGTCTCGTCACAAAAACAAGACCGCGAGGGAGATAGACGAAGCGTATTCTATGGCGTCTGTCGGAGCTGACATGTGCGAGTCCTCCTTCTGTAGCCCTTGCAGGTGACAAGATCGATTTTGTAAAAAAGTGTGGCAGGTTCGTGCGACAGCATGTGGGCGTGGCTGATGTCGAATGTTATGGGGTTGCTTTGTTTGTTCTCTCCCTTTCCTCCTTTCTGTGTTTATTTCTCTTTTTGAGGAGCAATAAACTTTCAGTTGTAAGTCAGCACCCTGTCTGTGTGCTTCTTCGTCCTAGTCCTACGTCTTTTGTGCGCTGTTCCCCCCCAAACCCCAATAAGCTGTTTTTAAATCTTTTACGGTGTCCGATCTCATCGCTCACCTTTTTACGTGTCTTTAAAATGATAGGTTTTTCGTAACCGACTATTTTCTATTTCTACGACAGAGGATGGCGCCTTCCCTGTTTAAAAGTCAATTGCCACTTCGACACGGCTAGGAATATCCTCCTCCAGAGCGACAAATATGCGCCGCTTACAGACACGTCACATACCCATAGTTAGCAAGCGATTATCGCAAAATGCATGTTAAAAAAAAATAGTTCGCAGGACGTGTTTCCCGATTTTTTGTGTCCTTTTAAAATAAGCTACCTTCGTGCTCTTGGTTTACCGCGGCAGAAAAGAACATAGGAAGCCTCGTTATCTTTTACCAATATTTAATGTTATTTTACAGAATTAGTCTCAGTTCTTGGGCACCAATAGAAAGGCCGCAGAACTTCAAGCACACATATATATGACTTCGGCAGACCGTTTGTTATGGCCTCAGGTCTTGAGCATCGTTCATTCCTTCATGGAAAAAGCTCAGTCGAAATCCGCTTTTTACTACGTCGCTCTTCCTATATATTGTTCCGCTTCTCCCAGTATCACATTGACAGCCTCGACGAAAGAAGGAGCCACTGCCCACGGCTTTGGACTAATCTTATGTTCGTCTTCAGCCAGGTATTTACCTGTAAAAGGAAGAGAACAAAGGCCATTGGAAAACAAACATAGCCATAAGGGAAGGGTTGTCCCCGAGAAAATAAATAAAGGCAGATATTAAGAACCACGGGCTGAAAGGCCATTGTTTCGGGATTAGGGAAATGCAGCAGTGGGCCAATATTTCTATACTTCGTTTCACCGGCTAAACCAATGACGCTGTAGCGTCTAGGGTTGTTCCAGACTCTAAGTTAAACGGGTCTGAAACGGGTGGTAATAACACTACTTTTTATTTGGTTAACATAGGGCCGAGCACGAGGAGCAGTCTTCGTAATCTGATGCCGTTCTGCTGCGAAGTCTCCCTGTGCAGTCCAGTCTCCCTAGCCGAATAAAGCGCGCGCGCTAGCTCGCTCACTTTATTTCTCAAGGCCACTGTATAAAAATTAGGTTCGAATTGGCCTGGGGCACAAGAAGTAGAACGATTTCTAATCAATCCTTTAGATTGGAAGCGGACAGCCCCAGCTGAAAGCAAAGTATCTAGAAAACCCAAATGTTACTCTTTTACTATCAGAAATGTGGTTCAGACTCAAGAACGTAACTTATCAGACACGAAAAGAAAAATCAAAGAAAAAATATATAAATGAAAACCACAACCGCATCATTTTCGAGTGTAGGGTTAGTGCCGGCGCTAACATTAATTTTTGCTTGCGGAACCTGCAAACACATTAAAAATGTTCTAAGGTTTCTTCATGTCCCAGTAAGCAGAGTTATTTCACTTCTGGTGCGCTAATAAAACAAAGTAGACTGACTTACCTGTTTCCACTAAGATCCCCCGGATGCCAACCTTTTGTGCACCATCAATGTCATCACGAACATCCTTCAAAAATGTGAGAGCCAAATGCCAAATCAAAATTAAATGGCAAACATATGCAGACAAAACTAGAATGTTGGTAAGAGTGCTATGCACCAAAGTTGCAACCTAGTAACTACGTACCTTAAAAAACGAAAAAAAGAAAAAAAGTTTTTTTAAATTAGTCTGGTTGGAACATGCATGTCAAAAAATAAATTTTAAAAGCAATATTGACGGCGATAGATTTATTTGAAATTCTGCGCGCAAAGCCCATGACGTCACGGGTCCTTCCGGAATGACCGTCCCGGTCGTGAAGGCGAAGCCGATCCACCTCTCCATTAAGCGCCCGAAATGCCGAGATAAAACAAGTGGAAAGGAGGTGACTGCCCCCGCAGCCTTTTTCGGAGGAGCACGATCTGTAGTCGTCTCTCGCAACGTTTCAGTTTCGTTATCGACATTCCCGGGGGGGAGTGAAGGAGTTTCGCGGCCTTTTTTGTTTCGATTGCTGGGTGGGCTCTCTGGGTGTGCTTGTTTTCGTTCCCCTCATCATAACCGACTCGCCCGAGCAAACTGCGGCGATCAGATCGTGGCAGTTAATTTCAGGAGGTCTAATAAAACGCAGTGACAGCGACGAAGATACCAGCTTAGCTCCAGCTCGAGTGACGACGAGGCAGCCGTTCTCGGCGAAGTGTTCGCTGAGTCGTTTGACTGGCCAGCGAAGAGGCCCAAGATACCTCGTTACGTCGAAGGCGTTGCGAGCGCCTATTCGGATGAAGGGCTAGGTATGTCGTTTGTTCGTTTTGTGGTCTCTGTAATATAACTGGAATAATTAGGAGACAACACGCCAAATACTCCGCAGATAGAAGTCGCCTTCGGAGATGACGATCGCTTTACGGGATACGTGTTTGGTATTGCTTTATAGCATCTTACGGCTCGTACAAGTATAGGGTGGTCCAAGTCACCAGGCTCGATCTAAAATGGACTGTAAAAATCCTGCACGTAGTAATCTAAACTTTTCGTCAAAGGTGTATTTCACAGGTCGGTTTTTCCTTGCAAAATTACAAAGCGTAGTTCTCTATCTGTAAACAATAAGGCCAAGAAACTTGCCAGGGTCTACAGCAGGCAGCGACGTAGACGACAGGGGTTCAGTAGCGGAATGTGTTTGGCGTTCGTATTGATAGATTGCTTGGGCAGCAGCGTCCGAAGGTGCAGCCGACCAGCGAAAGACAGCAGACGACACACAGACGAAATCCGTTGGCAGCAAAAGCGCCACCGTTATGCAGACGAGTTTTTTTTTTTTTTTTTACTTTAAGTTTTGCTTTTATTGTCCGCATTTATTTTTTAACCTAAGGTACATTTCAAAAAGATTATGTTCATTTTAATAAACCACGGTGGTCGCGAGCCGTCGCGATAAGAATTAGCACAATCTATCAATACGAACGCCAAACACACCCCGCGTCGCTGCCCGCGTAGACTCTGGCAAGTTTCTTGGTCTTATTTTTTAGAGAAAGAGAACTACGCTTTGTAATTCTACAAGAAAATACCGACCTGTGAAATACACCTTTGACGAAAAGTTTAGATGGCTACGTGCAGGCGTCGATTTTTACGGTCCATTTTAAATCGAGCCTGGTGGCATGGACCACCCTATACTTCGTTGTCTTCATCGGGCTTATATACACCAACTCATGTTTACAAACAAACCGGAGCGCCCGGAGCGCCCCTAGTGGACGCCACCGGCGCCGCGCATGCGCGATGGGGGTGTGGGCAACAAGCTCGCCGTCGCCCATAAACAAACCATTGAAATGCGATGTTGTCGGCGCCTGTGTGAGTCCCCGCGCTCTTTTTCGCGTTGGAATTGTTGTTTCTACGTCCTCCCAACGATGTCTGACTACTTGAGCGGCGTCAGCGAAATTAATGAGGCTCGTTACACCGCAAAATTTCGCGTGAATAATCTGACATGCGGCGATTCATTCCGCCTGGACGCCGCAGAATGTACGCTAAAGCCTGATTCACATGATGAGATTTCGCTCACAATTTTCAGTAGCGACGTCGCTCGGACTGCAAAAGCGTGAACCGTAGCTGAGATGGTCGACGTCGACACTGAAAATCGCGAGCAGAATCTAACCAAGTGAATCAGGCATACCAAGTCGGTGATGGCCACTGGTAACAATGATCAACATCTCCTTGTATCTACTGTTTACGTCGAGCCTGCTTACCAACCTTCAAACTTAAGTCTTTTGAGGCCTGCACTTCTTATCGCAAGTACCGGGTCCACGTTTGGTCTACGAGCCGGTGTCCTCTAAAAGAGCAGACGACAAGCAGAAACGTTTGAAAGAGCAGACGACAGTTCGAACGATCAGGCGACCGTTTGAACTTGAAGACGCACTGAACGTAGTCCGCAGGTGGACCGTACAACTTGGCGGTTTTCCGGCGTTCATTTTGGAACAAAACAAATAAATCTGATGGCCAGAATTATCCGTGAATTCAACCCAAAATGCTTCCCGCCCAAGCAATCGTGGTCCGACGGCGTCTGGTTTTCCCTTTTCACGGCACATATCCACGTTCTCCGACGAACCGAGCGCATGAAAACTGACCAAACCTTTCTCGACCCTTTTGGTACAGCCCCAGTCGCAGCATTTTGACAAGAAGGCAGGTTTTTGTCTGGTTCCTTTGAAAACAACGCAGGAATGCACGTCTCAGATGGGCACTTCCGCCCACAGCCCCGGACCGGAAGTGCGTCCGACGCGCCACCACCGCGCCGTGACGTAACAGAGATGAGTTCGTGTATAACAGTAAGGAAAAATAAATTGTGTCTTAACGCCGGGGTCACCGTTAATCAAGTAGTAAACAATCAATTTTTTGTCGAAGCATAAAGTTCCGACCAGAACTTCATGCTTTCAGCAAGATAGCAACGGGGACCGCAACTGTTCAAAAACGCGAGCAGACGCTCTGGAAGCGGTGGCACCGGTGGCGCTGGGAACGTTACGCTCGATTTGCTCCGCAGCGCGTGCCACTGGGATGGTTCACGTGACCGATCGCTCACGGAGGCCGATCGCTCGATGACCGCTAGCGCGGAGCGCTCGGCATTTGCCAGGGGAAGGGGCTATTAATCGCGTCTCACGCCGTCAATATTGCACTGAAAATTATTTTTTTTTCGCATAAAATTAGTTTTTCGACACGCGTGTCCCAACCAGACAGTTAAAAAAAAAAAAAAAAAAAAAAAAACTTTTTTTTTTTTTAGGGTTTTTTTAAAGCAACACACATAAATTAAATAGTAAATGAACCAATTGTGATGATGGCGCTTTGCATGCCTTGGGAGAGCAGGTAAACACAGGTGGGAAACGTTTGTTTTTCTGCACTCCTATGCATCGAAATCGAGGTCAACAGTAAATTGACGCTCTAAATTGGCCCTCCCTCGGATCCTCAGTAAAACTTTTCGTGATTTCTGCTAATTTTTGTTTGCTATATTTAGTAAATAAATCTGCTTTACAAAGTTTGGAGAATTACTGGGGCGGTACAGGGAGGACACTAAAAAGAAAAAAAAACACCATATGAAAAATCCTTTGGAATTGCCTTGAAAAAACTTAAAGTAAATTTTTCTTCAAGTCAGGCTGGCCACTTTGACTATTATCATTATCTAGTGTTTGGCATTTATAACATGCTAAAGCGCGATCCAAACCAACGCTTCTTTTTGCGCCTGTAGGTCGTGCGGCTGCGGATGTGACGCATTTCCTGACGTTTTTGCTGTTTCCGGGCGCGCTTTCTGAGTCAGAACCGTGCGCTTTGGTTTGGACGGGCCAGCTTCGGGCGAGCGCGCACGCGCGCGACAGACTGGCCCGCCAGGCCAGTCTGTCGCAGCCAGAAGGCGGCGAGAGAGAGAGAGAGAGATCGAGTTGTTATGTTGGAAGAGAATAAAAAAGTGGGGGGAGGAGAGGGCCAATTGTGGATGCGCACCAGGCGCTTTTGTCACTTGCTCTGAGAAGGCGGCGAAGAAACGCGGAGCCGGAACTAGCTTGCCCTCCACCGATTGGCCGGGACACAGGAGCGCCCTATACGTCACCGCGCGTTTTTGTGCGCGTTGAGAAAAAAGTTGAAATTATCCAACTTTTTTGTGCGCGCCCGGAAGGAGCGAAGAAGTGGCGCGACGTCACGAAAATACGTCACATCCGCAGCCGCACGACCTACAGGCGCAAAAAGAAGCGTTGGTTTGGATCGCGCTTAACAGTGGCCGATGAAGAAAGAAGTTGAAGACATGCACCAAGGTGCATAACACAAAGTCTGTGTGCATTCTAGAGTAACACAACGTGATGCACAAATTGGATACAAGTGCTGCATAAGCATTCACTTCAAACTCACGTCCAATCAATCAACTGGCAGATACTCAGCTTGGAAGCCCTTTGATGTGCTGAATTTTATCAAGGGCTTACTCGGGTCAGCACTGTCAGCACTTCGGACAGAATGGTAGTTTCTTCGTCACCGTCGAAACAGAACCAAAAAACACATTCCCATTTTCCACTAACATACAAAAGTGATGGTGCCTGATGAAGTACTACTCTTTTACCACCACCAGCATAACCAAAGCTATACTGATATTTGAGTCCCAACACGGCACTGAACTTCAGAAATGCGGCATGTCTTCAATCTCTGGAGGCACGGTTGATCAGTGAGCTAATAAAAAAAAAATATGGCTCTCTTACTCAGTCAAGAAAATAAACTGGTACCACTAATGCTAGATTCAGAGTGTCATAACTATAAAAAAACATACATCTCCGATCATGACAGCATCCTCTGGCCTGGTGTCCAGTAGCTTGAGGACACTCTGAAAGAAACCCTTCTCAGGCTTGCCAACAACCTTCGCCTTCACGTCTGTGGCATATTCTAAAGCTGCCACGAAAGGCCCAGGCCCCAGTGAGAGCCCGGAATGGGTGCGGTAGTAGCGCCCCTTGTGGATGGCTATGAGAGATGCTCCTTTGGACACCAACCTGCAGGTTGGAACAGTGTGTCTGACTTAAGCCAGTTCGATCAAAGAGTATGTGTCCACCAAGATTCTAAGTTGGCACATCATCCTCTATATTTGGCCATTATAAAGCATGCACACAGCGCATCTTATGCTGAAAAACAAGCTGGAAAATGCTGTGCCTGGACATAGAAAGCTAACTTTCACTAAATGGGCATCGAGGTGGCGCATTTCGCCTCGTGAAATTTAAAGGCGTAGTTCTCTTTCTGTAACCAAATGAGACCATTAAACTTGCCAAAGTCAATGGTGGACGTGTTCGCAGACAACCGAATTAGCAATGAATGAAACTTGTGGTGCCATCTCCCGATAGGCACAGCTAGCACACAACAAAGAGGATTGTCTGCTCGCTGCACCTATCAAGAAATGGCGCCACAAGTTAGATCCATTGTTCATTTAGTCGTCCGCAAACACGTCTACCGTTTATTTTTTAAGCTCAGTGGTCTAAATTTTTACAGAAAGGGAACACTGCTTTTAAATTTCACAAGGTAAAATGCACCACCTCAATGCTCATTCGGGGAAAGTTTAAACTTTCTGTGTGCAAGCGCCGATTTTTTCTGCTCGCTTTTACAATGCAAGATTCACCGTGCGCACCCTATATTATTCCATAATAGACCATTCCAATAATCGCCTTCTGCGTGCTGCCATCTTTGTCCACTGGGTCGTACATTGCACCATAGCCGAAGGAGGACTTCGGCTTCCCCCCCAACCCCCACAACATTAGTCAACCTCATTGGGGAGGAGATCAGATCGTGGTGCCCCAAGCGGCTAACTTTGAAACTATACAGATCGGGACAACAAATAACAATGACTGAGCACTCGGCTGACTCAACCGAACGCCGCGTCAGCGTTCAGCTGGAGCTTGTGTTCTCCGGTTGCCTGAGGGTGAAAAGGGGCTCTTTTTGTTACCACTCCGGCTTGCATGGACAATGCAGCATGCTTGGTACATATGCCCAGCTCAGCACAAAAGCCGAAGTGGGTCAAGCTCACATTCTCACTACTGCACTCGGGAGAGATCCGGCTCTAGCAATAAACGTCACTTTGTTCCTTGTTAGTATTTTTATGGTAAGTTGTGAACATGCCCACAAGGTCTGTAGGCATGTCCACAGGCCTTGTGTGGGGCAAACACCAAGGTGTGGGGACAACAAACAAGTCAGAGCACCCTCTCTAGTTTGATCTCCTCACCAGTATGTACATGCGTAGTCCCAACGCCACCTTCTGTTCCCCGAAGCATAGAGATCCTAGTAATATCATTCCTCGCCTCCCCCACTATCCCCCCAACATATATCCTGGCTACGCCACTGGTGCATTGTGCCTGAGCATGTATGTGAAATACCTCTATTCTGTTAAATATTTACAGTAGGCATGTACCCTACCTACCTACACCACCCCCTTCCCTTCCTTCCCCTTCCCTCCCTCCTCTCCTCCTCCTCTCCCCCCCCGTGGGCGCATATATTTCGCCTGGAAGGTATTTATTCAGTGCAAAGTCTGCATACAGAAGCTTGCAATGAGACAGACATGTCTAAAATTTGGAAAAAGTGCGCTGGTAGAAATTACGCAGAGAAAGGGTGAAACAATGTTCTAGGGAAAAGTTGTTTGTAAATGCCTAATCAAAAAACTGTTCTTTTTTCTTATTTCTGATTATGAGCGCGGAAGACGTGTTGTCACCTAAACATGAAGGCCGAGGAAACCCGCGCATGACCAGTACTCCAGTTTTGTTTAGAGCTAAAAAATCAAGTTTACCTGAAAGCCTCATTCATTGGACCGAAATCAAATTTGTCTGGAGCCAGTCCAATAACAACCGCATTCGGGTCGCTTGTGTCAAGACCTGTAAACAGGAGATGAAATATTCATCACAAATCCCCGAAAGAAATTGGGAGAAAAAGACGAGGTAAACAGTCAATGGGAAAGCGTATACCTGCGAACTCTTCCATAGAAGCCTCTGCCACCATGAGGTACGGTCGCAGCTTTCGCGTTTCAACGTAAGATCTGGCTGCCGTAAGTGACGAAAACATCTCGTTTTCATCTATCTTAAATCCTAGACAGGCTAAGCGTTTGTGCAAACATTTCCGCGACTCCTTGGTCGTATTTGTTACGAATCGAATCTTGAGACCGGCATCCCGCAACCTGCGAAAACGAACGTTTATGGAGAAAAAGGAAACGTGGAAAAAAAAAACCAAACACCCCATCCCATCGGTCTTACCTTTGTAGCGCCTCTATCGCACCTGGAATAACCAAGTCTTCTACGTGAAGAGTTCCGCTGAGATCAATGAGCACCGATTTGGCGTGTGTTCGAGTAGACATTGCTCCCAATCGAGTAAAACTGGCAAAACCGGCGAGACCGAAAGAGATTAGTTTGTGGATTTCTCGCAGCATCCGCCGGCTTCCAGTTCCATGTTTACATTGTTTACATTGTTGTACTCGAGTCCTCCTGGTGGTGAATTGTTAAATCTTCCAGCAAGACAATCAGAATGGTAATATTTTGTCATACTACGACGCTTCTCATATAGTATATATAGTACAATTCCAACTATTCATAATTATAACTAATACGAAAGATTTATATTTATTTTAGTAAAGAGCTAGATTCGGTTTCATTTTGACGCGCCGCACTACTCATAGGACGTCTTGTGGTTCTCGAAAACTTTCTGGGGTAAGTACGAAAGAGCAACAGCAGTCTCCTCGTGGAAGTTTCTAGACTAAAGAGAGACTACAAAAAGCAAGCCTTCGAAGCAAGCGAACCGTGCTATTGTCGCCAATGCGGGATGTATGGTTCCCTTTGAAAAACATTCAGACTGAGGAAAACAGAAAAAAGGAGACACCATAAGCAGTATGTTAGCACTTTATCGGTTATCTATGGTTCCCTCTTGTTTTAGTTGCAAACACAAATTTGCTCGATGAAGCATTCATTTTCAGATTAACATTCGTCGATTTTTATATGTCCGTGACCAGGGGCTCAGCATTTCTGCCATTTCTGACGTGAGTGGCGACGTCTTGAGGCTCATGCAAGGCTCATGTCGCATCGTGTAGTTCACCTCAGAGCCGTATACGTAGAGAGTTTGGTCAATGGGAGGCGCGGGCAGAGCCAGGGCGTGCGGCAGACTCGGAAAGAGGTAATGAAGCAATGGTGGGACTTCGTCCGTGTCGTTCTGTGTTTTGCCCCTTGTCCGTTCCCCAGTCTCGGGTTTACAACTATGCGGAAAGAGGGCTTGGCATGCTCACTTGACCAACCTAAAGTCATCCAGTGACTTTAGACTAGGGGTGTCGCGAACCGGCCGAGGTCCGAGTTCGACCAGGTTCGACTTTTTCGAACTTTTAGTGGGCAATGGACCTTTTCCGAGACGCGTTCTGCGCACGCGCGAGCGCCCGATGCCAAGCGGTGGAAGTCGGCACGAAAAATCGAGGAAATTCGGAATGAGGATGTCGATCGTTCTACTAATCGCACTCTTCCACCATCATTTTGGATGAGGGTGATTGAAACATCACGTGTACCATATTTTCAGCCATCGAGAGTTACTCCAATGCAGTTATCAGGTTTGTTTCTCGCGACCACCACCAGGGTATTATTTCCGGCTTCTGGTTGGTCACATTCGAATTTCTGAAGACGCCCTGGAACACGCCCAGCCCGCTTTCGGCCAATGGCACCTCCTCATTTGTCTCCTTTACTTCTCAATAAATGGCCAAACTCTTTACATATACGGCTCTGGTTCACTCTCCCTCTCTCCAGTGGCGTCGGAAGTATTTCTGAGGTGGGGGGGGCAACGGAATTGGGGTGGGGTGGGGGGGGTGAAGCATCTAGAACAATATGGATATATAAAATCGAAACGCTCACAAACGTTTATTTAGAACAAATATATGTCCTTCCTCTTTTGGAATGGGATGATCTTGTTTTTCTCCCATATTGACGTCTTCAAACAGCGTGAAATAAGAAAGAGCTCACTGGTGCCCGACAACGGTTCGTCGTTCAGCCGTCCTCGACACAAACTCTCTGATGATAGAGTTCAGATCAAGTTCTGCTGCTCGCTCACTATTTACGTGCAGCAGCATCACCTGAGTCAGTCGCTTTTGTGACATGGTAGCTCTGAGGTAATTCTTGATACGCCGAAGTGCGCTGAAACTTCGTTCAGCTGATGCCGCTGACGCTGGCACTGTCATTATAAGTGCCGCAAGGCGCATCACCTCAGTCATCATCCTCTTGACCTCTGGGACTTGTCTGCCCAGAGCACGGCACAACTCAGGTACGGAGCCGATCTGACCGCTTGAGAGCGAGTGAACCATGTTCAGCTGCCTTGAAAGGCTTTCCAGGTGAAAATCAGTAGCGTGGGATCCTAACTTCCTTTCAAGTTCTTCTGCAGTTTGTGGCTTCTCTTGAATAGCGCACAAATTTATTTGCTCTAGTTGTGCGAGACTTTGCATGCCTGGTTGCTTGAATCGTCTCGCAAGCTCGGCGCGAACACAATCTAACGCTTCGCAGAGCTGCTTCCGAAGGCCTGTCTCCGCGTCTAGGAACGCTGGTTGACAGGGCTCGCTGCTGTGTTCGAACCTTCTTGGAGGACCGCATCGCGTGGTCTTGCATAGGCGCGTATCGACTGCTTTATTCGGCTACAGAAATGGAGAAGCTCCTGCGTATTTCTGGTTTTAAAATAACCGCAAATAATTGAGCCCTCGAATAACTAATCCCATGATGATGAAGGTCATCATGCCACTCGTAATGTGAGAAATTCATTCCCGCGAAATATCTTAAAAATCGCACTCTGAGAAATTTGCGAAATATTGAGCTCGCGAGCCGCCATTACTAGAAAATCTCTGGGGGGGCGGTCGCCCCCCCTGCCCCCCCTGTTCCGACGCCACTGCCTCTCTCTCTTTCTATATATATATATATATATATCAACGATCACTGACGAAGCGCAGTGCAGAGAAATGAAGGCTGCAGTTTGATCGAATCTTCGGCTATTTATTAGTGAGAACGCAGATATTGGGCAGTCAATGAATGACAACTTCAAATGGACGGGTTAACCAGGCTTCCGAAGAAATACGTCACCAACTACTGATGCCTACATACAGATATACAATATACAGATATAAACCATATTAAACATGATGCACAAAATAAAGACCTACACTTTTTCCTCTACTTCGGGTCATACACAATATTTTTTTATATATATATATAGGGTGGTCCAAGTCACTAGGCTCGATCAAAAATGGACCGTAAAAATCGACTCCTGTACATAGCAATCTAAACTCTTCGTCAAAGGTGTATTTCACAGGTCGGTTTTTTCTTGCAAAATTACAAAGTGTAGTTCTCTATCTGTAAACAATAAGGCCAAGAAACTTGACAGGGTCTATGGCGGGCAGCGACGCAGACGACCAAGTCCAGTAGCAGGGTGTGTTTGGCGTTCGTATTGATAGATGGCGTCGGGAGCAGCGTTCGAAGGTGCAGCCGACCAGCGAAAGCAAGTAGATGACACGCAGACGAAAACTGTTGGCAGCAAAAGCGCCGCCGTTATGCGGACGCGATTTTTTACTTCAAGTTTTGCTTTTATTGTCCGCCTTTATTTCTTAACCGAAGGTACATTTCAAAAAAGATTATGTCCATTTTAATAAACCACGGTGGTCGCGAGCCGTTGTGATAAGGAGGTAGCACCATCTATCAATACAAACGCCAAACACACCCCGCTACGGAACCCCTGTCGTCTGCGTCGCTGCCCACTGTAGACTCTGGCAAGTTTCTTGGCTTTATCTTTTACAAAAAGAGAACTATGCATTGTAATTTTACAAGAAAAAACCGACCTGTGAAATACACCTTTGACGAAAAGTTTAGATTGCTACATGCAGGCATAGATTTTTACGGTAAATTTTAGATCGAGCCTAGTGACTTGAACCACCCTATATATCCTGGGCGGTGCACCATCATGTCAAACCAAATGCGGCTGCCCGTTCAGTCGTCCTGTGAACAAAATCATTGATTATTTCCTCTAGCGCCAGTTCTGCTGTCTTGACATGTAAAAGTAAAAGATGTGTTAGTCTGCTTTGTGTCATACGGCTGTGATGCACCTTTCAATTCGACGTATAGCACTGAGTGAGCGCTCGCCTGAGGCTACGGATGCAGGAATGGACAGTAAACGCTGGAGGTACTTAATACAGTAAAACCTCGTTATAACAAAATGGGATATAACAAAGCAATCATAATTCCCTTTGTTTGTTAATAGTGGGAAGAAATGGACATTGGCTATAACAAACTAATGGTTATAACGAAATAATTACGACCGCTCCTTCAACTTTGTTATAACGAGGTTTTACTGTAACTTCATAAAGTATTTCCCGCACCCCCTCCGACTTTTTCTGTAGGACATCTATGATGCTTTCTACTGTTACTGTGTCCACTTGCAACAGCGACAGCCTCACGGGTGGTGAGAGGGGAAAAGAGGGGGGGCGGCGGTCAGAACAGCTTTAAGTGTGGGGGCGACTGCCCCCACCGCCCCCACCGCCTCCACCGCCTTACCAGTTCCGGAGCCCCTGTCCGTGACAATAGATGGCTTGCATCGACGTCACATTAGCCGCCATCGCTCCCATACCATGCTTCTGTTTCCGGAACTTCTGCAGCATACGTTTAGTTTGGAACCATCAAATTTCTATTGTTGGCAAGGCTTGCCAAGAAAAACAGATTCAATGGTGCGAAATGTATGCTGCACAAGGTGCGGAAACAGGAGCATGGTACGGAGCAATGGCGGCTGATACGGTGCCATCCTTGAAAGGCTGCTTTAAGAACTAAGGTGCATTTATTTGTTTGTTACAAGAGTTAGTTATAAAATCGTAAAAGAGGAAACGACTGGAAGTTTCAAGTCTGCATAAAAGCACAGTGCTAGACAGACCCTCTGATGAGTGCTTCTTTGCTTCAAGCACTTCTGCACTTACACATTTCCTCACCAAACGTCCCTTAGTGCGGAAGGACATACATTATTCTAAATTGTTAACTAATTTTATTTACCAAATGCCAACTGCAATCATGTTCTCCAGTCAGAAGGTATTGTATCCAAGACCTAAGTATTTGTGCATAAAGGTCCAAAGCGTACATACTCTTTTACTTCAACATTTTGGTCGATGGTCCACCACGACTTCAGCTTACACGTGACCACACATTCCAGTCTCACCCCAGACTACACACCCTTTGAACTTTGGCAAACACTGAATTGTCAAACAAGAGAAGACCAAAGTTTCCACCTGGCTGATGACCTGTGATCTCAAACGCACCCCTGAGACACTTACAATAAACTACATTTGTGTGGTGCAATCATTATTACCTATCTTTAGTGTTTCTGGCCGGCTGGACTAAAAACAACAAATGTAACGATAAAAAGGCAACTGTCCACGCAAGACACGCAGCCATCACAGACAGACGCCCCGGTAAGGCAACAAGTGGGCTACACTGCATTATGACAAACTTAATTCTATAATAACACCAGACTAGGCTGTATGAATCGATATGTCTCCATCAAGAAATAAGAACTATTTCACCAGTTTTGCCATATTTTAATTTTTTAAAAATCATGAACTGCACAACTTTTGCCCCCGAGTGAGCATTATAACTCTTCAACACTCCACTTGTATGCAATCTCTTCGGTTGCCTTCTTGTTGTTCCTCATCTCGACAAGCTTCTTCTCAAACCCATTGGAACGGTCCACCCCGTCCCAGCGATATCCTGGCCGAATCCCGTAGCGGTTTGGAGGTGGTTCGGGACCGCTGTACTTCGGTAGGTCTGAAACGGGTAATAAAAACTTTAATGTGCATGCAGGACACGAAACCCCAACATTTATTAAAATTACACAATAGTAACTTGAGTAAAGTAACTAGAGATCCCATATGGCAGAGAAGCAAGACCATTTATCCGGTACTGTCGCAAATCAAGTAGCTGATGCATTGAATTGGTTTACGCTATAACCTAGACACTTGAAAAGAACAGGCTCCTTGACCAATAGTAACGTCCCTGTTGATAACTATATTTATTTACTTGACAATACTACTACTTCAATACTGGGATATAATGCGGTAGGCATAGAGACAGAAAAATATCACTGGTAAAAATGAACACGCGCTAACACGGTGAATTTCAATTTGTTTCAACGTTAAAGGGGCCCTCTGGAGCTTTCTGCGATCGTCTGTTTATGATGTTATATTGCGTAGCAGGTGCAAGTTAATATGTATACAAAGTTTTAGATCACAATACCGTTTATTAGGTAAGCAGATGGCAGAAGAAATATATTGGGACTATTTTCTCTTGGAAGACAATCCCCGATTTCCTGCCCATCGCTAAAACTTGACCAATGGAAATGCTGCATCTCACGGTGAATGCGAACGTCATTATTGCAACACTTTTTAAGCTTGTTGTAAATTAGAGTTTAAGAAAAACGTAAACTGATTGTGGTGCGGGAAACATTGTCCACAATTATCGCTCCAAAACCAGCAAACTATGTTTTCTCCTTGCAAGCTTGTTGCTAGGGGGTGATGTGTCGACGCGTCGGCTCGTCTGCTTCCCGGGGCGTCTGCAGGCTTGCATTTGCGGGACATATGTTCCTTCCTCCCGTAGATCCCGACTCCGAAGCCAGCTTTGCGATCCTTCCACGTCAACGAGTCAAACTTTTCCTTGTCATCTGTGGGATGCGATTGCATATTGCAGTAGCAGCGCGACGGTGCGGTGCGACGAACGACGACTGCCGAGCACAAAGTCCGGGTTCCTTGACGACGGTCCACGCCCCCGAAAGATTCCTCCGCGGTTCGGTGGTCGGCCGCGTTGGTGACGCGCAGTGACGCCGGAATCCTTCGCTTGCTATTGGCTGACGCGTAAAGAGATGCCCCTCCCGTTTTCCGGGGTCATCTCACAAAGGGGGGGGTGCCGGGGACTTTGATAGCAATTTTAGTAGGGAAATCCGCCGCGAATGTCCATAATTTTCTGATTTTTAGGATCCTTAGGGCCTGTAGATTGAGTTATCACCATAAATAGACCATCGCAGAACGCTCCGGAGGGCCCCTTTAAGTGTCATGCTGGTGAAATTGTGTTGCTGCTCACGAGCTTGTATTACTGTTTTTACATTGAAACTATTAGTGTCCCATCCCTTGTGTAATGCCCTGTAACGGGGCCTTCAAGGTATTATGAAATAAATAAATAAATACAGGAAACTGTCAAGAGAATCGAATTGATAGTTGCAAACATTTTTGCAGAAAGATGCTAGTGGTGGGTGATGCAACATTTTCTTTAATATAAAAACCTTTTTCTTTTTTTTTCTTAGGTGTAACATTGCTTGATTTTTGCCCTACAGTATTCAAAAATTAGCATAGCAGTATCTGTCTGACTTTTTGCAAATTTTGTTATTTGCGCATGAACAGAGTGTGCAGATGTTTTTATCTTCAAGTAGTTGTTTGACCTGTTTTGTATACATTTCATTTTGTGTTTACTCCTCACACCATCATTTATGTTCTCTCTTCATAGCGTGTTTTATTTCGTTACAACGGTTATTTTGTTGGTTTGGTTGAAACTTTTGTTGCTCCTATGTTGAACTGTATGATGGGGGGGGGGGGGGGGGGAGAAGGGGGGGCAGAGGCTTTGTCAGGCATTGTGCCTTTATCTCTGCCCCCTCTGCGGAAAGAAATCCACAAAACAAATAAAGGGAAAAAAGATTAGTGATAATGGGAGGAAAGTCATTCCAACCCGATATGATTAAAAGGAAGAGTAAATTTTTAAAGAAATCAATGTGGAGCAGCAAGTTATTTAGGGTATGTGTCTTGAATGTGAAGCTCTAGCATTAATTCTCATGGAGAAGCTAGAAATAAGGACATCGGTCTTGATTTGAAGTTTGCCTGTAATGAATTTGTAGAGGGTTCTCAACCTACCAATTCTTGCACATTGTGCTCCTATAATTAAATCTGTTTGTTTCATTAATGATGACAAGTACTGCCACATCCAAATTTATTAGGGGTAAATAAAAAAGCCCTCTTTTGTAGCTTTTCCAATTTCTGGATAATAAAAGCTTCAAAGGGGTCCTAAATGACATAAGGATATTCCAGTGTACGATAAAATAATATTTTATGAGCAAGTAATTTAACCTCAGTGGTTGAAAATATGAGTGACCATTTTAGTTGCCATAGCTTGTTTGTAGCAATATGGGAATCCCAAGACAGGTTGCCTGAAATGGCATACTTGTATTTAGGTATACACAGAGTACAATATGAGATGTTATGTGGCTAAGTCCTTAAATTTGTTTTTGTATCAAAGACAGACTGGGGGACTATCAGTAGTATCTGCCATTTAAGTTTTGAAATTTGAGAAGCACCAATACATATCCACTGGAAACAAAAACACAACATCAGTTTGAAGTTAGATTGAAGGCAAGAACATGTTTACGGTGAACACCCCAAGCATTGTCCGAGTCCACTCGTTCCAGCACTTCTTCCTTGGTTTACCAAACTGCAAACTCGGTTAGACCTTGTTCATCTCTTCATTCTGTGGCATTTCATCTGACCATGCCCCCTCTCTATGCTTGTATTGAAAGAACGGCATCCTCCTGTGGCTGCTAGGCACACCAGTTCCAATGCTCTGCCAGTGCTTCTTTCACGGCATTATTGGAAAGGGAAATGCTAACTGAAAAGCTGCGAGCTTCTGGACAAAGATGAACTTTAAAATCATGTCTCAGACTAGTAAAGAAAAAGTTGCTGTATGTTGATTCAACCAAACTTGGCCAAAACATTTCTAACTGCCCGATGTGATGCCTCCATGGATTTAATTAATGGATATTTATTGATGTTTTAAACCTGTAGGGACTTCAATTTTCTCTATTCAATAGATTATCTTGACCTGTCTAACATCCCGTTTACACTTGTACAAGAGCCTCAAAGCTATTATGGACTAATTTGCTTAGTGAAGCCCTAAAAAATGGCAATCACTGGTGCAAAACCTGTTGCCGATTTCCACAAAAGAATTCACATAAACAAAAAGTTAGAGCCGGTATATGATTCACCCTACGTTCTGTGCAGGCATTGTTGAATATTTAATGTTGAATACCGGCCGCACAAGTTACAGTTGGGATCCAGAAGATGACAACTGATGTAAAGAGTGTGAGCTCGAGAAAACTACCTGAACGAGAAAAACTGTTTCACCGAAACTGGTAGTCTCTTTGCTTCCAACAACAGGGCTGATGGACTAGAGAAAGAACACTTTAGGGACTCAACGATTTGGCACCGAATCCTAGGACCTCGGACATGAGGAATTTACCTAAGGATGGATCAGCTGAAAATGAAGTGGAGGGTTCAGCAAAGCCAGAATGCGAGGTTAAAAAATCACCGAGCCCACGACTGCCGTTTGAGACATCCTCCCTTGACGTCAACTCTCCTGAGAATCTATAGGACAGACTGATCACTAGCTATGACAAACTTCCCAAGGCCAATGAGGGGATGGAGCCACACATTAGCGATGCTGATTCGGAATCAGATTATATAATATTGGTGGACGAAGAGCGCATTGGTGCGGGTCTGGACTGAAAAAAGAATAAACATGTAAGATAGAAACAACACAACCACACCTTTCTGAAAGATATGGTTGTGTTGTCTATCCTTTACATGTTTATTCTTTCTATATAATATTGTTCCAGACTATGAAAAAAGAATGTCTAGAGTCCTTGGTGAGCTGCACAGTAAGGTCCCACGTTGGCAGGCAACCACGACTACACCACATCAAGGAGCCAACAGCAACAAAAGACCACCCCTCCTACAGCACAGAAGGGCAGCTCTCCAAACCACTGCTCTTGCAGTACCGATGGGAGCTCACATGGTGGTAACCTTTCTGGGAGCAATCTGTTGCCACAATAGGTCAAAACACTGGGCTCTCTGAAGAGGACAGAGTTCAATACCTACACTCCCTACAGCCGCTAGTGCCACGTCCCAACTGCAGGCAACAACAGCATGCTATAGAGATGCCAAAGAAATGCTGTCCGAACGCTTTGGAGACAAGCAGAGCGCTCAGCATAAATACCTAGAAAGATTACGAAGCCCATCATTAGCGAAGTCAGAATTAGATGTTCAAGGACTAAGGAAAATTTATGATTGTGTACCGATCAACATTGGCAGCTTACGCTCCCCGGGCATTTCGAGTGCAATGTACACCACTATGATAGTGGCCATACTCCTGACTGGTCTTCCAACCGACATCGTGGTGGAGTACCATCGACCGTAACGCTGTCGGGCACAACTCGGGGTTTCCGCTACTAGGAAGAAGAGTTCTGCTTTGACTGACCGTGGAGCACTCTTGGACACCATCTCTGCATTGTCAACAGATGCAGAAGAGGAACTGGCTTAACCACTAGGTTTTCTATGGGTGGAGATTGAGCACCATGAACCGCTTTCGACCACGGTGCGTAGAAGTCGTCATGATTGCTTGTCTTCGCTCAGTCTCGGAGCAAAGACCAACAAGCACGGCGACACTGGCTTACAAACACACCAGTGCTGGTGCAACAAACCAGTAGGACAGACAATCATGCTTCTCTTGTCACAAGCAGAATCGCAATACTGGTGCTTGAATTTCTGACATCACATTGAGTGAGAAAACAAGGTTGGTGCAAAACATATGATTTTGCTGCATCAAAAGAGGGCATCAATCAAAGGACTGCCACAGCAGAGAGGGATGTTCAGGGTGCAGAGAACATGGTTCATTAATGCGGAATTTGATCTGGCAGGCATCATCTCCAGTTAAGACTTCAGGAGAGGACTGCCAATCTCCTTAGAGCAAATGACGTGACCCAGCACCATGCTCCGAGTATTCTCTTGGAGACATTCCAAAGTTGGGCTGTAACTGACAAGAGCGGTGCTTATAACTGTAGTATTTTGATGGTAAAAACCAGACAACATTCATGAAAGAGGGCTTATCCAAAAAGCTTAGCTTGGAAGGTGTCGGTCAACAAAGCATGCAACTCGACACACTTTCCAATTGAGATTCTGATGGGCTTAAACAGAAGTTCACAGTAGTTAGACTATGAGGACAGTATACGACGACAGGTCGTGCCTAGGAAGCCAATGTCATTCCTTTCATCTGCTTGAGTGTCATTGCTATACCCGTCAAGCACTCATTCCTTAAGGGCATCGCTGACAAGTTGGTGTTTCCTTCCATCCGAGCGGCGCTTGGCATAAGTCTGCTGATTGGAGCTGACCAGATGTGGAGATTGGCAATGGGTAAAACATGCCTCTCACCTCCAACACCAGCCTAGTAGCCAGTTAAACTACCCCGGGATGGACTTTTCACGGGCCGACAAGAACAGTGCACGACGTGGCAGGACAGCCAAACCTTCACTCATGCCACTGCCAGTGGTGGGAACCACCAACGACAACGAACAAGACAGAGTGCGTGTTTTTCGGCGGGCCACGCTTTGCCCGCTGTGCACGCTGTGAGAGCACACTTGGAGCATAAGAACCTATTCCGGAAGGCACCGCTCCAGTGCAAGGTGACGAAGCAGACAAAGGGCAGATTCTATAACATGCTGGACACTGCTGCTACGGAAACGGGAATCATAAGCCCTGAAGAGTGGGCAGCCCTGATCACAGATAATGGCAAGCACTTCGAGCTGAACACCGGGTGTTACCAGTGTCACCTGGATTGTAAGAGGCACCTGGAGTGGGAGAAGGACCGCAAGAGGAAAGAGCCCTAGCTGAGGTCAGTCACTGGTGAGTACACGGCTAGGAAGAAAAAGAGTGATGCCAAGGTGGCCAAGGAACTGCTATACCGTTTGGAAGTCTTTGCAGATTTATTGTTGTCACTTGGCAGGGAAAATGTTCAATATTTTTTACTGAGTAGCAGCTGCATGAAATTAGCCTGAATCTAAAAGACAAAGAGGGTTTATTGGACGAGCTTGAGGAAATGGGCCGAGCGAGGAAAACATTTTCTCCAAAGCTGGCTGTCCTGACCTTTAAACGACCTCAATATCAGTAACAAAGTAGAGAGACGAGACAGGCATCTCACGAGCATATCAAATTACATAGGTAATTTGAGAGGGTCGAATCAATCGTGGATGTACATCCCTTCCTGTTCACAATGTACATTCATTTGCGCAAGAGACCCCAAGATTCTGAAATGTTGAAAAATTAATGGTATTGTACTGGCCAGTTTGTAATCGTGAAGCTTACAAACTAGAACATGACTATTGACGTTACTGACGAATTAATGGCAGCAACATGCTGGACTATTGTTTCTATAATTCTAGTCTAATGTGCACTATGATCAGTTGTGCCAATAAAGGTAACCAATATTCCATTGTCTCAAGGGCAGACCTGGCATGGAGTCTCCTGGTTAAATAATTAAAAAACATGATTTCATTCCAAGAGAACCCTAAAAGAGTAGGATTCTGCAGAAAAGTATGGACTACAAAATAGATCCATGTAGCCCTGTGATTATTGTTAAATTTCTCACCTTTTCCTTTTTAATTTTTCTAGTATTTTATGATGTGCCTTACTGGCTGACATCTCCAATCAAAATTCTGCTGCCGTAAACAGCAAGCCTTTCAGTCAAACTGTCTCAGGTCTTGCCGTCAAGCCAACAAGAAAGACTTTTGCCCTAACTCGATTTTGTATTTCTCTCTTATGCATCATTTATGGTTTTCTTTTTTTTTATCGTAGCTTGAGATCTGAGAGCAGATAATATTTGAATTACATTGGGCTAGCTCTGACATGGTGTCTAGTATAAATACAATAAAATGAGACAAGCAAAAAACTGCTGCTCTATCCAGTCTAGAAAAGCATTACAAGAAATGAGGGCTGGCTTCTACACATACTGTTCTCGACGCCCTTCTTCTTCTTTTTCCGGATGTAGTTGAGCATGGGGTCTCCCTCCCTCTCCTGGTCCTTGAGATGCTTCTCCAGGTCTTCGTCATCCTCGTACCGACTAAAGGGCTTGGACATCTCGTGAAGGTGCTCTTCCAGCTTCTGTGTTTGCTGTTCCTGCTGAGCGAGTCTGAAAGTAAAATGTTACATGCCAAGCTATGTTAAAGGTACCATGGAATGACCTGCGGACATTTGGATTTGACTAGGGTTGTAGCACCCTTCATTTTGGGTGATCAATGTAAAACAAAACAGAATCTAGCGCCAAACACTGGCTAGATTCTGGCACTAGCCAGTGTACAGCCAGACTACTGGCAAGATGCTAATCAGGGTTGCTAGGCATGCGAAAGTTCTCTTATGAATTAAAGAATCTGAGGCCAGATTCACGAAATGACCTTACAACAAAGAAGTGCGTACGACAAGGTGTACGCACAGATTCGTGTTCACAAAGCGAAACATTTGCAAGTTTGCGTAAGTTATGGCAGATTACTGCAACAGCTCCAGGGATGTCTTACACACTTTTTTTACAATCAAATCAGCATAACCGACAGCGCTGCCGTTAGTCATCACGACGACCAACGGACGTTTATTTCTCTATGTGCTCTTCACGCGGGCCCCGACATTAAGCAGCAAGAAAAAAGAAAGAAGTACTCGAAACTGACAACGACAAAGATGAGCGCTGAATCCACAGATATCAGAAAAAAACTACAATGGCAACAATCCCACCGACCAAGCAATTGCCAAGGGCTACCTCCGCACTGGGCCTAGCAAGGCAGTCTGACGCAGCGTTGCTCCGATGGTCCCTGGCCAAGACCGTCTACCCACGACCGGCTGGCTTGCCAAATGGAATATGCCCCCGTGACCCTTGTAGAATTTTCCTGTATAAATAGTTGAATTGCTGACCTCAATTTTCGGTTAAGAGCTAAGTCAGTCTCTTCCCCTTCTCATCGCCTAGTTTTCAGAGGCAGCGAAGACGAATGCTCTCATCAAAAAAAGACAGGGAGACAGCTCCCCTTATTGATTCTATATTTTTACAGCAGAGCTGTAAAAATATACAGCAGAGGGCTAGTTTCCCCAGTTTTGTATCTATGGACAAATAAATGTTGACACAAAACTCCAGACAGCTACCGCCATATATGAACGACGGCGGCAACCTTTCCAGCCTTTCCACTTTGGTTTTCACCAGAGTGGAAAGGCTAAATTTCTCTAGGTGTCGTCCTAGCAGTCAGCCTCAAGGACAACGTCGTCCTCTAGGCGTCGTCCTGTAGGTCGTCCCTGAGGTTGTCCTAGACGTTTTTGAGGTTGTCCATGAGGTCGTCCTAGACGTCCTTGAGGTCGTCCTAGATGTTGTCCTTGAGGTCGTCCGGGAAGTCATCCTTGAGGTCGTCCTAGAAGTTGTCCTTGAGGTCGTCCTAGACGTTGTCCTCCAGGTCGTCCTGGAAGTCGTCCTTGAGGTCGTCCTAGACGTCGTCCTAGGTGTCGTCCTTGAGGTTGTCCTAGACGTCGTCCCTAAAATCATCCTAGGCGTCGTCCTTGAGGTCGTCCTCTACGCGTCGTCCTTGAGGTCGTCCAAGAAGTCGCCCTTGGGATCGTCATAGACGCCGTCCAAGAAGTCGCCCTTGAGGTCGTCATAAACGTCGTCCTCTAGGCATCGTCCAGACGTTGCAAAGATAACAGCTTCGCTGGTGCTCCATCTTTATGTGAAATAAAAAAACTCTCCTTTTTTTTCTTGTCTTTAAAATAAAGCTTAAATAAATGCCGTATGGATTACCTTTGCAGCATATGGTATGTACACTTTGTTATTAGTATGGCCTCACGACGGCACGTCAACAATGTCGAACTAGAGCAATTTGTGGGAGCTACGTGATGCTGGTCCAACCTTCCTCTGCCGAGAGTCACGTCAGTATCAAATTCTAATCGGAAAAGATTGGTTCCGAAGCGCTTACCAAGACACGGTTCAACTGTGCGGTTCCAGCGCTTCGATCAAACACTTGCGTGTCCGCTCCCAGTGTGAACAGGTATTATTTATGTGGCTCACTGCTGCATCCCCGTGGCCGCGAAAAACACCACGGTGATTTGCTTCCACATGCACCGCTTTGCAAACGAGCAGTGCAGGTCATCTCCTTTCAGCAACAATGATAACTGTGTTGACCTCGTAGCGATTGAGCTCGTATCAGTCGACATAGGCGGTTAGCCCAACTTCGGCATCCGGGCTCATTTAAATTGCGGTAGCATCGACATTTCACTGCACAGACACGATCCCCAGACAAGCGTTAGCACAAAAGTTGCCTGTCCTTGTTGTTCGGAACCCACGTGCTCCGAACCATGTTGAGCTCTTCCTTTGGTCGTTGGCGTTGCCAAGCCGCTGTCGCCATAAAAACAGCTTGCTCTCAAGTACGAGGACGTCACTTCCCTTCTCTCACTTAAGAATGCGTTCGTGTATACCGATTTCTGCACTTCTTACGATGTGCGTAACTTACAAACTTTTTAGCTAAGTTGTAGTAGCCTAAGAAGCTCTGAACTGAATTTTTGCACTAGGTACAAAATAATGTTTTCCTTCAAAAGCAAATGTACCAAAATTTCAGGAGTGCAATGGACCTGAAAGACATTAGGCGATTTATGCAACCCTCAATTTCGTTATTCTGGGCTCCACACCTGTAATCGTACGTGTAGCCCAACGTACAGGGGGTGACTCTATAATTTATAAACTTCCACATCTAATTTTTCATTGCTTATCGGAAGTAAAAATAAAAATTATTTTAGTGCCTTGTGAGCAGTTGAATCTGTGTGTGATGTTGCACTATGCTTGCTAATATCTTTGCCTCAAAGATCATGAACTTCATATTTATCTCTAAACATGCAATTCTAAAAATGTCTCAAAACAAAATTGCATCAATCTTTTACTATTTCAATTTAGAGGCTGCACTACTGCAGTGATTGTAGGTCACCAGTGACAACCAAGAGAACAGAAACGTCATTAAAATGCAAGGACAAGTTGCCAAAAAAAAAAAGCCCTCCCTGATGATTTATTTCGCATTTTAGTGAAACAATAGGGACAAAAATGTTGTGTGAATTCATATGAAGCTCTGAACCTAAACACTGCATCAATTCACGAGCACTTCCCGCTCACGTCTCAGGCACAACAGTTGAACGTGAATTTTCGTTGCTGTTTCAAACAAAGCATTTTGGTGGCAGCAAATAATGCAAGCACAGCTAAGAATTAGTTCCCATGTGTATAGCATTTGACTGGCAATTCAGCAGTTACCATTGCATAAAGCACTTCTCCAAACCATGTCCCGGGGGCCAGGTTCGGCCCGTGTAAGCGTTCGTCCGTCCCGCAAATGGCACGGTCTTTCCAGTAACGCCTGGCTCGCGGCCCGCTGCTACAAACACCAAAATTAGCGCACATAAGAAACAAACAAAACTCCGCAACACGCACCAAAGGCGCAAACGAAGATATTGCCACACGCGTCGGCGAGCGAGCGTATGCGTGGCCGAGTGGTTACCGCGCTTGGCTCTCGTGCGAAAGCCCAGGGTTCAATTCCTGGGAGCGAAGCTTCTTTTATTTATTCTTTCAATTTAGATTTCTGCTAAATTCAAGAACCCTGTTGCTTATTCGAGGTCCGATTGTTCTACACGCCGAACATTCTACAGTGATTGTCGCAGAAGCCCACGCGTGTACATAAGGGGCTCTGCGTGGTGCGCCGCAGTCAGTCCCGCCCCAGCGTTTGATCCTGCTGTTACGGCGACTTCGATGCTCTGTTGTTATCTTTTGTTTCTTTTTTGTTTTGGGTGCAAGTTCACCCCATTAAACGTTTCAGTTTCCTCAGTTATTCTTTGTTTCGTCACCAAGTCATTAGTGACATTTTGGTGGAAGTCTGGGGTACCGCATGTCGTGCAGCACACCCCTCTGAGGGCTTGCAGTGCAAGCCCGAACCCAAGCCCCCGAGGAACCAAAGAAAAGCAGACTGAGACCCGATCAAGTCGCCGCAGCCAAGGCCTACCCCCGGAATTGGGAACCTTGCCACTCAAGACCAAGCAGTCAACGAGGCCGACGATAGACAACCAGTCATCGCAGACCCTAGTTGCCGCCGCCGTCGTATAGACACTTTGCACACGCGCCAAATTACAGCCGCCATTGCTGACCTTCTCTTGTCTTACTGAGATGCCGAGCAACTTAAACAGTAGTTGACGATCCCCTACAAAGGCCGATGCTTTAGAAAAGGACACAGTTGAATCTAATATGGCAATAACCTAGCCTGCTATGGTAACGATGAAGTGAAATAAACGAAATAAGAGGAAACATAAACTGAAGGTCAGTTATGGCGGCGTCCATGCACAGCTGCTGCAAAGCGTCAATACCTTCCTGTCACACCCCGGACTCCCGACGCCTTTCCACAGGGAGGTCCACGAGGACATTGAAGGTTGGCTGCAACATTACGAACGAGTGGCCCGCTATAACGGATGGACACCGGAGCAGTGCCTTCAAAATGTTTACTTTGTTTTGGAGGCCACAGCGCGGTTTGAAAACCACAAAGCGTCAATCACCTCCTGGGAGCAACTGAAGGCTGAGCTCCAAGGTACATTCACCAACCAACAGCGGAGAGAAAACGCCGAAGCGCTTCTTCATGCAAGGATCCAAAGCCCTAACGAGAGCGTCGCTAGCTTTGCCGAAGATGTTCTTCGACTCAGCAACAGCACCTATCCTTACGCCTTCGAAGCAAAGAAGCTGAGAATCCTGATGCGAGGTGTCAAGGAGAGCATCTTCGGAGGCCTGGTGTGATGTCCACCTACAACCATTGCGACACTTGTAACGGAGACGACCAACATTGAACGAGCCCTGCAAGCACGAGCCGCTCACTTCCATCGAGCTTCTGGCGTCGCTACACCCACGACGTCCAGCTGCGCCCTCAGCCCCAACGTTCCGGGGATCCATAGAATTGTCCGGGACATTGTCCGTGAAGAACTGAAGAAGCTGGTACCTGCCGCCGAACGTCCAGCTTCGCTCTCGATCGTTGAGATTGTTCGAGAAGAGGTCCAGCAAGCGCTCTAGCCAGATGTTCTCGCCGACTACTCAGCTGCACCCCGACGAGAGGTCCCTTCGCCACAGTATGCTCCGCGCCAAAAGCAGGGTGGGCCTCGAAAAACTGACGTGTGGCGCACGGATGACGGACGCCCGGTGTGCTTCCACTGTGGGGAGGCTGACCACATTTACCAAAGGTGCCCTTACCGCCAGCTTGGCCTGTGAGAATTTGCACCAAACAACCATCAACCTCGCTTTGGAGAATGACCAAGGGACATAGAGGAATACCTCCGTCGCCCCCCGTCACCAGCGCCGACAGCACCACAAGGTTCCCGTTCTCCACCCCCCCGACGTTCCGCATCGCCTTTCTATCGGTCGCACCGTGACAACCTGTCCCCGCTATCTCGTCGAGAAAACTAAGTGCGGCAATGCCTGGAGGTGGCGTTCCCGAAGACGACCTAAGTAAAGAGCCTCTAAGAACGCCGAACTGCTCCCGCTCTCTCGGCACCACGCATCGCAACGACGCCCCTGCAACGGCGCCCAACAACCTAAACGTCGTCATCGACGGCCACGACGCATCGGCACTCATAGACACCAAAGCAGACTACTCAGTCATGAGTGGGAGGCTCTCTCGCCGCCTTCGAAAAGTCACAATGCCGTGGGATGGAACTCAAATACGAACCGTCGGAGGACACCTCATTACACCAGTCGGGAGAAGCACTGCTCGCGTCAAGATCCACAGTGAGACGTGCCCTGTGAAGTTCGTCATTCTGCAAGACTGTGCAAGGAAAATTATCCTCGGAATGGACTTTCTCTGCGAGTATGGCGCCATCATCGACGTCGAGGCAAACCAGCTGACGCCAGTGTTGCGGAGTTGCCATTCCGGAGCGGGAATGATTCCGGAGTCATTCCGCATTTTTGCGGCCCCGGAGTGGAATGGAAATGGAATGGCGGCAACGTTGAGGAGAATGGAATGGGAATGGAATTACATGCCCTTTGCCCGGAATTGAATGAGAATAGAATGGGCCAGGTTCTTTCTTCTTTTTTTTTTAGTGTGTTTACAGTTAGCTAGACCGAGCCAATCAGCGAGTCAGTTGCTCAGAAATAAAATGAGCGGGAAACTGCTAGCCTGTGTGGAGCATTAACCGACTTATATGCAAGAAAATGCAGGACAAAAAAAAAAAGCAACAGAGCAAAGAGCAGAGGGGGAAAGGGGTGCCGGTGGCACCTTTCACGAACACACAGGCGGCGACGGGCTTCACCGGCGTTAAACGAGATTGAAACAAGAAACCAAGCACCAAGCGGAAGAAACGAAGGGAGCGCACAAAGAAACCGCCATGCATGGCACGCGCACCGCCGAAAGATTATCAGTTATTGTTTTCTTATAGTGCGAGGAGCGTTTTGCTGCCTTCCACGTTCATTTGCGCGCACTCCTTTGAAGTGCGAAGTGTGGGTTCGCTTCGACATTAAAACAAATTAAGCGAGATTAACTTCTCTCTCCTTTTCTTGCGCTTTGCTAAGACAATTGTTTTTTTATACTGCACTTTTACGTGTAAGTCCGCCTTTTACTTGGACTTTGTTCTGATGCTACACGCACAGCGCGTTGCTGCACTTCAGGGTCACGCGACACTCAGAAGGCACTGGATTGGTTTCGATGGGTCTCGTACTGCCTGCTGCGGTCCATCGTAAGGTGAAGTAGACTATTGTCCCCGCCTGACCGAACTGACTAGACCTGCAGAAAGAGTTTCGTGACATGGTCTGTACGGTCGCTCGTGCTGCACCGTAGAGGTTGTACTTTGTCACAAGATATGTTCTTGCCGCTGTGCATAAAGTCGCTTCCAGCAGCGTACTAGCCGTGTTGCTGTGCATGGTATTTGAAACATACTGTAATATAGCTTATTTCTGAGCCACGCATGAACTGGATATTTTTATGGTCTTATGAAACAAACACGCTGGCCGCATGTGTCCTAAAAGTCAAATGCAGAAAAGTTTGTAAAAAAAAAGCAAAAAAAAAGTGGGGATTTCAGTTTTGCTGTTAGTTGTGAGCCACGTGGTCGAATGACTGATGTCTTAAACAAGCATCGACATATCAAAGGGCTTTCTCGGTGTTTGCAGTACAATGTAAACAAACACTTTGTGCCACCAGCGCTCCGCTTAGTAATATCAGTGCTTTTTTGAGGCATTCAGCATTTTTTTGCAATTGTTTATGCGGTGATAATGTCAGCTTTATGCTGCTTATGCCGGCAACACAATGCAGCTGTCAAGTGCCAATTTTTACGTTTAGGAATTAGAGGAATGAAATGAAACGATTCAGCCATTCCAGGAGTGGGAATGGGCCAAGTGTCCCCATTTCTTAGAGTTGAAAGGAATTGAATTATCGAAAACTCTAATACCCCGGAATGGAATTGGAATGGAATGGGGGTGCCCATTCCGCAACACTGGTTGACGCTGCGAAAGCCAGTTCTGCCGCCGGTAGAGACTAACACGACGTCAACCGTGATCCGATTTATCGCTGACCGTGTGAACGTGCCGCCACGGACTAGTGTTTTCATCACCGTCATAACCGACGCAGCCATGCACGGTGAAGCTCTTCCTGAAGGCAGCGTCCAACTGCTCCTTGAAAAAGGAATTGGCGTCACACAAGGCGCAATGGATCTCCAAGAAGTATGTACAACTGTTCTTGTGACACACTTCCGAAAGGAGCCGCACCACCTAACGAAGGGTAACACCATGGGCCAAGTCGAGGAGCTTCAGGCACCAGCCGTGGTCACCGCAATCTATGAGGAAACCTCGTCCTCACAGCAGAAGAGCACGTCGTCGCCGCAGCTCGACATCGACCCCGAGCTCCCAGCTCCTGAGTGCCAGCAACTGGTTGATCTCCTCGCCGAATACAGTGACTGTTTTGCCACGTCGAAAGTTCACAAAACACCAATGGCGAAACACTGCATTATTACCAACGACGACGCGCTCCCTGTCCCCCAGTCGCTGTATCGAGTCTCCTCAAAGGAAAGGAAGGTGATTGAAGATCAAGTCCAGAAAATGCTCTAAGACGACATCATTTAACCCTCAAGAAGTCCATGGGCGTCCCCAGTCGTCCTTGTAAAGAAGGACGGAACCCTGAGGTTCTGCGTGGACTATCATCGACTGAACGCTGTGACGAAGAAGGACGTCTATCCACTCCCCCGCATCGACGATACATTAGACCGACTGCGCCAGTCCCGATATTTTTCGTCGATGGACCTGAAACTGGCAGATTGAAGTCGACGAATGCAAGCGCGAGAAAATTGCCTTCGTCACTTCCGACGGACTGTACAAATTCAAAGTGATGCCGTTCGGACTTTATACAGCACCAGCCACCTTCCAGTGTGTAATGAACAATAGGATGGCAGGTCTGAAATGGCAGAGCTACCTCGTCCACCTGTACGATGTCGTGGTATTTTCACGAGATTTCGACAAACACCTGAGACAACTTCGAGCCGTGCTTCAAGCCATCAAGACCACCGGCCTGTCACTTAAGCCAACAAAGAGTCGGTTCGCCTATGGTGAACTAAAGTTCCTTGGCCCCGTCGTGTACAACAAAGGTGTTCTCCCTGACCCTGAGAAGACTCGTGCTGTAGCTGCATTTACGCCGCCGTCTGATAAGAAGGCCGAGAGAAGATTTTTCGGACTGTGCCTACTACAGACGGTTTGTTCAGGACTTCGCCAAGCTGTCCGCACCGCTGACGCACCTCACAAAGGACGCCGTAAAGTTTGAATGGACAGAAGAATACCAGCGGTCATTCAATGAGCTCAAACGAAGACTCCAGACGCCCACGATTCTTGGCCATTTCGGATGCCAGAACACCAGACCTTGCGCGGTACTAGTCCAAATGCAAGACGAGACAGAGCGAGTCATCGCATATGCGAGTCGGACGCTGTCTAAGGCGGAGAAGATCTGCTCAACGACTGAGAAAGAGTGCCCTACTGTCGTCCAGGCAATGAAAAAGTTCCGCCCATATTTGTATGGACGTCTTTTTCGCGTGACCACGAACCACCACTCGCTCTGCTGGCTCGCGAATCTGAAGGACGCCTCCGGACCCCTCGCCCGGTGGAGCCTACGACTGCAGGTGTTCGACATGACCGTGGTGTACAAGTTTGGCCAGAAGCACAATGATGCCGACTGCCTGTCAAGGGCCCCAGTCGAGGCCGGTCCTGCCTGCATCGAAGACGACGACGATGAGTGTTTCCTCGGCGCTCTGGAAGTCATCGACATGGCAGTACTCCAACTAGACGACCCCGAACTGCGAGCGCTCATCGAGCACCTTAAGGGACAGGTGAGTGCAGTTCCCCGTGCTTTTTTACGAATCCTACCTACCTTCTCTATACGGCAAGGGGTGCTGTACAAAAAGAACTTCGTCAAAAACAACACAGCATGGCTGTTGGTTATTCTTTCCAATCTTCGAGAAGAAATCTTCCAAGGATGCCATGACGACCCAATGACTGGACTCCTTGACTTCAGCAGGAAGCTCACCAGGATTCCAGAAAAGTACTACTGGCCGAGGCTACCGAAGACCGTTCACCTCTACACTCGATCATGTCACGAGTGTCAGCGACGCAAGAAACCGCCGACGAAGCCGTCAGGACTTCTGCATCTGATTTCTCCCCCATCCACGCCGTTCCGGTAGATCAGAATGGACTTACTTGGCCCTTTTCCGTCTGATGTAGTATTTAGAGGATAGAAGATCGACCACAGTATGGCCTAGCCGTGTCGTCAAATTTGGATAAAAAAATTCCTAGTAGGCGCTACGGGGTCGAAAAATGTCACTTTGGTAAATGGCGTCAAACCGAAACTAAACAGGAAAGAGCGCCAGTAAAGTTATTGTTCCGCCCTTCCGGGCATGCGATTCATCATTATCGCGGCGAGCCGGCCGCGATAATGGTGAATCTCATCTAAATCTAGATTTGACAGCACGGCTAGACCATCAACGATCCTCTAAATACATTATGTGCCCTCAAGTGAAAAATTAAAAAGTTAATTAAAACCTTTTAGTTAATTAACTATCTAATTACCTAATTTCACTTCTTTTCTAGAGGCCGCCATGGCCACTAACACTTCCCTAGGGCTCAAATTACTCTATCTCACGTTCCCTTTTTTTGAAAATTTGGTGCAGTTAAAAAACAACACCCTGTATAGAGACCTTATGGTGTATTCGTACGAGAGATCTTTATCCCCGGAGAAAACCGAGTATGTCATAGAGCTGAGAGAAGGAAACGGCACGAGAAAGAGGAGGCAGTGCAGAAAATCCAAGCGAGCAATCGCACGACGGAGCCGCATGTAGTTAAGTCGCCAAAGTCTTCCTTTTTGCAAACCTGTTGGCGACTTTCGGCGGCTCATTGAACAAAAAGCAGGAAAAAATAATAAAGAAAAGACGCCCCACACTTCAAGCCTGCTGGCAACTTTCGGGGGCTCATCGAACAAAAAGGCAGGCAAAAAATAATAAAGAAAAGGCACCCCACACTTGAAAGCTATTCATCATTATCCCTCCCCAAAAGCAGGGAGACGAAAGAGGGAGCCCGATTCCTCCGACGGATACCAACGGAACGGCGGATATTCTGTAAGCCTGTCACAGATTCGGGTCCCCGCGAGCATGCCGCAAGCTCGGGGGATCAGCAAACATCCGTGACGCGGAGCACGTGACCTCAAAACTCGATGACGTTTTATTCTTTTCCTTGAAAAGAAACTCCGTCATGCGAATACATCATTAGGACTATACTATGTTCAGTTGCACCCCCTCCACGATTGTCGACTTTTCAAAGCCAAACTCGGCTACAAGCACACCGCACCCGCTTAGCATCGTTGAAGGTCATGTCAAGCGATCAAGACAAAAGACAGTTCGCCATAGGAAAGATGGGAAGGTAGCAGCAGAGAGAAAAGGGTCAAAAACTTATGTACTCCAAATGACGGCACACCGTGGTTCCAATGACCACCAGTGGCAGCTGCAGATTGGGAAAAACGGTGTTGTTTCCTTTGTGATTACGCAGAGAAATCGCAATCGCGGTATTTCGGGGGAAGGTGGCACATTTTCTCTCATTTGTGCCAAGATAAACACTAAAAAATACAAACAGCAAATTCTTTCAACATTAAAATCATTGCACTGACCCTTTAAGTGTTTATCACATGATAGAAAGAAACATCGATACTAGCTCTACAGAAGGGGTAAGCTGAACACTACACCTCTTTTTCTAAAACCTTTCTTAGCAGAGTTGATTTCTTAATGTGAAATGTTCAGTAAAGATCATTGTTTGTTTTCTTTTAATAGTTGTTTGTTTTTAGCTGCCCTGAGGTGTTGCCGAGAAAACCCTTCTTTAAGGAGGTTGCAGGCAGCCGGTGGGAAGTGTGAGTGGCCCCGCCATGCGAAAGGAATATGTTTCCCTTTTGGAACGGAAGTTGGATACTGTGGCGAGGGTAGAAAGGAAGTTTGGTGGGGGAGGTCTCGAAGGTCGGTCGTGAACGTGCGTTGTCCAGCCGTAGAGTCTAAATAACTGTAATTGAGTGCTTGCCAACAAGTCCTAATTGTCTCACCGTCGGAATCACCAGCCACAATCGGGGAGAGGGCATTTCAACATCCGACTCTCAAAGGAGCTTTACCCATGCTGTCTGTTTGGATGAACCAAGACTGCCAAACTCACCCTTTGCCCCACTTGTCATACGCCTTGGCTCTTTCGGCCTCCTTAGCCGCGGCCTCTCTGGCACGGTCCGCCTTGGAGGTGTCTCGCAGCTTGACCACTTCCTGCGTTTTTTCCTGAAAAGAAAAAGAAACAAGAAAGAACTTTTACCGCCTCGTACGTCTAGCACATACCATTTCAGAGCAGAGCACGCTGCTCTTGTCCTGACAAGTCAGGAATGTACATGTACACTGCAAAGTGTTGAACGAATGCCAAACCATGATGAAAAGATAAATGGTAAAAGACATGGGGTGGGCAATTTTTCAGTGTTCAAAAAATTATAAAAAAGCAATCAAGAGCAATCTGCTCTGATCTCGAACAACACGGTAATGATACCGCAGAGAATGAGCACAGCAAACTTGCATTCCGTGGTGGTTTCCATACTTTACGAATATTACGACAAATAAATTTAGCAATCTATGCAAAAACATACTTTCAATGCGCTTAGTAATAGCTGCAACCTTTTTATGGGCAGCCCATGCGGCAGTGGCTGCTCAAGTCATACTCGTGTCAGCAGCCTTAGCTGTTCGGTAAGTGACACAAACTGCTATCTCACACAATATGCTCTCTATGACACAGTGGTGCACAAGATAAGGTGCATGCACCCATTCACACATGAGCAGCAGTTCTCTGTTTCAGCTATGACCATCGCTATGCTCAGTGTTTGGTAAAGTACACCTAAAGAGTACTTAAAGTACCCACAAGGTAAAGGAGAGGTCATGTGCTTCAAGTGAAATAGTAAGTACACTGGATGCAATGTACTTGAAGTGAAGTACTATAGATACAATGTACTTCAAAAGTAAACTGCAAGTTCTGTTTAAGGGGGGACACTACCTAGAAAAAAAAATTCAGCAAAAAAGGTAGATTTTGAAAAATGCCATATTTACATCCACTAACATCTGAAGAGTATCCCCAGAAAGCTTCTTTAGTTTACACTGCATAGTTATTTTTTTATTCATTATTTTCCATCCACCAGTGCTAAAGGAAACATAGAGGTTGGAGCACTTTGAATGTGTTTTTCTCCGTTTCACTTTATGGCATAAATTTCACTTTAGCAAAACTATTGTTTGGTAATAGGACGGAAGGAAAGACTCGCACATTGTTTTTCATAACTGGAATTTAATTGGCAATGCAAATGTGGCATTGTTCTTTTTTACTTTGTGGATGTCTTAAAGATGTGAAGATTTTGTCGGCAACATAAAGGCAAAAAAATTTGATTTTTCACCGCAATGTTAGCAATCAATCAATTACTTTTTGGAAATTTTGTTTTCATAGTTGCACTGTCCAAGCATCCTGCTGCGTTTCTAGTGAAGAAAAACATCCAGCATTACTTTAGTTTTCTAATGATAGTTTTCCTAAACAAAGTCAGTGAGCTCCCGATAAAAATGACTATAATTTATTTTACGATTCATGTATGCAGCTGAAATTTTGCACTGCATTCTGCCTTGCAACTGCCAGTATTCCATTCATATTAAGCCAAAGGTTCAAAAGTTGACCCTTTTGGGTAGTGCCCCCCTTAAGACAATCTTTCATGATTCTCTTTCAACCCCTATACGGTGATGTTTTAACTGGCATGCATTGCCTCAGCGGCAATCGGAGGGTGCATCACTTATTTTCCGAAATGGCGGCGAATAATAGATGATGTCAAGTGGCAACAAAGTACCGTAAAACTCCGTAAGAGAACCCACTCAAAGTGAAGAGATAAATGGTGAAAGAGATGAGGTGGGCTATCTTTACAGATAAGACAGCATAACTTTATCAAAAATGGATGATAAACACAGGGGCACTTGCTACAACCCATGTGACACGGGAACTGAAACTGCAGATCGCGGACAAGGCGAATTCATCTTTCACAATGCGATAAGCACGTGGGAATTCGCTACAAACTCCTGTGTCACGGGAAAGGATATCGCAGACTGCAAGTGCAGCAGATTCGTGTTTTACAGTAAGATAAACACGCGGAAAATGGCTACAAACTTTCGTGCCACGGGAACTGATATTGCATGCGAAGGCCACTGACAAAAAATTTGGGAATTGCATACGGACTCGCATGTCAGGGGAACCAGTGGTGTATCCAGGAATTTTCTTTTTTAGGGTGGGTGAGGGTCGAAGGCAAGAAGGATATAATAAAGTTTTATGTGTCGTGGGCAACTTTTCATGGACATACGTTTTGTCGACACTCCTTACGCGAATTGCACGCTGTATGGACATTTCGTTACGCGTGTATCGCTGGGGTGATACACGCGTTGAGTGGGAAAAACCAAAGATGAAGTGTGGTGTGCCGTTCAAGCACTGAGTGCATCAGTGGCTGACGCTTTGGGCTTCTGCGAGCAAGTGCTCAAGCTGTCGCCGTTCAAAGGTACAAATGCAACGGCAAAATTCATCAGAGTTTTTGGCCACTTGTTCGACGTCCTCAATTCTAGGAACTCGTTGGCAAGATCCGACAAGGCTGCCTTACGGAAGCAGAATGAAGCATGCTGGAGGGCATTCTTTTCTGAGGCTCGAGCATACATCAAAGGACTGAAAGACCCTTCAGGGCCCGTTTGTTCAAAGCGCTAACCGCGGCTAAAGTTAGCCGCAGTACCTAGGAGAGGGATTTTGAGATCACGTGACTGGGCTCGGTAGGGATGCGGGGAAACATGGCGGTGCCCTAGTGGGTGAGTGCCGGTCGCTTTGGAACTAATATGTCGTAGCTGCAATATCGGGCGCGTTAGTCAGCAACGAATGGTGCAGGAAGCTTTTGCTTTGCCTTACCTCACTTAAACCGCAAAGCATGGGCAATGACATCGCCGCATTTTTTAGATAGTGTTTCGATTCTGGGCATTTCTAAGCCTAAATGAATGCGATAATTGTCGGCATGGCAACGTCTTTGGAAAGCGGATTGTTGATAGCACACAAAAGCAGACAGCGTCCCGACAGACTTTTTTTCTAAATTATCCAAGCATCGCGAGGAGAACGCTGGAAGTGTAATTCTTCGGTTCACGCGCGCTGGCCTTCCTCTGATAAAAGATTTGAAGTAAAAAACCATAATAAGGCTTTAACGAACGCGCGTGCAAGGCAAAATTTGTTTTATACTTTCTGCTTTAGAACGGTTACTACTGCAGACGCTAGCACGTGCGACGCGTGCAGGTACAGTCGTAGCATGCACCTCGGTGCTTGGATAATTTGGAAAAAAGGTCTGTTGGGATACCGTCTGCTTTTGTGTTCGATCAACAATCCGCTTTCCAAAGACGTTGCTATGCCGACAATTATCGCGTTCATTTAGGCTTAGGAGTGCCCAGAATCTAAACACGATCTAAAAAATGCGGTGATGTTATTGCCCATGCTTCGCGGTTTAGGTGAGGTAAGGCAAAGCAAAAGCCTCCTTCACCATTCGTTGCTGACTAACGTGCCCGATATTGCAACCAAACCGACATATTAGTTCCAAAGCGAGCGGCGCTCACTCACTGGGGCACCGCCATGTTTCCCCGCACCCCTACCGAGCCAGTCACGTGATCTCAAAATCCCTCTCCTAGGTACTGCGGCTAACTTTAGCCGCGGTTAGTGCTTCGTGCAAACGGGCCCAGGACGTCCTATTTTGGAAGGGTTAAAGAAAACCGGCCTCACCGGTTTCTTGATCGGCATTACAAGTACCGAAAAACTGTTCATTGAGCTTGTCGGTCAGTAGCGCCTAAAGTACCTCCTAACACACAAGCTGGGCCAGGACCACGCTGAGAATTTCTTCGGGTACATTCAAGGACGGCGAGGGTTTAACAACCCTACGGCTGCGCAGTTCATGGCTTCGTACAGACGATTGTTGATTCAGACAGAAGTGAAGTCTTCCAACTCAGGAAATCGCTCTCAAGACATGGTATCAATCCTGACTGGACCTATTATTGTGCCTGAAGAAGTTGCAACCAGTACTCTTACCGACACCAGAAGGGCACCCATCATGCAGCCAGAAGACCATGATTACACATACCGCATTGACTGTCCTGAAAGTCTGTCCCCTAGTGTCACTTCTGTGGTGCCACACATTGTGGGCTTTGTTGTCCGCAAAGTTTGTTCAACTACAACATGCCAAGAGTGTATCGCAGCCCTGCATTCACAAGAGCTAGCACCTCTTATTAAGCAAAAAAACCGGGGTGGACTTGTTTCTCCATCACAAGATGTCGTCAGGCTGTGCGAAGCTGTCGAGAAAGGGCAGCGGTGGTTGCAGGCCGAGTGGGAAACCGTCAAAGCGGTGCAGCATAGGACCAAACAGCTGGTCTTAGAAGTGTTGAATGCACTGCCAGGGAAGATGGTTCTTGCAACTGGAACCACACCTTCTAAACTGCGATCCTCTAGACAACCACATTTAGAGCTTGTGTAAGAAGCTGGCTGAAGAGTATCTGAAGGTCAGAATTCACCACATGACAAACGAAAGGAACAGAGAAATAAACAAGGAAGGGTAAAGCCACTTCTGTCAAGGTTGATTATTTTCAGCCATCAGTAAAATAAACCTATCAATGTGACAGTTTTAACCAAGGCTTGGTTTTAACTCATCAATGTGATATTTTAAAGGGATTTTTAAAGTTTGTAATTGTCTCGCTGCTTATTATAGGCCAACTGAGTGCTAAGAAGCAACAAATAAATTATCATCACACAAGCTGTTTGTTGTTTGCACTGTTTTGTAACCGCCACTACCTTGATAGAATGCACGGCAAAGCGCGAACGCGGTTGCGGCGATATGCGGGTTCTTGCCCAAGGCAAGATGGCCGTCGCCCGCTTAGCCAAGCTTTGCCCCCTCCCATCTGTACGTATAGGCGGCCTCCAGTCCAGCAAAATTCTTTACATCCTCCTTGGGGGGGGGGGTGACCTGCTGCAAACTCGCTTGTCACACGTGTATTGGTACCTCAGATCGCACGGTTGATGTGAATCATGTCAGGCATTGGGCATTGCGTGATGTCTGACGGAAATTGGGGGGTGGGCGATATTTTGGAATTTTTACGTTACGGATATTTAGCCAGAGAAATGGGATAGGCAATTTCTCAGGGGAGGGTGCCCTTACGGGACTTTACTGTAGTTATTTTCCGAAATGGCACCAAATTCAAAAGTCCCTCCGACTTCTGGAATTGTCGCCTCTTGCACTGGCTTGGTGCACCCAAGGGGGTAAAAACATACTAGGAGTGAGCGTAATGTCAGCCCCGTAGCTTCTGCAAGCTATCATCTCGTGGAGGAGTGTCCTGTGAATGTGCAGGCAAGCGGTGATAATTTATCATAATGTGACACCTCAGACTGTGGTGTGGAAAAATTCAGGAATTTTCAAGTCGAAGGAAAAAACAAGACAGGAGAATGTTTCAGAAACATTGAGAAGCTCTTCCTTGTTATCTTTTTCTTTGAGCTGAAAGTTTCTTAATTTTTCTGCACCACAGTCTCGGGTGTTACGTCAGGCACGTAGCCAGGATTTTGTTTCGAGGGGGGCCCGCCCATGACGAAATGCTGTATGAGAGGGGGGAGAGGAGGTCCCAGCAAAATAGAAGATTTCGAGGGGGGCCCGGGCCCCATGGGCCTCCCCCCTCGCTACGTGCCTGTGTTACATTATGATTAGTCGTCCTCTCCCAATATTTTTAACTGCCTCACTTGTGCTGACCGAACGAGAAGCAGCAAGAGCTCAAAAAGACACGGGAAAGCCGCCCCTAGAACAAACGGAGCGATGTATTTTCTGCTCCCGTTTCTGCTGAATAGAATATCCTTCCCAGTATTTCTTCAGAATTGATGAAGCACCATTTTGTGATACAAATTCAATGAGACCAAATTTGGGGAATTTACCTTAATGCAGAAGTACTTCCCAACACTGGCTATGATGCAATTGCAGAAAAATGAATCATGTGTGGTTCCACCAGAAGCATAGCTAAGGTGACCACAGGCACAGGGCCCGTTTTGGCCAGGGCATTCAAATTTAAGAGGTTAATTTTGGCTGTCCTATCATTTTTTCATAATGAAGCCTCATGTCCAGCTTTCCTCGGAACGTGCTTTTGATATCAGCACAGAGTGAGTGGAAGAGAACAAAAAAATTCATACTCATTGACTTTTAAAAATAAACATACTATGGAAATGTTACCTGCCATAGAGCCAATTTAGAGCTCTTTTTTGGGTTCCACCTGCCAATATGTTTTGTTTGCACAGACATGTACCGGGGAATTTCGCATTCTACTATATTTGGCATGCTTCAGTTTTGCAGAGTTGGTGAGAAAAATACTTGTGTACTCAACTACTCAGCGAAAAACTCTGGAAAAGTGTGCGCTTTTACGGTGATGCGATAGTGGTAGAACTTTTTTGCTTTTTCCTTTTTGCCTCTCCCTCTCCCCATGACAACTTGTTTTCTACTGCAAGTATTATGGCCACCCTAGGCATAGCCCAGCATTTAACCTCCATTATTCTACTTAGTTTGGCATCCCAACATTGTTTTAATCTGGAATGTGGCAGCGAAAGAAAGTCTCATTGTACTTTGCATGAATGTGATAGGACGGTTGATGTTTCAGCATTTTTCAGCCTACCGGAGATGACAAAGACGCTAAGGAAGGAGTTAGCACCAGGCCACACATTATGAAGTGTAAAACAGCCTTTGTTAAAATAATCGTTGACAAAAACCCAAATTTATGCTTGTAAATGTACACACCCAATGGTTGTCAAAGAACCAAATATTGCAGGCAAGTGCCGACCACCAGGAATATCCACAATACCTCGTGGTTTTAGCTGAAGGTACCGTCACAAACAAATAAAATATCTTGCAGGTTCCCCTTTCTGACCCCACAATGGACAACGGTGATGCTGGTGCCGTCACCTTGGTTCTTATAAAATGTGGCAGCCACCCCCGTTGTATTGGTTTATGTCTAACGGGACGAGCATGCACAAAACCAGGACAGGCTCGTAGCAGACAGCATAAATGGCGAAAATTGATAACGCCCCTGTATTGCCACCTTTGCTGTGAGACATTCTGTGGGTGCACTTATTTCTTGCATCAATGCTACAAAGGGGAGCCTGTGTCGAGCCGGTTGGCACCCACTTGACATCAGTGATATTGCAAATGACAAGCGACCATATTCACTCATAGAGTATGCATAAAACTAGGAGCGAAATTTGAATATAAATCCAGTTGGTTTACCGGCTCCATCCGCTTCTTATCCGGACTGCTTCGTCCTCTGGTGGGCCTCCCATGTCCAGCCTCAGACTTGCGTCGCTTGGACCTCGGTGGAGACGGACTTTTCCCGGGGCTCTTTCTTCTTGCGGGAGAAAGATCGCTGCTCGAACCCCTTCTTTTCACTTTATCGGGTGACCTGCTCCTTGCCCCCGGACGAGGAGGCGAGAGGTCACTGTCGGAATCGCGTCGCCTTGCCAATGCTACGTCCTTCTGTGGCCGGTTCTCTCGTCGCGGAGAAAGATCGCTGTCGGAGCCTCTCGGGACGCTCTCAGGCCTCGCTCTATGTGGAGACAAGTCGCTGTCGGAGTCGTGCCTCTGGGGTGAAGGGACCCTTGCATGCTTTTTGGGCGACAAACGTGGTGACTGGGGCTCAACTTTCACTCGGATTCGTTTCTTTTCGGGTGACCCACGGGAATGGCGGTCCTCTCCTCTCCTAGTCGGGCGACTTGGTGACCCACTGCGCTCCGAACGGTGTCTGTCGCCCAGTCTGGGTCTTGTTCTCGTCGGAGACAGATCACTGTCAGAAGCGGCCATAGAAGACACGTGTCTAGCATCTTCGCTCCTGCCTTTGGATCTACTCTTGGTTTTTTCGTGATCTTCTGACGGTTCGGATTTTATTTTAACGGGTGGAGGGTCAGTGTGTCTCTCGTGCCGTACGTCCCTCTCCTGCAACGGATCATGGCGATGGGAACTCTCCTTCCTGTGTTTCCTTGTGTGAGACAATGGGTCGCCGCTCACGCCGTGCCTCGAAGATGTGTCCGCCGGCGAGTGGTTTCCACGATGCGATCGCTGCTTCTTTTCGGGGGACTTTTCGGATCGCCTTGTCTTCGACGGTGAGGATTTTTTTCTCGGGGGAGATGCGTCGCTATCCGAGTCATGTCTCCCCTTTCGAGGTGGCGAACGGTGGTCGGAGGGTGGGGTCCTTTTGCGAGCGTGCCCTTCCTTTTGCTGAGCCTTCAATGTCTTGGGAGACTTCCTGGACGTGTCAACAGTCACGGGCCTCTCCGGAGACAGATCACTGTCGGAATCGTGCCTAGTTCTGTGGGTAGACTTTCTGGGTGGAGATCCATCACTGTCTGTTCCCGAGCCAGCGCGCTGGACAGGAGACTTCGGCACGTCCCTCGATGAATCTTTAATATGAGCATGTACAAATTTCGGTTATGCTCCTAACAAGAATATATACAACCTCAAACTAAGGTCTTTGCTCCAACTCAATCAAATCTCCCCAGACCCCTAAATACTGTTCTCAGTTCCCTAAGCTTCGTAAATAATGTTATAGACTGCACACTTCTTCGATACACTTCCCAGCTTACTCCAAACAGATGCCATTTTCAGCGTTTGTGGGTAAGGTGCATGCTTCACTCGCTTTCCAGAGCGACAGACATGCACGACCTGGCCTGTAGAGATCGCACGCTGGGCTGAGTATTTATAAACACTGGAATGGTGTTGTCGTTCATACCTGCAGGGACGGCGCCAAGGGGAGGCGAGGGGTGGCGGGCGCCTCCCCTAAAATTTCTTCTGCCACCCCAAGATGAAGGTGCCTTGTACACAAATAATTGCCTATGACGTCGGCTTGAAAACCCAGTCTAACGAGTGTCCAGACTTTAGAGCCGTTCATGCCTTTTATTTTTTTTTTCTATTAACTTCCAGCCACTGGAAGTCGTACTGCGGGCGAGTAAGCTATCAAGCGCTTTAAAAAAAGCAGCTCCCCTTTGTGACGCCTGCTAGCTTTTCTCTCCGTATTCCGCTCTGTGGTGCTTTTCTTCAGCGGAGACCGGAGACGTGAACAAAGGGGAGCATGGGGAATTCTGGACTGTCCCAGAAAGGGAAGCAAAACCTGGTTGTGAGTCTGAGCACAGGGGGCAGAGGTCCCTGCTTTGATTACCCCCCCCCCCCCCCCCCCCCCCTTCCTTCTCGGGTCTCCACATTTCCCTTTTCAAAGAGCACACCGCACATAAGCTATCTTCGATAAGCCCGTGGGCGACAGCACCTCAGAGCGACCTCCCCCCCCCAATTTGGTTCGCCCCCCCATGGGCTCCCCCCATTATGAAGATCTTGGCGCCGTCCCTGCATACCCGCAGCACAGCTCACCTTTGCCCAGAGTTTTCCACTGGCCGGACGCGTACTGCTCGGCGACCCGGGCATGCAGCGGCCGGTCGTCGAGGACAGCGGCGACTACGGGAACGTCTTCGTCTTCTGGACTCCCTTCGCGAGAGTGGGCCGACGGGATATGCTTGAGGTCGACGTCGTCGTCCAAGATTCGCAACCTGAAGAAAACGTCGCACACGCCAGCGATCGTTATGGCCACTCACGCCACGGATTCGCGGTCGCGCCACGGATTCAACGGTCGCAGAATCAAGTTCCACGACTCAGGTTTCACTTTTCACCGGTACCGTCTCGACGTGATGTTGTTGACGTCGACGTGGTGCGGCGGCGTCAACACAGCGAACATTGACGCTACGGCGGCAAACACTTGGAATCGAAACGGACGGAACGGACACTGAATCTCCGTTGTAAAACTGCGACTATTTCTTTCAAGCTACACTACCTGACAGCCATCTGGCATTCGAACACACGCGGAAGGTCAAAGGCACTCCAAGATTATTGACTCCGATCAGAGTTCCCGGGGTTAATCTTTGAACCACTTACCTGCCGAGAGTTTGATTGATTTTATCAGTATTATACGATCAGCACATGTTACCTTTGAACGGCTGAAGCTTTCGGTCGTTTCTTTTTTTTCTTTTCTTTCCCGGACATGTATTTCTCCAAATATTTAAGTTTGTCGACGCTTTTCCTGGGACCAACGACTTCGTCCGAGGACGCCATGTCGGCAACGCTTCTCTCGCTTGTTTACAGTTTGTCTTTCTTTCTCTTTCTTTCATTCTTTCTCTTTTTTTCGCTCTAACCTTCTCTCTTTCCCTTTCTTTTTTTCTTTTTTTGTGGTTCGGACAACTGATGGTAGATGGAGGCACTGTGCAATCATATCTGGCTACTGCATAGTGTGTAGGTCTAGGCCCGGGAAAATTAAATCAACAAGTGCCTGTACTAAATCCTCTAAAAAGAGAGGTCATGTTCTATTACTTTGCGTCCGACTTTTCGTATGCATGTCTGTAAAGTAAGAAATTCGTCTTCCTTGATATCCATCCGGGCTGGGCACAGGTATTCAAAGATGTTTCAGGAATACAAATACTAAACTCTCGAAATAAATTAAAAAAAAAAAAAAAAAAACTGAAGAAAAGAAAAAGCAATATTGCAAATTTAATATACAGGGTGCGGCCGTAAAAACTTTCACATTTGGCACGCCCAGCAAAAATCGAATTTCAAACATACATACCTGAAATTGGGCACACGAACGTCGTTTATTCCGAAGTTTTTTGCCTATTTTTTTCAGACGTCAACTCTGGAGTAGCAAATTATTAGAAACAAAACAAAAACGGCAGACGTGCATTTCCTATGGCCTATACCCGCCCGCTCGCCGTCTGCTATCTGGTTCGCGACGCCGCTCCCAGGTGGCGCACTGAACGCAAAAACGCGGAAAACGCCGCACGAAAGGCTGGTGTCGGGCGATATAATCGCTATAAAAAGTGATTTGAACGAAATATATGAACGATTGTTGAAATTACCTGTTTCAAGTCAAGTTCTGACAGATCGTCATGCACGCAAGAAGACACCATGATGCGACGAGATCATTTATTTACAGCTGCTCGTCATGTTGACAATTGCGAGTCGCTCTCGAAGACAGCAAGCACCGCTTCAATGAGCTCCTCATTTTTCAGCAGGCTCTCACGTTCACTGACTGGATTCTTCTTTTTAAAGTCTTCTCCACTCACAAAACGATCCGCCCAACTCAAAACAGTCGGGCGTGAAGGCGGGCGTTTATGAAATGCAGTGCGAAATTTTCGTTGTGCTGTGGCCACCGAGTTCCGCTCCACGTACCACTTGACTGCCTGGGCACACTAACTTACCGAGTATTGCGGCATCGCAGGGCGGCGCGGAAAATATTTTGACAATAACTGCAGAAGATAGTGCAACAAAAACAATAAATAGGAACAATCAAGATGCCACAGCAGCGGCACTCTTGATTCCAAAGTTGAGCTTTCACCGGGAACGGACCCGTCAACAGATAAGCAGACGACAAAGGAAGACACACGCTCGTCTGCTTTAGAACATACTTTTATTAAACGAGGGCGTCCGCCAGTTTTTAAATTTCAAGTAAAAGGGCATAATCGTTCACATATTTCGGTAAAATCACTTTTTATCGCGATTACCTCGCCCGACACTAGCCTTTCGTGCGGCGTTTCCCGCGTTTTTGCGTTCAGTGTGCCATCTGGGAGCGGCGTCGCGAATTAGACAGCAGACGGCGAACGGGCGGGTATAGGCCACTGATCTCTATGTCTATTTGCTGGATCGCGTTTGACCAGCTCCTCCTATGGACCGGAATGCGGTCACTGGCGGCCATCTTTAGGTAGAGTTATATCATCTCTAGCCATCATAGTAATATGGCGGACAGCGCAATGGCGGCAGGCTGCCATAAAAATAGCCGTAGATCTAGTACACTGTACCGTGGGTGACATTTCGTGCTTGATTGAAGTTGTTCGACGAAGCAGATTCTTGAAACCCGGCGTGAACGGTAGCCTCATCTTTGAGGACCCGGCAAAAGTTCTACGAAAGCGCAGCACCGGGGGAAAGCAGCGCAGCTCGCATCAAAAGCAGACTCCGTACCGTCGTCTGCTTTCGATGCTTCTTTCGATGCGACTTACGATACGTGCTGTGCTGCGTTTCTCCCGATGCTGCGATTTCGTGAAACTTTTACCAGGTCCTCAAAAACTGGACTACTGTTCACGCCGGGTTTCAAAAACATGTTTCGTCAAATAATTTTAATCAAGCACGCAATATCACCCACGCTATTTTGACCGCAGCCTGCCAACCCACCTGCCAAAACGCTATCTGCCATGGATGCATGATAGCGGCTGCAGCAGCTTACATTGGCTAGAGGTGATATAACTCTACCTAAAGATGGCCGCCAGTGACCGCATTCGCGGAGCGGGCAAACGCGATCCAGCAATTGTCATAGAGATCAGTGGTATAGGCCATTGGAAATGCACGTCTGCTATTTTTGTTATCTTTCTAATAATTCGCTACTCCAGAGTTGACGTCTAAAAAAAAGAGGCAAAAAACTTAGAAATAAACGACGTTCGTGTGCCCAATTTCAGGTATGTATGTTTGAAATTCGTTTTTTGCTAGGCGTGCCAAATGTGAAAGTTTTTACGGCCGCACCCTGTATGTATACCCGTTCCTGTACAATAGGTTTTTTTTTTTATTTTGAACATGTAAGGAAGGGTAAAAACACAGGCAAGCTCATTGAGATCAGTGGGCAAACTGGTGAAGAACCTCCATGGTAACTGGAGGCACGGAACGACAAAAATAACGTAAAAAACACAACGTCTCAAACGCAGCTTCTAGTTTATTTAAACAACAAGCGCTTTTTTAAACCCCGACCTCGAAACCCCGAAGATTCACATACAAAACTTGAAAGTATAAAACAGAGAGGACGAGGACGGGAACAGGACATCTTTCCTGTTCCCGTCCTCGTCCTCTCTATTTTATACTTTCAAGTTTTGTATCTATTAACCAACACGCACGTTTTCAATTGTAACCGAAGATTCATGTCATGCCGCCTCTATCCTTTCACACTAACCAGCCACCCTGACAACCTTGTATGAGAGCCACATGCCTTGGCCACATGCGATAACAGGCAACCCAAGCACAACCCTTACTAATCTTGGAAAACACTCAAAACAAGATCTGAAAGGGATACTACAACGAAATTTCAGCGCTTATTTTATGGTCTATATGTGTTCAAAGGAGCAGTATCACATCGGACACACCAATATCTTGTTAAAAAAGACACGAAAAGGAATTTTAAAACGAATTAAACGATTAGCAAAGAGCACCTGGTGGATGTCGCTAACGCCTCGTTTCGAATGCCCGTCTAAACACCTTGAGAGGTAAGGCGCGTTCTCACCGGCGACAACTTTTCTTGGCAATGCAGTGGAAGGTACAGGCACGCGTTCCCTCTCTCATTTTGAGCGCAGCAAAGGTGTTGGCTGTGCGCGGGCTCTCCTCCTGTTTCTATTTCCGGGGAGAGGAGGAGAGCCCGCGCGCACTCAAAATGGGAGAGCGAGCGCAGGCCTGTACCTTCCACTGCATCGCCAAGAAAAGTTGCCGCGGAGTATTAGCGGCGAGTTGTTTTGGTGGCGCCCTCCCATGGTTCCTTCTCGTGACGTCATTACCTTGCGAACAACAAGTTCCATGGTGTTCGTAATGAGCATGGTGGAAGCTTGAAATCATATCGCTCTTAAACCAACGCTGCCAACACCGCCCAAATTGAACTTCTTCCATTCCTCTTAATTCCGTCGAAGAGAAATCCTTTCCTGACGTCATAGTCAGTACTGGTCCAATCGTGGAAGACCGATCACAGCGACGCTTTCGATCGCGCACGTCACCAATAGTCGCGCGATAACTTTCATCGCAAAAGCGACCATCGCGGGCAAAAAGCGACGCGATTTGAGCAGTCGCTTCTCGACCCGACTTTTTGCGATGCGATCTAGTCGCGGAGCGGCTGAGCCAATCAACGGCGTTTGGAGCGATCGAGTGTTTTCGAGAAACGACTCGCCAACGAAGGCGTTGGACTCGCTCATCGCACACGCCGGTGTGACCATCTTATTTTTTTTTTGCGATGCGATCCAGTCGCATCGCGCGACTGCTTATATCGCCGGTGGGAATGCTCAGTTTGTGATGGTTATTGTCTCGCCTCCGGCCACGACGAAAGAAGAGAAGGAGGAACTCCCCTCTTCACGAGAATCCCTTTTGTGTGACCCAGAAGTCGCTATTGTCCCTCTACAAGATCATAGAAGATTAACCTGTCACTCAAAATTCGTACAAAAGCAGCCACTTCGGTGGGTGGAACGACTAGGCCATCCTCTCGACGTCAGCCTCGCTGTAGCTGCTCGTCCCGAGACGAGCTACGTCACGATTGCGTCGGATGTCACGTGCTCTAAGCTGGGCAAGCTGGGCCTTCTCCGAGCGCTTGCCAGAGTCAGAGCCTTTTATGTGGGCCGTTTATAACAAAAAAATACAGCCACCAGGCTTAAAATACAAACGTGCGATTGTCATTTACGGATATTGTGGATCATGTTAAACTTATTTTTGAACACGACGGATATATTTCAAATTTCGGTGAAGTAACCACTAAAAGACGCAAAAACGCTTCATATCACTATCCAAAGCCAAGGACTTCTTACTAGGGTGCCTATGGGTGCCTACATGTCTGTCTGTCTCAGGGTGAAGACATCCATTGTTGCACTGAATGTGCCAGCGCGTGACACTCCCGCGCACTCGGTGCGTGACTCGGGTAGTAAAATGGCGTCTATGCATTAGCCAAAGCTGCGCGCTCGAGCTGAGTAACACCGTATTGCGCGCACTTCAAAATGCATAAAAAAAAACGACTGGGCGTGAAAATGGCTGAGATGTCACCACTCAAGCAAAAGCGCGCGTGTGTATGAAGGCACTCTACTTCTTACAAAATGGAAGCGCCCCATCGCGGCGATATACCACGCAGTGCATTCTGGGACTGGTTGGCCACTCAGTTTCGGTTTCGATTGAGCAGCTTCATTCTACTGGGTGTATCAAGGAGCGGCCAGTTTCTTTAAATCGACCGCTAAATTCGGTTTCATAACCTATCGCGTTCAGATTTTGTACAGCATTGGCCACAGGCAATGCATTTTTTCTATTAAATTCGCAAAGAGCGAGCTTACCTGAGGAAAAAGTAAAAAAAAGAAAAATGCTTAGCTCCTATGGAAAACGCAGCGAAGCCATCGGTCTTTAAACCGAAGGGCGCTATGGTTCGAAAACTGGTGGCTCCGCTGCGTTTTCCATAGGAGCTAAGCCTTTTTCTTTTTTTACTTTTTCCTCACGTAAGCTCGCTCTTTGCGAATTTTATAGAAAAAATGCACCACCAGTGGCCAACGCTGTACAAAATCGGAACGCGATAGGTTAAGAAACCGAATTTCGCGGTCGATTTAAAGAGCCTGGCCGCTCCTTTATACAACCAGTATGCCATCACACCGTGACCGAATGCGTTGCTTGCGTTTTCGATTATCTGACTTTTCACGAATATACAATACACTCACTCTCAAGCGATACAAAACGAATATCGGGCACTTTCCTTGGTTCCCGAAACACTGGATATTGTGCGTGCGTATGTAGACGTAGTAAGACGTGGCTTAGTGACCTAAGCCCACGAGTGCATCTTTGAGCTCAATTTCAATAATCCCGTCTAGTACCAGTGAACCACAACTAAAATTTGGTCACCTTGAGCCTTATACGTATTTCGTTTGCCAAACGCCCGCTTCTTGTTACATCATTGGGCGAAAAGCAAGTCGCATCCGCACAGGAGTATCAAAGTGAACTTTTACGGAAACGCACTAAATTCGACCTCACTACTGCACAAAAGTTACTATGATATTTTCCTCATGTCATCATAAATATCCCACTCAAATTTTATGCTGATAGGAGATTAAGTTTTCACAAACGCTGAGATCGGCTATAGCTACGACGGAGACCTAACAAGCGTAACCTACTCCTCGCTAAGCCTTTTGTACGAGCTTTTACTGACGCCCAAGATCTGTGTCTGAACGGTGTGTCTGAAATTGTCTCGGCATACTCTGTCAGGAAGAAAGCAAACACATCGCAAATATTATGGCCATTAGCAACCGTCAAATGCGCTCTGAATAATTTCGTTTGCTTGGTGCACCACATAGGGGTTCACTCCCGTCCGGAGCACTTCCGGCGAACGGTGCGACAATCTTCACAAAAGTGCTCGACTTTTGCTGACTGGGGTACAAACGGTTTGTATGTGCGAATCTGCCTATATGACTGCGGGATAACTTTATGCGCATACGCGATGTTGAATATTAGTGGAATGCAAGCGGGTGGGGACTTCGCTTCGTGCAGTGCTGCGGGTCAGTACAGATGATAGATAAGGAGTGTGTTCGATTTGAGCTTTTCAAGTGCTCCTCCGAGTTTTACCTCGCATACTTAGGCGTATTAACAAAAACAGTAATTGCAAAAAGTTATATTTTGTCTATCGACACACGAAACAAACAAACTTCCTGACCAGCAACAGAAAGGTGCGAGCTCGATGTATCATGTGTGCATACTTATTGGTTGTTACAGCTTGTTGACTCGTACACAGGCAAGATCCCCGAGCTTCGCAGCGTCGAGATTCCCAGCACTGGCTCGTTCACATACCTCGAAACGCTAACAGAAAGGCTCGAGTACAAAAATACAACAAGCATGGATTATGACAAGCTATACGTATCGGGCTAATGCTAAAGCTTCGAGGTCCGGCCATTTAGGTTAGTTTAGAAACCGAAAATGACGCTCTCTGGGGCCAGCAAACATGAGATACGCTCTGTGTACAATCTCTTGTCGACGTGTCGATCGAAACCGAAACCATGCCGCTCTCCTCCCTTGCCAACTAGTTCCCAGAGTGCAACGCGCAGTGTTGCATGCAAGGGTTTATGAAAGTAGTATAGAGGACAAAATATGCATGGACTCCCTCGGAACTCTCCTATCATTTTTTTTTTTCTTTGTGCAAAACCTGGGTATCCCTCCACTCAGGCTGACAATCATTACAGTCTACACCATGTTTAGCGATTTCCGAGTACTGAGATTTGTCTTCTACTGCCCTTTTATGTGCCAAGAGACATTCATTTAAAGGGACACTGACAGGGTATTTATGCTTGCCGATGTTTCTAGTTGTACGTGACATATGAGAGCCCAACTACCTAGAACAGAATTTACGGCTCGATATTCGGTTTCTTTCCGCCCGAAAACCGCCGATCGAGAACTGGCCCGTTTGAGTCGCGCTCACTCTCTTTTCCGTGGTCACGGGCCGTTTTCTATGGTTTAGATGCGACCACCAAATTTAATCAAAGTCGTGGGTCATTGAAGACTGAAAGCACACAAAAAATATGAAACCCATTATTTGTGGTCTCCGAAAAGCTCCAAATACGTTGACTGAAAAAAAAAAGAAGGTTGCACACAACCGGAAGCATTCTGTGCGTTCACAGCATAATTCTCAACATGGCGTCGTTTCGCGTTTCGTGGGACTCGCGGATGGCAGCAGACGACGGGCGTGGGACCTCTACTTCAGAACTGTCGTTTACGGTACTGGCAAATTCTGTCTTCCTTCGAAAGAGAAATTTTGGACCGATCAAAAGAATTGATATTCGTCCCGTACGACACGCCCGACCAACAAGCCGATTGCACGAAGACGTCGCCGAGCCGTCATCCCTTCTCGTGGCTGAAGGCATCACTCGCTCAAACGTTAAGCAGGAAGTGCGTACATCGAGTTGAATACGCTCGCGTGCGGTTTCTTTACTAGGTGCGAATGTGGCCAATGCGTGGTGCTGCCCGACTTCAAGCCGGGAGTGCATGTACTGGAAGGAAATCGGCAGCAAACATTCCGACATACAGTCGACCGGCTCCATCACTACGACCGGCTGCATTACTACGAACAAAGGAGTTCCTTCAGTAGCTCAGTGGAAAGACCTTCGCTTCACACGCAGCTGGCACGGGTTCGATCTTTGGTGTGAACGTACCATTTTTTTTTCCCCGACATTTCGCGATATTTACATTTCTTTTTTTTTTTTTTACAATTATTACTGAAAAAAACAAGCAATTGTTGTGGACGACACGTCACTGAACTAAATGGTATGGGATTCCATTTTTGAAGCCTCTGCCGCACAATTTCGCGCAACGACCAGTTTGCCCAACATAGGACCCACACCGCAACGGAATGTTATACACCACACCTACCTGACAAATAACATCTGGGTTTTTATGATGTTTTTTTTTTTGGCACCTCTGAGGATCACTTGAAAAAGGGGTTAACCTCTCTGATTTGGTCTGAGTTATGAAACCTAAATTTACACCGAACCTCTTTGCCACTGATATAAAGTTAAGAGAGATTTCATGGTAGCAAGACACACACACAACATTCTTCACAACCGATTTTTCCACTGGAGCCAGATTAAACCTTCCTAACGCCTTGAGCACAACTCTAACAATTATATTCTGGTGGTGGCCCGCTTCTAAACTTGTTTGTTTGAACGACTTTTTTAGAGCAAAAGCTTCAGAGACGGTTGATAAACTTTTTAAACCGTTTATGGGTGACCTAGAAAAAAACCAAAAAGGAAGGTGGTAGCAGTACTTAAGGAGTGTGAATTTTCGACGGTGATAAAGAGATTAGGGGAAGTAACACAGGCATAAGGATGGTTTTCCCTTGAGGTTCGTCGTGAACGAAAATGGAGCACCTTAAGATTGAAATTTCTGTTGAAGTACCATAAGGCAGGTTTTCAGTTGAGATTGGTTGTGAACGAAAATGGAGCTTAGCAGAAGGTGTTGTCGCTTTTTATCATGCCTGACAAGAGTGGAGCTCAGCAGTCCGTTGTCACTAAAAAAACTCTGAGCAATCGATTAAATATTGAATCCGCATCATGGGAGAAGGTGTGATTTGACCACTTTAGACATCAAGGACTTATACTACTTTATGGATAAGTCGGGGCTTTTAATTAGGGTCAGGAGGCGAGTGATGGGAGAAAAGCTCACCGCAAAACCGGAAGATGCGGAGAAAAGCTCACCGACCCTTGAGCGGATGCGGAGACGAGTTCACCGGATTTTGTATTTTTACTTAGCTTAGCGGATTGTGCGTCACGCGTGGCAGTTTAACACAATTTGGATTCGTCACCTCATTAAAAATAATTTTTCTCTGTTTTGTAATATTCTTGAAGTTTATTAGGCATATTTACGAATTTCTCAGGAATTAGTAATCACCCACTTTGTCTATTAATGACGCCGCAAGCATAAAGTCAGAACATAGGACACCGGCAGAAAAGACAACCACTTATTGACAGCTTGACAGTGCGCCGTCGGTAGCTCTGTCAGACAAAGAGGTTTGTTGTTCCGCCTCCGAAGATTGTGTGGTTTAGTGCCTGATAGATAAGTAGGCATTTGTTGACGTAATCAGTGACGGCTACGCTGTTTTCTTCCTGTTCTTTTACTAATAAAATTTTAGTTGCGAGAAAAGCTTCGTTCTGTCGCGTGTTTTCTTCACTTCGTCTTCTCTGTTTGAGCTGTATTTATCGTGTATATTGTATAACGTTTACAAACTCGCCCAATTCGCTACCTTACAGAAGTTGTGTGTGCAGCTCTGAAGGTCATGGGTGGTTCGCCGTAGAAGGGCACTTTCACACAAAAGCAACATGTGGAAAAACCAGCACGAAAGGCTAGAAAACGTGCATGTCCGTGGAAGAAAGAAATCTCAATATCCTACTAACAGTTCTATCCTGTTTTTTAACAAAAGCTTCAACGAGAATTTCAGGCACCGCGTTGTTACGTATGCACTTTCGGAGTTTCGGCATTTACAGTTTTGCTTTTTAGGTTTTAGGCAAACATTATTAAGTTTGGAACTTTGTCCTGTTTTTCGAGTTTTAGTTTTCAGTTAGACTTTTCTTGCCTCGAGGCGAACCACTCGCCCGCAATTATTAATTTGGGAGCAATACACCCAATACGCTTAACAAATATTACAGAAAGGACATCTCCTTTTTCACAAAACTGACGAATCTCAATGATAATAAATTGATGTGTGTTACGCATGACCCGACAGCCTCCATATGAAAAGAAGAAAAAAAATCGGTGAGCTTTTTTCCGCACCCGCTCAATGGCGCCTGTAAGCTTTTCTCCGCATCCGCCGGTTTTGCGGTGAACTTTTCTCTGGTGAGCTTTTCTCCGGGAATCAAGAAAAAAAACATAGAAATCCAGACGTCACTTGTCAGGTAAGAGTGGTGTACGACATTCTGTTGCAATGTGGGTTGTCCTATGTTGGGTAAATTGGTCTTTGTTTAAATGAAAGCCTCTTGGAACATAAAAGGACAGAAGAAGATAAGGCTCAGTACTCGTAAATCGCTAAACATGTTGTAGACGCTGTAATGACTGTCAGCCTGAGTGGGGGAAATCTGAAGATGTGGGATTCTGCCGGGCACTGTTAGTGAGTTAGTAGGGTATATGAAGGGAAAGAGATGTGCCAGAGTAAAGGAAGGGAACGACGTTTCGTCAAACGGTCTTTTTCAGGTATACTAAAAGGGGGGATGACAGATCAAAATAAATATACAACGTCAGAAAGGGAGGAGGGAAAGCCGTCAAGTAAGGTGCAAGAGGTCTGAAGTCAACAAGTGGAGGAATGCGGGTGTGGTGGTTTGGGGGGGGGGGGGGGGGGGACTTAGAGCACCCCCGTTACCACCTAAATTATCAACAAATCATCAACAAAAGAGAAAGAAATGAGGGGTGTAGGAAAAAAATGCCCCCGGAAAAAATGCCCCCGGGACAAATGTCCCCGGAAAAGAAAGGTCCCAGGTGGAAAGTAGGAAAAAAATTCCCCAAAAGATTCTCTATCGCCGGGTTTCCATGATTCTCATGGCCTTCGGGCAGTCCAGTCATAGGTCCTTGGGAAAAAAGGCACCGTGTGGCAAGCAGGAAAAAACCGCCCCAACGAATAAGGAAATATACGATTGCCCAAAGTACACATTGCGACACTGTTATCGCGAACGCGACATCGGCGCATTTTCACATTTTACTTATGGTGAATTCCGCTCGCAGATCTCGAGCGCTCCAAAAGCGCTCCATTTGGAGCGCACATATTCCGCTCGCAGATCTGGCTCGAGTTGGTCATCTTCCGCTCGTAGATCTCTGGCAGCGCCCGCTCCACGGAGCGCCCCAAACCCCGCCGAACTTGCTCGGCAGGATTTCACAGATCTCTCCAGAAGTTGACAGAGCGGCCCAAGTGATTTCCGCAATTTCCGTCTTAATCGGCAATGAGCATGCGCGGCGAGGTTGGAGAGGTCGGCGGGCCGGTCGAGCCGTCGAGTTGGATCTGTGCGGGTGCGTAGGTTGTTTAAGCGGGATTGTGACGGCTCAAACGCTTCTACCTCGCGTAGATCAGGGATACAAAGCCGGGACTGTGGAGCATGGTAAATCGTAAGCGCTGACATATTTGATCGCGAGAGGAAGAACGACAGAAAAGCCGGAGGCGGATGCAAGGTTAGGCCTGTTCCTTCTGGAGCCTTTGATTGTTTACCTTTTTACACTGCATTCCGCCGGCGTTTTCCCGTGAAATAAAGCAAGAAGTTATTAGGCAACGACTGCGCAAGTGATGGTTTGTTACCTCTGTGTTTATTAAAGTGTACCAGAAATCTGAACTCCACCGCTGGCAATCGCTGTCCTTGCCCCGCCGCTTCGAGGCGGCCGAAAGGTATGTGACGGTGCCAAACACGGACGTATTCGTGATTTGTGACATGGGCGCTGTGGTACGTATAATTTCGGCCGGCCTGTGTCGCGTGTTATTTCTGCAGTATAAGCAGTGACAGTCGTCACTGGTCGTCGGAAAGATCAGTCGGCTGAGGCGTTGGTGGGCTTGTCAAGTTCGAGCAGCGGCCATTTTGAACGGCGGAGGGGGAGGCGGTCGGGAGGGGCGTGGGGGAGGTCGCTCCTAAAATGCAAGTTTATCTTCCCCTCGTCGATTCGGAGCGGGCCCCACGGAGCGGAATTTCGCCTCCCTCGCGGATTTTGGAAAGCGCTCCAGATCTACGAGTGGAATTCACCATTAGAAAGAGTGGCGGTACGAAGATGCAGTACACGCGACGTCTGTGCTTGGGGGCATTGAAAAATTATTTTACTGTCTCGAAACACGCAAGAAGAGCAACATAATTGTAAGAGATCTAGAGAAATAAGCATCAGTGATAAGTTTATCGCATGCACAATGCCAAAGACACTCATATTGGCCGAGGAACGCTTTCAGTACGATGATGCTCCATAGCAATCTTGGTGCGAGTGGGTTTGACGACCCTTCCGAAGCTTCGAAGGATTGAAAGGGCCCGAAACGGCGATCACCATGGCAACCAACAGCGATGAGCCAATCACCTTGATAGTATTTGTCGTCTTTATGTCGGTATTTCTTTGTGTGTGGCCAGCATGTGGGAAGGCAATGGCGCTACTTTCCCAGATCCAGTGACTTTAGTCTTACCCGCAGATGCTGAGCCAGTCAAGCGGGCGTTGACGTGCATCCACAAAGGCCAATGCTGGGGAAAACGACACAGTAGAATCTAAAAATGGCCATAATGTGCCCTGCTGTGGTCACGGCAAAGTGAAGTGAACTTGAACGTAATAAAAGGTCGGTTATGGCGGCGCCCATGCAGTAGTAGTAGTTAGTGGTGAGGGTAGCGGAAAGCCGGAACATGTTGGCCACTCCTTTAGTGGGGGCGAGTTAGTTCCGGGGAAGGGAGGGGGATGAAAGGGGAGATGAGAAAAAGTTAAAGAAAGAAGAGAAGTAAAGAAAAAGAACAGATTGAAAAGAGAAGAGAGGACAAATGGGATGAAAAGGGATCAGAAAGGAAGATGAAGAAAGAATAATAAAAAAAAAGAACAATTGGTCAGCAGTTCTTGTGGCTCGGTTGTTGAAGTGTTGCCATCGCCCAGTGTATGTCAGACACCGGGGTTAGAGGCGGCCAAATAAACTGGTGTCCTCCAAGAACTTGAGAACTGCGGCGAATGTTCTCGAGACATCGCGTGCAGAACCTGGGGGAAAAAGAATGTCCTGTGTTGTAGCACTTGCTACGCCTGCTTGCCGCAGGCCGTCGAGAAGCGATTTTCTTTTGTCCGCTAGAGTAGGACAGGTCCAGAGGAGATGGTCCTGGTCCTCGGGAACATCGCAGGATGGACAGTTTGGGTTTATTGTTGGGTCCATACGGTGAAGGGCTTTCGCAGTAAAGGCACAACCAGTGCGAAGTCTGTGCAGTAGAGAAGCGGAGGCTCGGGACAGCTTAGGATGGCACGCGTGCGGGTGGCTTCCCGGTAGAGACGCGCGTGTCCGGATGTAGTTTCTCTATTTCTTTGTGAATAATAAGTCTGGCCTCATACATTTTTGGTATAACAAGTGTTGGTACATAAATGTGGTGAGCTGCATTAGCGAGACGATCGGCTGTCTCATTGCCCGAGATACCGACGTGTGATGGCAGCCATTGGTATGCTATATGCCATCCTTTAGACTCTAGGTTTCTTGTCATGTGTCCAATGTATCTGGCATATTGTGGGGCGTCTTCGAGGCTACCGAGAAGTTGTAAAGCTATTCTGGAATCTGTGAGGAACACTGCCTTTCCACTGTGAGGGATACTGTCGAGGATGTCAAGGCCTAGCCAAAGCGCGGCAAGTTCGGCAGTGGTAGATGTAGTGTGAAAGCTCAGTTTCCTTGATTTGGCAATTTTTAGTTCCGGTATAAAAACTGCTGCAGTGGATGATTTGCGGCTATGAAGTACCGAGCCGTCGGTATATACACGCATTCATCCTAGAAAATCCACCTCAATTCGGTATTCTGCGAGGGTCCGAGCGACAACTTGGGCTGTGGAGCGTTTGCTTCTGAGTTCCGGAATAGATTCACTGATGTTCAGCGGCGAGGCGTAAGGTGGTGGTGCCGGGTAAATTCTATCTAAGGTGCCCACAATTCCTTCAAAGTCTCTAGCGAGAGATCCAAGGCGAGATTGAGGACAACTTCGAATATGGTTCAAGAGGGACTCTGTTGACCGGCAGGATGTTTGCCTTGCAATGTGGCGAAGTGTCAGCTCTCTGCCGTGGTTCTCGACAAGGTTGACCCTCGCTTCAACCAGCGTTGGAATGTTCGGGGAGTATCTCGGTAAACCCAGACAGAAGCGAAGTGCAATCCTTTGCAGGGTCTCAATGGCTGCAGACTGTGCATTGCTCAGGTGAATCAGCGGCAAGGTGTATAATAATCTCGAAAGAATGAGGCCTCTGTATAACTGTAGCATCATGAACTGAGACGTTCCCCACCTGCTGCCCGTCATCATTCGAACGGCGTTGAGGTGGCGGCGACATCTGATCAGTGTTGCCTTGACTGCAGGCTTCCAGGAGATGCGGTCATCCAGAAGAAACCCCAGGTAGGAGTACGTTCGGACAGGTGCTACATCTGTTCCCTTAATTGTGTAGATTTTGTTGATTGATGCTCTAGCCGTTGGATGGTATTGAAGGGCAGCTGTTTTGGAGGCGGAAAGCGTAAGGCCTAGTCTAGAAATCTCGTCTACAACTATAGTCAATCCGTCCTGGAGGGTTTGTTGCATCTTGCTATATATCTTAGTCGGGGCGGTAGTCCAGAGGGCCACGTCGCCAGCGTATATTGCGATGTTAATGACAGGTCCCGATGACTTCGTACGCCGTAGAGCCTCAGGCAGTGCCGCCATAGCAGCGTTAAATAAGAGAGGGCTTATAACACTGCCCTGGGGAACGCCTTGGGTTACCGTACGTTGGGAACTTCGAATTCCACCTAGGCGTACGTGCATAGACCTTCTTGTAAGAAAGGCGCGTACGAATGCCAGAGCTCGGCCTGCAACCCCGAGCCTTGTAAGCTGAGCAATAATGGTTTCGTGCAGAATTGCATCGAATGCTTTCTTAATATCGAGAAATATTGCTGTTGTTGCTTGCCTTGTTGCCTTCGATTGTTCCATGTCTGATACGAGGCTGCCGATCGCGTCTGTCGTACAACGTTGTTTGCGGAAGCCAGACAGCTGATTAGGCAGGGCGCCCGATATCTCGAGCTGCCAGTCAAGGCGCCGTAGGACCATTCGCTCCATCACCTTCCCCAGACAACATGTAAGAGATATCGGTCTGTAGGACCTGGTGACACCTATCGGTTTTCCTGGTTTATGAATGGGAACAACCTCAGATCTGAGCCAGGCAGGAGGAATATCAGACGAGCGCCAAATATGATTTAAGTATTCCAGAAGGCCAGGAAGCGTCGTATCATCAAGGTTACGAAGCGCTTGAAAAGTTATCCCATCTGGGCCTGGTGCGGTGCGTTTCCGAGAAGGACGCTGAAGAGCATGCTGTAGTTCATTAAGCGTGAAATCGGAGTTGCTGGCAACCTGCGCTGGCGTGCTGGTAGCAGTGGCTGCGACAAATCCCGGTGGCGGAGCGGGAGCAGAGGTGAATTCATCAGCAAGGAGTTCCGCGGCTTGAGGCAACGTGAGGTTCTGCGCGATAACAAGGCCAAGGACCGGGGAGCGGGGAACAGCATGACCCGCCAGGATGCGGGCCATTCGCCATGCTTGCCTTCCGCCACCGGAGGAGTGAAGGGTCTCACATCGCTGTCGCCATTGTCTCCGTTGTAAGCGCATGGTATGCCTACGAAATGCCGCATCAATCCTTCGATAGCGTTGTATATCCTCTTGTCTTGATGTTTTCAAGGCACGTCGTTGTGCTTTGCGGCGCGAGGCACGTAGCTTTAAGTATTTTAGGTCCGGGTTGGGTCTATATATAGGAACCGTAACTCTCCGTGTCGCTTTGCAGAGCGCCTGAGAGATGGCGGTCGTGTGATCAGTGGTGCCAGTAGATATTATATCTTCGAAGTACACTCGGAAGGCATCCCAGTTTGTTACAGAACAAGTCTTGTGGGTGACAGGTTTTTTCTCTGGGGAAGTAATTATAATAGGGAGATGGTCACTGCCCCAGCTGTCGGGTTCGGCGAGCCAGAGCGCACGTACTGCAGCGGTGGCGAAACTCAGGTCGAGCACACTGCTCTCTACGCCAGGTCGCACAAAGGTTGCAGTGCCGTCATTCAGACATCGGAGGCCAATAGCTGTAGTGGTATCCTCTAGAGACCGGCCACGAGCGGACGTTTGCTTGTCCCCCCAGGCCTCGTTGTGGGCGTTAAAGTCTCCAAGGATCAGCGTGGCTGGCTTACACCGAGAAAGGATCGTGCGTAAGATGGAAGGATTCCAAGGAGAACTAGGCCGAATATATACCGATACGATGGTCATGGCGTCCGAGTTGTCTTTTTGTATCGTGACAGCCACGTATTCTGCGCTTTGGTCGCAGAGATCTGAAAGATCCACTTGGAACTGAGGTAAGTCTCTGTGTACAAATAGAGATGCCTTAGGTGCGTCTGTTGTTGTTGATGTTGTTCGGGGAGTACTAGTGTAGATAACGTAGGGAGATAGTCGGATCGCTCCTGTCTTCAAGTTGGTTTCCTGGAGGGCGAGTACCTCGACTTCGTGTCTCCGTAAATGTTGCCGTAAGTCATTTATCTTGTTTCGAAGCCCGTTGACATTCCACTGAATTATTGTGGGAAATAAGCTGCTTTTATTGCAGCGAGGAAGTGTATTCTTTGTATGTTTCGTTTTTTCACTTTGCGATGTGTTGTTCCCGATGAAGCAGTCTAGTTGCACCAGGAAGTGACAAGTGGAACAACAATGTCAATAATTGTGATCATTGCTTGAGCGATGGGTGACTGGAGAGAAGTGAGGAAGAAGCGCAACAATGTGACAATTGTGCACAACGCATTACCAAGGCTTTGAGACTTGGGTGTTGCAACTGATCTTGGCTTCTTTTGAGCTGGGTGTTCTCTTGCCCATTTTCTTGGTACTTCTTGGTTCTTAGAAGTATTCTGGGTCGAAACAGCTTCTGCATTCTTGGGTGAAGACTCTGGCTGCTCTGCAGACGGGACCATTGGCTTCGGCATGATTTCTGATGACAAAGTATCCAACGGGGGAAAATCGGTTTCATTCATCTCTGGGATGATAGCTCTCTTGTCTCCTTTCAAGCTTTGCTTTTGCTTGTGGGGAGTGCGGTACTTCTCCAGTCCTCGAACCTTTTGTTCATTCGTGATGACAGTTTTGGCAGACGTATAGTCGACATTGTTCGAGCTTCTGTAGTTAGTTATCTGCTTTTCAGCTTTGTAGGCTGGGCAGTTCCGGGATGTGGCATCGTGGCCTCTCTTGCAGTTTATGCACCTTGGTTGCTTCGCTTCGCACTCGCTGACGACATGTTCTCCACCACATCGGCTGCAGCGTTGCGTTTTGGAGCATGTGCTCGCCAGATGTCCGAAGCGGTTACACTTAGGACACTGCCGCGGTTTTTCGAGGTAGGAAAGGACACTGTATCGTGTGTGCCCCACAAAGACGTATTCTGGTGAGGTTCTGGTGGAGAAGACAAGCTTTACCGCCTCTGTCTTGCCGAGTCTCCTCACTTGAATGACTGGTGTTTTTTCTCTTATTGATGCCCAGAGGTCCGCGTCTGTGATCTCTGTTGATACGCCGCGAATAACGCCAACATTGGAAGATGGGGGTGCTGGCTCATACGTCTGAACTTGGATTGTGCCAAGCTTCTTCAGCTGAAGAAGGGACTTCGTTGATTCTATATTTCTTGCATCTATGGCCAATAGGTTAAGGCGATAATTTGGTCGAATTTGGATTACTCCGTCTGGTGCCAGGTTTTCTAGCATCTGTTTCAGAGCCAGGGGATTCATGCTAGTGATGATCGTGGTCGGATTAGTAGGTTTGACAATGACCAGAAGGTTGTGAGTAGGCTGAGTGATGATCGTCGCCTCACTCGAATTGGATCCGTGGCGTCGTTTCTTTGCTACTTTGGTGATCCATCCACCTTCGTCATCAGACTCCTCCATGACGTTATCAGGGGAGCACTCAGAGATGTTGGATGATTCGGCTGATTGGTCTGCGCTGCATGCTTGTGGCGGTGCGTTTGGATGGCTCATTTTCCTTAATCCCCGTTGGTCGGAGACGGGTCACTGCTTCAAGAGCCGAGGACAGCTGCCCCTCGTTGAAGAACGAGGGGTTGCGGAAGAATCGGTGACAGATATATATATAAAATTGTCATTTCCCTGTTGGAAAATCTCGATGATGGAAAGATGACGGAAAAGGCTCATACAAGCGTAACCGTAATATGGGACATCCTATACAAGCGAAAAAGGCGGCTCCAGTATAGTGGAATAAGGCGGAATGATACAGGTGGGCGGAACCATACAAGCGTGTCGTATTATGGGACATCCTATACCAGCGTAGTGGATATAGGCGGAACCATGTAGGCGGACGGAACCATACATGCATAACGTAATATGGGACATCCTATACCAGCGAAAAGGCGATACCAGCATGGTGGAGCCATATGGCTCCAGCGTGTTGGTTTCGCCTTTTCACTGTTGTACAGGGCGATTTAGTTTTAAGCTTTACATATATGTTTAGAAAGGTCGTGAAAGCTATATTAATGCGGTTTGTGCAGGCGAGTTATACGGCCAGGCGTACGTAGTATAGGGACCTAGTCGTAACGATCAGTCAGATAATTAAATACAATTTGTTAATCAACTTTTTAATTAGTGAAAATGAAAATATGGTTTCAATTAGAAACTTGCTGAGTCATTGAAAACCACAAAACCAAGTTTTTTTTAGAAGGATATAATTCAGGGGTAGCGTTTTATGCATTCTGTAAAAAGCTTTATTTGGACGAGTTTCTAGGTTTCAGTTTCTTATCAGACCTCATCTCTGCGCCTACGGTCCTGTTCCCCAGGGGCATAGACACGCAACACACATGCGCCTTGCTTCCCTTCATCCTACAAGGGAGGCGAGGGGGCGGCTTCGCACTGCGGTCACCGGGCAGCTGGACCGCAGGTGCAAAGATGCGCTCTGGTAAGAAACCGAAGTCTGGAAATGCGTCCAAATTGACCATTTTTTTATAACGCCATAAAATGCTACTCGTCTTATATCTTTACAAAGAAAATTGATTTAGTGTGTTTTGATGATGCTTAGCAGGTTTCTAATTGGAACCATGGGTCTATTTTCACTGATTAAAATTTCACGAACATACTATACTTAGAGAGAGGCTGAAGCAGTTTTGTATTTGAGAAAACACTTTTAAATCTTCTTCATTCGACCTCCAGAATCTCAAATATCAAAATTATTTGCTAATTTAATTAATCAAGGCTGCATAGTCATTTTTAAAGCGCTGTGAAAGCACCTCCCTAGAGAGCGACGTCACAACAGCAGCTTTCAAAATCTTTGTTCACGCATCTTCACCGCCTATCAAAGCTATGCACGCACATGCTATTTTTTAAAAGGGCAGAAAAATGTGTCACGACTGGTGCCAGTGCCGAAGAATATACCTAGAAAACTTGCGATTGGACGCGCGGCCCTTAAGCGACACACGCTTGGCGGCCGAAAGGTCTTCTTACGATGTCACTGTTGGTGGGATGTTTTTTGTGTTTTCTCACGTTTAGTTATATCTTTGAGGAAAACGAACGGGATATTCAGATTCGCGGGATAAAACTACGCTAGAATGAACCTCCATCTAGTTTTCTGAAAGAAGTCTGGCACATCTCTGTAATAAGCCGACGGATCATTACAAATTAGCCTTTTATACTATGCCGCCCTGGCCATATAACTCACGTGCACAGACCGCGTAAATGTAGCTTTTACGGCTTTTTTAAAAAAAATCTGTAAAACATAGAAAAAAAACTCTGTAGAATGTCCCCCAATACGATACGATTGTATGGTTCCTTCCCCGCTTGCATTGTTCAAGAAAGACTTGTGGACATCCAGCGTTAACGCTGGATGTCCACAAGTCTTTCTGATTGGAATGCTGGATGTCAGCGAGTCTCTACATCAGTGAGTGGTTTCAAACAAGCATATTGTTTGCACACCAGTAAGCTCTTATCCGAGGCTCATCAGGACCACTAAGAGCAGAGGCGAAATGTCGTGACCTGGTAAATTTGGTTGCAGGTATTTATTTTTACAAGAACTGCATGCAGCAAAGCTTAACTTTGCTTAAAAGAAGATTATTAAAAATTCAATACTGAACAATGGTGTCCCTTGAGCTGTCAGACCAAACTCCCACTCTTGCCACTCAGGAGTTCCTAACTTGTGCATAGAGGATCAGCACAACCCAGATTTGTGCTGCGAGCGCACCTGCAATATAAAAGTTGAATAAACATGAGATGAAATATGAGACGTTTACAATTCTATGTAACGTGAAATTAGAGCACAGATCTTGAAGAGGAGGATGGGAAGGTGTGCCCCTCCTCCCCCTCCCCTCCTCCTCTTCTGCTCCCTCCCATTTAGCAGGAAACTTCCCTGAATTTAGCGGGAAAATTTCCCCACTAAATTTAGCTGGTTAAGTTTCCCACTAAATTTAGCGCAGAAATTGATGTCACATGACCTCAACACAAATGCAGTTTTTCCGCTAAAAGTAGCAGGGAAAATGACGTCGCATGACCGTGTCACGTCAGCCATAAAAAAATTCAGTTTCTCAGCTAGACTTAGCGGAAATATTAACGTCACATGACCACAACATTAGTTCAATTTCCTGCCAAGTTTAGTTGGGTGGTTACGCCGACAGCGACGCCGCGAAACGCGGAAACGGGTGCTAAGAGCTGCGCTAAAAACTAAATGCATCAGGTGAAATAAAGTGAACATTAGAGATACTGTAAGAAAAAGAAGAGAATCTAAGATACCGTTCTCAGATCCTTCCTTTTGTCCGTTCTCAAATGTTTTGATTTCAAGAAATGTTTATCTCTTTATTCATACCCAGAGAAACCCTCCCAGTTTCAGCATGAATGCAATAAATCAATGCAGACTAGACCTTGTAAACTATAATCCACATGAAAATTAATGTTTGCCACATAGTCATGTATGAGTCAGTGGCTCAGATCTCTAAATACATTTGTATTGAGGAACATTCTTGAATAAAACTTCTGGGCTTCGAATTCAACAGTTTGTACTTCCATAAGGAACACTGTATGGCACTGATTTTTTTTTTGTGACACATCAGAAACAGCACAGCACTGTCATCCTCGCATACCTAACAAGAATTTGTATTTTTTTTTAGCATGGCATGTGCTATTCTAATGCCCATACAGCATCCTTTAACAAAATTTCCTTTGTAGAGCTTTTTATTGGTTCTTATTTAGCTCGCACGACAGATTCGGTACCTTGAATTCTCACTCGGCATCAACAGTTTTATATATCAATGTAATAGCGAAAGACAAGATGTATGGACTTGAGTACGGCTCAGCAAGCACAGATGTTGAGAAAAGTACTGAAGAAAACTCAAATGTCAAAATAAAAATAAGCTGGAATGTGGAATTATGGACATGGACATGAATACAGTTAGCAGATTCAATATGAAGAATATGTGTTAGACGCACGCTCAAAGAAACCTGTTGCATCTATATTCATTCAAATTACTTTGCAGAACCCAGCGCTGCAGTCTCAGGTGGGAGTTCGCTGAATGAGTCTACTGAAAATGAGTGTAGACGGAAAAAGCAGTTTGATCTGCGATAATGAACATTACTTAAGTGACATGTCATTATTACTGTTACAGTGCCGAATGTTCCAAACTGTCAGTCGCATCATTCTGTGAGTTCCCTCCGTACATTACAGGGTTTGGCTCTCTCGAATGCTTTGCGAGAAAAATGATGAACTGGAAATATCTAGAGTAGTTCTAGAAAAACTATTTCCAGAATCTTATCTCAGCATCGCAAAGAATATAAAAAGTTTCTAAAGACAAGGTTAGTGCAGGAGTTGAATAAACTAAATACTTTGTTTTTCGAAACCATCTTGCCGTAGTAAACATATGAAGTTCCCCTAGGTAGAGCTAGTCGTTACGGATGATTGTGCCCATTGCGTACCATAAAAATTTATTTTGCGACCTACAATATTTACAAACTCAATTAACTCTGAATAAGTGGACCACTTGGCATTAAAGATTGGCCTCACCATGACTGTCTGCCAACATCTACATAATAATTTCCATGAACCTATGTATTTCAAGAAAATATTTGGTGCGAGCTGCTTAAAACACAATAGCACTTTTTAGCAAGTGCTGATTGTTGGGCAAGTTGGTACGGTACGTTAGAAAACATGATTGTGCTTTGAAGACGGGGACATAGGAAGGACAGACACCACAGAGTGCTAACTTTCAACTGATTTAATTCAAGAACCTCGGCGTAGAAACACACTGCGTCACCGCACCACATCTCAACCAATCCGTGGCCCTGCCACGGACCGCAAGTACGCCAACTCCTTATCCGCCAAGTCAATTGACGCCACACTGACACAACACGTGCCGGAACTATTTATAGCATCAGCCTCCATAATCTCTCTAAGAGTCATATCTTTGTGCCTAGCAAGAACAGTAGACTGAGCAAATAATGGTTTGCACTCGCAGTCATGATCTGTCGTGTCACTGTCTGACTGCGGGTGCAAACCATTATTTGTTTCGTCTATTGTTCTTGAGAGGCACAAAGATAGGACTGTTAGCGAGATTATGGAGGCTGACACTATAAATAGTTCCGGCACAAGTTGTGTCAGTGTGGCGTCAATTGACTTGGCGGATAAGGATTTGGCGTACTTGCGGTCCATGGCAGGGCCACGGATTGGTTGAGATGTGGTGCGGTGACACAGTCCGTTTCTACGCTGAGGTTCTTGAATTAAATCAGTTAAAAGTTAGCGCTCTGTTGTGTCTGTCCTTCCTATGTCCCCGTCTTCCAAGCGCAATCATATTTTCTACCGCACTTTTTAACACTAATAGAAAGCCTGTAGTGGGCCACAACTTAAGCAGTTTTCACTTCATTATAAAGAGCAATTACACATATGTGAACCATGAATATAGGCCTGCACTGAATTTTTTTCTTAAGCTGAACGTGCTATGCTCTGTTTACTATATAAATCTTTGCAGAGCTGACAATGTGCAAGTTCCTGTTTTTTTTATATTTCACATGTCCCGACTGGTGAGTGTGGTAGGGACATAAGATTGATGACACCAACGAAACACAATGATTATTTTAAGAATTTGTTTGGGTATAGCACGAGCAAGGCGATCTGCGGGAAGTTATTTCTGTGACACCGTCGAACCTACATCCGCGGGCTTTAAGTTCACATGTTAATCATGTCTGCAGACTCCTTTTTGTAATTGGAATTTCATCCAACCCAAGATTTGAATGTTTTTTTTTCATTTTAGGCTTAGTAGTGCTTTTGCTGTTCTATTAATAGGTAAGAAAAATGCTTATTTCAAGTGGCATACCTAACACCTGGTGGCACGAGGACTCCCCTGTCGTGACGCAGACCGAAAGTCACAGCCAGGGAGATACTGCGATGCTCTTGTTGCTGGGATTACCTCCCCCATGGTCCTGCCCAGACCACAGAAAAAGATTGAGTCCAAGCTTGTGGCCACTAGGATCTCCAGATCTTGAGGCACCCAAGTAGCTGAAAATAAAAACAAATCACAATCAAGTACTTGGCAGAGCTACATTAGAATGGCTAGCATATTCTTTCGTGATCAGCACATAGATCCTCTTATTTTAGTCATAGTCACCCCCCAGGACAAAGCTACGTAGGCGTTAAAATGATGGGTACCGAATTTAGGTGAATGATCAAATGCATTCATTTAACCCCCTTTCGCCCCAACCTGAAACTTCTGTCAAATATTCACATTCAACTGTAAAGACTACAAATAAAACTACTACTGCAATGCAAAGCCGTATAGTGGGAGAGTTTAGCCAGCAGGTGTGGCAACGAAGGCGCCGGAGAGGAGGAAAGCGAGGAGAATGCCGAAGGAGGGAGAGAGAAGGCAGCAGAGAAACAAAGAGGAGACGACCACCATTTTGACGCAAAGCTGTCTGCACGGAGCACTGTTGAGGCTACGTGTCGTCTGCTACGGGCTTATTTATTTTTTTTGCCTAAATAAAAGTGCGTTCAAACATGGAGGAACTTCTTTCTTTAGGTTTTTAAGCCACCGAGGAATAACACTATATCATTTTATTGCCAGAGCCTGCCAAATAAAAGGAAAGAACCGAAATTTGAATATCGATCCCATGCCGGGCGAATGAATGAAAATGGCGGCCCTCCCCGCTCAGCTGGGAGCAGCCTAGAGTTCACGCGCATGCGCTCACGCCTCTTGCTCTGTGCCGCGGGCTGATCAGCTCACTCAGAAGGGAGACGTTACGGCAGCGAAATCATAGACTGCCAGACTCTCCCCATATATGGCTCTGCTGCAATGGAAAGATTTTCCTACCCTCGTGCTCAGCGAGTGTCGACTGTGGATACAACTCCGGTTCATACACTCGCTGAACATGAGGGTAGAGTGTACCAGCAGAGGGCAGGTGTCTGTATACAAAGAGTTTAGTTGGCACACCAAGAGGCTAACGAATAAGAATGGGTACCACTCTGAGCAAAATGCCAAAAAAGCGTGGATCTCGGCTTGACACTAACAGCGGCACACAGTATCTATTTTAGTGACAAAGGGGTACTAAATCATTATTTTCAGCTTCCTAACTAAACTAAATATTCTTCCCGGCTTGCTTTTTAGGAAAATCTCCAAATTTACAAGAACTACTAAGACAACGTCTAAAAAAAAAAAAAAGCAATGGCAAAACCAGCATTCGAATTCGCCTGCTCTCCAGTAGCACGACATCTATGGCAGGCAGACCTGCAGAATGAGCAAGCAGTTTAAGAAACTGCTTGCTCATTCATTTAAGAGTATGTCCTATGTATAATTTTTTTTTTATGCTGCAAAGCAAGCGCTGGAAGGAGGTTTCACGACATTAACGAAATTTCTTGCAATCAGTTGAGAACAAATTAGAGCAGTGAACTTGTCTTTGCTTCTGGCATAACGTTTTAGTGTTGCCCATGGAAACTCACATAAATTTCAAAATAAAAAAAAAAGACTAACCTTCATAAAAAAATCTAACTTTGGCAAAGAAAAGTTACCTTGGAAAAAATATGTACAATATAGTTGTACAGCGTGCATTTGTGTGCTTAACCAATTTTGAGGCAAATCGGCGACAATGAAAAGAAGACGTTTGAGTACAATTAAGGGAAAGACAGAAAGGATGCATACCTACAACAAAAACATTTAGAACGACCACGGGCAGGAAATTCTGGTGAGGCTCTCGGAGTGACTCCCTCATATGGGCCTGCGCAGACCACAGAACAAGATCGGTCAGAGCTTGCAGCCATAAGGTGCTTCATACCATGAAGTTACAGAAGCGGGTGCAATTGGAAGCAAAGTGCATTTCATTTCTCTGAAAAACAAAGAGTTTAATAGGTAGCTTGCATTCATAACGTGATACAGTCATGAGTGCACAGACTTCAATGCAGCGCTATATCACCAACTTGTTAACCATGCCGGGCAACACTAAAAACTGAGAGCATTATTTTAAACTATCTCAGCTTAAAGTTAACCACGACAGAAGCCTCAAGCCATCCTTGCAAATTCAGTGCACAAAGCAAGCCATGTGACCTTCTAGTTGGACGCCATGGTACGTCGAGCTTATAATCATGCGTCATGCTGTTTTTGCTGCAAAGGCTTGTAGTTTCAAAAGTGGTCCAGCTTAAAGAGACTAAAAGTATAGACGTTTATGAGTGGGGCCCTCATTTAGTCTGCAGCTACATTGCGAAATAGGACGTTCCAACCGGGATGTTTGCTGCCTGTAACCACACGACCAGCTTGTGCCCAGCGATTGTTCGAGCTGAATACATGTCCTCGACAGTGCCATTATTTGACAAGCATTTCTATGACTGTTAAACATGACTGACTTACAGAGAGACTCCACCTCAACGACTAATGACTTGGGATACCTAACTGAATACTGATATATCAACTAAATGCAAAACAATTACCTGGCAAGCATTAAATTTTTCAAGAGGCTGGGTCGACTCCGCATTAAGTTGAAGGAGTCGATGCGTAATAGGACAATACAAACAAAAATATGCCTTAGAATTCCTTTTGCACCCTCAAAATGATGTGTTTTTGAAGGTAAGGTACACAATGTTCTTGATTTAGAAAGTGCCTCAGCTGTACAAATGCATATGCAATAAGGGCACTTGCCAAGCCTATTCTACTCAGCTCTGTGCAGGTTAAGCTAAGTTAGAGTATAGAAGTACATGCTCACTGACACCATCAGAAAGGCAGGGAGAAGTCTCCGTTGTTCAACCTCCAGCCCGTCTGCTACCTTCGATGACGTTTCAGCGCCTGATGAGCCTGGAGCGAGCACATCTGTCTAAAGCGGGGTGAAAAGCACAAGCATGTGCTGGAGGACGCCCAGCCATTCTCTTTTTGTCATCGGCTATACTACATATTTTTAGTAAGACATATTTTTAAGTGAGGAAAAGTACTGCAAATATGCAGTCCACCTTAAAGATAACAACAGTTGCCATTCACCATTTTCCAAATAAGTGCTCCCACGTACCGGAACATCTACACATGTGGTGCGTGAGTAGGTTCAGGACTGAGAGGCTAGAAAACGAAGCGCTCGCAAGGCTTGTCTGGCCCTTCCAACCATGCGGGTACATTCGTTGCAAGTTCCCGATTTGTAGACAAAATGATTTAGAATGAGCCAATCTTGTCTACGCCCGAGGTAGAACATTGAATTGCGATTCCCCCATATTGTGCGAACCATCCTTCAAACTGCGGTACCACCTGCAAATAAACTATGTTGTGCTGCGGCACGCGTCCATGCTGCCTGCTTCAGAGGAAAACCACTGCTCGTGTTGAAGACGACATCCCACAGTGGACAGGCAACAATTTTTAACGAACAAAAACAAAATTGATATCATTCAATAGACACAGATAGGCTCACAAAGTGTCGGCACCATGATTGTTGTTGTTGGTTTTACTCTTGCATACAAACAAAGGTGACTTCCTCTCTCCTCCGATGGACAGTAAAACCCCCTTATCTTGGTGGCCCCTATTTCTTCTCGAATCGGTCACAGAGGACATAATCGCAGTCACTGAATTCCGCAAAATTAAAGGCCGCGAAAATTAAAGGTTCGCCAACATTAAGGGGTTTACTGTTCTTTTGAGTGTCACATGATGTTAACATTTCAAGGAGGCTGAAGGTATTGGTTTAAGAAAAAATTGACCTATGAAAAAAATGCCCTTCTCCAGGTTAGGCACGCGAGGTTCTTTTGCACCTATATATATAAGGTGGCAAGTTTATTTCGGCAGAGCTTTTGGTAAAACGGAGTCACAAAAGTAGCTATACTTGGCGTCAACTATTTTGTGCTGCATTATAAAGCCAGAGTAGATTCCACAGTGCGTGCTTCAGCAGAGCACTGTTTGTTGCGAGAGCATATGTGGTTTAGTGTTGCATCCCATTTGCATAATCTAGAGAAACTAGCGCTGACAGAGTTGGAGCACTCCAAATATTAACAGCCGACTGTAGAAGCATTGAGAGATGCACACATGCGAACTGTGCATTTCTTAAAGGTGGGTTCGAGCAAAGGTAAAAACAATATCTATACTTACGGCGGCCATACTTGCCTTTCCCAAGCACGACCACTTTTCCCTCGGTAGCACCATCCAGTAAGAAGCACCAGCAACACGCCCATGAGACGCCGCCGCCTCCTGGATTGAATGACGACCCGCCTGAGGTCTTGGAAGGAGATCCGGAACACTGCTTTAGGCCAGATGCTGTATCTGGTGGGGCAGAGACTAAAAGCAAAAATTAACAAATTTATCTGAAGCGCTACATTCCTATAGGACAGCAGTATTTTTTTTAGGCCAGTGATTCACTTTAATTAAACACAAATGGTTGGTTTATATGATGAACCATCAGCCCCTATTTTTCTTAAGTGTAACGCAGTGTCTAACGTTACGTCCGACGGAACCCGAAATAAAAATTAAAGTTACGCCCAAGGTAACTGTCAAGCATTCGAGTTACGTCCGACGTAACCCAAAATAAAAATTAAAGTTACCGTATTTACTCGAAAATAGGTCGAACTCTATTTGTTGGACCCACCGAGAATAATAAAAAAAAAAAATTCAAATATAGGTCGACTTTTTTTTATTTTTAAGAACAGGGGAAATTTTGGGCAAAAGAAAGAAACCTTTATTTACATCACTTCACAGCTTGGTAGACATCCTCGCAAATCCGCCACAATACTTCACTGACACCGTTGTAAAATGACGACAAGAAACGAAAGAAGGTGCGAAACGACGAAAGACAAACTACAAAGACGCAAACAAAGCCGCCGTGTCGCCATGAGCAACACGCGAGCCGAGCCGCCTCAAGCAACTAACAAAAGTAACATCTTTTTTTTTTTTTCTTTTTTTGTGCGCGTTTGCGAGGATGGAGGACAAAGTGCATGGCGCATCGCGTTCCTCTCCTTCCCCATTGCCCAGCAAGGGGAACGCTAGAGGTGCGATGGCGAAATCCAATGCCCCAAGAGGTGCGCGCGATTGCGGCATCGGCCACCGATGTTGTTTTCGGTTGTTTAACAAAAGCTTTTGGAAACAAGAAGCGGCGCAGCTCTACGGCAACGCCGGGTCGGTGACTCGATAGCTTCATGCCTCCGGTACGGTCGCAAAATTTGGTCGCGAATGTAGGTCGAAATTCTTTAGTCACAATTTCCGAAAAAAAAAAAAAAAAAAAAAAAGAAATAAATAAAAGAAAAGAAAAAAAAAAAGGTCGACATATATTTGAATAAACACGGTAGTCAGCTGCGCGACGAGACACACATTATGAAAGCGATTGGTGCGAGCGATCAAGGTGATGAGCGACGTTTTCTAGAAGCCCAGGAACCGAGCGGCGCAAGCAGCGAGAGTGAGAAATCTTCGTCGCTCGGCGCCGGCACTCGTAGCTTCTCGTCGTCGCTCGTCTCGTTGATCGCTATATTGCTTACATGCTGTTCAGAAAGGTGCTCTAAGTGGTTACCATTGCATTGGGACCAGCCTCGCATTCAACCGTAACCAGTCTTGACTTTTTTTTAAGCCGCCCAGGTAGAAGTTAACATCGTACATACATCGTTTTCAAGCATGGCTCCTCGTTCATTGCTCGATTTACTTTTTCGTAAATGACAAACCGCAATGAAGCACAATTATTCTAGTTCAAAATTGTCACGAACACTTGGCACGCATGCTTACACTGTAGCGCACCTAACTTAATTTAAAAGTAGAACGAAAACGGGACGAGATTCGCTTACCGCTTCACGGAAACAGAGTCCTTCGGATCCTAGGCCTAACGGCCGAAATCGGAAGTCGCCTGCGGTCCGGCGATCGGACGAGTTGAGCCGGCCGCGCTGTGCTGACCCCGGCTGACCACGCCTGGTTGAACCATGAAAGGCGTCGTCGAGTTGACAGCCAGAGACGCAGTAGAAACGGACCGTAAAACATGTCCCGTAAAACGCAGAAGGAGCCAGCGCCAAAACCGCTACGTCTGGCTGCGTCGCCATCTCCGCGACGACCGGAAGTGTGTAAACCGGGACTGGCCGGGAAGTTAGAAAAGGCGCGGCAGCGGAAGCCACTGGGCGGAAGTTTTGCGTTTCGGTTTCGCTTTTCTCCGACATCGGCCACGGTCGCGGGCTGGTATGTTTGCGGCTGGTTGCGACGACGCGAGGGGCCACGAAAAGACGCCGAGTTGGCCGAGTACGAGTCACGGCCCACGATACGAGCAACGGGCCATTTGCCCCTGTCGACCGGCGATGCGGTATCCGCGGCTTAGTGTCACGATCGGTTTGTTGCCGTGTACGTTGACTCAAAGCTCGAAGTTATGCAGTTCCGTCAGTTCCGTTCCGGCACCAGCCGCACCACGTTTTCCGGTGCATCGCACGTGGAGGCCTTTCGACGCATTCAGTGAACGTAAAGATCGCGCCCGCTGTCTTCGGTGCTGTGGAAGAAGTTGGGAGACGGAAGAAGCATCAAAACCAAGGCGTTTAGGACTCCAGTCCGGGCCGCCGGTCCACTCTAAACGAGAGGCGACGTGTGTGTGCACGCTTTGAGGAAGCCTCCACGTTTCGCCGCGCCAGACCTCGCCGATCGCGACCAGACCCCGAGTCCGAGAGGCTCTTGCGCAGCCAGGAACGGCAGCGAGGTAGGAGCTGCTCGTTCTGCGCAACCATGCAGTGCTCTACAGTGATCGGAGCTCTCGGTGTCATGCGTGCTTGCACCGAAGCCTTTGTGACCCCTTCGGACGCGCAAGTCGTACTTCGCAAAGGTTTGGACGGGGCCGCCCTCACCGAGCAGCTCCGCTAAATTCCGCTTACTTATGATCGCAATAAAAGCTTGCGTTTGTTCTCGGGAAAAAAATTGCGGGACCGCTCTCCGCGCCGCCGACGAGGTTGGCCGCCACCATGTTCTCAGCTGTTCACTCGCTCCCGCAGCGAGCGCCTTCCGATAATCCTCCCCGTTCCAAAATGCGATGCGATCTTCGTTTACATGGGCTGAATGAATGCGCACTCGCCATCTCGATCCACCTCTGTCTAGCGACTTTAATGCGATGCGCTTTGCGCATTATGCCGTTTACATGACCGCATATTGAATGCGGCAACTGGATTCAATGCGACTAAGTCGCATTCATGTAAACGCGGCTTATGTTATTTTTCGACATGTATGATGTATGTAACGATACCGGTGGTAAACGATGGACGTTTTTGTTGGAAGATGGCGGTCGTCTTTCTGCATGTATGGTTTAGTTATACCGGTGGTCTTGTGGTATAGGCGTTTCGTTGGAAAGATGGCGGTCGCCTACGTCATCGGACGCAAAATCATACCAGCCATACCGAGGCATATCGGCGAGCAAACCGGCTGCCAGTATAGACAGACCCGGAGCCATAGCGGTGCCGGTATCTCCAGTTATGGAGAACGCAAAACCAAACTAGCTGCATGTATAATAACAATAAATTACGATGGTGTCATACCAGGACTGTACAAGCAGCAGGTTTGTTTCTTGTACGTTTTTCCAATAGGGTTACCTCTAGAGCAATTTAGAGAATGGTCCTACCGGACTCGTCGTCGTCGTCGTTTTTTCCGGCGCCCATGCAGAGCTGCTGCGAAGCGTCTTTAGTATATATATGCTGTTTGGGATGGGGGAACAGTACATGTCTCCTGGGCTGCGATATTTTATGCCTAATGCTTTCAAACATGGCATCACTTAGAAACCTATTTTCTTTCTTTTTCTGTGACTATGAGAAATCCGATTTGTGGGAGGTGAAGCCTGTGCGCCGTGCCGGGGACGCTACGATGGCGCTGCTGCAGCAGTGCCATTGTAGCGGCCTTACGTTAAAGCCGTACGCTGCTAGTATGTATAAAATAGTTTTATTATGAATGCGTTGAAAATCGGCAAAGCAGGTATACCCATAGGTCGGCATTTTAGAGCCCCTTCATTCACCATCACATCACAAACAAAATCACGTCTCCAAATTCATTCGCATTCACGTCACAAGGGACTCCGACCTCCCAAAGTCACGGCCCATCACATCCCGGCGTTCAACCGCGCCAAAACTTCAGCCCCTTCACATCACGGCTTTCAAGCTCCGCCGAGAATTCATCCCCTTCACATCACGGCGTTCAACCGCGCCAAGAATTCATCCCCATCACATCACCGCCGCCTCCGAATTCACGGAGTCATTCACCATCACATCACCAATTCACGAAGTCATTCACCATCACCACGAATTCATCGGAATTCACCATCGTGAACTTATCGGAATTCGCCATCACATCATGAATTCATCCGAATTCACCATCACTTCACGAATTCATCCAAATTCACCATCACTTCACGAGGTCATCCGAATTCACCATGACATCACGAATTCATTCGAATTCACCCTCACATCACGAATTCATCTGAATTCACCATCACATCATGGATTCATCTTAATTCACCATCACTTCACGAAGTTATTCACCATCACGGTCAAGACGAATTCACCGGAATTCGCCATCACATCATGAATTCCGCATAATTCACGAACTCATTCAGGTTCATTCTGACTAAATTTGACTTCACGGCTGGTAGCCCTTCACGAGTTCGCAGTTCCTGCGGAATAGTACTGTGGCGACTTTTTATGTCTGCCACTTGAAACCAGGACCTGACTTCGTCGGGAAAGGGGGGTATTTCGAGTGCGCAAAACTCAAAACACATTGATAGAGCGCCGACCCAGCCAATGCCGCACTGTGATTGTGTCACGTGAATGTGTTCCATGCGCCGCCTCGCGGAACCGGCAGGTCACTTGTGCTTGATGGAAAAATAAACATTATTATTATTATTATTATTATTATATTATTATTACTTGATACGGTCTCGGCGCCGGATCAGGTGCGCCTGCTCGTGACGTCGGCTTCGTCTTCGTCTCTTCATTGCCACTGCTACCGCACTTCCCTTATAAACAGCTGGTACTTTGAAAGTGCTCGACACAGAGCCACTGCGCTGAGGCGCGCACGGCTACGCAGCGAGACTGATGCCCAAACCGCTAAAGTAAAATCGGTTCCTGTCGTTTGCGGTGAAGGTTGAAAACAACCAGCAAGCAAACAAGCACCTGCGTAACATGTTTTCCACCTATTCTGAATTATTAACCGTATTTACTATCACGTCGAGAAATATAAGTTCACGGTATTACTTCCCATCACAAACTTGTCAACTTCACGAGCCACTCACATCACAAATCAATTGTGTTCAAGAGCCATTCACCATCACGTCACGAATTCATTGAGTTATTCACATCACAATGAATTCTTTTCAGTTTATGAAGTCATTCACAATCACAACGCATCATGAGTTCATTCAAATTCACGAAGTCATTCACCATCACATCACGACTTCATTCAACATCACATCACGACTTCATTCAACATCACATCACGAATACATTGAAATTCACGAAGTCATGCACCATCAGATCACGACTTCATTCACCATCACATCACAAATTCATTCAAAATCACGAAGTCATTCACCATCACATCACGACTTCACGACTTCATTCACCATCACATCACGACTTCACGACTTCATTCACCATCACATCACGAAGGCATTCAAATTCACGAATTCATTCACCATCACATCACGAATTCATTTACATTCACGAAGTTATTCACCATCACATCACGAATTCATTTAAATTCACAAAGTCATTCACCATCACATCATGATTTTTTTCAATTTCAAGAATTCATTCAGAGCCATTCAGATTCACGCCGTGAATGTGAATGAAGGTGAGCGAGCGAGTTCATGAATGAATTTGCCGAGGTATGGGTATACCACTTATAGCGAAAATATATCTGCGATATGAAAAAAAAAAAAAAAAGAATATTGAAGAATTAACCTCAGTACTTGCATCGTCAGGGAGTCTTAGAATAACGTACGCATTAAGCGAAGCTTAATGCTAAATTTAGCGCTTGTGCTAGCGTGCGTTACGCGAGAAAGTTTTAAAATATTGTAAACGGCTAAATTTTCGAGAATTTCGCGAATTTCGCAAATCGCCTGCAGTTTGCGAAAAACTCAGTCCCGCGAACCATTCCGGTAAGATGTAAACACAATGGAATCTATATTGAGATCCTACCGCGTTGCGAACATTAGAACCCGCGAATTATTCCAAAACTTCTGTTTCTACCTAAATCGCGAAATATTGAGCCCGCGAAAAGTAAGTCGTTTACAGTAGTTCATTTCCGCCGCGACGCAAAAACCCAAGCACCTTACGCTTGCAACGCCGCTAAGATAGAGTAACATATTTTATTATTTTCTCACACAAAATTTTGTAACTTGAAAAAAAAAAGTTTTTGTATTGAAGTAGGGTGATTCCACGTCAGTTCGTGCAATAATGATCCGGGTCATAATTTAGATATTCTTGTTAAAAATATATGTGAAAGCCATTTTCTTGAGAGGAAAATTCAGCTATATATGAACGTCGTAACATTTTTTTTCGTTGAGATATAAAATAGGGAAGCTCCAGGCGTAGAAATTAAGAAGATCATCACAATGCTACTTTGCAGAGTTGTCATTTCCTCATCAAAGCTTTCACGTCACCATAACTTTTTTAATACGTTTTACAAGAGATATACAAGACATACATAAAAAAATTAAAAATATCAATAATATATTTCTATGCAAGGTAAAAAATCAAACATAGAATAAAAACGCATTTTAGAGACACATTCACAATTTTTTTTTGCAGAAAAAACATTTTAAATAGTACTTCACAGAACATATCAAAATGCGCGTATTTAAATATTCTTTACGAATATATAAAGATACTATGTTCACCCTTAATTATCTTTTTGTTATTAACGCGGAAATGCGGCTGATTTCTCAAAATGCGGCATGATTGGGCGTCGATATTTAAAAAACTCAATCTTTTATTTCCTTTAAACTCCCCTTGGCACATTGCAGTAACTTTGAACTAACCTTTGATGGCAAAAGGTTGAGTAACATATAACCTCCGAACGGGAAAAGCTACGACAAACCTTCACTCGGAGCGAGCCGACGTCTTCGTCGTAGTGGCTTTGCCGCACAGCACCAAACATTTTGAGCATTAGTTATGGCATGTATTTTATATTACTAATATTCCTTTTTCTTTATAAAAGGTGAGTATTAGTGACGCAAAAAGGGACTTTGAAATGGAATACCATTGAATAGCTTACAATTCACAGAAACAAAACGGCCCCACTCTGCATATTCGCTAACTATGCATACATAAGCTTAAAACTCTCAGTTGCGCGTGTGGCCATGTATACATCCTGCCTCTAGGCATATGATGGCTTCCACAGGTGAGATGCCTGGATTCCTTTCACAGGTTTTATGGTGGTCCACTCTGCTTGGTTCACCGCACGAAACTCTCGAACCTGTTCCGCAGACAGGTGGAACATGCAGACATTTGTTACTTTTTCACGTAGCACTTTCACAAAGTCTTTAGCGGTGACAATCGTTGAGTTGAGCGAAGATCTCAAGTTGGTGAGCGTTGCGTGGGGTTTTAGAGTACCACCTACTCCATCACAAGCGCTTTTTCCGTGTCCAGTGGCTGAAAAGATCCATCTTGCCGAAGAGTGCGGCTTCCGAGGCAATTCTTGCAATTGGAAGCGATTCTTGAAATGCGCCGCCGCTTCGTCTGATGCAAAACGTATTTGAGAAAAGGCTGGGTAATGTTCATCAACATACTCTTTTATGGCCTCTGTGGCTAGAAGAGCATGAGCTGTGTCATGTTACTTGTACCATCGCAGACAAAGGCAAAGCTTTGCGTGCCTTGCGTGGACGTAACCACACTTGTGAAGAAAGACACTTGAGTTTTTTTGTTTGTTTTTTTGCACAAAAACTCTGCACTTTGATTGGGAAGAGTAGTGCCCACTTTTCCGCAAAATTAAAATGAAACATCACTGCCTTGGCTGGTAAGGCGGCTTTTGTGTACTGTATCAGGCTTCGTTGAAGGTCACGAATGTAAGAATGCCTCATATACTTTTCGCTCTCCAGTTCCCACAGGAAGGCGGAAGTGTCCATAACCTTTTTGGCGCGTTCGCCGGCGTCCTATAACGCGAAAAAGAGCTCTTTGTCTTCGTCAAGATGGAGCGACTGCTGCGAGATGCTCTGCATTTTTGGGCACTTTTCGCAACGGCGCAGAAAGCAATCGTTGTGTGGAGCGCTGCAGAAGAAAGATGCGCTTGAGGTCGTCTTCAGTAAATGTCTTCTTTTGGGCATTTGTTATTGCAGTTAAAAGCAACTGAAAATTGACGCAATATATGCATGCGCACACCTCGTGCTCGGGATTTTTGTTTACCCATTTCGGTCACAGGGAATAAAATTAGGAAATGCCTAGCTCTGGATGGGGATGGTCCTTTCTAAACAACTGGTAAGCTTCCTTAATAGAGCAGGTCATAAACCTTTTTACGACGTTGGACATGTCGTTGGTCATGGCTTTGACGATGTCCTTTTTGTTCGGGCTATGAACAGAGCATGCGAGGTCGTCGCGTGTGTGGTACTCAAGTGCAACCCTCACGTCTTCGGCATTCGCCTTTTTCCCCATGTAGGGATCAGGGGTTGCCCATACACCACCTTTACGCTTATATTTGCTTGTTTGATCAGTCACGTAGGCAGTAATTTCCGGCACCAGACGCAATATTTTTTTCTTTGAAATGCTTGGTGGCAGAAGAGTGTACAATCGCTTGCGTTCCTGGTGGAAACTTCATGCCTTCAGCGCTTCGCGGAACGCGTCAAACCACTCCACGCAGTGCTCACAACTGTCTTCGAGTTCGAGAGTTTCGTGCGGTGAAGCAAGCAAAATGAACCACCGTAAAATCTGTGAGAGGAATCCAGGCATCTTATCTGTGGAATTCATCATATGCCGAGAGGCCGGATGTATATATGGCCACTCGAGCAACTGAGTGTTTAAGCTTATGTATGCTTAGTTAGCGAATTTGCCGAGTGGGGCCGTTTTGTTTCTGTGAATTGTAAGCTAATTAATGGTATTACAGCTCAAAGTCCCTTTTCGCGTCCCTAATACACACCCCTTATGGAAAACCAAATTTAATAGAATACAATTCATGCCATAAATAACGCTCAAAATGTTTGGTGCTGTGGGGCAAAGCCGCTACGACGAAGACGTCGGCACGCTCCCAGTGAAGGTTTGTCGTAGCTTTTCCCGTTCGGAGGTCATATGTTACTCAACCTTTTGCAATCACAGGTTAGTTCAAGTCACTGCAAAGTGCCAAAGTGCTGGCGAACTCGTCAAAAAGGTTATGGTCACTTCCGCCTTTTTGCGGGAACTGGAGAGCGAAAAGTAGGCATTCTTACATCCGTGACCTTCAACGAAGCCTGATACATGACACAAGAACCGCCTTACCACCCAAGGCAGTGATGTTCCACTTAGATTTTGCGGAAAAGTGGACAGTACTCTTCCCAACCGAAGTGCGGAGTTTTCATTGGAAAAAAACTCAAGTGTCTCTCTTCACAAGTGTGGTTACGTCCACGCAAGGCACGCAAAGCTTTGCCATCGTCAGCGATGGTATACAACAGATGACACAGCTCGGCTCACGCTCTTCTAGCCACAGATAAAAGAGTATGTTAATGAACATTACCCCATCTTTTCTTAGATAATTTTTTGTATCAGACGGAGCGGCGGCGCATTTCAAAAATCGCTTCCAATTGCACGAATTGTCTCGGAAGCCGCACTCTTCGGTAAGATGGATCTTTTCAGCCACTGGACACAGAAAAAGCGCTGGTGATGGAATAGGTGGTGTTATCAAACACCACGCAACGCTCACCAACCTGAGATATTCGCTTAACTCAACGATTGTTACCGCTAAGGATGTTGTGAAAGAGCTACGTGAAAAAGTAACAAATGTCTGCATGTTCCATCTGTCTGCGGAACGGGTTCGAGAGTTTCGTGTAGTGAAGCAAGCAGAGTGGATCACCGTAAAACCTGTGAGAGGAATCCAGGCATCTCATCCGTGGAAGCCATCATATGCAGAGAGGCCGAATGTATACATGGCTGCTCGCGCAACTGAGAGTTTTAAGCTTATGTATGCATAGTTAGCGAATTGGCAGAGTGGGGCCGTTTTGTATCTGTGAATTGCAAGCTATTTCATGGTATTCCAGCTCAAAGTCCCTTTTCGCGTCACTAATACTCACCCCTTATGAAAAAAAAAAAATAATATAAAATGCATGCCATAACTAACGCTCAAAATGTTCGGTGCTGTGCGGCAAAGCCGCTATGACGAAGACGTCGGCTCGCTCCGAGTGAAGGTTTGTTGTAGCTTTTCCCATTCGGAGGTCATATGTTACTCAATCTTTTGCCATCAAAGGTTAGTTCAGGTCACAGCAAAGTGCCATGGAGAGTTAAAAAAATAAAAAAATTGAGTTTTTTTTTTTTTTTTTTTTTTTAATATTGACGCCCAATTTTGCCACATTTTGAGAAATCAGCCAGACATCCGCGTTAATAACAAAACAGATAATTAAGAGTGGGCATATTATATCTATTTATTCGTAAAGAAGATTTAAATACGCGCATTTTGATATGTTTTGTGAAGCATTATGAAAAATAGTTGGTTCGCAAAAAAAATTGTGAAATTGTCTCTAAGACGCGTTTTTATGCCATGTTTGATATTTTTGTTTGCATAGAAATATTTTATTAATATTTTTAATGTTTTGTGTATGTGTTGTATATTTTTTGTAAAACGTAATAAAAAATTTATGGTTACGTGAAAGCTTTGATGAGGAAATGACGACTGTGCAAAATATCATTGTGAAATCTTCTCAATTTCCACGCCTATTTTATATCTCAGCAAACAAAAGTTGTTACGGCGTTCATATATAGCTGAATGTTCCTCCCAAGAACATGGCTTTCATATGTATTTTTACAAAAATCATTGCGCTCTCAAAGCAGGGAAACGGAACAAATGGTCCAGGAATAAATGGCCCCGAAATAAATGGCCCCGGAATAAATGGTCCCGGAATAAATGATCCCGGAAAAAATGAACCCGGAACTAATGGTCCCAAGTAGAAACTAGGAAAAAATGGTCCCAGATAAATATCACAAATGTGGCTTCTGCATTTTCAGATCAATCTGATAAAATCCAATAACACTTGGAGACTTTCCAGGCTGCCGTCTGAACGAACTCGACCGGTTTTTATACTTCTCTGGGAAGCTCAGAAATGTTTTGCGCTATGGAAACCTAAGGCAGTTTTAAAGTCATCGAGCTTCGCTCGTTATGTGTGCTAGCACCACGCGTCATCACGAGATGGAAGTAATTCGAGTTTCATGGCTTCAACAGTATGACCAGGGGGGGGGGGGGGGGGGGGGGGGGGGGAGGCACTCACTTGATCGAATGACGTTTTAGCGAATAGGCGGCCGCCACGAAGCGGAGTTTACGGGCGGGCCAAGTGGGTTCACATTCTTGTAATGAGGCGTAAGCGCAGCGAAAGGGGGGGGGGGGGGGGGGGGCTAACACGCGCCAGCGTCATTCACTCAAACGAAGATTCGCTCAGATGTCGCTGATGGCTAAAACGTCATTCGCTCATCCGATATGGAGCCGTAATAACTCCTATAATGTCGTATAAGGTCACTAAATTAACAGTTAGGAGATAACTGTTGGACAGTATTCTTTTCGAAGATATTCTGACGATTCTGAATAAAATTAAGTTCAATACCCGACCACTTTCTTCGAAATAACCCGCCTCAAAATATAGAGGAGATCCTTCATTCCACCAGGAAATGACTGATTGCATAACGAATAAAGTATATTGCATGGTATATCTTAGTTTCAAAACTATCTTCTTACGGGACCATTTTTTGCTACCTTGGACTGGAGCGATTAGTTTCGGGACCATTTGTTCCGGGCCCATTAGTTCCGGGACCATTAGTTCCGGGACCGTTTGTTCCTACACCCCTCAGACCAACACCGTCTACATTGAAGTAATTCCATTACTCTTATTTCCGTCGATGAGAAATCTTTTTGTGATGTCATATGTCAGTATTCGGCCAATCGTGGAAGGCCGACCACAGCGACGCTTTCGATCTCGCACGTCGTTAATAGCTAGCCTCTTGCACATCACGAATCCTCCTTGGAGGAACGGAAACACTCTGCCTATACGCACGCGCTTTACGAAAAAAAACTGTAGTACGCAAGAAAGCGCCCGCAAAGCGCAAATTGCGCTTAGCGTTCGGCGCGAATGACAAAGACGCTGCTCTTTGCGCACGCAAAGCTTTTACGTACGCTATTCTAAAACTCCCTATTAGCATTCCAGTGGAATGAATTCAGTCCATCGGCTGCATTTAGCTCAGCTCGGGAAGAGTCAAAAATCATTATATTCTCACAAAATGCATCCATTACAGTCTTGGGCAGTTACTATTTACTAGTAACGCGTTACCGGTAACTAGTTACTTTTTCAGTTACTTGTAACTGCAACTCGTTACTGCGTAGTGAAAATAACTGGCCACTGTAATAGAGTTACTAGTCTTCAAAAGTAACTAAAAAGTGACCTCCTTACAGTTACTTCTGTGATTTATGGGCAAAAATATTGCAAACACGACAACCAAATCGTCTCGCAACTCGTGAGTGAGTCCCAAGTCCTGGTACGGGAAGGGCATGGCAATAACTACTGCAGAAAATGTCTGGAGCAGAAGGGAGAAAAAAAAATATAAAGAAACTAAATTTCGAATGACCCTGCTTGGCCAAGCTGGTCCAGACAACTGGGAGGTTTGTGTCCGTACCAGCCGTGTATGGTACATCACCCACAGCGCACGCAGATGTAACAATGTGCGGCATGTTTAAAGCGTTTCTTTTTCTTCGTCCGGCGGAGGGAGCGAGTGATTTTTCGCGGAGGACAGTTTTTGGTGATTGTCGCCCCAAACGCCCGCAGGCTTACGGCACAACCGATTTTCCGAACGTCGTCTTCTTGCTGCCAAGCAATCGTTTCCTTTCCCTCTAGTTTGAATCCTCCAACTCCCAGATGCACTCTTACGGGGTTTCGGCTTCAGGTATTTGCTCTCTATTCTTTTTTTAAAATTTTTTACAGCCTAATTACCGGCCTTGCCTCCCGTCATTCACTTCTTGTCTCTTCTCGGGCTTCATCACTTGAGAAGGAGTATTCGCTCGAAACGTCTGTGTCGTTCTGCTTAGTTGTGTATTCTCTTAAAATTGAAAGATCGCCCTTAACCGGGACCAAGGGGCTTGGCATCAGGTGATTTGTGGATATTCACGACGTGGGCTTTCCGGGTGGTCTCTTCTCTTTCGGGTGGTGAGATGGAGGAGCACACGCGTGTTCGATCTGCAGGTTAGGAAGCGGTGGAGGAAAGATCGCAACAGCCGTCTGGAATTCTATAGTGGTCGTTTGTATACCTCGATCAGTGCTTATTTTTGACGGAGGAATGGGGTCGTAACGTTGCTCTCCAAGTTTTCAAGGGATGCTTCGGGTTTCGTGAAAGATTGTGCGCACGCAATTCGACCGACGAGTGAACTGGAGTGGCATAAGAAAACATACAGAGCTAATTAAAAGGTATGACTTGCATTATTATCGACTTCATATTTGCACAATTTTTATTGCTTCTGTTCGATTTCGCCTTATCACAGAAATCCGAAATTAGAATTGTCCGATTGTAAACTGGCCCCATGATTCGATATAAACGAGATCTGGACGCGTGCTGTTGTGTTAGTGTACACCTTATGGTCGTCGCACTTACTTTAAAGTTCTTCATGGGCCAGGTATCTGCAATGTTAAAATTTTGAAAAACTAAAGTCGCCTGTAATTTTGCCAAATAAGAGACTTTAAATTCTTTATCATTACCCGGATACTGCTTTAAATTATGCGCTTGTTCAATGAGCTATTCATGGTGAAAGTAGAAATAGGAAGAACCAAACACGTTAATACTGAATATTAAGAAAATATTGGTTTCTCTAATAATACACATTCACTACCGTAAACAACACAACGACCCATGAGAAATCTAGGCTAATTTAAAGGCAAATTAAGGAAGGTTCCTTTTAAGTGTTTTTAAATGTTTTTTTCCCAAAAATAACGACGAAGTAGCGGTGTTACTTCAGCGAAGTAATTGTAACAAGTTATTCTTTCAATTTTGTAACTGTAACAGGGTTACTTTTTTGCCTGAGTAACTGCGACTGTAACACTGTTACATTTTATCAGTAACGTACGTGCCCATGACTGATTCATTCTCGCTTTCTTAATTTTTTTTATTCGATTGCTGTGAAGTTGTGAAGCCATGCAATATATCCTTCAATGGAGTTGGTACCCCATTGGCTGGATTTATATGAATTCGACTGTAACGCGTCGAATCGTGCGGGGACCCATCACACGCACGCCGTTCTCCCTACTTCTTCCTCTTCTATACCCATCTTCTACGGATCGATGTATAGTGAAATACGGCCCTGGTAAGACCGATTATTGCGTATCCGAAAATTGTGTGGGATCCGCATACTGTGACCAATTGCATTAAACTCGAAGAAACTCAGCGACTTGCTTCCAGGTTCATCTTTAACATATTCGGCCACGCCTTTTCTCCTACAAAACTATGTGAACTCGCAAATCTCCCAACTTTGAAATCGAGGACCGAGTACGAAAGGTTGAAATTTCTTTTCCAAATTATAGGTACTGTATAAAGATCAACAAATTGGATTACTTCAATATCAGCACTAACGAACCTTGAAGGCATCGTCATAGCATGTTCATTCGATATCCATCAGTACGAAATGATTGTTTTCAATTCAGTTTTTTCACTAGAACCATCAACAAGTGAAAAATGCTGCCCGATTCTGCTGTTTGGTCGACATCCCTTAATGCCTTTTTATAAAGTGTAGATAATATTGTCGAATGTTACAGTCTTGAAAAGCCGTAATCGTACAAATACGGACCAATTTGCTGTTTTCTCGCGAAATGTTCACACTTCTGATGCTTTCGGTTTTATAACTTTTCTCGTTCGCTTTTAAGTGTATGAAGCGGTCTTGTGCAATCCACTGTCTAAGTTAATTACTCTTTGTATAGTGGTTACGTTTATCTTTTTATTTTTGGATACCTGTAGTAGCCCGATGGGCTGACAGTATCAATGAATGAATGAATGAATGAAATCTCTATTCGATGTGCTACGGTCACATTCCTGTAAACGCAGCATGTAATACGTAGTTCGAGTCTGAATATTTATCATAAAATGCACGCATGATGTAAATCATCGGAGAATACCAAGCACTAACTTTAGACGTGCCCAACGATAACCATAGTTGTTGTTTTTTTCGTTCTATTGCGTGTTTTTATACGTATTGTGACTATCTTTCGTTTATTCTTTTTTCCAGGAAAACAAATTACGCAAATACTTCTCAAACGTTGGCACGCGGGACTTTCTTGTGTGTTTTAGTTGAAACCCAGAGAAACACGCACTGACAAAAAAAAAAATGATATGCTCCCGTGCAGACCTTTGCAAAGAGATTATCCGTACCCGTTGAGTTTCACTGTTAAATGAAGTTCCAAAGGGAACCCTACCTGCTAAATTTATCGGAAAGCTTGCTTTTTTAAGTTTAACGGGAAGAGGATATAGGCTCTGTTCATGACGTTATATGTTTTCATGACGCCACATCTGCAGCCCGTGACGTAACATCTACCCAAGACATATAGCGTCTGTCTATGACTTCCCTCTGTCCGTCGTTACATCTTTATTCAATCCACTCCCAGCCGAAAAGAAAAAAAGAAATTGTTAGTACAGGAACAGGCGCTAACATAGAGCCGTGCATATCCCAGCAGCCCAACTCGTCGAGAGCGGGTTGACTTGCCTCTCAGGCGGCCCCTGGCGGCCGGAGAGCAAAGCTGCTTTAGGGGGCAATTAATTATATGTAGCAGACAGCTCGGGCGGGCGGCGCGAGGCGTTACCGACCATCGTGGGCGTGCTCGCGACCCCCCTCACTCGCCGGGGCCAGCGAGCGAGACGAGCCGCCGCTGCTGCCTCGGCCGCCGCCACCACCGCCGGCGGCGGCGGCCCGTCTAATCCCCCTGTCAGAGGGGATTACTCGACTGCGGGGTCGTCGCCAAGTATCGGGCTTCCTTCGGCCGGCGTTAGCCTCCGTAATTGGCAAAATACCGGGGATTTTGCTGCTGGAATCGGTAGCTAACAAGGCGCGCTCTTTGGCGGCAATTAGGTAAGCGCCGCGGCGATCCCTTGTTAAAGTGATTGCTTCTCCGATGCTCGGCGCAACCTCCGCCGGCCGCGCACACGCCGCTTCGCGCCGGAATTGAGAGCGGGAGATTACCGGCGACGAGGTAAGAGGAGCACGCCGCCGGCCGAGGGATAAAATGGAGACGCGCCATCTTGCCTGGGCCCCCCTAGCGGCTCTCCTGCGCGACGCCGCCATTGGCCGCCTTCGGTTCCTGCCTGTTCGGATCTTTTTCTTTTTCGGGACGAGAGTGAGCGCGACGTCGAAGAACAACGACCACGCATTTGTTGGTGTATTGTTATATATGTTAGCATTCCTGAGAGGGTCCTCAACAATTAAACCAATATCATAAATAAAAGGAAAAAGAAAACTGTGACGACGTAGATACAGCAGTCTGAGTCCCGGTGCATTGGGAAGTACCTGTTTCTATCTATTTGTTCTTTCATTTAGTTCGCGAAACTGCCGGCCCGGTTAAAGGCCAAGGCAGTAGTAGACAAGTAACAATATTTAGAGATGCTGGGTATACAATAAAAAATATCACAAAAGGGAACAGAAAAAAAAAGAATCAACAATTCATTAACACACCCCCGTGCACGCATATGTGAAAAAGTATTTCATTAGAAGAACAGTTTTTTTTAAGCATGCAGATATTTGACTACAAATATGTGCAATCGCTATTACACTTTCATAATGTAATAGCGATTACACTTTCATATATTAATAGCGACCACATCTTTTAAAGCATTTTCGAACTCGAAAAAATTACTGCACAAGTAATCCGATATCCAGGATCGTTTCTTTGCGGCAGTAACAATAGGAGGTATATCTACAGGGGGCCTCTGAGGGCAGTTGAAGATAAGCCACGTCTGAGGCCCGTGGAGACTGTCGTCCGAAGCGATAAACAGTTTTCCAGGTATGCGGACTTTCAGTATGTCATACTAATGTTTGTCTATCCTCGTTTACACCTCGAGAACCGTAGCAAAAAGAAAAACGTTAGGGCTCCAATCCACGCTGTGAAGCTGGTTGGTCAGCGAAGCTTTGGTATCACCTGCAACGATTGCCTGCTGCGCTAGACGAAATGCCGCCGCCGGTCGCAGCACGCCGCCGCTGGTCGTATTGCCGTTTCTTTTCCTTTTGCCGCTCCTAGTATTCACGCTGCCCCTCGGGAGTCTTAACTATGCGTGGCCTATTCATCGCGGTGCTGCAGCAACAGTGAAATCAGTTTTTACACTCCGCTTCATCTTACGCTTAAAGGGCTACTCCACCGATTTTTTCATTGTCTCCGATTTGCTTGAAATTTTGCTAAACTAACCAACAAACATCGCGAAAATAGTATCCTAAATATTAGGTCAAAATATTGTTTTTTCGCGAAGTTATTGAATTTACATTTTTGGTCCTCACCGTGTTTTTCAAGCTCGAAGTCTCTACTGGCAACAATGAAAAAGTGACGTCAGTGGAAGGCAGGGGTTCACTCTTTGGGCTGTAGATTTCGTTTTAAACTGATTCGAAGCAGTTTCATGGTGTCAAATGAATGCTTGGGAAGCTCGCTGCAGTACCCGCGCTCCAGCACGGAACAAATGATTGGCTTATTCTATTTTTTGGCTGCTTGCTCGACTGGCAAGCCTGCCCGCCACTGACGTCACGGCCCTGAAAAGCGCGCGTATATTTGAATGTGGGTTTTTGCATCATTTTCATTTGCCGATTTCGCAATAACTAATATGAATTTCGAGATTCTAAATAGCATACCGGAGAGAGTAAAGGCCGGGGAGTCAGAAAATATAGTTAGTTGAGGTAGCTCAAAAAATCGGTGGAGTACCCCTTTAAGCGCAGCGGATGTTACCAGCCATCGGAGCCAATCGGAGGCCGAGTGAGTGTCACGTGACCTGGGGGCACAGCGACGCGCGGAAAGCGTATAACGGGCCACGTCCACGGAACGGGATTGGCTAAGACAGCTCGTAGCATCCCCTGCGTCCGGACGTAAGGTGAAACGGGGTATAGGCGCGTTATTTTATGTATGAAAGGGTCACTCCCCACGCCGCAAGCTGCCGTTGCCGCGGCAGCTTGGGCAACAGTAATCTTCACCGGGAACGTATGCGGTGAGCGCTACGCGCTTCGCATTGTTTCCAGGAGCTCCTTATAATTCATTATAGGGTTCGGATGCTTGTTTTTTTTGCTTATTCCTTATTGAAACGAATGTAGTGTTGTATATGTCGTATGCATGGTGTTTGTACTTCTCGCTTCAATTTTCTGAGGTCTTTTTTTTTTCGTGAGGACGCCGACACGAAAACACACGCGGTGAGAGGGACGTGCTTCGCATTGTTCGCAGGTGCCGTTGTCATTCATTATGCGGTTTGCACTTCACACGAGGGCTTTAAATGACGTCAACCCTTTCGAAGCAGCTGCAAACCTAATCTTTATCGGGACGCGTTGGAGTGTGTTCCCATTGTTCACGCGCGCCTTATCATCCATCATGTGGTTTTGATGCTTGTTTTGTGGGTTTCTTTATTGAAACGGTTACTGAGCTGTATATGCTGTATGCTTGATTTCAAAGGAGATATGCTGCTTTGCCTTCAATTGTTTGCCGGGAGTTTTTTGCTTACAACACCAACGACACAAAAACTTACTTGGCTGGTAAAGGTATACAGTTTCGCTGTAAAAAAAAAAAAAAAAGAAGCTTCACGCGAAGAAGTTTTTGGCTTTATCTACAGCTTTACTTTGTCTCGACTCAGAGCACAGCCCGCACTGCACTGTCCTCCAGCATGCACGCTTAAAAAAAAAGTGAGTAAAATATAGTAATTGCTTCAGTTACTAGATTTCTGGGGCCGTTACTACCTTTTGACTGCGGCCTGAAATGCGCTACAGGCAGTAAATGCTGTTGCAAAAAGCCAACAAGGTCGGGAGAGTGATAATTTCAATATATGTGGGTAACTTCCTTGTGACTATGAAGTGAAAACTATGGGCACATGGGCGCTCGAGCGCCTTGAATGCCGATCAAAGCTGTGCACAAGCACTCTTCGCTTCTTCATAAATGCCATAAAAACTGAAACATTTAACCAGTAATCCGGTCGTGCACGTGTCTCTTGGAGCTTGGGGGATCCTCTATCCTCTCTTCAACATAAGCATCTATGAACGCTAAGTTTTTGTTGGACGCATAAAATTTACACCGAAAAACATCGAATCTGTGAGAGAAAGTAAACCTCAAAAACAAGCACCCAATATACGAGAAAAAAAAAAAAACTGAAAATAGAAATTAAGTTTATTTTTAATGTTAAATAAATTTAGTTTCTTTATTCTTTTTTTTTTTTTATTTGCTGGGGGGAGGGGGGGGGGGGAAGGGGGAATGGGTGTTATTTATTTTATTTTTTTTATAAATTCGGGCGTGTTTTGTTTTAAGGCTTTTTTTTTTTTTTTCCACAGATTCGGTGCTTTCCGGTGTCAATTTTCGATTTCGGAAGCAAGATCGGGGCTTATGTTGAAAAAAGTCAGACGCGGACATTGGATTTCCCAAACCCCAGGAGACATGCGCACGTCCCGAAAACTTGGAAAACAACCGAATACCGATAAAAAAAACGAAGGAAAAAAAACGTGGTGAAGGGTGTGCTTGTCTGACTCAGTCTCGGCTTCCAAAAAGTATGATCACCTCTAGATTACCTTCCCTATTACTTCAATTTCTATTTAGTTTATTTTTGTTCTTGTAATATCTACTCTCGTTGAAGATTATCCGCTTTATAAATTGAAGTGCCCAGTTACCAGCCCACTCTGCTTCGGATGCTCTTTCTTCGTCTCTTCACTGCGAGTGAGCCTTCGCCTGCCGTCTCTCCGAGTATCGATCTAAGGCGGTCTTTTGATCTCAGCGTGTGTTACTCGCCGCATCAAACAAAGAAGGAAATTCGCTATCTCCCGCGTTCGCAGCGGGAAAAGACCTCGGCGTAGAGTCGCCATCTCAAGCGCTCGCAGGGGGCGAGCAAGCAAGACAAGCAGACGACTATGTCGTCTGCAGCACCTAGAGAGCCTAGATCTAAGAGAGGGAGCAACTGATGCCTCCTGCGTAGATTGGGTGCATGTGCACATTGCGCATGCGCGCGTTGTCGAGTAGTGAGGTGGAAAGCTGGCGGAGAGGCGGAAGTAAGGATGAGACGCTTTTATATAGTGGACGCTTTCGCGTCCTCTTCTTGCCTGGCGTTGGAAACGCGGCCCTTAAATCACCTGACCTCGATCTCGCAGACAGAAACTCTCAAATCTAGACACACTAGCTGCACCCAACGAGCAGCGCGCCGTCTGGTGAGCAACTCTAGCATAGCATTAAAAAAAGAAAGAAAAAAAAAAGAAGGAAAAACGTTTTTGACACTCCGTGCGACGCGACCGGCGCGCCGCCGCGCGGCCGTTACCGAAGGTAGGCATTGAGAGCCCCTGCGAAACGAAACCACGCCGCGTACATTGGTGCGCATTGAAGTCGGAGCGGTGCGCTTGCGCTGAATTGACAGCATGAACTGCTGCGTCGTTAAGTGCTCCAATAGTTATGCGTCGTATCTCGTGGGGACGAGGTTTCACAGTTTTTCACCCCGCCGATGCTTTGTGGGACAGCGACAACGGTGGACCCGTGCCGTACGACGCCAGAAATTTGGTCTCCCGATCATGTCTGCCACTGTGTCGGCACGGCTGACATATTCTACGCTGCCGCTTTGCGCTCTGCGCTGACTTTCGTACCAGTAACTTCCACATATCTCAGCTCGAACTGAAATGCCATCCCACACTCGCGGGTATGCAGTGCGAATTTCGTTGAAAGAATGCCCTCCAAAGAAGTTTCGTCCCCATCGTACGTGTCGATGATATTTCCGGATTAGTATGGCACGCGGTCTGTACTTCATGAAGAAAGATTCGAACGGTACAAAAAGTGACAAATATGAATCTAAGGAAAACTACAATGAAACTTGGAATCACTGTACAATCGATGTTGGAGTATGGAAGTTTGTGTGGTGTGCTTTCTTTTTTGAACGGCCTCTTTTTGGATCTGAAAACGCTGACACACCGAGTCTTGTAGACAACAATTTTTGTTCTCGGCTTTAGAGCCACCTACCGCAAAGTTGTTCGAACTGGAAGTACCCTCCACTGGTCCCTTCCTACCTGTAAAGTGTGCACCCCCCGGCCATGATGAGTGGTAATCTCTTGACAGCCTTTAACGGTCAAAACCGGTTCCCATTTAGTTGCCCCGCCCAAAAATATTTCCACATGGTTAAACTATGCCACCTCTTTTAGGTATAGTCAGTTTTTTGTCGAGTTACGGTTGTCCAAGTACCTGTGTGCCGAAAATCAGCACCTCGCACAAGCAGATTACTACACAACAGCTGACCGCAAAAGCCTTTGACGGCCAAACCGTGTGTTGGCCGGCAACTTGGTTTCCTCGGCTTTGAAGCCACCTTTCGTAAAGTTGTTTCAATTGGAAGTACAGAGCACTAGTCCCTTCCTACCTGTAAAGTCTCCATCTCCCACGATGAGTGGTATTCTCTTGACAGCCCTTTCACGGTCAAAACCGTTTCCCATTCAGTTACGCCGCCCAAACCAAATTTCCACCTGGTTTCCCTATGCCACCTATTTTTGGTAGTATAACTGTTATGTCAAGTTACGGTCATGTCCAAGAACCTGTGTGTCCAAATCTGCACTTCGCACAGCCCGGTTATATAACACAACATTTTGGGTCCAATATTGGATATTCCTGACAGCTTTATTTCTTTATTCGTTCGAACCATAACTTTCACACCTGCTGTCTTAATAAGAGTTGGCACACTTAGTGCACAAACTTAGTGAACATCTCACTCGCCTCCAAATATCATCGTCCCAGCAGTCCTACGTTTACACCGAAGAGCGAAACAAATTTCCCACTGAAAGCAATTATGGTGGCGGCCGTCTTGCTTTTCGGAAAATTGCTCAGACCCCTTTTTCGACCGCACTAAAGAAATTACCCTTAATAACGACTCATACTCAATATATAAGAAGCGGAGAACAGCTAAATGCCCTTCTTAAATCTGCCCCAGCACTCATGCAACGTCACCCTCAACTTATCGGCTCAAAAAGCAAAAATTCCGTCCGTGCGCGCTTCCGCCGCCACAGCTTCGCACGCGAAAAGGCGCCGCAGGCTGCTGAGCGCGCCTCACTGTCGAACGCCGGCTGCTCCGTTAGCGGCGCTACGCGCGTTTTTCAAAGCGCCCCCTATAGTTCCCGCACGGAGCGTATACGGCTTTCGACCTCGTCGTCCTCCGGGGGGATTTCTTGTTGCAGAGACTTTCTTCTCGTCAGTTGATGGTTGGGATTACGGCGCCACGGTGTTTATTCGAAACTTTCCTTCAGATGTCGCCATTTTCACGCCTTTACGCCTACCATTTACGCCTTTCTGTTATAGAGTTATCATAATGTACGCTAGACGTTCAGCTGGCGCTAGTGTGCTCTGGCAAATGGAAGCAGACAGCAACCAGTCGAAAATTCATTTCCGGTAATACATTCCTGGGAAAAAGCTGCGTGCATTTTTTCTCCGCGCTTCAATATAAGAACACATATTGCAATTAACTATAACGTAGTAAGTAGCTCGGAACATTTCTCAACCGTGTAAATAAAATTATTGTTCGATTATAGTGTTTCTTCTTCTAAATTCATCGCATTAAACACAGTGCTAAACCAGCTTCATACATGCACTAATGTGCGCTGTCGGACACTGTTAGCACAAAGACGACGTCGGCGCTTTTCAGCATGGCGGATATACGTGTCAAACGAACGAAGGACATCTGGAAAACTAAGACAGCAATAACTACGCAGTAACACTGGATCAGTAACTCCCTGTGCAGGTAGACGGCCAAAATAAATTAAAGGCGACGTGACATACCCCGATTTGCCATAAATAAGTACAGCTTTCCTCTTTCTTCTTGCGAATATGTGCGAAGATAATTGTTCTGCGTTTAAAGCCTTACCCCCACGCTCAAAATTTGTGAAAACAGGGAGTTCTTAGAGAACAAATGCCCGATAAAAGCTATGCATAGAAATAATGAAGAAAGACACCTTTCGCAGCCCACGTTTACTTTATACTTTACGTCTTGAATGTTTTTCAGCTCTCGTAAAGATGAACGACAGGGTCATTTCATAATTTTTATATAGTGCACATTAGCAATATATAAGCGCAACCGGAATACTGGCTAACTTTGAATACACTCAACACTCCTTTCAATTGTTGTTTTGCTTAGAATCGTCGGTCATTTTTACACACCTGCTAGAAAACAGAAGTTTGGGCCTGGTATATATAGCGAAGTTTAACATCGCCGAATGATGACGAAAAATACTGTATCTATAGCAATTACACTTTCATAATGTTAATAAAGTCATCTATTATTCGGTACGACCCAAGTAACAATGGTGGTGTCCGTTATTCTTCGGCGAGGACACAAAATAAAAGGGCGATTTCCCATAGGAATGCACAGGAGTACCGCAAAACTAGACTGGCTGCTGCCTGCTTCAATTTGCATCCAGGAAGTTGAATAGACACTAGCGTCAGTTGAACCTCTAGCGTACGTTGTAATAACTCTATGCTTTCTTTCCTTGCCAAAAAATTAGAATGTACGCTTCTGTTGTTGTTTTTTTCGTACAGATATGCATAATATTTCCTAGGGGGTATCTATAATTAGTTTGGTGAGCATTTGTTCATTTTATTAAAGCAACAAATTACGCTTCATTTTACTTTTTAGAAATGCGGTTAAAACAAATGAAAGCCGTTTACAACTCCGTGTAACGCCGAATTAGAGCGCACCTCTTGAGGAGGCGGAGGGGAAGGTACTGAGAGGAGGGTATCCCCCTCTTCCTCATCCGTACCCTCCCCTCATCCTCTCCTGCTCGCCTCCCAGTTAGCGGAACATTTTCGCGAAATTTCCCGCTAATTTTAGCGCGAAAAGTTTTCAGCTGAAGTTAGCGGGGAAAATTTCCCACTACATTTAGTCGAGATTTGTTCCCCTAAATTTATCGGGAAAAGTTTTCCGCTAATTTTAGCGGAAAAAACTTTCCGCTAAATTTAGAGGGAAAAATTTTCCGCCAAATTAGGCGGAAAAATTTTTTCGCTAAATTTAGTGGGGATCTTATTCCGCTAAATTTAGCAGAAAAATTTTCCCGCTAAATTTAGCATGGAAATTTTCCGCTAAATTGGGCGGCGATTTTTTCCCGTTAAATTTAGCGGGGAACTTTTTCCGATAAATTTAGCGGAAAAGTTTTCCGCTGAATGTAGCAGGAAATTCTTTTCGCCGAAGTTAGCACAGAATTTTTTCCGCTAAATTTACCGGGGAAATCTTTCCACTAAATTTAGCGGGGAATTGTTTTCGCTAAAATTAGTGAGGAAACTTTCGCGCTAAACTTAGCGGGAAAAATTTTCCACTAAATTCAGCGGGGAAATTTTTCCGCTAGATTTAGCGATGAAATTTACCTATAATGCAACGCGCGGAGACGTCATCATGGGAAATGTCCCATATTGCACCCCGCGGTTACGCCGACGCCGTCGCCGACGGCGACGCTGCTCAAGTTGGAAACGGGCGGCTAAGAGCTGCGCTCTGAAACGAAATAGGAAAGACAAGCGTTCCAACACTACGACATTTGCAGACCCTAATACCACGTTACAAATAAGAGCAAGGAAACAGACATAGTTTACTCTGTATGTAATTTGAACATCATAAAGTGCGCATATTATTTTACTCTCCTTCCCGTCGCCAACACGGTTGTGTTGACGATGCCTTGGCTGCTAGCCTAAAGAATGCACCGGAACTAGCATGAATTAAAGTGTCATTCGGGCATTTAACTAATAAGATTTGAGCCTTTAATTACAATCTTTTTTTTCCGTGGGTATACAAATCATTTACATGGGTGTTATCTGTGCTAGAACGACTGCCATTGAAAATATGAACTTGGGAAGAACGGAGCAAATATTAACTTAACAAATATAAATGAAAATTGTGTTTTTTTTTAATAACCCACTACAACATCTGCTGCTCATTCGTACTCGTCGCTCTCCCGTTACAATCGGACTCGCCCGCCGCGAGAGCTCAGGGCAGAACACCACCCTCCGTTGGTGGGGGGTCCCAGCTCGCGCAAACAAGGGACACGGGATAAACGAATGCTCTGGGTCAAGTAAATCGAATGAAATTGTCACTCTTCATCTTCATTTATTCTAACCAAGCTCTTCCGCCCCCTCCTCCCCCTCTTCCCCCCACGATTCTAACCACTCGACAGACGTTTTTCCTCTCCACACCGAACACATCAAAACGAGCCTTTATTCGTGTTCGTTTTCTGCGTTTCATTTTATCCACATCCGCGCTCGCGGGCTTCGCACGAATATCTAAATCGAATTTTGTTGACGCTAAAGTTACCCTCCCGAGCAGAAAATTACCGTCGGAAATCACAAATTGCCACAACTCCAGTGGGCGGTGTATCTAATTTGCGCTTTTCGTAGTCAGGCTGCTGGGCAAATTGCGTTGCCATAATCAAACCGGTACTCCGGCTCCCGCAAATCCGCTTCACTGCGGGTTGAGTGTTTGGGCGGGAAAGCCGAACCCAATCCTTGAGGAGCGTCAGTCGTACGCGTCGGACCATTTTTTTGGATTGAGCGGCTCACCCACTGTTGGGACTTTCGGTTACTGGTGTTAATTTAGTTTTCTCTACTATAAATTTGTTCTTATCTCGTACCTTATTGTCAGAAACTATATAAAAAAAAAAGTTGTGTTGGCCTTGAGAGGGGTATAGGTGTTTCATGACATGCAGTTTTGTTTATCACAGCTGGTTGGTAAGTTGAAAGAACAAAAAGTCAGATTTTTATTATATAAAATATCTTCGCTTGTACAGGATTTCAATACTGCTTTTACTTAGCACTCAATGATGACTTTTTTTATTAACTTAAAATGTCGAGACAAAAAAAAATTGCAGTGACTTTAATTTTTTTTTAAATTTAATGATGAATGGAATGCAGAATTTAAGGAGTGTAGGTTTAAACTTGTTTATAAGTGCACAGTGCGTGCTACTGCATAGCAAGCTTAATTTATCAGTGCTTTAGGTTGATTATAGCGGAATAATAGTAATCCTGTTGTGGTAAAAACTTCCTAAAATGGATTAAGAAAACGTCTCTATAACTGGGTTGGGCTATAATGTCATGAGCCGACTTCCGCCAGTTACTTGAAAAATGTAATAGATTAGAATTACAAATTACCGAGCCTCAAATGTAATGGATTACCATTACAATTTACGTTTGCTAAAAAGTAACGAATACTTCACTCGTTACGTTACAAAGTACTTTCACGTCACTTTTCTCGTAAATCATCAAAAAAACAATAGAAACTATTTTGATGCGTTCAAAAATGTTCCGCAACACCACGTTTAATTTCTCATACGCCCGTATTTAGGTAGTCCTTGAAGAAATAAAATATTGTATTTAAGAGAAATAATTTAGTTGCACTGCGTTCGCCTGTAAGCTGGCAAGGCAGCGAAAGCTGCAACCACACCCGCCATCCCACTAGCTTACGGTAACCGGAAATGATCCCTGGAATTCTGCAGACAAAGCTAGCGGTGAACACGCTCAGTAGTAATCTTGCACGTTATATTTTACAGTATGTAGTAGTAATGATATATATCCCTAGCAACACACTTCCCCGAATCATACTTGGGCCAGTTTGACGCAAGCTTGTGCCAGGCTTGACCCAATTTGATTCAAGCTCGCGCCAGTCTGGCCCAAGCCTGGGCCGAGGAAGTGTGCTACTTGGGATATATTAGAGCACCTTAAACGTTATATTTCACTTCAAACAAACTGAAAATAAACATGCGAGGTATTAATAATCCCATACAGATTTAAAATATTATTACAATGTCAATGCACGATAAAACACGCATTATTGTATAATAACTGTGCGAAAGTACTTCACCCCATATGAAATATATAACTTCACGACGCAACAGCAGGTGAAAACATTTTATATATATATATATTTCGTCGTGTTAGAACTGGGGATGTATTTTGGTCTTTATGTAGAGTGATTTATAGAATATTTATTTTTTGAACTTGTTTTGTCGAAATAAAACCACAAATTATTCAGCCGCAATAATATTATTACAAAAATATACCGTGTTAAAAGATGTGTGCGAATAGCTTAGTTTTTTATTCAACGAAATAAAGTCTCTCGAACCTTCAAACTTTGTTTTAATACGTAAGTTCAAGAACACTCTAAATATGTTTCAGCAGCTTCTTTGCATATCTATTGATAGGATCTATCTATATCAACGCGCCATCGCCCATGGATCACCGTGTTTCGTTCAGTGTACAGCTCTCTATTCATACCACGCAATACCTCTCGTACAGAACCAATATGCCGCAAGATTGAGTGCATAATAAAAGCCTCATTTCATCGATCCGTATTACACCACCACCTTCGTTCATACCAGCATTCCTCGTATGCGCAAAAACAATAACTACAAACAAAAACGCGAAAGGAACACGTTCCCGAGAAAACATAACAACTAACCCACGAAAAAAAAAACAAAAAAAAAAAAAACGCCCGGTGCTTGCATCTATCACGTTAGGCTTAACAACCTCGAAGTAAACATCCATATTCACTTGGTGAACGAACATAGTGTTACCATCCGCTGTTACGGTGTATAGTAGAAAAGAGAAAAAGAAAGAGGTAGAAAAAAAAAAACGGTACGATGGAGGCAGAGAAGCAGCATATTGAACCGTCCGATAGCCTGGCTAAACTCAATAATAAAGCAATAACAGCGTCACAAATAGGCGCGATTACGAACCCAACGCCGGGAACTCAATTTCCGACCCTATTAAGGGGGAAAAGCACCCGGGGACGAGAATACCGCTTCTCGTGGGATCCCGCGAGACCAGGCGTGCTATTGGAAGAATCGAATAAATGAAAAAAAAAAAAAAAGATAAGTAAAAATGAGAATGAGAAAAAACTGGCTGGCCACTGGCCATTCAGAGGCAATATGTCTTCCGCTCCATATGACACATAATTGTTTTGCGGGAGAAAAGGTTGCCTTTCTGTACAGACGCAGCCGATGCTACGAGCTAATGGGGCCAATCAGCAGTGCCAAAAGCGCAATTCACGTGGCCTTTTCTGTTTACGGTTGAGTCAGCGATGCTAGAACAGCATAAAAATGCCCTTTAAACGTCTGATTGGTCTAATCAGCTCCTAGCGTCGGCTGCGTTTGGACTTAAAGGTGTGCGGAAACGAAATGACGTGAGCGCGAGCCCTCAGCTTCATCGAGAAGCGCAATGCGTATTGCGCTCGTGATGTCAGTGGTTCTCGCATGGTCAAGAGTACCGTAGATGCGAGCCTCGCCGCTTGGTGGCGTCAACGCGTGACAATCTCGCCTAGTAGTAATATCCGAGGACTGTACGCCCTAGGGCCTATACATAGCTTGCCCGTAACATAATTTGCGGCCATTCCAGTATTTTTAGTGCCTCGTGCGGTGTGAAACTAACATGGTGAAGCGAATGCGTCACAGTGTTAGTTTCATATCAAACCAGTAAGTAGAAATACCCGTCGATACCCAGCAATGGCGTATGGTTAGCCTGGCAGAGGTCTCCGCCTTTTCGTATCAAGCTCCCAGCTAACGTCTGCAAAGAACGGCGATCTCGATGGTGAGGAATGCACGTTGCAGGAGCACCGTGGAGCTACGACGGCAGCCATTGTCACAACCATGAGAGCTCGAGGTCGCTGCTCAGAAGCGTTGTTCCGTAGAACGATCGAGTGCTTTCGCTAGAAATGCATGTCTCAATGCCAGGAGCGCGGGCTAGCTCGCGCTTGTAGCTTGGGCTGTAGACTCAGCTTATCATCGTTCTCCGCCAGGTCACATTTAGGACTAATGGCGAATTCCACTGGTGACCGGCACAGCATGAACCACATCTAAACAAAGAAATAAAAGTGCAAGCATTTCGTTTCTGTACCTCTTTAAAAGGGTAGTACAGGCATTTTAACGTTGAAAGAATTGGCGGTTTTTATTTTTCATCTTCTTTATTTAGGCCCAAGTGAGAAAAAACGCACCACTTCCCCCGAAAAAATGCTATTCCTCTGCGTAACCGCAAAGGGAAAAAAAAAAACGATTTGCCGATCTACAGCCGTGTGTGGCGGTTACGGTAAGTACGGTGGCACGTCACTGGGGAACAGTGGCGTAGCCAGGGGGGCTACACCAGGGCTTCCAACCCGAGAAAATTTTCCCAGATTAAGGTAATATTCAGGTCTATGTGGTAATAAGGGAAATCTTGCTAGTTTGAGGGAAATTTTAGGCACAATATATATTCGGGACTTCATTGGTCGATTATGATTTTATTTCGGGATATCATTGAATTTTACCGGCTTTCGCTACATTTAGGCTATTCCCTCTATCTGTTTTGCGGCTTCTTGTGCGACCACCTGGAAACACTAAGGAGTACTCGAACAACGTTTTTCGGCAAAATTAATTTTAATTCGTTTTCATCGACCCCTTGAAAGGTATGGAGGATGGGATCAGTCAAGTGGAAGCTCCTAAGAGCGCCGCTGTGCCTTCTCGAAAAAGAAAGTCTGAGTACATGAAAAAATATTGTAATATCTGGAGATACAAACTTACTATGACTAACGATATTTCGTCAAGTGCCGTGCACGAAATGGTAGATACTGTGTGTCGTTTTCCCTGTGCTCGAGGTCGAGAACTATCACTTGTGTTACATGCTTTGTTTTAGACTGACTATAAGAAAAAGCGCTATTGACGTTATTAAGCAGTACCATGTTCTGATGACGTGCATAGCATCTAGGGCGAAGGTAGGGTTTCATTCGTCAGTTTGGATCTCCCGGTTACACTTCCCCTCGCCAGATTTGCTCTGGCCGCGGTTTTGGCCCGATGAACTCATTTCATCGGAACGCATGTGAGGCGTAAAGACATAATACATCTGTCATCGTAAAAATGGAGGTGTGAATAAAACACAAATATTTAGTATTACGTAATTATTGGGCTAGCGTAGAATATTTTGTCAGAAATAGGGAAATTTTAAGCGTTCGCTAGGGACATTCGGACTTTCCGTGTTGTCAGCCCTGGGCTACACTCCTGCCCCCCCCCCCCCTCAACTCCGCACCCTAAATCATGAATATCCAAGCCACCACAGCCCCCCCCCCCCCCCCAAAAAAAAAAAAAAGAAGTATTCCTGGATACGCCGCTGCTAGAGTACACGCGGAAGTCAACAAAACCTGTCCCTCTCAGTCTCCGCTGCTAAACTCGCCGTCATCCCGGTGGCGATGCGCCTTTCAGGTCGATCGCTCAAAGCGACCTTCGGCGATGCTAATCCCTGGAAAGTCGACAATCGCACAGAGAGCGGTTGGGGTCTCCGAAGAAAGCAGGTGGTCTTTCAGAGACGTCACCGAAAAGACGGCGTGGGAGTTGAGGGGCTCTTCGACTTTCCAATTGGTTCAATTTTCTAAAAAAAAAAAAGCTAGCTCGCGAAAAAAAAAAAGAAAAAGAAATTGGTTTTATGTTTTTTGTTTTCTACGTGACCCACTGAGCTACAGAGCCACTAAATAGGGGTATAGGATTAGAGTATCGGCACTGCGCTTTCAGATTTTCTTGTGGGCGCCGCCCCCATTTTTATGCTCAGTGCAGAGCGGACGCCGTACACCAATGCAGAAATATATATATGGCGCCCAAAGTCTGCCTGACGCATTATGACGACCCGATGTATTTACATGCGCACGTAAAAGATCAAGTGAATGCATCGGATTTACAATTCGAAAATGCCACTTCCCTATCCTTAAATGGATTTTTTTTTTTTTTCTCGAGAATTCGGATAAAGCTTTGAATAACTGGCAACAATGATTTTAAACGCCGGGATGGCGGAAGTGTTGCTATTCTGAAACTGCTTATTTAGCGGCTCTAGTATATAAACTCCAACGTTACTAAAACAACTCAGCTGGGAAACTGCCAAAGAGCCTGCTCTGGAAAAGTGGCACCGATCCGTACTAGAGAACCGAGCTCATGGCGATCGCAACGCCGCCATTTCTCTCGCAGAGGCCATTCGGGGAACTGCACGGCTTTATGCATTGGTTCTGGAGTATCGCATTCGATAGCGTCCGCTCTGACTTCAGTTTTGGCGTTTATCGGCTATTTTGGCGCCGAAACATATACGGCGTAAAAGGTTTCAGGGATGTTGACCCCCGCTGGGAAGCGGAAGCGCCGCGAATTACTAACGAAAGTAGGACGCGCCCAGGCCGCGATGCGCTACCTGAAATCACTGGTGAGAGACGGCTGTATAAAAACAGTATTAGTTGTGCCGAAAAATATTATAAAGATTTTACAAAACATCACGCGCCTGTTATTTTGTATTAGTCTCCAATGAAAGTTCCTAAAACGTTATTTCCAGTTATTTTTTACGCAAAAAACATGCTTTCTTAAAACTTAAGGTTACTACAGTAAAGGAAAGAAGATTAAGCCGCCATATTGGCACCTCGAGCCTGGGAGTTTCGGTACTCTTAGAAAATTCAGTGACTCTAGCAGTAGCCATATAAGGCAACGTTTATGTTTCATCTCGTCGCTAAAGGGTGGCGCTGTTATCGTATTTTGCTCGGTCTTGGTGGACGTCAACGGCCCGTGTTTCAACGGTGAGTTTCCCAACTGAGTGTTCTAGTAACGTTGATAAACGCTTTGCACACGCGCCAGATTACAGCCGCCATTGCTGACCCTCCCTCTTACCGAGGTGCTGAGCCAGTGAAGCGGGCATTGACGAGCTTCCACAAAGGCCAATTCTAGGGAAAAGGACACATTAGGATCTAAAATGGCAATAGCCTGTCCTGCCGTGGTCATCATGAAATGAATTAAACATAATAATAAACACACCAGACGCCCACTGAGGCAGACTAACTTCCGGCTGTATAAAGACACAGCACAATTTTGAGAGGAAACAAAAATTGAAGGTCGGCAATGGCGACGCCCGTGAATAGCCACTGCAACGCGTCTATACTTGAACCTTGGCAGAGCCCTTGCGAAGAACGCCATTCCAAGTTCCTGCGGGGCTGTCTTCCCCATTTCCCCACCAAATCGCGAAGGAAGGAATCGAGGGCCATTTGCGAGCCGCGTGACTCAACCGCTCGCAATTAAGCTCCAATTAACGTCGCGGAGAAAACCAAATTACGAGACGCTTCAAATGGCGTTGCGAAGCTCCAGAGACCGCGTGTTGCGTAAAAAAAAAAAAAAAAAAGAGATGATAAAAAGAACTCTGTACGCAGATACACACAGGCGACGCACACGCACGCACTCACACACGCACGCACCGTGTAAAAGAATACAGAGTAAAAGTTTAGGATAAGTGGTGCAGGTAAGCAGCCCTCCCCCTCTTTTTCTCGAGCTGTACAAGGTACAAAAGCTAAACTCGACGGAGAAGTGTCTCATTTGGAGCCGCTTTCACGCTCACTTACGTCACCTTTTTGTACTTCCTATGCGAGCGTATGAATGCTGCGTTTAAGTTTACGGGTGTTAAAAAAAAGGAGGTGGAAAACGAGGATGCAATAAAATACAATAATACCGTAGATAAATAAATATTAAAAAAAAAACTCGATATGATTCTGCTTGCATTTGTCTCGAGAAAGAGAGAGAGAGAGAGGAAGAGAGAAGCGGGAGCGAGAAACTAAATCCGCCTGAGACGAACAGACGACGATGACAATTTACTCGCATCGAAAAGATTCGCTCTGTCACGTGCGCATTCTTTCAGTGCCACATATTTTTGTTCTTCGCTACATATTTTTATTTTTTTTCTCCGAATGAAGTGCACATACGTCGCGACTCTGATTCGGCACTTATTCTACGAAAGCCAGCGTGTGGGATGAAGTCTTTGGAGCGATAAGAAGCGAAGAGGATTCCTTCAAATTTGAATGCGTGATTGGCGGAAATGAGTGAGGTGGAACGATGTTCGCAAAAATTTAGAGACGGGTAGATTGGGCGAGAAAGAAATTGAAGCGCTGGGAAAGACAGTTTTTTTTGGGGGGGAATAGATTGCCGCCAGTAAGAATGTTAAAACTCAACAAAGCGAATGAGCAGTGAATCGAATTTATTTGCCTCGCTACCTGAGAAGAACGTTCTTTGTTGAAATCTGACAAGAACGAGATTGAATAGCACTAAGGATATTTTTCTCACGCGCGATACAGATCCCCGTGATATGTTTCCAACGCGTTGAGCTCTGTGCTTGAGAGCTTCTGCGCGCGAAAGTCGCTGAGAGAGAAACAACAAAACGGCTTTAAAGTATGTGTGTGCGTGTGCGTGCGCGCGTGTGTGCGTGCCTGTGCGCGTGCCTGTGCGTGTGTTTTTGTGTATGTGTGTGTGCGCGTGTGTGTGTGTGTGTGAGAGAGAGACAGACAGGCCGGGCGCATCTTTCGACACCTCCTCCCTACCGTTCTTACCTTACAACTAGAGGCTGTTGGCCTTGCAGACGTTTTTATTTTTTTAACGTTTTTTCGATGCCAAAGGCTGAGGCGACGGAATGCTTTTTTGAATTCACGCAGCACTATACCTAGCTCGCGTCCGTGTCCCTGCGAGCGAGTCGTGCAGTGGCTCACACCAGTTGTGGCGTACACGGTTTAAGGGGCATTGTACGGAGTCAATGCTTAAACGAACCGATCCCAAGAAAATAATAAAGAAAAACCAGCATACACTCAGCCCTATCCTTGCTACTAAAACACAGACTTTTAGAGTTTTCTCTTTTTCCTTCAGACGTTTCTTACGTTCATTACCGCCGAGCCTCGTCTTTCTGACGCTTTTTGTTATAAAGTAGAAATGCCTCCCTATTATGAAGGGAGGTACAAACGCGGCAGTAAACAATAAACACAAAATGAAAGGTTTCTAGCGAAAGCAAACACCCTCCTCTCATTCTTCTTTTTCTTTCAACATGCTGCGCCGGCGCCGACAAGTTAGCTCAGTGACTCATTTTGGTTCAGTGTTCAGTGTACGCGCCTCTCTTCTTTCTTTTTTTCCTTTATTTTTTTTTACTCGCTCTCACAATTTTTTAGCTTACGTAAGAAACACCGATTGGCGCCACTGCGTCGCCACGGGCAAGTGTAATCGCAGCGCCACGCTGTTTAGCGCGTTTACGCTTGCGGTTTCGCGGGCCTATCCGCGCTGGCGGAAAGTGTATTTTGAAGCCGGGTGACGAAATCGACTCGTCACTGGCGGAAAATCTGGATATGGGGCCCGGACTGATTCAGAATTTCCGTCGTGGACAAGTCGATTTCGCCACCGGGTTCCAAAGTCCACTTTCTGCCTGCGCGGATCCGCCCACGAATCCGCAAGTGACGCGCCGTAAGGCGAAGTCTCGCTTCGCCTCTGTTTTGAAACTCTATAGCTGGCCGCCTGGGCCGCCTTTCTTCTGCGTGAGGCAGCGAGTGCGATACGCTGCTTTTGTTTGTGCCGTGAGTTTTTATACTGTCGGCACAAAAACGTGCATCCATCTTTTGACACTGTGCGCCTTTGCCTTCGTTCACCTAACCTTAGACTAGATGGCGGTCTGAATTAATAAAGAGATCACGGCATCAGCTATCATCAAAACAAGCGAAAAATGCATGCGTAACGCCGCTTAAAATAGCCAAGTTGTTCTTTGTAGTTAACCTCGTGTGTGCTATTTTTTCGAAGCGGACAGTTTTTGAAGACTAGAAGACACAGTCCTGCTTTCTTCGTGCTGCATGGGCAGGGTTAAGGCGTTAGCTTGTGAAGTGTCGGCGCCAGTCTAGCCCCTCTCCGAAATTTGCCTCCTACCAAATTCAGTCGGTCAAGTCTTCAGACCGTGAGTACGCCACTAAAGCTTCAGCTGTGAACCGTCACTGCGAAGTGTGCAGACGGCTCGAATATTTTCACACCGATGTTGTATACTTTTTGTGTCTACATATATCTTCGATTTCAAGAAGCGCGACAGCCATGACTTTAATATGGCAATCAAAAGGACACTGGTGGACGTGTGGTTGTGGAATCCTCAAAAAGCGGCGTTTGAAAAAAAAAAAACTGGAAATTTTAACAAAACGTTATAAGCGCAGCAGTAGAAAATCTTGAACGTGGGATTCACCATCCAGAAACCCGATAAATTTGGTGGGCACGTATGTGTATTATATTGTGTGTGCGTATCTGTGTGCGGGGGGGGGGGCAGTTTTTCACTTTAAAAATGTCATGATGTGTTTGCCTGTGCCAGTCTACATCACCTTGTTTACATTTGGTGATCAGAGTTAAAAAATTGTTCAACGGTATCACGCTTTTTTTTCTTTTTTTTTACAAAGCGTTTTAAAGCTTCGCTAAAATCAGATTACATTTTTAAAACTCATGTCTCGTTTTCGGCTTATCTTGGTAAACTTTGTTTTCTTCCATCTCGTGTGAATAGAAAATCTTACCTCGTGCGGTTTCGTACGATTTTAGGCCAGAGATCAACTAACCATGACGTACAGCGCAGGCCTTACCTTCTATGTGAAATAGACCCTGTAAAAAGGCTGTGCCACTTCCCGAAAAACACCGATAAACATTCGCCGCTGACGAAATTACAAAACTCGGTAAAGCCGAAAAAACACCGGTGGTCGAATATATTTTCGCCCTGATTAAAACCGAAAAAAAAGTCGTAGAATATTTTTTTGCCCTAGCCACGGCACCCCAAAAGGTTTTTCTTTTATATTGTCACGAATGACAGCCGTTGAGGCAGGAGAAAATAGAATGAACTAAAGATTTATTGTAAATGAACTAGTTCCAGAAATGGAAAAGAAGAACACACGTAGAGAAAGCAGTGCCGTATATTGGGAGAGTTGGGCCAATGGGCGGAGCAAAGGCCGCCGCCAGCGTTGAATATATCACCCGCGGTTAGAGCGTACACTAAAAGTGCGAGCGACACTGCGTCGACCGTGCAATCAGCAGACCGCGACGTGCACAATGTCGGAAACGACATTTAAAACGTATAATAGAAGCGCTCAACCTCGGCGTCTCGGTGACAATGGCGTCAATAGCAAATCAGCAGCAATGGTCGCTACTACGCAGTTTGCTCTGGTTTGGAGCGCACGTTCTTTTATTGTACCGTTGATAATGGCCGTGACGAAAACCAACGTTACTATAGATCACTTTCCAGTTGTCAAACTCCGCCGCGAACCGCCGCTAATTGTGGTCCGTTTCACTTTCCGCTCACCGTGTGGCGCACGTTTCGCGGTTTGCCTAAAGCCCCTTTATCCTGGGAAAAGCGGCGCCATTCATTGTCGTGGAAATGCTCAAGACACGTACCGCGCACCACTTCTGAGAAGAACATTGCGTGTGAAATCTAGCTCACTACTGCGCTGCGCCGCCATGATCTTCCCAAAGGCTGCACGTTGTACGTGCCTCGTGCATCGACGCACGTGGCGCTACTTTTGAAACATGAAGGAGTTTTAGATTTGCCCGGGATTTGGCTTATCTGGCGCTCATCGCCGCTTCCTGTGCGCTCAGCCGCTCGGTGCACAGCCGCTCGGTGCTCCAAGGGGCAATCCTTGCAATGTTTCAGCTTTTCTATGCGGAGGCATGCGGTTTAGAGAAGCTCGTTTTTGCAAATGCCGTTTTACCGACCCCGGTTTATCGAATGCCTTTATAGAGAACCCAGTTTAGAGAAAATGGCGATGATCCTCCTTTTAGCGGATTCGGCCGCCGCGAAGGGGCGTGTACGGGTAAATTATGTGAGTTAACATTTTTTGTAATGAGCCGCCGCAAGCTGCCGCCGCGAAGTGGTGGGAGCGCAGCGGGGGGCATGGCTTAACACGCGCACCAGTGATACACGCGAGAAGTAGGAAAGGCTTTTTTTAAAAAGCATCCCCTTTTCGATAACCGGTGTTTCTCTAAACTGAGGCTCTGCTTTCTCTAAACCGTGCTTCGATAAAACGTGCCCATTCTCTAAAACGTGCTTCGATGAAATGGCATTCGATCAACCGTAGTAAACCCTTTTCTATGTACACAGGAAAACATTTCGAGTTATCAATTGACTCTAACTCCACAGCCAAGTCCCTGACGTACACGCTTGACGGGACAACCCGGCCCCTAGCACCGATGGACGAACTAAGGCTGCTTGAGACTGTAACAGTCTTCTTGACTCAAGGAACAGCATTTCTCATTTCTAGTCTGTACAGGACGATCGTGGCATCAATAACCTCCGTAGACCAAGATTGTAACTGTTGGCCCGCTTGAGCCATGAGAAAATGCTCGCCGTATAGCGATGGGCGGGGGTACGCTGCCGTCCGCGGAACAGCTTCTTTCGTCAAAATCGTCGAGGTTGGGGTCTGTGCCTGCTTGATTCTTCGCTTCCCCGGTGACACTTCCCCCGTCCTGAATGTCACGTGCCGTTTCCCCCGACTGTTAGAATCCCCGAAGCCAAAATCCCCGTCTTATCCCTTGCGCGTCTCAAAATACCCGCAACTAATTTTTTCCTTTATGCAAGTGGTTCTCTCACTTTCATCTCTTCTGCTACTTTGATTTCTGATCTAGACGCAGTGTTTTTTGCGGCAATTTACAGTCACTTTGACATATGCCAAAATTGCAGCATTGCAACCTGTTTATTTACATACAACTGAATTCTCCTCCCAAGCACATTAACCCAACTTAAAATCCGCAAAATCACTGCATGAACTTAAAAAAAATGTATTAAGGTTTAGCTGCTTGTTGGAAAGACGTTCGTCGAGCATCTTGATGGCCTCATCTTTCCTCTCTCACTTCTGCCGCTTTCTTGCTTGGCCGCCGTTGAAAACCTCTCTGCTCGTAATTTCGTCCCGCTCGATCAGCTCCAGGAACGTGGACACATCAGGATGTGCTTTCCCGAGAGCGTTGTTGATTTTTATGTAAGTAGATATTGCAATATTTTACTTCAGAGCTGCCAAATTGTAATATGCAAGATATACTTAGCAATGCTACGCCTCCTTCAAGTTGTTGGTCCGGGCTACTGGGCTCTGGTGGTGATTCCACTGGCTCATGTCATAGTTTCCAAGCAGCCATGTATCCTCGAATTTGAGGATAAGCCGCGGTATTTCGGGGGTCGGCGGTGCCGTTGCTTCGAAGCTGCGCCAAGCGAGGCGCGCGAACGTCGGCGGTACGAAAGCAAGACTGATCGTCTGACAGACAAACGTGGTTACTAGGGAATCTTCCTGGTACACTTTAGCCAGAACAAGTTCCTGCACTTTTCGCCAGATTGCCTGGGCGAAGTGGAAATGGCAGCCACGGTGCCGAACGCCAGGAAACACGAACAGAAAACACCTGGATGAGAGCCTGTTCAAAGTCCGCGCGGACAAGGCTGAGTGAGAGATGTTTACGAAGAGCGTCTAACGCAGTCTTGAAGTTCGCGAACACGGTAATATACACTTCCCGAGACTTGCCAGGCAGAAGTAAGTACGCAACGTTAAAACTCACTCTATGTTTGACGGCGCTGATCGTGACCACTTGATCAAACAAGGCACTTCGTCAGCTTCCAGAAATTATTAGCGCCTCCTGAGTGCCAACGCAAAGAATGCGACCTGTACTTATGGTGATGTCAAACAGCAAAAAGCTGTGTTTATCAGGAGTGTCCTTGTGCAGCACTCCAGGTTGATCTCGAATACATCCCTCGACAAATTGGGCTGCTGTCTCCTTTTCCCGATAAAGTACGTGCTTCTCACGCGCTGAAAAGTAGGAAGGCCAGCAATTACGGCGTCGTCAACCTAAAACAAAAAAGTCACTATGTAAGACAAATCCATCACGTACATGGCGCCCATGTATACGCCTGCATGCCATACAGGCGGAACGAAGTTTGCACTTTCCTGGACGACAAGGCCCACGATCTCTTTGCAGTATACTTCTGGTGCTGAAGCGTGGCTCCAACCGGACCCTGTTTTTCAAAGCATTCTTCAATCGCGCTCCGCAGAGTTCGCAGTCACTGGCTGGATGAGTGTGCGCTGCAAAGTATATCGAGATAATCAATGGCTTCACAAAGGCACGCATTGAAGCAAGCCTCGGCTGAGCTGTGGAAGTTATACAGCCTCTAAAGAGCATACCAAAAAAGAGGGAAATATATTTACCTTCTGATATCTGAATGATCTTCCGCGAGCACCGCTGTTTGCAGTTCCGAGACCAGTATTTTGCGCATCACCAAAAAATCTTGTAATTTCGGTTTTTGCACTGAAAACAGTACTTGTACCGTCGATGACCACTAAGCTCTTCCCTTTCTGCGTCTGCAAGTATTCAAGCTCCATCTCCAGCAGCATGATCACGTCTGGGAGGCATTCCTTGTTGAAAGATTCTTAAATAGAAATGTAGCCTGACCTTAAAGACTAAGTCGAAGTCATGTGTTTAACTCTGTGACCTCAATATCCAAACAATGCTTAAGACCGACCCTCTCAACTAATCTTGGCCCGGTATGGTCAAGCAATAACGAGGCGTCAGGTACACTACGAGATATTGATACGGGGCCGCTTGTGCGTGGATTTTGGCAGCCGGGGCTCTTGAAAATGGGGGAGGTAACGTGGGGGAGACTCGGCGTGGGTTTCGAGACGGGGTTTCAAGATTGGGTTATTTCGTACACCATCCATCCGGAGGACCAGAAGTTGCAGGGACGAATATTTCAATGACAGACGATTCTCGGAAAGCTTCTGTTGAAATAAGACCAATTTTCAGACTTCCGATATGTATTATTTTTGCACGTTTAAATATTACTTCTAATTTTCTAACGATTTCCTTTTCAGAGTGAAATCTAGACCCATGTTTCTTTCTGTAGCAACACCCGGATAGAAACGGATAGCTGGGAGCACTGACGTTGCAGGTGCGGGGTTTATTGCTTATAGATTAATACCCTAAATTGAACTCTTTAATTACAAAAATAAACAGCAACAACAAAAAGTCACGTCCGTTTCTTTTCTTTTTTTCTATTCAATATTTTTTGTTCGTTTCAGACAATTGGGTACCTTCCTCAATAATTGAAGTTTCAGCAAAACGTCCCGGATGGTGTTCACAGGGGTCTCGAATAAAACGCAAACTTGTTGTCTGGCAATCATTGTGAACGCGGTCGTGAACCTGAAAGAATACGATCGCACCACGCTTCTGTAGTGGTTTTTACGCAATAAACTGACGAACAAATGAGCTCATGCCGTGGAGGCATTTTCTATTTCATCGTGAAATAAATTTTCGCTTCTTCGTAATTACGCGATGGAAATTATTCCAATTGCACGGTCTTTGCGTTTCAATATTAGCGCGTGCTTGGTTGCATTAGCACAATCAAACAGCAGTTAATCAGACTTCCTCAAAGTAAAATAAAATAGAAAAAAAGGCCTTTCCTGCCAAGCTACGCACAAATCCTTGCCGCCGCGGCGCAAATCGAAAATACCTCAAGAAAAAAAAAAGTGTGTGAGAGAGGGTTAGAGAGAAAGAAATAATGCTTACGGATTTCCGCAACCTAAGTAAGGAGGAAATGAATCGAGCCGCAGGCTTCATTAGCGCATCATTATCAGTCGATTCACGAAGATTAGTTTGGTACGACGGGGTAATTGTGCGAGGCTCAAAACAATGGCGAGCTTGTGAGTCCGAACGACGGTCAGCTGTGTGCGCGGTCAATACCGCCCAGAAAACAAGGCCAGTTCATGACGTCATCTTTTGTAGGTCCCCGTCCGGCCCCAAGCTAAACACGCTAAACACGCGTGTTTTAGTCTGTGTTTAGCGTGCACGCTAAACACAGGCCAGACTCCACAAGGCACGTATCGAAGCAAGCCTCTAAGGCGACTGACGCGTCCGTTTTGGCGTTACTGCGTATACCGGCGTCGCGCTCGTTTTGAGACGCGCTTCAAGACGCGCTGGCTGCAATGCTGACGCAAGGTACGCGACGTTGCGTAGATCCACTAGTGATGACATCATGGGAGGGGAAAAGGCATTCTAGGTGGTAAAGATTGGGCACAAAAACACGCTCAAGCAGCTCGTGTTTTTTTTTTTTTTTTTTTAACGAAGAATTTTTTTTTTAATGACAGAAACAAACAATACTGAAGCCTTTTGAGTCTGAAATTGCTTCATTTCGCATCACGTGTTGCGCGTATATACACCGGCTCGTGTTTTCACCAGACACCGCTGCTTGCAGCTATATTACACCCTAGCAGTGTTGGTGGTAATGCGTTTCGAGTAACCGCGTTACCGATAACGCGTTACTTTTTTCGGTAACGTAGTAACGTACTTGTTACCTTTTTAAAACAGTAACACGTAACGGACGGACGTTACTTATTTCAAGTAATGGGTAATGTAGTGACGTTATACGTTACATCTTTTTCACAAAACTTAAAAAAATACACTTTATTTTTATTTTATTTTTTTCTACGCGCCGAGTCGCATATGGATTCTTTTGTCTCATACCACATACATTCAAAATGCCGCCTCTCTCTCCCTCACGCAAACACTCCCACTTTAGGAAATGCCTAATACCCTCGCCGAATTTGCCCCGGTGTTGAAAAACGCTATCGCCGTCAATGGCCAACGGGGTGGAGGACACCACCCGAGGTCTACCCCTAATCTCCAGGCGGGTCAGTGGTTCGGCTGCGTTCCAAAAGACGCCAGCAATAGAGTTTTAGTATTGCCGATAAGAACAAATGCAAACGCTGCGCGTTTGCGTCAGCATTGCGTTGCGCACTGGCGTCGTCGCCATGCGCTAACCCAAGACTGAAGTTTGGGCTACGCGCACGCGCAGTGTGGAAAACACAACGTTACTGCAAACGCACAGTGCCTGCGTTCGCTCGTATACGCAACACGAAAACTCACTAATATCCTGTCAGCTTACTGTGCGACTGTGACCGTAAATTCATTCATACAAGTAACTCGAAAACGAAACGTGCGTTACGTTTATTTTGATGTCATGTAGGTTGTAACGCGTTCTTTTTATTTGCGAGTAACGTACTTCGTTACTTTATTCCGGTAACGTCCGAAGCACTGCACCCTAGATAAAGCCTCCCACAATCTAAATGACCCATTGCCTTGGCAATTTCTGCGGCGGTGGAAGCTATACACTTTGGCCCGAGGCACTTTATGTTTTCAGGGAGAGAATAAAACGAATATTTTCGCATTTCTTTAGCCCAGTCAATGGGGACTTGGTCAAAGCGAATCCAGCACAGTCGTCTGAAACTGCCTTGTCGAATGGGTCTTCTATAGGCTGTGGGAGACTGTACCTTCCAAAAGCCTGGCCCTATTTAAATGTCTGTAAACACCTGACGACCAGAAATTATACCACCAGACCTGTCAATTGAGGAGTAAATACTACAAATTCCACTTAATTCAACGCTGGTGTGATTTCACACTTGCGTACCGCTGCGTGGTAGATTTCCCACGCTTTCCAGATGCCCCGTGGTGTGATGAAGTACGCGTATGTTTTGTTATTAGGTGACTTTAAGATAAACTAGATTGCCAATGGCATGGTAATCTGACACAACGACCCGACAACTTCACGCAGGTTGACTCCAAGTACATACTGCGCGAAACTGTCAGCGCGAACACGACATCGGCGTTTCGCCATCCGCATGATAGCGGGCAGCGGATGGAAAACACCTCTGGCTATGGTGATGCAACTGTAGAGGAAACTTATTCCCTTCAGACTAATGTATGCATTGCCACTTGTCTGCCTCAAAAATGCGCTCTCATCAGCCATTGAGACATTCCGAAGAATCCTAGATACTCACCAAACATGCCCACGCTTGTAGAAGTAAGGATACACGTTGTCGGGAGCCATGGTAAAGAATGGTCGCTTCCAGAATGCAAGGCAAACAAACTGCCGGGTTCTCTCCTAAAACGCTTGTGGATCTGTCCACTCTTTCGGCTAGGAGGACTAGCAACAAGGATCGACAAGCTTGTAAGAGCCCCTGACCTCTTCTATTCCCCTTCACCGCCATATGCCTGATCGCCAAATATCATTGAGCCCATCCCCGCTATCCGAAGCAAACGACTCACTGCACAAGTCGTCGTCCGAGGTCTCGCTCAAGACTTACTGAAGAATCTTTCTGTATTCATATTAACACTGATGGCTCGGTGCTTCACAGCGGCGAGTCAGCTATTAGGAATATCCATCCCAGAACTAAAGGTGACCAGAAAACTCAGTTTTCACACAACGTCTACAACTGATGAACTTGCCGCTCTTTGGCTAGGCCTTGACACACTCGACAACGCCCCTATTGTGGAAAAGTACTTTCTAACGACTCCAAAATGGCGCTGCAGTTACTAAACAACCTTGATGATGCCCCCGATATGCTCAGCACGTTACCCACACTATAAGAACCTTACATACAAAAGACTGGCAATTAGCTTTTCAGTGACTGCTTCCACACGTCGGAATCTCGGGCAACGAGACAGTTGATCGTCTAGCTGCAGAAGCGCACCATCTTAATGTGCCAATACTCAGCGTTCCGAAAATCCCCTTGGCCAGGCGGTTGGTTATACACAAGGAAATGAAGCGAAATCATCTTGATGCGCGAATCTTTGGAGGAAGATCACCCGCCTGCGTGTTTCCGAAGCTTTCACGAGTTCCTGCAGTTCCTCGTCGAAGAATTTTCTGGCATCCACTCAAGCTGGTCAGACACAAAGGAGGTGCTCTATGTCCTCAGGGACATCACAGGTTGAGCAGTTTTGGCTGACTGTTGAATCAAAACTATGAATTGCCACAGCAGTGAAGGAACACCCGGTACAAAGCCTGTGCAAGCAGGAGGCGAATTGTTTGTTTGAGCCCTCGAGCAGGTGGGCCGCAGGATGGGGGCGATCGCTCTCGTGGGTGGCCTTAGTAGTGTTGTGGATCGGGGGTGAAGAAAAGTAGAGTTAATTTAGGGTGCCCTCATGTGCGCTTTGCATAGGGTGATGGCATCTGACCAGTTTGTTCCGAACGCTTGTTTCTTTTTTGTTCCTGAGCGTGAGCAAGCGCTTCCCCTGGCACGAGCTCTTGGCATTGACAGGGCCACGACGGCATATTGTGACCGACATTTTTTCTTTTTGTATTCTTCTCGGAGCGTGTGCTGTCGGCATCGGGTGCTACAAAGAATGTCATCACCATAAGCAAAGCGCACATGAGGGCACACTAAGTTAATCCAAACTATGGCCCACCCCTACCTCTCCCTCCTTTCCTATTTCTTCCTCTGTTTCCTTCTTTCGACCCTAGCTCCCTAACCCTTTTCTAACTCGCCCCCCTCCATATCATATCAGCCTCCACTGATATGATGAAAAGCCAAAAGGCTTTTCATCATATCAGTAGTTTTGTAACAAATTTTTTGACTATATATATAAAAAAAAAAACAGCAGAAAACCGGTGATTACTTGTTCGCACTAAAAGTGTCACGTGTGTAGAATCTTTCGTGTCCGTAGAAACTTTTGAAACGCCTTTTTATATTTCTCTCGACTCTCCCGTTCTAGTTTCGCTACGTATATTTCCTAAAGAATACGGGATTATTTTGGGATATTTCTCTGGATAAACGCTCGCTACTGCGCCGTAACACAGATATTTTAATGAACTTGTTTAGTTCTAACCTACAAGGGCAAAAAATACGCGTCTCGAAATGCGTCCCCAGTTCAGTTGTTACACGGTTCGAACGTTTGGTGCACTGAAAAAGAGGAAATAAAAAGGTAGAAAATGCCCCTCCCCCCCCCTCCCACACACACACACACAGACACATATAAAATTAAAAAAAAAGTAGTGTTTTTTTGTGTTTTTTTTTTTTTGGGGGGGGGGGGGGGGCACAGAAATAAATTACTTAACTTTGTTTGAACGCTCCGTCTCCGCCCAAATTTAGCGCCAGGGGTTCGGACTAGATAGATGTCAAATTTCCGGAACCTATTGTTATCTGATTCAAAAGTTTTAAGAGGGCCGACGAAGTCAGTGAACACATGGAGACTAATGGCGTCAGCTACCTGGAACAGGCCTCATTTTCCTATTGAAATTTGCTAACAAATGGCTCATAACTTCTTTAATAAAATGGCGATTAATGATAAAACTTTGACATCTGGTCCGGACCGCTAGCGCTACAATTGGCAGGAAACTGAGCAATCGGTCTCGATCCAGCGGTCACGGTTCTGCGATGCATAGTTTATTACTGGAATGGAAAAAAAAAAAAAAAAAAAAAAACACTGAAATTACTTTTCGGGGGGAATTTTTTTTTTAAAGTGTTGTGATTTGTTTTACATTGGGACGCCTTCGTGGGTAGGTGGTGGTACGCAAGTGTCGGCCTCAGCGACCTGTCGTCTGCTTCCCCCGTCTCAAGCGTAACCTTCCCAGAGATGTGCCTTTACTCGCTTTCCGACGAGACCAACTGAGCGCGCAAAAGCCAGAATTATCGAGGTAGCGACAGCTCCTATTTACCGTTGGGTTGTAAACTTTTGCAGTGTTTGCAAAGGGCTTATAGTATTGCAGACTTGGTCCAAAATGTTTCGGACAGTTTCACCTTTCGATCCCTAGGTGCGATGGAAATTTGATGCTGTCAGGGATAAAATGCTCTATCTACTCTCACAGATTTATGCTTAAAGGCGGAGCTGTTATCTCACTTATTTACCAAAGCTCATTGCTGTCGAAATAAATAAGGTATAATACAATACGATAAAAATACTTAAAAAATAAACAGGAACAAAAGTGGCAAAACTTAAAATTGGCGTGATTCTGACTCACGCGCTTTTCAGCGCAAAAAAAAAAAAAACTATATTGCGCGTGTTGGCTTGTGAAGTTTGCGTGCCAGGTTGTCAATTTTTAAATGTTTTGTATCCTAAAGACTATGCGACTGTTTACAATATCAAACCCCACATGCGGAAAAATTGAAGTGGTCCAAAAAGAATCGCTCGCCACTTTGGCACGGATGAACATATATATATATATATATATCCACGAAGGCACCCGGAGTCGATGTATTGTAAAATTGAGTACCATTGCTCACAAAATTCTCTATAATTATAAAAAAATAAAAATAAGAACACGTGAATTTCAAAGCAAACAACACTGAACAAATTTATTCGTTCAAAAAGGAGCAACCTGAACAATGTGTGGCAAAAACATAAAAATAGAAGATTTCTTTGATCATCCCAAAATGTAAAAAGTTCAAATTAAAAAAAAAAAACATTCAGAAGAGGATAGAACAAAAACACGTCTGTCAGATGCCATGTAAATCAAAATGACTAGAATGTTTGGATTTTAATTCAAAGTCCTGGCTCTAGACACGGCAACCGTGCAGCAAAAGCCACAACAAAACAAGTATCCTTCAGTTTCACTCTCAGAGCTAAGTGCAACTAGCATTTAGCTCTTCGTTGACCCTCCTGTTTTCAGACTCTAACCATGGCATCAATTCATCGGATGGAGCCCATTTTGTTGTCATGACTTCGCGTTTCAACTGATGCCGGTTCTTGCAGTTTGTACCAGTCGGCTCGCTTAAACTGCGAAGTTTTATAAGGACCTTCTCGCTGTCAGGCCAGCCTCTTCATTCGTTTTTCTTTTTAGTCTTAAACCGTTCTCAGCAAGGATTTGGAAGCACCATTCTAAAAAGAAGATACCTAACACAATAAGTCAAACAATAATGAGAAGAAATGACATCAAAACCTATGACGTTTCCCTTGGTTGACCTGGCTGCTCGGCTGACCTAACTGTTTGTCTTTCTAAGTTGCATGTTGCTCGAGTAATATTTACTTTTTACATACTCACAAGAAGTCTGCTTTGCATTCGACACTTTACAAGATCTGTCCAACTAAATATAGCTTCTAAAGAGCCTTCTTACTTGTTAATCGATTCCTCATACCCCACGAGACAAAATGGATCCTTCGAATCGCTTCAAAAAGAAAGTCCATGGCAGCTGAAAAGGAGTCAACGAGCGGGCATAAACGCACAAAACTTGTCCCTAATATTCCTGGTTTTATCCCGGGTGAGTCTTTTCGCTTCTTCTTCGCCTACATAGGCATTTGTATTTGGCCGTGAAACTAAGCGACCTTGTATCCGCGTAAACACCAGCTTCCAGTCGCATTGAAAACCGCCGTCACGCCACTCGTTCATTACACAAAAGACGCACGCGGTTCGCCGAAGGCATGATGAAAGAATTCTTTGCAGACACATTTCAAAGCGTAGTACGGAGAATGTTTGCTTCGTACGCATGCTTCGAACGAGTGTATACAGTAAGTTCTTGTACAAGGAGGAAACACGTCTTGTCACGGAGCGTCTGTAGACCTCTGTAGCATATATACGTGCATCGCCTTTCGTACGATGCACGTATATATGCAGTGTGACCAAGGCGCCATGTTATTAGGGAGTTTCAGGGAACCGTGTCTGCACACCCGATACGGTACGGTGGGCCCTCCGGTACAAACTGCGCATGCGCTATTGTAGAAGACTCTCACGTGCACAGTTCGTACCGGACGGCGCATTGTGCCGTATCAAATGTGTTCCCTAAAACTCCCTAATAGCTTTCCGCCCCTTGTAGTCGGTGTCCCGCAGCCGAACACCGTGTGCCATCTGCCGGCCGTATCTGCACATCCCGATACACGTTTTTTGGTTTTTTTTCGTCCGTCGCTCGAACACATTTGCACATCATACACCCTCGTGCGTTTGCACGCAATTCATGTCCGAAAGAAGAGTTGACAATCTATCTTCGGGGAGTCCAGCCCAAAAATGTCGATAGTTGGTTCACTGCACAAGCACACTATCCGGGATCCAAAAGTCCAGGTGGCACATTCTAGAAGTTCCACCAACGTATCCTAGAACGCGAGGCTTGTCACGTGACAAAGAGGTGAAACGAATACAAATACGCGAGGAAGTGTGACGTGATTGGGCGCCGCTGATGTCACGTTCTCCTGTCGGTGCCATAACAAAACGATGGCAGGCGATTTTTTTTTTTTTTTACCTCTAGAGGCGATTATGTGGGGAATTCTTTAATCGTTGATTTTGTTCCGACTTTCCGTAAAATCAGCATTTTATTTATTCTTTTCTTTACAGGATCGTTTACTGAGCAAATACTTTAACTTTATTAATTATCAAAGCAAGTACGCAAATTATGTTTTTATTATTGAAAAAAAAAAAAAAACTAACTTATGCCTAATTCAAGTGTAAGTCCTCCGTTCGAGGCGTCATAAATTTCCTGCCGATGTCTATTCCCAACTCCAACCTCGCGCATTTAATCCTCCTTACTGCGCTTTCTATTTTGACCGACAGGCGGAGCCAGGTCTTGCTGCCCACTTAATTAAGCGATAACTCCCTGCTCCTCTCCTTTACGTCTTTTCCGCTGGGTGGCGTCGCCTTCATTTGAATCGTGTATTCATATTTTTTCTAGTTCACAAAAGCTGAGTCATCGTCACTCATTATCACGTGACGCCACGGCCTTCCACACTGGAGCCTCGTGTTCTACAGGAGACGTCGGGTGCCACGGCGCCTCCACCGCATCCCGCGTCGGCGCGCGTGCCCTTCCGTCGACTGCCGGGAGGCGCCTCGGGCTCATCGCGAACCGTCCCCGACCACGTCCAACTCGGCGTCGAGGTCGGAGCCGCACGATCCTGGGTTGGAGTCGTCGGAGAGCGGGTTCCCTCCCGCCGACGAGGACTCCTCGCCGGCCTTGCGCATCTGCTTCTTGTGCTTCATGCGCCTGTTCTGGAACCACGTCTTCACCTGCGCACACGGGACAGCGGCGGGAACATGGTTTTAAAATAGGAAATGTGGTTAGGCGTCTCACAACGGACTGCTTTCACACAAAGACGACACCAAGCGGCGAAAGTTTGAAGTGCTGTTGGTGTAAAGAAAGGAAATGAGTCACGGAGGAAGCACAAGGAGGTACCGCGACCTTCTTCCCGAACTTTCAGCTTCCGCGGGATTGAGGCCTGCACATGCGCAGAACAATTCTTGAAGAAAAAAAAAATGTCCGATCCGGCAAACCTCGGAAAGAGCTTGGACGGTGGAGCGAAACTTGTTTCAAACAAAAGTACACGTTTAACTTAAGTTTACTATACAAAAACTTGAGAAGGTGCAGCGTGCACTACTTTTGGGGCAATGGGAGCGTGAGCAGGATCCGAACAAGCTGGCTTATCGTGGGGCTAGTGCCATTAAATAATCTACGCTTCAGAGTAGCGACACTTGGCCATATTGTGTCTTAAGATCATGGTTGCCAGTTATCTGAAGCTTTATCTGAAATCACAGGAAACGCTTTTCCGCCCTCCACAAATGTTTAAACAGTTCGCGACAGAGCAAAGCAATATCATATGAGCTTCCTAACACCGAATCTAATGCCGAGGAAGTTGCGATTTCGAATCATGACGGATCGGCAGTTGCGTTTGCTCTGCATACGAGCCAAAATGGCGGCGCCCAGAACAATGTCGGGGAACGGAGTGCCGGTACTCTAAGCGCAGCTCATGTACTGGCTCTTGTGGGGGCTTAAGCGGCCCTTAAATTACAAAACCCATCCAGATAGTCAAGATGAACGAGGGCACACGAAGGTGAACATATACAAAAGTTTTCATGCACTATCAATCATATCTTACTTGTCGAGACACTCAAGCTCTTTCTTCCTTGCTTCCAATATTGTTTTGTCCTACCTTCACTTACACGATATGTTTGTATTTCATAAATATGTATTCTACACACAGCATTAATGCGATCTGCTAACATCAAGTGCCAATGCAAGAATCGCCTCCTCAGTAGCAAGGCGGCTCTGTTAAACCCTCTGAACAAGTCATTTTTAATACGTTATCCTATTTTTTTTATTTAATTGCTCTTATTACTGGTTGCAATAAGGAAAGCACGCTCGGGTCTCCTCGCGATTTGAACTCCTTAATAACCACAGGACTACCACGCATAAAAGTTAATATCATAGTTAAAATATTCGTCGGCGATGTGATCTGTGATTAGCTAGATCTTTGGATGCAGTTTGATTACTTATATAGAATACCCCGGAAATGTGCAGAAAGCGATGCTTCCACACTTTTCACTCCGATGGTGCCGTCTAACTCACGACCTTCACAGTACAAAAATTTAAACAGCCCGAAGTTGGACTCTCCTGACATAAAGTGACTCGTTGATTTGTGCTCACAGCAGCCCACCAGGATGTCCTCAAAAAACCGAGGAAACGAATAAAGCCGTGCCTGACAGACGCATCGCAGCAAGAACCTCTGTAATGGTTTGCGTTTATTTTTAAATTATATCTAGTAAGAGTATAGATGAAGATTCTCATGGACCTTCCACCGTCATCGACACGGCGCACCTGCAAAAACCAAACTTAATGTTGTTGTTTTTTTTGTTTTATTTCGTGCACGTATGTTAGCATTTTTATGTAACAGAGGCACCAAAGGCTTCTGGTGCTGCTCATTTTACTGCGGTGCCGCAACACCCCCGAGCTGAATAAATGTTATCATTGCCATAACTGGGTTTCTATATGACATGATCCAATGACATTTTAGCGCATGGCGCTTTATCGAAAACCGTCCATTCGAGCGAATCGGCGTTTTCGCGAATGACGTGTATCACTGGGGCGCTTGTTAACCCACCCAGCCCCCCTCCCCCCGTTCACGCCGCTTCGCGGCGACAGTCTGCGGTGGTTCATTACAAAAATGTTAACCCACCTGGCCCACCTGTACACGCCGCCTCACTGCGACCGAATTCGCCAAAGTGTCTTACGATGACATGTCGGGGGCTGGACTTCGCTCTCTAGAACGACGTTCGATCAACTGAGTGCCACCCGCTATTACCACCGCCCCGCATCCCCTCCGTGCCCTTTAGTCCTCAAAAGCGGCGACAACGTTTCCAAAGCGCCCCTTCCCCGTTCCGCCCGAGGACACAATTTGCGACGTCAGCCGCTGTCGCCCAACGCGGCCGGACTCCGCTCCTCTTCTTCTGCTTCCAGCTGGAAGTCGATAATAAAGCGGGAAGCGTCCAGGAGAAGGAAGAAAGGAAGCTCCGCGGCGATTTCGTGATCGAGACAATGGCGAGCGTTTGTTACTCATTGTGTCGGGCGAGCGTCTCGCCCGGGGGACGAGCGATGTAATCTTTTATCGAGGGTCCCACCACTCGTTTCGAGGGCTGCTCTATCGGCGACCGTCGTCGGAGACGGGGGCACGTTCACTCCGCCGAGCGAGCGCGCCGCTTTTATTCCCTCATCCGGTGCGTCGTTAGAACAAAACAAAGCGCACGTGTTCGAGATGAGAGGGCTGTCAAGAGTTTAGAACCAAGTTAAACTTCAATATTTTGAAAGCTTTTTTTTTTTCTTTTTTACGAGGGACATTGTACATAAAAAGGCGAACACAGCGTTCCTATGATTTTCACATTTTTGTTGAAGCTTAGAGCAACAGCCATTCCAGCCGCAATGTTCGAACTGCTAACGTTTTGCGGACGTCTGCTGTTTCAGTGCCCGTGGAGCCTGTGCAAGCCCTCCGGGGGAACAGTCAAGCTAGGTCGTAGCTGCCGCAGTGCTAATCTAACTGGACATTAGGAAAGCTGAATGAAATAATTTTATGTTTGCAATTTAACGACCGAAAGTTACCTTTCATCAACATAAAATTTGGTTTCAGAACTTCAAGGCTCGAAATTAATGTAACACGAAGAGCAAGAATATTGATGCGACCTGATAGAGTTTGCAAAGAAAACTTCGATGGGCGTAACAAAAAAAGAAACAAAATTAGAAGCGAAAAACTGGGCTGCAGAGACCACTATTGTTGGTTGTCTATGAACTGCGACAGCATTCGCCACGAGACTCACGTCGCAGCTCACCGTAAATACGACAATGAAAATTTTGAGAAAAAACTTTATTTTATGATCAGTCTACGACGCAATAATTGCCGTCAGTTCGACTGCAATGCGCCACTTTCAAATTTAGTGATCGCTTCGTCCGTGTAATTGTTTAATCTTCTGTCTCTGTGTAATCGTTTAATGTTCAAGCTGTTTCCCCACCACCATTGCAGCTTCGTATGTGTGCCTCGTTCTATCACTCTAAATAATATTCAAGCTGCTTCACCACCATCATTCACCCTGTACCAACTAGCTGAACTCGAGCCAATAACGGCTTTGCAGCTTGGGCGCTACTGTGAGTGTGTGCGTACTGCCGCTCCGTGTATGCGCGACGCGGGTTTATCTGCTTGCTAGGACGACGTCGAGAACAACGTCCAAGAGGAAGATGTTAAAAACGACGTCTAGGGCGACCTCTAGGACGACATCTATGGCGATCTCGAGGACCTCAGGGACTACCTATAAGACGACATCTTGGACGATTCCAAGGGCGACGTCCAGGAGGGCGTTGAGGTTGATGTCCTAGAGGATGACGTCCAAGACGACGTCTATAGGACGACCTCTAAAGTTATCTCAAGGACGACCTCAAGAATGACGTGTAGGACGACCTTTAGTACGACGTCAAGGACGATGTGCGCATACGCGCGGCGTATTCGAGGCCAGAGAGCGCATCGCGATAACCGGGTGAAGTAGCTAAGGAATGCTATCGCATTAAAAGAGGCTTTACTTCTGATTCCGCGATGCTTCGCTGCCGATTTATCGAAATGCGCATTCCTTGTCTTCTAATAAAACTATAATTCGCAGATTAGATTACTACGAGCCCCATAGCTAAGCACGATATGTCCGCGACTTTGGCGCTCCGAGAACCTTCAGCCCTTAGCACGTCGAGCACGGTAACAGTCGGCACGTCGCCGCTTCTGTTACTTTCTTCTTTTCAGTCCCCTCCTACATGAGATGCATTCTGAGAACTGCGGCACATCCCTCACTTGACTCGCGCGTGTGCGATAAGGAGAGGATGACGACACGTCACCCACCCGCGCAAGCGTTTTTTACTTAACGACAAGAATCTTCAAGGGGGAGAGGGATGACTAAAAATATGCTACAACATTGAGAAAACAAAAAGTGTAGCCAAGTGCTGCAGTATGTGTTCGTGAACGCGCATAAGAACCCCAGGAATGCTTCGAAGAGATGAGCAAACTCTCACAAATTGCAGACCAAATAACGTGCCGAGCACAACGCGAGCATAATGAAGGTCCTCGTTTCAGCGTTGTCCTTTTTCATTTTTTATTCGCATTATTTTAAGAACACATTCGTCCAAAGATCTATAGAATTCCTGTTCTCATAAATGTTTGTGCCTTAAGAAGTCAGATCATTGCGTTAAGAACAACAACTTTCAGTGTTGCAGCAGGCCCCCAGACATGGGCGCATTTTCAGCGTTCACTCCATGTGCTTCGTTTCATACCACATATCCGAGAGCAGTCGAAGGCACGAAGACCTATATCGACAAAAACACATACTATAAACGCACATCCCTTGGCTCTCTCTGTATACGTGATTGATTTAGCGATGATAAAACACTAATACCCGAATCCCACTATAGAGTGACTAACAGAAACAAACGACAGCAACAAGCCTCAAACACATGCAGCATGCTCGCGATGGTACTTTTGGCAGGCGTTTAGTTGTTCGCTGCTCCTGAAGTAAGCACGAGTGATTGCGAGCCTGCCAAAGATACCCTCTCGTGCATTATGCTCGTGTTTGAGCATAGCCTCCTTTATACTACAAAGCCTGTGAAATCCCGAAAGACTCTAGTTTAAGGCTTGTCGCTGTCGTTTGTTTCTGTTCGTCGCTCTAGTGGGACTCGGGCATAACAGACTCACGACAAACACAATGACGTTGCGCTGTTAACGTTGTCTGATGCGTCCCATCGGCTGGTAGCGTCTACCGGGCTCTGACTTAAGCTGAAACGAAGGAGCTTCGCAAGAGCGTCTACCTGCGGCTGTTGCGGACCCCATCGGACGCAGCGTCGTCGTCATGGCAGGGCCAATTAGGCGGCCCTTCTGTCGAAGGACACGCGGCGGGTGGGTCTAATCCCCGGCCCATTGAGACCGCGCGTTCCCATGCAACCCACGGCGCGAGGCCCGCACACCCCCAACCGGAAATCGGAAGCCTCCTACGCGCGGCCCCTCGCCGTTTGCCCCAGACGGTTGATGCACCGCCACGCGCCGCTCGTCCGGACGGGGTGTTGGATTGCAGTTCACACGTGCCAGCTTGGGGCAAATGGTTCGCATACGATCGGCACCGTTTGGTGGGCTGGTTGAGGGCCTTATCGCCGTATCATTGACGTCGCCGCCAACTGCGCGGGACGCACTCTGACGCCACTCGAGCTACGTCGAAAGAGCCCACTGCCGCTCTCACCTCAAGGACATTAGTGAGTCGTAGTATTCCGCATACGAGCGAATGAAAACACTGTGCGCTTGCACCGTACACAAGCAAACGCAAGCACCGTGTATACCAACAAATGCAAGAACTGTGCTCCACGACGCGTATGCTCTGTCGTGTTTTGCTCCTTTACGCAATACTCTCTACTCTGCCTGGCGGCTATACTTATGCCCGTTTGCAGCAAGCAGCGGGCTAGTGACGCCCGCGGCTCATCGCGCCGTATAGCATTTGCCATTCCTACTTGTTCTTGCCGAGAAAAACAAATTCGGTGTCTTTCGGCGGCTTCGTAGACTTTCTTTCATTCGATCAAGTAGGGTTCATTCATCTTCATATTTTCGATTATTTTCACGTAGGGGGGTATTCACCGGCCGCCATAAGTGCACCGTTCACTGCAGGCACGTAGCCAGAATTTTGGTTCGCCCAAATCATGACAAAATGCTGTATGAGGGGGAGGGGGGAAAGGAGGTTCCAGCAAAATGAAAGATTTCGGGGGGGGGGGGGGGGGCATGGGCCTTCCCCCTGGCTACGTGTCTAGTTCACTGGGCATGACAACCACCTCACACTTATTGGCCGCCAGGATCGTCGATCTAGATGGCGTGCAATGAAAACAAGCACTGTGAGCACTCGCCGTCGGCGCGCGCTCACGGCAGAAGCGGACTGAACTATATGACTTCCATTGATTACGCTATATTGGAGACAAGGCGTTTTGATGGCTCCCCCATATGCTTGCTAACTGTAACTACATGACTAGGATTATCGATTGCCAGTAACAAGTTCAAAAGTGTTTAAAAAAAGGGAAACACAGTGGAAGTTGTTAAAGTTAACAGTCTGATATTCTTTTTATTTCCAACAAATGAAATGACAATTTACCATGCTCAAGATGTTATGGTGAGAGTTTGACCAATCGTCCAAGGCCGACCACCGCGACACACCCATGGTCGCGCACAGCGCTGCAGTAATCACTGACGTGACAAGACACAACAACAACAAAATTCCAGTTTTTTTGTTTGTTTCTCTTTTTAGAGCAAGATTGAGATTTAGGGTTTTCGGACGACGCTCAGCAAGTTTATAATTGTATGACTATTTTCACCCATTAAAAAGTTAATTAATTTTTTTAGTTAATTAGCCGACTGGTCGTTACGATTAGCCCAATATACTATGTCCCCCTGGCCGTATAACTCACCTGTCCAAACCGCATAAGTGTAGCCTTCACATCTTTTTGTTTTTAAACAAATCTGTAAATCTAAGAAAATATACGCCAAAGCGGCCTGAGAAATAGACATTTCATTATAACAAAAAGTATGTACCGCTTCCTCAGCAAAAAATGCAAATGATCCACTTAGCGAGGATCACTTTTCCTGTGGCAGACCTGGGAAGCAGTTCGTTGCAAGTAACAGATTGCCTGTGATTTTGGTCTGTCTTAATTTAGTTTTGTGATCTTCAACATTACATTTGCTCCCTCGGACTCTAATTTGTACATTTCATTCTATTGCAAAATATTTATAATAAACTTCTCTAATTACTCGTTACTTTTATATAAAAAAGTCTATACGAGCATTAAGCTGTAATTTAAGCATCATGATCGGCCAATTCAACATCATAAAACGAGCTCAGAAATATCAAGTAAAAACATCGCGAAGAAGGGGACGCAAACCCAAGAAAAACTAAAGCAGGATCGAGCTTCAGAGCGAACGCTCGGGTGCTTTCGGAGTTGAATCGCATTTGTTTCGAATTCTACGCACTTCACTCTAGCATACTGTAGACTCAATGCTGCACTCGTGAATAACGTTTTGTGGCGTTTTCGACGAGAGGGGGAGTGCACGCGCAGGGCTTTAATCGGCGCTGATACGCGCGCTCCCGTAGTTTTGACCGCATAGCCACAGAATGTCGTCCACGGGTTTCATCCCACACAAGTGCGATGCAGCGAAACTGCGTCGCACTTTCCTCGTCACTCGGGCATTTTTGCATCTCTCTATCAGAGGAGCCGTATTCTGGGGGAGAGGAGGAGACTAGAGAGCGGGACGTCATCAGAATTTCGAACGCTGGTCGGGATTGATTAGTGGGTGAGCGCAATGCTACGCGGAGAGCAAGTCGTCCGCTTCTTGCGCGAGAGTTGCGGCGACGCCAGAACAACGCCGAGCTCTGATTGGATTTGATTGAAAGGATATATTGCCTAGACCTCAATGCTAGATGCCTTAAGCTCTACCCCCTATACTTTAAACGATTTATTTTTCGGAGGCTCACTATTTCGCGATTTAGGTCGAAGCTGAAGTTTTAGAATAATCCTCCCCCCCCCCCCCCCCCTACCTCCGCTCTCGAATAGTTCCGACGCCACTGCGGCCCCTTCTCCCGCTCGTAGAACACCGCGGGAAAGGCGATGCCTTCTCACCTGCGTCTCGGAGAGGCTGAGCGCCGTGGCCAGCTCAAGCCTCTCCGGCGTGGACAGGTACCGCTGGGCCTCGAAGCGCTTCTCCAGGCCGTGCAGCTGGTGGTCGCTGAACACGGTGCGCGCCTTGCGACGCCGGCACGGCCGGGATCCCGGGTCGCCCGGAAACAGGCTCTGGAACGGCAGCCCTGCGCACACCAAGGCCGGAGAAACGCCGGTGTACCAAGCAGGCTTCTTCCCGAAGAGACAAGTATTAAGGCCACGAGAGATCTTGACATCTTAAGAAACGCAGGGAGTTTCGAGCATCTCATTATCGCTCCTCGGCTAATGAGATTGCTGCATTAGCCGATAAGAATGTCGAAGAACCAATCACGAAGCAGAAACACGACAAGCCACGCCCCGCGTTTCTCAAGTTGTAGGTAACATATATGTATACATTAGAAACAACAAATATGTATACATTAGACAGCAAGGAAATGCTCCATTTCCTTGTTGTCTTGTGGACGCCGTCATTTTCCTTCTGACAGTTGGTGAGGGGGTTAGGACTAAAAGTGGTACCTCCTCCTACCTAATTCCACTTTAGCAGAGGTGGGAAAAGCTTCCACTGCGCGTTGTTGATCTTCCGCCGACTCTAGCGCAAAGTGGGCGCAGTGACCGATAGCTCCAGGACGATGTTCACTGGGGTAAATTGAGTTTGCACTCGCTGCGTGGTTGTTATTTTATAAAAATGCACAGATATATGTTACGTACGCGCACTGTGATAATGCAACTAGAACCAAACACAGAACAAATGCATTATGCTTTACTGCTTGACCACGTAATCTTCTCTGTTTTTTTTTTTTTTAGGTTGTGTTGACAAGTGCGGTAAATATAGTGCAAATATGTCTGTTATTTTCGGTAATACTTTTAATACTTTTAACTTTTAGCTTGTCTAGCCACAACCTTTTGCATCACGGTCGGCTGTATATGGTTGAAATAAAATAAAATAAATGAATAAATAAAAAGGCGACTTCTACAGCTTTAGATTCGCTGTCAGGAAGCTCGGGAGATGTTGTTGTGATCACTCACGGATTGTTTTAGCATTTTATGACGACCAAAAAGTGTGTCCTGCGATTTTAGATAATGTTTAAAGCTAACTGTCAAGAATACTTGTAGGCATCAAAACGTCTGAAACGTCGTGAGTCTCGAACGTCGTTTATTTTAGTTGCTCTCGAAACAAGTAAGGAGCGCGTGCCGGTGCCAGTCTGATACATGTCCTGTCATCTAGTATTAGCTGCAAAAACGCCCCCGCTTCACCTGCGTTTGTGCAGCGGAAGCGCAGTGCGCGTGTTTATGTGAAACGCATAGAACCAGAAGCTCAGTTTTGTTTACGGTTATTTAAATGTTTTCATTCAAAGCCGTCTGACATTCACCCTTCTTTACAGGGGTACTGTCGTCAGCGCTGTTGGCTATGTTTTGACTGCCAAACATCGTGTTTTTTTTAAAGTTTTGTTTAGGCTAGCAAGCGAGCTACCTTTGACGGCCTGATACACTAAAATCTTACGCGCCAATTTTGCTCAGGATATCAATTATTGCTACCAGCATTGCGGTTAAAGGCAACTATGAATGGTTGGTAACTCAATCCTAGTGTTTAAATGAAAATTATTCTGCAAAGCGAGGCAAATCCTAGGCCTTTCGAAAAAAAAAAAAAAAGTTTCCAAGTCAGCACTTGACGCACGAAGCTTATAGCTCACAAAGTTCAGAAGCGTTGGAAAAAGCCTGCACAATCGCCGTGGCAGTGCTCATAAACCTTTCGTTCTTGTTATTCTTTTTTAGAGGCTTACATTTGTTTGCGATAAAGCCAAGCTTCACCACCGAATTCAGAAACCTTACTCAAACTACACTCAAACTGAAGGGCCCCTCCACTTTCTCGAGGAAGGCGGCGGATCCGTCCTCGCGATTGGCCAGCGCCGGCCCTCGCGCCTTCCTCGAGGAAGAGGAGGGGCCCTTCAGTTTGAGTGTAGTTTGAGTGAGGTTTCTGAATTCGGCGGTCAACATCCAGTCTCGCAACCGCGGGCACGCCTCAGTAAAACTTTGAAAAATAGGTGTTTAAACAGACCACGCAGAAGCGCATGGTGGTATCAATACATTGTAGCTTTATCTCTCTCTCTCTCTCTCTCTCTCTATATATATATATATATATATATATATGGTGTTTCTTTTTATTCCTTCAGATTTGTATTAAAAAAAGCAGTGAAAGCTACACTTACGCGGTTTGTGTAGGTGAGTTATACGGTCAGGGGGACATAGTATAGGAAGAAAGTCGCAACTATCCGTCGGCTGATTAATTAAAATTCACGAATTAACTTTTAATAACTGCGCATATAGATATAGTTCTAATTAGGAACTTGCTGAGCATCAATAAAAACCATTAAATCAACTCTTTTTAAAAGGTTAGAACACCGGGGCATCATTTTATGGCGTTCTGTAAAAACGCTCCATTTGGACGCGTTTCTAGATTTCGGTTTCTTATCGGAGCGCATCTCTGCGCCCGCGGTCCTGCTCCCCGGTGTCCGCGGCGCGAAGCCACCTCCTCGCCTCCCTCGTAGAATGGAGGGAAGTAGGGCGCACGTGTGCTGCGCGTCTCAGCCAATGGGGAGCAGGACCGCGGGCGTGTAGATGCGCTCCGATAAGAAACCGAAATCTAGAAACGCGTCCGAATCGAGCGTTTTTACAGAACGCCGTAAAATGCTGCAGCGGCGTTATATTCTTCTAAAAATAGTCGATTTAGTGGTTTTCGATGATGCTCAGTAAGTTTCTAATTAGAACTATATGTCTATTTGCACTAATTAAAACGTTAATTAACACATTTGACTTAATTAGCCGGCTGATAGTTGCGACTATCTTCCTATACTATGTCCCCCTGGCCCTATAACTGACCTGCACAAACCACATAAGTCTATAGCTTTCACGGCTTTTTAAACAAATCTGAAAGGATAAAAAACTATATATATATCTATATATATATATATATATATATATATATATATATATATATATATATATATATATATATATATATATTCTACATTGTTCAAACCTGTCGGTGACTCCAAATCCTTGCCTTTCTTCTGCTCCTTGTCTCCTGAGTCCGCGACGTCGCCGTCGCCCAACTCCGCCTTTGCACAACTATATACCTTTCCCCACCACGCGAGTCCTCCTCTAAGCAATGAGCTTCGACTCCGAAGGCATTCCATCGACCCGGCAGAATGGAGAAGGCGAGCTGAGCGCACGTGTGGAGCCCGTACTCGACAGACATCGAGCAGCAGTTTAGGTCGCGACGCCGCTCATCAGCTCGGAGGGACCAGCGGAAAGATGAAGTTTGCCCGGATTTCAGAGTGCTTCGAACTGGTCGATGATCGGGGTCACGTGGTTTAGGGGCCGAGTTTTCAAATCGCCGATCGTTCGCAAGCCCCTTCGAGCTTAGCTCAGTGTTTCCACCCGTTATCCTCCTCGCCACGCGCCAACTCGCGCATGCGCACGAGCAGCCGGTCTGCCCAAGAAGCGTCCGCCTTCAAATTTTAAACACTCTCTATGGTTTGAGTTGCCCCCCTCTCTTGAATCTAGACGCTCTAGAAAAAGAAAAAACACGAAAAAACAAAGCTGCGACGCTGTAGCAGCAGTCGGTATACACGGGCAAGCCCCCGGGCAAAAGGCTGTGCGAGCTCCCTGGCGGCGTCCGAGGGAAACTCTGTTGGGGGCGCTAATTAGTCGCTTCTTAGTCCGGTCCCGTTAATGCCATCAGCGCGGCGGTGCTGCTCTCGGCGCAGCCATTGCACGAGACCGCCTCGCATTAAGCTTCGCAGCATCAACTAACGAGGTTAATTATGATGGGCCTGCAGCAGTGCCGCCTCCCTTTCATTCCTTTCTGCGTCGCGAACGACGCGAGGAGGAAGGCAGGGCGCCGCGCGTATCTGTATCCGGAAACGATGACTAATGATAAACAACTTCGAGCTGCGCATGCGTGACGTTAGTATACGCCAAGAAATGTCCGCATGTACACGCTACGTCGCATTGACATCTCAACAGCTTGGATCGCGGTACTTGTGTATGTTTTTTTTGTTTTTTCCTAAAAGTCACGTGCTTTTGGGTTTCTAACACGAAATAGTAGGTTTCCTAGGGCTTAGGCTAATTCAAATCTGCTGAAGACAGTGGTTGCTACAAAGAATTCCTTTAATCTAACCCACCTGCCCTCGGTATAATAAGTTAAGAATTCAAGAAAGTTAACGCTTTATGTACGGCCCCTATTAATATGAAATACTCATACATCAATGCAGTTCCAGGCGGCTGAGCCGAATTCGCTTTGCCGAAGCCCGCATTCCGTGGGGTGAAGAAACAAATAACGAATTATTATAGTGGCTCTCTTTAAAAATAAAGTACCTATGAGGCTAGCGTCTCCTCAACAACGCCACATACTGTCTAAGCGAATGGGTCTTTCGTATTTTTGGAGGCTGTACTTCGCTTGTCCGTCTGTACTGAATTTCCACGCACTGTTTTGGCACACCTTGACAAACAGAGGAAGCTTCGTTTCCACTGAGTCAACAGAAACTCTGGCATCGAAAGGGGCTTTTGGCAGCCCTTTACGGGAGCTGGTCTAGCGATGCATTGGCAGTTGTTTCACATCCGCCGTCCTTATTGGCTCTCCGAAACCTTAGTTTTTGTCGTCTTCCAAGTTACGCGGGAAAAGAGTGAAATTAGCTCGTGACGCAACTTAAAACACAGCTAGTGACTATTTATATAAGTTGTAACTATATAATATACAACTATGAAATTTGTAACTATGTAATTGGCAACTACGTAATTTGTAACTATATAATTTTTAACTTCGTTTTCGTAACTATATAATTTGCAACCGTGTATTGTGTAACTATATAATTGGCGACTATGTCACTTTTAACTCCATAGTTTACAACTATGTAAATTTTGGCTATCTAATCCTTTTAGCGATTTGTTCAAGCAAGTAAGCTTGTGAAGAGAATGAACCAAGTTTACGGTCATTATGGTATACTATATTGACCGTAAACCGTATACTATACGAGAGGTTAAAATATGCAGGTTTTTTTCGAAGCCCCACAAGTGCTCCTGCCCCTTGTTCTTCTTCGACCAGCCGAGCTCTCAACTTCCTTTTCCTCTTCGTATCAATATCATCAATAGGCCATATTTTAACATATCTTGGCAAATTACAGAAAACATGATCCTAGTCAGCCATATCAGCGTTGGAGCATTGCACGGGATATATCTTATAACAAGTGTGGACTATAGGTGATCCTTGTCGCGTGATTCGCTTCGACGGCCTCATTGACTCTCTTGGGGCATTCTTTTTGCTATTTGCCAAGTCATGCTTGTTCAAAAATTAGCGCAATACATTTTATAAGCGTCCGTTCCCTGCGTGTTTAATGGTGTCAGGTGTATCCGCCTGTCGCCTGACACCTGACACTCGCCTTCGCAGCGCCCCAGACAACTTGTTACAAAATGGTAAACAAAAATCACCCGAAAAAAATTGCTTCAGGTCACATCTTATTTGTTTTCTTTATACTATTTTAACTTTGCAGTGGAGCTTCCTTCCATTATTCTACATTTCAGCGTCTCTTCTTTTTTTAACTGTCTTTTTTTAATGTTTATATCCGATGACGTTTCCTCGCTATCCTGTGCATTTAGACTTGAGCATGCGGGGCTATTGAGAGAAAAAAAAAGAGTTTTATTTCGAAGTTTCATTTCACACAAACTGTAAAAGGCAGAAACATATTCCTCACATTAGTGGATACAGGGAGGTTCAATGTTCGAAGTTCTATATTACTGAGGTTCTTTACATTCAGTGTGAGCACCGTCTGTTCACTGGTGCGAATGGTTTCAGTCATTCTGAAGTACAACTTGGAGCAGTCCGAAGGGTTTATTTTGGGGTAGTTAAAATAACTTTTGGTGAAAAAGAACAAGACTCTATTTTTATTTACACCACTGTGGATACTTTATTAAAATTCTTGCGTCCACAGCCTGGATGTCTACTTTGCATTCAAATATCAGTGCCACATTTGCTTAGCATACATTGCACGACAAGCTTCGTCACTCAAACACTAAACTAGTTCTTTAGTTGCAGGCAGAAGCACCAGAAACGGCAACAAGATGCCGATTGATGAAGGGTAATAAGAATGGCTGTCGACTGTAATTTTGGGTGCTGAATCAAAGGTAAATCGAATAGCATATTTCTTTGAAACATTGTTGCAATAGAATAATTTTCAGCAACAAAAATCATTTTTCGTTCCAGTTCTGAAAATTATAGTAAAACTGCAATTATTATTTCAGATGAAAAAAAATTAATTCGATTATGAACGTCAATTATATATTATGTGTAAAAGTTATACAGAAATTAGCATGTGAATGATAAATATGCCTTTTTAAAAACTATATATCCTACTGAACTTGTTAAGGTTGTTCCCAAGCTTCCATCCACCTCTCCAGCCAATTAGAAGCTATAATTTAGTACTATGCCATCAAACATGTGTAACCTAAATAAAGGTGGCAACCAAACACGATAGCTGACATAAAAAAATTAACTTACGGAGCAGTTCATTTAAAACCTCTTGCAATACAAAGGGTCCTTTCGTTAAACCACGAATATGAAGCGTTATCGTCAGAATATTGTAGTCTATAAACTTTAGTCGGTGACCGGTTAAGAGTAAAGTGGAAGCTCCTCCCACCTCTTTCCACTTAAGCAGAGCAAATGCTGGAGAGGAGGCGACCTTCTCCCCAGCATGTTCACCGTTCTGAAAGAATACTTTATCCTCAGCACGAGGGTGTTCTGCCAAGATTCAAGATATACCAGATCAGAGTGCTTACTCTGCTGTTGTTACTTCACTGCAGTACAAGAGTGCGCGGTGATAAGCGCACTCAACGAAGCTAACTATTCCGTCAGAAAAAAAAAAAAACGCAAGATAATTATTGCCAAACTTCCGAGCACTGTCAGTGTTCTTATACAGAGATCGAATCGAATAGTAAAGTTATTTGAGGCGATAATCAAAAATTCTCAAAATTCATTCAAGATTACCGTAGTGATCCGGTCGTGTAGCGGGTCCTGCGCTATTGTATTTTCAGTGTTAATAAAGGGAAACTAAGTTTTGCACAATGTTGACACTAATTCCTCACATCTTGAGGTAATGTAGTATGATGTAGCAGGGTAGCACTTAGGCGCAGTTTCACGCAAATGGCGCAGCAACCATATCACTGTGTGTTGCGCGACAATTATCAAAACGGTAATTCATTTCTTGACTCACGCGAATAAACTTGACCCTAGTTATTGAATTTATAGCTTTAACAGTTCGATGTTTCAAATCTTAAAGAGTGGCAGGCAAGGTGAACTGGGCCTTTAAAATCGTTGAACCTTTTCCTGTTAGGAGATGTGAGGAACGTATTTCTGACTTCTACAGTTTGTCCGAAACAAAAATTTAGGTCAAGATAAAAAATAGCGCAGAATTTCTTTTTATTAATTTTTAACCAGTATTAACTTGCCCAGCTTACCACCAGGGGTTTCCCCGGAAATTGAAATTGGGGGGGGGGGGGGGGGGGGTCTAAATTTTAGGTGGGGTTAGGGGGGGAATTAAGAATAGAGGAGTCCTTGTGAATTAAAGGAAAACAAGGGGGGGGGGGGGGGGGGGTTGTAGAGAAATCACTGCTAACCACCTTACTAAAATTTTTAAATTTGATCCTTTTGTTTCTTTTGAATGGCCCTGCATTTCTGATAATTATGCTCCTTCCTTCGTAAGAAATTTATTATTATTATTCGTTGTTTCATGCTTGGACAAACTACACCATGTCTCTTGCGTCTACCAGAAGTTAGCTTTGTCGTGCAAACGACTGTCTCAAAGACGATCAGATTCTAGAACATCACTTGATGTTTAAGGCTCTCCTGCATGCGTGGTGATTTGAAAGAGCCATTTACATTCCATTCCATACATTAAGCTCTACATTTGAACGCTCTTCGTAATAGTGTTCCTTTAGCATTACAGGAGCGGTATTTTAATGCACCGGCTGCTCCGCCGAGAATCATAAAGGTGGCCGTTCATTAATGCTTGGAGAAGACTACATGCGTTTTCTTCACACTATGCACAAACGTCAGTCAGGTTTGTTGTATATATGAATGTTTTGCTAGTGGGCAGTTTATTTATTTATTTATTTTAACATACTGCCCGCGGGGAGACCAAATCAGGTTGTTATGAATTTTAAATGTATGTAAGCACACTTAAGAGAAGGCAAAAGGGTTCTTGAAAAAAAAAAGAGTTAGAGGTGAATACTTGCGTAGGTTTGTCCCGTGAATTCGAATATCTCAAGCCTTTAACCCGAACGTAACACTAGACGCGAGAAAAACTGAAAAACTAACCACTTGATGCGACGTCAGACCCAGAAGTTTCAACTGTTTTGCACGTGCCGGTTGTGAGGAGTCGTGTTCAGCGCTTTTGACTGCTCGGGTAAGGCTTACAGAAGGCACAGGAATGCTGAGATATCTGCATAACGCTAAGGGGGGGAGGGGGGGGGGGGAGGGATCTATGTTTATACAGAATAGAACTTGGTCTGTCTCAACGGGCGACTTGTCTTCCAACTGAAGATGAGAAAATTTAGCCAGTGCGGTACAACCGCCAGCCTGGGGTCTTTAACGTGCCTCACGCAGTAGTGATACACGACCTCACGCGGGTATGATGCTCATCCAGATCGAAATGGGCAGGGGTGGGGATTGAGCCGAGGATGCTGGGTTCTGCAGCGCGAGCTTTCGCTCCACGTGCTCCAAGCTGGTGTGCCTCTGCATAACCTTACGATTCACTCCTTCCACAAAACGGGCCGGGAAGGAGGGGGGACAGCGGGGGGGGGGGGGGGGGGGGGGGGGGGCTATTTTCAAAGCGCTGTCGTTGCTACTGGGCACATCAATCTGAAAGATAATTTTGTTATTTGTGATCCTAAAAGCAAAATGTAAAAAATGAAAAGAAAGATTTTTGTTCAAATACAATACTACTTTAGTTTATTTTTAAGTATTCAAAATGTTATCGAGAAAACAGCGCATAACACTATATACAGCATTCGTGGATAGGCAGTTTCAGTCGTCAACATACTTAACAAACACCAAAAAGAGTTTATAAAGAAGTCCGTGTTCAAGAGATGAGGCGCAATAAATGTGTTGTTTCGTTCTAGTTGCGTTATCAAAGTTCGCATATGTAACCTATCTCTTAATATCTAAAAAGTAATGACCATGCATGTAGCAATAAAAAAAATAATTTGATTCGAGTCAACATTATCTTGGTACTTATGGGCAGAAGGCTCGCATTGGGCTTTAGTACGGAGACAGAATATGTAGATCGATAGCGATTGAAAATAAATGGAACAGCTTTACGTTGTATGCTTTCTAGTTTGTAACTATTTTGTTGAGTGAATGGTTCCAAAACTGGACTTGTGTATTCTATCGTTGGTAATATCAGTGACATATGCTGTTAATTTGAGATCTGGACAGCCAAATTCTAATCTCCGTCTTAGTGTCCAGACACATTTTAGCGCTTTATTGGAAACATCCTCTACATATGCAATCCAGCTTAGATTCGATTTCAAAAGAGCGCCAAAATACGTGTACTCCTTCATACTTTTTAAAGGCATCGCCAGGTGAACTGTGCTGATACTATTTTTTTTTCACGCTAAAATTATGTTGCAGCTTTTTTTTAATTTCTATTTGCTATTTGCCACACCAGCTTGTCAATTTTAGAGAATGTTCATTTAATTTCTACTGATTATCAGATATCTGTATGTTAAATATATAATTATATCATCCCCGATGTGTTTAATTTTGACACCAACTTTAAATCCGAGGCTTATGTCACTGCAATATAGAATAAATATTAGGGCCCAAGAACAAACCCCTGAGGCACTCCTCATATAACGAAAAAGCTGTCTGACATTGTACTATTCAACTGCACGAACTACCCTCTACCATTCAGATAAGCTTCATGCCAGACCAGCATTTTATGAGTGGCAATAATCTCCTTGAATTTATGAAGTATCTTTGGGTAACGAACTTGATCAAATACTTTGGCATAATTCAAGAACACCTCATCTATTTGTCCGTCCTTGTCGACGCATTAACTTAGGTCGTATGTTACTTTTATTCGTTGTGTGACTGTTGAGCGACCTCGCCTAAAACCATGCTGATCATATCGTAGAAGGTAATTTGCCTCAAAAAGTTTTTTAATGCGGTTTGGCGATGACGTGTTCAAAGATTCCACAGCTGGTACTTGTCAGCGAGATTGGACAATAGTTAAGTATATTTGTCCTTCCTCCCGACTTGGTATCGAAACTATCTTTCCCGACTTCCAGTCACATGAAAGACTGCCTCAAGATTGTAAATTTGTATGAGTACACTCTAAAAAAATCTCAGTTTTTAGAGTGTACATATAAACTCGAATACAACCAATACCTGCTATCGGTGATACACGTATTTGATCATGTGGAATGGTCCTATCACCACGTGTAAAAAGAGACTTAAAATAACGATTCAACGTTGTACAAATTTTACTTTAATCGCTGATGATTTTATCGTCAACAAGGCTAGCCATTTCCGGTTTTGGCGGGGACAAGTGCCTCCAACACTTATCAAGGAATGTCTTTATAAAACTGTAAAGAGTAGCATTGCAATAAGCTTTTCTCTCTTTTTTTGGCGTTTAATAGATTATTTTATTTGTTGGGACAGGGCTCTTATTTCAGCGACCGCAGACGTTTTTCTCGCCCTTTCATGCGGTGTTTCAGCTGTTAAATACTTTAGGATATTCAAGTCTACCGATCTTTTTGACAGGAAGTGGAACGAAGCAATTTATAGCAGCCTGTGATAGTGTTTTAAGACAAGTCCATGCTTTCTACGCCCTTGTGGTTTCTGAGAGAACATACTGTTCGGAGTCTATAAAATTTATATTCAAAATGTCAAGGGTACCGTCATCATCGGCTCGAGCCAAATCTGACATTACGGTCTTCGCTCGTGGCTGCGAGGTTGGACCGTCAATTTGGCTATGCAAATTACAATTACGTGGTTAGAGATTCCATCTTCTACTTGGTATAAATGGTTCTGTCCAGCATATTGTTTTCTTATCTTCTTTAAAAGTCAGAAGTATTTTAAGCTGCGGTAGTCTTCTTGCCTCACACTTTTCACGAAACCACATCTCCATAGATGGATTTCCTTCTGTACACTTTAATTTCATTATTTTATAAAATTAGAGCATTTTCAAAAGGAATGATATCAGTTTCTTCTACGAATATTGCTTCAGAGAAAAAAATGCGTTTTTGCATGGTATGGTTGGGCCAAAATCTCAGTCTGTGGTTCTTGCGCGCCCCAACATCAGCACAAGTATAGTACGTGGATCAGAGCTTGCGCTTCGCATGCCAATACCAACCAGTATTGTGGGTTGCGGGTAGCTTTATATTTTGCAAACGGGAGGAACGATGTAATATAGTAAACAAAACCTTGCAAGCGCCTTTCATCCTGAGCCACTTAGAAAACGTCACAATAAATAAACGTCCACTTCCTTCAACCGATATATTGTAGTTTTGGTTGCAAGTGTTTCAGGATAGATATGACAAACAATTAGGTCAATAATTAAATTATATTAGTGTGTTCAAACACCTATAATCTGTGCAGGCTCTCCACAACTCAATCTAAAAAAGGGTGTGGCCATTACACCCTTTGTCACATATACGACACCCAAAAACTTCAGTTCGACGTACAGCGCACTCACGTCGAACTGACGGCCCTAACTTTTGGGAGAGGCTTGATGGCCGATGGGATATATATAGCATAATAAAGAGATAAAATACGTCTCAAAGACTACGAAAGAAACAAATACTGGGGTTTTGCGGTAGGGCCAAGAAAACCCCGATTACTTTTTTTGTAGTCAGTCATACGTAAGTAAGTGCATTAGGTATTCCAATAAGTTGTACAACTCTGGTATCAAATCGCTCGTGAAAGTTGGTACCGTCGGTTCAACGTCAGTGCTCTGTACGTTGAACTAAAGTTTTGGGGCGTATGACGTGTTACATGGGGTGTAAGGATATTCCTTTTAGGGGCTAGCCATGTCCGTACGTCCGTTCGCCGTTGGGTGCACGTGCTCCTGCTCGTGAGCTCACGCGCTCACGTGCTCACGAGCACGTGAGCACGTGCTCCCTTGCTCGTGTATGGCAAAAAAAAAAAAAAAAACCGCATCTCCACGTGGTGAATGATGTTGGTTGGGGCGAAGCTCTGGTGGTGCTTGTCTGCGTAGACGGTGAGCCGCAGCATGCCGAGCCTTGCGCTCGTTTTCATCCATGTCAGAAAGAGAATGTGTGGTATGGAACGTGGTTATATACGCATTTGAGCATTTGACCGCAGCGTGACATGGATGAAAACGAACGAAAGGCTCGGCATGCTGCGGCTCAGCGTCTACGCAGACAAGCACCACCAGAGCTTCACCCCAATCAACATCATTCACCACGTGGAGATGCGTTTTTTTATTATTATTATTGCTCATCGCCGACGTCAAGTCTTCATGGGCCATTTTTTTATATAGTTAGAACTACATACAATAAATAACGAAGGACTTGACTATACTCTTCTGTGTATTATTTTTAGTTAGTAAACCTAAAGGCGCACAATAAAGATCAAAACACATAGGGCCACTCTCAGCAAAACAACAGTCGCTGCCTTCAGAAACCTTCGGTAACGTTTTACTGAATATGAATGGCGTAAAAGGAGCTAAATCACACGGGAAATTTTATTGACTGAATAATAAATTAATACATGGTTCAAGTCTAACAACGAGACATACATCTATCCTCCTCAGTGTGCATTCCTATAAACGCCTCGGTGTCCACATAACGTATGATCTCTCCTGGAATATCTATGTCAACTACGTCACTAACCGCCCTAATCAATTATTTGGTTACATGGAAAGAAAATATTCTGCTGCCCCGGTTTTATTAAAACTTCTTCTTTATATAACTTTAATTTGTATTAAACTTGGATTTAGAGGTTCAATCTAACCCTTGTATTTGCAGCAGATTCCATCTAAAATCGATCCACTCGTTTTATACTTTCCAACTATCCCCGCGAGCATTTCTTTAATGAAACCATCCATTTTCCAGCCTAATTTTCACCTTCGTAGCATAATATCTCTCCTATGTGTGTTTTCTCACGTTTTTTATAGCATTTATTACTGAAACCTTACACTTCGCCAAGCGCCATTTTACAAACCGCTTTGCATATCATTACACATACACACCAATCATCACCTATATCTTTTGATCCCGCATTGCAGCTCATCAACTATTAATACCTCCTTTTTACACCAAACTCTATTTATTGGGACCGCCTTCCCGTAGTGATAGTTACATTTTCCAACACCGTTGATTTCATCATTTTAATTACTAATTTCTTAAATGATATCTCGTAGTAATGTCGTATGTCTGCCTTTTTTAAGTGGTTATATTTATGATTACGTTGCATTGCCCCACTCGCCTCTGCAATACCTTTAGAACCACCTTTCCGCAGCGATAGTTACATTCACTAACGCCGCTGATATTTTTATAATTGAAATTACTAATTTGTGAAATTATGTTTCGTAGTAATGTCGTATGTTTGCTTTTTTTGAGTGGTTATATTCATGTGCACGTTGCATTGCCCCACCCGTCTCGGTAGAGCCTTTGTGTTCCGAGAAATATTAATTAAAATTAAATAGAATTGGAGTAAAGAATGCCCATGTGGTGAAGCATGTTTTGGCTACAAGGCACTGGGGTTCAATTAAGAGTTGAGCGATGAAAATTGTCACATTGTTGCTCATGGTGAATATTAATTAAAAGAAAGAAAGCTCTTTTGTATTATTATATTGCAAAGTGGTAGGACGAATACACTACCACTGTATTCGTTGAACGAAGGGGTATACAAACATATTATACTCAAAAGGTGCCCATCATCACAACAATGATACGCATCATGAAATTGATACCCATCATAAAAACATAGATATCTCAACATGAAGAAATGATACCCATTATAAAAACATTAATACGCATCATAAAAAATGATAGCCATCATAAAAGCAACGATACGCATGATGAAAAAATGATACCCATCATGAAAAAAATGATACCACCATAAAAACAATGATACGTGTTATGAAAAAATGATGCTTAATCTTGCGGACTATTCGCATCTCCAGCCCGCCGCTCGCCCTCTCGCGGACGAACGAAGAACCAGAGGAGCGGAGACGGCGGCGGAGACGGTGGCAGGGACTGTAGGCCGCGGTGCTGCTGTTACCGCATATGACTCTGGTCGGCGTGTTCGTGCGTCAGGTGGTTTTAACGCAAATAAACGAGTGCGTAAAAAAAAAGGAATTGTCGTGTTCGGCTTCGTAACTTTCAAAAATCAACACGCTACTTCTCTCGGAACCACCGCCCCGCCATCTATTCCAGTCTTCAACATTCGAGTACCTCATTTTACAAGTGCCTTACGTCAAGATAAAAAGTACGTAGTCCTAATGTGTGCCTAGGATATTTATCTTGTTCGAATTAAGAAACCAATATTATTGTGCCGCTTTTCAGAAAATGTTAACATAAGAACGAAGCTCGACTTTCTAACACTCTGCGCTAATTCTGGCGAAATGTCTTGGGGGGGCGGCCATCAACCTACCATAACGATATGTCTGGTAATAATTCTTGAAATTGCACAGAATCCCGGCTTTGAAATGAAAAACAAACCAAATTACGATTGATTGTTTCGACAAAAAAAAAAAAAAACTTAAAATAACAAAAGTTTTTAATTTTATTTTATGATGGTTAAGAAATTATTTTCGTTTATTTCAATAGTAGGGCCTCTGAAATAACCGCAAACACATGTTCATTGTTTTCTGTGTAAAAGATGAACCTTTTTTTGTGTGTGTGTGTGTGTGACATGTGACGAGTATTAAAACCTCCGTTCAGCCAACAGCGTGAAAATGCGTAACTGTCTACTGGGCGACCTTTTTTTTTCCTGGTCCTTTCCCCCCCCCCCCCCGTTATGGCGTTTAATATTTTATATTAGGAATCGTTTCTTATTTCGGTAACTTCTTAGACGAATATAATTACCTTTATCTCTACACAAAAACACTTCAGCAGGGAAACAGTCACGGAGCTGGTATTTATTTGTAGAGACATCATACAAATTTATGTCGTCAGATTAACTGCCGGACAACATATAAACATTAAAGGGTTTCCTCCATTCTTTGCACACAGGGCTTTCTTATTTACACGAAAATGTTTAAAACAGAATACACAGTATCAACTGAATTTATTAAAAATAACGCAAAGAATTGCTCTTTTCAATTAAATTAACCAATGAAAGACTAATAATTTTAGTGATATCGCGCTTCCACTTGATATGATACGAGCAAAAAATATACCGTATTGAGATTTAGACAATAAATAGTTGGCACTTCACTGCCTCTTTTAAAATCACGGCATATTTCCGTTTTATATATGAGACGCTTGGCCTTCAACGTCGTAGATAAACAAACGTGTATAGCTTTGGGGTGGTTGGTTTGTGCTCAATTAATGTCAACGTTTCCCCTAAGGTTTTAGACATTATTTAATAGAAAGTATAGCAAACTCTTTAAGGTAACTCGAGCTGGCCAAACAGAACTAAGGGTCACTGATCATTCTCATTACGAAGCAACAAGGAAGCGCGGATCCAATATATACTTATCACCTCTTACGCGCGTCGATGCTTCGAAAACCAGAAAAGGTGCCATCGTGAAACTGTTGCACCCTTAGCCGTTGAAATAACATACACATGACCGCAGCTGAGACAGGGAAGAAAAGGAAGACATGTATAACATTTGCGACAACACACACCGTCGGAGACAGCGTGTCTTAATTGTCGCTTTCTTTCCTTCCTTGTTTCAGGTGCAGTCATGTCAAGTATTCACCAGCTCGCCTGCGCTCTCTATCTTCTTTTAAGTAACAGGTTCCCCAATTTATGTATGATGCAACTCTCTACAATGAAGAGCATTGTGTCCGCAATTAATTTTACCTAATCTTTTTTTGTCAGCCGGTGTTATTTTTTTTATTTCTACCGTATTTTATTTAGTTTATATACTTTCTAACCCTTCCCGGTGTATCAAACGAACTCTGTAAGGGCTTACTTCATCGAGCAATACGCGGTTCTTTTTATTTAGAGATGCGCTCCTGTAACCTTTAACTTGCGATGTAACCACGGAAATATAAAACGAAAGACGAAAAGGGGCTTAAAAATATTAGAAATCGTTAACAAAAAAGGCTCGATAATTAAAACTTAATCGCCCATTGAGTCGTTATCATGAGCACCGTGTGCGACTCTTCGAACGTCCCCTCGGAAAGGAAGGGAATGCACGCACCTGGAGACAGGAGGAAGGACCCCTGCTCGAGCGACTTGCCGAGAAAGTGTGCCGCCGGCAGGAAGGCGGCCACGGCGGCCGCGGGGTTCGGCCCGTACATCTGACCCAGGGCGGGCCCCAGACAGGTCGCGGCGCCGACCCCGTGCGTCTGGAAGGCCCGGACCCCGGACCCGACCAGGGAGATGCCAGACTCGGACAGCGGGCCGGGCGCCGTCAGGATGTCCTCGATCATGAAGGAGCGTCGCGGCGACATCTTCTCCCTGTACACTACGGCTTCGCTGTCAGCCTCCCGTGTCTTGCGGTGAAACGCACTCATCGGAGCGGCCGAAACCTCGTGGCAAACACCCGAGTCATGCTTGTTCTCCGTGTGAAGCGACAACACGCGCGGTGAGCAGCGCACGGCCGCCGGTGCACCACGCTGCTTGTGCGGCGGGCACGCGCGCGCGAGCTTCTTTTTTTTTTTTTATTCGAGGAACGCGTTATGTGGATGTTGTTAGGTCTTCTTTTTTGTTTTGGGGGGTCCCTCTGGAAGCTTCGCGCCGTTCTTTCTCCCGCGCTACAAGGGAGCGCATTTCCTCGATCCCTCGTAGCGCGGAAGGGAGAGATGCCCCTTCCGACCAATGGGGCTTAAAGTGGGAGGCGGGGCTTGGGGAAGTAGGCTCCGCCCCCTCCTTTCTCCCGGTTTGGGGAGGAGGTGGCGCGATGAAGCACGGGCGAGGGAAAGCGCGGGTTAATCTGATTTTCTGTCGTTTCGATTCGGGTTATGTGCGACGCTTAGGGAACCCCCCCCCCCCCCCCTTTTCCTCCTTTTTTTTTCTTTGCCGGGGTACCGCTGCAGATTCTGTGTGACTGTCTGTGTAGAGTAAGAATAAGCGTCGCCTATTTTTATTTTGTTATTTGGTACGGATGATTTTTCTAATTTTTTTGTGGACAGCGGGTTTCCGCTACAGCAACCATGCCGGCATTAGTACTTCCGGATTTCTTTTTGTTTTGTTTTGTTTTTAGTCGTTATTATTTGGTTTAATCTCCGATACCCTTCAAAAGTAAGGTGTTACTCCAACTCGTGCCTTTACGTCCGTCTCGGCCAATTGCGTAATCACGAAGGAATTGATTCTTTATTTCATCCAGTGTCCGACAAGATACTCCAGAGTAGTAGTTGAGTTGTGTTACTAAATACCTGCTTTATAAATTATTTTTAGTACTACTCAAGAAGCATTCTTCGCAGAATATCTTGAGCAGAGTAGAAATACTTATAAATATATTTCAATTAATTTCGGTGATTCTTTCGCACTGCGTAATTTGCGCCGACTTCAGTAACACTAGAATCCTTTTTTTTGCAAGCAACAGACGTAAACAAAATAAAATAGAAGTGCTGTTAACTGTAAGCTAAGTAAAAGGAGTAACATCACTGGTGCATGTTGCAACATGGTATTTTAAAGACGAATGAGCAAAAGGACTCTCCCTACAGTCATACTTCTTGAAAATCACGTCTTCTGGTGGTTTTAGCACCACCTCGGACCCACCGTCTTACTAATCGCCGTGACAAATCACGTTGAGTAGGCATGGCACTTTGTGCTTGAAGTGTGTCCTTAAAGTCTTTTCGTGTCCCTTTCAAAACACAAAAAATGGCACAAATCGGGATAAGACAATATTAAACTTCCTTTTTGCTTGTTCTTTGTGTTTGTTTGTTGATTTTGATACAGCATCTTTCGATCTGTAAGAAGTTCACTTAAACCCTACGGACTCGACGTTGTGGAAAACAACGAAGGAAAGTGACCTTCCTCTCTTTATTGCATCGATCAGCTGGGGGGCCCTCTTATTCTATTTCCTTGGTCCACTTAGACTTCGAAACCAGATATATACTTCGTGTGCCTCAAACAATTGTCGTCTCAACTGCCGCCGGACCTTTCGGTTAGAGTCGGCCAGCGCGCACTCCAAAGCGAACGTCGAATCTCTCGATTCGCGGGTCTACAAACCCGAAACGAACGTCTTCGGACATCTTCGTCGGAAGCGAGCTCGAGTCCGCCCGGAAACCCCTAACGTCGTTTTCCCGCTCCAGGCAGAAGCACTCGCGGAAGCGGTTTGAGACGGCATCGAGTAAACCAATCGTGTTTTCTGTCCTCGGACTCATCTTCTGTCAAACCGTTTGCTGCTGCTGCTTCCCCGAGTTTTCTCCTCCCTCTCCTCTCAGGGACAGAGCTTCCGCGCTTAGTGTCTGAACAGCGCCTGGAACGCGTCCTAAAAAGGGACGTTATAGAGGTGTTGCGTTGTCACCGGCCTTGACATTGACGGTGTCAGCGGGGGCGAATCCGGCAGACGCGCCTCTTCTGCCGCAGGCCATTCTGCTTGACGGTTCACGGAAACTTCGGCGACCAGGAGTTGGGACGCTGCGACGACGACAGCGACACTTGCGGTCCCGATCGTGATTTCGCATTCAGATCTTCTACGCCTGATCGCCAGGATTGCGACTTCCGACGGCGTGACACTCCGGCTTTTGTGATGTCATTTATTGCCACTTCACGGATGTTTTCTATGTATGAGCGGAATAGAACTCTTGAATAGAACCACGGAATAAAACCGCCTGAGGACGTAGGCGATTCAGGCACATGAGCGTCGGAACAATGGGGAGAAGGCCTTGGGGGGAGGAATCCCTCTCCTCTCTCGTCCAACAAATATTTTAAAAATGTAATGTAAAAAAAGAAGCTTAGGTTAACCCCCCCCCCCCCCCCCCCACACACACACACACCACGAACCACCGTCGCACCTGCATCTCTCGCGTCTCTGTCTAGGCATTATAGTTTTATTTTATGCGCGAGGCTCGAGCCACTAGATCTCAGAGTACTGACACTCCACTCCTCGATTCTGTTGTAGGCGCCGCCACTTTGATGCTTAGTGAAGAACGGACGCGATTGGCGATAGTTACGTATGTAAAATGCTATGTACTTTCTGAGCTTGAGATCGAGCTACCAGGAAGTTGAAGCGATATCAATTTTTCCTCGCGCGGACAGCTTTAACAGTTGTAAAAGACAAAAAACCGTCTTTGCCTTGTCAGGAAGCTTCGGATACTTGACGACCATGATTTTCTGGAACGTACAGATTATTTATCGAGAGAACCAAGGTTCAAACCACAGGACGAACATCGTCTCAAACATTTGAAACGGTGTCGAGCAGAGCCGTGTATACAGAGGCAATACATTGGGAACGGGCAAAGGAGGAGGCGCCATTAGTCGAAAGCGGGCTGGGCGTGTCCCAGGGTGTCTTTACAAATTCAAATGTGGCCAGCCAGAAGCCGCGAATAATACCCTGGCGGGGGTCGCGAGAAACAAAATTAGAAGTGCGTCAGAGTAACTCTCGGTGACTGAAAGTATGGTGCACGTGATTTTTCGATCACGGTCGTGCAAAATAAAAATCTAGCGTAATCCGTACGCCGGGTTCCGAGGGCAGGGAATCTGGCGTCCGAGCAGAGCAGAGTTCGAGTGCAACCGATTCTTACATCTTTCTGCATGATCATAATGGATACATCAAGCGCACAATATTTGCGAGCATAAAGGGTTACTACATTTAGGACTTACGCGCTTATTAAAACTGTTTCTGGCTACCACCGCTAGGGGATTATTTTCGGCTTCTGTTTGCCCAAGAGAGCACGTGAGGCACTCGTTCTGCGTCTGGTGCATGCCCTGGCTCTGCCCGCTCCTCCCATTAACCAAACTCTCTCTATATATACGACTCTAACGTCGAGCAGTTAACTTCTTTTTTTTTTTTTTGTAGCAAAACGCTTTTAAGCGGCAATTAACCTCCCTGACACATTAATAAGTGTCTCAGGAGAGAGATCCATTCGTGACATAGCACTTTTTTGCGGTGTATACTGTCACGTTCAGTCTGTTGGCGACGACTGCGTCCTGACATACATTTCATCGGCCAAGCGCGCAAACGCTCTCAGGACAGCATTTAAGTCAGATAGAAAGCTGAACAAACTCAAAAATGAACATTTCACGTAATTAACGTTTCCGAAAAAAAGAAAGTATTTGTTACTGCGCTCAGCGTTGGCCATCCCCTCAATCAAAAATAAACCGCGACATCGGCCTTTTGACCGCGACGTAGTCTGATCGAGCCGCGATACCTTTATGCATGGATAGACGACGACATACCGAGTATTTGGACGAAAAAAAACAAACAAAACACTGTCCTACTTACCGCCAAAAAAGAAGAAGAAAACGGACGCTTTGCCAAAAGGTTCGATTGCAAATGTAGCGATTAGAACCGCATTCCAAATTTTAAAACTACCCGTTTTCTCGTTCAATTGTCATAAACGACTTTAGAAAATTTGCAACAAGAAACTGGGCTCCGTTCTCGCGTTAGCAGACACCATTAACCTTCTCTCCGTATTTGCAGGACTCGTTTGCCACCATTTTTTCACTGAACATTCCCGCAGATCACTTCCAATTTTTGAATCAGATAACGGTATGCATACTTTCTGAAACTTCGGCATCTGGTCCTGCAGGCGCCAGCGCTCCATTCGGGCAGAGACTGTGCATTCGGCGAAGCGTATAAGTTTATTCTTCCGGAAGAAGAAAACATGGCTCCCTTTTTCTTCCAAACACCCGGAACGACTCTAGGCTCGAGCAGTCGTTAAAAACGCAGGTTCACCCCGAACGCCCATTCCACAGAAGAGTATAGCCTCGATAAACATCCCGACGCCAGAAGCCTCGGGGCTTCAATTGGACCGCATCATCTCGGATCGTGAGTTTTCAAATCCTTCAATTTGGATACCGCCACCAATCTATAATATATACACAAAGACAAACTCGTTCAAAATGACCGGATGGCGGCGGCAGACTGGAGAACTCGCGCCGCTCGCACTCTGGCAGCTCTTGTCAAAATGCGGAATGCATAATAAACGAGCCTTCCCCTCCTTCTCGTCCTCGTTAAAGTCTTGAGCCACACCGCAGAGGCCCCTCGGTATAGACGTGCTCGCACACACCCGCTTCTCTCCAGCACCACCTCGAGCTTAGGGGCGTTCGGATGTGTGTGTGCGCACGCGGCTCTCTATATACGGGTCTACGCATGTACGTACATACGTAGAGAGCCGCTTTGGAAGGGAAAGTGCCCGACTGTTCGAACAGTGAAACAGTGGTTCGGGTTCGCTAATGAGGCAGAATCGCGACGCCATAGCGAGCCTCGCAGAGGATGCCGCCGGTTCGTAATCAATTCAAAGCCGTTGATCTGCGACTTTCATTAGCGAGAACCAGTGGGTTTTTTTTTTTAATTTTTTTTAGAGGATTGAACGCCGGGAGAGGGAATATACTATATACACGTGTGGGGTAGGACGTTGATCGCAACGCCGGCTGGGCCACGCTTATACTGATCCTCGCGCATCATGCGCGCTTTGTCTCTACGCAAAGTACTCGCCTCGCGTTGCGCTCCTGTGTCCGTAATTAGCTCTTTAGAATGGACGCTAATTAGGTCCGCAAAAAGAAAGAAAAAGGTTTGGCACTCGCAGTGTCTCTCGTCGCCTGCAGGCCGACTCATGCCCGGTTTGTGTGACGGTTGGCCTTTGAGAATGTAGCGCTCGTTTTGTTGCCTTTGTGGTCTACGGGAACTCGGAAAAAAGAAATGGTACAACATATAAAGTAGCAGTATGCGTTACCAGTCGTGTCTGATGACTCGGTGAGGAATTTTGTAAGAGATTCTGAATTCCCTCTGACGTTAGCCATGAAAAGACAGCGTTTAGAAGATAAGACGGATGTGGTGCATTGGGGGACGGTGCCTACTTCGTCAATGTATTACTACGTCGGGTGTGCAGATCACTCTCATGTCTTTCAGTGTAAATATCGTGTTATCACTTCTGGTGTGAAATAAGAATCATGGCTTACCTGCTGACCCAAATTAAAAATTATATTTTTACAGCGGAGCTGTTAAAGACTAGTTTCCCCAGGATTGTGACCGTTAGCAAACAAATGATGACACAGACCTCTGGACAGATATACCGCCATCTATGAGCGACAGAGGCTACCCGACAATCGGTTTGCCGGTTTTCTGGTTGTCGCCGTTTCTCATAGATGGCGGAAATCTTTCGAGCCTTTCCGCTCTGGCTTGCCGACTTGCGGCCGGCCATTACTTCCTTCCCACCGCAGTACAGCTTCGCTGGTCTTCCTTCTTCACCGGAGTGCAAAAAAACTGAAAGTTTTTCTTTTTTTTTTTTTTAAGGAGCCATTGTTTTCAAAATGTTTGCCTCCCCTATTGTGGCCCGGCATAAAAGTATGCCGCGGCACCCGAATGGTATGGCCAATTAGTACGTGCAAACTTCTATCGCGCACCTATATTATATGAAGCATATAAAGCCAAATTGCAGAGCCATTATATATATTTTTTCTTCGAGACACCGAGTGCGAAGTTTTCGCTATGCGATTTTCTAAGGAAAGAGAAAGAGATGCTCATTTTTTGAGAGGTGAATAGGCCGAGGGCCCACACCAGCTATCATGGAAAGAGCCTTTTTTTTAATTGGTTTATTGAACGTTTATTTGTGCGTTCTGAAACTGGTTGCATAGGAACCGGCAGGTGTTTTCAGAATTCCCGAATTTCCTCAGTCGTCCCCATCTTAGTCAGGTGTTCTACCAGCTTCAGTATCCTTTTATAATATCCGAGCCGTTCACTCACGCATCATTATGATAGACTGCATATATCTGCATTACATTCTGTAATACTCGTAGGCTCCTGTGCTGCATTAATGCATCGATGTTCAGACCGGCAGGTGTTCCTCGACCACGGCGGCTCAAGTTTGGTGGCCGCAATCGAATGTTAACCAAGATAGATGAGCGTTCTTCTGGACCTATAGAAGTTTGTATATTCCTGCTCTAACAAGGTGCGTATAGTTGGGGGAGCCGGTTCATAAAAAGGATAAATCAAACAGCACAAAAAAGGACACACGTACAACGGCAAGACCAGCGCTGTGTTTGTGCGTGTTGTTTATTTTGTGTCCTTTTTATTTGACCCGTTTTAGTTATCGTTGACCGGCTCTATAGCCCATAAGTTATATCTAAACATTTCCATTCTCCAGCATTTGAGAACTGCTTTGAGTTTGTTTGTCGATTCGACTGTAGGTCAGACATACGACAGTGGGGAGTTTTTTTAACAAATCGTACTCGCACTTCCACTTCAAAACGTACTTAAAGCGCTCTAATGAAGCAGTATTGTATCGGAACGGCGTTCCAAGGAACGGCGTTCCTGGAACGCGTTCCTTTTAGGACGAACGAAGGAACGTCGCCGTTCCATTTTGCATCGATGGAACTGGAACGGGAACTCGTTACATTTTTACTGGAACGGAAGAAGGAACGGCGTTCCTTTTTTTTTTTTCGTCCAGTGGGGCAATTTGTATTTTATTTCTAAGAGGGAAATTCAAAAAGTATAAAAACCGTATCTTTAGAAATAACAGAGTCTCGTTAAATCTATGGTTACTTAGGGTTTATTTAGTGTAGTCCTCGCTTGGTAACAGTCAGGTGCAGGAGAGCTAGTAGACATTTATTATTTTTGCAGTGCGCGGGAGTGCGGTACGAAACGCAAAACAATTAGTCGAAGGAAAAGACACAGAAAGAGGGATGTTTCCAAACTTAGCCACTTTCTTTTCTTCCGCGAATACTCATACACCCAGAAATGTAAGGCCGTCTACAGCCATCACTGAACTTCCACAAACAGACCTACAGTTACAACAAAAGGACAAGTTACCTGACATCGAACGCACCCTTGTATCCCAAATATTGTTCACTTAAATGATACAAAAAATTAATCTTTACTTCTCCCCTTGTCCCCAACCTTCAAACAGAACAACGAATCTATACTTCACGAAGAAGGACTTGTAGTTTTGAGGACTGACCTTCAAAAGCCGTGCCCTCTTTTTTACTTGCTCGTCTTGCGGACGAGCAAGTTAGATTGAAACGTGTGAGGTTGTTGTAAAGAGCTCGTGCAATGTGGGGAAATAGCATATTTGGCTCGTCTGAATCGCCCATCCCAAACAGGAATATGGTAAAACGCTGAGATTTTCAAAAGTGAATACATCAACAAAAAGAACCCCGCTGCTCCTGTTACCCTGCCAACACTGAATTCAAATTCGTATGTTGCCATTTAATGGGATAGATTTAAAAAAGAAAACTTTGCTTGATCTAACTAATTATGGTAATCAGAAAAAAATGAGAATGTAACGTATACGTAACGATACGTTCCATTTTTAACCGTAACGGGAACGAGTTCCTTTTTCTCAGATGTAACTTGTAACGGGGACGCGTTACAAAAATCAGAAGGAACGAGGAACGAGCCTTCGTTCCTTTTTTTGAGGAACGTGTACAACACTGTAATGAAGCGATATCGGGCGTTTAAAACTATTTGCTAAGACGAATCCCTTTAAAGCCGGGGTCACACTGCTCATACATAATACCAAAGACAGTCTGCAAACACGAGTCACCGCAATATCCGCAGTTCTATGCCACGTGCCAAGTTTCTCATTGAACTCAATGCTATGCGGCATTCGAAGCACGGATCTCGCGGTGACTCGCGTTAGAATCTGTATGCAGACTGCCTTTTGTAGGTATGATGTACAAGCAGTGTGACCCCGGCTTTAAGAGACAACACACGCGCAGCGCCGGTGCGTCGAAGAAGGCACCCTAGTTCAACATAGCACTGTCGCGTCTCTCGCCCCCCCCCCCCCCCCCCCCAAAAAAAAAAAGAAATAAAAAATAAAAAAAATAATTATAACCCTTTGAAAAGATATGCAAATTGCCCGATCGCGTGCGTGCATTCCACCGCCGAAATAGTTGCGAAACCTGCGTCATTGATTATTTGCGACGCCCCGCGCAGCACGAACCAACCAACCAACCGGTTCTCAACATCTCGGGGATTTAACCAAACTATATAGGCTTGGATGGAAAGCCACCCCGGCCTCCCCACCAATCGGCGTATCTCTAGGACACGCAGCCCGCTTGAGACGTCCACACGCTCCGTCGTGCCGGGGCCCGCCGAAACAGACGAGTACCCCCCGCACAAAGCTCGCCGCGCGCGTCGAACGCCGTTCTGGCGGGACGAGCGGCGGGCCCTTGCCGGCGGCTCAACATCGGGTCGCGTGGCGACAAGAGGATTGCCGCTGCTCGTTCTTCTCCGGCCAATTTGTTAACTCCGCGCCGGCGTGCTCCACTTCTCTCTCTCTCTCTCTTGTGTGCGCGTACGCTCCCCTAATCGGGCTTTTCCACCGCGGTGATGCCGGCGTGCACGGCCCAACGCGCCCCGCTCTCTACGGGGAGGACTCCGCTGCCAAACGGACGGGGCGCGATTCCGAAGAGCACCGGATCAATCTTTCCGCGTCGTTCTTTTTTTTTTTTTCTCTTTTTCTTTGTTTTTTACGGGATTGTGTTCGCCTTCTCAGTGGGTTCACGATGTGGATGAGCGAGTACGGGATGTCTGTTTTTAAAGGTACCCTTTACACGTGGATTTCTGACAGCGAGAAGTTTCAAGTGGTGTTCAGGGACATTTCATCGGGCATTTGCTGGCAAGGCAATGCAAGAGGCCTAGTCCCAAGGAGGTTAGAAGTACTAGGAGAGGGCACGTTGCAATATTGGTGAAATCTAGTCATAAAACGTTTAAACGATGTTGTGGCCAACGTGACCGTAGATCTCTCTGGCTATTGGTGCGCGTGACGTGTTACGTGTGAGATGGATGGTTGATTGTAGGAGGACCCCTTGCAGGCTTGCGCGCTCCGGCTGGTAGGTTTTATCAGATCGAAGGCTAGCCTGTGGTGTATTCTAGTACCCCATAGCTAGACGAAGGCTAGCTACGGTCACGTGATGTAGTCACGTTGGCGTGGTAAGTGAGGAGAGTAAGGAGGAAAATGAGAAAGAGGCGAGGCGTCAAGGGAGCATGGCTTGTGGAGGCTACACGGCTGTCGTCATGCCCTCTCCTACGCTTCTATCCTCCTTGCCTAGTCCTAATGGAAAATGTACCGAAGCCTCCCCTAGCGACTGAGGGGCATTCTAGGGAACAACTGTCAACGAGGATCTCCGTTTCGCTTTCCTCGATCATCACGTACGGCCAGCCGCGGAAATCTGCCTCACACTCAAGCGCAAGCGTACCTCGCCGTGGTCTTTTCGTGGATCTTACATACGGTGAGCTTTACGGTGAGAAAGGGAGGGCGATGAGATTGGCGATGAGAGCGCTCGGTGACGTCAAAGTGCCACGAGCTCTGATTGGAAGGATCGTCGGCAGACGTAAAGGCTAGCTGGCTTCGATTGCACGCACCATCATCCCTCCACTCACAGCGAACAAGAATGTCGCCTGCTCCTCGCACAGAGCTTGCGGTTCGAACGCCGGACGAATGTTAACGCATCGCAGCCCGGAGCACCTGGAGGGAAAGCTCGCGCTCCAGAATCCAGGGATCATGGGTCACGGGGTAAAATACATTATATATTACACCGTGTCCTCCATGGGCTGCACTCTGTCCTGCAGATTTAATGCACACCCCTGCCCGTTTCGATCTGGATGGGCATAGTACGGGCGTGCGGTCGTGTATCACTACACAGTAGGGCAAGTTTAAAGAGCCCAGGCAAGCATGCATGCTGTCGTACTGCACTGGACAAATCTCTCATCTGCAGCGTAAACCAGTATCGCGATATCTAGACCGACCTTGCGCTGTCTATATACGAACGTCTAATTTGCTTTACATTTCATTGGACGTAGCGTCAGAGCTTCCTGCTAAACGCGTAAAATGAAAATAAGAAATTTTTTACTCGTTCATGATTCCTGAATTAAATAGTATTCTAGCGACATCGCCTGAAACAAATGGCGAGAGAAGTCTTTCTGATGTAATTTTTCCTCCTTAGTACTTTTTCATACGTCGGTCGATGTCAACATGCGGCAGCTGAAGAACTTGGGAGTTGCAAAGTAATTGCACGGGTCGTTTATCGTTCCTAATTTGAAGTAGCAGACAATCTCTGCAATGTCAGCCTGCGCCCGATCTCAGTTCACTTTCACCACGGCATTCAATTCGTAGCAGACGACCCCCCTTTTTTTCGGTCTGTCAAACGACGTATCGTGTTTTCTTGCTTTATTTTAGTCTGCAAGAGGCGCTGAAGCCCCATTCTTGACTCGTGTTAGCCGGTGAACCGCCTGAAAACGATACCTAAGCTCGCTCCATGAGAGGTAAATTAAATCTCGCGGTGAGGAAAACCGGACCCCAGGTTCGCTTTTCATGGTGCAGTTTCTTTCCTAAAGAAAAAATACCTTTCACCAAAAAAAAAAAAAATTGCGCCGTTCTTGGTGTGCCTTTAAAGGCCTTGAACCTGCGCATAACTCGTCGAGTTACTATACGTTCATGTATAAAGCCTGCCTAACTCGCACCGCCTCCTCTTTCCATTTAGCTGCGCGCATGGAGGCTGCAGTGCACCCGACACCACGAGTCAATAACGCGCGGGCCTTTGCTTCCATTAGCGTGTCACGAGCGGTGAATCGCCCCCGAAACTCATTTCAGACTACCGAAACTGCTGTTCTCCTGCCGCTGTCACGTCCGCTTTAGATGATGCCCGTCTAACCCCGGTTTCGTCCGCTTCAGGCCATTATTAATTTTGCTCTCTCTCTCTCTTTCTCTATCTCTGTCTCTCTCTCTCTTATTTCAATATATTGCTTCCATTTTTCTTTTATCTTTTTAATGCCGTCCTTGCATTTTGCAGCGCCTGCGTACCTCGCGCGATCCACTCCCTATTGTCGTTCGCACGCAGTTCTCTCATAACGGTCAATATTCGCTCGACTGGTATAGTTTGGTGTTTCGATTACATCCTGGTATGGAGGTGTGTGTACACAAAGCTTGTGGAAGGTAGTAAAAAGGAAACCGGATATTTTTTTAATAAGTGCTCGGTTAGGAAGCGAAAGGTTCATTTCGATTAGATGAAGACTACCTCTCAAGACTCCGCCACACTGAATCCGGGTACTGAGCACAAAAATTGCTCTGAATTGAGCGCCTTTTCGGGACAATGTACGCAACACTTTTCGTGCTCTAGTGATTGACGTCTTTATTTTTTTTTATTCTTTACTTTATTAATTGAAATTAAGTCGTTTCTATTTTCTTGATCGGAACAGTCTCATGACTAAATCTAAGGGTGTCCCCCCACTTTTGTCAAACCCGAGGTTCAACTGGATCTGTTAACCTTGGAACTCTCGTCAAAATTCGATGAAGTTGAACTTTTTCAACAGTGTTGCCCAACTTCTGCGAGTACTTTGGTTTTCTTTTATTATTTACAAAAAAAAAAATTGTTTTAAATATCAGAGAACGATACCCAGTGTTTATTACGCAATATGAAAGAAAACAAGTATTTATTCATTTAGCTCGTTCGTTATTAATTATGATTTAAACTTGAACGTAACACCGTACCAGTATAACGCGTTACTTGTATCTATATAGTTACTTTTTTTATGATGCCAAGGCCTTCGTTACTTTTGAAGCGAAAGAGCGAGTAACGTATCGTCATTACTTTTTTTTATAGAGTAACGCGTAACGGGTATTTAGTATGTATTTCAGGAGGGTAACGTGTACTACAACGAGATCCGGACAACGACGTTCCTGTTATAATGGCCCCAGATAAAGTGTTCCCAGTCAGCAAAAACGCCATCGTTAGCTTTCTCTTCGGGATTAGTCGATTGCTTGCTCTTGATGCAAATTGAGCGTGCAGGAAATACCTTGTCTTACAGAATTCTTAGTTGCAATAAATTCGTCATTCTCAAAGTTTTATATTTAATTTAAAACGCCCCTCAGACCGTCTCTCATCAAAGGACGAAAAAAGTCAAATTTGAAGGCTTTACGCGCGTCAAACCAACGAAAGGAATATATGGCACGCCCCAATAGAGAATTGAGGATAGAATTCGACCACGGACCTTTTGACGTGCAACCGAAGTCTCGGCTGCACGGCAACTTCTCCGCGATAAGCCTCCGTAAGATGGCGGACACTTCGGCCGGGATTCGATCTTGTCTCAGAAGGGGGTTGGTCAAAGCTCAATAACCCAACTAATCTATACAAATATTTTCCATGAGCAGCGTGTGAATAATTTGTTCATTTTATAACGGTCCATCAAACACGTGGAGTATGCGCAGGATGAATGTCTTTCATTAATTGTACACGGTCGTCTTTTTGCAGCACCATTCCACTCAATTGTAATTTAAGTAACGACTTTCGCAAGCTGTGACTGTTTTAACACTGCCGCGCGCCAAGTAGGCAGCGCGGCCGTAGCCTAACGGGATTCCACTTCCGGACGCGATAGCGAACGGACGTGTCATGCATCGCTCCTCGCCAGCGGCGGCGGCCGTTATCGGCCGCGGTGATAACGTTGCCCCCGTTTTGAAGGAGCATCGTCTGCAGCTGCCGACATTGCCCACCGGTGAAGCGGCGAAACTCAGCGTGCTCCTTCACGCTGACCTCGAAGGGAGACCGTACCGCCTCGAAGACTTCCGGGACCCGTTGAAACAGGTGGGCGTCTTGTCAGACGTGGCGGGTCTGGGAGCCTACCAGATGAGCCACGTCTGGCTGCTCAAGTTGCGGACGCCGGAGGCCAAGGCGAAGCTGCTGCAAGCCGGGAGTCTTCAGGTGAAGGGGAAGACGTGTCTGCCGGTCGACCCCAACCGGAGGAAGCTTCGCGTCAAGCTCCACTGGGTTTCCTTTGACGCGCCGGTGGACTCGATACGGCGAGCCTTCGAGAATTTCGGGGAGGTGAAGGAGGTTTCCCGAGAGAAGTGGAAGGTCGACGGCTTCGTTGACGTCGACTCCACTACCGTTGTTATACGCCTGGTCCTCAAGGAGGGCGTCGCCCTCGAGAGCCTCCCGCACCAGCTCCGTGTCAGCGGAGGCAACGTTTTGGTCGTATTTCCCGGGCGGGCGCCAATATGTCTCCGTTGCCGTCGCACGGGGCATATTCGCCGCGACTGCCGGGCTCCCCGGTGCACAGAGTGTCGCGCCTTTGGACACGAGGCCCGGGACTGCGTCAAGACGTACGCCCGTGCGGCCTCCAGCAAGGTCACTGAGGAGTCCACGGAGCTGCTGATGGATGAGGACGAGGCTGAGCAGGCTGCGACCCCGGCTACGTCAACGGCGAGCGTAGCGGCCGCTCCCGAGGGTGTCGCGGAGCCGCCCGATGTCAATGCCGCGCCGGTTGTTGGAACGGCTGGCCGGGCCGAGTCTCCGGACGTTCCGTCCGTCGAGGCGTCGAGACCTGGGAACACGGCAGCCGGCACGAGCGACGTCACCGCCCCTGACTTGTCAGGGGAATCGCCCATGGAAGACCAGGACTCTTCGGCAAGCGGTGCAGCCTCGAAGCGGACGCGGGACGACGGAAGCGGGGACCCTAACGTGACGAGCCAGGAAGAGCCACCCTCCAAGGCAGCGCCCGTCTGGAGAAGACGGCTCCAAGTCAAACAGAACATTCCTGTGAAGGACCAGAAAGGAGCGCAACCATCCCCCTAACCTGGCGTGGCCGGTGGCTTTATCGAAGTCCGCACGTCGGACGGCCAACTTCTCAGAACTTAAGGTAGGCACCATACGGTCTCCCTCCCCCTGAATGGCAATACGTCTCGAGGCAGCCTTACGCGTGGCCACGATTAATGTTCGTGGCCTGTCAGCCAGGCGTAGGCAGTGCCAGTTGAGCCGTTTATTTTCTGAGAACGAGCTTGATATTATTGCCGTTCAAGAAACCAAAATTGAAAGCCAGGAACAGACTGACCGTATGGTGCGAATTTTTCTGAATTTTTTTAACGTTTGCGTGTCGCATGCTGTTGGGTTTTCCGCCGGCTGTTGTTTGTTTATTCGGCGGTCAATTGGAGTGGTAGAAACAGCCGTGCATTCTTGTGGTTCCGGGCGATTTGTTTACTGCGATTTTTCTTTTTCTAACGCTGATTGGCGAGTTTTCTGTGTCTACGCGCCGAATCGCGAAGTTGAACGCAAAGTTTTTTTTTGAAAGCCTGAGCACGTATCTCGATTGCGAGCGGGTAATTATTTTTCTTGGTGATTTTAACTGCGTTTGTAGGCCACAAGATCGAGCGAGTCATGCTCCTGTTCAAGACGCGAGTTCCCTTTCTTTGAATGACCTTGTTTCGGAGCATTGCTTAGAGGACGTGGCGGCCTGTATGAATCAGGGAAATGTACAGTTCAAGCATTTTCAAGGCCGGAGTCATGCGAGACTGGATAGGGTCTATGTCTCTCTTGATCTTCTACCTCTCTGTAGCGATTACTCTGTTAAGCACATGTCTTTCAGTGATCATGCGTTAGTCATGTTTACTCTTGGCAATAAGACAAAATCACCTAAATGGGACTGGGCACTATGGAAGCTCAACAGTAGTATTCTTACGGATGAACCTTTTAGAGGAAGTGTGAGTAAACTTTTTGAAAATTTAGATGGTAACGATAATGCACTGTGGGCTGTTCGTTGGGATCTTTTTAAGGAAGAAGTAAAGATGGCTGCAATCGAGAGAAGCAGCACCCTTAACTATCAGAAAAAGAAAGAAGAGGATGTTTTACGGCGTCAGTTAAACGGTTTTGTAACACTAGAGAGCGCAAATCCCGGTGAATTTATGCGCGAAATAAAAGAATGTAAAAGTAAATTGGAACTGATCGATGTCGAGAAATACAGAGGAGCGATAGTAAGGGCTCGAAGCGACAAGCTGTGGATGGGTGAAGCTCCGACGAAGCGCGCACTATGCGACGAAAAAAGTTACGCGCAACGTAACGATATCAGGGAAATCTGTTACGGAACCACGGTGACGCGTGACAAGGCGGTTATTGAAAGGGCTTTTGTGGAGCATTATCGAAATCTGTTTGGGCGTATCGCGTCAGTAGACGACGGGTTCGATGCGGATTTTTTGTTTTTGATGCCCCAGCTAGAACAGCACGTGTGCGACAACCTAGAGGTGCCTATCACCGTGCCGGAAATCGAAGCGGCCATCGATGAGCTGACGAGTGGAAAGACCCTAGGGCCGGATGGCCTTGGTGCCGATTTTTACAAGTCTTTTAAGCATGCGGTGGCGCCTGCGCTGTATGAGGTAGTGACCGAAGCCTATGAGAAGCAGATGTTACCACTATCTTTTCTTAGGACGCACACTGTGCTTATCCCTAAGTACAATGATTCGGTGAAACTCTTGTCAGTGGGATCTTACAGGCCGATTACTTTAACAAACGTTGATTATAAAATTTATATGAAGATTTTAGCTAAAAGATTACAAAGGGTTATTAAAGTACTCGTAGGGCCGCATCAGACGTGCGGCATAAAAGGCCGTACGATTTGCACGAATATACATGTAGCTAGAAGCGTTTTAGAATGCTGCGACGCCTTTCAAGGCCGAGTAGCAATGTTGCAACTCGACTTTGAGAAAGCGTTCGATCGTGTTTCGCACCGAATACTTTTTCGTATTTTGGAACACGCCAATGTAGGGTACATTCTGTTAGAAGGTTTGAAGATGGCTTATAAAAATTGCATTACAAGTTTAGTTGTAAATAAGAGAGTTACAGAAAGCATTGAGATACGTTGTTCAGTTAGTCAAGGTTGCCCACTTTCGCCCTTACTTTTTGCTATATTTTTAGAACCGTTTTGTTTGAGACTTCTTCGGAACGATAACGTACGTGGTTTTAAGCTAAACACGAATGAAGTAAAAGTCCTGTCGTATGCGGATGATCTTGCGGTTCTTTGCGTGGATCAAGAAAGTATTCGCGAAATTGTCAAAGTTGCCTCTTCTTTTTGTGCAAAAACCGGGAGTGTCATTAATTGGGACAAAACGGTAGGGTTTTGGCACGGTGATTGGGATAGAAAACCAAATGTTTTTATGAATGTTAGGTGGGAGAGTTTACCCACCAAGTATCTAGGTGTGCCGTTAGTGCATTATCGTGACAGTACTTCATACTGGAATGAAGAGACTCAGAACGTTAGAACAAAGGCGGAAGGGTGGAGGGGGAAGGATTTGTCTATTTTCGCGCGTTCCACTGTGTGTAATGTTTTTTTGATTGCGAAGATTTGGTATGTCTTACAAGTACTCTATATGTCTCGGGCCAATGTGCAGAAGTTCCACAGAGTTCTTGCTGTTTTCATATGGAACTCAAATTGGGAGCGCTGTGCCCGCACAAATCTTTTTCGTTCAGTGCGAAGTGGCGGACTAGGGCTAGCACATTTATTTATAAGGCAAATTGTTTCGAGATTTATGTTTCTTAGGGATCAAAACGACCCCTTCTTACGTACTGTAATTCAAGTTCGTCTGCAAAGTTTTCTGCCTGAATTTGTTGTGTCATCCGGTGTTGTAATAGGCGCAGGTGTTCGTGGGTACATGAAAGAAGTTTTATGGTCTTTCCGCATGTTGAAAGTCCGTTTTTCTATGGAATATTTAGCTACAGTTTCAAGAAAAAAATTGTATAAAGATTTAGTCGATGTTTTGTTTCCTATACCATTGTATAGATCATTATACTGTGTCGGCAGTGGTTTAGACGTACTAAAAAGAGTGAAAAGAATGCCGGTCGGGCCATGTGTTAAAACCTTTTTCTTTCAATTACATTGTGGCGTTCTTCCGGTGAAAACTTGGCTGGAGGAAAAAGGTTTATTCGTCCCCTGGTCCACCAATTGTTTATTGTGTAAAAAAGCCGAAACCGTAGAACACGTGTTTATCGAATGTTGGGACGCTGTGTTCCACTGGGACATCCTCCAGCGCACCCTCAAAAAAGATTTACCTGTCAACCCACGCGGTATTCGTTATCTGGCTGTGAAAAATGAAGATGAAATTCCGTATGATATGATTATGTTATTGAGTCTCCACAGTATGTGGAAGACGAGAATGAGTTTACGACACGCAGACGTGAATGTTCGCACTGTGCGTGAAAACTTTATTGAAAACATTGTTTATGTAAGAGAAGTTTATCGCGCCCTCGCCGAGCCTCCAGACTGGTAACCACTGTTGGATCAGTTGGCCAGTTTTAAACGCTTTTAACCGCCACGGCCTTCGTACGGCTGAAGTGTTTTAGCCTTTCCTTTTTGTGTGTATTGTAAAGAAATCTGTCCAAGCAGAAAATGAAGAAAAAAAAAACGTAGCCTAACGGTTATCGCGCTTGCCTCCCACGCGAATGGCCAGGGTTCGATTCCTGGCCGCGGCTACGCATTTTTGTTTACACTGTAATGTGATGTTCTAGTGAATTCGAGAACCGTCCAGCTGATTCGAGGTTGGAATGCTCTACGCGTCCAACCTTCTACATCGAATGCTCCAGAAGCCAACGCGTGTACAAAAGCGGCTCCGCCTGGGAAGCTGTAGTCAGTTTCGCCCCAGCGTCCGACTCTGCTGCTACGCCGACTTCGACGCCCGCGACGCTCTGTTATTATCTTTTGTACCTTTTTATTTTTGGCACAAGTTCGCCACATTAAACGTTTATTTCTTCCTTTTTATTTTCTGTTTTTTGGTCACCACCCGTAACATTTTGGTGGAGGTGCTGGGTACCGCATGTCCGTGCAGCGCAGCCCTCAGAGTTCCCGCGCTACAAGTCCGAACGCAAGCTCCCGAGGACCCAACGAAGACCAGATCGAGACTCGATCAAGTCGCCGAACCCAAGGGCTACACCCGGAATACGGACTTTTACCACCCAGGACCAGGCAGCCGACGATGGCCAACCAGTCGCAGACCCCCGCCGCTCCTGCCGTCGTCTACCTACCCGTCACTCCTCGAACACCGGCTCCATTCCACGGCGAACAGTACGAAGACGTCGAAGACTGGATTGACCAGTATGAACGCGTTGCCCGCCACAATTGCTGGACAGACGAGCAGCGCCTGCACAATGCCTATTTTTCGCTTGAGGGGACCGCCAAGCACTGGTACGAGAATCATGATTCCTCCCTGGCGTCGTGGGACATTTTCAAGACCGATCTCAAGGCTACCTTCATCAACCACCACCGCCGAGAGAGAGCCGAGGACCTACTGCGAACCAGAACCCAGGGCCCCAACGAGAGTGTCACCGGCTTCGTAGAGGACGTCCTGCGCCTGAGCGCCCGCGCCGACCCTCGGGCTACAGAAGAGAAGAAGCTACGAATCCTCATGCGGGGCGTGAGAGAAAACATCCTTGGTGGCCTTGTCCGCAGCCCTCCGACAACTGTCGAAGACTTTGTCGCCGAGGCGACGAACATCGAGCGTGCCCTGCAAGCCCGAGCCAGCCACTACCATCGACCACCCGGCCTCGCTGCCCTCGCTCCGTCTAGCTGCGAGTTTGCCTCCAGTATCCCGGGCATCCGCGAGGTCATTCGAGACGTTGTCTGGGAGGAGCTTCGGAAGCTGCTGCCTGCTGCCAACCAGCCAGTTTCGCTGTCGATAGCCGAAGTGGTGCGCGAAGAAGTTCAGCAGGCAATTCAACCGGAACTCCTGCCAGCGTAGCTGCACCCGAGGAGCCCACCCTGACCTACGCCGCAGTGGCCCGACGGCCACCGCCTCCTCCTCGCACCTATGTTGCGCCGCCCCGACGTCAGTCTCCTGCGCCGCAGCACGACCGACGCCGCGACGACCAGTTCCAGTACGCCAGCCAGGAACCCCGTACACCCCGGAAGACCGATGTGTGGCGAACGCCCGACCGACGCCCTCTGTGCTTCCACTGCGGGGAAGCAGACCACACCTACCGCCGATGCCCATACCGACGACTTGGGCTGCGGGGGTTCCACCCGAACGACCCGCGACCCCGTTATGGTGAACGCCCTCGGAAAATCGACGAGTACCCGCGACGACCTCAGTCCCCCGAGCCTGCGTTCCGCCGAGAGTTCCGGTCGCCTTCGCCACGACGTCCAGCTTCGCCGATGCACCGACCCCGACGTGAAAGCCTGTCGCCCCTCGCTCCACGCCGGGGAAACTAGGCGCGGCAACCCCTGGAGGTGGAGTTGCCGAAGACGACCGACGCCAAGATCCTCCACGAACGTCGGAGGGACCCCACTCGAACGCTACCAGAGACCGAAACGACGCCCCGGCAGCGGTGTTCAATAACCTAAATGTCATTGACGGGCACGACGCATCAGCACCCGTGGACACCGGAGCAGACTACTTGGTCTTGAGTGGGAGGCTCTCCCGCCGCATTCGAAAAGTCACCACGGCGTGGGATGGACCACAAATACGAACCGCCGGAGGGCACCTCATCACACCAGTCGGGAGATGCACTGCTCGCGTCGAGATCCACGGTGAGACGTGCCCTGTGAAGTTCGTCGTTCTGCAAGACTGTTCAAGGGACGTTATCCTCGGAATGGACTTTCTCTGCGAGTACGGCGCCGTCATCGACCTCGGGGCAAACCAGCTGACGCTGCGAAAGCCTGTTTTACCGCTGGTGGAGACCAACACGACGTCAACCACAATCCGAGTTATCGCCGACCATGTGAACTTACCGCCGCGGTCGAGTGTTTTCGTCACCGTTATAACCGACGCTGCCATACACGGTGAAGCTCTTCTGGAAGGCAGCGTCCAACTGCTCCTTGAGAAAGGAATTGGCGTCGCACGAGGCGTAACGGATCTCCAAGAAGGACGTACAACTGTTCTTGTGACAAACTTCCGAGAGGAGCCGCCGCAGCACCTAACGAAGGGTACCACTGTGGGCCACATTGAGGAGCTTCAGGCGCCAGTCGTGGTCACCGCAATCTCCGAAGAAACCTCGTCGCAGAACAGCACGCCGCCGCCGCCGATGGACATTGACCCCGAGCTCCCAGCTCTTAAGCGCCGGCAACTGGTTGATCTCCTCGCTGAATACCGTGACTGTTTTGCCACGTCGTCGAAAGTTCGCCAAACACCAATGGCGAAACATCGCGTTATTACCGACGACGACGCGCTCCCTGTCCACCAGTCGCCGTATCGAGTCTCCTTAAAGGAAAGAAAGGTGATTCAGGATCAAGTCCAAGAAATGCTCGACGACGGCATCATTCAACCCTCAAGAAGTCCATGGGCGTCCCCAGTCGTCCTTGTAAAGAAGGACGGAACCCTGCGGTTCTGCGTGGACTATCGTCGTCTGAACGCTGTCACGAAGAAGGACGTCTATCCGCTCCCCCGCATCGACGATACGTTAGACCGACTGCGCCACTCCCGATATTTTTCGTCGATGTATCTGAAGAGTGGCTACTGGCAGATTGAAGTCGACGAACGCGACCGGGAGAGAACTGCCTTTGTCACTCCCGACGGACTGTACGAATTCAAAGTGATGCCGTTCGGGCTTTGTACTGCGCCAGCTACCTTCCAGCGTGTCATGGACACCGTGCTGGCAGGTCTGAAATGGCAGAGCTGCCTCGTCTACCTCGACGACGTCGTGGTGTTTTCACGAGATTTCGACGAGCACCTGAAACGACTTCGAGCCGTGCTTCAAGCCATTAAGACCGCCGGCCTGTCACTCAAGCCAACAAAGTGTCGATTTGCCTATGGTGAACTTAAGTTCCTTGGCCACGTCGTGAGCAACAAAGGTGTTCTCCCTGACCCTGAGAAGACCCGCGCCGTGGCTGCATTTACGCCGCCGTCTGACAAGAAGGCCGTGCGGAGATTCCTCGGACTTTGTGCCTACTACAGACGATTTGTTCGGGACTTCGCCAAGCTGTCCGCACCGCTGACGCACCTCACGAAGGACGCCGTAAAGTTCGAATGGACAGACGAACACCAGCGATCATTCGATGAGCTGAAACGAAGACTCCAGACGCCCCCGGTTCTTGGCCATTTCGACCAGTTCGCTGATACAGAGATTCACACGGACGCCAGTAACACCGGACTTGGCGCGGTGCTTGTTCAAAAGCAGGACGGGTGTCACAGGTTCGGTGAAAATTAACAATAAAAGATCCGAATGATCCCCATGCAAACAAAATTTATAATTTTGTCTGGACCGTTGACCGGACGATAGGTCCACGCCCTGGTGGACGGACTCACTGTGAGGGGCGAGGAACGAGACGGAGACGTTGCGTTAAAATAACGATGGATTTACTTGAATCCCGTTCAAGACTGAACGCATACACCAAACGCAAACAAAATAATAATCACACGCTAACTCTGCCCTTCTCGCGCGCGGCGCTTATACACATAGTGAAATTCAAGTAAAAAAAAAAACAAAGATCACACCGCTTTTTTTTATCGCGAAAGGCGCTACTTACAAAACAAAACAAAAAAATAATAACCGGCAGAGCAGCGGTTTAAAGGCTTTGTCCACACTGGACAGTACACAAGAACAAACGAACAAAAAAAATGTAGAACACAATAATGTCTCTAAATGCTATACAATTCTACTAAAGTGAGTGAGCGAACCTGGGTCCGGAGAGTGGTGTGGGTGACGCGGGCCCGTTGCGGCGCTGGTCGAAACGGGGAAGTCTGTGCGTGCTTGGATGCTCCGTGAGATGCTCCTCGGCACCACACTCACCCACGAGCACACACACTTGGGAGGCCTGCAGAGCCGCTCCAAGCTCTTCCCGCGTTCCCCCTTCCGCCGCACCCGCTGTCGCTCCCAACTTTCGCGACGCGTCCACCCACCGGTCCAGTCTCCGCATACACTAACTTGACTCGGCCAACTCGGCTCGGAATCAAGCCGAGGTCCGCACTTTCCCAAATTCCAGCGGCAGACACCACTCTCCCTCGTTCAAAAAAAAATAATTGTTTTTCTACAGTTTCAACAACAAAAAACATATAAACAAAAACACACGTCACACTGGCAAGCCGGGCCTACCCCAGCGAACCATAAAGCGCACCCCCACTCGGACATCTGGAAACCATTCCCAACATTCCGGGAAGCCGAGGGGCCCATCGCTACCAACTAAAAACCTCGCGAGAAACGTCCTCGGGACGAGGGGGGCCAGGGGGTCATAAAACAGAAAACGAACGGTGCCCGAACCCCGCCGCTCAACGCGCGGGGCGGGGGTGCGTCCCACGACCGGATGCGTTCCCTCGCGAAAACTTCGAAAAAAAGATTTAAAAAATAGTCGAATTCTGTGACACCACCCCCAATTCAAAAATATTCACCAGTGAATATTAAGACAATCACAAAATTCGACACAAAACTGGGCGGCAGCCTGCACATGTGCATACGGCTGAACAGATATTTGTCATGAACAAGCATAAACACGAAGCATTAAAAAAAAAAATGTAATCGTGCTCAAACAGCAAAATAAAACACACAGACCCCGGGGGCTCCTCTTAGGCTATACAGACACTTAGTTTGCGAAAGCCAGGCTGCATGATGAAAGTCCAGTTTCTCACTTCTATTATATTCAAGTCAGCATCCTGAAAGTTGCTGAACAACCAGCACGTAAGATAAGGCCCCGCAAAAAGAAAGAGAGTCTCTTCTCGTTACTCCCAACAGCTTACCGCAAGAAAAATAACTTGAATACCTCCAATTTCACACAGGGTTTGCGGAGCGCATGCTGACACAATTAATTTATACATACACCTCTGCTTGCTCCTAGACAAGAACATAGCCGATTCTTTTCGTGCTCAGGGCCTCCACATGCCAGTTATCGACACACTCTAACAATTACCTAACAGTTACAAAACGAAACATGTTAGGCACCACTGAGCTACATTTTAAGCCGCTTTACAAATAGTCAGGGGCCCTTTTTTCTACCTGCCTAGCAGGGGGTCTTTCTCTAACCTCCCAACCGGGGCCTCCTCACCGTACTGCTTAGTTTGGAATGCCCCGTCGCCCCCGCGCCTCTTTGAAATGCCGCGTAGTCCGCTGCTTCCACTGCAGCTTTTGTTCCGAGGTCCCGCTCCCAAGCCCTCCGGCTTTGAGTGCGGGTTGCACGTGGTGAGAGGGGCCGGTTCCCCTTGATTGCCGTTTCTCTTCGGGGCCCTTTCTCTCTGCGCCCGCTGGGTTTGATCACTTGATTTCGAACGCTGAAGCCGTTCTTCGCCTTCGATGTCTTCTTCCGAAGCGCCGCCTTCCGGCGCCCTGTAGACCTCACAGTCGGCGACGACGCCCTCAGGGTCTCGAAGCCGTTGTTCTTCCGTAATAAGGACCCTCCACTCGGTGGCTTGGCCCACGCGCTTGAATTGGCCCTCGCCGTCCCCTCCTTGGACCTCGCCTTTAGATGCACGTGCGGCTGGACGATCGACGGACCATCACAGGACTCCGGGTCTCTGCCCCCGTTCTCGTGCGTCGCTAGCTGGCGGGTGGGCGAATCTGCCTTGGTGCCGCCAGCTCTGACCTTTGCCGGCTTTCCCTGGATGACGCCGTCCTTGTCGCCGCCCCCTTGCTCGCTTCGGGCTCCAACTTTGCGCCTCTGTCCATCGAGTGCTGCTTTCCGGGACGTCTCTCGCTCGGGCGGCCCGATTGTTCCCTCCTCGTCCTTGTTGTCCGAAGCGATTCCCGGAGCCTCCGGCAAGTCCTCACTACTCGACGACCTCGACCAGCCGATGCGCCTCTTCTTGGGTGATCGCGTCTTGCCAACACGCGACAAACCGCACTTGCGCGGCAGCTTTGCAGCCGGGTCCTGGTTCTCCGGACCGTCCCCTTCAATGTGGAGCCCCTCTTCCTTTAACTTGCGGGACTTTGGCACTGCAGCGTCCCTCTCTGTCGAGGTCTCCTTGTAGGCCACGCCCTGTTCCCTCTCTGGGGCTTCATCTTCGGACTCGAGCAGCGGGATCGTCTCTCCCAAGCAGCAGACCCCGGCCTGTGTTTGTTCTTCGTCGAACACGTTCCACTTCGTGGTGAATACGTCCACATTTTCGGTCGAAATGCCCTGCGGAGCCTTCCCTCTCGACGTCTCGAGGCTTACTGTCTCACGGTCCGGGGCCCGCAAAAGCTCTAACATTTCTTCCAGCTTACGAATTTCGGCCTCAGCTTTTGTTCGGTACGCGAAAAGCTTATCCGCTCGTTCTTGGGATTCCCATTTTCCTTTAACCATTTCTCTCGTCCAGTCTTGGACAGATACAAAGTCCTGCTTAGCATCCCCTAGCTGAGTCTGTAACCACTCCTTGAGGCTAGCTTCATCGAGACCTAAATCTTGCCCTAAGGCCACTAGCTCCTTAAGCTTCATATTTTGGTCGCGTGGGCCCCTTCTAGTTCCTGTTACCGTAGGATACTTTTTCCATACTCGGTCGGCAAGCTGGGCTGTGAGCTCCCGCAACGGCGTCAGCCACACAGCGCACTTCCTACAGCCCAGGCGACCTCAATCTCATCCCCCGCTCCTCACGGACTGAGCCGTCACCGTGGTCAGCAGGTCCTGTCGCGGACGCCAGTTTGTCACAGGTTCGGTGAAAATTAACAATAAAAGATCCGAATGATCCCCATGCAAACAAAATTTATAATTTTGTCTGGACCGCTGACCGGACGATAGGTCCACGCCCTGGTGGACGGACTCACTGTGAGGGGCGAGGAACGAGACGGAGACGTTGCGTTAAAATAACGATGGATTTACTTGAATCCCGTTCAAGACTGAACGCATACACCAAACGCAAACAAAATAATAATCACACGCTAACTCTGCCCTTCTCGCGCGCGGCGCTTATACACATAGTGAAATTCAAGAAAAAAAAAAAACAAAGATCACACCGCTTTTTTTTATCGCGAAAGGCGCTACTTACAAAACAAAACAAAAAAATAATAACCGGCAGAGCAGCGGTTTAAAGGCTTTGTCCACACTGGACAGTACACAAGAACAAACGAACAAAAAAAATGTAGAACACAATAATGTCTCTAAATGCTATACAATTCTACTAAAGTGAGTGAGCGAACCTGGGTCCGGAGAGTGGTGTGGGTGACGCGGGCCCGTTGCGGCGCTGGTCGAAACGGGGAAGTCTGTGCGTGCTTGGATGCTCCGTGAGATGCTCCTCGGCACCACACTCACCCACGAGCACACACACTTGGGAGGCCTGCAGAGCCGCTCCAAGCTCTTCCCGCGTTCCCCCTTCCGCCGCACCCGCTGTCGCTCCCAACTTTCGCGACGCGTCCACCCACCGGTCCAGTCTCCGCATACCCTAACTTGACTCGGCCAACTCGGCTCGGAATCAAGCCGAGGTCCGCACTTTCCCAAATTCCCGCGGCAGACACCACTCTCCCTCGTTCAAAAAAAAAATAATTGTTTTTCTACAGTTTCAACAACAAAAAACATATAAACAAAAACACACGTCACACTGGCAAGCCGGGCCTACCCCAGCGAACCATAAAGCGCACCCCCACTCGGACATCTGGAAACCATTCCCAACATTCCGGGAAGCCGAGGGGCCCATCGCTACCAACTAAAAACCTCGCGAGAAACGTCCTCGGGACGAGGGGGGCCAGGGGGTCATAAAACAGAAAACGAACGGTGCCCGAACCCCGCCGCTCAACGCGCGGGGCGGGGGTGCGTCCCACGACCGGATGCGTTCCCTCGCGAAAACTTCGAAAAAAAGATTTAAAAAATAGTCGAATTCTGTGACAACGGGGCAGAGCGAGTCATCGCATACGCGAGTCGGACGCAGTCTAAGGCGGAGAGGAACTACTCTACAACTGAAAAGGAGTGCCTTGCTGTCGTCTGGGCAATAACGAAGTTTCGCCCATATCTGTATGGAAGTCCTTTTCGCGTGGTCACAGACCACCACTCGCTCTGCTGGCTCGTGAATCTGAAAGACCTCCGGACGCCTCGCCCGGTGGAGCCTACGACTGCAGGAGTTCAACATGACCGTTGTGTACAAGTCCGGCCGGAAGCACCATGACGCCGACTGTCTGTCAAGAGCTCCTGTCGAGGCCGGTCCTGCCTGTATCGAAGACGACGACGATGAGTGTTTCCCCGGCGCTTTGGACGTCAGCGACATGGCAGCACTCCAACGAGACGACCCTGAACTGCGAGCGCTCATCGAGCACTTAGAGGGACAAGCGAGTTCGGTTCCCCGTGCTTTCTTAAGAATCCTGCATACATTCTCCATGCGGCGAGGGGTGCTGTACAAGGAGAACTTCGTCAACAACAACACAGCATGGCTGTTGGTTGTTCCTGCCAGCCTTCGAGACGAAATATTCCAAGGATGCCATGACGACCCAAGGGCTGGACACCTTGGCTACAGCAGGACGCTCGCCAGGATTCGAGAAAAGTACTACTGGCCGAGGCTACCGAAGACCGTTCACCTATACATTCGATCATGCCACGAGTGTCAGCGACGCAAGAAACCGCCAACGCAGCCGTCAGGACTTCTGCATCCGATTTCTCCCCCCTCTATGCCGTTCCAGCAGATCGGAATGGACTTACTTGGCTCTTTCCCATCGTCAACGTCGGGAAACCGCTGGATTATCGTCGCCACCGATTATCTCACACGGTACGCCGAGACGAAAGCCCTTCCAGCAGGCACGGCTGTTGAAGTCGCCAAGTTTTTCATTGAGTCCATTGTCCTCCGGCACGGCGCCCCTGAAGTCCTCATCACAGACCGTGGATCTTCGTTCATGGCCCAGCTGACGCAAGAGATCCTTCGTCTCAGTGGCACCGGCCATCGTCGAACCACTGCATACCTAACCCGCAGACCAACGGGCTGACCGAGCGACTCAACAAGACAATCGCCGATATGATCTCTATGTACGTCGACGTAGAGCACAAGACGTGGGACGAGGTGTTGCCCTACGTCACGTTCGCCTACAATACGGCCGTTCAGGAGACCACTGGATTCACCCCTTTCCAGCTGGTACATGGTCGGAAGGTAAAGACCATGCTGGACGCAATGCTGCCCCATGAGCCATCTGACAATGAGAGCGACGACGCCCAGGCGGTTGCTCAACGCGCCGAAGAAGCCCGCCAGCTCGCCCGACTCATGATTCAAGACCAGCGATGCGTCGACGCGGGCCGCTACAACCTTCGTCGTAGGGACGTTCACTTCCAGCCCGGAGACAGGGTGTGGGTGTGGACGCCCATCCGTCGCCACGGCCTCAGTGAGAAACTGCTGAAACGGTACTTTGGACCATACAAGGTACTTCGTCGCCTCAGCGAGCTGAACTACGAGGTGATGCCCTACGGAACAAGAACATCATCACGCCGCCCACCACGACCTGAAGTCGTCCACGTCGTGCGCCTGAAGCCGTACTACGCCCGACAGGACTGTGGATCTTATGTGTTTCAAATGACTCTTTAGTTTGCCGTTCTTTTTATGTGCTTTGTTTTGTTTTGTGTTGCATCGGGGCGATGCACTTTTTAAGGGGGGAGTAATGCCGCGCGCCAAGTAGGCAGCGCGGCCGTAGCCTAACGGTTATCGCGCTTGCCTCCCACGCGAATGGCCAGGGTTCGATTCCTGGCCGCGGCTACGCATTTTTGTTTACACTGTAATGTGATGCTCTAGTGAATTCGAGAACCGTCTAGCTGATTCGAGGTTGCAATGTTCTACGCGTCGAACCTTCTACATCGAATGCTCCAGAAGCCAACGCGTGTACAAAAGCGGCTCCGCCTTGCAAGCTGGAGTCAGTTTCGCCCCAGGGTCCGACTCTGCTGCTACGCCGACTTCGACGCCCGCGACGCTCTGTTATTATCTTCTGTACCCTTTTATTTTTGGCACAAGTTCGCCACATTAAACGTTTATTTCTTCCTTTTTATTTCCTGTTTTTTGGTCACCACCCGTGACAATACTACATCTATGTATAATACGTCTAACTAAAATCAGAGTGCTACTGACGCTACAATGAACCAACTAAACAGTGTCGAAGCATGTTATGGCGTTCGTCGATTTTCTTTGTGCATGTTACAAACCGGTTAATTCAACTACCGCAGTGAGTGCGTGTTTCTGTAGTAACTAAAAAAATGAATACTAATACTAATAATAATAATAATTTTATTTATACACGCATTTAACAAGCCAGATACGCAGGTCTGTCAAAGCCAGAAGAGGCTTGTGGGACAGCACCCTACAGTTCATGCTTAAGAGTCCACACAAATGAGAAGTTGAAAACTCAAACTCAACTACAGATACAGAAGAATGTAGGTGATGATGGTGATTCCGACATATGCACACAAAATATACAGTAACACCTTCCCCCCAATACCTTGAAGTGATTCTTTAAATTTTTTTTAAAGAGTCCACAGCATAGGTATCATCTGGTAAATTGTTTTAAATAAATGGAACGTAAAAATTTTCGCACTCTTTTTCCGTACTTTGTTTGTACGAAAAGCACTTCAAACCGCTCAAACACGCCGAAGAGGTCTACATAGGACACGAGGTATCTTAAAAGTATCGCTCCAGAATATTTTAGAACAACGGTGTGTACAAGTAAAATTAAAAAAGGCAAACCCCCAAGCATGTTAGCATTTCTTCTTCAGTTTGTGACACTGCACAGTACAGAATACTTTTAAATATTCCTTTCAAAATTAAGTCAATTTTTTTGCCCCATAGTCCTGGGCTGTGACCAAAAATAGTTATCCCGTAGCGTAATACACTGTATGCTAAAGCGTGTCTTTTTGTTTTAAATGGGTATTAGAGATTTGGTCATCGCGTCGAGAAGGCAGGTGATGCACTGCCACTATCTCATTTGGCTGAAAGTCACCAAGGCCTAGCTTACACGTCAACTCACTGACAACGGAGACAAAGTTTTCAGTTGGGTATTGAGGAAGTCCATGTATCTCGATATTTGAGAGACGACTGTACTGTTCACTGTCATTCAGCTCTTCTAGCAGATGCTCGATGATCTGAGATTGGTCCGTTACCACTGTTTTCAGTGATGTAATTTCGCTACGCAGTTCGTTTATAGCTGCTGCGTTGTTGGTGGCTGTCGACAGCGCAGAGTCGTACTTAGCCGAGAGAAAGCCAATGGACTCCTGAACTTCCGTTACTGCGGATTTTAGGCTCTCGACTACCGGCTTCAACGTTAGCAGTTGGTTCATTTGGGTTGGCAACTCGAGGAGGGTGTCAACGTTGGCCTTGAGTAAAGTAAGGCACTCTAGTCTAGCTAATAAAAATTATTATTAGTAGTAGTAGTAGTAGTGTAGTAGTAGTAAATACAGGCATCTAAAAGTCAGCAAATCGGTTGTAGAAATCAAAGTAATCAGGCTTCCTTATAGGCAATCATAAAGCACACGGAGTGATTGTATAACACTTTCCTTATAATCACAAAGTATGTCCAGGTCGCTGGCATGATCATTGTACGTTTTCGCAATACGAAACAAAGGGTCATGATTGTCTGAAGGGCACGGCACATCAAAAGGTATCGGCACACGCGTCGCCGTGTGTGGGATTCGTAGGCATATGTGCGCGAGCAGACTAGGACAGTCAATAATACCGTGAATAAAAAAAAGTAATAGTAACTTAATAAGTAATAATAATAATGACAATATTATTAATAATATTAATCAAAAATCAGCTTTGTTTGGTGCCCAAGAACGACCTTTCGGTCTTGGTACTAACGTAGCGGGTTACAAGCAGACCTGTACGTAATCCGTTGCAAGTAACGAAATTGCTTGTAATCCCTTACATTTATCAGCAATTTTGTAAGAGAATAATTAAATATTTTAGAAGGTAATTGTGAAGTAATTTCCTTACTTTTTATGTAAGGGAATTATTGTAATCCGTTACATTTTCGTTTTCATTTAGGAAAAAAAAAAGCTGACATTTTGAATATTGAAAAAAACATTTTTACTTACCGATCGTAGTAACTAACCTGCAGAAACATGACGGGTGAGCGAGGCATCAAAACTGCGGTGCCGTGGCCCGAAGCACCAGTGAAAGGGCGTGCTTTTGTGTGGTTGAATCAGCTGACGTAGATCTACGTCAGCTGATTCAACAGCACAAAACCACGCCCTTGTTGCTGGAGGAAAAACGGCGAAGTGTCCAAACGTGGCGGTGAACTCGGAAGATGTAGCGAACACAAAGGCAAACTGAGTTCTGCAGGCGCACGGTCCGTGTGGCCAGACACGTCCACGTGCCATTCATTCACAGGGGTGATGACCAGCCGTACCGGAGGGACAGCCGATAACACGTCCACGGTAATCAGCAACAGCACCTGTAGAAACATGACGGATGAGCGATGCATCAAAACTGCGGTGCCATAGCTCCATATGTGGTTAATAGACTCCAGCAAGGCCTTTCGATGTGGGAAAGAAATATTTTTCAGTGCTTGAAACGTTACACTGTCCGGTCCTGGAGTGGTTCGATGGCGGGAGCGTCGGAAGACAACATCAAGTTAAGTGATGGTGAAGTGAGCGTCCATTTCTGAGCACGGATTTGTTTGCAATGTAACTGGAGGCTTGTCCCTGTATCCCTTTGGTGGCGGGATTGGGGCAGCGAACGCATCAGCAAGAAGCTCTGCGGTTTCTTGATGCGAACTGGTTGCTTTTTATCTCTAAGACTCTGACGATCCTCTATGCTCTAGAAATACCTGATGGGGATTTGAACGACTCGCATAGTTGGTTCCACTGTAGGTGTTGGAGGCGCTTAGTGCATCGGCGAAATTTAGCATCGATCTTGCGATGTTCAGTCTAATCATCCGGATCATCTGTTTTTGTAGCCCGGCGCTGCGCGCGGCGTCGACCAGTTCTTAGGTTCAGGCACTAGAGGTCGGAAACAAGCCGGGTGTATGGTACTCGAATGGTCTTTGTCGACAGCTGATTGGCTTATGCAATCATGGCTGTAAAGTCTTGTTTTGTGCTGCCAGCTCGAGCAAAGTTCATATGAGATCAGAATACATCCCAGTTGGTAACTTGAACTTCTCTAAGTTTTGTTTGTCTTTTTGGCAGACTTGCTGGTAAACATGATCGGTATATGATCACTACCCCAAAATCGGTTAGCACATTCCAATCTGCCATAATATCCGGGGACAGGAACGTCAGGTCTTATACACTGCGGCCAACTCCACGTCTGATGAAATTTTCCGCACCTTCATTAATAGCCTCTAAATGAAGTGCAGGTGTCATACTATCAAGACCAAATCCTCTTTTATTTTTGTGGTTACCCCATATCATGTGGGCGTCGAAATTTCCACAAGGTATAAGATCTTTCCTGATTCTTTGCTTTACATCGGAAACTCTCCAACAACCCATTTGAAATTTGGAGGAACATATACTGAAACGACTGTAAGTTCGCGTTTTTGTATCTAACTGATACAGCAGCATACTCATCACTACTTTTCGAAACTGAAGACAGGTCTACTGGCGATTGATTGAGGTTTTGCAGTCCTTCCATCTTGTAGAATTGTAATAGGCTCCGTAGGGCGATAGGCGGCAGTTGGATGGATTGCTCTTAGGTTCCTGAATTGCTAGTATATCAACGCTAGTGGAGAGTAGATACATCCGAAGATCTGGAAGGCGAGTATTTAGGCTGCAAGCGTTCCACTGTAACATTCTTGGAATTTCGGGTTTATCGTTGGTATGTTTCTAAGAGTTCCGGCTTTGAGCCGAGGCCATCCGTCAATAGTGGTGGAAGGGTCCTACTTTCAAAAAGGATTTCATTACAAGCAGGGTAGGTTGTCTGAATCAGGGATCGCTTTGATTATGGCCATTAGCGCAGCAAAAGCGTTGAAATTAGGGCGTTAGCAAGACCATCAGGCTTTTCTTGTCGTTTGCGCCTTGGAGCTGATGATACCGAGGGTTGTCGAATGGTCGTCTGAGTGGGGGCTGTTTTCAGTAGTTGCATTATTGTTGAAGGAATTTCTCTGGCTGTCTCAGGTGCGTCTTCATGTTGCCGACTTTCTCTGTGCTTTTCTTTCACTCCATTCGTCGTCTTCTTCAATGCGTCGCTGTAAGTTTGCTTTTCTGCTCGCTTATCCCTTGGAACCGGGACAAACAAGGGGACGCGCAGAACTGCAGGGTTTAAGGTGGCCACAAGCCCACGATTTTCCATGCCATTTAAGACGTCCTGTTTTCGGACAACCGAGGCAGTCTTTCCGCATTGACACCCAAAGAAGATAGCGGCTTGTTGGTTACCGCAGTTTGCGCACTTGGCATCTTGCCGATTGGTGCGTCTTGTGGGTTTGTGGTCCTGCACACACTTCGCAGTACCGTGGTCCACGGCAGTATTGCGCAGTGTGTGCGTACCTTTGTCAATGATAGCACTGCACTGGAAGACCAAAGTACTCGTCAACAGTGTGACTTGTGAAGCCTAAGAGAACGCGTGGAGACATCGGTTGGTCGGGGCGCAAGTGGAGGAGCAAGCTTTCAGTCTTGCAGTGTTCCACGTTGCCGTCCTCTTTTCTCCTGTACGAAATTCGCCTTTGAACAGAAATAACTCCAAGATTTTTTTTAATATTCTAGTAGTTCTCCGTCAGTATACTCAATCGGTACTCCTTTGATTTTTCCCAGACTTCGTGAGTAGGAGTGGGGTACACTTGTCGCCATTTCAATAGAGCAAAGGGTCAATATGGCTAGTAGTCTGTTGGCTGCTTGCAGAGATGCAACACTCACTGAAAAGTTCCCGTCTTTGTTTGTCCGATGCGAAAGTAGCTTCTCATGTGCAACATCAATGATCTCTGTGGCCACTTCGTAAAGATTCACCCTCCACAAAGATGCCTGGTGTAGTATTATAAGACCGCGCGCTGGCCAACTGGTCTGCGGGGTGATGAGGTGCCGTTGACCTAAAGGCAGGTTCGCCGGGACATCGCTGTATGCGTGAGGTCCGACTCACCGGGCTGCGGTGTGGGTTCAGGGAAACGGCCGGTCATTTTGGAGCGGTGATTCCTCCGACGACATCAGATCCCGCAGGAGCAAGCCAACAGACACGTTCGTTCTGGATTGTGGTCTGAGCGTGTCCCTGAGCGATCGGCCCGATCGCTCGCCTTTTATTGATTTTATAACAATGGGAACCGCTACCCAATCAGTGCACTCGCGTGATATGATCTGACCTAACTTTCTCTTTTACACATCACTACATTCTCCCTCTCTTATATGAAATAGCGATAAACATGTCTGTTAATAACCAGAGCATTAATTTATGATACTTTTCCCTTTCTTTAAATTAATGAGCCAACCGTTACTGAAAATGGACTAGTCAAACTATTCCAAAAAAAAACTTAAGATGTAATTTTAGACAGTTAAAATTGCTGTGATACTAACAGTTGTTAGACATCCTATGGTTTGTAACCAATAACTAGACTAACCAAAAACTAGTAAGCGCTTGGCTCTAAACGCCTTTAGGAGGCAGGTTAGTACCCTTTCTCGTTAAATAATCACTGACTCGCGTTATGCAAGTTACTATAAGTTACTCTAGGACTTCCGTTATGCACTGCAATAATGTCTTAAAACTAGCGTTATGCACTTAAACAAAGAGAGAAGAAAAATATATTACATCTGTGGTTCTTGTCCAATTTCGTGAATCATGTCCATAAACGTATTACTGTTATTTACACTAAGAAACGAAAGTACGTAGTCTTTCAGTCTTCCTGGAAGTCTCCGTTGCCGCGTAGAACGCCTTGGAACAGCAGGCGATGCTTGATGACCAGCTTGAGATTGTTCGCGTGGTTCACCAGGCCCTGAATCCATGGCAGAACGGTGTGGTACAACTGGTACCACTGAAGACACAGCCACAACCACGGAATCACTCACGTCACTTCGTGAAGATTCGAGAGGTGGCATCGACTGTGGTGTCTCGGGGCGTGATGCCGCAGGGGTGCTTGTGTCGACGGGGTCAAAATACTCCACTGATACGTTGGCTGGAAGAATCTTTACGGGCTCCGGTCGGGCTAGAAGAGCGACCGCTGTTCTCTCATCAGCCGTCGTAGACTCAGGAGTTCTTATTACCAGGTCATTTGATGTGGTCGGTCTCCTTGAAGCTGTAGGCGATCTAGTCGCTACGTAGATTTTTGGGAACTTAAGCGTGTCGGTGACTGAATCGTCGTCATCATCATCGTCAAAGTAATCTACTCGTTGCAGTTGTTGGTTTTCTGTATTTCTTCTGCTTGCGTGTGGCGCACTTGCTTGATCATGAGGAGGTGCAGGAGTGAGTTTCTTAGCGTTCCACTTCCGTCCGTCGCTAAACTGATACGTGGCAGGGCCAACTTGCTTTTCAATCACTTGCGGACCTGTGTATTTGCTGTGCAACTTGTCGCTGTATTGTGGACGAAAAATTCGGACGGCTTGGCCGGCTATGAACTTCGGCCGTCTCACAGCTCGTCTTGCGTCCGAGTAAATCTTCATTTTTGTCTGGTACCTCTTGACTCGCTCTTGGAGCTGAGACGTGCTTCTCTCTGGCACCTTGGGTGTCAGAAGACCCTGTAGATCCAGTCTTGATCTATGTACTCGTCCGTGAAGAAGGACTGCCGGAGTCTGACCCGTTGCTGGGTGAGTAGTACGCCTGTACGCTTCTAAGTAGTCGCGAACTGCTTCAGGAAGTGGTCGTCCTTGAACTGTTGCCAGTTGTAAACATGACTTTAGTACTCGATTGAACCGTTCAACTTGCCCATTTGCTTGCGGATGATACAAGGAGGACTTGAGGTGCCTGATACCTTGCTGTTTCAAAAATTCTTCGAACTCCCTAGAGACGAACTGAACGCCATTGTCCGTGACGAGCTCTCGGGGCAAACCTTCCCGGGCAAAGATGTTTTGTAGAAAAGTAATCACCGTAGCTGTTGTCGCCGCTGATGTGTGTTGAACTTCAGGCCACTTCGAGTGATAATCAATCAGGACCAAGAAATATTTTTGACTTGGTGGAGCTCCGTCGATGGGACCCACGATATCCAAACCGAGCTTGTCCCATGGTCGCTCTGGGAACTCGACCGGCTGAAGAGGAGCAGGCGCTGCTTTAACCGGCTTGTCTGTTGCATTGCAAACGGTACAATGCTGTACTTTAAACTTGATTTCGGCGTCCATGCGTGGCCACCAGTAGCGGTCTCTGATGACGCTGATGGTTCTCGTAATTCCTTGATGCGTCTCGTGCGCGAGATCGATGATATTCTCTCTGAGTCTTTCTGGAACAACTACTTTCTCCCCTTGTAACAATAAGTCGTTGTGAACGGATAGCTGGTCCCTGACGTTAAAGTAAGGGCGCAGTTCAGGTATACTGGTGCTATCTTGCGGCCAAGATGACGCTGTGTAGTGCATCACACCGGGCAAAACCGGGTCGATGGCCGTAGCTTCTTGAAATTCTGAGCGTGATATTGGAGCAATCACAAAGGAAACTATGTCTTCGTCAAAATTCATACCATTCTCTGTGTCTGAAAGGGGAAGTCTAGACAACGCGTCGGCAACGAGATTGTCGGCACCTTTCTGGTACTCCATACGAAAATTATAATTCAAGAGACGCGAAGCCCATCGAGTTATACGCAAAGGGCGAACCCCAGAGCCTTTGTTAGACAACAGCGTGACTAACGCTTGGTGGTCCGTTCGAATGGTGAATGGCCTACCCCAGAGGTACACATGCCATTTTTCACATGCCCATAAACAAGCTAGGGCCTCCTTTTCTCCCGTAGAATATCTACGTTCAGCGTCGGTCAGCGAGCGCGATGCGAACGCAACCGTCCGAAGGTTTTTCCCGTACTTCTGCTGCAAGACAGCTCCTAAGCCATAGTTTGATGCATCCGTCGATATTATGACTGGCAGCGTCGGATCAAACATGGAAAGGATTGGTGCATTCTGAATGCATGATTTTATCTTGGCAAAACTTGCCTGAGCTTCAGGGGACCAAACAAACTGTACGCCTTTACGGAGCAAACGACGCAATGGTTCGACGATGGTTGAACAGTGGGGTATGAACTTACTATAATACTCAATTAACCCCAAAAATGCCTTCAACTTCGACGGGTCTGACGGAGTTTCGAAGTTCCGGACGTCGTCTACTTTTCATGGAAGGGGTGCTAAACCATCCATTGAAAGACTGTGGCCCAGAAACGACAACTCGCGTACGTTAAAAACGCCCTTTCGATTAAGTTTCATTCCCGCTCGAGAGATTGCGGACAAGACTTGACGCAAGTTCGAATCATGCTCTTCCTGTGAAGACCCGTATACAATGATGTCGTCTAGGTAAAATTGGACGCCCTTACAATCTTTTAGAACCCTAGACATGATCTGCTGAAACGCTGCGGGAGCGGACGCCAAACCAAAACAAACTCGCTTGAAGCGAAATAATCCTTCGTGAGTGATAAATGCCGTCAGGTCTCGGCTCACCGGGTCGAGTCGGATCTGGTGGTAAGCCGACGCCAGGTCCAGCTTTGAAAAATGAGATGCTCCGTGCAATGAGTGCAGGAGCTCCTCTATGTGTGGCAGTGGAAACGAATCAATGACGACGGCTTGGTTGGGCGCACGCAAGTCGACGCACATCCTGATGCTGCCATCCTTTTTCCTTACTACAACGATTGGCGAGACCCACTCTGACGCATTTATTCTTTCGATGACGCCTTGGCGCTCGAGCTTGAAAATTTCTTCTGAGACCGCTTCACGCAGACTGATGGGTAGGCGACGTAGCCTGGACTGTACTGGAGGTACGTTTTGGCGCACCTTGACAGTGTGTGTCTGGTTTCGTAGCAGGCCAAGTTCTGATGTTAACAGATGCTCAAACTCCTCGAATCCGCGTGGAAGTTTTGACGTATCTTGTACAGGAGGGCTTGAAGCTTGTGTACAGCTTACCGCAGGCTGCTTCACCTTCGTGGAAAACTCGTCCACGCTGTCTGTACTTGGGGACTGTGATCGGGCGGCGCTGGTGACCAGTGGTGATCTTGACTGAGGGTGGGCTGCGTTAGTACCTGGTGGCACTGACGATTGGCCTGAAGGTTGTGGACCAATGCCATGGGCATTCGGTAGATTTGCCCGTAACTGACTTGAGCGCTGCGACGATACGGTGAACGGGCGCCGCTGACGGTCACCCGCCGGCCTCACATCGGAGCGTGGCGTTTGGCCTGGGTCAGCTGCATCCAGATGAAAACATTCAAATTCAGCTCCTGATAGCCGAAGTTTCAATTCTCTGACGGCGTCAATACCAAGTAGAGAACGTCCTCCACGAATGACGTAAAAATCTAGTGGCGTCTGTCGGTTTTTGAATACGACTTGAGCCGTGAAACATCCCAACACAGGAATCGGTTGATGCAGATAATGCATAAGCCGTCTCGTAGGCTTCCGTAAGCTGATCTTTCTAGTCTTGTTAAGTTGCTCGAAAATCTTTTCGTTCAGAATTGAAACCTGCGAACCAGTGTCGATCAGTAACTGGAGAGGCAAGCCGTTTACCTTTACGTCAGCAATGAAGGCGTCATAAAGGCTGCGGTCCTGTGACTCCAAAGACAGGACGGGAGCATCCCCGTCGATGGTGACGTTATAGTTGAACGCAGTGGTCGGACCAGGCCTCCGCGGGCGTCCGGAGTTCTGTCCACGGCCACGACTTGGAAGTGCAGGTCGCCGGCATCCACCATCCGCGGCTGGCGGCGGCGCGCGGCTTCGACAAACGACGGCAAAATGTCCGATTTTACCGCACTGGAAACACTGCGAGTTGAGTGCAGGGCAGTTCTCCCTGGCGTGATTCCTTCGGCCGCAAAACCAACATGAGTAGTTGTCCTGTTGCGGCCCCGTTCTCGCAGGAGGCGGGTCTCGATGAGGAATGTTACTCTGGCGCGCCGGCGGGCGTGGAGCATGGGCTGTCCCAGGACGCCCCCATTGAGACCTCGGAGCATGTCTGGTGGGGTCACGTGGCCACGATGGGAACCTTGCCCCATGTTCGCTGAAACAGTCGTCTCCCGAGAAGAGTGCTGGAGACTGGTCGTTATGACGAGCAGCCGCTTGTACTTGTTCGGTCTCGGGCCCAGCAACAAACTGTACGGGTGCAGTGGAACAGCTGGCGACGGGCTCCCCCTGACGTGGCTGATGGTACTGCTCTGCTGTGCGTGCCAGCTGCTCAAATTGCAGCGCGAGCTGTATCGCGCGCTCAAGCGTCGGTACCTGGCGACCTACGCAGTCTCTAAGAATGCGATCCTGAACACGGCGCGAGATCAAACCATCAAGAAAAAGATCGCAAAGTCGCGTGTTCTCGGACCCGTCTTCAAACGCGCAAAGCGCGTGCTGATGGCGTAACGCCGCTAAAAATTCCGTGACACTCTCTCCCGGCTGCTGAACGCGAAGACGGAGCTTCTTACGCTCGAGTGCTAGAGAACCGGAAAAAACAAAATGGCTCTCCACGGCCGCTAAAAAGGTCTCGAACTCGTCAAGAAGTTCCGAGTGTGGAAGGTTAGTGAATCCAAATGCGGACACTATTCGCTGCCCTTCAATGCCCAACAACGAAAAAAGAATCTGTTTTTTTCTCTTCGGGTCAACATCCTCGAGGCCCGCCGCACCTAGGAATGACATGAATGTCTCTTTCCATGCAGGCCAGGCCTGTGGTGGCGGTCCCGGAACTGCGAGAAACGGCGGTGGCGGTGGCAACGCCACGGACTGAACGACCGTTATCTGCCGTTGTTCAGTATTCATGATGTCTGTTTGAATATATCGTTAAAGCAAGAGTATACGCTCAACTGTGCATGAAAGAGCGCGGACTCTTACAGCTACTTTACAAAACAGAACCAGAATCGTGTAAAACCCGAAAAACACTTTGGCTTAAAGCCTCTGAGCACCGCTCCGCAAATCAAGAACAAGGATTGCGTAGCTCGAGTCGCACAGTCACGATAAGCGAGTCGAAAAGGTGCGAGGACTGTAATCGAAGCTCACATACTAACTGCGGCAGCTAAGTGCCATAACGACTTTAAAGTGTAAGTTGTGAAAATAGGTGAGCGACTCAAAAGATGCTCGTAGCCAACGGCTACATACAGTTGCTGCAGTATACAGAGCCCTTAGCAGTCGCACACCCTTACGCGGTGTTTAGGACAAAAGGGGAATTCAGCCGGCAAGCCGCGAAACAGAAAATACGGTGAAAAACGAAATGAAAGCAAAGAGCTCGGGGCTTGAAACCGCTACAATAAACCAACGTAGGGAGCCGGGATAGCTACCGGGTGCCCAAGCCGATGACTACCCTAACGTTCCAAACGGCGGTTGGCTGTAGGAAAACGAAGCCCGAATTGACAGCGGAGAGCGGCAGACGCGGAGGACCGTCAGACCACGAACCTTGAACAATCCTCGTCGCCATAAATGTAGTATTATAAGACCGCGCGCTGGCCAACTGGTCTGCGGGGTGATGAGGTGCCGTTGACCTAAAGGCAGGTTCGCCGGGACATCGCTGTATGCGTGAGGTCCGACTCACCGGGCTGCGGTGTGGGTTCAGGGAAACGGCCGGTCATTTCGGAGCGGTGATTCCTCCGACGACATCAGATCCCGCAGGAGCAAGCCAACAGACACGTTCGTTCTGGATTGTGGTCTGAGCGTGTCCCTGAGCGATCGGCCCGATCGCTCGCCTTTTATTGATTTTATAACAATGGGATCCGCTACCCAATCAGTGCACTCGCGTGATATGATCTGACCTAACTTTCTCTTTTACACATCACTACACCTGGGAACTGTTCGGTTTGAGAACCACTGGAATTCCCGCAGGGAGGTTTTGCTTCTAGTGGACTGGGGTAAGTGGCCGATTATCTCCGTCGAGTTCCAGAACTTGCATGGAATCATCTGGAGACTCGTCTTCATTGGGGTGTAAGATAGCACCTTGAACGGAATAGGTATATGTCTAGTCATCATCATATTCTTTTTATTAGTCTGGGTCCGTAATGGGAGCTTTCTTGAGGCCACCGGGGATAATGGTCGACGTTGGGGCGGCGGTACATTGAAAGGGAGGCTCACCGTGTGATGATCCAGGTTTCCCTTTTTTGGGGTTTTCAACTGGTAGTGCTTGGTCCATTGTCTAGGTCGTCGGTCCGGTGTTTACAGGGAATTGTCGACCATGCGCCGCGTCCGAGGACTTGCCGCTTGACGTCAATGAGAAAATGTGACTTGATAATATAAAGAAACTTCGAAAACTTATATTTTTCCAAATTATCAAGAAAACTGGCTTTGATTGCCTGAAAAGGTCGTCGTCTTCCTCCACCGATCGGGCGACGATTATTATACAGCGACTTTACAAGTTTGAGACAAGCTTTTTGCCGCTTCTACTCTTGTTATTTGTGGCAATATGAGTCTATTTGTGTTCCACGCGATCTCACCGAGAAACGGCCCTCTCCGTTTTATTACAAGGAACAAAACAACACAAACAAACAAAGTAGAGAGCTCGACGGGAATCGCTTTCGGGCGTCAGTGACACCCACCGTGACGTCCCTGTCATCCCAAATATGCCCGCGAAATTATGGGTCTAAGGTGTAGGTACGCAGTACTGGACTCTTTAATACTCTATCTACAATATTTTACAATATTTACATTAGATGTGCGAAGTCCATGAACGGTAGCTGCGATCACAGAGTGCTTGTAATGTCACGCCGGTCGTTCCGTCTCTCCAGCTCGTTCTGGTCCCGTGGCACGCGCTTGTCCTTCTTGTCTTCTATGCGCACCGTGCAAATGGGTTCCTACAAAGGAAAAACGTTGCATCTTACGGTGCTCAAACACAGAAATAACTGTGTCAGTAATATAATAGCTACTTCATGCAAGTGAAAACTTATATTTTTGGCACGTTTATGTTTCTGCCCATACATATACAAGCGCACCAACGATAATCACCAGTTCCAATCAGTATAGCGCATGGTGTGGGATTTTGGTATGTCCACGATGTCATTAAGGAGCCCGGGATTGAATCCAGGAGCAGGCAGAATCTATTCAACGGCCACCAGTCGCCTACAAGGCGCGAATAACGCTCCATTTTAGGTGCAGGTCAATTTATTCTCATACGGAATTCTTAACGGATCAAAAGATTGAAAGGTGGGAACTGATTTAAAAAGGTAACGCATTACTTTCGAGCTGATGTAACGTGTTTTTTTTTTAATCTTAGCAATGAGTAACATACTTAGTCACATCTTGAGCGGGTGACGAGCATCTGGATGGCAGTAATGCGCAGTTCGTACACCACCGCCGATCGGAGAGAGGTAAGCGATACGCTCACACTCCCCCTTCCGCACGGCGCAACGCAATTGCTTGCGCGCGCTATGACGTCAAACAAAGGACTGCGCCTGCCCTACTTAGCCGGCGCTCTCTACTCTGGCCTTACGGCGCAACCAACTCCAGCACGAGTAACCAAAGTTCGTACAGGGTTCCCGCAAAAAGATATATTAAAACAAAACAAAAAAATTCAGCGATCTCGGGTGGGTTTCAACGATCAAACAGCGCGCAGTCGGTCCGGCCTTCACCCCCCGAACGTTCTTCGGAGGAGAGGGCCGTTTCCCGGGGCGTTCTGGGAAGTTGAATTGCCGTCGGATCCCGGTCCGGCTGCAAGCTGCGTGCCATCGGAGAAACTCGAGAAGCGCACGGAGCACCACTTTCGACGACTCGAAGAACGCGCGCACGCAGATCGAGAAAATCCAATCGCGACTCGGGAGCATGCACAAGCCGCGCGGGGCCGGCTCGAAAGTTGTTAAAGCGGAAGCAAAGCGTAGCGGTTCTTGCCCTTCTTCGTGGGGGCAAGCGGACCGAGTGTCCGAGGGGACCGTGCGCATTTCGAGTGGACTGAAGGGCCCTCGGCCGGCCTTTGAAGGCCCCACGTCCACGCCGACTCAAAGGGACGCCCCGGCGGCCTGACCGCCGCAGAGCCCCGGGCGAGTGGCTCGAGTTTCGAGTCGAATTCCGAAGCAATTAGGAGAGCTTTGCCATTGATCGCTTCCTTTCACTGGCAGTTCTTGAGAGCGGTACTCGGCTTTAATGCAGCGTGTTTGCGCGTTGGTCTGTCGTCGACCGGGATAGCAGTGTACTCTTCTCCGTTTCGCGATAGGTCCGCGCGCAGCCGGCCTACGAGCTGATGGGGCCACTCAGACATCGGAAAGAGCGCAGTGTCGCCGATAACATCGCTGCAAGCGCAACGAGGATTGGAAACTAAAGGACCCCTCTGCTCTTCCAATCTTGTCATTAACTGTAACGGGGAGTACATTGCTACAAATATTTTGTACTTAAATTACATCACAAATTACCGCTGCGAAATTATAATCTGACATTGCGCAGTTTCCTTAAAATTGATTACAGGCAATCCATTACTTACAGCGGATTACTTCCCAAATTCACGTTGTAGGATTTCCCTCGCAGCTACCCAATAAGGTACCTAAGGGGGGATGGCACCAACGGCAAGTAGTTTTTTTGCGCACCTGATGATGATGGTGATGATGATGATGATGATGATGATGGTTACGCTGATAATAACGATTATGATGATGACGATGTTAACGATTTTGTAACATCCCGCGAGTTCACTAAAACGAACAGGATGTGTCTCAGCACATTCATTTTATTGAGTTTGTTTGGAAGAAACCAAACAAAAAAGCTCCTTTCAGGGTACACCTGTTAATATTCGCCTGGCGCCCATACAATGTGGCAAAAGAAAACTGTAAGCATTTAAAAACTGCATTGGTCCTATATAGCTTTGAATGTTACATAAGAAAAAAAACACAGTGAGCATGTTACCAGTTTGATGAATCGCGAAGGCGCGAAGAAAAGAATAAAGACATAGTCTCCGCAGAGAACTGCTGTTTAGGTTTCTAAGATTTTATATCCCACCTTTGATTATTCGCGGAACAAATATAAAATAAATTAATACGTGTCATTGAATAAAAACTTTAACACAATTTTCTTGCTTTCGGTAATTGAACTGGCCTACGACGTCATCGAAGTCAGTTTGCTCGGTGTACGTTTCGCAGAAAGACAAAAGAAGCGGGCACAAAAGTGGCCGCAGTCCTTACGAACTGGGTGGGCTACGGTTGCCCTCGGGTTTTGCCTTGTGCAGCACCAACAGCAACGGTGTTGTTCTCGGCCTTCTATGACCTGCATTTGCGCAGTTTTTGTATTACATTGTACAACGATTATTTTCGAAGCAACGCAGCCGTGCAGCCACCGCAGTCCACCTACTACGTAGTGGCGTCAGCATAGACAAACATGGAGGCGCCTATGAAACAGAAAAAATGCTGGGCTTATGTGAAAGTAGAAAACAGTAACAAGAAAGATCAGAACGACCCTTGCACTGGCAGTCGTATAGTGTTGCGCGGTGGCATGCCTGGCCTTGTCGCCCGAGCGGCCGCCGTATTTCGGCCAGACTTGTACACGTTACTGAAAAGTAGTAAGGAATTACATTTACAATTACTCAAGGCCTAAATTGTAATTATTTACAATTACAATCACCCACCAATAAAAGTAAGTGACCGTTACCCCAAGAAGTAATCCGTTACTTTTCTGGCGTTACTTTCAACATTATTGTCCTCAAATGAGAAACAAAGGGAAGAGGGTTATTCAAGTTCTTATTGTTGCCACGTGTTCCATTGAATGACCTTGAGTATTTTGAGCAACAGCTGGCTCTCGAAAATCTCGTCAGACATTTTGCGTTATTTCTTACTGAAGATGTCGACTGCTAGGCTGAACACTCTTTGAACTGAGGCACTGGATGTGAGTGGCATATTGTGCCCCACAAATGCTTTATGCTCTGCATTGAGCTTCTTCAGCGAAGCAATAGAAGTACCATATTTGCCTCGAAGATAAAGCAAAGCTTCCTCGTTGCAGCCGTTGCCTGATATTTGAGAGGTTTAGTAGATCGTTCCGATACCTCTGATGCCCCCGATAACGACATGATGCATGCGCAAAGATGGCGGCTGAGTATCGGATATCATTATCTGAGTCATCGGGACGATCTACTAAAACTCTCTATTGTCCAAATCGCGAAGTTGTAGAAGTCGTCATACAACTAGCCAAAACTGAAATAAGAATTGATTTGTGCACATCTTACTAACCGGTATATATTGCTGGACAATAGCAAAACATAGTTCGTACCAGTAAGGTGATAATTAAATAATTATGAAGGTCTGGCTCGGTATTCTTCCTCCTTTGGCTCTGACCAGGTCGAGCATAGGTTGAGGCGCGTTGGTGAATAAGAGAACGTTTTTAATATATAAATGTGACTAATAGCAAAAATACAAAAAACAGGACATTCATAACAACAATTAATTAAAACGTCGGTTAAAACAAGGAAATGTAAACGCACGTTTACCGAGTGTACCTTTCTTGATGCCGTTCAAAAACGCACGGAGCACGGACCGATTGCAGTTTACTCCGGTTTTCTCCAGATAAACTTCCGCTGATGCCACGGGCAGCGAAGAGTAGAGAACTACGCCACACTATGGCGCCACTCATGACTTTCACTCTTTCTCCAAGCCCAGAATCTTAAATTTACGTCAGTCACCATTGTTTTATTTGTAAAATTCTGCTTGAGATAAGATGCGTCCTGCTGGGGTACAAACAGCAACAGAAAAAAAAAAAAGACAATTACCATTTTCGAAGTGAGCGCAAAACTCTGACCCGCTAAAAGAGTGACTGAGATGCGGATAACCTGGCTGAAATTCATAAATAAAGTGGACCACCCCTAGAAGTTGGACCTACAAAAAAGTAAGTAGCTTTCGAAAGCGGTTTAAATAATGTGAAAGCAGCCGAAAACAAATTCATCCTGCTTTCTCAGACAAGATGATATGTGCGCAGCAACGAACGAGGATGCTTGTGCAATAACACCTTCACATATTAACACATCTCTTTTCGTGGATTTTAGGGTAGACGGAGCGTCGTCTCGTGTTGTGACAATAGAGAGTTTTAGTAGATCGTGTTTTCAGGCCACGCTAATCGTAGCGGGAGCTCGCGCTGCCACTTCGATGCATGCACTGAAGCGCGCGCTCGTAGCAGTAGCAGGCCTTTGAAAACGATCTACTATAACACCCTATTATGAAAATGATTGTTGTCACTCTAACCGAGGAGGACGTTGTTAATTCTTGTCTGTGCACTTACCGCTTCGAGCTGCTCGAAGAGGCACACAATCACTCGGTGTCCTCCTCCTCTCCCCGTCTTCGATCGCAAAACAAAAACAAAGGGTCTAAAAAAATAGATTGAGGGGCTTCGTGTTGTAAAGAAAGGCTCTTGGGAACTGAACAGTGCCAAGCCTCCCTGCGCGCTGGTCAATGCGCGTGACAGTGTCACTGCGCTCGACTTTACCAAAATAAAACAACCCTTTTTATAGAACGGCGGGGGGAGGGGGGGGGGGGGGTTGTGAAAAAAATGTAACGAATTACAAGAAATCCGTTATGTAAATATGTAAGGAAATTACTTAAGAATTAAACTAGAAAATATCTAATTGTTCCATTACTCAATTGCCGATAAATGTTAGGGATCACAAGTAATTTAGTTCCTTGTCACGGATTACGTACCACTCTGATTTCGGTACAAGGAGAGTGGTCTGCCCTAGCCGCTCGGGCAGACAGCTTTCGGCCAGCGGTGCCCTTTGTCCAATCCCAAATCAGAGCTTTCTCCTCGGAAACTCGTCATCCCCGTGCCACACCTTAGGTGCGCCACTGCTGCTACCCTCCTCAAAGTATGACACAACGCACTGGCTCAAGAAAGACGTAGTCAATTATTGACTGTTATTGCCGTGCGTCGGGTTCCAAGAAGTTTCGGCGTAATCTGCGGTGGCCTTCTATAAGCGGCGGAGCGTCGGGCGCGTGGTGGAAATGACCAGAGACGATTTAACATGCTTGCAACCTGGTCGAACGCTGTGGATCATCATGTTGCACACAAGTTAATCAAACAGTGAGGTATGGTGTAGCACTATCAACACTACAGCGACTATCTACAGGTGAAATTGCAGGCAAGTGACATCTTTTTCAACGGAAATGTGCAACCGACTACAAAAGAAAAGATATCTTACATCTACGTGTACGTAGACGTATGAACAAACGTTCCGTGCTCAAACCAAACAGTGTATCTCGTTAGCTCGTTGACCTTCACTGCTGCATTGCTCCTCATCCTCAGAGTTTACACCCAAGTTATTGTAAAGAAAAAATGCGAGAGTTAATTGACATTGCGACATACATCCGGCGCTGTTGTGCCCAAGATCGCTGTACAGCATATCGTTGAAAACGGAAACTGTGCAGTTTATTGATGTAGCTGTTGTACAACGATACTCGGCCCAGGTGGAAACGTAAAATTCGCCGAAGCCAGCTGCGCAGTAATCCGAGCTGGGGCTCTTCTGTTGAAAACGAGCACAGTCTTTTGTTGAAAAGCATCTCTGGGCGCCTGTGTGTTATTGTTTGTGCAGTTTGCATGCACAATTTTCAAACCGCCAAAGTCACCATAGCTGAACTTCGCGAGCGTGAACCGTGATCTCTGAAAAGAGTGGAATCGTCCGCAACTGTTGTTCAACAGATGACTGAGCGATGACCCCCTTGTGCAATTCGCCCTTGTGGGATTGGGACTATACGTGGAACTCCGAATACCCAAGGCTGACATCATGCTTCGAGAATACCGTCCTTGCCTACACGCCGGCGACTTTCCTGGTGCCATTCGGTCTTGCCCCGCTGCTTGTAGGACGACGAAAAAAGAAGCAATCCCACTATCGTGAACTTTGCCTCTGGACTCCGTTAAGCTTATCCAGATTTATTGCAAGTATACTGTTGACTTTGACATACACATTCTCCTTCATGTTCAAACTCGTCGCTGGAGCATCATCGGTGGCGTCTGTGACGGCAGACCTTGTACATATCATCACTTTCGCGGTAGCGCTAGAAGTTCAGGAGAACAATCGAAAGAACGGAATTGGATCTTCGATGTTGTTGTTTTTCTTTTGGTTGACGACCGCAATCTGCGGGCTGCCCGAGTTCTTCCGCCACTTGCGGGAAATCTTCGGGACAGACAGTGACTTGCCTGACCTCTCAAAGCTTAAAATCACCGCGTTCGCAACATCTTACTCTCTGGTTTTCTTGCAGCTGCTGCTCTCCTGTTGGACGAACGTCAGAACAGACGCGAAAAGACCCTACATTACCGCTCCACCTTTGTCGTTTCTCCTTCTTAAATGGTTCTCACCACTCGTACTGAAGAAATCCCAACGTGTTCGACTTGATGATCTGTACAGCATACCACCAGAAATGATGACTTTCCGAAGCTATAGTAAGTGGTTTACGTTCTGGAGGAGAGAACTGAGTTCATCTGGATACGTACCGGAAGATGGATCATGTGTTATATCTCGACCACCGCCTTCACTGTTTAAGTCGTTGTGGAGAGCGTATTGGAAACCTTTAGTGATTTCGTGCATCCTTGCCGCACTACTTGCTGTACTGAAAGCCGCCCCTGCTCCTCTATTGCATCTTCTAATGAACTACATGATCGGGAACGATCCCATCTGGAAAGGCACCTTGTACGTCATCACAATGGTGAGCGCCAACTTTGGGTCGGCCCTGCTTGCTACCCACATTGAGAGGACACTCAGTCTTACGGGCCTAAATGTAAAGGCTGTCTTGATGGCAGCCATTTATAGAAAGACACTTAGGCTTTCTAGTGAGTCGCAGAGGAAATACACAATAGGAGAACTGGTCAACTTGATATCCGTTGATGCCGATCGGATCTTCGAACTCAGTACCACTTTTGGTACTGTGATCAGTGGAGTGCCCCTGATCATCATCACGTTAGTTCTACTTTGGCGGTACCTTGGATTGGCTTGCCTCGCTGGCATCGCTGGCATGCTCGTTATAACGTCAGTAATGGCCCTAACGGTACGCGTTAAAAACAAGTACCAGATAGATCAAATGAAGCTGAAAGACAAGCGGCTCAATACAGTAGCAGAGATGTTGAGCAGCGTCAAAGTTCTCAAACTGTTCGGTTGGGAAAACATTTTTATGGCCAAGTGTAGCTCCTTGCGATTAGATGAGATGCTTCTGCTAAAAAAATTCTCCTACCTGACTGCTCTCAGTCGCTTTATTCTGTCATGTTCATCACCCGTGGTCACCTTGGCGAGCTTCGTGACCAACGTGTTGATCGGCGGCGGTCCCATTCTTGACGCAAGCACTGCGTTTGTGTCGTTGACGTTATTTGAATATTTGCAGCAGCCAATGCTTGTGTTTCCAGACTTTGTTTCGAAAGCGGTACAAATGAGCGTCTCAATGACAAGGATTCGAGAGTTTTTACTATCCCCTGAGGTAGACGACTATTCAGTCGGTCGACGAGTGGATGAAGGTGATGCAGTATCAGTAATGAATGCAACGATTTCCTGGTCCATGGATGGAATCCCGGCGTTGAGAAACATTAACCTCGTTGTCAAAACCGGAAAATTGATCGCAATCGTTGGACCCGTAGCCTCCGGCAAGTCGTCTTTGCTTTCTGCGCTGTTAGGAAATCTCAGAGTTTGCTCAGGATCTGTGGATTGCGTAAAAGGTGTAGCGTATGCTCCTCAGTGTCCGTGGATCCAGAACAAGACAATACGAGAAAATGTTATCTTCACGAGTAAGTATGACTCCGAACTGTACAAGACGGTACTGGAGGCGTGTTGCCTCAAAAGAGATTTAGAGGTCCTTCCAGATGGAGACCTGACTGAAATCGGCGAGAAAGGGGTTACCTTAAGTGGTGGTCAGAAACAGAGAGTCAGTTTAGCAAGAGCAGCTTACCAGAAGAAAGACCTTTACCTGTTTGACGACCCGCTGAGTGGAGTGGATGCTCACATTGGCGCTTGCATATTCGGGAACCTCATTGGCCCACGAGGAATGCTGAGAAGAACCACTAGAATCTTGGTCACCCATAACCTTGCAGTGCTTAATGAAGTCGATTATATTTTCGTTATGCAGAAAGGATTAGTTGTTGAGTCGGGAACTTATGAAGAACTCAAGAACAAAGGAACTGCCCTCTCGAGATTGCTAAAGAACGTTTCTAAGAGAGTTCAAGAATTTAATGGAAATGAGGACTCCCCGACAAATTCAGTGAGCAAATGTGAACACGAGGAAATGAAGCCAAAGGCTAGGCTTGTGGAGAGGGAAACAATAAATGAGGGTTCAGTAAGTCTTCGGGTATGTGAAACTTACATGAAACACGCTGGATTTTTACTTATATTTGTTATTTTGTGTTACGGTGTTTGCACAATACTTGATGTGTTCGCAAGCATCTGGCTGAAAGAATGGACTAGTTATTCACTATTTCTTGATGGAAATCAGGACCTATCTAGGCCTACTTACAGAATACAGGTTTACATCCTCCTCCTTACTCTCAAGGCGGTTGTCAAGTTTCTCGCAGTCGTAATGTTGTGGAAGGTAGCTCTCTCCTCGTCCACGTCGCTTCACCAATCGATGCTCAACGGTGTGATGAGAGCGCCTTTGTCATTTTTTGACGTCACCCCCTCTGGACACTTATTGAACCGCTTCGGCAAGGACATCGACCAGCTTGATGTTCAGCTTCCATGGTCAGCACATTTCGCGCTTGAGTTATTGTTTCTTTTTGTATCATCGATTTTTCTAATTTGCGCAAACATTTCCATGTGCCTTTTGATCGTCGTTCTTTATGCGGTGTGTTTTCTGGTTCTGCGTTCCAGATTTGTGGTCCAATCTCGTCAAATGAGGAGGCTGGAGACCGTCACCCGTTCTCCAGTTAATAATCACTTTTCGGAAACGATAGATGGCTTGAGCAGCGTCAGGAGCTACGGCGTTCAGGACATTTTCGAGCGAGATAATGACAAGAAAACCGACATCACGCAGGCCTGTACTATGAACGTCAAACACTGTAAATACTGGATAGACGTCTGGACGGCGGTGATGAAAGAACTGGCCCTGTTTCTTATGCTGTTGCTTCTTGTTATTAGCCGCGATATGGTCGGCACGGGAATAGCAGGTCTTCTGGTGCCTTACATCATGAGTGCTCTCTCTTCGTTCACCTACTTTGTTTTTTTCTTACACCAACTAGAAGCTAATTTGGTATCGGCCGAACGAGTAGACGAGTACAGTCGTTTGACCCCCGAAGGGCCATGGACATCGAACTTTATTACAAACCCACACTGGCCACAGTCAGGTGCAGTGTCTTTCAAGTCTTACTCGACTCGGTACCGGGACGGCTTGGGCCTGGTCCTCAAAAATATCAACCTCGATGTGCGCCCTGGTGAGAAATTAGGGATTTTAGGACGAACGGGTGCCGGCAAATCAACCATGACCTTAAGTCTTTTCCGCATAATCGAAGCAGCGGCTGGCAAGATTGTAATAGATGATGTTGACATTGCCGTTTTAGGGTTACACGAGCTTCGTTCCAGCATAGCCGTCATACCACAGGACCCGGTTCTATTCCACGGTACCATACGGTTCAACCTTGATCCTGTCGGACAGCACGATACTGCAGAACTCTGGACGGCACTGGTCAGATCACAACTCGGAGGTGTCTTCAGGAAAAATGGTGGGCTAGACTTTGTAGTCGCGAAAGGCGGACTCAACCTCAGCGTGGGTCAGAGGCAGCTGATTTGCCTTGCGAGGGCTCTGTTGAGAAAGACGAAGATACTTGTCCTTGACGAAGCCACTGCGTCAGTGGACGTTGAGACAGACTTGCTCGTTCAGCAGACGTTGAGAGATATGATGAGTGGGTGTACTGTCTTGACAATAGCTCATCGTATTCACACTGTTATGACGTCGGACCGTGTTGTGGTGATGGATGAAGGGAGGATTGTAGAAGTCGGTAGCCCCACTAAGCTCTTAGCTGATACGAAGTCGTCCTTCTACTCCATGGCTCGTGAAGCGGGAGTTGTTTGCCACAGAGTTGAGAAGTCCGGGCAGTCTGCGCTCAAAGCGTCTAGTGTCCCTGTTGGACTAGCTAGGGCACTTGTCAAATAGTCACGCGGTAGCACCATAGCTATGGCGGTCTTCCGAATTCCTGTTGATTTGTAGAAAGTAAAAGTGGGCATACGAATGACGCAGCCTTCCGCCATCGACCACCTGATGCTCAATTTACAAGCAACAGAAGTTACAGAAACAACAATGCAGGCATCAACTTCCCCGTTTTAAGGTGCAAAAGGCGCTTTAGAGCAGCAAATTGCCAGGAGACATAGAAGCACTCCTGTAATGCGCTGTAGATATTTAGATGATTTTTGAGTCATTGCGTTGCTTGCTGTATGTTGTGTTTTATATGTCGTAAATAACTAGATAAATGTGAATGTTGATGGACGGTGCACTTAGTTCTTTGAATTTTTTACCCAGTAATATTATTTATAGTTGTGTGTCCTGTTTAATAAAGAACTAAGCTGAACGTCCAGTAATTAGATAAGATATAAACGAGTTTGTTTGGGTTGCATACAAAAAATGAAACTTCGTATTCCTTTCTACCTTATTAAAATATGTACTGTTCTTCGCTTTATATTAAAATACGTTACGTAATCGTAACGGGTACAGCCTGCTTATAAATTATAATAAACTAATTGTGGCGCAGAAAATACTGTATTGTTTGAAAACTACAAATATGATTGAATTGCCAAGCCCATTTTTTTAAATTAATGCACACATTATTCAAATATATAATTTACTAAACGTATTATTTAAACAAAATTGGGTTGTGGGTATGTTTCTACAGCTTGAACTTAGTCTGCCTCAATGGGTGACTTGTCCAGCTGTAGATGAGCAATTCAGCAAGTGCAGTGCAAGCACTAGCCTGGGGTCTTTAACGTGCACCACGCAGTAGTGCGATCGCACGCCGGTACGATGCTCATCCAGTACTCCGAGCTGGTCTGAGCCAGCCCACTCGGCCAGCGATCCCCCAAAGCGCATTATTAGGCATTAACCAAACTGTTTACATTCCCGAACGACACTTCAGGAATATGAAATACTTTGACAAACTATATGGTAAACAAAATATTAATTATCATGCGTTCAATTGAATTGAAACCTATTTCGACATTGTAGTGATTACCTAAACTATAAATAAACAATCTACTAAAACAATTTTTTTGTCGAATGATTTTGCGTATGTTTATTCATTGAAACTGGTTTTCCCGATATCTGCAATTTTCTCGCAACACTGCACTGCGGGTCATTTCTATACACAATTGCAATCATGGCGCCTCACTGATGCTCCATGTGTGCAAGCATGTGTGCAGCGAGCGCGTGAACGTAGCATTGGCAACCTTGTAAATGCACACACTTGCCAGCACGAGCAGAGACCTGGCGGCGGCCAGATCCGCCTACGTATCTTGTTGAGCGCGTCTTCCATTATTTTGCTATATACGGTTGTTTTCTTTTTTAATGAAACTGTTCTCAATGGTTTCTTTCCTGGCGTGTGTTGTCATTGTTCATTATTGTACGCCACACGGACTTTAAAAAATATATAATTATATTTTGGTGATTTTGGTTTTTGTTTTTTCTGTGTTCTTGGAAGTTGTTTTGCGTACGAGTTCCCAGCGTGAAGAATAAAAGCTAAGATAATTTAAATTGTGATTTGAAGACCGATCTGACTACGGTGATCTAAAGGGAAACTGACGCGGTTCAGTATTTAAGTAAAATCACTTAAATCGTTTTTACTTGCCCTCAATGATCAGGCGTCTATATTATGTTTCAATTTTGGACACGGCTGCTGCAGAAAGTCATTTTCAAAGTACCGTTGAAACCCCTCCTCCCCGGAGCATGACGTCATATCCAGAGTTTTCGGAATATCCGCTCTCACGCACCTTCAGCGCTTATCAAAGCTATGCACGCGCACTCTTGCAATTTTCAAAATGTTCAAAAAAGACGTTACGACTGGTGTCAGTGCGAGGGAATACACCTGGCAAGCTTGCAACGGCACGCGTTTCCCACACGAGGGACACGCGCTTGGCGGCCGAAACATTTGAGTATGACGTCACGACTGGTCGGAGTTTTTTCGAGTTTTCTCGCGTTTGGTTACATATTCGGGGAAAACGAACGTGATATTCAGATTCAAGGGATAAAAATACTCTAAAATAAATCTCATTTAAATCAAATAAATTTGATTTACTAGATCTTAAAAACATGATTTTTTCCACTTTGAATTAGGACCTGAGTGTGATTGGAGAGTTAGTCTGGAATTTGGGTAATTAAGATTATGTTTTGATTTTGATCTTGTTGTTTTGCATGTCCCAATGTTTGTTGTTTAGTCTCCTTCGTTATATTGGAACAATTTTGCGCGTGCCTTTTACATGTCGTGCTACTTTGAGCTGCCCCCCCCCCTTTCCCCATACAGTTCATGCAACTTCAATGCACTTCCCCCTATTGTATCGCCTTTCACATGTTTTTATAAAGCAACTGAATATCTGAATGTTTCTTTTTTCTGTGTGTAGTGTCTCCCTTCATTGTTATCATCATTGTGCGCTTAAGTTACACCATTTTAAGAAAAGAAAAATTTTGTTGTGTTTATTCTTTTACTAGTTGTTTTGTAACTGTTTTGTGTATTCAGGACGTTTTTGTAAATGAAAGCCCTCACAGCATGTCCTGACTGAGTTTTATTCTCTTGATGTTTCGATTTTGTTTTTTCTGCCTTGCACATAGGTCTGAATTTTCGTCCGCGTGTTTCTGTTATTATTGCACTACTGTCTTATCGAACGAACTCTGCATGTGTGCTATCGGCCCTAATAAAATCTGATTGGCTAATCCGCTCGTGTGTCTACCTATTAAAAACATATTTAAAAAAAAAAACCTGGCGTTCTTTTTTTTTTTTTTTTTTTTTTTTTTTTAAGGCGTGGATTAGCCGCTTTAGTGGCTTGAAGGTAAATCGCCGTACTACGGATCCCTGCAGGTATACAGGGTTCAAATCCCCACCGAGGTGCCCGCAATCTGATGAATGCTTAGAAGACGCTGTGTAACCAAAGGTTCGGTTTCACGTCAAAAGATCCTCAGGTGGTCGAAATCAACCGCCAGTCCTGCGCTAGGGTGTGCCAGATGTTCTGAATTTGTTGTTTGTACCCGTAAAACACCCACCTTTGACTTTGTCAAACGGCATGGGACGCATGCGCGGTAAGGCCACGAGGCCGCCGTGGTTTGTACGCTATGTAAGTTGCCTTCTCCGCCATTACTGCCACCGTGTATTTGCAGGTTTTCTAGTCTCGCTATCCACACATCATTAACGCGGCGGCTTGCTCGTCGCTCTTGCATGTTTCTTGTCATTTGTTAAGACGCCCACGGGCTATCGACTCCGAGTGTTACATTGAATAGGCGGCATTCACTGGCCGCCACTGCCGAGTTCTCCGTGTATTTTATCCTAATATTTGAACATATAAAGCCGCGAATTTCGAAGCCACCTTATACATGATATTCTGTTAAGTGTATGTACTTTTTTATTTTTGTTGGGGCGGTCAGAGAGTATAGAACGCCCTTTTGAAATAAATTGCGAGTGTTAATAACAGTGACGTGTTTCCGTTTTTCATCGCGTATTTCAGAGACCCGCTAAAATATTTCCCAACAGGCGACCTATAGGTACATACGTCGTAAGTAAAATATATAAATAAAATGGCGCAGAACTGCAATCGTGCAACTGCACAGGTGGACGCAGCGCGCAGCTTTGAGCGATATTTTTTTTTTAAACTTTTGAAAACACAAGTGTTTTCAAAAGTGGCAATACAGCGAAGAGCGGCCCAGAACGCGATGGTTGATGAGACCGTCACTCAGAAGCGGGCCGCCAATCGGTGTAGCTTTTGTGCGCGCGACTTTTTTTTTTCTTTTCTTTTTTTAAGTCTCAATATTTCTACACAAGTAATTCACCGCGTACCTCAATCGAGCAGGTGTACCTCGTAAAAAAAAAAAAAAAAAAAAAAAGAACAGTCAGAAAACTGGAAAAACAATTTCGAGGACACCTCAGCACTTCTTATGAATTGTAAATGCGTAAGCATTCATGTCCATTTCCAATGGCTTCGTTCTGTTTTTTAGCGCGTTGCGCCGCTGTTCCTTTCGGCCGCCGTGTATTCGGAGACTTGGCAACTATGGTGGATTTCGCTGCCTGCGACTTCGCTCGTTTTGCTGCGTTCTTCCTCTCCCTTAGTTCGTCTGCGGTGTACAGGCGGGGACGGTCACGTTTCACTGCGGCCGAGGTTGCGGCCACCAACTCATATTTACAAACAAACCGGAGCGCCCCTAGCGGACGCCACCGGCGCCGCGCATGCGCGGCGGGCGCGTGGTGGAGAAGCTCGCCGGCGCCCATAAACAAACGATGTTGTCGGCGCCGGTGGGAGTCCCCCTGCCCTTTTTCGCGTTCGAATGGTTGATTCTACGTCTTCCTGGCGATGTCTGACTGCTTGAGCGGCGTCAGCGAAATTACTGAGGCTCGTTACACCACAAAACTTCGCGTGAATAATGTGACGTGCGGCGATTCATTCCGCGTGGACGCCGCAGTATCTACGCGTACTTGATTCACATGATGCGACTTCGCTCGCTATTTTTCTAGTCTCAATTTAAGGGTGAACGGAGTATAGAGGAGTGACGTAGACGGGCAGACGGAGCGATTTTTTTTACAAACAAAAACTCAACTTAATAATTTTAGCTCTTTCGGGAACATGTAATGGACTACTTGTAATTGATTATATACAAATAGTAATTGAATTACAGTTAACGTAACCGCAGAAAAAACTTAATTGAAGCATTAAAGAGGTAAATTCCAATGTACTTGATTACAAGTAACCAGTCACTTGTAACTCGTTACGTAGAACTCTCAAAGACAAACTCAAACTCAAACTCTTTTTCTCTAATTCGGAGGTAGAAGGCATAACAAAAAAAGCAACCAAGGTGTTGTTTGACAAACCTCCGCCTGCACAAATAGCAGTAGCAAAAATCAACAACAAAAATATAAAGTTTGCAGCTCAGCAAGGACCTCAAAATGGATAACCCCTTGAGAATGGAGAAGAACCACTTGGAAAATGGAGAGGTCCATGGTTCAATACCAGGGCCAGACGAATTTTTCAGTCGCTCACCGGTCACCTGGCTGCGTTTAGAGATTTCTGTTTGTTTTTTGACGCCCTTGTTGTTGTTGTTTTTTTTTTTTTTTTTTTTTTCTAGGGGTTATTATCGTTATTCTTGTCCACCTCGCTTGTACCTTTGCATTATTTGCATTATTACCATATTAAATGTGGTTGTGTACAGGTTCCCATAAAATATACTATGGATTCTTTTTTTTCGCAAACGCCACCAGGCGGTGCTTCACTCTTTAAACTTCCAATTGATAAATAAAAGTTAATTTACATATATATACTAGTTGAGGCGCGCAGGACACACGCACAGACCCTAGCTTGTACTTATCTAAACACGGATGTGTGGCGCAGTATCACCCTGCTTCTACTCAGTATGAAAAACCGAGAATGCCATTGTCGCAGCAACTCCTGCTCTCCAAGTGGTCCAGTATTCTCTCGCGCAACATTCGAAGCATGGGGATCATTGGGCTAAAACGACGACGCTGAATGCTGGCCCTACATCTATTCTTCCGCAAGACCTGACGTGCTAATATCAGTACCAGTTTCTCAAAGCGATTGAGTGTACGACTTTTGGAATGAACGCGCATCTCAAACACTTGAGACACAAGAGTACAGAATGTGCGCACAACTACACAAGTGGTGAAATCATGCTCGTTTGTCTCTGGGCAAGTACAGTTGGGGCAGATGTCTGTCCCGATAACGCTTCAATGTGACAACCTGTCTCCGGTGGGAAGCACCCCCCCCCCCCCCCCCAATACTTCCAGCCAGTGTCGGTGGCGTCCACTGGCACGTCTGCGGTTAACATGTCATTCAAACTACCTGGGAACTCCGCGCTTGGTGTCGGACAGACACGTCAGCCTCACAAAGTGCCTCGCACATTCGCGATACAGGACTCTCCTGAGCGCTTACGGTGGGCAACTCTTCAGTCACCCGACGCTGTATCGCGACGACAGAGACATAATACAGAGAGGGAGTCCCCACCGTAGGCCACAGCTAGGTTGCCAAGTCCCCAGGAGACGAGAGTTCGGCGCAGGTAATTCAGCCAATACAATATAAGGGGGCGAACAACTTACTCCATGTCGTTCAAAAGATTGAGCCCACCTTTTAAAGCCAACAATCGCTGAGATGGTGGTACGCACAGAATGCTCCAGTCATCACTGGATCGTGGTATAGGCGTGGTGCCGACCAGGCCATAAGTTCAGTTTTTCTGTCCCCAAAAAAGATGAGAGATGTCATTCTACGCGTCAAAACTGGAGCTGCAGTGCGAGTTTAGCTAGAGACCACAGCTTCGCGCATAGTACACTCCTCATAAAAAAAAAAAAAAAAAAAAAAAAAAGCTTTATTTTTCAAGGAACGCTTAAACACAGAATCGAGCTGCACCTGACTCCTCGCGTGGTGGGAGATTTCTTCCCAGGCCAGAGGGTGCTACGCCATTCCTCGAGAAAGGTACCCCAAGAACACGTACAGTTGAAACAAAGACAATACCAATCGATTCCACCGAAAAAAAATGCATTCTGGTGCGCCTTACTTTTGTCGCAATTCAATAGCGCCCCAAAATGTGCGGGGCGAAAATATGCTTCGCAGCCAGAAAGCTGGCAGAGTCACGCAAAAACAAAAAAAGACACGCCATTCGCATAGGCAGAAACACACACAGTGCCCCGTCCAGGAAGATCCTCGGACGAGTTCCCTCTCGTGAATTTTACCTAACAACCGGTCAATACTAATTAGAAAATCCAAAGGAGACAAAGGGTAGCCCTGACTTACCCCCCTGGTAACTGAGAGAGCTGTCGTCTGATAACTATTAACAATAAGTTCGCTAGACGCCATACCCCATCTATAAACCCTCAATCAAATCTATAAACGACCGAAAAAATAAAAATTTCGCTAAGACACTGTATAAAAAAGGTGTTCTTCCTTATCAAAAGCTTTTGCTTGATTGACAGATATTAAAGCGCCATCCAACTGCCGAGGAGTAGCATACGCGAACAAGTTACGCGTCAATGCCAAAGAAGAAAAAAATCGTACGTCTTGGGATACTGCAATTCTGAAAGGGGCTCGTTATCAAAGGCAAAATGTCGCGAAGTCGTCTAGCTAAAACTGTTGCAAGAATCTTATAATCGGCGCTGAGCAAAGTAATCGGACGCCACGCGCGATGCTCGGGTAACGCTTCGACGTTCTTAGGGAGCAGATTTACACTCTATCCACTTTAAAAGATCCAGGCACGTATCTTGTTCTCAAGGAAGTATTGATAAAATTAACAAGAAGGTCCGCCAGCCCATCCCAAAATTTGCTACGTGTAACTTGTAAGTCCAGTTCTGTTTATAACTGGACTCACAAAACCTGTCAAATGATGCAGCGTGTCGCCTAAAACTATTTACAGGGTTTTTCACCACACAAATAAACTATGCATCGCCAAACTCTCAGTCTCCGCTCAAATGTAGCGCTAGCAGTTCAAACCAGATGCCAGTGTATCAGAACTTGCCATCTTATTTAAAAGTTATGACTGACTTTCGAAAAGTTTCATTGGGAAAGTAAGGCCCGTTGCTGTAAGCTCATGCCATTGATCTCCATGTATTCGTGGGTAGTCATTTCTTTACATAAAAATTTCTGAAATTCGCTTATAAGGTTTGAATCAAATAAAGACAAGCTCTGAAACATGTCAGTTGATCCAGATTCCAGACTGCTTGCGCTAAATTTGGGTGCAACCTGAGTGTTCGGCAATGCACAGTTTGTTTTTGCCGTAACAAAAAAAAAAGCACAACAGTTTTTGAGGGGACACCTTGTGAAAAATGGTGAGTGTGCAATCACATGCAAAAATAGAACATCTGCTGGCATGGTTTCCAATAGAACGTATGCCCTTTTTTAACCTGATGGCTCACCTCCCCTAGCTAGCAGCAAACAGCGCCTGTACCATCATAGTTGTGTACGGGACGCATGCATGCTAAATTTGTTGCCACAACGTGTCCCGTACTAAGGAATTATAATTCATATTCTGTAATTCAATGATATGAAGTATGTTGTGGCAACAAGGTTAGCAGTGATAAGTCCCGTCTTAAACGGTCTTTTTTCTAATAGAGATTGTCAAAGCTATGAAAATGAATATCTGTCGATTGAATAATAAAAGAAGCACAAGCGTGAAGCAAACTTGGGAGACCCATGATGCCAGATGTCTTCAGTGTTTTCATTAGCTCCAAGGCGAACACAACTAAATACGGCATATACTGAATATTTATTTTTTTTGCAATTTAGGGCATACCGAAGTGTGACGTCTGATATCTGAAACCCATGAACATACAAAATGTGTGCGCAGGAAAACTAACAAACCGCCATTTCTGTTTAACCTCTAATATTATTTGTACGACAATTCAACGAACTATGGTATGTTCCCTTTCAATTTCATGTTTTTTTGGGGGGTTTTTTTTCGTTTTTCAGAAATGACAGGAGCAGAAGCGATGAAATTCCCATTTGAAACTGGAAGTTTAATGGGGAGAATTTGTGCCAAACAAAATGAACGACCATCGAGACTAGCGGGCGGCGATTTGTCGGCGTAACAGCAAGCGAGAGCTAGACTGACTCGACAAGGTCACGCGCAGTTCCCTATCTAGTGGGAGTCGGCATCTCGGAAATTCGGCTCAGATGGTTTGATCGTTGAGCGTTCGGAGTGAGGACGAACAGGCACTTTCGAGAACAAGAAAGAAGGACGAAAGGATAAAAGTGAAAACCCTAATGCCAAATATCTTCAACGAGTGTTCTCCCTAGCTCCAAGACACCCAAATAATACTGAATATACTTAATATTTTTACAAATGCGGGCATACTAAAGTGTGAAGCCGGATATCTGAACCCCATGATTATACAAAATGTATCCGCCGGAAAACCAACAAACCGCCATATCTGTTTCACCTCCAAATTAATTGTACGAGAATGCAACTCTGTGTTATGTTTCCTCTCAATTTCATGTTTTTCCTGTGAACTGGCAGACAACGTGTGGTTTTCCCTAAACCACGCGTTGCCTGCCCGTACACATCCGTCGTCATTTTCTTTTTGGGTAGTGTTTCAATTTTCCTAACACTCGATAATTTTCTGAAAGATGACTTTCGATAGTATCAATGGATGACTAAAACCTAACTATTGATAGCCGACTATTGATAACACTATCGATAGTTAACTATTGACAGCTTGCGACGCTATCGAGATTCCATTTTTTGATAGTTTTGCATCACTGGCGTCGGTCATTATTTCTAGTGTCTGACGGTCGTCTGTTTTCAAGTGCTTTCCCGTAGAATTTTAGTTTTACATTGGCAGGTGCCTTCTAGGCGAAGATCGCGTATCTGGTCTTTTCAGGTGATAGAATCAGTCCGATTTCTCTTAGATATTTACCGATATTATCTAATCCCTTCTGTTGCATTCCTTGGTAGTTTGTTGGGTAAGCCCTGCTCGTTCATGGCATATATATAAATCTGCCTCACCTTCTCAACGTGGGCTGTAGTAAAGGATACAAGCGCCAGCGACTAGTCCTGGCAGTGACTAGTCGCTGCCATATACCGGGACATCTCCAAGACTGGCGAAGCAATCAACCAACTGAGCTAACCACTGGAGCTAGCCGTCAGTAGAGAAAAAGACAGTTAAGAGTTTGTACAAGTTTTGATCGAAACCACCCCAGGGGTGAGATGAGACTTTGAAAGAAAAACATTAACGTTTCGGTTACGGTTACAGTTTCCTATTGATATAGGTTTCGTTCCGGTTTTTTGCGGTTTTAATTTTTACGGTTTCGGTTACCGGAAAAATGTCGGCGCTGTCGTATCAGGCAGATTCACCTGAAGGAGGCCCACGCTATCGTACTAGGCAGATTCGTGGAAAGGGGGAAGCTCGTTGGGGGAGGCTTCGAGACCAGAGCCTCCCCCAACGAGAGAGGCTCGGCCACCGTTCGCGGCCGGCTTATCCAGCCTACGGGAAATTGACGCGCCCTGGGTAGATGTGTGGCTTAGTCCGCAAACGGGTCGCGTCCACAATCATTCCCAAGGGTGCGCCAGAGGCACATTAACCTAAAAAGGGCAAAACAAAAATCACCCTTTTCGAAGAATGAGGGTTCCCCTCGTATCCGGGAAGCTGCCACCATAGCTGTCCCCACGGCCCGCCTGTGCTAGGCCTATATAGAGATACGGGGAACACGTGGTTCCTACAGTATAAAAAAGTCGATTATTTATGTGCAGTGCCATGAAGGACAGGCACTTTGAACATTATTTATAGAGCACTCGTTCTATGTAAAATCAAAGCCCGATTAAAGCCAATCAACCAAAAAAAGTGATTGCTGTTAACAAGTATCGTGACCACTGCATGGCTGATGTTAAACGAAGCAGAAATGACGTTGCACGAACGTCTTGTAGGAAAAAACTACCAAAACTGATAACTTAAATTCGATGAGGAAAGATGCGATTGCGCTTGTGCGCAAGCGGAGAAAACAACTACAACTCAGAACTACCTTCATTAGGGAGTTTCTGCAGACCGTTTTCGCCGTCCCGCAAGGCTCTCCGCAACCCGCTACTATACTCGAATCTCTACAGTAAAGGCTATCTGCGCGCAGGCGCGGTAGCTGCTTCTTCGTTGCGGAGGGCTTAGCGGAGGGGGAAACGCGGTGTACGAAAACTCCCTATTACCTTAAAGCAATGGGGATCGGTGGCCGAGTGTGCTAGCGCACATCAGGTCGGAGCACGTGGAGCGAAATCTCACGCTACAGAACCCAGATATTCTGGGTTCAATCCCCACCCCTGCCCGTTTTGATCTGGATGAGCATCGTACGGGTGTGCGGTCGTGTATCACTGCTGGTGCACGTTAAAGACCCCAGGTTAGCGGTTGTACGGTACTGGCTAAATTGCTAATCTACAGCTGAGACTCCAGACGCCCACTCAGGCAGACTAACTTCCGGCTGTATAAACCTACACACAACAATTTTTCTTTGCCTCGAAGCAAAATTCACGGTGAAATCTATCAAGTTTAGCGTATTCCCCAGCACCGACATCAGACGCACGCGATAACTTTCGATTTCTTACCTACCCCAAAAAGGCCGCGGCGGGAGCAGGCCGTGAGCCGATTTGAGGTTGGTCCAAAGCTTTTGGTTACGTGCTGACAACAACGTACGCGTCACTACACGTCACGCCCTGACGCCTCTTTCGAAGTGAACCTATTTCCACCCTTAGCGCGCTTTTTCAAAACCTCCTAGATAGATTTCAAGCCTGCGCGTAACGTGATATGACGTCATGTCCCGGAGGCTTGCACTGCCCTTTTGAAAAGACCAGTTTGAAAATCTAACTGGTCAGACTGGTATTTAGACTGGTCAAACTGGTATTTTGCTGGTCAGACTGGTCTAACAGAAAATCAAGCCGGTGCAACTGGTAGCCAGACTGGTCTAACTGGTAACCATATTGATCTAACTGGTCACCAGACTGCCTTCTATGTGGTCACCAGATTGGCCTGACTGGTCACCAGATTGACCGAACTGGTCACCAGATTGGCAGAACTGGTCACCAGATTGGCCAAACTGGTCACCAGATTGGCCAAACTGGTCACCAGATTGGCCGAACTGGTCAGCGGACTGGGAAAACTGGTCACCAGACGCCGAACTGGTCACCAGACTGGCCGAACTGGTCGAACTGGTAACCAGATTGACCAAACTGGTTACCAGTTTGACCCCTCTTTCTCACTTTGATTTATTGGCTTTCAAATAATTACGGCATGATCCAGCGTTTACTTTTTACTAAGACGTTAATCCCCTGAGCCGTTTAAAATACTCTGAGAGGTATGACATTGCTAGAAAAAAATCAGCATGCTGGGAATATTTTTTATTGCTTAGGTGGTCACCGAGAAATTCAGTACGTTCCAAACCACCAGTATAAACGACGGAAACGCAGAGCTCGGTAGTAATGATCAGGTTAGTGTGATGTTGTATTGATGTTTATATATGCCGTTTATGTGTATGCACTCATTCTATGTTCAGCTGATGCTTGTAGAGGCGTATTGTGTCTACATTTGTGTAAAATATTTCCGAAGCGCAATGGTTGCGTAAACATATAAAAATATTTTCTATCGAACCAGTGTGCCCAGTTCAACCATCATGACCAGTCAACCAGTATGACCAGTTCAACCGCCATGACCGGGCAACCAGTGTGACCAGTTCGAACCACCTTGACCAGTTCAACCATTATGAAACTCGTCAAACTGCAGCAATAACCAAGTTTGAAACTGGTACCAGTTTGAACTGGTCTTTCCGATAGGGTGGCGCTGATAGGATACGAGTGCCGCGTCAGCGTTCGCGTGGGACTATGATAGGAAACGAGTCCCACCCAAACGGTGACGCGCAGCGTTCGGGTGGGACTACTCAGTTGGAATCAGTAGTCCTAAGCTGCAATATATATATATATATAGCTACTGCAGGTCAGGACCATCGGTGGTTTTGAAAGAACTGAGTTGGATGGGGATCTCAAAATTATAACTTATAGGTAATACCCTGAAGACGATACGTACTGAATAAATGTGTCGATTCTGGGAGTGTGGCAGATTTCAAAATATAGACTTTTTATTACAAGCTCGACCACTGATTCCAACTAAGTACTCTTAACCCTAAATTTAGATTTACCGAAAATGTATTACCAGATGCACCGCTCTCTGACGGTAACTCTGTCAAATGGCCACGATATTTCAACATTCCTCTTCGAGGTCATTCTGAAGAAAAACTAATATTTTTATTTTTCGATTAATATCGGGTACCGGTAAATAATTTACGGTTACGGTTTTTTTATAAACTACAAATGACGGTTTTGTTTCGGTTACGGTTACTGAAAAAAATATTTCGTTCCTAAACGGTTTTTGGTTTCGGGGTCACGGTTACGGTTTCTTTATAGTTTCAACTGAACGCCAGGTGCTCCGTCTTGGCCAGAGCTTTGCCGTGTTATTACAAAGGCGGCTGTAAAACAAAATAAAGCTCACCATTACCATTGCAATACAGAATGCAAATAATGAATACGTTCTGTGACAACATAAAATCAAATTTTCCTCAATAGAAACGTAACAATAAATATAAAAAGTTCCAGTTCAGTCGGGGCAACTCTTTTTTATATCAAGGCGAGAAATTAACGACAGAAACGTAAGAATAAAAATAAAAAGTTCCAGGTGAGTTGGGGCATTTCTTTTTTATCTCAAGGTAAAAAAGTAACGACGCGGCGAGTATTAAGGTAGTTGACGATTATAAACATAAGACCATTGTTAATTATAACTGCCATATTTTTTTCTTAAACTACGCGTGCCTATGATCTATTATCTCGCGTAAACATGTTTTTTTATATACCTTTCCAGAAATCCAACAACTCTGTTTCATCGTAAAGTGCGCAATCAAAGACAAAAGCCGCAAACTCAGAACTAAAAACGCAATGCCACGGCACGTTCATTGCACCTTGTTTAGAACAAAATGTGTGATGCGGGACCATGTGCTTTTGGCGGTGAGTGCTTGACTCCATCGGCCCGCAGCGTTTGCTACGCTCTGGACTGAGGTAAAGTAAAGCAGAACTTCAGATCTACGAGTTTTACCAGCCAACTAACAAAAGGAGCATGGAACGCCTCAGCGAAAAAAAAAAACAACAGGTCGGGTTAATTCCGATAAACTAGAAATCTTTGAACGTATAACCATAATCTCAGTGCTAGGCCTCCGTCGAATTGCGGGCACCTTGGCCGGGATTCTAACCCGTCGAATGGGGTCCGTAGGTCAGCGCTTTGCCGCTAAACCTCCGATACATTTTTACAGCGATATTACAGAGGTAGCAGTAAGGAAGACACTTTGTCGGTTTCGCGCCGTCGACCGCGCTCCATATCGACGGGGGCCATCTTCGGCACTCCGCCAAAAGATTCCACATTGATGTCACACCGCTGACGTCACGCAGCTCGACACGACTCTGACGTCACTCCGCGCATCGCGTCCCCTGTTACCTGTCGTCAGCTGACAGAATGGCGCGGCATTGTCATGGCAAATTGCACAGTGACTCCACGGGACTTAAGGACATCAGGTGACACCGTGAGTCGCGTGATGTCACGACGGCACATGACACGGTGACGTCACGTGACATACAGGACTGCACGTGACACCGTGACGGCACGTAGAAACATAAACATGAGACTGCTGATAATTAAAAAGAATGAAAACAAAGCGTTTTCGCTAATTATGTTATAAAGGTTCTCGGGTGATAAAACCAATAAATCTAGTTTTCTAGTTTCTGAGATCGCCTAAATAGGGCAATAACTCACTCTGCGGGCTCTAAGCATCCTAGAAATCCATAAATCATAACGATACGCTGCCGATTTCTCTATTAGAAAAGCAATCAAAGATGGAACACCCCGAGGTCATCTCCGGCGATGGGTAGAGCAATGTTCCGGCAGCCAGGACGGCTCGGTTAAATCATAGTCCGGGCTGCGGACAATTTGAGCCGGGCGCATTCGAGATATCACTCCGCGATTTCACCGCTCTGAGGCGCGAGGATCCTTCGCTTGCTATTGGCTGACAGTGGTCCTGGCTTCAGAACATGCTCCTCCCAACGCCGGAGATGACCTCGGTGTGTTGCGATCTTTTATTGCTTTTTTACTAGGGAAATCGGCCGCGTATCGTCATGATTTATGGATTTCTAGGATGCTTAGAGTCGGCAGAGTTGGTTATCGCCATATTTAGGCGACCTCAGGTACCTCTTTGGGCACCTTTAAGCCGGCGAAACCACGGGCGTTATATTAGGTGGAACTACAACGCATAAAACTTGACTGCGCGATTTTGGAAGTGTTCTTCAGTGACCACAAGGCGGTGTTAGTTTGTGTCCAGTAACATTGCATAAGACGTTCAGGCAGCCACACCAACGACAGGGACCGGTTCGTGCATACACATGCAGTTTCGATCTTTTCTGGATTTCAAACTTGGGCGCAAGATTTTTGAAGCGTTCTTCAATTACCACGAGACAGTCCTAGTTTGTGTTCAATAACATTAATTGTTTAACAGGTTCACGAGGTGCCCTCTACTTAATACACCCTCATTCATTCCAAAACGCTATGGAACTTACATCTGGTGTGTTACTCGGTATAATGCGAAATGCCTATGCGTACTCTATGGTGCGCGCTCGCACCTGTACCGTTCATTCAGTCCATCTGCTCCGAAATGACACCTTACGGGCTCCGACGTTACACCTCATCTGTCGTAGTGTTTCTCCTTACAGGTTGCATAAGTGCCCTGATGTTTTCATTACACTCGAGCTACACTCTAAAAAAAGTCTGTGCGTCTACTTTCCCGCACAACACTCGGAGAGCCAATCACCGTATTTTACGGAGGCAGCTCAGCGAATGACGATGCCGAAACATATAGACCAAAAAACGCAGTCTGAGTTGTGACATTAAGCAATACAAGCGTGACGTTTTGCATTGCTTAATGTCACAACTCAGTCAGCGTTTTTTGGTCTAAACATGTGTTTCGGCATCGTCACTCGCTGAGCTGCCTCCGTAAGTTGGGGTGATTGGCTCTCCGAGGTGTTGTGCGTGAAAGTAGACCTACAGACATTTTTTAGAGTATAATGCTTTCCGTGTGAAATCCAGGCCATAAACACATTTTGCCTCAAAGAAGAAAGCCGTTTGATTCGAGAACGTATTCACGCAGGGGAAATGAAGTTTCGAGCGCGTTCTTTTTCCGTGTCACCTAATTGCTGTACTGAGGGAGAGGAAAAGTAAGGCTGCGTTCTTTTGACGTAACGGACCTTTCTGAAGTAACGGTGAAAGTTTAAACCCACGAGTATCGTTTCACTATTACAAACACTCTAACAAATCAGTCGATGAACACTGCACCGTACTTCTACGTTCTGCCACGAGTGTGCACCGCCAACTCCGTCGCCCGCGTACGTGCCTGCCTTTCAAGCAGGCCAAGGCGCGGGGCATAGGCACGCTGAGAGCGATCTCTATAGTCCTAACGAGAAAGCCCTCCGATCCAAACCGCCTAACGACCAAGCACTCTGCTCGTGAACATGCCGAGCGGTCAAAACACGGACGCGGATCCTGCAAAAAAGCGACGACAGCGACCGGGCGCTAACAAGGCGCTCACGCCCGACGGCCGGGGCCATTAGCAGGAGCCTCGGGGCACCCTCCCAGACTCCGATGACTCGACCGTAGACTCCGGCGAGGGCCGCCTCCCGCGTATGAGAACACCTTCCAACGGGAAGGCGCCTGAGAAAGGACAATCCTTCTGATCAGGATCAAATCAGCGAGAGGTTATCGCCGCGTGTCTCGAGGCAATCAGAGGTCCTCGCGAATGACTAACTTACTAACTGACTCGTTTCACCTTCCATGATGTCATTCTTTGTAGTAACCAACGCCGATAGCACGCGCTCACAGGGAAACTACAATAGGCGGAAGAAAACATTTAGGAGCTGGTTTCCCAGCTCTTAAATGCTGTTGGTAATAATTTCATAATTACTACAAACTGAACTACATTTTAAAAAAAATCTACGCTCCTTTTTGATTGCCATTGAGTTGATAATTCTATAGATATGCTGAAATACATTTTTTTTTAATTTTAACCAGCATTTTTTGTGCATCCGCTTTTATTAAAAATCTAGTATACCTTGTGATCACGTTTATATTTTAATTTTATTGTGTGGACAATGCCAGATTGCTATTTTTATATGTGCCGGGAATTTAGGAATGTATTCTAGCTTCTTCACTTTTATGGTTTATACCGAAAGTGCTTTTCTTACTTTTATTTATTTCTTTTTTGCTTGATGTCTTATATTAGTTTTTAATCTTTGTTTTTATGATGTTAAACAACATCAATGTGTGCTAGTATTCATTCTTTACAATTTTATGTATGCATCCATTTTCTCTTGAGTGTATGTAGGTGTGTATCCGTTATATCTTGTATAAATATTTTTTTTCTCTTGTCGAAGTTTAACCTTAATTGCTGTTGCTGCTGGATTTTGCCCCCCTTCCCCCCCCTCCCCCCCCCCCCCCTCCCCCATTGGACCTTGGTGTCCAGTCAGGCGACACGATCGCCTTTTGCACCAAGGTACCATTTCGAGGAGTGTGTACCCCTTGAAAGAAAAAATAAACTGATTGATTGATTGATTGAAAATGCCGCCGTAGCAGAGTCAAGGCCAGAGCTTGCGCCTGGAGACGCTCTTACGCACGCTCCTAAACAAAACAAAAAAAAAAAAAATAGGAAAGTAATTTTTTGCCACAAGATATTCCTAAGCAAATCGAACATGAAGGCACCTATAGTTCTACATTAAAGGGGTCATTAAACGATATTAAGTAGGAATGTTCATGATTTTGCAGAGGCGTAGTAGTCGTCTGGTTCAAGTGCACTCACACAGATTGCCACTGATTCAGAAGCTTCTTTGTTGCGGTGAAATTGCGAGGATAAAAGTGTACTATTTCTTTCAGTCTTGCCTTCGCAAAGCTTGATAACAGAATTGTGGGATCGAAATCACCCGCCTGACGACAATCAAGCGCGGCTCGTGAACCGGGCACACGGTGACCGGGCACGAGAACTGCGTGAGCACTCCCTTTCGGCTTATAACAATCAATGCCTCGGCGGGCACTCAAGTACTGGCTCGTGTCCAAACACTGCGGTGATGAGAATAGCCGAACTCTAACAATGCCTGGGGCTCAGCACGCATTTTCTACTTTGCCCACCCCAGCGCGTGGGCATGGTTAGCGTTGGCGGAATATAGGATAGGCACCAGTAGAGCCACGAAATGAGCTTTTTAGTGACAGTAAACGAGCTTATTTAGTGGCACTAGGCACCAGGCTAAAGTCCCTTGATAAAATGCACGCTTACAAGTTCCGCCAACCATTGTTGTGGAAACGCGCAAGACACGTGCCACGAGCGGGTGCTCCGCCGCCGTTCGCTTCCAACGGTCGCTCATTTCAGTGCTGGGCCGCCATTTGCTTCCAAGTTTGGCTCGAGACTTGGGCCTCGTCCACTGGCGCATGTGACGCTACTTGCGAGACAAACGCAAACACATGAAGGGGCTTTACACCAGGCCACGTGGCCGTTGGTTCTGGCTCCGAGTTGAGGGGGTGAACGATGCTCATATTTCTCGAATCCTTTTGGTTACTGCCATTGATTAGTAAGAAAAACTAAGGCAATTTGATTTTGCTATTAACGTTAGGGAGTGATTCTAAGTAGTATTTAGCGAAAGTAGAAAAATCGTTTCATGATCCCTTTAATTCAGGGCGCGGCCGGTATACGAGCGCGCAAAGCGGATCATGGCGTTCTTCTTGTTACACAGTACCATCGACTAAGCCAGTCATGTCATGTAGAGTGAAGGCCCAGCGACTTGCATTTTTAGTCTGTGCCGCGCTCGATCTTATGATTAAACGAAGTATAGGGATGTTGCGGAGCTTCGTCGAATCTCAGGCTCGACTGGTTCGGCGAACATTTGCACTTTTGTAGTCGCACTGACAAGGCGACAGCGGCGGCGCGTCTCTTTCGGACGCCCGACCTCCAACACGCGCTCGCTGCCCTCCGCCGTGCTATGACTGCGTGTGCACGCTCGAAGATCACGAGGCGCCGAAGCGTTATCGAACGCAGGAAAGCTCGCGCTGGAGGCGGGACAACTGCCCTTCTCATCCTGGAACTGACTAGAGCGAAATTCGACGAAGTTCGACTCGGGAACAAGAAATTTGTGGAGGCGAAGCTGTACAACCTTCTCAAGCAGTTTGCCCAGTCGGTAAGGGAAATCGGGAGCAAGTTCTCCAAGGAGAGGGGTTTGTGAGGCTTGAGAATCAGAACAACTGTTGCTTCCTTCCACTCCTTGGGAAGGGTACCCGACTCCCACACCTCGTTCAGGTAGGTAGTAAGGGGCCTGGTGTCCGAATAAGAGAGGTAGTAGAAGAAAGAGCAGCGGATCTGTTTAGGACCAGGGGATGTTTAGCGGCGTATTTCGCAACACGCAACAATGAGTTTTGATATCACAACGCGAAATCGTGTGGTATTTATGACTATCAAAAGTAGTAGTGAAATGTGGAGTGTACGTTTTATATCGGGAAAAAGGCTTAAATTGCTCTTCCTATTTCGATTCTTCAGAGGATTCTTTATCTTGCGTTCTTCAAATGATCTTTATTTTTATTTAACTTAACCATAAATTAAACAGGCGAATGTTATTTGCGGAAAATGTTCAATGTGTTCAAAAATAAAATTTTGTGAAATCGGTTTGACTTTATAGATCGAAAATTTCTGTTCCTAAACATGTTTATCGCTTCTGGAATATTGGGATTCATGCGGAATAGGACACAATGCTATTTAGTCTCGGATGGTCTAGGTGATATTCAATTAGTTACACACTTTTATGTGACACCGAATAAAACGTATTTCGTTTAATGTTCAGATGTGGCCCGCCATTGTTCTTTCAAAATTACCTACCACATTATTAAAAATCTTTGCCGCGAAGGTTTCGGTAATTTTGTTGAACGCATCGGCGCGCAATTTCCAGCCGGAGGCTTAGTATTTGTCTCCGATTTTCTTTCTGTTTGGACCCTTCCCAGGCAAGCCTTGTGGTTCAATACTCAGGCCTGTTGCTGCGCACGATCTGTGTGAGGCGTGCCAATGCAGGACGCTGTCGTATTAGCCACAATCAATCCCAACTTTGTTTGGCAGGGTACCTGTAAAGGAAAAAAAATCCATGTGTTACTGCCGTGTTTCTTAATTATCATAAGCCCCTTCCCGTCAGTTATCCCACCAAACCAGCTGTAAACACGTTTCCAACTCGTCTTTGCGCTTTTATATTCCCCAGGGCAACGTTTATGATTGTACATGCTCCTTCCAACTTTATCACCTTGATGGAGCGTGACACCGGTGCAAGGCGTGGTTGACAATTACTAGCGTTAGCAGCTTCACTCGGCGTCTGTTTCGCATTCCAGTAAAACGTGACCTACCCGAGCGAACAATTGCCGAAATATAAAGCTATGTGCTATAGACATTGGCAGCCTTGCTTCGCACAAGAGTCAATTGGTTTAATCAATACATAACTCGTATACCGTCAGCCGCCGCTATGCAGATATTTATGCGCCGCGAGCGTTTGGTTTGCCGTGTTAGTTACAGATCGCGAAGGTTGTAACTCGAAGAAACCAGTAAGTAGAAAATTTCTACTAACTGGTTTCTTCGAATTACAACATTTGCTGATAAGTACTGATGGTTATTCCTACTAGGAATAACCATCAGTACTCAGCAATAGTGACACTTGCAAGCTATGAATTGAAAGAAAGCGCGAACACTCGTCAACGTAAAACAAGGAGTCATCAAATCGTCTTTGGGTTGCTCACGGCCTAACCTCCGCATATCGTACTCATCCTCAGCAACCTGGCCATTTTTTTGTTGTTGTTTTAGCCGAAAAAATTAATTTCTTTTTTTTTTTTCTTAAGAACGACGTCTTACTTTTTTTTAATATAAAACAAATATAACCGAGCAAATAGAACTGCGCGGTTCACATGAATCAGTCAGCATTCATTTATCTCACCTGCCATGTGAGACCCATACCGGCGGAAGCAGCCACTGCATTTCTTTGCTGAGGCCAGAGCTGGCATTTTATATCGTTGTTTCGGTACTGATCGTATTGGAGGCACTGCAATTGAAGAAATGATTCCACAAGTAAGGAACGCCGTTTCGTCGATGGGGCCCTACATCCTTTCCACTACTCTAAAAGTGGAAGAAATTAGAAATACTAGCTTTCACTAGCTTTCTAGTGAGCCTTGGACGCCTTTCCCAATATGTTCATCCTTATCCCTCTCGTTCTGCGAGCTGTTGGGAGGTGGTCACTCCTAGAACGAACTACGGAACACAAATGCTCAGATACACTATTCCGAAATTATTCAATTTATTTCCCGAACAAAACTTCGATTGGGAGAAATCTGTCAAGGATATTCGGACCCTTCTGTTTGATGTCGATCGTGTGCATAAATCCTTTTCTCCTGTTTTTTATTAGTTATGTCGAGATTGTATCATGTTTTTTTTCTTTTTTTTTCTCTCTTCAAAAACTAGAAAGTGACAAAAAGTTAACAATCCTGTGAATCAGCCTTAACACAGTGTGTGATGACGAAGGTCTTTTCTGCTATTCTTTCTACAGCTTGTGCTCTGTATGTATTTTATACTGTGAGTATCACGCTGCTCTGCTGCTTGTAGGCGGTCGGGGACCCGTCAAGCTGTTTTCTACAGCTTTTTGTCCCTGATCGCCACCATAAAAATCTTATGGTGAAATAAACGATTATTATTATTATTATTATTGTCTTCATCCTTGGCAGATTGGCCAGACTCTAGATCCAGTGTTACGTGCACTGCCTGGTGGTTCTTTTTTAGCTTGGAGTGCAGCGACAGTCATGGGCGCGAGGTCACAACTTTGAGAGGTGCGGATGTTGTTTGGTAGCACGCGCAACGAAAGCAGCAACCGAAGCTACAAGCTCGCACTCGCAGTCCTCACTTCGGTTCACGGTAGCCATAGGATCTAGAGCCAGACCTGGTTCCCTTAATTTGTACGCGTGTGAAAACACCCTATTGATGTAGTTTCTCCAACTTGCACTAATTTTCGTACTCAAAAAAAAATCTTTTTTTTTAATTTTGAGTTTGATATCGGTGTAGTTTCAGTGACATGCAATAATTTTTGCACTCAAAGTGAAACAAAGTATGTTTTTAATTTTTACGTTGCTAATTGTGTAGTTTCTTCAACATGAACTAATTCACACACTCAAAGTGAAACTGATGATGCTTTTCATTATGAGGTTGCTATTTTCTGCAACATGCACTAATTCTCGCACTCAGAAGAAAACAGAATAGGCTTTTTTTTAATTCTGAGGTTGCTAATGATGCAGTTTCTGCAACATGCTCTAATTCTCGCACTCAAAGTGAAACGGAGTATGTTTTTAATTTATAGGTTGCTAATGGTGTAGTTTCTGCAACATTCACTAATTCAAGCACTCAAAGTGAAACTGATAATGTTTTTCATTATGAGGTTGCTAATGGTGTGCTTTCTGCAACATGCACTAATTCTCGCACTCAAAGTGAAACGGATTATGCTTTTAATTTTTAGGTTGCTAATGGTGTAGTTTCTGCAACATTCACTAATTATCGCACTCAAAGTGAAACTGATAATGTTTTTCATTATGAGGTTGCTAATGGTGTGTTTTCTGCAACATGCACTAATTATCGCACTCAAAGTGAAACGGAGTATGTTTTTAATTTTTAGGTTGCTAATGTTATAGTTTCTGCAGCATTCACTAATTATCGCACTCAAGGTGAAACTGATAATGTTTTTCATTATGAGGTTGCTAATGGTGTGTTTTCTGCAACATGCTCTAATTCTCACACTCAAAGTGAAGCGGAGTATGTTTTTAATTTATAGGTTGCTAATGTTGTAGTTTCTGCAACATTCACTAATTCAAGCACTCAAAGTGAAACTGATAATGTTTTTTTTCATTATGAGGTTGCTAATGGTGTGCTTTCTGCAACATGCACTAATTCTCGCACTCAAAGTGAAACGGATTATGCTTTTAATTTTTAGGTTGCTAATGTTGTAGTTTCTCCAGCATTCACTAATTATCGCACTCAAGGTGAAACTGATAATGTTTTTCATTATGAGGTTGCTAATGGTGTGTTTTCTGCAACATGCACTAATTCTCGCACTCAAAGTGAAACAAAGTATGTTTTTAATTTTTACGTTGCTAATTGTGTTGTTTCTTCAACATGAACCAATTCACACACTCAAAGTGAAACTGCTGATGTTTTTCATTATGAGGTTGCTATTTTCTGCAACATGCACTAATTCTCGCACTCAAAGTGAAACGGAGTATGTTTTTAATTTTTAGGTTGCTAATGTTATAGTTTCTGCAGCATTCACTAATTATCGCACTCAAGGTGAAACTGATAATGTTTTTCATTATGAGGTTGCTAATGGTGTGTTTTCTGCAACATGCTCTAATTCTCGCACTCAAAGTGAAACGGAGTATGTTTTTAATTTTTAGGTTGTTGTAGTTTCTGCAGCATTCACTAATTATCGCACTCAAGGTGAAACTGATAATGTTTTTCATTATGAGGTTGCTAATAGTGTGTTTTCTGCAACATGCACTAATTCTCGCACTCAAAGTGAAACGGAGTATGTTTTTAATTTTTAGGTTGCTAATGTTATAGTTTCTGCAGCATTCACTAATTATCGCACTCAAGGTGAAACTGATAATGTTTTTCATTATGAGGTTGCTAATAGTGTGTTTTCTGCAACATGCACTAATTCTCGCACTCAAAGTGAAACGGAGTATGTTTTTAATTTTTAGGTTGCTAATGTTATAGTTTCTGCAGCATTCACTAATTATCGCACTCAAGGTGAAACTGATAATGTTTTTCATTATGAGGTTGCTAATAGTGTGTTTTCTGCAACATGCACTAATTCTCGCACTCAAAGTGAAACGGAGTATGTTTTTAATTTTTAGGTTGCTAATGTTATAGTTTCTGCAGCATTCACTAATTATCGCACTCAAGGTGAAACTGATAATGTTTTTCATTATGAGGTTGCTAATAGTGTGTTTTCTGCAACATGCACTAATTCTCGCACTCAAAGTGAAACGGAGTATGTTTTTAATTTTTAGGTTGCTAATGTTATAGTTTCTGCAGCATTCACTAATTATCGCACTCAAGGTGAAACTGATAATGTTTTTCATTATGAGGTTGCTAATAGTGTGTTTTCTGCAACATGCACTAATTCTCGCACTCAAAGTGAAACGGAGTATGTTTTTAATTTTTAGGTTGCTAATGTTATAGTTTCTGCAGCATTCACTAATTATCGCACTCAAGGTGAAACTGATAATGTTTTTCATTATGAGGTTGCTAATAGTGTGTTTTCTGCAACATGCACTAATTCTCGCACTCAAAGTGAAACGGAGTATGTTTTTAATTTTTAGGTTGCTAATGTTATAGTTTCTGCAGCATTCACTAATTATCGCACTCAAGGTGAAACTGATAATGTTTTTCATTATGAGGTTGCTAATAGTGTGTTTTCTGCAACATGCTCTAATTCTCGCACTCAAAGTTAAACGGAGTATGTTTTTAATTTTTAGGTTGCTAATGTTGTAGTTTCTGCAGCATTCACTAATTATCGCACTCAAGGTGAAACTGATAATGTTTTTCATTATGAGGTTGCTAATAGTGTGTTTTCTGCAACATGCACTAATTCTCGCACTCAAAGTGAAACGGAGTATGTTTTTAATTTTTAGGTTGCTAATGTTATAGTTTCTGCAGCATTCACTAATTATCGCACTCAAGGTGAAACTGATAATGTTTTTCATTATGAGGTTGCTAATAGTGTGTTTTCTGCAACATGCACTAATTCTCGCACTCAAAGTGAAACGGAGTATGTTTTTAATTTTTAGGTTGCTAATGTTATAGTTTCTGCAGCATTCACTAATTATCGCACTCAAGGTGAAACTGATAATGTTTTTCATTATGAGGTTGCTAATAGTGTGTTTTCTGCAACATGCACTAATTCTCGCACTCAAAGTGAAACGGAGTATGTTTTTAATTTTTAGGTTGCTAATGTTATAGTTTCTGCAGCATTCACTAATTATCGCACTCAAGGTGAAACTGATAATGTTTTTCATTATGAGGTTGCTAATAGTGTGTTTTCTGCAACATGCACTAATTCTCGCACTCAAAGTGAAAGGGAGTATGTTTTTAATTTTAGGTTGCTAATAAGTTTTAGCAACATTCACTAATTCTCGCACTTAAAGTGAAACGGACTATGTTTTTCATTTTAAGGTTGCTAATGGTGTAGTTTGGACAAAGTGCACTAATTCTCACACTGAACGTGAAACGTAGTATGTTGGTTTTTTTTTCATTTTGAGGTTGCCATTGGTGTAGTTCTTGGACCATGCACTGATTCTCGCGCTCAAAGGTAAACAGAGTAGGCTTTTTTTTTAATTCTGAGGTTGCTAATGGTGTAGTTTCTGCAACGTGTACTAATTGTTTCATCGATAAAAATATCGCATACCGACGAGAGTGCCGAGACGCTGGACTCCATAGAGCCAATATTAAGTTCGCAGCGCGTTCGCTGGCGTGCAACGCCATCGGCCACGCAAAAAGCGGACTCCGCCAAAACAAATTTGTTGCCTTTCTTTTTTAATGCGAAAGAATTATCTGTCCCATGGAGCGAAGCCGGCGTTGCCTGTAACCATTGTCTCTAACCGTCTGTAGCAGAAAAACGGCACCTAAATTCCCATTCCCCCAAAAAAACACAAAGAAAAACACAGCAAAGCAGATGCCTCGTCACTGAAGCCGGCGGGTGCGCTCAAGGTCAAAGCGGACGCCCTTCAGAAATAAAACACAAAGAGAAGCACAGCAACGCAATGCTTCGTCACGGAAGCCATTGTGAAGCCGGCGGGGTTCGCCGCGCCTGCGCAGTGGGGGAGCGTGATGTCATTGCCGCAGCGGCGTGTGCGATAGGAAGACGTTGCGCGCTGCTTGTAGGAATGCGCTGCGTGTAGGAATGCTTTCGCATTCCTACACGTAAGCAGCCATAAGTTTCCCTGCCGAATTTTATGCTTCGTAAAGACACCATACAAAAATTGAAAAAAAAAAATGTGTTCTTTAACTATTTATATTATTTAAAGCAATGGAGAGGTGCTCTAGAAAAGCGATTCGCTTTCTGAGTAAATTGCAGAATATATAGATCAAGTTTGGGGCAGGATTGGGTGCACTCAAAGCTGTTCTGCCAATCATCCATCTTCTCAAGGAGCAGACATTATAGGAACCAACCAAACAGCTCCCCCACCGCAAGACAGGACCTTAAAACAACAGCGAAAAATTCTAACCTGGCCGATGCATCCGCTATTTTACTCAGCATATTTAAGACCCTCCAACCGGTTAAAAAAACATTCATTTCGAAAGCCAATCCCGTTGACGACGAAGAATGTATAACGAGCCTCTTACAGCAAAAAATGACAATCTCGTCTAATTGGAAAAGATCGTTTCGTCACAATACTGAAAACGCGCAAGCTGTCCACAATACCGATCCTAAATACCGACTCCTTGGCGATTTTTCGCCCTAGGATATAGAACGGTTGATCTTCGTTTCATTCCCAGATACGTGCCGGCTGCACGTTTTGTGTAGACACCGTTGTCTGCACAAAGCGGTGTCTGTCTGTATCAGCCGTGCCTTACGTGTAAGAAACGTAGACGACTCCAATTACGCGAATCCCCAGGACACGACTCTACTCACCAGTCATCTACTCAACCGTTGCCTGCCTTGTGTGTGTGTGTGTGTGTTTTGCGTTAGGCACGCTGTGGAGTGCGCCTAACTATCTGGTGTCTTTTTTATTATTATTATTATTATCATCGTAGAACCGTCGTTGGTCCCCCAATCGGAGACAAACGAGCAATTACGAATAATGACGGCAGGCAGCGCCCGAGGACGGGTAAGGAATCTGCAGAACGACTCGCATCAGGCGGATCGAGGATGAGCTGATGATGGCTAGATTGTTCTCTCTCTCTCTCTCTATGTCTCTGGAGATCTGGATTATTGCCGTATACCTGTCGTGGAATCGAAGAGGTTTGTTTTAGGACTCCTTTCATTTTCTTGTCTGTTTCTTTTTTTTTTTTTTCTTTTATTATTCCTTAAAGGTTCTTTTATACCTGGCTTTTTTTTCGTCTGGGGATGAGGAGAACCTAGATATGTACGACGCGATACAGTTCAGCGGTGGTTCGTTTCCGCTTACGATTTCTCCCCCAATTAGGACCATGGATTGCTCTATAGGCCTCGAGGAAGTTGTTTCTCTGTGTGCTTTTTTATGTTGCAGAGTCATCTGTCAGAGCAGCTTTATCTTTTCTTTTTTCTTATCATTTTATTTTGTTTAGGAAAAGTGAGCGCGAGTTTGAAGAGTGCGATCTATTTTGGGAAAATAGAATAACTAGCTATCCGAGTCAAGGACCACTTTGTTTTCGTTTCGCAAGCTCATGGTTTGAAAATTACAAATAAACCGTTTGTCTGGTACTCACTATAAGTACGTCACATCGTTGGACCCAGGAGTATAGGTTGGCGATGCAAACAGAACTGCGAGCATGCGCGGCGCGCGCTGCCAACATATTTAGAATAGGGTGTCCCCACGCTTTGGGTCCCTAGGGTAGCTTGGGGCGTCGTATACTGCGCAAGCGCATAAGTTCTGGGCATGCGCAGTGCGAGGCCCCAAGCTGCTTCGGGGACCCAAAGTGTTGGGGCACCCTTTTTTAAAACTCCTTAATAAAGGCATTCTTGTTTAGTACACTTCCCCCACACCCGTAATGGTGAGGTGCATTGCGCGACACAGTATACGCGCGAACATAAAGACTCGATCTTTCGCTAAATTTTTCAAGCATCAAAGAGAATGTTGGGAGCATAGGTAGTACGCGCGTTGCATGTGCTCGCCTTCTCCATATAAAACATTCCAAGTAAATAACATAAATAAAGCGCTCGTGGAACGCGCGTCCGAAGTGCCATTTGTTTTTGATTTTTGCTTTCAAAAAGCTAGAGCTGAAGACGCATACGCGCAACGCGTGTACCTATACCTACGTTATCGGCATTAATTCTGATGTTTGTATAATTCTGCAAGAGGTCTATTGGCGCTTTTTCGCGTTTTACTTTGAATGGTAATAGAGGGCACAACATTTTACCACTTAGGTGAGTGCCCTAAGTAGGCCTTTCCCACCACACTGTAGACAGATACCAGAGTTAAGAATCCGCGAAAGACTCCTTCCATACTCACATCACCGCCAGCCAGTTCCTCCGCCGGGGTGCCTGTATGTGCCTTTGGCATAAAACGCGATAACAAAGCTCTTGCGCGAGCGTGTCTTCATTTAGGTTTTCACTAGACCTAATGTCCTTTGGTAACGCTAACTTGAGTGACAGCCCGTACAAAGCAGCTGCATGGTCGAGTCATACGCTCGCGCTAGCAGCTCTGACAGCGTTATACGCTTAGTGTATAAAACGGAGACGGACATAAAAGTAATGTTAGACTGTCATCTTAGAAATCGAATCGTGCTTTCTACACATTTCATCAAACCTGCCGATTTGTAACTAACTAATATTCTTGGTCGTAACGCCAGGGTATTTATTGATTCCGGGTTACCCCGAAACGCCAAAGAGATTACTACAGAGGAAAGGGTGGACATAGCCGCGTAAAATATTTTCATTTAACGTTCATATACATAGAACGAACCAGCGAAGAACAAAAACACATTGCATAAGCCGCGCCAATTCACCGCACATTAGAAACAAAACGAAAAACACACAGAAAACGAAAGCTGTCTTTCGCTTTAAGCAACCACTTGAGAAAAAAGTTACAAAATGTACCATAAGCAGAACCGATAATTTAGAAACAGAGTTGCCGAAATCATTCCACACATATAACATGTTTAAAAAACATCATCTGCATTTACTCATACGTGCAGCCGTCCCTACAATCGCGCTTCAGTTTATCATATATCAGAACACTGGACAGGATTGAGACGATGTTATCGGCTAATTAATCTCATTTTGTTATGATGTAAGGAAAAAATCAATATTTCAAAATGTTTGCTCGGTATTTGGATTTCCTTATTTTAATTGAGTTGTCTAATTACGATATACAAAGGTAGGCGGGGTGAATTTCGACTTATCTATACCAGTTTGGCCGTGGTATATTGCGTGGAGAAACTTTAAAGTTTAAGCGGAGTCATCTTCTTCCAGATACCAGCGGCTCCCACTCTAGTCGGTGACAGGTCAAGAACGAAGTGGCAGTTCCTCCCACCTTTTTCAACTTTAGTAGTGCGAACGCTGGAGGGGAGGCGAACTCCTCTCCACCGTTCTTTCCGCTGAAGTGGAAAGAGGTGAGAGGAGCTTCCACTTCATTCTTTACCTGTCACCGACTATAGTTGATTTTTCATAGCAGTGACACTTTCCCTATAATTGTAATTATTTTTAACAAAACCTATCCGCCTTCATAAACAGGGAGTTTTCGTAGACCTTTTTCCCACCTCCACTACGCTGTCCGCATGCATCGAAGACGCCACTACTGCGCATTCGCGGTGCTATAGCCTTGCCTGCAGAGTCCCGGATATCGTAGTGGGTTCCGGAGAACGTTGCGGGAAAGCGGAAACGATCTACTAAAACTCCTTAATAGGAAATTTTCGTATACCGCCCCCCCCCCCTTTCCGTTACGCTCTCCGGAGCGAAGACGCCATTACTGCGCATGCGCGGCTCTAGCTTGACTGCAGAGTCCCTGATCTCGTAGCGGGTTCCGGAGAACGTTGCGGAAAAGCGGAAACGATCTACTAAAACTCCCTAATAGGAAGTTTTCGTAGACCGTCCCCCCCCCCCCCCACCCTCCACTACGCTCTCCGGAACGATGACGATATTACTGCGCATGCGCAGCTCTAGCTTGACTGCAGAGTCCCGGATGTCATAGCGGGTGGCGGGGAACGCTGCGGAACAGCGGAAACGATCTACTAAAACTTCCTAATAGGCAGTTTTCGTAGAACGTTTCCCCTCCTCCACTACGCTCTGCGGAACGAAGACACCACTACTGCGCATGCGCGGCGCTAGCCTTGCCTGCGGAGTCTCGGATCTCGTAGCGGGTTACGGAGAACGTTGCGGAACAGCGGAAATCATCTACTAAAACTCCCTAACAGGCAGTTTTCGTAGACCGTCCCCCCCGCCCTCCTCCGCTACGTTCTCGGAAAGAAGACACCACTACTACGCATGCGCGGTGCTAGCCTTACCTGCGGAGTCCCGGATTTCGTAGCGGTTTGCGGAGAACGTTGCGGAACAGAGGAAACCATCTACTAAAACTCCCTAACAGGCAGTTTTCGTAGACCGCCCCCCCCCCCCCCTTTTCCCGCTACGTTCTCGGAAAGAAGACACCACTACTACGCATGCGCGGCGCTAGCCTTACCTGCGGAGTCCCGGATTTCGTAGCGGGTTGCAGAGAACGTTGCGGAACAGCGGAGACCATCTACTAAAACTCTCTAATAGGCAGTTTTCGTAGACCGCCCCCCCCCCCTCCTCCGCTACACTCTCCGGATCGAAGACGCCTCTACTGCGCATGCGCGGCGCTAGCTTTACCTGCGGAGTCCCAGATTTCGTAGCGGGTTGCGGAGAACGTTGCGAAACAGCGGAAACCATCTACTAAAACTCCCTAATAGGCAGTTTTCGTAGACCGCCCCCCCCCCCCCTCCTCCGCTACACTCTCCGGATCGAAGACGCCTCTACTGCGCATGCGCGGCGCTAGCTTTACCTGCGGAGTCCCGGATTTCGTAGCGGGTTGCGGAGAACGTTGCGAAACAGCGGAAACCATCTACTAAAACTCCCTAATAGGCAGTTTTCGTAGACCGTCCCCCCTCCTCCGCTACGCTCTCCGGATCGAAGACGCCTCTACTGCGCATGCGCGGCGCTAGCCTTACCTGCGGAGTCCCGGAGCTCGTAGCGGGTTGCGGAGAACGTTGCGGAACAGCGGAAACGATCTACTAAAACTTCCTAATAAGCAGTTTTCGTAGACCGTTCCCCTACTCCGCTACGCTCTTGGAAAGAAGTCACCACTACTACGCATGCGCGGTGCTTGCCTTGCCTGCAGAATCCCGGATCTCGTAGCGGTTTGCGGAGAACATTGCGGAACAGCGAAAACGATCTACAAAAACTTCCTAATAGGCAGTTTTCGTAGTCCGTTCCCCTCCTTCGCTACGCTCTCGGAAAGAAGACACCACTACTACGCATGCGCGGTGCTAGCCTTCCCTGCAGAATCCCGGATCTCGTAGCGGTTCGCGGAAAACATTGCGGAACAGCGGAAACGATCTACAAAAACTTCCTAATAGGCAGTTTTCGTAGACCGTTCCCCTCCTCCGCTACGCTCTCGGAAAGAAGACACTACTACCACGCATGCCGGCGCTAGCCTTGCTTGCAGAATCCCGGATCTCGTAGCGGTTTGCGGAGAACATTGCGGGACAGCAGAAACGATCTACTAAAACTTCCTAATGGGCAGTTTTCGTAGACCGTTCCCCTCCTCCACTACGCTCTCGGGGACGAAAACACCACTACTGCACATGCAGTAGTGGTGTTTTCTCTGCAAGCAAGGCTAGCGCCTTGCTTGCAGAGTCTCCGATTTTGAAGCGGGTTGCGGAAAATGTTGCGGGACAGCGCCAAAGAACTACGAAAACTCCCTTTTGTATGTAGCGCTTCAGCGTGGTTAGAGTGTTAGAGCACTGGTAACGAGAAAATATGGAATCTTTATCACATGTATTTTAATTAAAGCAGACTGATTGACAAATTTCCCCGATAACTAATAACAATGTGGGAAGAAGAATTACTGTAGATTTGAGGTACAATGCCATTAACAAATTTTTATTGGTGCAACCCCCGGCACAGTCACTGGGAAAAAAACGATTTAATTTTTCTTAACTAGCCGGAAAGCTTCCTTTGCTTTTTCTTTCGCGTTATAATTTGTCTGCAATAGTATGTTACGTAACTGACGAACGATTTTCTCAGGAGAGCAGTGCTTCTTGCTCGTTTTCAGCCTGATATAAATCCATCTTTCTTGATGAGCGGTTGGTTTCTGTAGAAAACAAAACCCCATAAAATTGATCAAATGGTAGACAATATGTACATAAAGACTACTAGTTTCGGGATTATTTTAGTGGGAAAGGTTAGATATAAATCATTATATTAAAACTGGCCTTCATAAAATCACGATTTAAATTATGATTTAAATCATCTTGAATTTGATTCTTCACCCTGACCGGAGATCTCGTCGCCAAGTTGCACAGTGTCCAGAATTCGATAAGAACAGACTTTGTCTAAGAGGAGTTCTGCATTTTGGAGGATTGCGCATGCTTCGGGTGTAAGGGGGCGGTTGAAAATAACGAACCAGAGGCTGGTGTGTGCGAGCTTACGAGGTGCGATTCTCACGTGCCAAGCCGCTCTTTTGGCAAGTTCCTCCAAAACTAACTTTGTACTTACGCTACATGGGTGCCGTCTCGGTGTCGAAAAAAAGTCATTGAATCGTACTCTTTTGCAAATTCTGGGGGACTGAAGTGAATTATGAGCGGGATCATACGAGGGAACGCCGTGGCTCTGATAAGCATGTTTTCCTTTTGTGTACCACTTTAAATGTATATTAACATCGTGTTCTCTTTTTTTTCGTTTTTTTAGAGTACAAGCTACTTTTTCATGCTAACACTTTAACCTCGCTAATACGCTACAAATTATAGGGAGTTTTCGTAGATCGGTTTCGCTGTCCCGCAACGGTGTCCCGCAACGCTCTCTGCAACCCACTACGCCACCCGGAACTCTACAGTCAAGGCCATCGGCGCGCAGGCGCAGTAGCCGCTTCTTCGTTGCGGAGAGCTTAGCGGAGGGGGAAACGCGGTCTACGAGAACTCTTTATTAGACAGTTTTAGTGGATCGTACGCTAAAGCTTTGCGTACGCAAAGATATATCGGGTCGGGAGTGCGCATGCTCAGAACGGAATAGAAGGGCTAGCGTATTGCGTACGCATGCAACGCTGAGGATTTTGCGTTGATAGCGAACTTTGCGGGAAGCTCTTGAGAGATCTCGGGCCCAGCAAGAGCACCAGTTTCAAGATGGCGGTCACCTCGACTGGCGCAGCAGGGACGACGTGGTGTTCGCCAAGTTTAGTCCTACGTGAAATTGCGTCCTTTCGGTACCTATCGCGGTCGAACCAGATCGCCGTGCAGCTGAAGGAGTGCATAGCGAAAACGTTCACCTAGAGTGCCTTCATGTGCGCTTCGCATATGAAGGCTCCCTACGTTCACCGCTCGCAATGTGCGTAAACGCCGTGATCTGCTCAACGCTAAGTCTCTTTACGCATCCCCGAGAGAGGAACGATTCTTCAAGAATTCGTCGAATTTTTCGCTATACACTGGACATCAGTAGGTCACGGATTTTCCCGCGATAGCATTGATAAAAGGTGACGTTTCCACGGGACGATTGACGGAGACCCTGTGATCGAGTTTGGCTTAGTACTTCTAGCCTCGCAGAAAAGCGCGCTTGACCAGGTGGCTGCGGCTTGGTTTAATTTGAAATAAAATGATTGGAAACGTGTTTGTCTAATTTTCAATTTTTTTTAGGAGCATGGTGGTTTTATGAGCGCGCAAAATTTTACAGCTTCGGCAAATTGAATCATCATCATCATCATCATTTATTATTCCTTGAAGGCCCAGGGGGCATTATACAAGGGTGTGAACACTTAAAAAAAAAAACAAGTAACAAAACTATTTATCTACAAAAACACGCTGTAATCTAGTTAAGGGTTAGAAAAAATAAGCTAATGGCTGCAGAAAATTTCTTAGTATCAGATAAGGAAACAATTACGTCAGGCAGTGAGTTCCAGTCGTCAATAGCCAATGGTAAAGTAGACATTTGGTGAGTGACGGTTGACGATGAAATCAGACGGAGTTTAAAAAAATGGGCGAGACTAGGGAAAATGCGATCAGGAGGCGATAGCAAACTGTGTCTGAGATGGCTGTTGGTAATCAAAAAGGTTATGCGGCATATTCACTCGGCAACGTAACGCAAGCCTAAAATCGATACGAGCAGCTTGTTTTTAGCGTACGCCATTGCGTATTGCGTACGTAAGAGCTACCGACGCTATACTAAAACTGTTTATTAGAGAGCTTGCGTAGACCGTTTTCGCGGTCCCGCAACGGCTCTCCGCAACCCGCTGCGATACCCGGAACTCCACAGTCAAGGCCATCGACGCGCAGGCGCAGTGGCGCCCACTTCATTGCGGAGGGCTTAATGAAGGGGGAAATGCGATCTGCGAAAACTCCCTATTTATGAAGGCTTCAGCGGGCGAGTGAAGCTGCTACACGAGCCCAAGAAGTTCCCCTCGTCGCGCAACATTTACCTCGAAAGCGGCTCACGAGCGCAAAGTACTCCCAGTGAGTGAAGCCGAGTTGGAATATTTCCTCGAATGAAACGCGCGGCACACTCGCACCCCTGAGTGCTTTCGCGCTCCCCAACAGCAGCCAGCGCTGCCGCGCGTTCACAAAGAGAGCGAAAATAACTAAAGTCAAGACGCCCAGCGAGCCAATCCAATTTGCCGGCAAGACCGCACCGCGAGCGTCTAAGCGCAAAGAGCGCATCGGCCCGCAGCCGAACGACGGTCGACCACGCAACGAGTGCCGTCTCTCCGCCGACGGCAGCCACCGACAGCGCTTGCCACGCGACGGTCCCGAGAAAAAGAGCTGCCGCGCTGCCTCGACCGCCTTGTCGGCGAGATGAAATTTCTGGATCAAGGCAACCGATTGTAATTCGATAGAGGGCGTAACGGCGAGCCGCTCTCCGGGCTGGAGGCTGCTCGGCGCGCACACCGGGCCAATCGATGTAAAATGGGTCCATTAGGCCCCAATTTAATTTGTCGACGAGGCTCTTACCGGGCCTTCCTTTCATCGGCGCTGACAGACAGCCGGACCCGAGCCAATTCCCTCGTTACCGCCCGAGCACTTTCATTTGCCGCGACGGCGGCACCGACACCGACGCCCCGCGAGAACCGAGCGCTCGGTGCAAAACTCAACCTTGCAACAAAAACAAAAAAAAAATGTGACCGGGGTTTTTGAATGCATGCACCAACTTTGGAGTATTGGGAGTGTTTCTTCCGCATTGGAAAACAAGAAAAGCTAAAGAGAAACGGAAGTGTGAATTCGCTACCGTACATTCGGTAACGCTTCTGAAGTAAATCAACGGCCAATTTCGGTACTCTGATTGGAGCATTTTCATGAACGTCACATCGCCTGGTTTACGAAGAGAGATAGAGGAAGGAGAGGAGGGGAGCCGAGGCTTGGGTAAACACACCTCAGGCATTCTAGCACTCCTTTAGCCAGCTACCAAGTTTGATTAACCTAGAAGCATAAAAAAAAAAATCTGGGAGCCAGATATAATCTCGTGAATCACCGAAGCCTGTTTACCCAAATTTACCACCCCTTCCCTTCCGATTAGACAACCGGCCACTATCGGCGACTCCAGCGAGAAAAGAAAGCTCCGGTAGCAGGTTCACTCGCCAGCATTTTCGAGCGAATCAGACATTCACAGCGCATGGCGGTTAGAAAATACGCGATGAAAATTGCCGATAGGCGGGGGACATGCTTAAAGGGCTGTTTATACTCCAACGTTGAGCGCAGTGAACGCAGCGTAGCGCAGAACGCGCGCCTTTTATTCGCCGAGAACCAGGAACTCAATATTTGCGACCAATCAGTATCTGCGCGCGGTGCGCTACGCCGCGCCCGTCGACGTTACGTTGGAGTATAAACGTACCTTAAGAATTCAGTCGATTCTCTGCCTCCGTCGCGGGCTTTCTGCTTTTGGTAGCACTACGTAGCACGTGCGGCCAACGCCCGGCGGTATACATATTGCCGCGCGCGCAGCTGGCCAAGTAGGCAAATAAAAAAAAAATAAAAAAACGCGCGCGTGGCCGAACGGTTATCGCGCCTACCTCCCACGCGAAACGCCAGGGTTCGATTCCTGGGAGCGACGCATCTTCTGTTATTCCTGCAATTTAGTTTTCTGGTAAATTCGAGAACCCTGTTGGGCTTGTTCGAGGTCCGAATGTTCTACGCGTCGAACATTCTACGCCGACTATTCCAGAAGCTCACTCGTGTACATTAGGGGCTTCGCATAGCGAGCCAGAGTCAGTTTCGCCCAGCTTTCGACTCTGCTGTTACGCCGACTTCGATGCCCGCGACGCTCCGTTATTATCTTTTGTACCCGTTTATTTTTGGCACAAGTTCGCCACATTAAACGTTTATTTCGTTCTGTTTATTTATCGTTCTTTTGGTAACCACCCGTGACATTTTGGTGGAGGTGCGGGGTACGCATGTCCGTTCAGCGCACCCCTACGAGGGCCAGCAGTGCAAGTCCGATCCCGAGCCCCCGAGGACCCAACGAAGAGAGGACCGAGACCCGATGAAGTCGCCGCAACCTCGGCCTACCCCCGGAACTTGGACCACTGGCGGACAGGACGAAGAAGCTACCGAAGCCGACGATGAACACCACGTCGCAGCCAGACGGAACGCCACCGACGTCCATTGTCTACGTGCAGGCCTCACCAAGGACGCCGCCGAATTTCAGTGGCAAATTTCATGAAGATGTGGACGACTGGTTGGGCCAGTACGAACGCGTCGCACGTGTTCAACGGATGGGGTCCTGAGCAGAGCCTGCAAAATGTCTACTTCGCTCTGGAAGGCACTGCACGCACCTGGTTCGAAAACCACGAAGCGTCAATTTCGTCGTGGCAAGACTTCCAGGCGGAGATTCGACGTACTTCTGCCAGCCAGCAGCGACGTCAGCGGGCTGAAGAACTTCTTCAAGCAAGAAGCCAAGGGCCAAACGAGAGCGTCACAAGTTTCGCCGAGGACGTTCTCCGCCTTATGAACCGCGCCGACCCAAACGCTCCTGACGAGAAGAAGCTGCGGTTCCTGATGCGAGGGGTGAAAGAGACCATCTTCGGAGGTCTTGTGCGGAACCCGCCTATCACCGTCCAAGACTTCATCACGGAGGCAAAAAACATCTAACGTGCCCTTCAAGAACGGGCCTCCCATTACCAGCGACTTCCCGGCGTCGCCGCAATCTCGACTTCCAGCTGGAAGGGGGGAGGGAGCGACCCCCCTCCCCCCTCCCACCCCCGTTCCCTCCCGGGGTTCCGCGGGGGGTCCCGGGGGTCGCTCCTATCCGTTCAACCTTCTTGCAGCTGGGTTAAGCACACTTACCACCTGTAACTGAGAACCTTAACGTAACTCAGCTGTTGGCTCGTTGAAAACTACTCATTAGGTGCGATAATCAATGATTCTGGTCACGTTTAAGGTCTTTGCAACAGCGAACACCCATCTAAGCTCGCGGGCGCACTCGGCCGGCCGTCACTACCACCGGTCACGCTGGTGCAAGAAAGCATTGAGCGTCGTGCTATGTTCCGCTCGCTGGCAGTGTAACGAAGTCTACGGGCACGAGATTAGCTGCGAGACGTTTTTTTCACAGGACGAGCGCCCGGGCTGGAGGAGCGTGCAATGTACATACAATGCAAGGGACAGCCGATTCGGAGCACACTACCGCACGCGACGCACGCGCTAGGGCCACGGCAGCCACGCCCACAATAATAATGTCACGTGACACAAAGACAATAAAAATGTATTTATATGCATTAATACTATTTTTATAACTCACAACTTTTGTCAGGCTGCGTTTAAAAAGTTGTAAATAAACAAATATTGTGACAAAAATGTTTAGTCACGTGACCTTTTACTGTAAAGCTACATTAAAATCAAACGGGTTTATTTTTATTTGTACTTATTTTCAAAGGCACATTATATTCTGTATGTATTAATAATTTATATTAGTTAATAATAATTAACAGGGTGACGTCACTTCCGTTACGTCACTTCCGGCGTCGGAGGAGTGATTTGCACACAGATGTCACTCCTTCGACGGGCGTCGGAGGAAGTGCGGCAGTACGAAAAACGAAAATTTGAACAAGATGGCGCATCCTGGAAGATCGCAGACGCCCTGAAAAAGTATGTGAAAGTACACGATGGCCCCTCAAGTTCAGGTGAACCAGCAGAGGGAGAAACATAGCACGAAAAAAGCTCGACAAGCGAAGATTATTCCAAAATAAAGGAAATTGAGACATCGCAGCAATATCCCGACGACGCCGAGGGCTCCGCTGACACTAAACAAGATGGTGACGACACATCGAATGAGATAAAGGCCACCAGCGACGAACTGTCTGATCCTGCATTATGACCTAAGCTGACACCACAAATCCGGGACGCCACAGTCAGGATGGCCTGCGAATATAGAAAGCAGCGCCGTTTGTTTTTAGGATGTGGTTCTCGACTGACAACGACAAAATCGCGACCATTCGCGCTGGGCCACTCTGGCATGTTTACTAAAATGAATAGGAAGTAAAAGCGCTAAAAAACGACGGACAAGTTGAAGAATGACGAACACCACAGAGCGCTATCAACTTGTCCGTCGTTTTTTAGCGCTTTTACCTCCTATTCATGAATAACCAACTAGCCCAAGTACACACCCTTCTACAGTTCATGTTTACTAACAACGTGATGCTGGGTTCGAAAATAGGGGAGGGGGGAAGGGAGGGGGGGGGAGGGGGCGCCACGACCGCAGTTTGCCCAGGGCGCTTGCTGCTCTAAGGCCGGCCCTGAGCAGCCTATTGATGTCAGCTCGTTCTGAGCATGCGCTCTAAACAGCACCCACAAATATGGCGTCCAGTGAATACTCCCTATACTTAGTATAGTATAGGACTTTGTAAAGTCCTATACTATAGTATGGACTATTGTTAGCCGCGCGTGCTAAAAGCGCGAGCTAGTCGCTTTGAATGAAGCCGGGGCGGCTGCACGAGAGCTCGTGCAGCAAGAGCTCTAGTCAAGGCAGTCAAGGCTGGCCGCTCGCGCTAGCCCAGCCTTCGCGGTTAGTCTATGCTAGGGTGAGACGAAGTATAGCCATTCGGCCTCCTGATGGTTTCTCTTGAGGAAGTGGCATATCACTGAAGTTTTAAACAACAGACTGAATATAAATTTTACACCAGTGCGTATTGTAACAATACTTGACCCGTAACGCGAATTGTAACAATACTTAAAAAAAAAAAAAAAAAAAAAAAAAAAAAAAAAAAAGCTGAATGGTCGTGATTCATAGTATTAAAAACCCGAGACTCATGAACACGAAAATTATCGTCTAAAAGAAGCCGAAGGCGCTCTTTATGTGACCTCGGTAGATCCCACAATATTTTTGAGCAGCTCGTGGCCCCTGTGTATGCAGTACCATAGGCGTAGCACCAGATTACGTGATACGGACCCCGAAGGTCAAAGTCAACGCAAAGAACAGTGGCCGAACCGATGAAAATTCACCCAGTTTACATCCAGAACACGTGCACACTGAGCATTAACAATTACACTCTGGAAACTAGCAGTCGTTACGTAATCATATGTTCGTGTCACGACAATAGAGTTTCAGCTACGCAGGTGTGCACGCACAGTCATAGGGGTTACGCAGCGATCAGTTCACTGGAAATGGAACAAATGCACTTCAAGATATCTGTGCAAATAACTCGAAATCAATTATGCAATGTCTTACCGTGATCAATGAGACGGCCAGTCTCTCACCAACAGAAAACATGAATGAAAGAGATCGGAATCAGTGTGGTCAATTTAGCAGTTTTCGTGCAGTTTTCCCGCTGACATCTTTTTTTGTTTTTAATACCACCTGTTGTCACCAGTTTTAAGTCAAACAGGTAAAAGAAGTAAAGTAAAAAAAAGTACCTTTAACAATATTTTTTTATGTTTATACTTGTTCTAAAATATTTAAAGGGATAAAATGCTTTATAAAGTCATTCTTGCGCAAAACTATAAATTTGGCGGTTTTCGGGATTCTTGCGGCGGGTTTCTGAATATTGAGTTGGCAACACTGATCGGCATTGCGAGTCCGGAGTCTTCGCTGGTCGCTCACACCCATGATAACCTCCTTGACTGCCACAGATCAGTGGGACGAGTGGGACTGTCACAGTGAAGACCGACCGGCAGTAGAACAAGCGTCTGCCACTACACCAGAGCTGCTGGGACACCGCCAGGATCGCGATCGGCGACAACATGACACTTCTATGACGTCATCGGGCAAAAATCGAAGGACCACTTTTTTTTGGACGCAGTAAACATCGCAACGCCGCCATTTCTCCCGCAGCGGCCACTCTGGGAACTGCAGTTCTGCCCGCATCGGTTCAGGTTAAAGACCGACCAACGAAACCATTTTCCGCAAGGTAGGAAAATGCCCCTCGCGCCCTCCTCTTTTCACCCTCTCCCAAAAGTCACGTGACGGCAGGGGCTTCTTTTGTGTCGGCTTTTTCTGTAGGGATAATCCTCAAAAAGCGCGAAATGAGCGGCTAGCTGCGAGCGCCACAACGGCCTTGAGACGTCCAGGTGTCTTCCCTCGTTGACGCGGGCACGCGAGATTTAGGAAGCCAGCGCGACCGAACGCTTTTTTCCATGAGCTGCAGGTCCGAGGCCGCTCGGTCGGTGGAGATCGAGGGGTCGTGGTATGCTGGGTTCGTTTGAGCAGCCGCTCTCTGGCGTCGCGAGGCTGCTGGAACCATTCCCGTGTCTGCACAAGGATTGGCTTGCGCACTAAAGGGTTCAGGTCGTCGATAATACATTTATTTCCTAAACTTATAAATCAAGTGGCTTTCCCTAATCTCTTCATTACTGTTTGAAACACATCTCCTCTCATATATATATATCTATAGGTTGTTCACCCCATCTTGGACTCTCTTACGTATTTATCCGTCCTTACCTCTGGTTGATGACTGCTTTATAACTTGATAAAAACCTTTAAATATTGGCGCGGGCTTGCGCGATCAACGATTTACCGAATTTATCCAAAATTGGAAAGATTGGCGCCAGGAGGGGTTGAAGAAGCAAACCGAAATTCTTGCTTCTAATGAAGACGGCACAATCGTAAGATAGGTCTTTGCTTCACTTGCCTCCACAACGCCCCATTGTTTGCACTATCGCAACGTTTCAGTAACATAGCTGTATACCACATTTTACTCATAGTTACTATAGATGTGGCCCCACAGGCTTTCCCGTTATGAGCGAGTCGACTTTTTAACGACCGGCGACTCTCCTGAGTGAGAATAAATATTATCACCTTCCCACAACATCCACACCTTTCTCTCTCCCCCCCCCCTCCCCTCCCTTTCCCGAGTTGGGGAGATATCAGGCAACTCCAGGGAAGTAGCCTGCAGACTGCGCTTTACGGCTACTCATTCTCAACACATTCGAACCTGGAAGTAAACACATCGCATGAACGACGCCCTGTTCACTTGCCACCTAAATAATGGGGCTCTACTGTTGGGGCCCAATCAATTTCATCATCAATCATTATTTGTTACGAGTTCATGGTGAAAGTGTGTTCGTCGTGATGCCACAAAAGTGTTCGATTCAAAGGGAGAAACAGATGATTTGCAATTTTCCCAAGCGCCCCGGCCCGCGCGCGAGGAATTGTGGGAGAGACTGTCCCTCGCCTGGCCGCTCTGCCTTGAGATCGCATTGCCTTTTCGCTTGCCTCTTAATCCTCTGTTTTTCGGTTCCATTACCTATTTTGATCTATTCCAGTGTATTTTTTATTGCTTCTAAGTGTTTCTATTTTCTTCTGCGCGCGACATTTCTTGTATATTTGATGTGAAGGTGTACTTGGCTATGGCATTATTCGTTTAGGAATCAAGCGAAACTTTGTATCGGATCATTATACGTCTACGTTCACTCCCATTCGATGATTATCATGTTTTCGACTATGTACACGGGGTGGTTTTCAGCGGTAGGTTTTTAATCTGATTGCCCGCCGGAGCGCGAGCCAGAGCGCACTACGGCCGCGGGCCGTCGCGCTCTTCTCCTTCTTCTCTGTATCAATATACAATCAAAGACGCGGGCGGAGCCGTCAATCGTGCTGGTGTCGGGAACCAGTAAGTCTGACCCTTGAAATGCAGGCGTGACGCAAAACCCAGAGGCGTCTCGTTCGCCCACTTACGTTCTTACCAGGCGGCGGAGGTTGCCGTTTAGAGGGGATTATCTTCTGAACGGATCCAAGTTACTCGAGCAAACTCGCATTCTGCTCCCAAAGCCCAGCCGCTAAGCAAAGATAAGGGACGGTGGTTCGAGAGGCGTGCAGCCCTTGCCCGCTTGGCCCTCCCAACCACCTCTCCGCTTCCGTAAATTTTGAAAGTTGTAGGTTGGTCCAGTGGCTTAGAGCTCACTTTTTGAAAGGAACCAAAAAAAAAATGGGCCAGTACAAGCTGAACTATGGAAGACGTAATGAAAATGAACTGCTTTTATGTGGCAAGTCGGGTCAATCGGTTCATAATTTTTCATCCCTTTTTTAAAGGCTCCGGAAAAACAAGAAACCAGGAAAAGCTGAGTGACGCAAGGCGCCTCGTATTGTTCAGGTTGTCCCGGTTTTTTATGTCCTTTCGGCGCACCTCAAAACGCACAGAGTTCGGTTTCTAAACGCTGTTTTTATTTTCGCACAGAAATAAAACAAAAATCCGTAATAATTTTACACACCAGTGCAATGCAATAGAGACTTCTATTTCCAGCAAGCTGCTTTCCGTCATGCTTCCATGTCATCCTCCAGGCCGCGAATGTTTGTACACACTGATCAAACTATTTACATGTAGATTGATATGCACTAGAAATCTGGCACTTTCTTTTAGAAGTAGCATGTTAGTGCACATAAATTCCCCCAGCGTCTTTCCTTCGAATGGCCTGGAAGGAAAATAGAAATATCCCGGGCATGATTCGTGCAGAAGGCTAGATTCAATGGTCGCCCATTATTTCTACAAACTCCTTGGCAGATTCACTACCCTAGAGCCTGGTGTCCTTTCTCCAAGAAGCGAGGTTTTGATAGAATTTCGTTGCTCGGCCGCTATTTTTTGAAGTGGCGCGAAAAAGAGAGGGAGGGGGAGGAGCAACGGTGCTCGCAAGCTGATATTTTTTTTTTTTTTTTGCAATTGCGATATTTTGTTGTTTTTCGGTATGCTTTTGTGGTGTAAACAATTTTACGCACTTCCCACAAATATTTCATCGTCTACGACAGTTTTAAAGTATTACGCACTGCCTCGGGTGCGTTGACCTCACGCACTAGAGCATCACAGGAGCGAGTATTTCCGCAAAATAAATACGAGGACCTATTTCTTTTTTTTTTTTTTTGAATCGACCACTTTTGTGGCATCACGACGAACACACTTTCACCATGAAATCATAAGAAATAATGATTGATGATGAAATTGATTGGGCCCCAACAGTAGAGCCACATTATTTAGGTTGCAAATAAACAGGGCGTCCTTCATGCGATGTGTTTACTTCCACGTTCGAATATGTTGAGAATGAGTAGCCGAAAAGCGCAGTCTGCAGGCTGCTTCCTGGAGTGGCCTGATATTTCCCCAACTCGGGAAAGGGAGGGGGGAGAGAAAGCGGTGGATGTTGTGGGAAGGTGATAATATTTATTCTCACTCAGGAGAGTCGCCGGTCGTTAGAATGTCGACTCGCTGATAACGGGAAAGCCGGTGGGGCCCCATCTATAGTAACCATGAGTAAATAAAATGTGGTATACAGCTATGTCACTCAGAAGTTGCGATAGTGCAAGCGATGGGGCGTTGTGGAGGCAAGTGAAGCAAAGACCTATCTTACGATTGTGCCGTCCTTATTAGAAGCAAGAATTTCGGTTTGCTTCTTCAACCCCTCCTGACGCCAATCTTTCCAATTTTAAATAAATCCGGGGCAGCGTTGATCGCGCAAGCCCGCGCCAATATTTAAAGGTCTTTATCAAGTTATAAAACAGTCATCAAGCAGAGGTAAGGACGAATAAATACGTAAAAGAGTCCAAGATGGGGTGAACAACCTATGAGAGGAGATGTGTTTCAAAAAGTAATAAAGAGATTAGGGAAAGCCACTTGATTTATAAGTTTCGGAAATAAATGTATTATCGACGACCTGAACTCTTTAGTGCGCAAGCCAATCCTTGTGCAGACACGGGAATGGTTCCAGCAGCCGCGCGATGCCAGAAAGCGGCTGCTGCAACGAACCCAGCATACCACGACCCCTCGATCTCCACCGACCGAGCGGCGTCGGACCTGCAGCTCATGGGAAAAAGCGTTCGGTCGCGCTGGCTTCCTCGATCTCGCGGATTGAGCGTGCCCGCGTCAACGAGGGAAGACACCTGGACGCCTCAAGGCCGTTGTGGCGCTCGCAGCTAGCCGCTCATTTCGCGGCTTTTGAGGATTATCCCTACAGGAAAGGCCGACACAGAAGAAGCCCCTGCCATCACGTGATTTTTGGGAGAGGGTGAACAGAGGAGGGCGCGAGGGCCATTTTCCTACCTTGCGGAAAATGGTTTCGTTGGTCGGTCTTTAACGTTGGTTCAGGTCGAGTCGTGCAAGGGCCGGTGGCGCCATCTCGTATTGCCGGTATTGCCATTTATGTTTTTTGTAGTCGCTAGAGGATGGCGCTGTTATCGTATTTAGTTCAGATTTATAGCGAGTTCGTTTCACACGCACTGGCACCGTTCGAGTTCTCTCCCAGAATGCATCGCACTCACAGAGTGTTGCACGGAAAACTGGACTCAAACGAACTCGCCAAACGCACCGAGTGCAGAAGACTGATGCTACCGCCATCTATGTTGTAGAAAAGGTACCGACTTCAAAGCGAAACTAGCGCCTTTCTGTTCGGAGTGATGCGTCAGGATGGGAGAATGCAGTCGGCTACCAACTTTTATCTACAAACGTTGGTCGCTGCAACCTGTAGTTTATAGCTGCGATGACTTCAAGCAGCTAGGCTGCGGTAGAGATAATTACAGACGGCGTAAATTTCCGCAACCAGCTGTCTACAAAGCAGCTGGTTGCGATCTTTCAATTCTTATAACCGTTTACACTGAAGAAAACTGATGATGCTGTCGGAGCAGAAGCTTGATCCGTTTGAGCATGGTATTATGCGTGAACCACTGAAAGGGTACGGCTTAAAACTAGCCTGTTGGAATATCCAGCAAACCTGGGACTTTCGACTTAGATCGTCATTATAGGTGGATTAGATATTAGCCTTGGTGAGGGCGGCGAGAACGAGAGCTTTCTCGAACAAAATACGACGGGGCAAGTTAGCTGACGTAGGTAAATGTTAAACATGATGATTTTGCCCAATCCTCGGGTAAAGTCTCCATCTTTAGCTTTCTCTGATGCTTATAGTCAGAGGTTTCTGCTGGGGGAGTTTTGTCAACAAATGTTAAATTTTTCACCCGCACACGGATGGTGATAGACATCTCGGTGGCCGCTGTTGCGTTTGTTCTGACCATTTCTTTACACACTGGTATATTTCAGCGTTTGTACGGCAACAGAGCGATTTAAAACCTGCAAATAAATCACGGGTTGTCAATTGCTTCCTTCGTGAAATAGCAGACGCTCACAATTCAAGCTCGCGTTTGAGTTCGTTGCCCGCGGGACGCAATTTCTATCAGAAAATCTACTTTTTTTTTTTTTTTTTTTTTTTTTTTTTTTTTACCGTTTGGTTTCGCGACACATCGTAGCAGACGAACCCTCGTCGTCTGCTCCCGCTCCTCACCGGCCCCACCGGAGCGAGGCATGACGGGATTGCATTTTGGCGCACTCCCGATTTTCTCGGTGCAGCGAGTGCATGCACGCGTGGGGTGTCAGCGCTGAAACGAACTCGGAAAGTGCAACCACTCGTGGAGTGCCGGCCGAAACGAACCCGTTCCACGCTGCGAGTGGGCACGCGTGGGCACGAGTGCCGTGAAACGAACTCGCTATTAGTTCAGAGGCTCTGATAGTTTGGTCTCGGTGGGCGCGAGCAGTTCGGGTCTCAAGGGGCAGTTTCCCAACTGAGTGTTTTAGTAACGTTGGCTTAGGACCTTAGGTAGATGACGGCTCATAGAGAAATTTCGTTTTTCTCAATTATCTTCTGGTTAATAGCGAGTTCGTTTCACACGCACTGGCACCGTTCGAGTTCTCTCCCAGAATGCATCGCACTCACAGAGTGTTGCACGGAAAACTGGACTCAAACGAACTCGCCAAATGCACCGAGTGCAGAAGACTGACGCTGCCGCCATCTATGTTGTAGAAAAGGTACCGACTTCAAACCGAAACTAGCGCCTTTCTGTTCGGAGTGATGCGTGGGAATGCGAGAATGCAGTCGGCTACCAACGTTTATTTACAAACGTTGGTCGCTGCAACCTGTAGTTTATAGTTGCAATGACTTCAAGCAGCTAGGCTGCTGTAGAGATAATTACAGACGGCGTAAATTTCCGCAACCAGCTGTCTACAAATTGCAGCTGGTTGCGATCTTTCAATTCTTATAACCGTTTACACTGAAGAAAACTGATGATGCTGTCCGAGCAGAAGCTTGATCCGTTTGAGCATGGTATTATTCGTGAACCACTGAAAGGGTACGGCTTAAGACTATCCTGTTGGAATATCCAGCAAAACTGGGACTTTCGATTTGGATCGTCAGGATTAGATATTAGCCTTGGCGAGGGCGTCGAGAATGAGAGCTTTCTCGAACAAAATACGACGGGGTAAGTTAGCTGACGTAGGTAAATGTTAAACATGATGATGTTGCCCAATCCTCGGATAAAGTCTCCATCTTTAGCTTTCTCTGATGCTCATTGGGCAGTCAGAGGTTTCTGCTGGGGGAGTTTTGTCGACAAATGTTAAATTTTTCACCCGCACACGGATGGTGATAGACATCTCGGGGGCCGCTGTTGCGTTTGTTCTGAGCATTTCTTTACACACTGGTATATTTCAGCGTTTGTGCGGCAACAGAGCGATTTAAAACCTGCAAATAAATCACGGGTTGTCAATTGCTTCCTTCGGGAAATAGCAGACGCTCACAATTCAAGCTCGCGTTTGATTTTATGGCCCGCGGGACGCGATATCTATGAGAAAATCTACTTTTTTTCCCGTTCGGTTCCGCGACACATCGTAGCAGACGAACCCTCGTCGTCTGCTCCCGCTCCTCGCCGGCTCGACCGGAGCGAGGCATGACGGGATTGCATTTTGGCGCACTCCCGATTTTCTCGGTGCAGCGAGTGCATGCACGCGTGGGGTGTCAGCGCTGAAACCACGCTGAAACGAACTCGGAGAGTGCAACCACTCGTGGAGTGCCGGCCGAAACGAACCCGTTCCACGCTGCGAGTGGGCACGCGTGGGCACGATTAGAGCACTATATAGCTCCTACGGAGCAGAGTAGCGCAATCCTTTGAACCCCGTGTTTTGCCGACAACATGGCCGACAGAGCGGCTCGGCGCGAGTCACGTGGTACTCAGGGTTCCAGGAGGCGGCCCGCCCTATGGGAGAATACATGGAGATCATCAACACAACACGGCTGATTAAAAAACGAACGGTAAGTTCACACTTTTCAAAACTAGTCTGCCGTGAAGTTAGTAAAGCACTAAACACTTTATCAAAGTTCTAATAATATCGGATGCGTGCGTAAATTTTGAGAAGGCAATTTCCAAGGCAATGGCGTTTGAAGCAGACGATTTTTGCTCGTAGCGGAGATGGGCTTTTCGGGTTGGCCGGAGCGGGTCACGTGAATGGTGTGACGTCGCCGTGTCGTCTGCTGCATGATGCCGCACAGGCAATTTTTTAAAAAAAGTCACGTCCTTGCGGGGCACAAAACTTAGCGCAAATTATTCTAAAATATACCATTATTATTTCAAAAACGATTGCCGTTCCGTACAACCCCACAATACTGAAGAAACAACGATTTTCTCACGTTTTCTATGCATTTCTGACCGCAGTTGGAACCTCCGGGCGTTCGCCACTAGTTGCCGAGAGGCGGCGTTCTAGATTGCGCTACTCTGCTCCGAAGGAGCTATATAGTGCTCTAGGCACGAGTGCCGTGAAACGAACTCGCTATAAGGTAACGTCGTAACGTCATCATCATGTACTAAAACTTTCGCGTTTATCCCAACCGCCAACGTCACATTCTCACGAAGCTTGAGCTATCTGCGATGCATAGTGTATTTATTTACCCGGCCGAAAAACACGGTCCTCGTTTCTCGGAAACTCCACTTTGTTTCACTACCGCGGAGGATGCTACGGGCAGGGTGTCACGTGTCCTTCCGGTTGGTTGGGCGAAACTAGGCGAAACCAGGCGAAACTACGGAGAGGGCTCGTGTAGCTCGTAAAGTGTATCACGGTCACCGCGGTACATCTTAAACGAAGTATTTTCAGTATAATCATTCCAGTCGGAGCTCGGCGTTCTGACATCCCCGCGCGCTCTCGTTTAGCTGCGAGGTGATGGCAAAGGGACAAAAGCGTTGATTGTCTGCAAACGTCTCCACCTTTCCACCTGCTTTTCTTCTCACCGCTTGAAAATATAGCGTACAGGGTCTCTGGAAGTCAATTCTGATCGGGGGGGCGGGGGTCAAGGCTCACAATCTTGCAGTGCAGATTCCCCCCCTCCGCCCCAACTTTGAAGATCGTACGCGCGGTAAACCGAAATGGAGGAAGCGACCTTTGTTTAGCCGAAATCTTTTCTGAGTAACAAAAAGAGATCTTCAATATCTCTAGCACGCAAGAACGTCTCCTGTCACACCGAACAAAAGTATGAAAATGATTGACGGATGGCAGAAATGCTTTTCGCGTCTAGGCGTCGTGCAGAAACTTCAAGGGGCGCCTCCCATGCTAGGCCAGCTCTGAACCCTCTCCGGCCATTATGGGATCAGTGCACTTAATTGGCACGGTATTGGCATGGCCGAGCTTGAAAGAGCCGATCCCAAGCAAAACTCGTCAAAGAGAGTGTGCAGTCCCTCCAAGGGCATATGCTCCGGACTGCTGTTAGTCGAAGCGCTCTGCCAGAGACCAATTTCCCGCGGCAAGAGGTTGGAGGCTTATCCAGAGCCGGAGGGAGGCCTCCTCCCCTCCATCCTTTCCGATGACAAGGAATGGTAGAAGGTGCCTTTCCTGTCCCCGTCCCGCTGCCAGTGATTAACATGTGACCAATACGCGCGCCTCAAGGCTGGCTCTGAAGAGACGTTTATTCCGCTTCAAGCTTGGAACGCGCGGTAGCATGTTGCTCTGACTACATCAAGGGAGGGTTGTGGCTTCAGCCTTCAGCGTCGGGGGGGCATGACCCCTACGAAAAAAACATGAGGAGGGCGGACGCCCCCCCTGCCCCCCCCCCCCCCGGTTCCGGAGCCCCTGATAGCGTATGAACGCTTGCGACCACTCTTCGCAACCGCAAGCTGACATCGTTGACACGAACTCTGCTCTCTCCAATCTAGAATATCTTCGACTGGATTGTAACAGATGGCGCCATCTTCCACCCAATTCTCGGTTTGAGACATTTGTTCCACACGGTTGCTTCCATTGCCGCCATCACGTCAATTTGGTGTCCATTCACATGTTCATTTGTTTTTGTTGTTTTTTTGTTCGGTTGTGTCAGTTGTGTCTGTCGTCTTCATGTCCCTGACTGGGAAGGCTCACGCTCACACCGTTTGAGCTAAAGCCGGGTGCATGAAAAGTAACCATTCATTAGACGAGTCGTGACTGCAGCGCGTGATTTCACGGGCTCGTACCGGCATGCACGCCTTCTGGAATGTCGGCAGGCCGGCGGAGTCCTCCAGATGACGATCTCTTCTGCTGCTGCGAGTACGAGTCCGAGTTGGGAGAACGCGCCCATTTGTTGGCATGCCTCTGCGATTGCGAGGCTATAGACGAAGTCTTTGAAAGGTGAGGAAATGACTCCGAAAGAGCAAAAAACGTACGCGGAGCGCGAGTTTACGAAACAATGCCTCTCGGATGGCCTTCGGGTAGCCGAGCCGTGACGTAATTGGCGTCCTCTCCGTGGCTGTTTCATTCAACGCTTCCGCAACCACTACACGTTTATTGTCGTGTAGGTTTCCCAATTATTGTGCTAAAGCGCTGTGTCATCGAAGACTGATACTGATTACCAATCCGGGTTAAGCACTGTTGACGCAGAAAAAAAGGTTTGAATCACGACCGGTCGTGGTGCAAAACAGGCGATGTAGTAAAATAATGCATGGAAAGAGTAAAGATGCTCGTGAACTCGTTGCAATAAGTCACGCACAAAAAGAAAATCAAGGGGAAAAAACAGTTGAGATAGAATTGGTTAATCCATAAATCCATTCGGGCATTTCTTGAACATTGACGTCCGTTTGTCTAAAAACATTGCAGGATCGTGACCCGTCGTCCGGTCCCCCCCGTCTACTGGTCCCGGATTTCCAGCACAGTGATGGACCGCATTCGGGTGCCCTGGTTCGGGGGTGCAAGGCGTGTCGAGCCCGACGTCATGTCGGCCGTCGTCTTGCTGCCCACTGTGCTGTTGCTAGCATGCCATAGCTGGACTGTCCTCTTAGTCACATTTTCGCTGCTACCAGTGTGCCTCATTCTCATTCATCGGCGAGCTTCCAAGAACAAGACGAGGACAAGGTACGCTCATTATGCAACTTTAGGCATTAGATATTGACATAATAAGGAAACTGAAGGGTCCGGTGTCGTAGCCTGCTGGATCACCATGCCCATCTCTGCATTTCATCCCATCCAGCTCTCATTTTGTTTATGACGACACCTTGATTTTATTTTAGTGTGTTGAGTTTTTTTTTGGTATCGGAAGGAATTTGAACGTCGAGTGCCATTGAATTCACAATATTTTCCAAGATGAAGTGCATTCGAGTGTACTATCGCGGACAATATGAGCTGAAACAGCGCTCCGGCCTGTGAACGGTACTACCTGCGCCGCCTGTCGCATCGCTCCGCAAACACACCGCACCCTGATGCCGAGATAAATTCTCACTTGCGCTCACTGCGCCGCTGTGCTCTTCCGGCCGTCTGCTAGCGAAAATATTCGCCAATGGAACCACCATCACGATGCATGTGCCGTGTAGCCCAATGTTTCCAGCTAACATGCATTTCAGTGCCTTTCAAGAAAGCGCCGAAGTGTAAAATGCGTTGCCACGCTCGTATCTCCTCGAGGAGCGCTGCCTGACGGAGCTGCCTTGGCCCCCAAAAGGTACCGATCTGAATATCATCGAACACGCCTGGAGGCGCATCAAGGTAGCCATGTCACTGCGTCCCCTCTACCGCGCCACTGCCGACGAATTGTGAGAAGCGGTTAGACGTGAATGGCTTCGGGCCGAGCCAGACTTCGTGACCGCGCTCCATGATTCCTTAGCAGAGAGGATGAGAGCCGTGGTCGCGGGTTAGGGGAGAGTGACGCGGTATTAACTTATTTCATAAGTTTTACTGCGCCTCGGAACCCCCTGAACCGGACTTCTGCTGATTGGAACAAAGCTTGCTACTACGGTTGCGACACAATGTTCCATGCCGTTCACCGGCGCATACTGAACTTCCACTCCGACTATTAATCTTTTGTGTCTGACATTGTCCTCTGCGAATATTCTTTCGATGCAGTTTCATGCTACTTCTCATGACCAATATATGACTGTTGGTCACACTTTAGTAAGACTAGAAAATTTATAAATAAAACACTGGTGTCTTGTCATCAACTTTTCTTGTTTGAAAGAAACACGTGGGCCCGGTAATACTAAGATAATATTCTTGAACATTTTTATTCCAATCAAGGTTACAAAACCTTCGCATTAACATGTATTGTTACCGTTGTTTTTAAACAGCTGTGCTCAATAAAAAATGAAAAAGAAGGAAATACATTGGAGCCGGCCTAAATCCGGTAAAAAGATTTTGGTTAATATTTTACGAGGTCCTACTTTGTAGATGCACCTAATCAGATAAAAACAACTTGCAACGTAATTTGATGGGACTTTGAAAAACGATAATCGCAGCTGCAATTTAAGATAGCACAACATTTTTTCTTCCCCAGTCAGCGTTTCTTCTACTTCATTCTACGCGATGGAATGAAGTAAATCAATTGCACAAAAAAAAAGGACGGCAACTGTAATCTTCTGCCCCCCCCCCCCCCCCCCTTCTTCTCCCCCCCTCAGCCCCTGCCGCCCTACCGCACACACGCACGCTGTCGCACACGCCGTCTCGCTAGCAGACTGCCGGAAGAGCGCAGCGGCGCAGTGAGCGCAAGTGTTAATTTATCTCGGCCTCAGTGTGCGCCGTGTGTGCGGAGCAAGGCGACAGGCGGCGCAGGTAGTACCGTGCGCCGGCCAGAGCGCTGTTTCAGCTCATATTGTCCGCGATAGTACTATAGAGCTTGGTTCACACACTTTTGTTTGACTGTGAGAAACAGCGCTAAGACTCCTTGCGTTCCACTGCGACGCATTGTGCGAAGTTAAACCTAGGTGCTTCTAGTGTGCAAGTAGCACTTGAACGCTTTCAGTTCTGAACTAGACTGAAAGTTTTGAAGTATTTGCCAGATCAAACCTACACGCTATATGTGAGAACTGGCCGCTTATAACCTTCTAATAATTGTTTGAAGCCCACAGTGAAAGAATGTTGCATCCAAAAATTGGGAAGTATGAACACACTGAAATTGTTTCATGGCCACCTGAGAGATGGTGTCAGTGTGTTCTGTCAACGTAAGTAGGTGCAACAGGTCGTAGCACAGTTTATCACAACCAAACGCAAGTGTGCGAATGAGTCTTAACTTGTCACGTCTCCTTTTGTGAGGCGAGCATCTTGTCTAAGCTCCTCTTGGGTATCGCACCAAAAATTAGCTCCCTCCCACTTTTCAGCCAACTTAGTGTTTCTGGTTAGCAGTGGCGGTCTTAATGGGGTGGGCGAAGGGGGCGATTGCCTCCTCCAAAATCTCGTTGCTTTTTTTATTTTTTTTATTATGCATATGTTTAAAGATAGCGGGAGCACTCTTGTTAACTGGAAGTGTCCAGTTGACTTCGACAATGCACACCTGCCACACCGCACAGATTATTTCAAGTTATGTCCTCTCTTTAGAGGAGAATGTTAGCCGTCACTTTGAGGCCTTTTTGGTTTAGTTGGCACCATGTGACACGGCGGCGACGTAATCTCGTAGGCCCTGTTTTAAATTACCTCCCCCCCCCATACCAATATCTGGAACTTGCCCCCCCTACAACCAATGTCTCGGGCTGCCTTTGGTGGTTGGTGGGCTATAATTACGGTCCCGTGTTTTTAGATAAATCCGAAGAACACTCGCCAGTAAATTTTCTGTCAATTCGGATTTGTTTTACCAGTAAACTTTATAAGAGCACGTGGTCCTGAGGAGATGCCACTTCAGTTTCCTTTGGAATCTCGTACTGACAAAACGGGTTTGCCTTTTAGCTTCTCGAGGTTTGCTTCAGGACAATGGGTCATAACACTCACTTTATTTATTTTGTTTTTGAATTTTAAGAAATTGGGAATACAGTAAAATCAACATTTAATTTCAAAGAATTGGGAATCGAGCAAAAAATAAACCCCAAAATTTAAGTGAAAAAAAAAAAAAAAAAATTTTATACACAGGTCTAAATTTCATGATAAACATGGAAACCCTAGCTATAATTAGGGTGTGTACTTTCCGGTGTTTATTTGTGAGAAAAATCGGCGGATGTTTTTCGGTGTTTATTTATTTTCAAAACACCGGTGTATTTCGGTGGAACGTCTCACGACGAGGCTAAAATCGGTGATTATCGGTGAAAAAAAAAGCGTTTGATCACAGACAGAGCTATTTCTCACACTTGGTTATTATAGTAGATGCAAGCATACTTTCATGCTTGCATTTACACGCAAGGAACGTGCTGCCGTCATGGCAGCACGTTCTTTGCGGTTCGCAACCCGCAATTATGAAAACGCACGCTCTTGTACGACACGGACGTTGGCATTGCCTTCCAGGAACCACAGCAACCTCTGAATACATGGCTTGCACCGACATCACTTGGCCAGACACAATGAGTAAAAGGCACGTGAGAGCCTATTCTCCACTGCGTTAATTTTTCCCCAGAAGGGGGCTATCGGAGACACAATGGGGGAAAGGCGTATGAGAGCTTAGCTTCCACTGCGTTCAATAGACGCTTTTGACCCCCAGAAAGGAGGGCGGACTGACGCCACCTGCAAGCCATGTATAAACACTGGAAGAATGCAGGATCCACGAGATAACACGTTTGACGAACCCCTACGGGGAAAGGGTTTCGCTAGGTCGGAAACTAGCAACGGCCGATGTTTTTCGGTTCTAACCAGGGCGAACATGTCCAACCACCGGTGTTTTTCGGTTTTAACCGATTTTATGTTTTCGTCACCGACGGATGTTTATCGGTGTTTTTCGGTTAAAACCGGAAAATGCACACCCTAGCTATAATGTATTAGCAAAGTAAACAAAAGGAGGCACCAACGGTGTTTGACCTTGTGAAGCCGATCTTTGTTCAGGAGATTTGAAACATCAATACTGATCCATAGTTCAAAAGCCACAAGCTTCTCCTTTAGCCTGATACTGGGCGCTGAAACACAGACTGAGGGAAACAGCGCCAAACGTCCTCCATACTTTTGGCGCTGTTTCCCTTTTCCTAACTACGCATAACCAACTCGCCCAATTTTCAGCGGAGCCTGTCGGGCTGCGCATGGACAGCACGTGGTTTGTTGACTGACAACAATCGCAGATTCCTCGACGACCACCAGCAGAGAGTGTGTGTGGCTGTCCAGACCCACGGGACGAGCGCGCTTTGAATCTCTGTCCAGGGACGCAAGTGAAGGAAAGCTTCCCCCTGACAAGACAAAAAAAAATGTGTCAAAGCAGACTGGAACCAGAGGAAAATCTCCACTTCTGGTACATCAAGTGCTGCGACTGTGCAGAGAACATGTCCTAGTTCAACAGTCTGTTAATGTGACGCTTGGCATTTTGCCTGGTCACTTTCCAGCGAGTCTTCAGCCTCATTGTTTCCCCCAGGTTCTTCCTGTCGTGGACGGTCACGTCGCTGGTGCTGCTGCTCGGGGTGTTCCACCTGGAGGTGGTCCCTTACCTGGAGATCCTCTATTCTGAGAACTTCTTCCTTATGACCATGGTCACCTTCACCTGCATCTGCGGCTACCTGGTGCACAGCAATCCCGGCTATGTGGGTCCGGTCGCCGCCGAGATGGTCAAGTCCAGCAACGCTGCGGCCTCCTGCAGCGTGGATTTTGCCTACGGCGAAGGCGACACGTGCACGGTGTGCCAGTTGGTAAAGCCGCCCAGGTGCAGCCACTGCCATTTCTGCGGCCACTGCGTCCTCAAGAGGGACCACCACTGCGTCTGGTGCGTGGCTGCATGTGCTCGATTTCTTTGACAGTGGTCTTGTGTGCTGGGAAGTTGGTGCTCGAAATATCTGGTGTCGGGAATGGACGACGTGGGGCCTTCGCTCGTTAGGAAAAAAATTGTTTAATAACCAAATGAAACCAGAGGCTAGCTTGTATAATAAGCTAAAAATAGTTGTTATACTCTAAATTGCTCGTTCAGTGTGCAAATTGCAGAGTTCTCTCATTCTCAACGTATTTGCAAGCAGAGTTAAACCGAGTGAGAGTGCTGGAGGCGTTCGCCGCTAGCCACCAAAAGACTGCGCTCAAGTTTACGTTACTCTGCTCCCTGCGATTGCATACACAATGTCTCTAGTTTTGCTAAACCTCAACTTTGGCTGCAGTTTTCGCTAGGGGAGTGGACGGCCCTGATCACGGACAAACGGCGCTGTTTCTGCTCAGGCTCGACACGTGCGTTGGGGAGAGGAACCACAGGGCCTTCATCCTGGGCCTGGCTGGTCTGGTGGTGTCCCTCCTGTACGGGTCCAACCTGACCTTGACCACGGTGTGCCGCCCGAGGACCCTCTGGGGCACTGTGCTCGTACCAGAGAGCTGCTCGGAGGTCTACGAGGACATCCAGTGAGTGCTTTCTCTCGGCTGCCGTATCTCTCACAAATCTGTCTTAAAAGCTGGAAAGTATTAAAAAACTAGCTGTTCGGTTTATTTTTATTATTTTTGTTACATCATTCACCGAGTTGGTTGAAAGAGCTCAGCTTCAGGCAAGCTTTTTGAGCCAGCTAAAATTGGTAGCTTGAGTGCCGGTTCACTCATACATTGCAGCACTAAATCAACACTAGGAACAGCACTGATCCAGTGCTGTATCATTGGCGAGGATATCAAACTATATATCTTTCCAAAAAACGCTCCTAGGCTGCCGTCATGTTGCTGATGCTTATACGGCTGGTGCGACTCTCGCGCCCTCTACCAGCTAGAAATTTTATGCCACTCTCTTGGACTGTGAAGAGCCGCTCAGTGCGGTTCTCTACCTATGTTTTTGCGGTTTTGCATTGGACGTTTTCTAACCCCTCTTGAAAGTTCCCACTTAATATTTTTTTATGCGTGCTGCGTACCTTTCTGTGTTATCTTCCACTGTGAGAAATAAGGCTGGTAAGTGCCTGCCATTCAAGCTTTTCTGCTCGACTTTCACGGGAAATGGAGGAGCTAAAGGACGTCGAACGGCCCTTGACGCGATTTTGCAAATATTGTTCTCCCCCTCCCAGAGATAATCCACGTAGAATCCTCAGTAATCTCCAAAAATAGTTGTCCGGGTCGGGGTGGGAAACAGGTCAGTTGCGTTCGTTCCTTGCCTTGGTGCTGTTGGGAAAAAAGGAAGCTCTCGCCAAAACGTGCCCCAAAACGAAGTCAGCTTGGATTCCGTCCGATCGTCAGGATGTGACTGTCATCGACTGCGACTGTGTTATTTGAGATCTTTCTCAAATAAATTTGTTTAGGATAACGCTGCATCGTGTGGTACGTACAATATATTGTGCGAATGTCAACACTTGCTCAATTGTATGTCCGTGTCCTGTCAATCGGTAAACACATTATTTGTGAGCGTGAAAAATGCATATATTTCGGCTATTTTCTGTTGTAAATTATTTTCGACAGCTAAGCGCTTTGTCATTTGACATGCGGCGCCGCCAAAACTTATCGTAAAAAACTGAAACAATAAAACTAGAACTATACATTCCAGTTGCACTCGTTCTGTCGCGCGCATACCCAACAAAAATAGTTTATAGGTTTTTTATTGCTCTTTGTTTTTTTTTGTTTTTTTTTCAAATGTGGTACAATGCTTTCTCAATGACCTCGGAGAAGTACATGCACCATGAAACACAAAATACAGCGGGAAAAAAAAGTGAATAATATAGTTGCAACTTTAACCACCGTGGCAATAATTTTGTGAGATTCAGTGAGCTTATGGACCTTTTCATCCTCTGTCGCATGGGTGCTGCCATTTTGAAATCGCGTGACGCAGCCGCCATAAAGTGGCTTCAACTTGTCGCTTCTCACTCCCCTCCACGCCTTGAAGGCGTTGTATTCTTGTTTTACGTAGCTTTTTACCTCAGTTTTTTTGCCTTGCTTTGTGAAATGTTGTTTGATACTTATTTTTACTACCTAACTGCGTGCCACCATTATGTGCACAACTTGTGCACTTGGTTTTATAACACATTTTGACTATTTTCACCCTTGGCGTACCGGATACACGTGAGGAAAGGAATCAGCGTTAGCACTGGTGCACTTTGAGTATGTAGACGACTCTAAGACACACGAGAATTGAGATGCCAATTATTTATGACAGCTCAAATTTGCTTAAGTGATAGTGGCTAAGGGATAGTGGTGCAATAAGAAATGCAAGGTATATTTATGATCACACATTTATGATCTTAAAGAAGACAAATATAGTCAACGCAAAAAGCCACTGTGTGTGTTTCTTGAAAGCATTGTAGGTACTCTGCCTTCATAACAAATCTAAAAGTTATTTTTTATTATATGGGGAATCATGTTTGTGGTATAAAGATTCGCTTGATCTGTTTATTTATGAATTTAAAGAAACTATAGACTGTGCTCGGTCGCGTGTCTGCAGTGATTCAATGTTTTAAATATATTCGATTAATTTATTTAGACACAAAGGGGTGGGCTCCTCTGGTGAGAAACGTGTCAAAGACAGCTTGTGAGTGCCTGACAAAAGCACCGGAGGCACGCAACATGTGACGCTGAAGAGAGGCCATCTGCATGGGAATAACTCGAGTGCAGCGTTGTCGATGCCGGATTTACTCTCGACGCCGCTGAAAGTGAAAACCGTATCTGTTGAAACAAACAAAGATCTGTCTACACAAATCCATGAAGTGGTGCCTCGCATTTGACTTGAGCCAAGCTTGCTGGAGGTCAATTCTTTTTTGTGCCATTTAATTTTATTTTGCAAATTATACGGAAGACAGACATCAGACTTCAATTGACAGGTTGGTCCCTTATCTCTCATTCTCAGTACGTTGTAAGGAAATGTCCGTATTGGCCTTGAGATTGACATAGAGGTGGCGCTACTGCTGTGCTGTCATTATCATTACAACAGGGATAGAAGCATGGCCGCCCCATAGGCTATCCACGTTCGCATGCAAGACGGTGTAGATTTTTGCATTTATTTTGTTTCATAGTATCGGTAGGAAAATGATTTTAGTGGAAAATGACGCGGTACTGTTCGGTGCTTCAGTGGAGATTGAATAGTGTTACCAGTGTACGGCCTAAATATAAATAATTGCTCGTGTGGATGCGTCGTTTGCTCTAGGCAGACCAGAGCAGACGTAAGGAAGCATGTATTACCACAACGGAGGCCTGTCTCTGGGTAAATTGCCCTATTTATGTTAAATATTTGTTTCTTTTAAAGGAGATGTATCGGTTCACCAGCGTGGGAATTCAACAAAACAATGAATTCAACCCGGATAACTTAATACTGGTTCTGTGGGCTGTGAAATCGTAGCGATCAGTTGGGCTAATGTTTTAATCAAGCCACAGCTCTGATCAACATTCAGCGTTTTATGAAAGTTAAGGTTTGTGCGAGATAACTAAAATATGGGGAACGGCGGTTGTATGCGAACCACTACACTAAGATTATGGAAGGTTTCGACTTTATAATAATCACTTTGCTGAATTTTCACGTGAAACGATACAGTAGAACCTCGATTTAACGAAACCCGGTTTTACGAATTTCCCTATTTAACGAACGAATTCGGATTCCCCGCGCAGCCTATGCACGAGGTATCCCTTCCTTGATTTTACGAAGTTCCCAATGTAACGAAATAATTAGCGGGTCCCGGTGACTTGTTAAATCGAGGTTCAACTGTACAACACAACCTTTAGTAGGAAGAAACGACAACAAAAACAACCGTTTATTGAGGAAAGCTCAGCTGAGCCGGAAACGGGCTTGTGTCATCAAGATCCATGCTTCTAAACGTGCGCCTGTAACAGATGATGCATGGCGCACGGTGGTGACACGGTTTGATCTCGAGGCAAATAAGAAATAGTTTCCTGTTGGGTACTTCATTTCTTTAAAGAAACCAATGGAGAAACTATCGCTTCTTTTTTACACTCCATGTGTCATTAAAGGGAAGTTTCCCGGTCGGCAATTTTCACAAAACGTTGGTGTCCTCGAAGACCGAACAGTGGGCACTAAACTTCCGAGTTCATCTGTTCTCTGTGATTCAGCACATTTTTAGTCAGGTCTTCAACCTGCTTTTTCACTGTGCCTCCATTCACTATAGTAAGTTACAGGTTAAGAAGGTAGCGGCAAATGCCCCTCGAAGGGAATCATATATCCCTCCGCCACCTTTGCATCCAATAGCGTCCCATCGTTTCCGTGACGTCGCGGCCAATGCGCGAGGAGGGTCTTACTTTTCTGTACATATTTGCTTTATCTTTCGACTTTGACTTAGCATTGTGGAATCCATGAGCGGGAGATTAGAGTTTTCCCCCTCCGATAAAAACAAATTTGACTTTCAGGGATTAGGTTCCCCCTTCAATGGTTACAAAAGCTCTTTCAGGGGCTCGGTTCCCCCTCCGATGAATACAAAGGTCGCTTTCTTAAAAAGTGGGGGTCGAAGACAAGGTGGCACCACTCTGTGGTTATTATCCATCCATTGAAGCGGAACAAGGAGCGTTTCCAGTGAACTCTTCTTTCGACTGCGGAGGGATTTGAAACGGGCGCATCACGCTTGTGGGAGGAGCTTCTCCTACCTTCTTGACTTGTAACCAACTATAGTCTCTCCATTAGGTAGTTTATTTTTATGGAAATTAGTATCGGCGGGTACGTCCAGTGCGGCCGTAGACATCGCTGACCCTCCCTTGGCATCATTTCAGTTGTTTCACCACCGAACTTTGCCGAACGAAGATCGGATGAAGGTGTTCGTAAAAGCATCCACAATTTAGGTTTGTAACTGTCATGGTTCTCAAGGTGGCCCATTACCACTGTATAATTGTTTCTGAACCACAAGGGATACATTGATATCACGTAACTAAGCGAAAACGACTTAACACATCAACACAGCCTCGAGTCCCCTGAAACCGAAACCAACCAAATTGAAGCCACCTTATGGCGCCATGTGTGTCAGCGCCTTCTGTCCACTGGTCAGGTAATTACTGAGATGAAAAGGTCTATTGCTGTAGATAGGTAGTATCATTTTCTCAATATGGGAACTCCAACCAAAAGTTTTTTTCAAATAACATACATGCCAAAAAACTTTAACATTGTTATGCACTCAATTTTTTGTCCTTCAAAAGTAATATTTATGTAATGTAGGACAGGTTTATGTTTTGATCTAAAGAACATAAATTTTTTTTTACGAGTGTTGAGGTTAGGTTGAATATATTATAACCAAGAAGGTAAATCATTAAGCCAGTTGTTCTAAACTTGCTCAAGATATAGTATTCCCGGCTTGTCATGGCATTGCCATTTTTTTAATTTTTGTAACCAATCCTACAATACCTCCTGCACTGGAGCTGGTGGTATGCTCAAATAAATGATAAATAAAAATGCCCGCCTTAGGGCTTCTTGTTGACACATACCTCTACAAATCTACAAATTTCAAAAGGTGAATTAAAGGAAACCTAAAGTGGCTTTTGCATTTAAGAAAGCTGGGAGAGTCTTGTTTCATAGGTATATACCATAAAAATAATGCATATAAAGTTGTATTTTCGATGTTACGAATAAAGTGTTCGAGCCTTCCCCTTATGGCCAGTTCACACATACATCGCTGTGGCTGATCAATACTAGGAACAGCATTAATGCAGTGCTGACTTGAATGTAACTTAGCATTGACGCAGCACCATACCAGTGCTGTATCACTATAGTGTAGCCTGAAGTTAACACTGCATCAACGAGGTGCTGAGGTAGCACTGTGGTGTGTGTGTGAGCAGGCCCTTAAAGGGGCACTAACGTGGATCTTGAGTTTGTCTTTTTATGGCAATGTCTGTCTGCACCCTAAGCATCCTAACACAAATCCAAAATTACAGTGCCTAATGCATAGTCTTTTTTCCTATTAAAAATGTAACCAAACAATCTGAAACGCGCCATTGTTGTTGTTATTGTTAATGGGGAAACATTGTTAATGGGGAAAAAAGGCCACTCATAATTGTGATTTGGGGTTTTCTAGGACAGTAGGGAGCACGGGTTAAGTTTGCACCATAAAAAGATGATCTCGGAGACCACATTAGTGCACCTTTAAGAACTGCAAATAGGGAAGACTTAACACCCTTAATTACACCGAAAGATGTAATCATACTGTTCGGATCAACAATGACCTCGGCGTAAATGTGGCTAGTTAGCAATGGCAGAATAAAGCGAATGTTGCTGACTGGGTGGTGCAGTTATTTATTTTTGCTCCACCGCCCCTCACCAGAATAACAAGTTTGGCAGGGGCACAATCTAAAAATAGCCTTTTTAAACTTTTCTTGATTGCACCCCGAAAGTTAGCCCATTCCTTATTTTTGACCGATTCGCTCTCGATTTTGGGTGGGCTACCTCTCGGGATATTGAAGTACTCTCCGGAATTTATCGGTATATACATTAATGTCTCATTAACGTTAATACATGCCCATTGAAATTAATGCCGTGCACATGGACAAAGTTTTTGGGGACGAAATGGGATAACACTTGCATTTATGTCTCGTTATTATAGACAACTCTAATTGTAGACTACATTTCGAGGAACAGAGGTGTCCATATTAACAAGACGTCACTGTACCGAGAACATGGAGACCTACTTATCACCAACCCCTCCCACCTTCGTGCGACGTGTGCACGTACTCTCCCCGTTATGCAAATTTGTCTCGCGCGTGGTGAGCGAGCGCCTGTCTCTTGGTCGTTTCAGCATGTCCCTGTGCTTCGTGTCTGCCGTCTACGCCCTTCTTGTGGCGGTGCCGGTGGCCCTGATGTTGCTGCAGCAGCTCTGGCTGGTGGCCCTGAACACCACCATCTACGAGCTGCGCAGGCACCGCATCGGCACCTACAGTCGGGGAATCTGGACAAACTGCAAGATGTTCTGGTTCCCAGACCGGAGGTAGCATGCAGTCACTGCAGAAACCTGCGTCGGCTACGAGACTTATTTATTGAAGGGGGTATAGAAAGAGGACATGCTGGATGCCCGTGAACTGTTTTTTTTTATTTCCTCAGACTTTCATTCTTTACACCTTTCGTTTTTGTTTGTTCTCCAGAAACTTCAGAGTAGTGTGTACTTGCCCATGGCTTAGAGGTTCTATGGTTTAAAGCAAAGTGCATTTGTAGGAGTGACAAGTTGTTAAGGGAGACAACCTGCAGTAGTTTTATTAATGTTCTTTTTTTATTTTTTTTTATTCCATTTTGTGTTAACATACCTGTTACAAATCGGAGGACACAAAGAAGCACCCACGAGGGGACCAGTATTTTTCTCGGGGTTCTTAAACACCTACAAGATTGACTGTAGTATGAATGGCCCCTGATTGATCAAAATTACTCATAGATGTGGTTCAAAATACCTAAAGCAAATAAATTACAACTAACATAATTATTTTTAGGTATGTACCTCAGCAGTTTGAATTACCTCAAATGAATCGTATTTGCCCGATTCTAATCCACACTTTTTAATAATGAAGTCTGTGCCCTTGCGGAGCATGGTGAGACCCAATCGAAATGTTTTACTAGGGAATACATCCTACTCCACAAAAATTCAATGGCCTTGGCACCTATAGCTTTTGCATAGTTGGAAGAGCTGGACGTGCACAGATTGGAGTTTTCTCCTTTGCATCGGGAGGAGTGGCTGTTGCCATCTATCATTGTGGAAACTTGTCAAGACAGCAATGACACCCGTTTCAGCTGCCTTGCCAAATCTGGTATCTTGGTGTGTTGGCGGCAACCCCTCTCCCTCAGCAAAGCATGACAGCATGGACAGCACGTTGCACGTGCATTCTCTCAGATACTGGGTTTCCCCACTGCCCAGGGAGGATTTGGTGCTGTGGGGACACTCTAGTGCAAATATGACCAGAGTATAATGTATTCTCCTTGTAAAGTATTTGGCCATATGATGAGACACTTGATGTGACTTGTGTTCTGAAGGTGAGTGCAGAGAGGAAATTAGCTTTGCAGACTCAAGTGTGAGGCAGGAAAATGAAGCTGTCTACATTCAAAGCTTGTTGCTTTTTTATATTTATAGTTTCTGAATGCAATATTTAATGTTTAACCACGAGATTTACAAAATTGAATTACCATTTGAACTTTTTTGCAGATTTTAAGCTCGTTATAATAGACCTTGATTTACAGTCTAAGCTCGTTATAATAGACCTTGATTTTGACCAAGATTTCGGTCTGTTGTAAGAGGAGTATCTTGTATGGCAGATATGAAGTTGTGTAAATGGTATGTAGAGGAAAACCAACCGAACTTCACAAATCGGTAGGTTATATCCAAATGTCTGTTGTAACCAGGTCTTTTGTAATGAGCTAAGACTAACTTGAAGCCGATGGTGGTGCATGATGAATAAGTAGTCCATCATAGTTTTTTTTTGTATATAATTGTGTGCTTGTGCTGCAAATGGAACGCATATGACTTTGTATGTACAGTGCCCACCAAACTTACAAAACATGCAAATTGTGTCTTTTCTTATGGGAGTGTTATCCTGGCGGCTGCCAGGCAATGGTTTTGTGATGTACCCCTCGACAAATCATCCCGTGCTCCGTATAAGCTTGGTGAGCTCTGTACATACAAGTGCAACACTTTTAATGCAACAAATGATTGGCTTTCTTTTTTTCCTTTTTTTTTTTTCAAACCGAAAAGTTGTAATTGAAATTTTTTGTGTGGTGGAAAGTTCTTGTTTGGGACATTTACCCAAGCTGTAAATTTTGGTGCCTTCCAAATAATGTTTAAAATTAAAGCGCAAAAAAAAAAAATGAAAGCTGTTTACAACTCCCTGTAACGCCGAATTAGAGCGCAGCTCTTGAGGAGGAGGAGGGATGGGTACTAGGGGGGTGGGTCAAGTGACCTCGGGTGGCGGGAGGGTCACGTAACCTTGGGGGGGGGGGGGGGGGGGGGTCACGTGACGTCGGGGGGTCACGTGACGTCAGGGGGTCACGTGACGATGCCGATGACGTCATCAGTGACGTCACTGATGACGTCATCAGTGACGATTCCGACGTGGATACCGATGACGTCATCAGTGACGTCACTGATGACGTCAACGGGTGGGTCACGTGACCTCGGGGGGGGGGGGGGGGGGTATTCCCAGGTTACGTGACCGCGGGGGGGTCACGTGACCTGGGTAACCATCGTGACCCTTCTGAGGGTAACCCTTGTGAGGGCAACTCGTGACCCTCGTGAGGGTAACTCTCATAACCCTCGTGAGGGTAACTCTCATAACCCTCGTGAGGGTTATGAGGGTTAGTAACCCTCGTAGCCCTCGTGAGGGTAACCCTTGCGAGAGTAACCGTCGTAACCCTCACGAGGGTTACTTGCGGAGACGCCGACACCGCTCAAGCCGGGAATGGGTGCCTAAGAGCTGCGCTCTAAAAGCACCAATGTCATGTTTGCGTTAACAGTATCGTGCAGTGCACATGAATGTGTGTTCACATTCCCCTTCAAGCTGTAAAAATACTACTATAGAAAGAAAACTTAAAGGGGCCCTGCAATGACTTTTTGACTGGTTTTTAATTTGCACTGAACCTGAGCGTACTGAACGTAGTAACTTAATCCAACTTTTCTTTTCTCAAATTTCACTTTATTTTAAAAGTTATAGGCAAATTAGAATTACAAAAACAAGCAAAAAATAACCTCCTTCATGACGTCGTAGGTCCTGCCTTGAGTGGCCTTGAACTAGAGGAGGAGTAGTGAGCTCATCGAGCGCACACGGCTGCCGCACTCCGTGGCGATGGCTCGAGAGGGCGCCACTAAAGCACGTGTTGGATAGGCTGTATGAAGCGGGCGGCCAGGGCAGCTCGTATTGCATTTGCAGCGCGACTAAACACTAATTCGGCATAACATTCCATTGGCCACAAACGACAGCAAACACGGGGTAAAGATCAGTTCAGAACGGGAGCCACTTCGCGCTGACGCACCGCCAAATGGCCAAATCGCCAACAGGGCCCACGCCGAAAACCTTCGGAACGCTCGGAACCGGTCGGATTCTTAAGCCGGTATACGACCACAGCGCCGCCGCATACATCCGGGACCTTTCTACGCTCCTCGTTTGTCGTAGCCGTCGTAGCCTCATCCCACTAGTCTTTTCTACTATGTGCCATTTTTTTCCGCCGCTTGGTGGCGGGTATGTCGACGGGTCATTTCTCGTTTCCGTACTTTCTAAACTGCATTTGTTTCTTTTCTGACCTAAAATAGTGAACAAAAACCACTTTCATACATAATTGAAACGGTTCGCGACACTTATATTTTGTATCTCGACTAAAAAAGAGCTCTTAACGGCTTTGACCAGTGGCAAGCCCAGGACCAAAGACGTCACATTTTGCGCGCTTTCGGTACCGCAGGTCGCCCTCGTCGGTGGAGGAGGTTTCCGCGTCGTCCGGTTAAAATATGACGCACTGATACTTAGTTACTCTCTCCGTGCCCCATGGCTTGCCCCAGCCCCAAGAGACGTAGAAACCGCAAAAAAGGTAGACGCTTAAATATGATTGCAGGGCCCCTTTAAAGGGGCCCTGCAAGCACTTTTTTACTTGTTTTTAATTTGCACCAAACCTGAGCGCACTGACCGTAGTAACTTAATGTAACTTTTCTTTCCTTGAATTTCGCTTTATTTTAAAAGTTATAGGCAAATTAAAATTACAAAAACAAGCAAAAAAGAACCTCCCTCATGACGTCCTTGGTTGCTTGAGTGGCCGTGAACTAGAGGAGAGATAGTGAGCGCAGCGAGCGCTCACGGCTGCCGCACTCCGTGTCGACGGCGCGAGAGGGCGCCACTAAAGCGTGTTCTGGATAAGCTGTATACAGCGAGCAGCCAGAGCGGCTCTCATTGCATTTGCTGCGCGATTAAACACTAAATCGGCATGACACTTCATTGGACCCAAACGACAGCAAACACGGGGTAAAGATCAGTTCAGAATGGGAGTCACTTCGCGCTGCCGTACCGCGAAATGGCCAAAACGCAAGACAAAGCTACTCGCTGAAGGCCTTCGGAACGCTCAGAGCTGGTCGGATCCTCCAGTCCGTAAACGACCGCAGCACCGCCGCGTACATCCGGGACCTTTCCGTGTCGGTGCCTGAACCCACTACTGTTTTCTAGTATGCGCCGCCTTTTTCACCGCTTGGTGGCGGGTATGTCGAAGGGTTTTTTCTTGTTTCCGTACTTCATGAACTGCATTCGTTTCTTTTTTTATCTAAAATACTGAACCAAAACTACTTTTATAAATAATTGAAACGGTTCGCGCCACTTATATTTTGTATTTCGACTAAAAAGAAGCTTTTAGCGGCTCTGACCAGTAGTAAGCCGAGGACCAAAGACGTCACATTTCACGCGCTTTCGGTACCGTGGGTCGCCCCCGTCGGTGGAGGAGGTTTCCGCGTCGTCTGGGTAAAATATGATGCACTGATATTTAGTTACTCTCTCCGTGCCCGCTGGCTTGCCTGAACCCTAAGAGACGTGGAAACCGCAAAAAAAGTAAACGCTTAAATATGATTGCAGGGCCCCTTTAAATATTGTTGGCATAGTAGACAAGTAGTAGAAAAGGATACTATGTGTTTTCTCGGTAAAGCATGGTGGATAACTGGAATTGCTGGTCATTTCATATTCATAATCAGGTGCAGTGTTTGCACACTTTTCTTTTACTGTGGGGTTAAATTTTAATATTGCAGTCTTTTTCAAGGTAAATGTTCCAGTCTAATTGTCTGGGTGAATGCCAAAACACATGTCATTTTTAACCGTGATGCCAACCTAGTGACACCTTACTATTATGCAGGCACAGAGAGTCAAGGGAGCTGTTTTCAGCATGGCTGGTGCCCCCAGTTCATTGTCTAGCATACAAGTTCTCAAAACGGGTTCCTAGGAACCCGGGTTTCCCTAGAGTACCCTCATGGGCTCCCCAAGCTACCAAATTTTTTTCGACCATCTTTGTAGCCCATAAGTAAAGTTTTTTTAACCAGTTTAAGCACCATGTTAGCAGATATGTAACGCTCCCTCGCATACGCATTGTTGTTTTCAAAATCTGCAGGCCTCTGCACTGCTTCACTGCACCAACACAGAAACCAAGAGAGGTTTCTCAACGGCTATTCGGGACACATAAGGGCCCCTCGAGATAGGAAAGTTTGAGAACTTCTGATCTAGCATGCAAGCTGTCTTTGTGCTGGCAAATGCTCACTCATTGTTATTGGTTTCGCTGATGTTCTCAAAACAATTTCTATACTAGTAGCTCTTCCGTGTATATATGACGCAGAGTGATGGTTAACAAGGGCATTACTCCGACTGGTCCGTTTAAGCCGGTCGTGTTCTTGCGGGACAATGTTGGTGTCGCGATCTAAAGCTGCCATTTCGAAGCATGCTTTGAGGCACGTAATATTAGGCCGCCAAAACTATTTACTAAAAGTACCTACTTTTATGAATAAAAATCGAGATTGCCGATTAGAAGATGCGAGCTTCCTCTTAAAAGGGGTGCTTGTCGACTTCGTTCCTTTTCTTTATTCTGTGTTCCTGCGCACCTCTGAAGAAGACCCGCAATTTAAGCCATTGTAAACAACTTAATAAACATTAAAAATAAATGTGTCACTGAACACTTCACTTTCTGGGGAAACTGGCATTAGAACCACATTGAGGTATTAGTAGGTAGTTGATATTTGCGGAGTTTGCCTTTCTTATTTTTGCTATGGACCGACATTTAGTGAAACTTGCGTGAACTAAGACCCTCATGTACACTGGCACTTTGCCTCATCCTCACATTCCAATGTGAACTGTACATAAAACAGGCCACAAATCCTTTGTGTCGCCACACCGCCATCACCAACAAGGTTATCTCTGAAACACCACGGTCACCAGCAGTATGATAACGGCGGGAAAGGGTCGCAGCTGTTTGTCCCGCCTCCAGCGCAAACCTTCAACAATGCTTTGGCGTCTCACGAGCTTGGAGCACGCATGGGCAGCCAAAGCATTACAAAAGGCAATGAGCACCTGCCGAAAGCCGAGCGTTTGAAAGAGACGCTTCACCATTCTCATAGTAAACAAATTAGGCAAAAGCAAATAGGCCCAATTCTCTCAAAATCCTCAAGATGCGCCCACGTAATGCTGGCTGTGGCGTCTGCAAGACACGACCATAAAGGCAGCACCATGTGAAACACAAGCATCTGTCAGCGCCTCTATGTGTGCTAAGAGAGTGCCTAAAAAAAATATAAGGAACAAGCAAACAACAATATGCAGCTCGTGGCCTCGGCGTTCTGTCGAAACACAGAGAACTCATTCTTTTCAGCCGTTTTGTTTCTTTTCATACACCGGTCCAGCCCTAAAAATATCCCATTTTGCTCACTGGAAGCGCTGCTCGAAACTCAAGAGCTAAAGGCCTATTTCAGTATGGTCAGCTTTTAAGGAAAGGGAAGCTTTGCCTCGATTTGAATGTGGTTCCCCAGGCACATCCTGTCGCAACCACCAGCCTCCTATTCTGAAGCAGAAGAGAGGCGCAACAAGCGGAATTATGTCCATATGCAGGCAGCGGCGGATGTCTTTTGCACTTGCACTGCTTGGACCGGCACAATCTTCCGCGTTTTCTCTCGTGCCGTTTTCTATAGTCGTGGAGACAGTAGTACCAGCAGGGTTTACTAGTTGTAACTCGTATACTGTGTGGTGGTCACCGTCGTGCACTAGTCATGCTGGCAGCGCCATAGAGCTTATGATTGTCTCACGTCACTGGCCGATATCAATTGTGGCATTAGCAATGGTAGTATAACGAAATGGGTTGGCTTTTTTTCATTTGTTGTCGTTAAAGTGGCAACATAACAGCGAGTTTGGAAGCTGTGTTTCAGGTTTCCGACTCTTCCATCAGCTGGTGTAGAAGCAAAAAATGAATTGGGGCAGTTCCAGAACCTTTCAACACCGGGACGCAAGTTTGCAATATCTGGCATCAGGCATCTCCAAACCACGGCCCGTGGGCCAAATCCACCCCGCGGATGTCTCCTGACTGGCCCGTGGCTGGCCACAGTACTCCAAGCCCAGTTCGTAGCTCGCTGCTACCGGCGCAAAAATAAGTGGGCGTAAAGAAACGGTGCGCGTAAACGAAGATGCCATAAAAAGATGACAAAAATCTGCCTATCGATAAGGCGCGTCCTCTCACCACATTATTCTTTGAAGTTTGGACATTGTTATTACTGGCATCACCATCTTAGTCCCCTGTTCTATATCAGTGTAACGATGCATGTTAAAATTCCTTTGCATTCCCATGTATATTGTGCTTAGTGTCCGGTGTCATATCTACTGCATATTGTCAGCATCTGTTCTATCATTCTCATTAGTCTTCTGCCCTGCGTGAACATACCAAAGTTCCCATGTGCGTTGATTTATGCCACAAGTTGTCTAGGTCCCAATTATTGTGTAATGTCAGTGAGCTAAATATTGAATTTCAAAATAAAATATCTTTTCATCCAGTATTTTTTTTATTCTAAATTTCAATTTTGTATTTAGATGCTGATCTAGGATTATTTAAGCTTATACCTCATTTATATTTACTTATTTATTTTCCAGCCCTTGAGACGGCAACAGATCCCTTAGCCAAAAAGTTTGGAGACTTGTTTTACATTATGCTCATCGGTCTATGAGACTGGTCGAGAAGTTTTTCCAGTTTACCACCATGACCTGCACTGATGTTCGAGTGTTTTCTTTGTAGATGTAAATAGAAGTATGAGTGCTTTGTCATTAGGCTGTCCCCCTCCCAGAATCACCAGGCACACCATTGCAGGTGACTCTGCCATTTCCTTCGTCTCTAGATCACAATGCAAAATGTTTGCTTCTAGAAATATGGCTGCATACCTTCCAAGACACTATTCGCAACTCCAGCCCGCCGCTCGCCCTCTCGCGAACAAACAAAGAACCAGAGGAGCGGGGAGAGCGGCGGCGGCACGGAGACAACGGCAGGGACTGTCGGCCTTGGTGCCGCTACATTACCGCATGGTTCTGGTCGACGTGTTTGTACGTAAAGCAGTTTTAACGAAAAAAGTGAGCGCGTTAGAATAGCAATTCTTGTGTTCCACCCCGCAACAATGTTGCACAAAGGGGCTGGGATATCTTATTTCACTAGGGGCATTTCGTATATCGCATACAATGCAGATGCTGGTCTTGTGGTCGCCAGCTCAGTTTGTGCTCAACGTGACGGCAAATGCTCCCTGGGGAGCTTTATAGCGTACGGTTTACGAAAAGTTTATTCTTTGCCCCAAGTAGGAGACTAGTCGCAGGCTACTGTACGGTAAAGCATTGCAAGAGGAGACTAGTCGCAGAACAGTATGTCAAGCATTAGACATCGGGAATGGGTTAGCGTTTTCAGACCGTTACAAGGAACATGACCATTTGTTCCGAGCCTTTTCAAGAGACAGAATACGCATACTTGATTTCAGGTAATTACAAAATCAAAGAAATGCTCAAAGCTTTTTAAGCGAGTCTGTGCTAGCCAGCCGTTCGTGACGAGAGCTTTCAACGGGCAGTTTTGGCGAGGCGGGTCTCAACGCTGCAAACACAGCTCAAATTTATGGTGTATTAAAATAGCTGACAGAGCAATAAATAAAACTCCTAAACATGCTGATGGCTTCAATAGGCAGTTTTAGCATAGCATTATTGCAAGCTACCGGAGCACGGCAATGCTGCTGGCAGGTGCTGAAAATTGTGCTTCAAAGGCGCGGTACGAACTTGCGGTTGCAATGCTTTACCGTACAGTAGCCTGTGGCTAAGCTATCCTAAAACTAACCATAGTGTATTATGGTCACGGGTTGCAGTACGCTAAAACCGTGACTGTGAGCAGCGAGTGGCGAGCATGCAACACACACATTAATACTGTGAACACTGCTCTTCCAGAGCTTGACTGTCTTCGTGCACGGCTCACTTTATAAAGCACTAATGGCCAGACAGAGCACAAACACCATGATATCTTCAGCCCACTGAGGAGGAGGAGGAAAGAACATTTATTGTCCGACAGAATTGGCATTCTCCCTCCCCCCTCGGCACCAGGCCGGGGAGGCAGGAGGCACCGCTTTAGATGCTGGCCAGGAGGTCTTGTGTCCCGGCGGCCTCTTCAGCCAAAAATATTTTGCCACAGAGGCGTGGCCGATGCCCAAAACGCGCTCTCCAAAGCTCTGCAAGTTGAGGTTTCCGCAACTTCTAAATATCAGCATGCTCGTTTTCCTAACACACATTAGCACCTCAGTCACCTGTCATATGCTCCTGCCAACTAAATAGACTAATTATTTTTAGCACACTGACCAGCATGTGCACGGGTAATCCTGGGAAATCTATCCCTGTCCCTTCCACCGTCTTGGAACTACCGCCCCGCCAACTATAGGGCGTTGGAGTTGCGAATAGTTGGTCGGCGGTCATCTGAAATGAACTTTGGTGCTCGTTAGCGGTGCGCTTGGGCTTTCTGCCGCCTCTAAGCATCCAAACCACTTTGTCAATGTTTTGGTGGAGAAATAAAGCATGGGGAACCGCACGGTTTGCAAAAGTATTAAGTTTTATTCACGAACATGCACTGCTTGATAAAACAACACCCCTTACAATACAAAAAGAGCAAGGGCAACAAAATGCAAAGAAAAATATCGAAAACATTTTACACCTTCTGGGCTTCTGCTCTGGACGGTAGGCCACTAGGGATGGCCGCATAAAACTGCCAGGCAGAATGTTTGTGGCACGGACATTTGTATGTACACTGCTTCCGAGCCAATGCAAACTTAACACTGTAATTTAAACCGGGAGTATGTTCAGAAAGCATGGTTGCCATGAGGTAATGAACTGTTTCTCCCACCCTCCAAACCCCCCCCCCAATCTAAAAAAAAATTCCAGATTGCATGTGAGCAATGTGGACTGCACTGCTTTTGAAGGGAAGTTCCGGCAAAATTTTGGACAGTCACTGACTTGCCTCAAAATTGGTTCAGCACGTTAATAGACATCTGAACTAGTACACCAAATTACAAGTCTCTTTTTTGCAAAGTACTAAATATATAAATTCGGTCAGTTTGAGACTCTACTGGCAACACTGAAAACACAACGTCAAATGTCATATGGGGGCAGTACAGCTTGTTCCCGACGGGCTGCAAGAAGTTTGACAGTGTGAAATGAATACTGGCATAACCTACACCAGCATAACATGAAAAATAAAGAGTGAGATACCGCGTTTTTAAACTGCCTGCTCAACTTGCGAGTTATGCAACGACGTGTGATGTCGCTCCACTGGAGAGTATGAGAAAATTTGAATGGTTATATTTGCGTAAGACCTTAATTTTCTAGAATTGTGCAAATATTCAAATCTTCTAATAATAAGCAATTTGACATTCGCTTCGGGATGAACTGCAACATTCATATTTTGCAAAGTGTTGACTGCAGAGCATTGGCTCCGTTGAGCGTGCTGTTTACCGAGCACTGGTGCACTGCGGAGCAGCAGCACCCGCGAGGCTCGCTTCCCTGGGTGTTGCTTTTCCGCAGTGCAGGGGTGCTCAGAAAAAGGCGTGCTCCACGGGGCGATAAACACTTTGAAAAGCATAAATATTGCAGTCACGTGCTTGGGAAAAAAAGCACACTTTCAAAGTGGGATGGTGCACACCTGGTATATTTAAAAAAAAAAAAAAAAAAAATGAAAAGTTTGTGAATGTCGATACCTACACTGTAGCAAAATTTTAAAAACTAAACTGTGCCTATTATGCTAGAGTTTCTGTTAGGTAGAGATGTCCTGACAACCTGCATTTCATAAATTCATTTTTAAGAAAGGACATTTGCATATACCATAAAATCTCGTGAACGCCAACCCAAATTAAAAAAGATAATTGGTGAAAAACATGGGGTGGGCTACCGGACGCGATAGCCAAACTTTATAAAAACCAATAATGATAATACGCGGGGGTATCCCCTACAAACCACTAAAACGGGAACTGATACCTCCAAAAAGCGGACACGGCAAATTCGCGTTTCACGATTCGATAAACAACCGGGAATTAGCTACGAAGTCCCGTTTCCCTGTAAAAGATATTGTAGATCACAGATGCAGCAGACTTGCGTTTCATGGTGCAATAAACACGCATGGACAGCATACATGTCGCGGGAACCGATATCACGGACAAAAACACGTGAACCTGCCGCAAACTCTATTGCCACGTGTACCGGTACTGCAGATCACGCGGTTGACGCAATTCCCGTCGTCCGCTGCGTGATGTCTGGTGGGAATCGGGCCAGAAAAACAGGATGGGTGATCTCTCGGGTGAGGGCGTCCTTACGGTATTTTACGGTAGGTACAGTTGCGCATCTCTGTAGGTTTAACTTTACGTCAAATGCGTCGTTTAACTGCCATCCCAATATAGGCATTAGACATTCTCAGGCCACGGTCCATAAATATAGCTAGAATAAAAGTAACAGCTTTGAAATGGACAAGTGGAAGGAGTGAAAGGATTGGAGAAGCTATTAGAAAATATTCGGCCAAAACCATTATTCGCTTTGAATTTGCTTTGAACTCAAAATCCACTAGTATTTGCCCATGCATATTTCTTTCTGAATAGCCATTTTGAATTTAAAAGTAATAAAATAGCACGCCGGGAAGAGTAAAGCCTAGGTACCCCTGAAATGTGTCTAGTTTGCTTAGCTCGAGAAACCGCCGGAGCTCCCCTCAAGGCTGGATGATCGCCATATGCAGCATTCTCGTAACATTGTACGTCACCAAACTTTGTTGTCACATGAACCAGCACATGAACAAAGAGGGATGAAGATTCTGTCTGGTGTAACAACTAGGTTGCCAAGATATCGGTGGTCCATGGAGAAACTTGTTTCCTTATCACAATTTTGTTTTGTATTCAACTGCACCAATGACCCTGTAGGACCCTCTTGCAGATAGGAACAGGCATGGAGGCACGTCGCATCCCCTCTGCTGCGTATGCCGGAACCTGTAAATATAGAAGTGTTGATGTTAATCTAATACTGGGATCTGAAACCTATGGTATGGGTCACGAGGACTGTGTCACAGTCTTGCTGCAACCTAGTGCAGAGATACAGGCAGAAGTGTCTTTGTTTATTTGACGCGCTTAGACTGCCAGTGGGCTCATTAGCATGATGGCAAAGAGAGCGGTAATGGCATTATTGTGACTATACTATTCGTTCCTAGATGAAGATTCTCAATTACACAAAGGGTACAGTCATTGCAGCATCCATTCAGCTACTCTTTTTCTAAGTATGCATGCCGTGTTGGTCACATTCTTCTTGCAGCTGCACTCTGTTTCACTGTTGACATTCAGCTATTCTAAAGTATGTATGCCTTTCTGGTTTTTGTGTCCAAAAACTGCCACCCGACGCAACATGTTGGGCTGCCCGGTCGCCCTCTTCCTTTTGCTCTGCATCCCCCTTCTTTGCCTCCGTGCTGTGCTCCTTTCCTGTGCTGGAAAGGGATTCCGGCTTTTGCAGTAGCCCGTTATCTTTAGGTTTTTCCTCCTGCATACATGCATGCGCTTCTGTTGTGCTATGTTTGCCTAGTTAATCTACCAGAAAATACTGGGAAAGCGCCCACTCAAAATATTGAGATACTAATCATGAAAAAATGGGGGATGGGCACTTGTCCGGCCATGAATTTTACTTATAAATGTACTGTGCATATCTTCTCAGATCTTCCAAATTTGGGAATGGGCGCTTAGTATGGAATGGGCAGATGTGCGGTATTTTATCGTAGTACGGTAGTTTGTGTCAAGTTCAGAGTTTCTAAATGTGCATCACTCGTGACGTGCAGGCGTCGAACTTCATGGTTTGCACCGGCATGCATGTCCAGCTTCACCCATCCGCATTAATGTGCTAGGAGGCGTGGGGGAGTCTAGAAATTCTGCTCTAACCTAACCTAACATCCCGACACATAGGTGGATATGTTTTTTCAAAAAACAGCCCACGTGAAATAAATTATGTGAAAGTGCTTCCCGTTTCACCTATGGGCCCCCAAAAGCGTTTTAGTTGTTACGTTTCCCCAGATCATACTCTTTTTTCTTTGCGGCCCCTTGAAAAAGGTATTAACGGGGTTCTACTGCAACCCGTCTGGCTAGCATCAGAGCTGATGTGGTGTAATATCTCGTTTTCATTCATACTGCTTTGCACAAAAGGTAACGAAAACATGGCCATTTGATCACCTCCTCATGGCCCATGAAGCCCACAAGAATGATAGCCAATGATAGGATGACAGAAGTTTGGTGCCCGCTTACCTATACTCTTTAGAGTGAAGTAACTTCTGTCAGAAAAGAGGCAACTGTAACCCCGGGCTGAGACATCTTTGATCTTCTTCAGGATATTTTTCCTTCATCAGTAAGAGTATCTCATGAAAACTACTAGAATCATGTCAACAGTATTAGGAAGATACAATTGCTGCAAGTTATATACGAAGCTTTATTTTTATTTTTTTATGTTTTTCTTTACACACTACTACCAAAATGCAAATTTCCATTGCATTCCACTAAATGGAGTTTCAACAACTCTAAAAACAATAAGTGCTAAAAGCGTGAAGTGTTATTTGTTAGGAAAATGAACAAAAAAACTTGACTAGCAAACTCCTGACATATAAGTGTATATGTTTCTTCAAATGTCCCATCCACAATAGATTGATCTCACCAGCCGGTTTGAGTACGCTACCGTTGCCGCAATGCATCGAGGGAAGTTTAGTCTTTCTGCACGTGCCACCCCCACGCTGGAGCTCTGCGCTTGCGGGTGCGAGACTTCTCAGGCACTACCACCTGCCTCCTGCGAACTAAAGTTATGGTGGCTTAAAGCATGCTCTGAACGCTTGGTGAGATCGGTCTATTCGTTTGCCTTTCGGGTCGCCCATGCACGTGAGTAGTGGTAGCAGACGTGGCTGTACGCCATTTTCAGTAGCGCTTCAGGACGGCATCGAAAGTCGGTAACAGCGTGGGGCCGGGAGCAGCCCAGCATTTTAATTGCTGGATTGCAATCACGTTCACTTTTCGCCTGCAACAACAATACAAGCGTAATAACTGGCTAAAGTTTTGTAGGAAGCCATTTGAATGCTTCCCCATTTACTGATAGATAGCACCAAACAACATTCGCAAAAATCCGATTGCATCTACGCCATTGTGCAATGTGCGTCGCAGCGACAGCAACTTCGTGCTCGCGTAATTCGCTATCATTGCAATGTTGTCATCAATTCTGCGCCGCCTTCCGAGCACGATTCTGAGGATCTCCACGGCATTTATGCTTCCGCTCTCGGTTCCGTCATTCTCATGCCTGATCCATACTCCGTTTGTGACGAGCCTCCTTAGCGCGCCGTACCTGAAAGACTCGTTCTTCAGACCAGCTGCAAACGTTTTGACGTCTAGTCATACGGTGTGCAAGTTTGTCTGCTAGGATGGTCGTGCACGTGCGTTGGCACAACAGGGTGTCGACTACAGTCGACTATTTATACGACAAGGTCCGGGCATGATGTCGTCGTTGGTAGATTCCCGGCCCGCCCCATGTGCCAGATACGCTGAAGCTCGACAACACTTGCTGCAAAGCAGCAGACGGCGCTGCATAGATCCACTAGTATTAACGTTAGAAGTGGGGAGGGGGGGGGGGGAAGGGAAGGGAGAGGTGGTAATGCTACAGCCCCATCACCTCCAAGGCACCATTCAAGAAACGGGCTTGCAGCCTGTGCCATTGGCGGCCTTTGCCAATGGCAGCCTATGCCATTTTCGGCATTCGTGCTTGTGGCACATGCTTTACTCGCTTTCCGAAACATCGGACGTGCACGTGTTGGGCCTGTGAAGATCCCACGTTGGGCCGTCACATTGTAAACATTGAAATGGTGAATACGGACAGAAGCTGAGGAGGAGGAGGAGATGAGAGCGTGCGGGGACTTCAAAGCACCGAGCCCTGGTCAGAATAATTAGTAGGTAGAATGCTAGTGATGGGCCAAAGTTTTGCCAAACTTTTCTAAAGGTTTGGCAAAAATACATTGTTGACAGACCTAAAAGTGGATATTTCGTTTTAGTCTGGCAGAAAAAGTTTTTGGGTTTCTCTCTCAAGCTTAAATGCAACGTATAATGCATGTTGACACAGCTATTACTAAATGAGGTGATATTTTACAAGATAATTGTATCAATGTAATTTTTGTGTCTTTACTGTCAATTTTACGGCGACTTTTTGCAGAAGCGGTGTGACAACGAGGTTGGGTAGTAGCAGGCGCAGTCACGACACGCGAGTTTCGGTTTTGAGGCCTCGTCAGCACAAAGTACAAGTGTGTACACCGTTAAAATAAAGGCGGTGACACTGTGTTCTTACTTTCTCTGTGAGTCACCCTTTCGTGTGGCTTCATTGGCACTTTGAAAATAATTTCTGCAGCCTCTGTGCACCAAATTAAAAAATAATCTCGATATTCGTGATCCTGGAGGCCAAATGACGATGTAGGAGTTTTTCCTCAAATACAGAACTGCTTCAGTTTCCCTTCAAAGACGCCAGGCTAGAGGTGGAACTGCCCTGGCTAAACCTTCCGTCTACGGCATAAACCAGTGTCGCCACACCTCGAAGGCAGACCGACTTTACGCCGTTCAAATGTGAACAAGAAATTTGGTTTGGTTCTTTGGCACTCGAGGGTCCGCAAAGACCCCCGGTTCCCCACCTCTAGGCCGTCCGTTTCCGTCTTCCCCGGGGACGGCCCCTCTTCCTGGTGGTGCGTTTGGGCTCCGCCTGGCTTGCTTCGGACACCCTCCGCGACACCTTCTGCGTCCCCTGCAAGGCCATCCCTTCGGTCACCCAACTGAACCGTCTCTTGCTCCCGCCTCCCACAGGCACCAGAGAGAAGATGCTCCAGTCTTGTCTTCGGTATGTGAACTGGCACAGACCACAGACCACAACAACCCACACTCTAAAAATAAAAAAAGTAAAAAAAAAAAAAAAAAAAAACCTTGCATGCAACAAACTTTTTAATAAATTTTTTTTTTCTTTTTTTTTTAATATGCATGCATTGTTGAATGTTCAGTCTTTGCCCAAATGCAGCACTAGCCGTCCAGACCAGATGCCGAAGTTTCAGAACTAACCCTTCAATCCTTGTCTTTTCCAAAAGGTGCAAGGAATTTTCTGGAAATTTCAATGGATAACGGGGCTCGTTCTCATTTTTGTTGGCCATTATTTTACCACAGAAAATTTCAGAAAATCGCACAAAACCTTTGAAGAAGATAACGGTTAATTCTGAAACTTTGGCATCTAGTTTGGGCCACTAGTAGTGCTACATTTGGACAAAAAGCGAGCACTCAACAATGCGCTTCATTTTTGCGATTAAAAACGCTATATATTTGGGGGGATCCCCCGTATATCTACATAGGAAGGACCACTTGCTTCTCTCACTGTGCTGAACAGTACCTTGAACACAGTTAAATAAAAGTCAATTTAGACCCTTTACAACAACCCAGCACATGCAAAAATGACTCACGATTCCAAAGAAAATGTTCACTCCCCCTTTGCGCTTGATCTCCTCTCTCAGTGTAAGCCAGAGGAGAAACTGCTCTGTTGCGCCACACCTATCGTAAGCAAATTCTTTTAAAGGGGAAGCTGAAGAGGTCACTGATTTCGAACAAACAGTAAAGGTTCTAATGTAGACACTTGAAAAATGATGTCTTAAGTTTTATTTTGATCTCATTAGTAGGAGCGTCGTAATAGCCAATTAAAACTTGGATGTAGACCCGCCCGTCGCAGCGCAACGGCAGTAAGAAAGTGCGAAAGCGGAGAAAAAGACTAGCAAAAGTGACGTCATCAGTGAGGTCAGACGACCCTTGCTCGCCACCACGCTGCCTCGGGGATGCGGCCAATGACGTCGCGACGCTCTGGACAGATAACGGGAGACAGAGAGGATCACCGTGTGCCCAACAGCAATCGCTGCACATATTTCTCGAAATAAATGCTGTTTAGATTACTTCCGCTGAAGAGAAGTACGACAACTGAATTTACGGGATAAAACGCTATAGAAGTCCGTTCCTAACTCAGATTGCTTGAGAGGTGCTTCAGCTTCCCTTTAATGCTACTGACCACAGGTAGGCATCTTCTTACATGGTGCTCGCATTACGTAGAAAGATAGGGTGCAAACATTTGAGAGGGTGCCTGCCCATTTTTTTTTTTCACATAAAAGAGGAAAGTGGATGCTGGAAACTTTCAGATAATTGGACATTTGAGAGTGGTTTTGTCCCACTCTTGCGGCACTCGTTTTCCCTTCATCCGGACAGAATAGGGCCCGACCTGAGGGGCAGCTTTCGGCAGCCGTCCTCTCTTCTTGGCGGTGGACTGCAGCAGGGGGTGGCGCCTGAGCACTGCCAGGGGAATGTCTTCCTCGCCAATGTGCTTGAAAGGCCGGTTCACGCACAGGTATGTGCCATGCAGGGACTGCAACTCCTTCGTGGCAAAGGTGTTACTGCAGTTCTTGCACCTGTAACGGGGACAAACAAAAAAAGATCGCCGCCAAGCACACAATGGTGACCGCTGTCAAAGGGACACATTAAAACGGAATAAAAAAACGTTTAGCCTTTCCACTCTCGTAAAGAGGGAAGACCAGCAGAGCTGTACTCGATACACTGCCACAACGCGCACGCGTTTGGTTCTCCCGCTTCTTCTTTTCCGACACGCCGCCGATCGTGGATACGTCTCCGGCGAACCAGAGTCGGTCGCACACGGCGCACGTGACGCCAAACGCGTCCTCCACGAACTCCCTCCAGAACCTCGCCGTCGCACCCGGGAACTGTTCAGCCGGCGTGGAGTGCAGTCGTCACCGAGCCTCACGCTTGTGCTTGGCCTCCATGGCACGATTGTCGTCCGTGGCATTGGCTCACCGGCGCCCTTTACATCGCTGGTTCTGTTCCCGGCGGCGGCTTTCCAGGCGAGCGATGTGCTCTTTGGCAAGGCAATCTGAAGCGCTGGACGCAGTGGAAGTCGAGGCAACTGCGGCTTTGCGGCAGTTGCGGACCCATTCGCGCGGCTGCGTACGTCGCTACTCCTTCCGCAGCCTGTCTCCTTTCCACGAAAGGGCATGGGGCCGACCTATCGCGAGTCCAAACCGAAACTGACAAGAGCAGAGCGTAGGAAACAGCACGCAAAATAGACGAGGACAAAGAAACAAACGTGACAAGCGCTGCGTTCGTTACGTGTGCTTCTTTGTCGTCGTCTGTTTTTCACGCTGTTTCCTACAATGATTTCCCACCAACGCACATTACTGTACTCTGTTTCCCCTTGTGTTGTATCGCAGGAAAGGCTACAAGCGCGAGCTCCTCGCTCTAGGGCACATCTCGGTAGCATAAGCTCTCGTGCACTATAAGGGCAGCTGCTAACGCTATGAGCTCGCGCTTCTAGCCTTCGCTGCGGTACAACATACGGTGAAACAGAGTACATCAATTCTTCTATGATAGCTGGAAAGGTTGCCGCCATCTACGAGCGACGGCGGAAACCATACTGGTTGTGTGCTTGCTGCCGTCGCTTATAGATGGCGGTAGCTGTCCAGGTAGGTTTGTGTCGACATACCGGACACGATCCTGGGGAACCTAGCCCTTAACAGCTCCACTGCAAAAACGTTCAGCCCTTCCACTCTCGTGAAGAAGGAAGACCAGCGGAGCTGTACTCAATACACTGCCGCAGCGCGCATGCGCCCGTTTCCCGCTTTTTCTCGTCTGACACGCCGCCGATCGTGGATATGTCTCCGACGAACCACAGTCGGTCGCACACGGCACACATGACAAACGGGTTCTCCACAAACTCCCTCCAGAACCTCGCTGTCCACCCGGGAACTGTTCAGCCGGCGTGGAGTGCTGTCGTCGCCGGGCCTCACACTTGCGCTTTGCCTCCGTGGCACGATCATCGTCCGTGGCGTTGGCCCGCCGGCGCCCTTTACATCGTTGGTACTGTTCTCGGCGGCAGCTTTCCAGGCGAGCGATATGCTCTTTTTTGGCAAGGGAATCTGAAGCGCTGGACGCTGTGGCAGTCCAGGCGACAGCGGCTTTGCGGCGGTTGCGGACCCATTCGCGCTGCTGCACACGTCGCCGCTTCTTCCGCAGCCAGTCTCCTTTCTCCGAAAGGGCGTGCGGCCAACCCATTTTGAGTCCAAGCCGAAACTGATAAGAGCGTAGGAAACAGCGCGCAAAACAGATGAAGAGGAAGAAACACACGTGACGAGTGCTGCGCTTGTTACGTGTGCTTCTTCTTCATTGTCGTCTGTTTTTCGCACTGTTTCTACAATGAATTTTCACCGACGTGCCCAACTATCCATTCTTCCATGATAGCTGGAAAAGTTGCTGCCATCTATGAGTGACGGCGGTAACCAGACTGGTTGTGTGCATGCCGCCGTCGCTTATAGATGGCGGTAGTTGTCCAGGTAGGTTTGTGTCGACATACCGGACATGATCCTGGGGAACCTAGCCCTCAACAGCTCCGCTGTAAAATGGTCCTTAAAATACCAGAACTGCTTCTTGCTTCCTAAAGGCAGACCTGCCAACCCTACAATGCTGAAAATACTATAGGGGATGCCAAAAAACACTACAATTGTGTGAATGAAAACTGTTTTATTCTTCAAAACTTGGTTTAGGCAAAGAAAAACGCCTCAACTAGGGCAAAAACACATCATACAACACTGAGGAAGTTGCAGCTTTTGCTTTTCTCAGGAAGTCCTTGTCGAACACTTGTTCATGGCATTTCCCGGACTGGCTGCATCTCACGACTAACAACTGTTCAAGAGTCTTTTTTGACATGGAGGAGCGGAACTGCATGTGTGCCTTCTTCACTTTGCTGAAGACTCTTTCGCACTCTGCATTGCTATCCGGGACTGTCAGGATTCCAAACATCACTTTTGAATGCTTAACATACTTAAAAGTGCCATCCATGTCTCGAAGATCAGAGACTACAACCCACTGCTCATCAATCCGCTTCTGCATAGTTATTTCAGCAGGATGATCTTTCCACCTGTAAGTGGCTGAACTGAGCCTGAACATCATCCAAGGCAAACTTCATATTTTGCTCTTCTGCAACTGTCAAGAAACTGAACTGGGAGGTGGCCGATGAAGTACTTGACATCAGCTAACCTGGCTTGTTTAATGGTGGAAAGTCTGGCCACGTCCATACTTCTCAAAATCTCAGACTTCAGAGGAAATTTCAGGATGATGTAAGCACTTGCCATTACAAAGAATCTTCTGATTCGTGCAAAAATCTCTTGCCTGGCTTTCTTCTTCAATGTTTGCAAGTTCTGCGCTGTCTGGCTGCCAAGTACCATGTCTTCATCATCTCTTTGGTTGTCAGAAGACTTGTAGTCAACGTCTGTCAGCACATCCGTCCCTTTCATCACTGACGGTTTGACAAAGTGCAACATCAGGTCCCTAAGTAAGCTGTGAAGGATCTCCCAGAGCAGATGTAATTGGGGGGGCCCCAGACTGCAGAGGCACGTTCACCATTTCAATCTCTGGAATGACCGTCAGCAAGAAGTCACAATACACACTCTTGACATCCGACAAGAAAAACATAAACAGTCTTTCTGCCCTGTTCAAGACCTTGCCATCTTGACGCTTTTTGATTTCCAGAGAAGGAGCTATATTCGTTGCAGGAACACAACTGTCCATTCTCGGTCTCTTAACTTGATGAGCACCCTCTCCTTTAGTTTGATTGGTAGCTTCAAGACCTGGCTAGATGACCTTACCTCTCTATGGAAGAAGCTAAGCAGTGGCTGCGACGGCTCCACAAGCCGTCTTTAAGCTTTTGCCAATGACAGCCACCTAGTACCGACAAGCTTCAAAATTTTCTTGGACTCTACATCATGGAGAGACTGGAAAGATTTCAGCTTGTCCTTCTTTTTAGAACTCTTTTCGAGGTAATAGTAAACATCAACTAGTGCCTTATCCACACTTACTGGGAGGCATGCTGAGCCTTTCTGTGCCGCCAGATTGATTAACAGGCAGCAACATGCAACATCCAATGACGGCAATGTTCTCGTGATTCTCCTCGAAGACAGCAGCAGCACCCTTCTCGGATCCCATCATGACTGGTGCATTATCGCACGCCATGCCAATACAGTTCCAAATAGGAATGTTCTTGATCGTTAACATCTCCACAACAAGCGCACCAATGTTTCGTACCGTGGAGTCGACTTAGAGAGCAGGCATCGCGAGTAGGGTGACCAACCGTCCCGCAACTCGCGGGACTGTCCCGTATTGAGGGCTCGTGTCCCGCGTCCCGCGAGAAATTCCCAAATCTTCAAAATGTCCGGCATATCACACCGTCGTAAAATTCACTCCGCAACTCATAGTGTGCCGAACAACGGGCACGGGTAAGCACGGAAATCGCTGGCAATCGTGTGAATCGAAATGGTACGCTATTTTCTATCCAAGCATTGCGTTGTGGCTCTCCCTTTCGTGGCAAAATATTGTAAAAACAATTGCTCTCCAAAAGTTTAAATATAAAATATTGTAATTATTTTCAAATTGCTCTATCAATGCAAAAGTGTTGCTCAGGTTTTTTTTTTTTTTTTTTTAGTGAAGATAGTTACATTCACAAAAATCGAAAAAGAACATGTTAAAAATTTGTGTAGGATCATTTTGATAAAACTAAGCGTTGACTGAAAACAATAATTCAAAAAAGATTTACTGTTTCTTATTTCCATTTGATGCATTAAGTTCTGATAAAGTCGATTTTTATGTTTTCAAACTTCGACACATTTAATAACATGTTTGGTATTGAAAAATATATCAGTGTGAGTGGAAATTATTTGAGCATAATTGCTGCAATTAAATTAGCAGGTGCATAAACAGTACAGGATAATAAATGTGTTAACAGAGCCTCGGTTCCCTGTGTGCCTACTAATAAATTTCCTCTACCTACCTTCCCTCCCCCCCCCCTCTCTCCCCCCCCCTCCCCCTTGCCCCGCGTGTCCCACATTTCGCTAGCAGGAAAGTGGCCACCCTAATTGCAAAAAGGGCAGTGCAAATCGTCCTGTCACAAAACGTGACTACGCTGGGATAAAGCTTGGCATCGTTGCCAACGTCATTGCTCCCGTCAGTCGCAACCGAGAACGGCATGCTCCTTGAACTACTATCAACATCGCCAATCTCTTTTTCAGCCATTTCCTTCACTATTGCAGCTGTCTTGGTTCGAGCAGAAGCGTAGGTAGGAGCTTCTTTTGGGCCCGGGAACATTTTCCAAAGGAGGTCTCCGGCGTGATCAGTTGAAGTGAATGGCACACTGTGTTCAATCAAAAATTGACCGCATCTCCACGTGGTGAATGATCTTGATTGGGGCGAAGCTCTGGTGGTGCTTGTCTGCGTAGATGCTGAGCCACAGCATGCCGAGCCTTTCGTTCGTTTTCATTCATGTCAGAAAGAGAATGTGTGGTATGGAACGTGGTTATATACGCATTTGAGCATTTGACCGCAGCGCCCTCTCGTCTATAAACGCTGAGCCAGTGCATGCAAAGTTTAACGCGATTATATACGCATTTGACCGCAGCGCCCTCTCCTGTGTAGATGTTGAGCAACTACATGCAACGTTTCATCCATGACCATCCCCAGCTCTCGAGTTACTACCACATCTCAGAGCCCCCTACTCGTCCCGCAGTCGTGGCCAAGTGGTTAAGGCGATCGACTAGAAATCCATTGGGGTCTCCCCGCACAAGTTTGAATCCTGTCGACTGTGCAAACATTTTTTTTTTTCATCACATTTTCTTTTTTTTGCTTTACACGAGCACATGAGCACGTAAGCTCACGAGCACGAGCACCAGCAAGATCGATGCGAGCACGGACCCCGGACGGACAAGTCTAGACCCTAAGGAGCTTCGCCCCTAAAAAACCAAGGTTCTGGTTGACCGACTGTAAACTCACACCTTGTTTGGATATACCCAAGCACACTGGCCGCAGGCATACGCATATAAATTTTATGGCCTAGGATCGAATCCTGAGAGGACCGCAGTGGCAAACAATCCTTTCTCCTTTCAAGCAGTTGGCGATATTGACAACAGTTGCCCTATGCCCTACTACGACAACTACAAGTACAATGACAATGGACATCATTTCTAGTGGTGGGAAGGGTCCATAACAGCTATTGCTGTAAAACATGCCATGTGGAGTCGCTGTGTTGTGGTGTTTTGCAGAAACCTCACAAAAGACGCTGAGTGAAGCACTAGACTTGCAGCTTAGTAAGGTACGTTGTTGGGCTAGTTGGTTCATCTTAGTAAAACATATAAAATAGCGCAACAGAAACAAGGACAAGAAGTAAAAAAGCGCTTGTCCTGTTTACTTCTTGTCCTTGTTTCTGTTGCGCTATTTTATATGTTTTACTAGACTTGCAGCCCCATGCTATGACGTTCCATAGACCAGGACAACGAAGGCCCCTGCCAGAGGCGCTCACAGCGTCAACAGCGATATAGCCCTGGTGTAGTGCCAGCCAAGTACTGGAGAGAGTCAACCAGGATATACCTGGTACAGGCAGCCACGACCCCCAACGCGTAGCACTGGTCGCTTTGGATAGCGGTAACTGTCGAGAAGGCAAGCGCAGCAAAGAGGAAATTAATATATGGGCCATAACGGAACCTCGACGCCTCGGACATAGGCTGAGGTAGGAGGTCATAAGTACTGGCAGATCCTTTAGTCTGATGTTGCCGGCCTACAAAGTACCCAGTAAAAGCTCGACGCTGTCGCCCTCACGTCCCCTGTACTAGAGCCTCACTGGAATAAATCCTTTTTGCCAGATGCAACATTAAAAAAAGGATGACCTCAAGGACGAAGTTTACGACGACCTCAAGGAGGACTTCATGGACAACCTCGAGGACAACGTCTAGGACGACCTCGAGGACGACTTCTAGGACGACCTCGAGGACAACGTCAAGGACGACCTCGAGGACGACGTCTAGGACTTCAAGGATGACTTCTAGGACGACCTTTAGGACGACGTCTAGGACGACCTCAAGGACGACATCTAGGACAATGCCTAGAGAAATTCAGCCTTTCCACTCTGGTGAAAACCAGAGTGAAAGGCTGGGACGGTTGCCGCCATCTATCAGCAACAGCGGCAACCAGACAACCGGCATGCCAGTTGTCTGCTTGCTGCCGTCGCTCATAGATGGCGGTAGCTGTCCAGAGTTTTGTGTTGACATTTATTTAGTGACGAACACGAAACTGGGAAAACTAGCCCCTAACAGCTCCGCTGTAAAAATTAACACGGACCCCCAATGAACCACACCCTTGAATTGGTTGGTTTGGCATACATGAATAAACAACATTTGCTCGAGCGTTTAGGAAAGGCACAGCGACGTAAGAAGGAAAGCAGACTAAAAAGTCGCCAATCTTCTCATTGTGCGGTCAAGGGCAGCAAGGCAACTCACTTGAAGGAATGGGCGTAGCTGAGGTGGATGGACAGGCCGTTGGGCTTGTGCGTGACGAAGGTGCAGTGGGGGCACTCAAAGGTTGCACACCGGTGAGCCAGGGCCTCCTCACAGCTGTGCAGGGTGGAGTCACATGTCTTGCACTTCCACCCAGACTCCACAGACTTGATGGCAGCAGCTTGGGCAGCTGTGTGTAACAGATGCCACTTCATTTTTCCTGATTTATTTATTTATTTATTTAGATACCTTAAGGACCCCCTTGGGGGTATTACATAAGGGGTGGGTACAGAGCGTAAAACAAAAGGGTAGAAAACACGCCAAAAACAACTCGCGCACAAAGAGCAAAAACACACAAATGTGAAAGGCAAACTGTACACATATAGATGGTTCGTACAAACCTAAAGTGGGGAGTCTAGCAAGCGTTTCTTAAATTCTATCGGGTCATGAGTGATGATGACGTTCTCGGGAAGATCGTTCCAATCAATGGCAGTGCGTGAAAAAAATGAATTCTGGAAGGTGACGGTTCTTGCTTTGGGGCGTCTTACGCCGGGGTTATGTCCCGTACGACGAAGCCGATATTCTGAAGATATGATGTATGATGACCGGAGGCACTGACTGTAGTAAAATTTGTGAAAAAGAGATAGCCTAGCAAGTTTACGACGGACAGAAAGGACAGGGAGGTTTGCACAGATTTTAAGATTAGTTACGCTAGAAAAGGAAGAATAATCTGAGTAGATAAAACGTACTGCACGATTCTGGAGTGATTCGAGGTTATTGATGAGATAGGCCTGATGCGGGTCCCAGATGGCAGATGCGTACTCCAATTTAGGACGGACAAGGGATGAGTAGGCAAGCAGCTTTAGGTGAGGAGGGGCTAGCTTAAGGTTACGTTTTAAGAAGCCTAGTGAGCGATTAGCAGTGGAGATAACGTGACTGATATGAGTAGCCCAGGAAAGATCAGATGAGAGGTGGACTCCGAGATACTTATAGGAAAGGCTTTTCTGCAGAGGTACGTTATTAAGTGAGTAGGAAAACACGGAGGGGCTTACACGACGTGTAAATGACACGAGCTGGCATTTCTGGACGTTAAGAGACATCTGCCATTCTTCGCACCACGCTTGAATTCGTATGAGGTCATCTTGAATGAGTTGGTGGTCCGAAGGGTTAGTTACTTGGTGGTAGATGACGCAATCGTCAGCGAAGAGGCGAATATGCGACGTGATTGATACGGGTAGGTCGTTAATGTATATTAGAAATAGGAGTGGTCCAAGGACCGATCCCTGAGGAACGCCTGAGGTGACTTCGGCAATAGAGGATGATGACTGGTTAACGGTAACGAATTGATGTCTATGCGTAAGAAAGCTAATGATCCAGTTCAAAATCGCGGGGTCTAAGTTAAGTTGATTAAGCTTGTATATGAGACGTCTGTGAGGGACCTTATCAAAAGCTTTAGCAAAGTCTAGAAAGATGGCGTCAGTTTGAATGTTAGAGTCGAGGTTAACATGCAGGTCATGGACGAAAGACGCGAGTTGAGTTTCACAGGAGAAGTTTTTTCGGAAGCCGTGTTGGGCGGAATGGATATAGTTGTTTTCTAACAAGTGATGAATGATTTTGGAGTAGATGATATGTTCCATTATTTTACACGACACGCTTGTTAGGGAGATGGGACGGTAGTTAGAAGGGGAGCACTTGTTTCCGTTTTTGTAGATTGGGACGATCTTCCCAACTTTCCAGTCGTATGGCAAGGAACCAGTAGAAAGTGACTGTGCAAAAAGCTTTGCCAATATTACGCTAGATATATCTTTAGTATTTTTCAACACTTTTACATTTATTTCGTCAATACCGGCTGATGAAGAAATCTTAAGGGTGTCGATGATTTTCACAATGCCAGCCGGTTCAAACGTGATCCCATCCATGGATGTAGGAAAGGCAGGAGGAACCATAGAAAACATATCATTGCACTCTTGTGTGAACACTGAACAAAAAACATCATTGAATTTTTCTGCACATTCGTCATCAGGAACCAAAGAGTCATCGTCGTTTTTAAGATTGATTACTATTTCAGGTTTAGGATTAACGACATTCCAAAACTTTTTTGGGTTGCTCTGCAGCATGCATGGGAGATCAACATTAAAAAACGCTCGTTTTTGTGTTCTGATTGCGCTTCTGAATTGTCTGTCGGAACTATAGAACTTATCCCAGTCCGAGCTGCGCTCCGTGGTTTTGGCTTTACGAAAGAGTCTCTTTTTTTTCGTGCTTAAACGTTTCAGGGTAACATTAAACCATGGAGCAGAAGCGCTTTCGAAAAATGTCACAGTTGGGATAAAGCTTTCGGCTAGTTGTTGCATTTTAGATTTGTACATAGTCCAATTTTCACAGACGGACCGATTGTCAAAGTCTATTAAAAGGACATCTAAGAATTTCCCTAGCTCAGTATTCATTCCTTGATAATTCCCTTTCTCGTATAGTTTTACGGTTTTCTTCCGCTTCGATTTTGACTGAATATTTAAAGAAAATGTGCAGTAAATCACTTTATGGTCACTTATTTCGTGTAGGTAGTTTATCGACTTTAGAGAGTCAGGATCAGAAACAAGGATGAGGTCAAGGATGTTCGAAGAGTGGGTGGTTGATCGTGTGGGTTTAGTTACAAGCTGCGAGAGATCGAAATTGAAGCAAAGGTTAACGAAACCAGTCGCTTCACTCGTATCAAGAGGGACCGAAACGGATAAGGCGGGCCAATCAATAGAGGGGTAGTTAAAGTCACCGAAAAGCAGAATACTGGATTTGGGATATTTAAGGTACAATTCATTGAAAGCGTCATTGAGGTTAATTAGAAAAGATGGATCGCTGTGAGGGGGTCGGTAACATACACCGATAAGGAGCGAAGCGTGTTGAACCGTGCAAGAAAGCCATAGCATTTCCAACGGTGAAGACAAGCTTACTAGGTTGCACACAAAACTATCTTTTATCGCAATCAAGACCCCCCCTCCCCGGCCACTTTCCCTATCTTTGCGGAATATATTGAACCCAGAAGTGCCCGTAAAAATTTCTGTATCAGTTACCGATGATGACAGCCATGTTTCAGTAAGCGCAATAATGTCACAATCGGTAGATGCAATTAGGCTACATATCTCGTCTTGTTTAGATATCACGCTTCTTATATTTGTGTAAATAAAGGACAGTGGCTTTGGGGGAGTGGGTTCATGACCGCGGCGAAAAGATCGGGTTAGTTAAGAAGGACACTCTTTTACGGTGTTTGATGCGTCATCAAAATAGTATCGTTTTTGTCCAATGAGGAGCGTTTTGAAACGTAAGGAAAAGGGCATAGCTTGGTTACGCGCGAAAGTTAACAAATTCCTTCTAGCACGCTGAACCGAAGGAGAGAAATCTTCACTTACAGCGAAGCTAGTGTCCTTGAACTTTTTACCCTGAGAAAAAATTCGTTCTTTGGTTTTATGAAGAGCAAATTTTACAATTATCGGGCGGTTCTGATTGGGACGATATCGACCTAGTCGGTGGGCACGCTCGATGCCGTCTGGCATGATGTTGATATCAAGATGTTGAGAACAAAGGTTTATTATTTTCTGTTCCGACTGTGCCCACGTTTCCCTATCAGAGTCAGGGAGGCCAAAAAAAAGAAGATTCGAGCGCCGCGATCTATTTTCCGAGTCATCTACGCGTTCAGCCAGAGTCGCTAAACTGTCAGTAAGGGTCGCCGTGACACCGCGGAGTTCGTCAAGATCATTTCGAATGGAATTAAAATGCGAAAACTCCTGCTCTATCCGCGTCATTCTGTCAGACAGAGCGTTGACCGTCTGGTCAGTGAGTGTAAGTTTGTTTTTGATTGCTTTCAGCTCGTCGAGTACAGTTGTTTGGCCGGCGTCAAGTGCAAAGACACTAAAGTAGTTGTGTGTCTGCCTTTTTTGTTTGTCTCTGTGTGTGTGTCCTTAAAACGTTCAGCTGGCACTTTAACAAGCATGAACGAACTAGCTCAGCTTCAAGCCGCTAAAGTAGTACAGTTAAACCTGGATGTAACGAACCTGTATACAACGAAATCCTCTATTTAACTAACTTTTTCAATTCCCCGACACAATCTTCATAAAAGCGCTTGTATTCGTGAACTCCATGTAACGAAGTGCTCGCACTGGATAACCTTGATTTAACAAACTCGCTCCGCCGCAATCTCCATGTTTTTTTTGTTGTTTTTTTTGACTCCAATAATTTGGATTTGTTCGACATTTTGGACCTAAAGGCGGAACCGTGACTTACCCCATAGAAATAGAGTATATTCACGACAAATGGTTCGGACAACTTGAAGTCAGAAAGTTTGATTATTCGGACAAAATCGCTGCGAGCGATCAGCAAAAAAAACCATCGAGAAGCAGCCATTTTGAATACTATGTTGGCTGCAAATGGACTGGCTTGGTTTGGTAGCGCTACTGGCGCTACTTGAGTACTCCCGAGTCCTACCGCTAGGTGACGCTATGCTAGCCCTTTTTTTTTCCATTTAGCTGCATGTCATCATCATCATCGTTATTATCATTTTGCTTCTCCCGTTTCTTCACGTCGCCAGTCGCCATTTTGTGCTCGTGGTGTCGCGCCTCTTATCTCGTTCGCACAACGCTGGCTTGGACGTCATTGTCCCATCTGTTCTTTTGCCGCCGCGATGTGTCATTAAGAAGCGCAGAAAATACTCGACCATAACGCTACAAAAGAAGGCAGCGATTCTCAAGCAAACAGAGAGTTGCCGAACGAAAACAGAGGCGTAACCTGAAAGAAGGCCCTATTTACAGCTTTTTTAAGCCCACTTGGAAGTAATAAAGGCAAGTTTTTCAATCTGCTGATTTTTCGGACAGCTCTATTATTCGGACGTTTTTTCGGTCCCTGCAAAGTCCGAATAATCGGTCGGCAACTGTACCTAAAATGCAGATATATTCTTGTCCAATTGCCACCAAAGGCGAGCACCCTTTGGTGCCTATCGCAAGGGAGGTCTTGGATGCCATCGATGTATTATGCCGGGTCGCCGGCTCCCAGGACGACGACAGTGCTCGAAACGCTTTGGCGTCCTTTAAGGTTGCGCTGCGTGCTGCCTTCGCTCGCGCGAAAGACACAAGGCAAGCTTACAGACTTCTTTTCCACTAAATAAATGACGTGGTGAGTTTGTCCATGTGGATTTTTAATTTTCGCTTTCTTTCCACGTGTCCTTGACGAGTTTTTCCACGAAAACTGCATGCAACGAAATCCTCCATATAACGAATTATTGCAAACTTTTATCAATTTCGTTATATCCAGGTTTCACTGTACCTGGACCAAGCAACAGCATAGCTTCACCCAGTGGTTCTCAAGCATGGATGTGTGGGGACCCCTTGGGGACTGCCAAAGTGAGGGGGGACCCCATGCCAGGGGGAAGGGGAAGAGGGAGTACAAAAGAGGAAAACTAACTGCAGAATGAAAAGGGAATCCTTTCCTGTTATAGACAGGAGAAATGAGAAGCATGAACTAAAAAGATGAATGGATAGATAGATGGCTGTACCTTTTACAGCAGGCGATAGCTTGCACCGCCTAGCCACGGTAAACAAAAAAAACTTTTTTTTTCTAGAGTGGAGGGAGGGAGGGAGGGAGGGAGGGAGGGGGGGAGGGAGGGGGGGGGGGGGCATCTGAGGGTTGAGGTGAGGGCTTCACGGACCCCAAAAATATTGCTTGACTGCGATCTTGCTACAAGCGAGCCAGCATTGGCGTAGCTCACTGATGTCGTCATCATAGTGATAGTCTTTGTATCACGGAGCATTCTATCCTACACACAACCGCAGGTAGCATACAAAGCGAGCACCCTACTCCCTTTGCGGTAGAGTGCTCGCTTTGTGGTGAAGATGGTGTAGTCATACAGTCGTTCGGTCCTAGGGTACCTCGACGAAGCAACGCTGCAAAGCACTGATGCCACCGAGTGGCAAAGCTCATTACTACGGTACGCTTGGCCCCGAGAGAACTGATGACGTCACGGATGCAACCTGGTGCAACGAACATACCGAGATGCATCGCGCTCTCCAGTGCCCGATTTTGAAGCGCTCGCCAAAATCTGGCATTAACCCTTTAAGTGCCTTGGACGAGCTGAGCTCGTCGGCCACTTTCTGGTTATAAATGCCATGGACGACCTCAGCTCGTCCAGTGGATTTTCTGGTAGCCCATCAAAACCACGGAAGAGCTAGGCTCGGCCAAGTAGTTTGCGGCGCTGGTCATAGATGGCAGCACTTGTTTTAATTGGCGCCTTTTTTTTCGCCACCGCTGATTTTTGCCTAATAAACTTTTAAAATTTTATCTGTTATACTAGAGGACTAAAACTCCTTAATAAAAATATATGGCATTTTTAGGCTTTTTTTTTTTTTTTTAGTGTGGCACCTAAGGGGTTAAGAATGAAACATATAGCCATCTGCTTAAAATACACGAGTGTAATTATCATTTACAGGTGCTATGGGTCCTATTCGGCTCATTTCTGAACGGTTTGCATGTGTCTCAAATTTTGATTCAGTATCCCTCTAACGCACCGATGCCACCGAGAGTTCGCCTGTAAAATGTGGAAAATCGCATAAACTGGGGACGCAAAGTCGGGGTTGCACTGCATTTGAAAAAGATTAAAAAATAAGTGTGGAAACTACATTAGTGGAAATAAGACCAAAAAAAGGCCACGAAGCTTAAAACAGAATGGCGAGCATGGGACCACTACAACCTGCTAGTCTGTTCCCAAAAGCTTGGCATAGATCCAACAACTAGAATTATTCTGTGCATAATTTAGTGAAATTGGTCGTAACTGAATAAAAGACTAGCACAGCAGCCTTTTGCACTATGCCATATTTTAAAAGTATTTTTGTGCACTTTACTTCAATGAAGTTTCTCTGTTTTAGTAACAAGAAAAGAGGTATGCTCAAGAACCCGTCTGGCACATGTAATGGGATTTTGGGGACCTTAGTGTGGAGAGCTTGTTGTTCTCTTCACGCCCAATGTTTTGTACTGATGTCACTTAAAGGGCAACTCCACTTCATTTGTTTTTAAAAATACAATGTAGTCCTCTTCAGTATCACCTAGGAAGACCACACGTCAAATATTACAACCTTGTTCTGTCTAAATGTTTCCTAAACGGTCCGGCAAACTTTGCAACTCGCCAAGGTGTCGAAATCTGCTGACTGTAGCGGGCGAATTGAGGCGCTACCAACAGCGCAGTCAAGGCTACGGCGTGGGCGTAGCCAACATTGCGCTAATTGTCAGCGCTATCGTCCACTTTTGATTGTCTTTACTTCTCTGGGCAAGAGTAATGGGCGACGTCAGCAACGTTTCCTCTTGGGGCGCCTGCGCAGTGCCCTTCTGGGGAGCCGTCCGGCCACCCTGCCGTGGTCCTGCCATTACCGCCGTCTCCCGTGTCACAACCACCATCGTCGTCTCACAGTTTGTGGTTACTGTCTCTCCAAGTTTTGTCCACACCACAAACACTACTTGCGCAGACTTATACCGCAGTTGTGCAGACCTCGTTGAGTATCGTAGACACCAAAACGTGGTAAAGAGTGCGGTGCGGATGTGCTTGGCACACGCCCACTCGAATCCCGCCAGTCGTTGCGTAGAGGATCACATGACATCTTGTTCCACGTGATAGCCATGTTCTTGACGGCCCAAGGCCAATGTTGTCAGACAGAGACAAAGTTTTGGTTTCGATATCTTCTCATGTTTAAAATTAGATTTAAAAATGTATATCCTATTTTTCGCGAAGCAAATGACATAGAGTCAAATCCGTTTACAGTAGAATCTCGTGAAATGGAAATCACTTAAACGGAATTGTCGCTTAAACGAAACAACTATCTCAAAGTTGTTTGGTTTTGTATTCATGAAATGTAAAAATATTCCCGTTAATCGGAACTCAAATTCTCGCGCCTCCGGGTAAACGGAACTGAAAACGAAACTATGTCGCCGACAAATATTCTTTGGTATTGCAGAAAAGAAAAAGAACTCCGAATAATAAAGCAGTATAAAAAATGTTTTGCTTATTTATTAGCTTTATTGCCAAAAATTAGTATGTTTGCATTTCTTTTTCTCCTTTTTTACGCATAGGTGGCTGTGTTGGGTAGGCTTGGCTCAACAGGGCTTCCGCTGGCATCTTAGGCCTAGTGGCCTAGTCTCTGCAATGGTGGCACTGGACCGACAACACCATGCGCTCAAATTAGAAAAAAGGATCAATAGTGGTTGCTTCACGAAAACCGCACTTGCAACGAAGCATCCATTTCCAAAAGTAGCCTGAGAAGGATTCTTCCCGACAAAGAGAGAAAAGAAGAGGTTGCTAGATCTCATGCATGTCTCGTTTTTCTCCACCCAGTGAGTGATTGTTTTAAAGACACCCTGGAGAGAGCAGGGAGAGAGCAGGGAAAGAGGGAAATGGATAACATAAATATTGGTTCAACGTTTTTTACACAGCTTGTGTGAATATAAAAAAAAGCAGCAATTTGGTGTTTTTGCCATTATTTTGCCTTCTACATTCATTAGCTGGTGATTACAAATTGTGCACTTATGGAAACAGCATTTAAGCTGGAATTTAACATTTTTAGCGTACGTACATTCTATACTCTCAGTAAATTAAACTCCTGATAAATGGAACAGACTTTCCCAGTCCCTTCATGCTCCGTTTATTGAGATTGTACTGTATATATCAAACTCGCAAAAAAACGTCTACTAGTTTGATATAGAGGGTAATTCAATAAAAAAGTTTAAATGAATTTGGCTCTCAAAAATCCATTTTCTGCTGACACATTACACAATGAAATAGTCTTGCGTCTTCTGCTGCTTTTTCTTCATTGCATCAGTGATAACAATATTTTTCTACGCTATCAAAGGACTCCAAAATACTGAGGCTGCTGCCTTCTATATTCGCGCATTAGCACCGAATTATGCCGAGAGCATGTTTGAGCAGGAGCACCTTCTCCTGCAGAGCGCCGTTTTGCTCTGCAAGTTGACTTTCCCCTAAGGCAGGCTGCTGCATTGGGGAAGGCCAGCTACCAGGGCAAGCTGGCTTTTTTTTCTTCCGGGCGGCCGCATGAACCGCCCGGAAGAAAAAATATTATTCCCTTTTGCGGACGGAGCGGGGAGAGGGAGCACAGAGCACCCTTTTCTCGCTCCCTCTGCGAAAGAGTTTTTCTTCTTTTTTTTTTCTGGGCGGACGGTGGACACGGCCGCCCGGAAAAAAAGAAAAGCCAGCGTGCTCTGCAAGCTGGATTTCCTCCAATGCGGCCACTCGCGTTGGGGGAAAGCCGGCTTGCAGAGCAAAACAACGCTCTTGGAGGTTCGATATATCCGTAGCGGTTGCTATTTCTGGTCGATGTAGCCACTCAACGTCTATACAGGAGAGGGCGCTGCGGTCAAATGCGTATATTATCGCATTAAACTTTGCATGCATTGGCTCAACGTTTATAGACGAGAGGGCGCTGCGGTCAAATGCTCAACTGCGTATATAACCACGATCCATACCACACATTCTCTTTCTGACATCGACCGTTGACTTTAGCGGTGGAGATGCGTTCCCACGGCTTTTAGCGGATCCAAACTGATCCGCTAGAAGAACCACTGGCTCTGCATTTCACCGACCATAAAGCAGCAATAATGAAGTCGAAACGCAACCCGGAACTTAGCACTACCTTTGAGCAATAAAAAAAAAATCAGCACCATCAGCACTACCTATGAACAATAAAATCAGTATCATCAGCACCACCAGAGCTTCGCCCCAATCGACATCATTTACCACGTGGAGATGCGGCCTGTTTTTGCTATATATTATCACTGTAACATTACTGTGCGCAAACATTGTTCAATATAAGGGATAGTTCGATGTAAACGGTTCGATATAGTCGGGTTTGGCTGTAGTGCCTTTTACTAGGGCTTTTTAATGTAAAATCACTCATTATCCCAAAATCTTTGGAATTGAGACACATGCAAAAGAAAAAAAGCATCTTTGGAAAAAAAATGTCATAAAACAAATTTTCAATGAAGGGAAAAAAATTTAGAGCTCTATTTACAGCACAAAACGAATCTGTGTGCTGGCACCTGCAGGAGCCGCTGCTGGTCACGTGGAAGATCTGTGCACCGCCGCAAAGTCACGCCACCGCCACTTGCCGACTGTGGTGCGCTGCCATTTAAACGCGTTTCTCCACGCCGCTGGCGCCACAGCCGGAAGAAAACACACCGGCGCGCCGCCGCCATCAATTTCTGACCGGCGCACAGGTCTATTATGGGGTGCTTTCGCTCTTTCAGGAGCTTCCTTCGGGCTCTAAAAGTTACTTCTTAACCCTTTCATGGTCATTTTTTTTTTTACTTGGTGCGATAGCAAAGGGAATACACTAGTTTACTGTCGCATAAAAAATGTAAGACTTAAAATAATACTACACACACTTCAAAACATCTGTGGCATGCTCGCTGGAGGCTGAACAAAAAAACTTAGACGCACCCGACGACTAAAACTTAGACGCACTCGCTTCCAAGAAAGTCTAGCAGACGGTACGGCTGTGTGTCGGATTCCGGCTCCGACTACGAGCTGGTTTCCAGTTGTTTGTAGGATGTTGAACTGTCATCCGACTCGGAGTCCGAGAGCCACCGGTCCAATCCCGAAGAGCCATTGCTCCAATATCCGCTATGCTACCTCCGGAGCAGTCACCACGCACAGCAATCATCTTGTAAGAAGCACTTGCAGAGAGCGTCTAGATTCACGATTTCAAAAAGCCGCGCCAAAACAAATACGACCATAGTTCCCTACAAACCTACCAGATAGCAGCACGTCCCCGCGAACGCGCCCGTTCAAGCAGAAGCGGGAATTTTTTAATCAGCAGTCGCGGACGTACATCCATGCGGGACGCTACTGCGCTGACGTAGAGGTACGTCAGTGACCATGGAAAGGGTAATCTTAATTTTTTGTAGCACTTTTAACGAAGATGAATAAGTTACTTTTAGAGACCATAGGAAGCTTTCAAAAGAGCGCAAGCACCACGTGATAAATAGCGGCCAACTACAAAGTTGTTTCGTGCCATAAATATAGCTCTTAAATGTTTTCTTGTTCGTTGTAAATTTGTTTTATAACTTCCTTTTCCCATTCAAGCGGTCTAAAAAAATATTGTTTTTTTTCTTCCTTTGCATGTGTTCTTTAAAGGGGCAGCGCAACAATTTTGATGTTGAATTAATTGGCAGTTTGCATTTTTTATATTGTTTATGCAAGCCTAAGTGACCAAAAACGCACCACCTTTCCCCGAAAAATCGCTATGCAAATAACAAATTATTTGCCGATCTGCAGCCGCCTGTCGCGATTACGGGAACTAAAATGACAGCGTCTCTGGGGGATACGCGGAATTCAAGAAAACCTCTCCCCCTCCGCTGCTACACTCGCCATCGGCCCCGTGGCTACCCGTCCTTTGTGTCGATCGCTCAATGCGACCTTCGACAATGCTAATCCTTTAAAAGTCAATAATCGCGAAGGAAGCGGCTGGGGTCTCTGAAGAGAGAGATCCCAAGGGGAAACCACATGATTCCCCGAGAGTACCGTATTTACCCGAAAATAGGTCGACCACGAAGATAGGTCGACCCCTATTTATTGAGCCCACCGAGAATAAAAAGAAATAATTCAATTATAGGTCGACCTTTCTTTTCTTTTAAGCAACAGGGGAAAGTTAGGGCAAAAGAAACAAACCCTTATTTACAGCACTCTCAGCTAAATCACAGGGCGATGTCAAAAACTTATTCATCGTCAGAACTTCCGCACATATCGTTGTCCGAAGCTTCGTCAGCTTGGTAGACATCCTCGCAAATTGGCAACAATACCTCACTAACACCGTTGTAAAATGACGACAAGAAGAAACGAAAGAAGGTGGAGACGGGCGAGCGACGAAAGAACAAATACTAAGACACGAGCAAAGCTGCGAGCCCCGTGAGCAACACGCGACCCGCCGGAAAAAGAAAAAAAAAAAAAAAAACTAAAGTACCTCTGTTTTTTTTTTTTTTTTTTTTTTTTTGCGCGTTTGCGAGGAAGAGAGGAATGGAGGGCAAAGTGCACGGCGCATCGCGTTCCTCTCCCTCCCCTTCCCCCTTGCCCAGCAGGGGGAACGCTACAGGCGTGATGGCGAAACCGAAGCCCGAGGAATGTGCGCGAGAGCCCTAGCCGGCGGCCGCGGGCTGTCGGCTGCTGCTGTTCGGTTGTTTTTGTGCATCAAAAGCTTTTTGAAACAAGAAGCCGCGCGGCTCTACCGCAACGCCGGCTAGGTGATTGATAGCTTCATACCTTCGGTAGGGTTTCAAATTTTGGTCGGCGAATTAGGTCGAAATTCTTTGGTCACGATTATAGGTCGACCCTCAATTTTTGACAACATTTCCGAAAAAAAAAGGTCGACCTATATTCGAATAAATACGGTATGTCACTCGAAAGTCAACGTGGAGAGTAGAGAGGCACTTAGACCTTCGATTTGTTTCATTTTTTTTTTTAAACAAGAACTAGCGCTTGCAAAAAAATATGGTTTTCTGCTTTTCGTTCCATAGGTGACGCAGATTAATTTCCACAGTTATTTGGCCAAAGTCTGAAAATTGTTGCACCGCCCCTTTAAAAAAACACTGACACACCCCAAAACTATTGTTAAATTTTTTTGCCAGGCGATTTAATATGGTGTCAGAAGATTACCCAATCAATATTTTGCTACAGCATCACATATATTCTTAATAAAATTGTTCAGCCTTTCCACTCTCGTGAAGAAGGAAGACCAGCGGAGCTGTACTCGATACACTGTGTGCTTCTTCTTCGTCGTCGTCTGTTTTTCGCACTGTTTCCTACGATGAATTCCCACCAAATATCCATTCTTCTATTATAGCTGGAAAGGTTGCCGCCATCTACGAGCGACGGCGGAAACCATACTGGTTGTGTGCTTGCCACCGTCGCTTATAGATGGCGGTAGCTGTCCAGGTAGGTTTGTGTCGACATACACGGACACGATCCTGGGGAACCTAGCCCTTAACAGCTCCGCTGTAAAAACAAAAAACGCAACTGCTCGAAACCAAAACTGAAGCTGAACTGGGGAAAAAGAAGAAATGTAGAGGAGGAGAAAGCTGCCGGAAGTCACGTAGCTACGCCCAACTTTGTTTTCTCTTCTTTTCTTTTTTTTTTTGTTTTTTTGTTTTCTTTATTTTTCCAGTTTGTGCTTTTCCGGTGTGAAAACATCAAGCACAAAGTGCTTGATGTTTTCACACCGGAAACACGTTTGCACGTTTTTTAAGCTCTCACCAATTCGTGTCAGTAAGACGAGCAATGTCTTCAGCCAAAAGAAGAGACGACTCGGCAACACCTTTGTGCAAATCAGCACGGTGGTCGGGCGTGACACATGGAATAAATCTTAATGGGTTGGATCGGTAACTGATTTCTCTTTCAAAGCTAGAAATTCAATGGTACCAGGAACAACAGTTCTGAAATAGAGGTCCCATACCCGTCATCCGCTGCCATTACTTAGTCCACTTCGTTCAGCCGTCCAAACCTTCGAGCAATATGACGCTATATTGAGAATTACGCAGAGAATGCACAGAGTGCTTCCGTTTCCCTGCGTAACATTTTTTCATTCAATCAACGTATTTGCAGTTTTTAAAGTCCACAAAAAATGGGTATCATTGTTTTCTATTTTTATAATATTGAGTGTGTGCCTTCGATGACCCACGACTGATTATATTTGGTCTTTGTGTATAACCCAAAGAGGCATGTGACCACAAAGGAAAGAATGAGCACAGCTCAAACCGGCCAGTTCTCGATCGGCGGTTTTCGGTCGGAAAGAAAACAAATTTTGAGCCGACCTTAGCGAGCATAAGTACCCTGTCAGTGTCTTTTTAATAGTGCCTGGGCACAAAAGACTAAGCCTATTTAAATTTTTACGAGAAAGCAAGTTGCACCGCCAAGCCCCCAACTACCGTATAATCGCGAGTAAGGGCCACACCCGTGCAAGGGCCGCACCACCGTATTTAGGACAAAATATTGCAAAAAAAAAAAATTAGAGAAATTATTTGTATATGCGCCGCAACCCCTTGTTTTTGAGGCGCGCCGACTGTAATGCAAGAAAGTTTCTATGAATACTAATCGCTAGGTGGCGCTAGCCACTGCCCGAACATGTAGCGGCATGTCTCCGCATCCCCAATATTTGCTCTCCACTCACCTGTATCACCATATGGCACAATGGCTGCCGACCTCGATCGTGGTCGGCCGCGCCGTCGAGATGTGTTTAAGTTGCGGCCGGAAGACATTGAGAAAAGATAAAGGATATGTCAGCTTCCGTGGCAAGCGCGAGGAATGGGGATTCAGCGGGCTCGGCTCGCGCGTGCACTCAGGTTTCTGAATGCCACTGTACACTCTGGGGAGGTTTTCTTTTGTTCTTCGATTCGTGTCAAAGCGTCGTGATTTGTCTGCCTTTTCGCGCAACCAGAGCTATGGGCAAGAACCATTTCAACAGTCATACGGGATTCAAGTTGAAAGTTGCCGCGCATGCTATCAAGTACAAAAGAAAAAAAAAAAAAGATGCGAATTGCGCAATATGTAAACTAATTAAATTCGACTGACGATTCAGTCCGGATTCTGGAGTGAAGGCGTTTTCGACCAGTGCAGTCGAGCGCGCTCATGTACGTTCATTTCAAAATGTGGATACAGATTTTTTTTTTTTGTCCGTGTATGGGCCGCACCTTGAAAATTTGCCCTCAAATCGGGAAAAAATAGTGCAGCCCTTACATGAGTTTATACGGTAAAAAGAGCACAAACTGTCCTTGACGTCACTCACAGGTTTGAGTGGGTGTCTTCGGGCGGCCTCGCGTAGCAGGATGGGTGTGGTTGCTGTTTGTAGGGGGAGCCTTGGGCACCACTGGGCTTACTTGGGACCCCCCGGCATGAAACTGAGAGGAAAGCAGAAATAATTACTGGCCTATGTGTCACCGTATCTCACCTTAGGTGTCATAATATGACGCCCTTCTGCTGCCGTCGCACAGCCGCGTGGATCAGTAAATCATTCGCAAAAATCCCTGCAAGGCCATTGCAAAAAAGAATGGCTTCACACTAAAAGCAATAGGAAACGTCTTTACCAAAGATGTTTTCCTGTCAATCGTACAGCCATACAAAATAGTCAAAATCTGTACATTGCACAGGTAATTTGGGAGACTTGCCAAGTATGTTCATATCTAGGACCAGGGATGGGCAGTATTTCAAATACAAGTATTTGAAATACGTATTTTAAATACTTTGTGTATTTTGCATTTGTATTTAATTACAAATTGGATAATGTATTTCATGTGTGTATTTAAATACTAAAATGTGGATATTTCAAATACAATTGTAATTAAATACAATCTTGTGGGTGAAAATACATCTTGTTTTTATGCAAGTGGTAGTAAGATATAGTCTCCATACTATATTTGGCCATGGGGCTTCTTTCTTTTTCTCCTCCGGTTTTGTTTTAAAGGCACTGTCCAGAGCAGGACCAAAACTAAATTCTGCACCGAATGCAGTGTCTCTTAATCAAGCAGAAGCGTTTAGTGACTTTGTGATTACGGTGCTAGTCCAGGGCAAGAATAGTGACGAAATCGACGTTCACAGGCAGACTGGCTAAATAAGTGCCTGTGACCACTTGTGATGCTTTCCAGCCTGATTTCCATTCATATTTTTGCCTGGAACCTTCTAAATGCGCGAATCGTCCAGATTTTCGTAACTGGTGTGAGTTGCAACAATAAAAAAATATCTAGCTACTGCTGCGCGTCTTGGTCGTCTCGGTTCTTTGTTGGTCTATACCAAAATGTAATAGACAAAAAAAGCTGCTTGAAGCTCTGTACTTCTTTCAACTATTACGTCAAAGCTGATTACATTTATTTTGTGATTATACTTCTATTACGTTACTAGAGCCTTGCACACTAACTCCCGAGCGTGCCATGCGAAATTAAAATCAGATACCCAGAAACCCGTTGCAGGTACCAAGAAGTCGCTGACGCAAATTTTGAGGAATGTATTTGGAAAAGTATTTGGAGGAGACCAAATACATTTGGTTTTATTTGTATCTTGTACTTAAATGCTTTTTTGGAAATGTAATTAGATTTGTAATTAAATATGTTTTTGACTAAGTATTTTGTATTTGTATTTCAATACATATTTGCATGTATTTTGCCCATCCCTGTCTAGGACAAACCAGGTGTAACTTCTGCCTTCTGTGGTCTTTCATATGGCCTTGTATAAAAATGAAATGCTGCTAGCTATTTCTACATGACGTAACGACAAACCACACGAGGGAGGCTAGGATGCTCTAATCTGGAACCTGTTAAACGCCACCAACAGCAAGGCTGGTACAGTGTGGAAGCTTGTTCGTTTGCTCCAAGCTTTATTTACTATCTGGAGAGATGTTCGTTTGAAACTGCCCTCTGGGGTTACTGAGAAACTCCCTTGCTGAGAAACCGGGGCAGATGGAAAGGATGCATTGGCGAGTCTGGCACAAGGCAAGCGCAGAAGCACCCCTAGGGGACAGATCTGAGGCCCCATGGTGGGTGAATGCGGTGGGAGATGTCCCGAACGTCGGTCACAGGCATGCGTGGTCCAGCCGCAGAACGTAAATGAATGTAAATAAGACGTTCCATCCAGTTATCATCATTGCCACTGCCTCGCTGTCGAGGTCACCGGCCACAAGCGGGTAGGGCACAACGTCCGACGCCTATCTCCGCAAAAGCGGTTCTCAAACTTTATGGTATCAAGGAACCCCTATCACTCTCACTCGACGTCCGGAGAAACACTCCCGAAGTCGGCATTCGCACGACAAAAAGCGCAAAAGCCCGTAGGGCTCATCAACAATAGTGCCCGTACTAGGGATACGCTGGGCACATAGTTACACATTAGCGAGCGCGGAAGGGAGAGTCGAGGAAATTTGGGAGCTCGAAAAACCCCAGAGGGTACTCAGAGAACCCAGGAACCCAGTTTGAGAACCCGCACTCCGTCCCGACAAAAACTTTGCTCGCACCCCAGTCGGAGAGTCGACCGCCTCGAGGTGGGAGTTGCGCACCTTCTGTCTGTGCTGGGTGAGCGCCCCGGGGGTGAGGAAACGGACGGCGCAGTCGACGCAGCGATGCGAGAAGTGCACCTCCTTGTGCCTCTGCAGGCTGGCCAGCAGGTACGAGGTGTAGGGGCAGTACGGGCAGCAATACAGGCGCACGGGGCTGCAGGCCATCTGGTCGTCGCCAGTTGGGGCCTCCCCGTTGACAGCCGCCGGGCCGTTGCTGGCGCCGCCGGATGGGGCGCCGCCCATGCAGTGGTGAGCCGCCAGCGCCAGGGGGTGGGTGAACACCAGGCAGCACTGGCAGCACATCAGGGCTGCGGATAGGAGCGAGGCTGTCGGCCGACGTCGGAGGTCCCCACGCAACGAACGATTTCGTCACGGTCGCCGACGAGGCGAGAACAGCGGGAAAGAACTTCATTTGCCCCGCCTCCGGGACCAGCATGCTTTGTTCAACGACGCTTCGGCATCTCGTGTGCCTCAGGCGCGGTCACGCGGCCGGAGCACGGCGAAAGACGTGAAGCACGTGCTGGAGGACGGGTGTTAGAGAAACGCGCCCCGACGTTCTCTCTCTGTCGGCGGCTACAGATCCTACCATGATCCTAACATGAAAGACTGCGTAAGATCCCGACCTACGCACACTTGGAGCGCCAGTCCTTGGGTACTGCAACATAGTTTCGCAAGTGCTTTCAGCATGCCCTCGGAGAAAACATACGAGGAGGATCTGAGGGTTTTTATGATGCGACGAAAAAGCAAGGAGAAGAGCACCCTGCTAAAATTTCCTTAATAACGCAGTTTATTCATTTTCATGCACTGCACGTTCGTCGTCAGAAATCGTGGTCCCCAGTTATTTTGGAGCAATGCGAGCACATTTTGCAGTGTAACACATTGTTTGTGTGCCAGGCGGCAAAAATTAACCGCGCACCGCTGAAAGCTTTGAGCCCGCCCGACTGTGGCTCTAGCGTTCTCGAATAACATGACGAAACTGCAGAACTCGATGCTACCCCATTTAAAAGTCTGAAACGATTTTCTATACTTTTTTATGAAATGGCATCTGTTTTTAGCATTAGACATTCATTTCCAAGTTATCAGGGGCTCTACTGGCCTCGTTTTAATCACAAAGAACTTCCCAAACTCGTAACTTTTGAGTTAAATAGTGCTGATTCTGGAAATTTTCAGCATCTTATCCCAATTGCTGGTACCACACCTAAGCAGAGGCTGAGCTTTTGGCAACACATAATTTGCCTCCGCGTTACAAAAAGGTTATTTATTTTCCTCCGCTATCACCCTGCATAACTGAATCTAGGAACACGAAGGAAAAACATTTTTTTAGAAATGCAATTTATTTTGGGAGTTATAAGCAAACTAGGATGACAAAAACAAGCAAAAGATTTTAGCACCCTGACATACTGTATTATGGAAAACTCATTGATTGGAGGGTTGGAGTGAAGCGACTGGCCAATTGGCTGCAGGTTAGGTTCATGGCTGTCACGCCTAAGACAGGTATGCATCATCGCCATAGCCCGTTGCATTCTCCTAAATTCAGGCACCGAACGCAATCGTGCCGACGTCGTCCACCATGCCGCGCCCTGCCGTGCCTAGAAGAGTCCGACAAAACTGAGTCCAGTGCAGCCTAGCGCCCGCGATGGAATCCACCAGTTTCGACTGAGATAAACTTGGGTGCAAAGGATAAGTGAAGTGACAATGAACACAAAAGGGAGTAGGGATGCCGCGAACCACCCTAGGTTCGAATTCGAAAGATTTCGATATTTTCGAACAAAACTGATGTTCGATTTCGAAAAGTTTCGATATTTTCGACCGTAGGGAAGTTCGAATTCGAAAAATTCGCAACTTTCTAAAATTGTGGGGTTTCGAATTCGAAAAATTCGAAGCTTTCACGGTTTCTAAAAGTTTGGGTTCGATTATTTTGAATATTTGTTTACTTGAGGTTCGATAAATTCGAAGATTTCTAACTTTCCTAATTTCAAATTTGAGAGATTCGAATGTTTCAAATTTCTTTGGATCTAAAATTCGAAAACTTCGAACGTTTCGAATTTTTAAAAACATAAAGTTCGATAAATTCTAAGATTTCGAATTTCTTTCTACGAAAAGTTCGAAGGTTTCGATTCTCTTTTAATGTTAAATTCAGAAGAAAAAAAAAACTTTGAAGGTTTTTGATTTTTTTTAAGTCCAAGTGCGCAAAGTTCGAAGTCCGGTTTTGGTGTTCCGCCACAGTTTCAGTTTCAAATAACGTTTTCACGCCTCACTGGTTTTCACAAAATCAGGCTTAGAAAAGTTTGGGTGTGATATTTAGACTGCGCGAAGTTGGTCAGGCATTTAAATGAGACGACGAGTGCCCCTGATGTGCTGGAATATTTGCCAGTCCAGTGACGTGTAACAATAGATCACTAATTGTGACCACCAGCCCGGGGTGGTACTTAACGTGCATTACGAAGTAGTGATCCTACGAACGCACTGTTTAATGATACTCATCCAGTTCGAAAAAACGGCCAGGGGCAGGCAGGTCGTTGAGGTTCACAAAAACCTCGATGTGATCTGGCAAACTGCCCCCCTACCCCCTTGCACGCTGGTAGTATAATCCGATCGAACGCCGCCCGAGTGACGCTGGCATATATTAGGGAGTTTTAAAATAGCGCAAGCTAAAGCTTTGCGCACGCAAAGAATAGTGTCGTCGCCACTGCGCATGCTACGAACGCAAACCAGGTTTCGCGCTTCGCGTGCGCAATTTTAGCGTGCGCTATTTCTAGGAAATAGCGTGCGTATGCAAAGAGCCTTTGCACTTCTCCAAGGAAGATTCATGATGAGAAGTTGGCTAAAGTCAAGACAAGCAAAGTTAAGCAAAAATGGCGGCTTCCAGGATTATGTCGGCGTATGCTTTGGCCACAAGAGTTGGTCGTGGCTTTGGCGACGTCGTGAGTGCGACGTCGGCGGCATCCTCGCGACTGCGATTTTCAATACAAGACGAAATTGTACTCGGTTTGGCAACGATCACCGGCAACTTGATGCTTGCAACGCGCGAACACTTCTCGGCGAAGGTCAGTACACGAGACCTCTCTTGCCGAGGCGACGCAAGCGGGCACGACCGGTCAACCGCTCGCGTCGCATTCTCGTGTTTAAACAAATCTAAAATTGTGATATGGACGAAAAGACTTGTTTCTTTCTAAAGTTACAGCATTTTGTGTGTGAAATAAAAATTGTCACTATCTTGGTGGCGTCGCAAGCGCGAGATGCTTGGGCTTTTGCGTCGCAACGGAGAAACGCTATTCTAAAACTCTCTTGCGTCGCGTGCGCTAATACAAGCGCTAAATTTAGCGCTAGCGTGCACTAAAATTGTGTACGTTATTCTAAAACTGCCTATTAAGTTTAGTTTGTACAGGATGCAAAATCCTGAGACTGGGAATGAAATTTGAAAGAAAAAGTGTAAGAAGACAGAAAAAAGGGGACAGGACAACGTTTCAAACTCAGCTCAGGACAACGTCTCAAACTCAACTCAGCTCATAACTCAGCTCAGAAATAATGTCTCAAACTTAACTCAACTGAGTTTGAGACTTTGTCCTGTCTCCTTTTTTCTTTCTTCTTACACTATTTCTTTCGAATTTCATTCCCAGTCTCGGGATTTTGCATTATGATCAACATACACCAACTCGCCTGCACCTTGACAATTTTTTTGTTTGTAATTGCTTTGGAGGTTTATTTTCTGAGGCGGAAGAAACGTTGAGCAAAAAGCACAGAAGCTGACGCAACTTGAGGTCGAGGAGCGTTCTACCATACCAGTGGCGTCAGAAGAGGAAAAGCGGGGGGGAGGAGGGAAGGGAAAAGGGGGGAGCTCCAGTCTCTCTCCTGCCCCTCTCCCAGATATTTCGGACTTTAAAGAAAACAATACGGGGAAAGAGGGCATGGTTGAGCTTATTTTAATCTGAAATTATTTATGCATATGTATAGCTACTGTCGCTCTTCACTGCATAAAAGATTGTGTAGATGGTCATTGTTAAGGCCGGTTCTCACATGCAGCGAAGCACTGATGTAACGCTGCTCACGTGCCGTCAGGCACTTATCGTATGCCATGAGCAACAGTTTTGACGGTGCGATACAAAGCTGGTGAACGCTCCCGTCGGCTCGTGCTTAGCACGAGGTCAGCGCTATGCTTGTAGCGCTCCGCTGCATGTGTGAACTAGGGTGCCTAGTGTGAACAAGCCTTTAGAAACTCGTTGTCAGGAGGCACTACTCGTCACGTGCTCGGTGGCTCGAAAGTTCAGAGCTATGTCTTTTCGACCTAAATAACTGTGCCATGGGTAAAAAATAATCAATAAATAAACATAACAATAAATGCAAAAATAAATAGCTGGAGAAAAAAAAAACTATCAAGAACTCGCCGGAAGTGTTGTATTTTTGCATATTCAGAGGCCCAGAACTATGAAACAAGTTTCTCCTACCAAAACGTGTACAGGCCAAAAGAAACACGTCCCAAAAACGCAAAAATAAAAAAAAATATATTTTTTTTATGACGCGCTGAACTTGAACAATTTTAGAAATCTTCCCCCATGAGTTGATTTATTCCTCAATGTGAAAAAAAAATAAATACATTATTTTGTATTCTGCAGATGGTAATGATATGTACTGTCTCTGGTGTTAATTTAAATGCGACACCCAAACAATGTAGGCGAAAAAAATTACCAAGTTTAGGGAATAATTGTCTGTAGGTACATGTTTGGATATTTATTCGAAACTTGTCTTGAACAACAATAATCATATCTTAAGACGACACTCACCTAGGCTATATATAGACAATGCTTAAAAAGTTTAACATCTCTACCATAAATAGCTTCGGTTATAGAGTGCTTCAAATATGGCACAAATGACAATTGTCAAAAACCCGTCGTCCTTCCTCGCTCCTTCGGGAATCGATTTCTTTAAAACCAAGCATGCCAGATGATTGAAATAAACGGCATTGTCTTTCGCAAGGAATGCAGCACCCCATGCAAAATTGCGGAAAAAAAATTACGAGTGTACCTCACTGCTTGAATCCAAATGAAACCGTCCGCCGGTCTTTCGAGTTCGACGACTTCAAACTTTTACCCTAAAAGTTCGAAGTTCGTCAAACTTTTCACTTTTCAGGAATCGAGAGTTCGACAATCTTCAAATTTTTTTTGTTCGAAAGTTCGAAAATTATCGAATTTCTTAGCGTAGGAAGTTCGAAAGTTCGAAAAGCTTCAAACTTTTTATGGGCAAAAAGATTGGAAGTTCGAAAATCATCGAATTTTTTAGTCTATCAAGTTCGAAAGTTCGACAAGCATCGAATTTAGCAGCATAATAAGTTCGAAAATTCGAAAAGCGTCAAACTTCTTAATTTAGTAAGTTCGAAAATTCAACTTCGTCGAATTTCTCAATTTTGGAAGTTCGAAAATTCTAAATCTTTCTAACCTTTCGAACCGCTTGATTCGATCACTGAAACTTCGATTCGAAAAAAGTTTGCGGCATCCCTAAAAGGGAGGTTGGGAGAACCCAACGCTTTGACAAGGTTATACTCCGTTCACTCCCAAGCTGATAGTGCGCTCGAGGCTAAATGTTTGCCGGACCAATCTTATCGCTTGACCTCGCTCAACGCGCAAGAGTGAGGGGAGAGGGGAGTGGTCACATGGTTCAAGGTCGACAGTTGAGTGGTCCAGCGAGCATGCAGCTTCCACTGCACTGTCAGCTTAGGGGTGAACGGAGTATAGGAAGAAGGTGGGGTGGAATGGAGGGGGAGATTAGTTGCCCCGGATACGCCATCCACATGTGTGACGGTGTGGACCAAAATTGTATGAGGCTATGCTTCGACGCTCTACACCAAGGACTCTTGGAAGCCCTTTGCCGACGCCTTGGCTACTGCGTCCGGTCTGACTATCTATTTTTAACCAAAAGCGGCCCTCTCTCTTCCACAGATGCTATTTCATGACACCGCGCTCTATGTTTGCGTCATGTAACCTGGCATATGGTAAAAGTTGAACAGCTTGGATTTTTTATTTTAGCGAGCTTTTTTACACACTCGGGGTGAGCAAAAGTGAAAACATCATTAAAAAACCAAAATTAAATTTAAAAATTTTTCATTTATGCTTGGCTGCACAAGCCACGTGTTTGAGACCCCTGACTTAGATGTAAGAAGCCTGTGTTGCCAATCAAGTAAAGCACAATGTCACTGTTTTCATCGTCTTTCTTGGAACATACTATTCCTCGCGGCTCATCCAATTGAGTGCAGAAGGTACACCATCACAGTGCACTTTTGGTTTGTGCGTATCCTACTGCGCCCTGACTCCAGTTGGAATAAACTATAAGAAGGCCGCCTGCTATCTTGGAGCGATCCAGGCAGCACCACCGTCGACGCGCAAGAGCGAAAGAGCAAGAAATAAAAGAAATGTGCCCGCCAAAGGAGCAGGGAGAAGATGCCGCCACCTTTCTTACTCGGGGTCCTCAGGTGTGTTCTCCTGTCGCAAAGTGACGAGCGGTTTCGATGCATTCGGTCGTGCTCAAACACAAGCGCGTGAACCAGCCTCCAAATGTGTCGAGGCTAAGTAGAAGACACCCAGAAAAGCAGAACGAGAGGAGGTCCCTCACCTCCTAGTGGCTCGTGAGTGCTCCGCCTGGGTATCAGGACGTTCTCCTGGATGTAGACATCCGGAAACTCTGGGTGCTTGAGGCCGTGGGCCGCCAAGCCGCTTAGTCGGGGGAAGGTGGCATTGCACAGCCGACACATGTACTTGGAATGCCGGTCCTCAGGCACTGCAGCAGAGACATACACGAGCGCTTTCAGCGGACCCTCGGAGGAAACATGCGAGGGGAGCCCGAATGTTCCGTATAATGTAGCGAAAGACGTTAAGGAGACAATCTCACCGCCAAAACAATTCACTGTTAATGCGTCCATTTCAGTTTGAATGCGGAAAACCCTTTAATGTGGCTACTTACCCGGAACGGACCTCATCTTCCCGTTGAAAATAACAGAAAAGTGTATAACTTTTTAATAAAATAATGGCTAGTTCTGAAACTGTGGCATCTGGTCCGGGTCACCAATGCTATATTTGGCTGGAGACCGAGCATTTGGCGATGCACAATTTACCGTATTTACTAGCATATTGGTCGATACGTCGTATAGGTCGACCCCCTAACTTCGGGACCCCCGAAAAAAAAAAAAAGTTGGAACGGCGTATAGGTCGACCCCCGCAAGCTCTGAGCCGCCGTTACGCGGTGCCTGGCACCGCGTGACTAATCGGCCACTCGAACGCCCGCAGTATCGCCGATGTGTTACGCGAACATATCAAGCACGGAAGCAATGATCGTACAGGGCTAAAAGAAATGTTTATTTTGCACTTTCGCAATCACTCATCGGACGACGATGCACACAAATCACTGTCCTCTTTGCCACTGTCCTCGTATACGGCGTCGTCCTCGGTGCCATCCATGGCATTTGAAAGACCGCACTTCTTGAAAGATCTTGCGACAAGCGCGTCTGGAAGATTGTACCAGGCGGCCGCGACCCATGATGCAACCTCGGCGAGGGATGCCCGCTTAACTCGGCCCGTTGGAGTGAGTGGGTTGTCGGTCTTCCCCATCCACTCCGTGTACAGCTTTCGCACACGGTCTTTAAACGGCTTGTTTAACATCACGTCCAGCGGTTGTAGTTGCGACGTCATTCCTCCGGGGATCACGACGAGGTCGGTTCCTGATGAGCGCAGCTTTTCCTTGACCTTGGCTGTCAGATGTCCGCGGAAGGAATCCAGAACGAGCATGTTCGGAAGACCAAGTAAAGCACCCGGACGACGGTCCCACACCAGCCTTAGCCATTCCAAAACCAAATCGTCGTTGAAAAATCCCTTCTCATTTGTTCTGACAATGACGTTGTGTGGGAACCGCTCTTTCGGGAGTGTCTTCCTTTTGAACACCAAGAACGGCGGCAGCTTCCACTCATCCGCCGTCGCCGCAAGCATCACTGTGAATCGGCTTCGTTCATTTCCAGTCGAGAGGATGTTGACCTGGCGGTTGACGGCGCACAGCAGAGGTTTGAACTGAATGCCGCCATTCGCTTCCAGTGGAATCTGCTTTGTCATTTGTATGGGTTGTCGTTACTTGTATAAGAAGTATCAAGGGACTTTACGCGCTAGAAGAAAGAGTGATAGTACAGGCGAGCTGTCGCTGAGTCAGCTGAGTGCCGACGCGCGCGATGAGAACGGACCGGGATTCGCGTATTGGTCGACCCCCCAGTTTTGATGAGGCGATTTTTGAAAAACAGGTCGACCTATACGCGAGTAAATACGGTATTTTGGCACTAAAAAAATGCTGCATTTTGGGGGGGGGGGGGGGGGGGGGGGGGGCACGCTGTACTTTAGACAGCACAAACCGTCAGCTACGACAAACGAAAGCATATTTTTGCTGACCTTTTCGTGGCATTAACCTTCGTTTAACTTAAAGGGGCACTGACACATCAAAATCATATTTTATTTTGTTATCCGAAAAGGCTGAAAATGATGCCGAGACATTACCCTCAAAATTCGAAACTTGGGAATTCACTATTTCTGAATTAAAAAAACAATTTGCAAATGCCGAATTTGAATTTCCCGCGCGATCCGCGCCAGTGCAGTGAGTCAAATTTTGCGGTCTCCTGCGACTCGACTTTCTTTCGGACCTCCGCTCCATGCTGTGAAGCAAAGCGCCGTTGCTACCGCGACCCGAAGCGAGGAGGAGGTGAGCAGGCGGGATAGAAGGGTGCCGGCGCGGGGAAAAACCGGTTTCTTCCCCGACTCGGCGATAAGCCTCTGCTCGAGTGCCGCCAAGTTTTCCGAGGGAGGATACAAAACCAGGAAGTGATATCACACCGAAATCTGATTTTTGGTATTTCAAAAAGAAAGGCCGTAGTGCATTCGCAATTGCGTTAGAAAACATGTTTTACGATTGCCATTATTAAATGCTATAGAAATGTTGCCAACAAAGCTTATAAATTTCCTAATTTTTGATGTCCCTGATCAAAAGAAGCAAGGAGGTGAGCACGGGAAATATAAACGCCAAAAATAAAAAGGCGTGTGCGCATGCAAGGAAATTTTTTTTTGCAATGCATTTTTTTTTAGTGTCTATGACTACAACTTGCATCGTTTTAGACCATAAAAAAGAATTCGACATTTGGGGTGTCAGTGCCCCTTTAAGGACTGTGATTGGCAGTCTACGGAATAAAACATGCAGAGAAGCACGGAGCGAAACACTTGACAGTAGAGCATGGACCCTATGGCACGTTGGCCCTCTGAAGGGACTGCAGAAACTGGTTTCTTAACAAATTGCGTTATGATTTGCTACACAGTTGTCCGTAGGTGGTGCATTTTGTATACCAATATTCGAAATAATTAGCTTACGTGAGCAAAAAGTATGTAAATAAGAATGCTTTTTACTAGCCACAACGTCCACCTGCATATAACAGATGTCTGATTGGCGCAACAGTCAACGGCAGTAGTCTATGAAGGGCAACCGCGCAGTGGGAAACCCCCCGACAAACCATCTTTTCCATTAGGTTTTGGGTCCATTTAATGTTTCCTCAGAAATAATGACAAAATCACACACATTGACCACGTGCGCATTTTTGCTGCTACACAGAGTTTCCCCTTATAATGGAATGGAACGAATGCTACGAGCCACCCCTGAAAATCCAGCGCTGTGAAAGAATCATGTGACTAGGCACCCTGCACATCACTGCAAGTTCATATGACACTTGCACAGCATGAAATTGGCTTTAATGGCTTGTAGCATCCTTTTTGATACGCCGTAAGGTGGAACCGAGAATAATAGCAAACAAAAATGATGCCGAAATCACTGCCGTCGCTGCGCTGATTTTTGACGAAATGCATTAGCAGTTAGCGTACAGCTTGCGAATCAGCGAGGAATGGGAATTCCAACCTCACAACGGCCCGCATATTGTTGTCTTTGGAGAGCCAATCTTTCCTTCCGGGTGTTAATGGTCTCACGCAAACGGCGTCATCGCTGCGCCTCAGTTTTACATTTGCGCGCACGTCGTGCCGCCGCCATGGCCACTCAATCCCCTTCTCTCCCGCGGCGCGTCACTGGAAGTGTGCCGGAAGACTCTCTCTTGTAAGAGGGAAAGTGGATGTAATGAGCGAACGAACGGAGCGCGCCATGGCCTCACGAAACCAGTCTAGTCCAAATCAAACCACGACCATCCAAACGAAAGATGGCTGCATGCACCGGGGCCATAAATGCTACTGCATTTAAAATGCATGCACCATTCTTCTCTTGGAAAGACCGTCTGCTTTCGGCGAGGCAGAGTCTTTATGAGAAGACGCTTGCAAGGAGACTGCTGTCGCTATCTGTCGGCGGCGAGGGGCGTGCGAGCGCAGATGGGGTCCGAGCCCTGCCCTCACCGTTCACAACGTAGGTGGGGACGTTGGGACCACCAATGGTGCCGTTGATCCCAAACGCCGTCTGGTTAGCCGGTATGTTTGAAGAAAAGGCTCCAATGCCAAAGGTCAGCATGGGTAGGCTGGTGCCATGAAGTTGCAGGTGCTTCACAAGAGCTGCCTCGCTGATAAAGCAGTTGTTGCAGTGGCCGCAGCGCAGCGATGGGTTGGTGTGCAACTGTGGGACAGAAAGAGAGAGAGTCTTGACTCAATTTTATCTTTTCTTTTTGTACGCCCAAGCCAGAGTACGCTGAAGCAACCTAAATACAGTCCAATAAGGCACAATCGAACCTAGGCAATGACGGTGTGTCCTCTAAAGCCGGTACTTGGCATTGTGCGTCCACGCATCTCAAATCGGGCACAGCTGCACTCTCTTGGCACCAGAGATTTGCTACATACGTCGGCTTCAATGTGGTGACATAAGAGCATTCGTCAATTGCATATGCACTATCGACAAACAAAACGCTGTACTGAGCAAAGACGCTCGATTTGCATGTTCCAACCACTAGAGTGAGAGTCACATCACCCGGCTGATATTGAAGCCTGGGAATGCAGAGAAAACCTCGGTCTCAAAAAGACAACAGCTCCTGAAAGAAAAATTTATTTAAGGATCCTCTAATGAGGCATTTATGTGGCTGAGCCTAGATTTCTTGGAGAAATACAGCCAACAGGCGCTCAACGATTAAGGGAGACTAAAAAATATTGCTATGTTTCGCATTAAAACAGCCACCGATCAATTAAAGGCTACTTGAGGCTTCCCCCTCAAACATGTGCAATAGCAATACAAAACTCGGAACATTTTAGAAGCAATGCACTGTTAAGAGATCTGTTCATTAGAAAAAAATTAATAGACTGTATCAAATGCAACTTTTTATAGCATCGAAACATTGAAAATAAGTTGATTTAAAGAAAACTTGACCAGGTCGCAAAGAGGGAAATAACCCAAATGACTTCCGGAATCTCCAAGGTGTTGCTCTCCCATACCGGTCCTTGGGTTCTCCTTTGAATTTCTTTGGAAAATATATATGGCTTGGTAGTAAAAATTAACTTGGTGGGGACCAAACTCTCTATCCTGTTGCAGGTTAAGAAATGCGGGAGAAGCCCCTCTTACATAGTCTCCTCACCACTGTGAAAGTTTTGGAGCAGAAGATAATTCACATGAACAAAAGTAACTTGTCGTGATCCCGCAACAGTCACTTTTGTCCTCATTGTGAATAATCTCTCGTGCCAGAGTATGTACAAAACAGCTGGCGATCTTGAGGAAGCTTTGTGGGAGGCGTTTCTCCTACAGTTCTGAGCCAACAAGCTAAGCATTTTAAAGAATGAGGGGAGGAGGAGGAGAAGTCTACCCTCCCCTCAGTACCCTTCCCTCCTCCTCCTCAAGAGCTGCGCTCCAACTCGGCGTTACAGGGAGTTGTAAACGGCTTTCATTTGCCCCGGGGAAGTCACCTGACTTTGGGGGGGAGGGGGTCACGTGACCTCGGGGGGAGGGGGGTGTCACGTGACCTCGGGGGGAGGGGGGGTCACGTGACCTCGGGGAGGGGGGCCACGTGACCTGGGGGCTCACATGACCTTGAGGTGACCTTGGGAGGGGTCACGTGACCTGGGAGGGTCACGTGGCCTTGGGAGTGGTCACGTGACCTTGGGGGGTCACTTGACCTTAGGGTGACCTTGAGGGGTCACATGACCTTGGGGTGACCTTGGTTACATCGACGGCGACGCCGCTCAAGCCGGAAACGGGCGCCTAAGAGCTGCGCTCTAAAAAATTGCCTGGCATAAGCATTCATCAAATGCAGCAAAGGTGCGTATGACGTTTGTTTGGCACTTGATGGGATGGGGTACGCCGTAGGAGGTTATGGAATGTGGCTCGCCATAGGAGGGCACCATAAAAAGGAGCTGGGGAAGGGGGGGGAGATGGAGCGGTGCACTAACACTCCCCTCTTTCCCTCCTATGGTGAAACCCACAAACCAACACATGCAAGCAAGGCCATGGAAGGTTCCCACAATTGCTCTAATATTTGTTTGCCGGCAACACAGTGACTGGACGAATACCACACCTGCAACAATAGCTTTCATTGTAGCTTGTGTCCTAGCAGGCAGGTTTTGATGATAACAGCAAGTCTCATTAAAAGCAGCACCTGCACCTTAGACGCCATCGAGCTAAATCGGAAACTCGTATCGTCCTGGCTCATCGCCCACCCCCCTGCTGCCTGAAATTCCCCAAAAAAAGTGGGGTGAGTCGTGTCTCGGTGGGTAAGCACAAAATGTTTAGTAAAAGCTAAAAAAACAGAAGTTTCTGTACATATTTAGCGCGGCTGCACAAGAGATACATGAAATTGAAAACTCAAATTAGTTTCATTGTTTTAAGCCTTAAATATTCATGAAAGTATGTTTGTTGCTTGCATACACGCTATGAACACCTCTGATCGGCATACAGCGCAAACGTTTGTTTCGTGAAAGCATGTTTCTAACACCGCTATGCTCTGTTTGTCATTAAAAAAAAATTAAGCAAAAAATTGTAAAAACCAAACAGGTGCAACGAGCGAGCAAGCAATCGATCGGCTGAAAGAAGCAACGAAGAGCGATGCTGGGGATGCAGGAAAGCCGGCGATAGTGTTGGTAAATACTTTGGCGTCGGGCCAAGTTGGGCACCTTGTGAATGACAAGGAGCAGACCCTTGTGCAACTTTCTTGTTTGGTCCATACATGCGTGCACCCATGCGCAGCGTGCTACCAACGCGGGTTGAGGTGGCATTGCTGCATGTGCATGGCGTGGACAAAAACACGGAGCTTGAAATGGGGCGCTTTACAAGCGTCTCTGAGCGGCGTTCCAGCAAATCTTTGTTTACCCGTTGGCTTTGTCCTAAACGTCGCACCACCTACGGTTGCAACGTTCCAGGAGAAGGAGCGGTTTTGCAGTGACCTCATTTCGGTGGAGACAGACTTTGACCTCACACTCCGCGTTTACATTCCAAGATATGGGACGTTCGCTAACCTCGCCATCTATGAATGGGTTACTGATTGTGTTATCTCTCCAATTCTTTTTTACTAGCTTTTTCTGTAAGCAAAAAAAAAAATTTTATTTCGCTATATTTATTGTTTTCTTTTTTGCACGTATGTACTATGACTTCAGAGTCGCAGAAATCGAGGAGGAAATGCGTAAACAAAGTGAAGTGTCTTTTTCTCCTTCGTTTCACTTTGTCAAGGACGTCCTCCACCCGTCAGATCCGCAGCCGCGTTATTCGGGTAAGATTAATGTTTCTCCTACCCGAATGACGCAGCCGCAGACCTTACGGTTGGAGGACGTCCTTGACGTCAGCGTTGGGGTATTTGTAGGGGTGGGCGATCACTCAGTGTTTTTATGGAAATCAATATTCGCCCAAAAAGTGGGGTGGGTGATGACTTGGGGATAGGCAAGGACTCGAGATATTACGGCAAGTTCGAGAAACCAAAGGTCCCACCTTGCTCGGTTAAAAAGTGCCATTAAGTTGAGTTTATTCACCCTTTTTTGTTTAGCACTGAACTCAGTAGCACCGTCTAACAGGTAGCCCTAGCACACTTCCGGCCAGCGTATATTAAATTCTTTTTGTGCATCATCCTTTCAACATAAGAGTGAATTCTGACCATGCTCTAAGCGACAATTTCACGAAGGTAGTGCATAGATTTGATTTTGAAAAATACTGCAAAACCTACTGCCTAGTTCAGAACCAGAAATGCTTTAAGGGATGCTGCATCTAAATTTTGATTTCAGAAAACAACGCGGAAGCGCTAGACGGGGCGCTACAAACCCGAAAGCATCACTCATAAAGTGATATCTCCAATGGATGGTGGTCGTATTCTTGTGAAAGAAGGGCGCACTTGAACAAGGCCAAAAAAAGCCAGTGATGTCGCGATTCTCGTTTCCTCCTCTTCTCGCTTTGACTCTATGAGGACACGAAGAGGGAGGGAAGCAAGGCCCTTTCCCCTCCTCCTCAACAATTTCGGTTCAGCATCCTTTTAGGGGCGACTTGCACACTAGCACCCCCCTGTTTCAACACACAAGAGAAAGGGCGCTGTAGCAATCAGCTACAACAGCGGTCCCAAACTCATTTGAGCGTGCGGGCCAGATAGCTGACACTGCGAAGGCCAAGGGCCAAGGCTAGATGGAGGTGGGGGTAAAAGATTAGGAGAAGAGACCTCGTGACGTTTTTAGTTTTAATTTGTTTGTATGACTACTTTGGGCCCTGACGTGATGTGATACCACATTTTTAATTAAAATGACACCGCCCCGCCAACGCGCTCGCATTTTTAACAGATCAAGAGAGCAAGTACACTGTAGTTCCCGTGGTTCAATTCACTCAGGAATTAACCAAGCTCTAAAAACAACCAGTTATTTGACAATTCCTGTTTTTCTGACGAATTTCATTACAACACCCATACTTCACTTTTGATTCTGATATTTTGTTCAGGCGAGAATCCCGGTCATTGCTCCTGCTGATCGAGAGTTTGCACAGGCGAGATGCAATCTTCAACAAATAACTCACGCTTGCAGCCTAGTAGCGGAATTGTTGTACATTACAAGAAGCTGGGAAGCAAATGATAAAGCGAAACAAAGGTCAAATGAACACAGATCAGTTAAACTATGTGATTACGCTGAGAGTGGAGCGAATTTCGAGCGAAAATGAATTGTCTAGATGAGATCACAATGGCGCACGCCATTTCTAGTGCTCGAGACATGGGAACCAGGACTCGTAGCTGGTTGGTTGCCTGCGGGCTGCGCCTCAGCGAGTCCCCGCCACGGGAACTGGGACTTGTAACCAGTGAGTCTCAACATGAAAACCGGTTCCCGCGTTGGTAGCCGGTTCCAATGTTGGTAGCAGGTTGTCCGTGGCAACCGATTCCCATGTTGGTAGCCGGTTGCCCGCGGGCCACGTGTTTCGAGACCCTCGAGCCACACGAAAAGAAGTCACACAAAAAGAGGTGTGAGAAGCAAGCCTCATGCACAGAGATTTGTCGTGGCTTCTTTCTTGTCTCCTCTTCGTGTAGCTGGTTGCTACGCTTCTATTCAAAGCCCAGCTTAGGCCAGTGCCCAGAGTCTGGCAGCAGAGGGTAGGGGAGTGCACCTGCCTTGAGGTGGTCCCTCAGGATGACGGCCATGTCCGTGGCAAAAGCGCAGAAGCAGCAGGTGAGCAGCGGCCGGTTGGGGCGCTCCTTGGGGCACTCGTGCAGCACCAGGTCGTCCAGGGCCCGGAAAGTGCCCCGGCACAGTGGGCAAGGGTACTCAGTCCGCTCCTGGATCACGGGGTGGCCGCCTGCACGAACAGACAGGGGCTGGTCTCGGGGGCTCCCAGAAGGAGCCTACTCTGCCTATTCGCAACTCCAGCCTGCCGCTCGCCCTCTCGAAGACGAACGGAGAACCAGAAGAGCGGGGACGGCAGCGGCGGCGGCGGCGCAAAAACGGTGATAGGGACTATTGGCCTTGATGCGTGAAACCGTTTTAACAAAAAAAGTGAGCGTTAAAATAGAAATTTTTGTGCTCCACCTTGCAATAGCGTTGCACAAAGGACCGGGATGTCTAATTTCATTATAGACTTTTCGTATATCGCATATGCTGCGGATTTCTGGTCTTGTGCATGGCCACCAGCTCAATATGTGCTCAACGTGACGGCAGCAAAAGCTCCCGCTAATAATGTAGAGCTGTATAGTGCAGTCTACGAAAAGTCTATTCTTTGCCATAAGTAGGAGAAAATTCGTCGCGCAACGGTATGTCAAGCAATACACATCGGGAATGGGTTCGCGTTTCAAGGCAGTTACAAGGAACATGACCATTTATTCTAAGCACTTTAAAAGGACAGAAAACCCGTACTTGCTTTCAGGTAATTACAAAGCAAATAAAGAGATGCTCGAACATTTTAAGCCCGTCTGTGTTAGCCAGCCGTTTGTGATGAAAGCTTAGAACGGGCAGTTTCGGCGCGAGGGGAGCAATGTTGCAAATAACACGGTCTGAAAAATGTATGGTATATTAAAATATTTATTTTGATAGAGCAATAAATAAAACCCCTAAACACATTGATTATGTTAATATGCAGTTTTAGCATAGCATACGACACCCCTAAACTTCCGTTGGACGTACAGAGCACCGACGTTTAACCGACACTACCAACTTTCACGAGCGGCTTGATAGCCGAATTCAACTTATTAAAATTGCTTTAATAAGAGTAAATGACTGTTAAAAATGTGTAATCGGGGTTTTCTTGGCCCTACTGCAAAGCCTCCATTTTTTTTTTTTCTGTAATTTTTGATGCATACTTTAAAGGGCAACTCCGCTTAATTTCAAAATTTTTGAGATAGTGGCCGATTTTGCTTTTTTGAAGCACTCAAAAACAATCCCCAATCCTTTGTTTCGCGAAAAATAAAATATTTTTCGTGTAATTTTACTTTAGCCATGATCACAAACCGAAACCGAAACGGTGGCAAAGCCGGACAACATTGTATATTCGGCATCACTAAGCATGTACACCCACGTGATATACAAGGGGAAGAAGGAGCTCCCCTCTTATCAGGATCCTCCTTTGTGCCTCCTGGATTAGCACCAGGCGTCGCTATTCTCCTCCCAGAAGATTATAGAAGATTAACCTGTCACTCAAAATTCTTACAAAAGCAGCTTCCCTCTCCTCATTTTACTTGGTGTTCAAAAGTATGCGATGTAACACAAGCCGCGCTCAACGAGGCGATCGCCTTATCAGTAGTATCAATAGTCGAGCGCCGGGCCGGCCGAGCGCGTCACTCACGTCTTTCACGGCGCTGGCGCCACCCGTGCTCTCCCCGGGAAGGAAAACAAAATTGAAAAAAAAAAAAAAAAGAAGCTGTACATGCTTGATGACGTCGCGGACGTGCCGGGAGAAGGAATTTGGAGGAAGCGGAAATGCAGCCGGGCAGTGTTGTCTGGCCCGCGCGTCTCATCCAAAACCAGCGGATTCGTGCTTGTCAAACTTTGACAGCGATTTTAATGAACTTCTAGGCGGAATTTCGTCGTAATATTTGCCATGGGGGTTTTGTAGATGATAACAAAGAGAACTGTATAGTTTTGCACTACTAGAAAAGAAGCGGAGTTGCCCTTTAATATCTTATATCGCACAGTCATCAATCCTCTCGTAAAAATTGGGGCCGTCAGTTTAACATCAGTGCGCTGCACGGCGAACTTAAGTTTTGGGGTGTCGTATATCTGACAAGGGGTATAAGGATTACGACCGTTTTTTTTTTTTTTTTTAGAGTGAAGAGCACGGCAACGTTCCTGGCGCGCGCTGAAAATTGTGCTTCAAAGGCACAGCGCGAGCTTCCGGTTGTAGTGCTGCACCATACGGCAGCTTGCAGTAACGAACATTCTATCAATAACCATAGAGCAGTTTGATCACGTGTTGCCATACACTAAAACAAAGACGGTAAGCAGCGAGTTGTGAGCCTGTGACACGAAGACACCAATACTGCGAACGCTGCCCTTCCGAAGCTCGACGGTCACCGTTCGCGGCTCACTTTTTAACGCACTAATGGCCAGGCAAAGCACAAACGTGATATCTTCATCACCCTCGGACATATTCTGCCACAAACAGTGACGTGGCCGGTGCCTGAAACGCGCTTGCTCACCACAAAGCTTCGCAAGTTGAGGTTTCTGCAACTTTTAAATATCAGCATGCTCGTTTTCCTAACATGCATCAACATCTCCGCCACCTGTAATTTGATCGCACCCTAACCGCTTCGCATTTGTAGACAAATAAATCCTTTTAGAGCGCTGACCAGCGTCAGCGAGCAGGCGCACGGGAAATCCTGGAGAATTTATCCCCGTCTCTACCGCCACCAACACTATGTGCCTTAGAGTGCTCAACACAACAACCCCCAGTACTCACTATGGGAAATGGTGAGCAGGTTCTCGAGCAGCTTGCCCCGGTCGAGGTAGCTGGCGTCCGGCGACTCGTAGATGGCCTCCACAAACATCGCCGGGCAGTAGTCCTCCCCGCCATCGCTGCCACTCGGAGTCTGCAAAGCAAATAGCACACACGACACGACGGTAGTTGAAACTGGCAGGCGAAACTTGAAAAGAAGTGCCGTGGAAGTTGTAGGAATTCGCAAACCGCCGCCGATTCGCCATTTCCCACGTGGTCCGTCAACAACCCGAGTCCAGCCTGGTTCCTTCACGGGAGCGGGATTCCGCTCCCCATTTACTGGTACATAAAACACAACACTACAAAACACTCAATCTAAACTACAAATACACGCGATATTACACAAATATTTACAAATGCACGTTAAGCCAAAGCTAAACACAAACAGGGTCCCCAGGCCTCGTGTCCCGCGATTACCCTAGATTCAGTCACCACACACTTGCCTGGTCTCGGTAGCGTCCAGAGTCCTAAGAGGCTGTTCGCCCCCTGGTCCACCGCCTATATCTCAATCAACGAACGAGGAGGTTTCTCCTCGCCCGCCCAGCGCGCTCTCCAGTGGCTAGGAGAGCAAGCGGCACGTCGGGAGCCGAATTCGAGATCCCGATCGACCCCGCGGCGACGCAACCATGTGATCGTGTCTGAGGCGAGGCAACTGCAGAGCTGCCTCGCGGCAACTATGCCAGAGTGGTTTGATGGGCGCCCTCGTGAATGCACGGTGCGCCATAGAGCCTCAGAGTCACAGCCGACGTCTCGATAAAAGACTTGTACCTTCTGCGGGGCATCTATGAGTTGCTCTGAGGAAGCTCAGACTTTTAGCAAAATGTCAGCTGCCACTCTAAAAGCTTACGAGATTTTTATCCGAACAGCAAAAATGGCAATCATCAAAACCTGCCGCTTCACCATGCGTATGCATTCACACTGCACGAAGTGCAGCGTTACGCATGACGCTTATGCTCGTGTTAGGCCCGCTTCAGACGGGGCAACTTTTCCCGCAATTATGAGGTTGCTGGCGGGTTGTTCCCTAGCTTTCCCTAGATCGACGCGAATTGCTGAGATTGGGTCCGGCTCGAACATGCGAGCAACTCGGAGCAATTCGAAGACGGTTGAAGCGGCTGCAACCAATCAGAGACACAATATTTTCACGTGACACCCCTGTGGTGGTGATGATGACAGCTAAAGACTTAGTTCTGGTTTGGAATGGATGGTTTTCGGAAATAAACAGTTTCAGAAAAATGAGTAAGTATTCTCAACGCCGTTCAAAGATAAAAGAACGCGTTTTTAGCGCGTAGCTGGGCGTCTAATTAGTGAAACAAGAATCAAATTTAATGATGATGATGGCAAGTCGGAGCAATTCAGTTGCTGCGTGTGAACGCGGGCGGCCGGTGTTGCTGGTGTTGCGACGTCAAATTGCTGGGGGAAATTGCTCCGTCTGAAGCGGGCCTTAGAGTTGTTATCGTAGGAACAGCCACAATCGAGGTTGATGAGCGAGTTGGCGTGCGTGCTGATGTCGAAGACGCCTCGTTAGCCGATGAGCGTGCGAACTACGAACACAACCGACCTACCAGTTAGCTGCAAAGGGTACTTTTTTTTTCCTTTACTTGTTTACGACAAGTTAGGCGTCCGGACAGAAATAATCGTTCTCGTCGTTGCAGCTTGAAGCGTGCGCGGCAAACACTCAAATAACCTCACCGAAACGACGCTCACTTGCAGAGAAGCTACAAGACCATATGATATGCTCAAGCTTAACGCTAAACACTCAAAATCGGATACCGCAGAAAAAAAAGCTCGAAGGCAAGACGAACAGTGGAGGTGAAGACTGGCTGTTTTCTTTATAAAGAGTGGCCTCAGATACAGCTTTAGCAAGTGCGCACAGACGCTTGCATATACTGACAGAGGCATCGGAACGGCCGAGACGAGTATGAATATTTGAAATACATGAGGGAGTTTCGAGCGCGCTCGCTGAGGGAGTAAACAATGACTGTGTGCACGAAAGATGCAAAATGACGAGCAAAGAAGCGGGCTCGCGGGCCTCCCCAGTTATTTTGAATTCTCACCCTAGCAAAGGAAGCGCCGCCGAATCGGTGGAATAGCAAAAACGCTGCGACCGATGTTTGAATGAATGGCTTACCGTCATAACTTCACGGGGGTGCAATACGTGCGGAACATCGAGATCTCTGTCGAACAAGCGGCATTTGAACTTTACACAAGCACGGAATCGAACATGGAAGCGAACGAAGAACGGAAGTATGAAAGCAAGGCATTTGCTTCCGTTGGTGACGCTACATGCGGCTACATGTGCTCGTTCTACGGCCAATTTTTTTTTACCATTTAAATAAAATATAATAAATTATATATATATTTGATGACAATATATTACATTACAACAATATAACCTGATGGTTAATATAAAAAGTACCACCAAGCTATGCCACCAAGTGACCAAAATCTTAAATTCTGTACGATAGCGCAAAATACCGTCTAATTCAAATATACACTCAACATTTTTATGTATTTCCCTATTTACTATGTATGTTCTTGTCAGTGTTGCCAGATTGGGCTATTTACAGCCCAATTGGGCTACATTTTTTTCTAGTTGGCGGCGTCAAACTTTCGTGGTTGGCTATGGCTATTTTGGGCTATTTCTAAGAATGCGGCGAACTTTTGTCGTTCCTCAGGTTCGACGCCGAACTTTGAAGTTCGGCTAGTTAATTTTCAAACTTTTAATCAGAGTCGAAACAAAAAAAAAAAAGTTTCCCTTTTGGCTAGTCGAGAGTAGAGCTCCTTCGGAGCAGAGTAGCGGAGTAGCGCAATCTAGAACGCCGCCTCTCGGCGACTAGTGGCGAACGCCCGGAGGTTCCAACTGCGGTCAGAAATGCATGGAGAACGTGAGAAAATCGTTGTTTCTTCAGTATTGTGGGGATGTACGGAATGGCAATCTTTTTTGACATAATAATGGAACATTTCAGAATAATTTTCGCTAAGTTTTGTGCCCCGCAAGGACGTGACTTTTTTAAAAAAGTTGCCTGAGCAGCATCATGCAGCAGACGACACGGCGACGTCACATCATTCACGTGACCCGCTCCGGCCAACCCGAAAAGCCCATCTCCGCTGCGAGCAAAAATCGTCTGCTTCAAACGCCATTGACTTGGAAATAGCCTTCTCAAAATTTGCACACGCATCCGATATTATTAAAACTTTGATAAAATGTTTAGTGCTTTACTAAATTCACGACAGACTAGTTTTGAAAAGCGTGAACTCGGCGTTCATTTTTTAATCAGCCGTGTTGAGTCGATCTCCATGTGTTCTCCCATAGGGCTGGCCGCCTCCTGGAACCCTGAGTACCACGTGACTCGCGCCGATCCGCTCTGTCGGCCATGTTGTCGGCAAAACACGGAGTTCAAAGGATTGCGCTACTCTGCTCCGTAGGAGCTATATAGTGCTCTAGGTGACACTAAATATCAACACCTCTAATATCCTTCACAAAGAAAAAGAGACGGGGGGGGAGGTTATTAGTAAGGACTAGAGTCACTGTATGGCTCTAGTAAGGACCTGAAATATTGGGGTTCTGGTCTGCTTCTGTATTTTGTCCTTTCATTGTATGATCATATCTCCCGGGCTTCTCAATAAAGCTGTCTTTGAGTGTTTTTGTACTTCCGAAAACCTACGAAGGATAAGCCAGTTTTGTACGGATATTCATCCTTCCGAAGCTTCTCCAGTCGTTTGGCGGTTTTTTGGTGGGACCACCTGGCAACACTGGTTCTTGTCACGTGACTCAACGGACACGTTCAAATCTGTACGCGGCCGTTGCATCCACTGTGGTTGCATCTGGTCAGGTTAGCGTTGGTCATTTAGAACCGAGGTATTCTATACGACCACTACAACTGCCTGCTGTTACTACGAGTCCTCGTCCGTAAGTTCAAAGTCTGGTGCCTTCAGCGCTTGCATCATCCACTTCATTTCTCCGTCCGTGCAACATTCCCGCTGTTTCACTATGAACCCATACCATATAGCCCAGTTATCTTGTCCTCAGCCTTCTTGTGTGCTTCAAAGCCTCCATTGTCTCACCCTGTAAGCACAGTAGCACTGAAAGTCACAATGTGCTGTAGTGACTGTATTTGTTCCGGTTTCTTGTCGTTGACGTTCTACCTCCATGGTCCAATGTTCGTTACATTGTTTTGGGGAGGGCTTGTTCCTGTTCTTATAACTGGTAAATCCGTGCTGCCAGCGTCAGCAATGACGTTGACCAGAGTGCCTCGTCATTCTGCCAGTCCTCCGTTCTTTCTGGTGCCTATCAGCGTCTTGTTAGAAGCTACGCGCACATTCCGCCCCCACTGACCTTTTTTTTTTTTTCTTTTTTTTTTTATTGGGGGGGGGGGGGGGGGGGAAGGCCGAGATGAAAGTTGGTGCAAGCTTGCACTTGACGTCGTAAGGCACCGTACCAACCGCCATTGCTCCGTATCATTCCTGTGCCCGAACCTTCTGCAGCATACATTTTGGTCCAGAGCACTGCACGGGCCCGGGCCAGCCCGAAAGCCCGAGCCCGGCCCGGCCCGCGGGCCGGGCTCGGGCCGGGTAGCACGTATTTTCTCGGGCCCGGGCCGGGCTCGGGCTTGAACAAAAAAGTTCTCGGGCCGCGCCGGCCCGGGCCGGCCCGGGCCGTGCCTGGGCAATCTTGTGCCGTAAATCATAAATTGTTGTTGATAGCAAGAAGTTTGCTCATTAATCTTTTAGGTTCATTGAATACAAAAAAAGCGAAGTGCAAATTCACTACAGCGTCGTTAAAAATAACTAAAAGACGTCTTGAAGCTAGAAAGCCTTCAAGCTTTTTCCGTGTGAGCGAGGGTTCAGTGTTATAAATTGTAAACAAAATAAAGTCCCAGACATATGCTTGCCAACCTGTCTGATTCATCGCTCTCAAAAATATCTAGTTCACTATTAGGAAGATTTAAAAAAACGTACGCAAGCGCTTTGGGTACCGTAAAAATAGCGTTGCGATGTAAAACCTATGGCGATGCTAATTTTAGCGTGCCCAAAGTGCTTGAGTATGTTATTCTGACCCCCTTATTGCACAGAGCGCGACACTATATTAGCGTGAACAAGCGATCGTCGTGTTTTTATGTTTATCTTATAGAATCAAAACGCTGTTTTCAAAACTATTAGTGTCTTTAGAAGTGCTCATCTGGGCCACAGACCTAAGCGGTATACTTTGGTGCCTACTAACACCATTTCGAAGTAAAATTCGAAAAAAGAGCCAACGTCGTGTTCGCGGTATCAGTGTCGCGCAGTGTACATAGTCCGTTCCGCGCTTGCACGTTTTGGGAACCATCTTGAAAAATACGTTTTAAGGGGTTAAGTAGGAATATATTAAACTTAAGCTTGTCTGAAAGGGCTGTTTATTTTAAAAACGCGTTGACATGTCAAGCTACTTCAGAACATATTCTTAAACAGAAAAGGTGTGCAGACCAGGCTTAGAACGATGGAGACTTTTTGCGAAGAGGTTGCGATGTGCAGGGCCTTATAAAAGTAGGTTGAAACGGGACGCGTTCAAACGCAAAGGGTGTTTCGGAAACTGGTTCAAATAAGAAGGGCGTTTAGGGAATGGGTTGAAACAGGACAAATTCAAACGAGAAGGGCGTTTAGGGAACTGGTCGAAACGGGACGGGTTCAAACGGGAATGGGTTGTTTCGAGCTACAGTCATTTGGCCGGGTCGGGCGGGGCCTAGAAATTAAAAATTCTGTCGGGCTCGGGCCGGGCCCGGGCAGTGTCTCTTCCGGGCCAGGTCGGGCCGGGCCTAGAAATAAGAATTCTGTCGGGCTCGGGCCGGGCCCGGGCCGTGTCTCTACCGGGCCGGGTCGGGCCGGGCCTAGAAATTCCGGCCCGTGCAGTGCTCTATTTTGGTCCATCGTATTTGTTCTTGGCAAACCTTACACAGAAGAAGACATTCGATCGCGCCAAATGTATGCTGCAGAAAATATGGGTACCAGAGCAATAGTGGCTGGTGTGACGTCAATGCAAGCCATGTGAACCGCAAGCTTTGCTTGAGCCTTTTTCGCAAGCCAGCCTGTACTGGTGTCGCTGGTCTGTCCTAAATAGGGATGCCACGGAACTCCCAAGGGTCCAGTTCAAAAGGTGCCGTTTACGCCGCTTCACGGCGACAGTTTCTGGTGGCTCATTGCAAAAATTTTAACTCACCTGACCTAGCCATAAATGCCGCGTCGCGCTAACAGTCTGTTGCAGCTTATTGCAGAAAAACGCCAACCTCAGCTGTCGATAAAAAGTCGCTCGACGCTCTATAAACTGACTGCCTCCGATATTTAGGACAGGCCAGCGACATCAAAACCTGCACAAATAACGGCAGCTGACACTAAAAGCGCCAAAAAGACTGGGACAGACGACACAATTCCTTTGTCCTTGTCTTCTGATGCTTTTTGTGTATGCTCCATTCACCTTCAAAAAAAAAAAAAAAAAAACGAAAAGAAAAAAAAGTTTAACAATCTAATTGGGATATGCTTGTCAAAAAATTAAATTCGCACTGAAAGAAAATTTTTTTAGAGCCATATTGACGGCGCGAGACGCGATTTAGTTGGTAGTCACTTCCTTTACACTTGTTTTCTCTTGGCATTTCGGGCATGTGGAGGAGAGGTTGATCGGCTTCGCCTTCACATTGAGGTTGCAAGAGCGAATGACCATCTCGTTGAGGTCGAAAGAGTGAATGACCATTCCGTGACGTAATGGACTTTGCGTGCCACAGAATTTAAAATAAATCTCTGACCGTCAATATTGCTCTAAAACAAAAATTTGATTTGCGTAAAATTGCCAAGGTGCACGACCACAACTACAGATCCTGCACCTTGGCTGGATATGGCTGCACGCACAACGCGTTTAGCCGTTTCCTGGACAACTTTCCGTAAATAACCGTTTCATGAACACGTCTCATCAAAACATTGGCGTTTCGTAGACACACACATCTAATAATGTCTTTTATTTTTTTTTTTTTAAGCTGGCGCATGATATATTGGGACGCATTTACTTGTGATGGTCCGAATCTCCAAACTTTTGAAGGAAAGTTCGGCAAACGTCTGCGCATGCACGAGAACGTGACAGGGCGACGGATTGCAAATATACGCCGTGTGGTTGTCATCATACGGTGTATTGCTACATTACTACTACAGGGGTGGAACAACTGCGCCATTTGCGCCATTTTGCGCCAGACGCATATGTCTGCGCCATCCTGCGCCATGTTGCAGAAACTGCGCCACAGCCAATACCTCGCGCCATTATGCGCCAGATCGCAAAACGTGCGCCAAGAAACTTTTTATTTTGTCTTGGTTTCGGTTTTATTGACTCGATTCGCAACAATGAGCGCGTTCAGCCTGGTCGGCCTTGCAATCCTTTGTTCTGTTTATTCTCCCTGTGTATCCCGAGTCGGAAGCGCGCGAAAAAACTCGGATTCTAAGCGCCACACCACCTGCGACTGGATTGTTATTCTTCAACCATAATTAACGGTTAAGCAAGTCGGCTGAGGTGAGGTCGAGTCGTTAAGCGTCAAATTGCCTGAGGCTCTGCGGCCCGGGATCCGGACGTCAGCCAGTTGAAAACAAATGAGCAAGATATTCCTTTTAGTACTTCATCGTTAGAAGTTGGAACCGCATTCTTGCAAGATAAATCGTGATTTGGTTGAACTGAAACGCGGTCCGATCCGAAACCTTTCCGGCCAGCAGCTCTTTTGCGAGTGATGGATCTGCTCGGCGTACTTTAACCTTGCTCCTGCTTATCGCTTCAAATACGATAACTTCGTTAATCGTAGTCTGCTGCTTCGTAATCGAGTTGCACAATAGGATAAACGCGAAATTTGTTGCCCTGTTCCTCCGTGCAACTGTACGTCCATTGCTTGCGCACGTCACGGGGTTCGCACATATAATTACTATGTCAAGCACGTGTGGGTTGTGCGATAAGCAGTGCTGATTTGCATTTTGAGCAGCTGAAAGCCGCTCGGAAAATATCAAGGACGCTATCTTGAGAAACAGGGTACTGGCTTTTTGATTCTCATTAAGGCTCACAAAGTTTCAAGTTTTCGCATCTGTTACACTGTTATCCCACCTACCTAGGTCCCTAACCATCCGTGTGCATCTGTTCTGCTAAGTACGATTGAAATTGCTCCCGTGCTTGTCTAAGACGCAAGCTGAAGTGCAATGAAAACTGATCTGAGCTGCTCCTAGCCTGCTCCAGAACGTAGTTTTAGCTGCTCCCAACCTGCTCCATAACAGCTGTTTCAGCTGCTCCCGTGGCTGCTCCCAGGTACATTTCATGAGTTCCACCTCTGTACTAGCGCATACGGCAAGGTGCAGAGTAGGCAACGTGGTAAATGTTTGTCAGCTTTTGTGAGTGTGGTTCTCTTGAATATTTTCTGCCTCAAGAACAGATCGACCAGGAATTGATGCCAAAATGCCGCAGTTCACTGCACAAATGACAAATGATGGGGTACATTCGGGATAATCCGATATTCATTTTATCTTTCCATTGATGCAACGAGGTAGTTAGATTGACAAGTTCTTTAAAGCACTCATCGCCATTATAGCAACCCTGTTTTCGACTCTCATGTAGTTTGTGCCAAAACAAAATTACTTTTCAAGTAGCATTATTTTAATTTTCATCTGTCTACATAAAACTGAACGCCCTGCGTGTCCTAACATCAGAAACCAGCATTTTTAAAGTTTAAAAAAAAATGTGAATATGGGATACACATTTTTATGCAAAGCTTAAGTGACTTAAACAGAAAGACTTGCATATTTACAGTATTGTTATCTCTTCTGGTGAAGGCTCAGCAGCCATTGCATTCATTTTCGCACACGAAACAATGACTCGCAGACCTTTACTTTCCTTTATTTCAACAATACACAATTGCAGGCTTGCGCTGATGAGGCCACAAAACTGACTTGTATCGTGACTGGACAAAGGCTGTTTGTTCCTTGAGCTCCTGTCATGCTGCGCCATCTTACAGCGTTTGTCAGAAATAAGAGTGAACCTTTGGCCCACTTGCTCCTTGGCAAGGTGGCACCGTTCAGTTTCTTCCTCAGTGCTCCAAGGATTACTGTTTGCTAAATTGCCAATGCACCAAGACCAAGGAGCATGCTACAAGTGTAGTTCCACATATTGCAACTCTGAAGTCAAATAACTATAATAATCTTTATTGGCTTAGGAGAAAGATACTTTGAACCTTTTATACTGACAGATGAGTGCATGTAGCTGCGTGCCCAAAAAGCCTATTCTGTTTTCGTACTCGTGACAGACTGCTGGGTCCCGAGTCATGGGCGACCCCCGACCCTACAAAGAGTCAATGGACGGTGCATCCGACGCCTCTGAATCGGAGCGAGAAACCAGCAGCAATGGGGAGGTTAAGGTGCGGCTGAACATTGCGGCTGGGGCAACAGAACCCCTCAAGGTGTACCTGCGGCTGAGGCCACGAGCTCTGGGCCGCGCTTTTGCCTCCCCGTGCTTTGAAGCCATTGATGCCACTACCTTGGTCTCCACAGTAACCGTGCAGGACAACCAGCAGCAGAGAAAGTTCACCTTCACCAAGGTAAGTCTTTTTTTCTTTCTTTTTTTATTGCTATTCGGCTTTTTGAGTGAGTGTAGTTCTAGGAGGGGTGTAAAGGCAAAATGCCATATTTGCCCGAGTAGTAGTCGCACTTCTTGTGAGCAAGGCCCTTTCGTCGACTTTCTTGCGGAGCACACATACAGCCAATCATCAGGTTCTGCACGGCAAAATGTGGCGAATAGCAAGCTTGAAAACATAATTCTCCATAAAAATGTGATCTGAGCAGTTAGCATTTTTGCATGAAGACATTATCTCTGTCCCGTAAATCGTCATTTTTTTTGCCGATTGTGGCGATTCGCTGTCGTCATGCTCCGCAGGAAAGCAGACCCACAAACCTTGTTCACAAGAAGTGCGGCTATTACTTGAGCAAATACGGTAAGTGCTTGTTATCCCGGCCAGTGTGGGTGACAACACCAGAACATGTGGCTTGTGGTACGTCGCTTTCTGAATACTCTGCAGAGCTTGATGGACTCCGACAAGATGTGTGCTTGTTGAGATGCTCTCCAGCTTGTTTTCCGCAAGAATTTCAGTGTCTTTATTCTCGAGTAGACGTCCATGTTTTATGGTCCCAAACGATAAAAACGTTTTCATGTAGGCAGTTCGTTCAAGACAGTTGACTCTAACTCAACGCAATGCCTGTGCACAGTTGAGTCGTCTGCCTCAACCGCGAGCAGCGTACAGATCAGATGTGAGTGCCAAGTCAGTGTCAGCTGGGACTTCTGTTTAGTCAGTACTTTACTGGTGTCAACCGAACCCAAATGCCAAACTGGAAACAAGCACATAATTTATGTGTTGTTTCCGCAGCCGAAGTGAACTGCTGAGGCGTGATTGCTGGATTTTCTCTGCAGCGGTTGGGTAGTGGGTATGCTGACCAGCATTTGCCAGTAGGGGGATTCGGGGGCGGCACGAGTCTTCTCCTTGGTGCACATCAAGTTTTGTGAATCGTCTGGTAGATGTCGCCGAAAGCACCACATGCCCTCTGCCCATGCCACACTTTGTGTGCTGTCGCTCGTATTGACCGGCACAGGTCTGGAACTTGCATTAGGAAGTGTAGTGTGAAAAGGGTCACTAAGCCACTTTCTGTGATAGTTTATTTGTGGTCATAACTCAATCTATGGGCTCCGAGCATTCTAAAAGGGGCACTGACACCCCAAAGGTCGTATTTATTTTTATTGTCTAAAACGATGCAAGTTGTAGTCATAGACACGCAAAAAAAAACCGCATCGCGAAAAAAAAATTTTCCCGCGCGCGCGCGCGCCTTTTTATTTTTGGCGTTTGATTTTCCCGTTTCTCTCCTCCTCGCTTCTTTTGATCGGTGACGTCAAAAATCAGGAAATTTAGAAGCTTTGTAGGCGACATCTCTATAACATTTAATTACGGCAATCTTAAAACATGTTTTTTAACGCAATTGCGAACGCACTACGGCCCTTCTTTTTGAAATACCAAAAATCGGGAGTTCGTTGTGGTGCCGTCTCCTGGATTTGTATCCTCCAACGGAAAACAGGCGACACCGCTCAAAACCGGTCCGCCGCAACGCCGGCGCTAGCCGGCGCTCGCTCCTATCCTCCTCGCTTTGGGTCGCCATGGCAACAGCAGGGAGTGGTGACAGGAAAGTGGACTCTCAGGTCTCCTCAATTTTTGACGTCAAGGCACCGGCGCCGACCGCGCGGGAACTTCGAATTCGGCACTTGGAAATTGTTTTTTTACTTCACGAATACTGAATTCCCAAATCTCAAATTTTGAGGGTAATGTCCCGGCATCGTTTTCAATCGTTTCGGATAATAAAAAAAAAAATATGATTTTGATGTGTCAGTGCCCCTTAAAGGAGCGAAACACTACATTTATCTGTGGCCGATTTCTCTATTAAAATTGGCATCAAGGATTGATTACCTCGTAACTATCGGCGTCATCGTACAGGAGAAAAAAAAGAAGCCCTTCGCCTCATCCAGTGGCAGACATCTGGTCTCTGTTATAGTCAGGGATAATCAATCTTTCATACTGATTTTAATAAAAAAATCTGACACGCATGAATCTAATGTATGGCATTTTAGGCTGTCGCAGAAAGTAGTTTAATGCCTTTATAACGCTCTCAAATTTTGTGTGCATATCTCGTTTGACCTTATCTCATTCACAATTAATAAATGCTTTCGTGTTTCAAGAGATTCGTATCTGCCATGCCTGCGCTTCCTCTATTGTTCACAGTGCTACAGACCGTCCAGCAGATCTGTTTGTCTTGGGCAAATGAAGCAAACTACTTTTATGCCATTTATTTGTATTGTAAATGAATTTACTTTTAGTTCATAAAAATGTCTACCGCAATATATTTTTCTAGTGCTTCCTGGTTTTTTTTTTTTTTATTTTTCTTGCTTTTTTATGAAATTTTAACGCAGTTTACTTACTTTTCTACCCTTGTCATCTTCTATATTCAGTTTTACCATACATCCAAACGTGGTCAAGACTGGACCACATAAAAGTCAACAAACATAATACAAACTTGCCAAGTCGCCCGTATTGCCCGGAAAACTTCGGAATTTTTACCAATTTGTATGATTGTACGATTGACAAAAAAATCTCTTGGAATACACAAATTACCCCCTCCCCGCACTTAGAAGAGCTGTGCCCGGCCTTTGAAAGAATTTTCACCTTGTACTTTTGACATTGTTTATCTTGTCGCAAAGGACAGAATACACATCTCCTTCCTCATAATGTTTCGATTCCGCCACGTAATCGCCAGGCAAAATTAAGAATATTTCCCGATCTGCAGCCGCGAGCTGCAACCATCAGAACCACGTGGCCAGACGTCAAAGGGGGACTTGTAAAAAAAGAAATAGCAAGTTGTGCTACTACCTGCTCAATAAAAGGTAATTTCCTATAAATCTTGTCGTTCGCACATAAGTATACATGCGTCAAAAACCTGTTATCATAGACAAAATTTTTATTATACGGAGCTTTAGTGGCACCATCTATCTGAGGTCAACAAAACCCTCCATCCGCTACCGCGAGGAGCCGCCAGCAGCCGGACGGCCGCAGTGCCGAATGGCGCACGCATAAGGTCACGTGGTCGCGAGCGGTTTCACTTCTCACTGATCGCGCTTAAGAGAGAGCTTCACCGGAACCCGATGCGTCCCCGTTTCATGTCGCAGCACACGTGACTCGGAAGACAGTGAAAGAGGCGAGAGGCGCCAAAAATCTCAATCTTTGTCTTTTTTTTTTTCTTTTCTTTAATACAATTAGCACATGCAGGCAAAGGCGGTTTTTCATCCTTTACTTCAGAAGGGTCGAGATACCAACTCCCAAATTATTTAAGCAAAGCACTGAAATTGTTGCACAGCTCCTCTAAAAGCTGAGGTACGACCTCGGTTTTCTGCAAGGAAGATAATCGTCTTAGTGCTCCAATCTCCTAAGCTGGGAAGGGAGCCAAGCAGGGTAAAAAGGGGAGAGGATATAGAGTAAGGGGGCGGTCAAAAGTGGACAGCGCGAAGTGTACGTCGGCAAGAAGGTTTCCTTGCCTTGTTTGGGAGACCTTCGAGGGTTTCCCGAATTTCTTCGACAGTCTCTGCCCCTTGGTGAAGTGCTATTTTTTTCCAGTTTAAGTATTACTTTACAACATTCGAGCCATCTAGAGATTCATCACAATGTGCCAGTTTCTCCCTAGTGTGCGCATTATTGTTTATAAGGTCTGTAGGCTTTTTGCACCACTTTATTGGATACATGCCAAAACTGGGATGGGTTCCTTGGCTACCGATCGAGATATGAGTTGCCCCGAGTGTTTCAGGATCCCTGCAATAAAGGTCTGAGTAAATATGGCCCCCACCCACCTTACCTCGGCAACAGGTGTTCCCCGAGCTGTCCCAGCAAGAGGACATCTTCGAGGAGGTGGTGGGCGGACCCCTGGCAAGCTTCATGGCGGGCCACCACGTGCTGCTGTTCGCCTACGGGCCAACGGGCAGCGGCAAGACATACACAATGCAGGGCACCCCCGAGCAGCCAGGGCTCATCCCCCGCACCCTGGACAGGCTCTTCCGGCTGGTCGGCCCACAGCTGACGTCCCGGGCACCCTTCGCTCCCCTTTACTTCGGCGAGGTGAGTGCCCGCCCGCGGCAGGGACCGACCTGGCTGAATCCGCTGAGCACGGTATTGTTGGAAGACAAGGAGCATGCGCTGAAGGCGGAGCTTCTACCGAATTCTTAGCCTGTCTCTGACTGTGGCGGCTTGAACGGAAAGCTGTGGTGGTTTGTTTACTCGCCAGCTTTGTTGAGCTGGCGAGTCCGTGGGATTAGGTTAAAAAACTCGCTATGAAAAACTCCAGTGACGCGATTACCGCGTCATTTGCACCAAAGTGCTTATGCCCTACGAATGTGAGAAATTTTGACCAACATTGTGCCAAAACTAAATTTTACTTAACGCTGAAAATATAATGGTGCAGGCCCCAAATGCTGACTCCGCTCTAAAGTTTCGCAGTGTCCCTCTTGTTCATTTTTTGTTCTAGTGGGACGGTTAGCTTTGTTCAGTGAGCTTCTCACTGTGCACTTATGTACTGCAGTGAAATGGCAATTGCACGAGTAGGCATTGTAATTTTGTGTATCCTATTCGTTGCAGTGTGCTAAGGGTGACACACTTTTTCAGAATGTCACACACAATTTCTGATTACATAAGTTCAATATTTTTGATCGCCAGCCATTGGAGTAAATGAGCTGGAGCAGGGGGTGAAATCTTGGGAATAATGAGTTCGGTAGGATTGTTTTCAAAAAGGCATCTTTACTGTTCACGTGCCGATTTGTCTAATACAATGTTGCATACAAAACATTATTGATTTTCAATTACATTACCACTAGTCTTTTTTTATCTGGATTAAGAGTTGAATTTTATTACACCCTCCAGGAACTGGAACAAACTATGAATTTGGGCGCTTCAGGTCATCCTATTTTACTATTATTTCAGTGGTATGGTATGGTATGTACAATGTGGTTCACCTTTGATTTCGTACAGAGAATGACCATTCGCAGGCAGGGGGTACACATACTACACAGTGCCCTTCATACGTAGGCATGTTGTTGCCGGGTCTGGTGCTTCTACATGTTATGTCCGAGCAGCCGTCGCCGGCTGTCGGAGTTTTAATGAAAGCAAAAACCCATAAGGGCTAAACGATTAGTTCGGTAGGCAGTTCAAACAAGCACACGTGCGAGCGCGCATCCTGGTATGCGCTCCGGATCAAGGCCACACCCAAAGTCATCGCGATGATGATAGTGCCACACCCATGGTCGGTGGCAATGATGATGATAGTCCAGCAGCGCCGACACATCACTACATATGACTGAACAGCTAGTTCTGTGTTTGTGGGGATGAAACCTGTCATGCAATACATGGTAAGAAAAGGTTGCACAGAATTGGGAAAACAAGGTAGGCTTCATCTTTCAGTTGGACATGCTGACACATGAATAATAACACAATGTTCACACTGGTAAGAAAAAAAAATGGAGTCTGTACTGATGCTTGAAATTTTTGGTGCTCTTAAATGGACTTCAGAAGGTTACTCTAAAATGACTAACCAATCGCATTGTTTCACCGTAACTTGGCAGAAGTGGAACGCTACGGCCCTTCGAGCCAATCGAACCAACGGAGGCATGTACAACCCTTACAAAAGGTACAAGGGCGAGAGCATAACCCAGCAGTTGGAAGGGAGACCTCTCCCCTCACGTGGACCCTCTTTTGTGTGTTGCAGACATTTTTTTTTCTTCCCCTATAAAGTTAGCTAGTCACTCATAATTTAAACAAAAACAGCTTTCCTCTTTCTTCCACGGCCGTGGCTTTGACCGCACCGTGCACGGCTACTAATAAGGTGGAGTGCAGTCATGTCTCCCTCCAATGTGCCGATTGGCTCACACCTTTGCCGTCTGCCAAGTCACTGTGAGACAAACATAGTCGGCGTGGCTGGTGGCTAAAATGGGCGGTTCACACTAAGGTTCACACAATAGGGGCTCCTCTCACGAGACTCCTTGTATGTTTATAAAATGTAGAAAGGTTTGTCAGCCTTTTTGTTCAAGTGCATACTCAGCAGCATATACCTGCAAGGGTTGGCCATGCTGCAGCTTGCAAATCACTTCTGCTTGTCATGGCACAATCTGCACCTCCAGTGTTGTGGCTCTTTCAAGAAAACATTGCACTGTATGCTCCAAAAGCCGTAATGTGCACACGTAAAAATGAACCTAGTCTTGACGCAAGAGTGCAGAATCATTGGCATCATTTTGTGGAGCCAGGTGCATTGACTTTGCTGTGTAGAGCTCGCCGTAGGTCTCTTGGCTACATTTGCGCAATGCCCTTCTTTCCAACAGCTTGTCCTTGTAGGCACCAGACAAATGACTGGTTGCAGCTAGTTTTCCTGATGGCTATAAGCATTTGATTGAGTTTTAGAATACATGGCTGCACTCAGACAGAGACAGCTGGATACCACTGTGCGTGCAGTAGTGTCAGGGTGTCTAGCGACTGGAAAAACCAGGAATTCTTGGAAATTTTAATTACTGGGAAAGATCGGGGAATTGTCAGGAATATTGTCAAAAAGAGCCCAGTCGGGGAAAATGAGCAAGAAACACCATTGAGTGCCCTCAGCAAAGGCTTAAGGACTTGGGTGCAGATAAATGGGCGGTCGATTCTGCTTAGAGTGGAGCGCAGGCTCTGCTCACCCAGTGTAGTGTGTGCTACTCGATGCAAAGGAAACGGCCAACAAATCCAGTTCAAGCCTTGGACTGGATTGAGGGCGCGACGCTATACTCCGTTTCACCTTCAGTCCGAGCGCAGCGGACGCTAGGAGCCATCGCAGCCAATGCGGCGTTGAGGGAGTGTCATGCGACCTTGAGCTCCCTGTGTCGCCCCGCCCCACCGGCAGGTCACGCGACTTTCTCCCACCGCTAGATCGGCTGGGTTGGCTCGTGGCGTCCACTGCGCTCGGACTGAAGGTGAAACGGAGTATAGACTAGATCCAGTTAGAGCTACTAGATTTAGTAGCAAATGAAAAAGCTGCAGACCCCAATTTAATTCAAGCCCTAAGCCGAAAGTATCTGAACTTCTGAAGGTGTGCATCTGGTGGCCATGCTGCCTTTCGGTTATTGACGTGTGTGGTTGAGCGTCGTGTTTTCACTGTGTTTCCGGAAGTGGCCTCTCACTGACGATGTCGGCAACAAGAAAGTGCTTGTTAAAGCCGGACTGGACGAACCCGAATATTTCGGAACATGCAAGTTTGATTAAGCCCGTGCAATCATATCCTTATAGTCCTCAATGCCTTGTGTTGTAATGGTCTTATATATTTAACTGCCTCCACAGTGGTCAAGGAATTTCACCTGAAATCGTCGGGGAAAACCTGGAAAAGTCTGGGAATTTCAAAATGATAATTGGCTAGACACCCTAAGTGTCCAGTTCTTTGTCCTTGTCTTCAGGCTCTACCATGTCTTCAAAGATTCAGCATCAACTCGCCCAACGATCAACACTATTAATTGTTATTTGCTAAAGCATTCATTGTCTCATGGAGCGAGCCGACATAATCAGATTTGAAACATTGCAAAACGGCACCTTAATGAAACCACACGCAAAGCTAGCCACGGCACCTTTACACTTCGGTCCCATTGGCTGGCGTGCGTCGACGAGGCTCCCATTGGCCGCTGCACGTCAGTTTGTGTGGTGTCATCCTGACTGTGTTATCACACTGTTGTATTATCACTGGTCCGCTTTCGCTCGCCTCTTATCAGCGCATGGAATAAACTAAGGGGTTCGTTCTGCTGGGAACTACGTTGCTGTCTGTTCCTTCCTCGCACCGCAAGGCACACGACACTTTGAACAATCGCTCACCCGATGGCGCTGCGTGTCCGCGAGGCAGCGGCTCCATTTCGCGCCCAAGGTCAGCGCATTGCGCGCTGCGGATTAAAGAAGGAAATGAAGAGTGGCGTGCATGCTTTCGCGTTCACAACTCAAAAGAAGTAGTTAGGTGTACATAGAGCCTTTTTTTATTCTTTATGCATACGTAGGTATGGTTAGAGAAACCAAAGTCCCACTTACAACAACAATAAACATTCTATTTAGCGTAACGGTGCCAATGTGTAATTTGTAGGATCCTCCCTCACCTGGATTCATTCTATGGTCAGCATTTTTCGTTGGCAGCTTTTGGCCAATTCCAGTTTGGCCACCCCTGGCACATACCAACCAAGGAGGGCTATTCTTCTGCTTCCCCAGGTTCAGCCCTTGGAGCACAGGAACGAGAAGTACATCCTCCAGAAGCGAGACAACCTGCTGCTCCAGCAACGAGCCAAAGGTGCAGCAGAGTACAGCACATTCCTCTTCACCAGCTCGAGCACCACCAGCAGCTGCGACGCATCGGCCTTCAAGCCCGGTTCCATGGACGTCTCTGTGTGGGTCTCGTGTTACGAAATCTACAACGAGAACGTCTACGACCTCCTGGTTCCGTTGGGGCACGGCCAGCGACGCACGCTGAAGCTGGGCGAAGACCACGACCACCGTGCTTACGTCAAGAACCTCACCGAGGTTCCAGTGCAGACCGCAGAGGACGCTTACGCACTCCTCTGCGTGGCTCGGCTTAACCTGAGCATTGCGGAGACTCGGCTGAACCAGAGTTCCAGCAGGAGCCACTGCATGTTTAACATTCGGTTGGTGCGGTGCGACGACGCGTCCGATGAGCCGGCAGTTAGCTGCCTGACGTTGTGCGACCTGGCGGGCTCGGAGAATCCGGGCAAAACTGGCAACGTGGGAAGCCGTCTCAGAGAGGCCGGTCGCATCAACAATTCTTTGCTCGTGCTCGGGCGCTGCTTAGAGGCTCTGCGGCTGGGCAAGGGAGCAGAACAGCGGGCCCCCTTTCGCGACAGCAAGCTCACGCAGGTGGGACACTGGTTTGCTCTTCCTCTCTCGGGATCTCGTGGTGCTGGCATATTTTCCTGGGTTTCGTGCCGCATTTTGCATTGACGAATGGCAACAGTGTAAGCTGGTTGTTATCTCGAGCCTACTGGTGCAAATTTCTAACCGGGCCGATAGCTACCAGGCTGGCATTGAGTTAGGTGGGTATGATGTGGCTTTTGAGGCCCCTAATCATAGAGTTGCAAGAAGTTTCTGCAAACAATGATGCTTCAATAGATGCTAGCATCTATTTTGGAAGCGGTCGCATTGGGGGGGGGGGGGGGTACTGCTGTTTTAGGAGGCCTGGTCAGTGCATCGAGTTTATCTTCTGGTAGAGAATGTGGTTGACACCCTGAACGCGTGGATTATTTCTTGTTCTGAAATGTTATGTGTAGTATGCCAAAAAGACTGTTCCCAAAAGGTTTTGTGTTCCCACCTTTGGTGCAAACATTTATTGCAGGAGATGCTGGGGAGTTCTAATTTTTTCATTAGAAGGCATTCATATTGCTTCTGGATCACTGCCGTTCTTGGTGGCTAGCATCTATTGCTAAAAATTATCTTGTCACCTCATGTACATTAACTAATCAGGGGGCCCCCAAATCTGCCTTGTCAAGCATAAATATTAAACAAATATTCGTTACTCATTCCTCTTTTGGACGTTTGCAGACAGTCTAATGTCAGCACATGCTCAATGACTCCCACCGTGCTTCGGTTGTGCACACAAAAAAGTGTTATCAAAGGCAGAAAGCTTGCGCGGCAGGTGGAGCATATAGTGCATTCTTAATTTGTCACCAACTATAGGAATTGAGGACAATTAAAAAAAAACAATTCGGCATGTTGTTACAAAAATGCTTCATTGCTATCATTGCAATAGAATAGGGTCTTCAAAAAAAAAAACCATTGACATTTGTTCTGTTTTAGCCATACTGAAAGTGTTCAGTGGTCCTTCAAAGGTTTTTGGATTCTTTGAAGTCACATTTCACACATACCTTTCCAGAAAATCCCACAAAACATTGCGTCAACCCCCGAGAGCACCGCGTAGTGCAAGGAATTGTGGGGCCGTTCAGATTGCTTGGTCCACCTCATACTCTTTATGCATCCCAGATGGAGTGCAATTTCTTCTTTTTTTTTCCACAGAGTTCAGAGCACAAGGAAAGCAAAGCCAACGCATCACAAAGTCGATACACTGCCTGCTTTGTTATCGTCCTGCTTTCGTTGCATTCTAAAATCGCTCCTCTATGTGTCGTACATCGGATAGCCGTAGCATGTCTAATGGAGAGCTCAGATGGGGAGAAATCCTGGAGATTTCTCCCCGGCGCGACCTTCGCGCGACAGAAATGTCTGTCTTTTGCTATGCGATGCTACACAGGCTACACGGCAGAGGGATGGAGGGATACTTGAGGGCACATACAATCTTGGTTTTGCAACAGATTGGTTTCTTTTCAAAAATATTCTTTGTTGTTGAACTACGTAGAGCTCGCTAAATTTGCCTGTGCTGATGTCTAGTGTACAAACCGCTGAATTCGACTGCAAATGCTGACATCCTTCTCCCCCCGGCATTTCGTTGGAGTGAACGACTAAACTGAGGAAGAAATTGCGCCTACTGTCGACGTCGTGCACATCTCTGCACGGATTTCTCCCTCGTGTGAATACCCATGGAAGGCAAGGCGAGGCATATTTCCGGAATAGTCTACTGAACAAAATTTCTCCAAAATTCAGTTGGAAATAGGTCAATGCATAGCTTTACATTGCTGCACAGAAGCCAAACTCTCCTTTGTTCAAATTTCAGGTGATGCAGGCTTTCTTCGTCGGAGGCGGCATAGTCTCGCTGATCGTCAACGTCAGTCCGTCCCCCGCCGTGCTCGAGGAGTCGCTCGGGGCACTCAAGTTCTCCGCAGTGGCCACAGAGGTGGTCCCGGTGGCCGCAGAGCCCCGCCACACCAAGTGCCGGGCGGCCGTGCAACGCCTGTCGAAGGTGCGGCAGCGCACCGACCGCTGGTCGACAGACTGCGATGCCTCCGAGCGGTCCTTCGACGAGGACAACGTGGCCGAACTCTTCGAGACCGTGGAGACCCTGCAGCGAGAGCTGGACAGGGCGCAGCAGACTATTGCGCACCTGCGCCAGCGCGTCCAGGCGCAGGAACAGTCCATTGATAGGCTGGAGGATTCTCGGCGGAGGATGGTGAAGGTCTACGAGGAGGTGGTCAGGGTCAAGGTCGACTGTGCCAAGGTGAGCGAAGGGACTCTGGAGCATAGGTCGGCATTTTAGAGCCCCTTCATTCACCATCACATCACGAACAAAATCACGTCTCCAAATTCATTCGCATTCACGTTACAAGGTACTCCGACCTCCCAAAGTCACAGCCCATCCCATCCCGGCGTTCAACCGTGCCCAAACTTTATCCCCTTCACATCACGGCTTTCAAACTCCGCCGAGAATTCATCCCCTTCACATCATGGGGTTCAACCGCAACAAGAATTCATCCCAATCACATCACCGCCGCCTCCGAATTTACGGAGTCATTCACCATCACATCACCAATTCACGAAGTCATTCACCATCACCACGAATTCATTGGAATTCACAATCATGAATTTATTGGAATTCACCATCACATCATGAATTCATCCAAATTCACCATCACTTCACAAAGTTATTCACCATCACAGTCAACACGAATTCACCGGAATTTGCCATCACATCATGAATTCCGCATAATTCACGAACTCATTCAGGTTCATTCTCATTAAATTCAACTTCACGGCTGGTAGCCCTTCACGAGTTCGCAGTTCTTGCGGAATAGGACTGTGGCGACTTTTTATGTCAGCCACTTGAAACCAGGACCTTACCACTTGAAACCAGGACCTTACTCCGTCGGGGAAGTGGGGTATTTCGAGTGCGCGAAACTCAAAGCAACCCAGCCAATGCCACGCTGCAATCGTGTCACGTGAATGTGTTCCATGCGCCGTCACGCGGAAACCGCAGGTCACGTAATATGGTCTCGGCGCCGGATTAGGTGCACCTGCCCGTGACGTCGGCTTCGTCTTCGTCTCTTCATTGCCACTGCCACCGCACTTTGAAAGTGCTCGACAAAGAGCCACTGCGCTGAGGCGCACACGGTTACGCAGCGAGACTGATGCCCAAACCGCTAAAGTCAAATCGGTTCCTGTCGTTTGCGGTGAAGGATGAAAACAACCAGCAAGCAAACTAGCACCTACGTAACATGTTTTCCACCTACTCTGAATTAATAACCGTAACCACTATCACGTCGAGAGTTAAGTTCACGGTATTACTTCCCATCACAAACTTATCAACTTCACGAGCCACTCCCATCACAAATCCATCATGCTCACGAGCCATTCACCATTACGTCACTAATTCATTGAGTGATTCACATCACAATGAATTCTATTCAGTTCATGAAGTCATTCACAATCACAACACATCATGAGTTCATTCAAATTCACGAAGTCATTCACAATCACATTACGACTTCATTCACCATCACATCACAAATTCATTCAAGTTCACGAAGTCATTCACCATCACATCACGACTTCACGACTTCATTCACCATCACATCACGAATTCATTGAATTCACGAAGTTATTCACCATCACATCACGAATTTATTTAAATTCACAAAGGCATTCACCATCAGATCATGATTTTTTTTAATCTCAAGAATTCATTCAGAGCCATTCAGATTCACGCCGGGAATGTGAATGAAGGTGAATGAGCGAGTTCATGAATGAATTCGCCGAGGTATGCTCTGGAGAGTAGTTTTAATCTTTACGGCAAATCAGTCCTACAAGTTTCAACCTGAATCTTGAGTTTGGTACATGGCTTGCGTGTGATAGAGCACCATGTTGCTGGTTATCCTACTTATACAGAATGTGTGCGCTTAGCAGCAAGGCCGACGCATGTATAGAGCCGATCTATATTATTATAGATTGCGATGAACATTATTATTATATTGCCGAAATTCTTGGAAGTATTGTTACAAATGAACAGGCGGGGAAACAAAGAATAACAGGGAAGACAGAAACGTTTAATGGCGAACTTGTGCCCAAAAATGAAAAGGAAACGGAAGATAAAAGCAGAGCGTCGGCGGGCGTCAAAGTCGGCGTAGCAGCAGAGTCAAACGCTGGGGCAAGACTGACTCCGCTCGCCATGAGGAGTCCCTTATGTACCCTCGTGGGTTTCGGGAACATTCGGCGTTGAACTTCCGGAACTCTATCAGACGAGAATGTTCTCGAACTTGCGAGAACCTAGACCTTCCGCGCGACAGTCAAGCACAGTAATCACTTGGGCACGCATGTGCTCGCTCGCTTGGTGACGCGCCTGGCATTATGACTACACGTTTTGGTGGTCTTTTCTATGACAGCTTTTAGGACATCAGATAGAGTACAAAATCAAACTTGTTGTTAAAAATTCCTATTGTTTAGAAGTTCTACTCTGACGAATTTCCCAAGATATGAAGGGTATGCATACATACCAGGTTGTACCATTTGTTTGGCATTCTCTCAAATGTCTCGATATGCTCAGTATGCTTGTCTAATGATTTTTAATGATTATGCATATCTTGCATGCTGCATTCTATTTGTGTGCGTGCATTTGCACATACATCGAATGTAGCACACGATCGGTGTAACTTCGACTGAGGCAAGTGACTTGGCATCCACGCTGTGCTTGCTGTTCAGCACAGTAAAATTAGGAATGGCGAGTGCTTATATTAGACTGGGACAGTGGATATAATGGCATAACACTAACGCAGCAACATTTTTTTTTGTCCTGATCAGGCACACAAACCAAAATTTCCATAGCGTGAGCACTGTTTCCAATGCCTCAAAAGCTAGCTGAATTGCTCCATGCTTAAGTGCTTGTCACTCAGAATTTCCCCTACCTGACAACTTTCCGTTGTGCAGAGATGCAGAATAAACAAGCAAATGCAAGTATGTAAAATGGGAAAGTGCACGAATTGGGCCTATGGGATCTCTCCAAAGAAAAATTCTGCTTTTGAAGAGGAGTTCACCTCCTGTACTAGTACTTTGACAGTCCTCGAAGATGGGGAATTTATCTGTGCAGGAGGTCCAGGTTTTGTCTTTCTCCAAGAGCTGTATCTCCATACATGTGTGTTCTAGAACTTCGCTCGCATTTGCCTGATCTGTTTTTTTTTCTTCTTTATTTAGGTGTACATGCGGATTGAACTGGACCGCAAGTACAAAGCACAACGGAAAGAGCTGGTGAAGGCACGCAAGGAGATCGCCCGGTTGAGGGGAGAAACCGGGCCACCTAGGCTCTCGGACGTCATCGTGCTTGGTGACAGCGAGGACGACAGCGATGAAAGCGACGGGGAGTCTGTTGACGAGTCCACAAGCTCGCTGAACACTACCAGCCACGACTATCCGCGGCAGAATGCTCCTTCGTGCAGCGAGACAGCAGCCCCCGCTGAAGTCCGGAGGTCTCTGCGGAGCACGCTTCAGGCGGAGGTTGATCATCTCCGTGCGCAGCTGGACGCTCTGTCGGCAGAGAAGACATTGCTTCTGGGTGCTGTTTCTGCAGAACGGGATGCCGCCTTGGACAGTGCAGCGCAACTCGACTCTCTGATGCAAGAGCTTGCCGATGCCAGAGCAGAACGGAACCAGGCAGAGCGCGACGCAGACAGAGCGCTGGAGCAACTCCGGGAACTCCGCGAAGAGCATAGAGAAGCTGTCGTCAGTGTAAGCTTCTCCACTACGATTGAAGCGTGCTAATTTACGAAGAAAATAGCGCCATATCTACTGCATCTATGTTATACATTATCTGATCTCTACCTTTGTAAGGACTATCACCAAGGATAGTCTAGTATTATCCAAGCATTGAACATCCCGGGAGATAATTGAGTAATCTTGCGGGATTATGTGGCAATACTATTCCGTGCCTTAGTTGACCTACATGTTTAGGAGACTCTCAACAGTTCAGTGCATTGGTAGTTCAGTCACTGGGTCAATGGTTATGGTAAAACAAACTAAAGCTTCAGATGTGTCTTATCGCTCTTTATGAGCTTGTAACGCTTGGGAAAGGGTAGTGGCACATTATATTTGCAATATGATATATGGTTTCTTTCCTCCAATAATCCCAGAAAACACTGGATATTCAATTATGGTAGACAATCTGGTCAATTTTCTCGTGCTGATGAAGCTGGCGTTGCTCGTTCAGGTGGAACTTCTGAGGAACCAGCTCGCAGCAGTCTCCCAAGCTCAGGAGACAAAAGCCAAAGAGCTCGCAAGCTTGACCTCCCAGTACCAGCAGCAGCTGGACGTCAACGCGGGCCTGAAGAACAGGCTCGCAGACATGGCAGACATCGTCCAGAACACAGATGCCCTTCGCCATCAAGTAGAGATGTTGCAACTGCAGCTTCATGAAGCGACCGAGAGGCAAGAGCTTGCAGAGTCTGGAAGGCTAGAGGCTGAGAGCAAACTCTCTTCCTCTAAACTGGAGCATAGGCGTGAGCTCGACCTCCTGGGGCAACAGCACGAGGCCGCGCAGCGTACCACCTTGTCCCAGTTTCAGTCAAAGGTGGATGACCTAAAGGCAAAGTGCGCAAAGTTCCAGCAAAAGTGGGCAGAAGCAGAAGCGTCGCGAGAGAAGGCCTGCTCGGATGCGGCGCAGAACAAGGAAGCGCTTTTGCAACAACTCGAAGAGGTGCAGGCAACCTTGACTTTGAAAGAGAGTGAGCTGGAGTGCTGCAAGGAGCTGCTCAAGAACAGCGAGGCTGCGCAACTTGTGCTTCTTGAGCGCACCGGTTCGCAAAGGCCCAAGTTGGAGGACGTCACCGAAGAGGTTGACGAAAACGACGAAGGTAACACTTGGCGCAAGACTCCAGCGTCCAAACGGCAGCGGCCGAGGCGCCAGACTCAACAAGTCGGTGACGCTATTGCCTTCTGTGATGACGACGACTTTGCAGCTCCTCGCCGCGTGACTCGCTCCAGGGCGAAGAAGTCCAGCATTTCCGTGGCAGAGCAGGTGAGCACTGTTTACTTTGTCTAGCTTATCGTAGTCTTGCCGACTCCAGATATTGCATGGTCACTCGAGTGCACTCTTTACCTTCAGTTTAATTGAGAAATTTTGTTTCTGGAATTACATGGGGAAGCTATAAAGCCTTGCTGAACTTCCCGCAACCTGACAAGTAACTGATCAGGGATAGTTTGCTGATCTGTGGCAGTATTTGGTCTTGGGAATGGGAAGGGGTTTTTTTTAAACTTCGACAGGAACAAGAAGGCATAAAGTATTACCGTAGTTACACGATTGTAAGTCGACCTCTCCACATGGCACATCAGCAAAAAAAAAAAAAAACATTTAGATGCTTATTTTACTGCAAAAACTTAGAATGGCAAAATATCTGTTTTGAAAGCTCAGCCTCTAACACGCGACCGATGCCTTTTGGCATGCTTTGACTGCACATGTATGCGCGGGAGGCACTCACTCACTCACTCGATCGAATGTCGTTTTAGCGAACTCCAACACTTTAGCAAATAGTCCACCGCCGCAAAGCTGCGTTTACGGGTGGGTCAAGTGGGTTAACATTTTTGTAATGAGCCTCTGTAGATTGTTGCCGCGAGGCGGTGTAATGTAGGCTCAGCGCGGAGGGGTGGGTTAGCATGCACCTCCATTATTTGCTGAAACGTTGATTCGCTCAGATGTTGCTGTTAGCTAAAGTCATTCGCTTGTGTGATACGGACTGCACCTCGCATGAGATGCCCACGTGTTATCGAAACCGGTAAGTTCACGCTCGAGGCGGGACAACTACGCTGCTCCCCGTTGTTCTCACTTCGTCCGCGACTGGACTACGACTCGTCCACACTGGTGATGTCAGGCCCATTGTCATCACTGCTACGTTCTTGAAGCACATCGTCGCCGTCATCCAACGAAATCTCACACTTTGCAAATGACAGCATCAGCCGCATCTTCCGCGCTTGCATTGCACACTCTTGCGGCATGCGTTGCAAGCTTGACCTCAAGCTTATAACCGAGCTTTCATTTGCACGTCAAAAGGTTCCCGGGTGGCAAAAATTGGTCTTCAATCCTTTGCTAGGGCATGCCAGATGCCCCTTCTTGGTAATTGGCACCTAAAACCTTTTTACTTTGTGTTTTTATCATACTCAGTTTTTTATGTTATTGCACCATTTTCACAACTTTTGCTCTATTCCTCATTGCTTCTTCATTCATAGACCGTGGACACAGTAACGTTGCACACCGTTCCTTAAGGGGATACTGAGCCGAAATTTGGATTTCGCAAAGTAAGGCTGCAGACGTGTTGAACTGGACGCTACGAACTCCAAAACATCACTCGTACATCGATATCTCAAACGGATGGCCGTACTTTTGGAAAAGAAGGGCGCGATCAAGCGAGTCTTTTTACATAGCTGTCCTCCGGGAGAATTTGAGAATGAGGAGAAGCGGCCTCGCTTCTTTCCTCCTCGCTTCGGTTCACCAGCTCGACGGGACGTAGCGAGGAGGAGAGGGAATGGGAATCGTGACGTGCCTTGTCAAGTCGGCCGGGTTCAATCGCGCACTTCTTTCCCGATATATCCGTTAGATATAGCCGTATGAGTGATATCTTTTTATTTTGCAGCTTCCCGCCTGTCCGCCCGACCTTGTTTAGTGAGCTCGAAATTTAGGTTCAGTATCCCTTTAAAGGGGCCCTGCAATCATATTTAAGCGTCTACCTTTTTTGCGGTTTCCCCGTCTCTTAGGGGTCGGGCAAGCCAGCGGGCACGGAGAGAGTAACTAAATATCAATGCGCCATATTTTGACCGGACGACACGGAAACCTCCTCCACCGACGAGGGCGACCCGCGGTACCGAAAGCGCGCAAAATGTGACGTCTTTGGTCCTGGGCTTACTACTGGTCAGAGCCGCTAAAAGCTTCTTTTTAGTCGAAATACAAAATATAAGTGGCGCGAACCGTTTCAATTATTTATAAAAGTAGTTTTTGTTCAGTATTTTAGATCAAAAAAGAAACGAATGCACTTCATAAAGTACGGAAACAAGAAATGACCCGTCGACATACCCGCCACCAAGCGGTGGAAAAGGCGGCGCATACTAGAAAAGAGTAGTGGGATCAGGCGCCGACACGGAAAGGTCCCGGATGTACGCAGCGGCGCCGCGGTCGTATGGGCAGAAGGATCCGACCGGCTCCGAGCGTTCCGAAGGCCTTCGGCGAGACGCTTCGTCTTGCGGTTGGGCCGTTTCACGGTATGGCAGCGCAAAGTAGCTCCCATTCTGAACTGATCTTTACCCCGTGTTTGCTGTCGTTTGTGGCCAATGAAGTGTTATGCCGAATTAGTCTTTAATCGCGCAGCAAATGCAATGAGAGCCGCTCTGGGTGCCCGCTGCATACATCCTGTCGAGAACACGCTTTAAAGGGGTACTCCGGTTATTTTTTGAGCTACCTCAACTAACTATATTTTCTGACTCCCCGGCCTTTACCCTTTCCGGTATGCTATTTAGTATCGCGAAATTCATATTAGTTATTGTGAAATCGGCAAATGAAAATGATGCAAAAACCAACATTCAAATATTCCCGCACTTTTCAGTGCCGTGACGTCAGTGGTGGGCAGCCTTGCCAGTCGAGCAAGCAGTCTAAAAAATAGAATATGCCAATCATTAGTTCCGTGGTGGAGCGCGAGGACTGGAGCGAGCTTCCAAAGCATTCATTTGACACCATGAAACTGCTTCGAATCAGTTGGGAACAAATTCTACAGTCCAAAAAGCCCCTGCCTGCCTGCTTTTAACCCCTGCCTGCTTTTAAGTTGCCTATAACTTTTAAAATAAAGGGGATTTCGAGAAAAGAAACGTTTCACTAAGTTACTACATTCAGTGCGCTCAGGTTCGGTGCAAATTAAAAATTAGTAAAAAAGTCATTGCAGGGCCCCTTTCAGTATGCAGATGTCAATTATATTTCCAACTTTGTCCTTTTCCGAGAGCAAAATTGTACTTTGATTTTCGAGTCAGTCCAGTCATGTAAAACTGGCATTAGATACTTTCTTATTTATTGCGGAGCTGAATTCCCTTTTACCCACAACGTAAACTTCGGACGTTTAAGCTTCGCCTTCATAGGCTTGTTCACACACTTGCATTTGACTATGACCAGCTGAAACAAGACCGGTTTTTAAGCCTCTTCTGATGGTTTACGACTGGCTCCGCAGCACCGCATCCGGTTGTAAGCCGTTGCAAGAAGTTTAAAAGCAGTATTGTCTCATCAGGTTGTAGTCAGCTGCAAGTGGTTGGACGGGCCGTAAAAGCGGAACGCGATGGCGTTATCAGGCTCGTTAGCCTCCCCTTCTCATGCTCTTCCTGCCAAGGAGCAGGAAGTGTGGCGGATATGGGTCTAAGCTGGTAGCATGTGTCACGCTCGCAACTGACGGGTTGTGGGTTTGAATCCCGTCTAAAATTCTTCAAATTTTGCTTTAAGGTAAATGAATTACTTTTTAAAGTGAATTCATTTGAGATCTTTAATTTGCATTTCATATTATGTTTTTTAATCACTTTCATATCGCGCTTGATGTCACGTTTCACGCAAGGGTTGTGGTCGTAAGCACTGTGGTCTGCAGGAGGTCATGTGGCTGCACTGTCACGACCCTATGGACCAATCTGGGTTTACGCCACACACACCGGCTTTTCTGCGACGCAAGCTCCTTAACGCCGTTGCGTTAAAATATTTTCGGTGATCGGCTAACCTTGGCAGTTGGTCAAGATGACTGCACACTATCTGTATAACTCCAGCTTGCTGAAGTGCAAGACTGGAATCTAGCTCCTTCCAGATTAGCAGTTTGGCAGTAGTAGTTCACTTTGTTTGAAGTTGCTGTCTCTGCTGCCAGAAGTACGGGGAAGAATAATTTAAAATTGCTCTTCGAGGGTAGTAGGGGGGGGGGGGGAGAGAGAGAGAGAGAGAGAGAGAGGAGGAGGAGGAAGAAGAGGGGGGGGGTGGAGGGGTGGTTTGACTTTTAGATGAACTCAATCCAGGCGGCTATATGAAGCATCAACTCATTTGCCTACCTTTAGACACGCCGCCAAGAAGGTCAGGCAACTTCGTCTCGCTTTTTTGTGGACCGCCTCGACACTTCCTAGGACGGAAAACCAGTTTCTGCGATTTCGGACAACTGGCCACAGCGATCTTAAGCGTGCATCGAAATGGCTCGCGTTTTGCCACCCTGAAACGTAGCTCATTCTGGAACAAGTCTCCAACTCGCGTATTTACTGCATCCAAGGAAGCTGTTTGTCGATTTCCACCTCTCGACACCGTAGAAAGAGTCCATGGCTGTTGCCGGCCGCAATCTTGGCGATGGATGTGGCAGACGCCCGTTCCACCACAGGTCGCTCCCTAGCCGACAGTGCGTGGGAGCTTCGGCCAGGAGTTGGGACTCCGCGACGATACCCGCGTTCTGCAAGATTTTCACTGGGTCTTCTACCACCAGACATCGGACGGCACGACAATCTGGCTTTTACAACGTCGTCTATTGCCACTTCGGGACCGCTTTTGCCATATGGGAGAGATGGGACGCTAAACAAACCAGTCGGAAACTCTTGCTGCCGGTCGTACTCCCAGCCACTCATTCCGAATTCTACTGCCCAACCTTTTGCAGAACCGGAGCGTGCTGGCCGAAGCCAACTCCAGCTCGTCCCCACTGCAACGCGTGCTTGGCTACGTGACTGACGTCTTCTCCAGGGCGAGTGCCGTGGGTGCGGCCGACGCGAAGCTCCGCTCCAGACTGGTCGAGCCCGACCCAGACTTCGTGGACTTGACACTGTCGCACGAAGACAATTCTTCGACCACCACTCCCTGCCGCAAGAGCAGCCGGAGGGCAAGGAAGTAGGTGACGATGCTGTTCCAAGTTGCCACTTTTTATTTTTAAAACTTCCACTTCTCTGTGGATGACTTCACTTTTTGTGTTTTCTTTTCTTAGTGTTTTCTTAGTCATGTGTGTCAGGATGCCGGCAACTTGTGCCAGATAACCTCCTTTATTCTTTTTTTTTAATTAAAATTCCTTTTCTTTGCATGGCTATTTCTTGTTTTGTGCAACAGTCTCTCTTTTTTTTAATTGCATCTTCTAACTCCATTATTTTATTAATGTCTGAATTTATTAGTCTTTTCTTTTTTTTTCTGCATCTTCATACTGTTGAGGCCCCCAGCCCTTCTGTTTTATATAACCATGTGTGGTCCTGTCTGGATGGTTATATTCTGGACTTTGCTCTTGTTGCATTTGGACAGCAGGAGGACCAGGAAGTAAACAACGCTGTTCCAGTCTGCCCATCTTTTTTAAACCTTCCACTTGCCTTTACTAGATGAATTCACTTTTTGTGTGTGCATATGTAAATTAAGCTCTTTTTTTGTGTGTCTGTGTCCATGGGTTTTCTTTTTCCAGCATACTGTATCAGGATGCTGGCAACTTGTGCCAGAGAACTTTTTTTTAATTCAGATGCATTTTTCTGCCTAGAACTTAGTGGACAGCCTCTAGAGTTGTTGGTTTTACGAAGTGAGTGCTACATTGCAGGGCATTTCAGAACTTTTTTTATTTCTTTTTAACTTGTTTTGGTTTTTGAACTATCATTTTCGAAATTTAAGGGCAATGACGTGTAATGCTATTCAGTCGTGTAAAATATTTTGAAAGGTAATTTATAATGATCGCTGCAAATTACTTTTACTGGTGAACAGTACCTCAACAGGGAGAAGTTACTGCTCCTCTCGTTTCTTGACGAGATTCTGTGAAAGTGCATCGCTATTTTTTAGCTGTAGTATTTTATCTCTCTATTTTTAATTGCATCTTTTAGCTCCATTATTTTATCCATATACCATGCATTTGTATTTATGAAGAGCTTTCATGCTTCATCTTTCATTACTGTTCCTTTCTGTATATATATTCTGCATTAATAGCCGTTGCTTTTTCTCGGCATCTGTATGCTGTTCAAGCGTGCAGCCCTTCTGTTTTATGAAACTATACGGTCATATATATGGATGGTCATAATTGCTGACTTTGCCCTCGTTGCATTTGGGCTGCTGTTTTGTATGTGCACTCTAAATTTCCAACTAAATAAAGAATACTGTGTATTCCATGCTTTTTCCCGTTCTTCATTTATCAACCTTTTCTCATGTTTACCTTTATCCCAGTGATGGAAGTGCTGCGCCAATTGCGCCAAGGACGCAATCCTGCTACATGTAGCGCCAAATTGTCGTTTTACCGAAGAAATGCGCCATGCCTGCGCCGAGATGAGATATAGCAATACAAAATAAAAATTGAAGTCTTATCAGAGCGCGTGGCGGTACCGCGGTATTTTCCGCGCCGCAACTGTTAGGCAAACCGAAACTGCGAGGGCATATTATCATCATCATCATCATTGAAAGGAACAACGTTAGCAACACCTGAGACCAAAGCCGCAGAGACTAAGTGAAGAACCATCCCACTGAGCAGCCTGTTTAAAAAAAAAAGGCCGAGCTTGTGGATGTTTTCAATATTGGTCCACCCTGTTCCCGTGCGCTAGCTACCAGCGTAGTCAAAGCTAGTGCGAGCTTAATGCTCTGTGCATTCCTGACTCGCGCGCGGGCTCGTGCAGCGTGGGCACCGTTACGGGCTCCATGCGCGCGCTTGTAGCTTCGGCTGCGCTCGCACCGAAGCTGAAACGAAGTATAGTTGAGTTGCACCAAACTCTGGATGTAGTGCTGGTAAAGCCTCACCGTCCTTTTCGGAGCATAAAGCACCGCCCGACTGGCGCGACTGCAATGTCTGCTCTGGGGATGTCGCTTCTCTGCAGCGCGTCGATGCATGCCGAGGAGCGCACTCAACGGGTTAACTCGCCGTGATCCGATCGTGACTTCGCCAGCACATCGAAAATGGATCGGAATTTTTGAAGCGAATATCAGATACCGCAATGTTTGAAGCTTCTGCCCGGAAGACAACTCTAATCTGAACTAAAACATTCCACAACAGTGAGGGTCGTTAGATGCTGCTGCAGCAGATACCTTAAAAGAAGTGCAGGCTGATAAAGCTAAATATCCTGTACCATCAGAACTCAGTGTGACATATTTAATTTATTTTTTTTATCTGACGAGCAGATAAACTTTATTAAAAAAATGTTTTTTTGAGGTTACTTTGTTGAATATTATATATCCTGTCTTAAAAAGGCGACAGGCGTTGTGTTCCAATAATAGAGATGGGCTTTATATAACAATGCAGCATTATTTCATTTTCAAGTAATATGCCAACATATGCCGGATCCTGCTCCAAAAGGGCCACTACTTGCTCCAAAACAACATTTTGCCTGCTACAAGGCCTGCTCCAAAAGGTCCAATGGCACTTCCATCACTGCTTTATCCTTATAGCCACCAGTGAGCGAGTGAAAAGATGTGGAGCAACCCAGACTTTGTTTTGAACTGCAATTCGCCTGTAGCCCTAAATTTTGAAATTGGACCGAAGTTTTCATTTTGCAGAACCATGTTCAGCACAAACTTGTGTGGTTATTTCAGTTAGTACAGTACAAAAAATTAAGTTACTAACTTCTTCAGTGATAAGAATTAGTTTCTTTTAATTGAAACTGTTCATAAAATTAAAACCCTTTGCATAAAAAAAAATTCTTCAAACCTAGACATGCTTGTATCAAAGTCTAACCACACTGTCCACAAAGTCAAACCGGTCAAATCTGGTTAAAAGTATGAAGGTTCGTCAAAACCCCGAAAGTTTGACCTAAAAATCCGGTTTGGCAAAAGTTTGCGACGCCCGTAAGTTGCACAAACATATCGGACTTTATGGGAATTTTCATTTGGAGAAAGGCTGCATTTACATGTCCGGTAACTTTGGGGCTTATTTGATTTATTCGGATACCAGTACTTTTTTCAATATGCAACCATGAAAATTGGCATTTCTTCGTACCTCTTTTACTGAATTTGCTGGTAAAATAAAAACATTGTCATTCAAAGGTGCCGTTTTCTTCGTTGATGTATGTGCCATGTGGCAGCTACTATCAGACAAATTATTAAATTAGGAGACTGTCTACTGTAAAGTAAATATTTCAAACTATGCTACCTAAATATCCCATAAGAGATTCTGCAAGGAGCCATTAGTGCAGATTAACGTATTAACTTTTTTTTTTTTTGTAGTGCAACAATTTCCAACAGAAAATTGGGACCCTAGCTAAAACTGTAATTTACCACTTGTCCGTGTTAAGTTTAATTACAAACTATGTAACTTGTATTTTACCTTAACGACCTTACTGGAGTTTCAAATGGGAACTGGTAGTATTTATAAATAAATAGTCCAACTGTCTGAAAGATGTTCTGCAGCGATTGAATGTGTCGTAGGTCATGGCCGTAAAGACTAAATACATGTTCAATATTTTTATTTCTATGTCACTCTGAGGTACATAATAAAGCTGAAGAGCATATCTATTAGTTTTTTTTTAAATGTGTATCAAAAATATAAATGATAAAATCTCATGTTTATAATAGAACACCGTGCATATTAAACGTTGCTTCAAAGGCCAGTTTTTGGATGAAAAACAAAGAAAAAAAATGACCGCATCTCCACGTGGTGAATGATGTTGATTGGGGCGAAGCCCTGGTAGTGCTGATACGTTGAGCCGCAGCACGCCGAGCTTTTCGTTTGTTTTTATCCATGCCAAAAACAGATTGTTGGTTTGCTCTTTATGTTTATACAGCCTTGATGGAGATGCGCCTCAACGGGTAATCGGCCTCCTAGCTGTAGATGAGAAATTTAGCCAGTGCAGTACAACTGCTAACCTGGGATTTTTAACGTGCATCGCGCAGTAGTGATTACACAAACGCGTGCCGGTACGAAACTCATCCAGATCGAAACGGGCGGGGGGCGGCGGGGATCGAACCCAGGAGGTTGCCAGCGCAAACTTTCGCTCCACGCTCCGAGCTGAGACGCGTTAGCCCAGTCGGCCACTTCCTCCCCTAAAAGAGAATGTGTGGTATGGAACGTGGTTATATACGCATTTGAGCATTTGACCGCAGCGCCCTCTCATCTATAAATGTTGAGAAAATGCATGCAAAGTTTAACGCGATTATATACGCATCTGACCGCAGCGCCCTCTCCTGTATAGACGTTGAGTGGCTACATGCAGCGTTTCATCCATGACATCCCCAGCTCTTTAGTTACTACCACATCTCAGAGCAACCTCCCCTACTCGTCTCGCAGTCGTGGCTGAGTGTTTAAGGTGATGGACTAGAAATCCATTGGGGTCTCCCCGCACAAGTTTGAATCCTGTCGACTGCGCAAACATTTTTTTCTTTTTTTAACAAGACAGATGAGATGGCAATCGATGTGAGCACGGACGTGCCGGACGGACAAGGCTAGATCCTAAGGAGCTTCGCCCCTAAAACACTATAAACCATCAGAATATTAGTTGTGGCCAAAACGAATGGATGCATTTAATATAATGTCAAGCAAAGATGCAGGTCATGTGCAGAATGCGGTCACGTTCCTGGAAAGACTGCAATAGAGGAATATATCATTTTCAAACTCCCACCTCCTTCCACTTTAGCAGAGTAATTCCTGGAGAGGAGGTGACCTCCTCTCCAGCATTTGCTCTGCTTAAGTGGAGAAGGGTGGGAGGAGCCTCCGCCCTGCTGTGTGCACACATATTTCAGTGCTTACTCGGCAGACGGAACGCTAACTAGCCGAAGTGTAATGGCAAAGTAAAACCACTGAGACAAATAATGGTGTGGGATAAGAAATTCAAGATTTCTTGCGATGAAAAACGAAAGAAAAAGCGCGTGTTTGGAGATATATATTAAAAAGCCCCGTCAGCAGAGTTTCAATTTTTAATTTATACTTCTATTTCAGTTTCCAGTACCTGCCATGATATCGGCCATGCCACATTACCTCGACTCAGCAGAGGCGGCAGATGAAAAAGCCTCAAAGCTTACCAGAAGGTGCACGCCCTACCATTGTGGAAATAATTTCAAAAACTTTGGACCCTTCATTAACTGCCAGTTTGAACACCTTTTCACTAAGATTTTGGAGACTACAAAGCCAAAACGGGCATTATGCAATATACAAAATTCTGTTCGTAAAATGCAGCGGCCTCAACTCGGAAAGTACGCACATCAGACATTCAACGCAGGGGCGGGGGGGAGCTTTAGCGCCCCCCCCCCCCCCGAAGTTTAGCCGACCCTATAATATACACATGCATATTGGCTATTGGCACCCTCTCTGCACCCCGAATCATGGACATCTTGGCTACGCCACTGGTTCAGAAGCCTTCTTCGCAGCCTATCTTATTTGTTGGAGAAAATGCTTCGAAAGGACCTTCCATATTTTACTATATAAATCAATTCAGGCGTGATTAGTAATTTACCAGAGCAGGGGGAAAAAATGGCCAATGCACTACTTTAACACATAAGCCTCACAAAAAAAAGAAAAACAAAAACAGTTGTACATTATTTTTTTCTGCGACTTTAGGGCTTCTGCGCAGACGGGCAATGAAGAGCAGTGGCAATCATTTCATCGAACAACGTTTCATTGACATTGTTTCATCGACATGCGACATTTCATCGACATATTGTTTCATCAACAAATCACTTCATCGACGGCTCATATTAGCCTTTTTTTCTGTGTCGCCCGGTCAGGTGGTTTAAAATATTTTGTAATGAGCCGCCGCAAATTTGCATCGAAGCGGCGTAAACGGGGCAGCCGTACTGGTTGACACGCACCATAATGATACACGTGAATTGGAGGCAATGAAATTAAGAAGGATGACAAAGTGAAATGGAGATGAATCAAAGTGAATGGACCTTTTGTAGAAACATCGGATCGAGAGTAAATGGTTCCAGTACCCTCTCTCTCTTCCTTCTGGCCGAGCAGAGAGGGAAGATGGTTTCGTTGTGTCGACTTCGGAGCGGAAGATTACGCACGATGGGGACAAAGGCGAGTATGGGGGAGCCGTATCTAGGTCACAGCGCCTCATTGGGTGAACAGGATGTAGCTGACGTTTTGGGTGTGGAACGGGTGGGAGAGGCCTTGCGCGCCCGTTACTTCCCACCACTTAGCCTCAAACCCAGTCGCGTGTCTAGGTGGCAGCACACATTCGCCAAGAGGTCCATTAAGTAAACCATATTTGTCTCTTTAATGCATTGGCGCTTGGGCTTTCGCCTTCAAGTTGTCTTTGGGATAACAAAAGAGACCCTGTGAATTTTTTTTCATAGCAGTACCGAATTGTGTTAATGCTCTTTTCATGAGCACAAAATAAGGAATTAAGTGTGCAGACGTTCGAATACCGTAAACGACTAAATTTTCACGAAGACCTAATTTTTGCAAATTTCGTGAATCGCCTACAATTCGCGAAAAATATGTCCCGCAAACAATTCGGGCAATATGGAAGTGCTATGGAAGCTACACTCGATTCGCGAAAATTAGAACCCGCAAATAATTTCAAACTTTTAGCTTTGGCCCGATTCGCGAAAATTTGAGCCCACGAAAATTAAGTCGTTTAAGGGGTACGGAAACAAAAATTGAAATATTCAAATCTTGTACGGAAATGAGTTAAGCATGAAGGATAATAACCGTAAATGATAATCGCATGTTTGTATTTTGAACGACTGGCTATAGTTTTCATTCCAAACGGTGCACTCGAGCAAGCGCTCGAAGAGAAGCGAACGGAGAGCACGATGCGTCATGGGATATCCGGTGCAAACAAAAACAGAAAGAAAAGATTTCCCGCGTTCGTGGAGTAGCAAGGCAGGCGTAGTCATGAGCATTGCCCTTGGTGGCGTTGTCAGCGTTGTGGTGGTGTCAATAGCGTCAGCGCGTTACAACCAAGCCGTTCGAAGCACCCGTGGGGTGACGAGCATGTGGCAGGCCCAAGGAGCACGTAGCTTCCACAACACTGTCAGCTTAGTGCTGAACGGGGTGGGGAAAGCAACTTTTGTTTGAGTATTGAGCGACGGGCTAATCTTGTAGGGGGAGAATGGCTGTGTCCGGTTGCACGAATCCGAGAAAGAGGGTAGTCCTCCATTCCCGTCTTCTTGGACCGTTAGGTACAATGCGCGACTTGCGAGTTGAGGAGGAAAGCTAAGAGGGAAGATGTTGAAATGCCAAAGAGCAGCGCTGCTCCGAAGGAATCTGCTACGTCACGACTACGTAGCAGATTCCACAACGTTGCTAGACTACCTCCCAAATAGGCTCTGCATGCGTCCACCAGGTGCACATTGAAAGATTGTGTATTTAGCTTTAAAATTAGTTTTCTTGTGCCTTTCAACGGAAATCTGGTGTTTTTGAGGCTAGGGTGCAACATGCAACACATTCAAGCTAGAAAATGAGCGCTGGAATTTCGTTTCCCTATCCCTTTAAGTAGTTCAGATATCTCGTGTGCTGAAGCTATAATTAAGCATGCCATCGCACCCTTTTCTAAGATCAAGGAGGGGATGGCCTTGTTGTCTACTGGCTGACACAACAGGGTGGCAGAATGGCAGTGACCAGTTAATGCCACCATCCTCCAGGTGATTTCCGACAAGGTCTACCGGACACAGCTATGTGTACTGGTGCGCGACCGAAAAAATTTGCCTGGTCCTGGTATCGAACCAGGGACCTCTCCATTTCCAGTGGAGAGCTCTACAACTGAGAGAAAGCAAACGGGTTTCATCAGCTGCCACTAACACCAACAAGGTTGAACAGCCTGCATTTTAAAGTTATGATGACAATGCAATTAATACAAAGGTGCAAGCGAGCTGGACAAGAATGGCGAAAATAATCCCTGGAGAAGGAGAACAAGGGGCCGGCAAAGTACAAACACAGAAATCTCCAAGCACAGCTATATAGCTGTGTTCAGAGTGTCGAACCGATATTTTTATCGGTTCGGTTCGGGTTCACGGCTTTCGGTTCAGTTCCGGTTCAACTCTGGGCGCAAAAAATAACGGTTCAAACCGGTTCGAACCGGTTTGAACCGCTAAATTGAGAATATATTTTCCGCGTTGTTCTGTCAATAGGCACTATTTAGGCCGTGAAACTAACGATCTGATTTTTGCGAGGACCTCTTCTTGAGAATTTCGCGAATCGCCTACAATTCGCGAAAAATGGGTCCCGTGAACAATTTCGGTAAAATGTAAACGCATTGAAATTTATATTGAGATTCCACCGCGGTCGAGAAAATTACAACCCGCGAATTATTCCAAAACTTCAGCTTTGACCTAAATCGCGAAATATTGAGCCCACGAAAAATAAGTCGTTTACAGTATATAGTTTTCTTTTTTTTTTATTGTTTGTTCAGTCCAGTTTTATTTTCAGGTACAAAAATTATAAAATTCTGTTATTTATTCCTACACAACAAGAAAAGAAAATCTACATTAACATACAAAACGTCGAGTTTATACGACTCAACATCCCTTCGTTTACCAGAGTCACATACATTGTACCTGAATCGAAATGTTTTCGCGAAGTGAAGTAGGTTGCCTAAAATACCCGTGATTGGTACAACTTTGTATCGCAGTATCAGATGTTGAATCGTGGTTTTGCCCTTGAACTAAGGAATTAATTACAGTGAATAAAATCATGAAATGGGCACCTCGTCGCCATATATACCATAAAATGTGTTTTACGGAATACGTTTCACAATATATATATATATATATATGATGACAAGACGACTGAGCTTAAGGCAATATAATTTTCAAAATGTCACGAAAGTCACGGGGCAAGTCCTTCCAGTCTATATTTTATAAAAACACTAAGCGACAATCGCATTGCTTGTTTTTCTTACTAGCATTGTTTGCTCTCAGCACCATGATGCGGGCGATGAATCATGCGAAAAGGAGTGGCTGAAATTGTTCACTCTAATCTATGAGCACCTTCGTACTGAGATCGAATCTGACCTAAAACAGTGCTTACCCATGCAAACATTTTCTTATATTGGATAAACTGGCATAGCCTGGGTGTTGTGGTTTGCTCTTGACAAAATGCCGGTCAATTTAATTTGCAAATAAGCATCACCCTCGCTAATTGATGATTTTTGTTAAATAGAACAGAGTGGTATTTCGTGCTCTACTCAATTCGGAAGCTACTTAATCGGACACTTTCTGAGAGTTTAAGTGTGCAATCGTCATAGTTCCACCATTCGTTCCAGTAAAAAAAACGCGATAATAAAAACACATAAAAAAGGCGATAATAAACTTCTATATATTTGAGAAGTTATATATGCGTGAGGAACATATAGGTATTTAAATTAGCTTCAAAATAAAAAAAAATATTTAAACCTTTTTTAAATCACCTATAACGTGTCTATAGAGGATAAAAGCGCCGAAAAAGATTTGCAGAACATCTTTCAGATAATTTAAAGGTGCATTTACTTATATATCTTTGAGGTGAGGATCTTCTATTTATGCTGCCAAATATTCAGACAGGAATTAAGTATATTTTTATTATCATCGATAAATTTGACTTTATGAAGTTCACATAACCGCCTGAGACCGACACGGAAGGACGATACTCGAAAATACGCCAGCTGTTGAGTCTTCGGCAACGTGCTTTTGTTAGCTGTTTTGCAGTGTAAAATACTGGGTTGCAGGGTATGCCAAAAAGCACTGTGGTCACATGATATATCGGAAGGCAAATACACGAAATGGGCAGAAATAAGGAGATGACACGCAATTTTTTCTAAATAATCCCTTACACAACGCTTTACTGCAAAAAGAGATGCATAGAAATGTATAAAATGATATTCCTAATTAAACATAGATTCCGCGCAGGGCAAACGAAGATTTTATAAATCCTAATATAAATCACTTTTGGGCATCAGCTTACCTCAGCTCGAAACGCCGCGAGATACTACCTCGGGAGGCTAATGTTATCTTAGGTTTTACGTGCACTTGTTTTGGAACCTTACTTCACGACTCTGTTCTTTATCAGTCATGTGCTCTAGCATCTCATTAGGCTGCCGTATATCATCGCGATACTGCTATAAATACTACACAACTTTACACCTTGGACTTCTACTGCTGGTGTTGCGAACGTCGCACTTCACCAGAAAGCTGAAGTATTTAACATGGTTTGCACGTGACGTAATCGCACTAGATAGTAGTTGTCATTGCGAGTTGTTCTTGCTGAGAATATCAAATTCGGTGGGGCAAAATGCACGCTGCAAAAGTTTCGCGCTCAGTGCAAGCTGTGTATTTGAGAGGCACACATTTTTCTTGTTGGTGCATCGGCGTTAGGCACGGCGCGAGTACCTCGCACGACGAAAACGTGCTTTCTGGCAAGAGTGTTTTTACAAATAAAAGTTTTACCAACTACCCATCTGTCATTACCGTTTCCAGGCCACGCTTTGTAGTCTGCGCCGAAAATGCGGGGCAGAGGAATCTTTACGACACAGTATGCTTTAAAACTACCCCCGATCCCCACTCCCTTTTTTTTTTTTTTTAGTTGCTCCTCAAGATACTTTTTGTTCCTCAGGGATTGCCTGCTCCGTATTGAGTGGTGTTCACTCGACAATTATATTTGTGTCACTTGTTAACAGTAATTCTTCCTTGCTTTTACTTTGCACCACACTGTGAAGTTTAAACAAAATACAGGGCGGTCGAAACTTGGAGAACTTGAGAACGACACTCCTGTGAGACTTAGAGCGGCTGCTATCCCCCTGAGGCCACTAGGATCCTTCTTTTCAGGTATCCATCTCGTACACACTAATAGTTTCATGTAACGTCGGACTAATACGTCACATTTAGACCCTTTAACACTTCTATTCTCGGGACAACTTTTTGAGGCAGTTCAGCAATAACGAGAACATGTTTGGGAGCCTCAAGGGTGTGCATACATGTAAAATGGGTCGTGCAGCATTTTTTTTTACCTTAAGTTCAATAAATACCTCTAAGATGTAATCCCTGACGTTGATAACTTACAAAAACATCCATTAGTTTGCCCCTCCGCGAAATGGCAGACAGTCGAAAGAAAGAAATGAAATTGCTTTCCCCTCCTCAACTCGCAATTAGAACTATCAGCCACGTGATCTGATCCTAATATACACACCGTCAGCGTTTATCATAGTCATACGCAGGGTTGGCAAAGCAGAGAGCATGGGCTGATCTTCAGATATAGTTTTAGTTGGGCTACAATGCCCGAGCCCCACTAAAGCGACAAACAGAAACAAACGACAGCGGCTAGCCTTAAACCAGAGTATTTCGCGATTTGACAGGCTTCGTAGAATAAAGAAGGCTATGCTCAAACATGAGTATCATGTACACGATGGTACCATTTGCAGGCTTGTAAGCGCTCGTGCTAACTTCTCGAGCACGGAACAACTCAAAGCCGTATAAAGGTACCATCGCAAACATGCTACATGTGTCTGAGGCTTGCCGCTGTCGTTTGTTTCTGTTTCTAGTTCTAGTGGGACTCGGGCCCATCATAATCTTTGAGTTGAACACGAGCCGTCACCCGAATGTTTGGCGATGCTGGTTGTCATGAACCAGAGCATTCGACTCGGGATCATGACAATCGGGTACATCATGGTGTCACGCGACTCTCAGTGCGAAGTTGTGATGTCATGTGACGTCACGGTATCAACAACGTTAATAGATCTAGTGACGTCCTTAATTTGAATCTACGCGGTGAGTCACATGACGTTACGGGGTCACGTGATATGACATTACTTGACAGCATGTCTTGACATCATGACGTCACGTGACGATGTGACACATGGCTAATCACAGTGCCAATAAGAAAGCGCCGCAGAAAACCAGGAATTCTGTATATGACGATTTGATCAATATAGAAACACAGCTGCCAGTTTTTTTATTCCCAAATAATAAATTTGTAATACTAACAAAAAAAAAAAAATACCGCAAACCGTTTTGAACCGGTTACCGTTATATTTTTTTCCGGTTCAGTTCCGGTTCAGTTCCAAGATGGCGGCGAAAATTTCGGTTCGGTTCAGTTTTAGTTCGGCTAAAAATAACGGTTCTGTTCCGGTTTTCGGTTCGGTTCGGTTCCGGTTCGACACCCTGGTGGAAACCGCAAAAAAGGTAGATGCTTAAAAATGATGATAATGCATGTAATGCAAAGGTGCAAGCGAGCTGGACAAGAATGACAAAAAGAATTCCTGGAGAAGGGGAAGAAGGGGGACAAAGGACAAACACGAATCTCTAAACACAGCTAGGTGACTGTTCCCCATCCCGGCTCTGCCCCATCCCCAGGGATTATTTTCGTCATACCTACTGAACCCGTTGCAAGTAAAAAGAAGATGGCGCCGCCCTATGGTTTCGGTGTTTCGGTTGGCCGCCATCTTGATATTAGTACCGCCACGAAACCTTCGGGGATTCATTTGGCGCTGCGGACGCCCATTTCGCGACCCCAGTATACTTCCATTCATCCACCCATCCGCACTTTTTGTCACGTGACCACGTGACGCCGGCCCGCCGGCCTCCATGATTCGAAGGGTAGAAGTGATGTGATCGAAGACGGCGACTGTTCTCGACTTGCTTGACTCGATGCTCTCGCACCCGGTGCACCCGTCTTGATTCTGTTTCAAAGTGGTGAAGTTTCTTCAAACAAAATGTGTTCCGTGGACGAACGTGCTTTCTTATCTCATCGGTGCACTAATTACAGGCGAATTTATTCGATTCTTTAGCGATCCTCGCGAGCATTAGCTGCGTGAAACGAATTGACTGCTCGTTTGCATCTGATGCGACTTGTGATCTGTGAACTCTGAAAACCGCATATATCCTTATGAGCAGATATTTTTCCTGATAATTGCTTGCGTACGCAGGAAGTATAGTATACCATTTTGTTTTAATATAAGCGTACTCACGAAGGTATAAATGCACCTGCGAGCTTATCCATTCGCGCATTCCTTTTGTGCTCGAACTCTACGTAGAACATATTACCTGTCACGCACAAACGCAAACTCTGCTTTATCTTGATTCAGCCTACGTCTGTAATTACTAGCGCGTCAGATGGCACTACTGCTGTTTTATTTGCGGAGAAAACCTTCTGAATCGTAATCTCTATTATGTGAATATTCGTTCCAAATGAAACTGTTGTACGTTTTGAAGGCTTTCAGAAGCACTCACAGAAATGTTGAATTGTGTATTGAATTCATTCCTCTTGAATTCTGTATGTAAAATTGTGGGGGGTTAAGGGTTGGAGTCGGATCTTAAACATGATACACTGACATCTCTGGAAATACCTGCGTCCGCCCCTGGAAATCACATCAAATGGGCGAGAAAAGTGTATTCGTGTTGGGCTGAAAGAGGAAGTCTATGCATCCTGATAATTTGACTTAGTATGTTATCTTGATATAAAATGTAGGGTGGCTACTGTGAATCTTCCACTGTAAAATCACCCTCAAAAATTGGCACCTGCACATAGAATGTTCAAACTGCCACTAAATGTGCATTCTGGTTAATGAAATTTTGAGGCATGGCTTCCTTTCTGTGAAAAATAAGACCAACAAACTTGCGAGGGTCAACGGTGGATGGGTTTGCAAACAACCAAGTTAGCTATGCTTGCAACGAGTGGTGCCATACCTTGATTGACGCTGTGGGCGGATGGCAGAGTGCCATCTTCTCGCTGTGCCTATGTTTCTGGCTTGTTTTATAGCAAAAGATTCACTGTAGCCCCCCCCCCCCCCCCCCCCCCCATAGACATATTCATGCAGTTGCAATCTCCCATTTCTAGTTTTGAGTGCAGTTCATAATCAGCTGGATCACTCTTTGCCAGTGCACCTACACTTGATTCTTGCTCTGCTTTATTCCGTGGCTCTTATTTTTCTTTCAGTCAGATCCAAGGAGGCCAAAAACTAGACAGCCCCTGCTGGAGAGGACCTCGGCAGAATATGGTGGCCATTGGAGATTAGTATACAAGACTGGCGACTTGCACATGATGTGGATTAACTTTATAGCATGGTGAAATTCTTTGGGAATGTGGGTATTTGTGGAGTTGTGGGCCTAGCTTTTTTTAAAGAGTGTATATTAACAATTGAGCTTTTTCTTGTTCAGGCGACTGCAGTTCTGATGGATTTCTTCATGATGCTTCCATTGAGAATGAAACGGCCTGCAAAGGTTATGTAACAACTATTGTATGCATTCAACCGCACTAATGAAACAGATCTAAAGGACTTCTGCCAAGTCAAAATGGCCACAACAAACCATGCAAAGTGAGGCCAAGACAATATGCTGTCAACCATATAAATTCTCTCACAATGTGTCGGCATCTAAAAGGGTAGAAGTGCTCTGCACAGCGGTGTTGTCATCCTATTTCACTTATTGGAACTGGGGCAGATTGACTCAACAAAATTTTAGCCTGTTTGGCAGCTGAGTCAGGCACGTAGCCAGGGGGGGGGGAACCATGGGGCCCAGGCCGCCCCCGCCCCCCCCCCCCCCCCCCCCCCCCCCCCGAAATCTTCCATTTTGTTGGGGCCTCCCCTCCCCCCTTCACCTCATGCAGCATCTTGTAATGGGCAGGCCCCCCCGAAACAAAATCCTAGCTACGTGAGTCTCACCTTAAGCATTGTGGAGTTCCTGTATGGCTAGGACGCCACCGGGGGGGTGTTTACTCTGCTTTGGCTGTCGGGCAGCTCTGCAAGGGCATTTTCATGAGGCCCCATAAGCTAAACAATTTGGAAAACTGCCCTTTATAAAGTAGATATGATAACTGCCAAAAACCTTTATTACGTCTGTCACTTCGTTGAGAGCACATGCCTGATATAGGATATGTATATGTGCAGGTCCCACTTTGCATATTTTGTTTATTGTGTATCACAATATTGAAGGTTGCTTACTCATAAAAGTCTGAATAAAGCATTCCACTTGTTGCCATTCTTCATGTCATTGTTAGTGAATTTGCAGAAATGTCAAAAAGCTGCAAGCACAAAGTACGTTTAGTATGTGTAAATGTGTGCTTATCTTAGGCACTTCCAAGACTGAGCTTAGGCCTTCTTTGGTGCTGTATGGAGGTCTGCATCTGATAATATTTAATGAGTATACAAAGTGTTAAAGGTGAAATAAATAAATCCTGAAAACATTGTTGGGTTCAAATTCTGCTGTGTAGTGGGACGCAAGGAATTTGAACACAAGTGCTGTGTCCTTGGCCGAAGCTGATCCTGTTGGTTAATATTCAACGCGTCCGTGGTCAATTAGTCCTCTGAGCACGATGTAAGAAGCACATTAGCTGATGTCACTCGATCTGGTGGAGCGTCCAGATTATGTTCAGTGCACCTGGCGGTTCTCTTGAGCGCAGATAGTGCCTCCCGAATGGGAAACCTAGACTATCCGCTTGTTCCCCCATTATATTGGCACTTCTTTCCCATATCTCAGCATAAAGAGTTTCTCCTTGGGGGCCTGCTCACCTTTCCAGCATCACCGCGCTGTTCACTGTTTCCCGTTTGCAAACATGGGCCTCTTCTTCCTCTTCTATTTCGCTGTGGGCCTCTTGGTCACAGCACCTCCTACGTTGGTGTTAAACAAATCCATCCTAATTTGAGACTAGCTGTGAACACAATCTGTTTGCAGAGTGGTATCGCCCAGATGTATTTCTTGCATTGTGCTGCTGATGGAATTCGCCAGCGTTAAGATATCATGGTGCATGCTCTGAGCACGCCAACCCAGATACATGGCTGCGATGAATATTGCTGACACAAGCCAGTAAAAAACAATGCCCAACATGTTTCAGCTGTATCTCCTGTAGCAGTTGTCGCGTGAAGCTAAGAATGAGTAATTTTGCAGGCCCCATAAAGGGCAGTGAACAAGCAAAGATTGAACTGCCCACTGGTTTCTTTTTTCTGCAGGGAGTAGCTTCCAGATTGGCACCTTTCGGACGAGGAGGTGCCAATCCAGAGTGAGGAGAAGCAGCCTAAGAACCCCTCCTAGATAGCTGTGCCGGAGGGTTGAATTTTCTACGTCGCCCGACAATACAAACGCTGGGCGCTGGTTCGGCCGAGGCTCGTCAGATGAAGGCTAGTGTCAGATGAAATGCAACACTCGTGTCCAATCCGTGTCCCGCATCTGCTTCTTTAGGCGACGTTAGAACTTCGTCCCTTCAACCTTGTTATCTAGGAGGTGTTGGAAGAGTGCGGGCAGAAACAATGAGAAGGACAATGGGGAAGTGTTTTCCGCCTGGCAGGAAAGGCCGCCCGCACGTCGGGCTTTAAGGGACATCTTAAAACGCCGGCACGCTCCCTTACCGTGGTGCTCCTTTTCTGGCCCCGCAGCAGAGCCAGACGACGCAGAGTGGTGTGAGGAGGAAGCGGGGGAGGCGGGGCCCCCCCTGCGGTGCCCCCTGTGCCCCTTCGAGACGCGGGTGCGGGAGAGCCTGTCGCGCCACCGGCGGCTGCACGCCCGGCGGCCCCTGTCGTGCCCGCACTGTGACGCCCACTACCTGGACCAGACATCGCTGGCGCGGCACCTGCTGGGTCACCAGGGGGGCAAGGGGGCCCTGCTGGCCTGCCCCGAGTGCGGCACCCACTTCACCCGCAGGGACACCCTCGAGCAGCACATGAGCATGCACGCCCAGAGGGACAAGCCCTTCAAGTGCTCCCTATGCACTGAGTCCTTCCTCACGTGAGGGCACACACCAAGTGCGAGGGCTCGTGCCTCTGTGCTCGCACGCAACGACGGATCGTTTCGGAAATGTGCGGTGCCCCCGTCGTCTCTTTGACGCGTTATGGCAGTCCGACGTACAGCGCGTGAATGGGTGCCCGTGATTAGAAGGAGCTGTTCACATTGGAGTAGCGTTTTGTGGATTCGGAACGCAAAGAAAGCAGGACAATAACAAAACAGCATATATCGACTTTGTTATCGGTTTTGTTTTATTTTTTTTTTTTTATCTCGTAGTGGTAAAAGAGAGGGTCGCACCGCCTCCAGTATCTACAGAATGTATGAGTCGACTTGAGCATACATTGGAGCCACTTCACAGTAGACTAATCTCAACAAGTGTTTGGCGGATGCAGCATACCACCGCACAGGAGGCAGGCAGCAGTGCACGAGATTGCTTATGCCGTCTGGTGGTCCGCTCGTGCAGCTTTGCAGCAGGGTTGCCGCACATGCAGAAAGATTAAAGGATTCATCGCGGTAGCAGTGGCGGAGCAAAACTGGCTCGTGAGATCGGTCTATTCCCCACGCTGCACCGTGCCATATGGGGTCGCCAGGAGGCCTTGTGAAATGTTCTGAAAAGATCTGAGCTAAGTCAAGTTGATTTGCAATGGTGTTTTCCTGCTGCTTCAGTTTCGACCAATAGGAGCATGCCTGATGGCCCGTTTACATTTACACCGCAGCACTAATGCGGCACTAGAAACAAAGCGCTGAAATTGCGCAGTATCAGCACTGTTGCCCTGCCTTTTCTTGCTTACACCTACAATGCAGCACTTGCTCAGCGCTCATTCAGCACTGACAGTAGTGCTTGTGGCACTTTGAATTTACTTTTCTTAGCGCCGAGATCCACGTATGGATCAGCCAGATGTGGTACATACAGCTCACTCTGTTGGGCCAAATTACCCCCTGATACAAAATGTGTACCATATTTTAGCGCATACAAGTCACATTTTTTTTCCCCCTTAAAATGTTTTGTCGATGCAACACTAGAATTTCTTTTTCTTTTTTTTTTTTTTCTTCCATAAGTACAAACTTTAGCTACACAAATTTGCTGCAGGGGTCATATTTCTTGTTCGATTCATGCTGAGAATATTGAAACTGGCTCCCCCTTGTGCATACATTGCAATCACATTACACACATGCAAGCTTATTAGTGCAGTTTAACCGTGCCGACCTTACAAATATACAAGTTCGACTCATCTACCAACTTTTTTGTTGAAACTGCCATTTACGGGAAGGTGCGACAAATGGATTGGAAAATGTGGTAAACGAGGAGCTACATGCGCGTCTCACGTGCCGCACAGGTACAAGGAGATGCAGGCCCACAAGGCGAGTCACGGGCGCAAGCCCCCGCACGTGTGCGAGGTGTGCGGCAGGGGCTACCTGCAGCTGTCCACCCTGGCAGAGCACCGCTTCAGCCACGAGGAGGAACGCCGCTTCCAGTGCGGCCTGTGCAACAAGCGCTTCTTCTCCTCCCTGGCCCTCAAGCGCCACAACCGGGTGCACACTGGCGAGCGGCCCTTCCGCTGCCTCACCTGCGGCCTCAGCTTCGCCATTAGGTGGGACGCCCCCAATGCCGTATGCTCTCCATTGCGCGGTTGCCCAAAAGGTGTCTCCGACTTGTGTCCAAAAGGTGTCCCTTCAATTTCCATCCGACGACGTTAAACAGGTCTCACATTGTAATTGGTAGTGATCCCCTCTAGCTTAACAGTCCACAGAACCTTTGGTAGCCGGGAGTTGGGACTCTGCAACGACGGCGACACCCGTGTGCATTCATACTTTTTGTCAGGGCTTCCGGTGCCATCGGCTGGGATCGCGACGTCCATTGGCGTGGCACTCCGGCTTTTGTGACATTGTTTGTTGCCACTTTGGGACCACTTTTGATGTTTGGGCGGGGCAGGACGCTAAATGCGCCGGTCGAAGATGCGTACGTTCTAGGTACGATAGTGCCGTTGCGCTAGTCGAACTGGGCTACCAACGGTTTGTGGTCACATTATCGAGTCATTATGGCAGAGCTATCTCTATAGCACTAGTGATAGTCAATGTGAAAGAGGAAGCGAATTAGAATCGAGAGTGTGGTACAAAGTATAAGTAAATGTATAGTGAAGCCTGGTTTTATGTTGCTGTTTGGCACGAAGCCGTGGCACCCAAGTGTAGGTGTCATTGTTTTGCCGAACTGTGTACAATCTCGCAACTTTGACCAAATCGGCAAAATTCGTAACCACAGAGCGTCAAACGAAAGACTTCTCAGGTCATCAACCTTGAAGCTGGGACTGCTAATATTCAAACTGTTATTCTGTCACTGCAAAGCAGCTGTTATATCGCAGACAGTGAGCCCCTGATACTATGTGGTTGCACCTGAGACTTGGAAAAAAAGACAACTGGGTGCAGTACGGCAGACAGAACGGAGTTTAAGTTTGTCTGCTTCTTTCGCAGGGGTTGTGGTGACGTCAGAATGCCAAGCTCCTCTTGGCTGATTGAAAAAAATAGTAGATAGGCCTCGAGGCATCTAGCATATAGGTCTACCCGCTATCCTTCCATTCAAAGCCAATCAGAATTTGATGTTATTCTGACGTCACCGCAACCCCTGTGCAAAAAGCAGACGACTTGCTCTTTGCATCAACAGAGCCTTAATATTGAAGCTTCGTCCTTGGTTTGTCTTACCCTGTCCAGCCTATTTTTTCCCTTTTTTTCGGAAGTAACCGTGTCTTAAATAAGCTTCAACCAGCTTACCTGCTCCCTCATGCCACTTTATGATCCTCTCCTTGTTGTAATTTCTCACTTCCTCTGCGTAAACAAAAAAGGGAATCATTGTTGACTACGGTTGAGCCCGGTTATATCACACCCGGGTATTTCTAATTGTTGTTTTTATCGAACAGTCCAAGCATCCACTTGAAAATCACATGTAATAGTATAGGAGCAATGTTTTTGTGTATGGAGCCCCCATGGGGGGGACACTCGATATAGATATATAGCAACTGAATCAGGGCCGCTGGTTGCTTCTCTGGCGGTCGGATTGCGCTGGCAGTTAGCACATAGCTCGCGTTGCGGGGCTGGCAGACCGCCAAGCCAGCATACGCCCACGGGGATACGCAGTGATACGCAGCACGTAGCAAAAAAGCAGTTGTTAAAAAAAAAGGCAACCGTGAAAAAAAAAAAAAAAAAATGGAGGATGGCAAAAGCAAGGTGAAGGGCACTCGCGCACCCGTAGGGAGGGCAGGGAGTGCCCGCTGTTGGAATGGTAGCGTGTACTCTTTCCCCGGGCACCGCTGTTGCTGTGCAACCCCTTAGCCCCCAAAATAAAATAAGCAAAAGAAAAAAAAAAAAAAAAAAATGAAAGTCTTTGTCAAGTTGAATGTGTTGACAACGGGAGGCACTCACTTGATCGAATGACGTTTTAGCGAACGCCCACGTTTCATCGAACGACACTTTAGCGAATAGTCGGACGCCGCGAAGCGGCGTTTTCGGGTGGGCCAAGTGAGTTCATATTTTTGTAATGAGTTGCCGCAGACTGAATTGGATATATCTGGGTTCGACTGTACTGGAGTGAACCTTCCACTGCGTTGGGCCAGCTTGCCCCCTGGTCCAAGGCAATCGGGAGCGTTGAAGGCAAGGTGCGGGTGCTTCCCTGCAGGGCCCACCTGCTGTCGCACAAGCGCACGCACACGGGGGAGAGGCCGTTCAGCTGCCCATCCCAGACGTGCCCCCAGGCATTCAGCACTTCCTCCGCAGCCAAGAGGCATTTCCTCAACATCCACTCCAAGAATGTTGGCGGCAAGCAAGGTCTCCTACGTCTACTATGGCCCTTTTCTTGAGAGTGTCAGATATAGTTACAGTAACTACCTATATTCTGCTGTAAATGTGATTTTCAGCGGGTATGGCTTACGCCACTTGCTGGTACAATAAGAATCTTCCGAATCCTTTAGGGGCTCTCGTTTTGCTTATTGTAAGGGCAGGTCTGTTTACAGAAAGATTAATGAAGTACAAAGAGACAAGCATGCCACATCTTCTTTTATTATGGAACCAAATTACTCCATCTACACCCTCTGTCTGTGTAATTTGATAAGATTAAACCTTTGAAACTAAGACCTCTCCCAAGCTTTGGTTGAGTGGATAAAGGCTGTTCTAACCATCCTCTAGTCAGACAGCTAGGAAGTTCCATTTGCAGTTTAAAATTTGAAGAGGAAAATGCCTACCCAAAAATAGTGAGCAAGTGCCCATCCAAAATATGAGATGCAATCTTCAGAAACTTGAGAATGGGAACTTCTTATACTTGGCATAAACTATTTTTTGCTACAGTGTCGAGGCTTCAAAGCTTTTGCAGAACTCCAACGATGTCAAAGCTATGTGCACAAGCGTGTGGTTTCATTTGGAATCTACTTTGCGCAAGAGCATGTGCGAACGAGATGCAAGGTGAAGCCATGCGCTCTTGCAGCACCGCAGGGCTGCAGTACTGTGGAAGCTAGGCTAGCCTTGACATTGAAGCACAAAATGGTTGATGCAAAATGCAGAAGGGCATGTGATAGGGTGGGCTTCACCGCTTTCCTCCAGGGCACTTGGAGAAGCAGCTGACGAGGAGGTGCTCAGTGGTCTCAGAAGTCTTGGGTGGGCACTTCATGTGCCCTTGACTCAGTTCTCAGGCATTTCGAAAGTAGCGGGTGGGGGGGTTATTGTGGCGTAGGCGCATGCTGGGTATTTTATGATAAGTACATAATGCATTTACTCAGAAAATAATGAGCAGATGAAACCGTTAATTTTATTCTGAGGAACTAATTGCAGTTTCTAACAACTTCAAGGCACATCGACAAAGTATTTAAGGAAAAAAAAGGTTTTCAGCTCGAAATCTTCATTTTTTGTACGAAAACTGCCAGTCGAGAAGCAAGTGTTTATGCCTGCTCTTGCTTTTTTTTTTTCCTTGGTCACGTGCAGTAACCACATAGTACTAGTTCTAGGTCATCTAAAGCACATATTTATAATTACATGAAATGTCATTTTTGTGATTATTGAAACATCAAATATATGTGTCATGTTAAAGAAACTGGGTGTGTAGTCATACAGTGACTGTTCTGGTTTCAGTTTGACTGTTTGTTTTTCTCAGCAATGTGTGCCCTGCAGAAAAAAAAAAAAAAAAAATTTGGATAATATGGCACAGAGTCAAGAAGGTAACCACAATTTATTTCTTATCCGCATAATTAATAGAAACAGGATTAAAAGCAATTTATCACTTTTCAACATAGTCCCTTCCGCATTCAGCACACGCGCACCAACACTTCACGAAAGCATGGATGTCGCGGGAGAAAAATATCTTGCTGTTGACTTCGAAACCAGAAATGCTTTGCCATTTTCAGCTCACTATCTATATGGAGCTTTTTCTGCCAAGAGCTGTTTTGGGGTGTTTAAAGAAATGAAAAATCACTCAATGCCTCATTTGGTGAAGGGGCAAACAGTATTTGAGGCGAAGCACTATATTGCGGGATTTAGATTTTTTATAACTAAAATGTGGTTACCTATTGACTCTGCCTTGTAGCTTGGACACCACAATCTAGTGTTTCACACAAAAAGATTATTTTTGCGAGCATCAGTGTCCCTTAAAAAAAAAAAAACATGAAAGCAAACATTTTTTTTAAACAGTCTGGTCGGGACACGACGGCGCGAGACGCCACTTAGTCGGTAGTCACCTCCTTTCCATTTGTTTTCTCTCGGCATTTTGCCATCACATTGAGGTGGAAAGAGTGTATGACCATTCCGTGACATCATGGAGTTTGTGTGCAGAATTTAAAATAAATCTCACACTGTCAAAATTGCTCTAAAGTTGTTGTTTGTTTTTTTCCACGTAAAATTAATTTTTTGACACGCGTGTCCCAACGAGGGTGTTTAAAAAAAACTTTTGTTTTTCTTTTCAGGTGCCCTATAAAGGCATCTGACACTACCCAAAAGGGTCACCTTTTGAACTTTTGGCTTAATATGAATTAAATTGACAGTATATACTGGCAATTGCAAGGCAGAATGCAGCATAAAGTTTCATCTGTGTACATAAATTGTGAAAAATTAGTCATTTTTACGTGGAATGCACTGACATTGTTTAGGAAAACTATCATTAGAGAACTAATGTATACATCTTAATATTTTTTTCTCTAGATATGCAGCAAAATGCCTGGAGAGTGCAACTGTGAAAACAAAATTTCCAACAAGTAATTTATTTTATGTTAACATTGCACAAAAAAATCTTGCCTTTTTTGTCGTCAACAAAATCTTGACATCTTTTGCAAAAGACGTCCACAAACTAAAAAAAACAATGCCACAGTTGCATTGCCCATTAAATTCCAGGCAGAAAAGACGACGAGCAAGCCTTTCCTTTTGTGCCGTTACTAAACAGTAGCTTTCCTAAAGTGAAATTTATGCCAAAAAGTGGAACAGAGGAAAATATGTTGAAAGTGCTCGAGCCTCTACTTTTTTTTTAACATTGGTGGACTGAAAGATATTTATAAAAAAATAACTATGCAGTGTAATTGAATTAAAACTTCTGGGAATACTCTCGAGATGTTGATGGATATAAATGTGCCAATTTTCAAAACCAACTTTTTTTTGCAGAAATTTCTTCTGGGTAGTGTTCCCTCTTAACAAGGCTCCTTATACAAAGCTAATCCGACCCAATCGTGCAGGTCGGGGGCCCGAAGAGGAAGCCGCGGAAGAAAGCAGCCGCCCGGAAGGACCAGAAACGGAGAACGTTCCGTTTGTGTGCGAGCAGTGCGGAGCGAGCTTCCGCACGCGAGCGGGGCTGAGCGGCCATGTGCGTGCACATGTGACCTCGCGCCCTTACTCTTGCCCAGCATGCCCCCGGGCCTTCACCAGCTCGGGTGCTGCTGCGAGGCACCACCGAAGGGTGCACGGAGTGCCTGAAGCTGACGTAGAGCCCGCCACCCTGCACCGACGCTCCGAGGACTCCGAGGGTTAGGTCTTTGCACGCCAGAGTCGCCGACGGGGCGGGAGCAATGGGGCGTTCCTTCCCGAGCCCAGCCTCCGGCACACGCTCATTGCCCTCCGTCGCGCTCACATTCGAAGCTCGCGAGATGTCAAAGCGTCGTCGAAGTCGGGACACTCGCTCTGGAGGCGGGACGATTAAGGGGCTTCCGTGCTGTTCTTGCCCTGTCGGCGGCTATGCGGGGGCGTGCGAAACGAGGGCGGTTCAATTGTATCCAGCGTGGGCGGCTCATTATCGACGTCTCGTCCAGTTCGGCGAGCGTGGAACCGAGTGATTTGCGTGGCGAACGTAGAGGAAGTTTGCATTCGTCTCGTGCATTCCTTGCAGAACCTATTTCGAATGGAGCTTTCCGATTTCGCAACCTGTGAGACGTCTGCGGCGCCTGCGGGCGGTTGCAGACTTTTCCCGGTTAACTTTAGGCGACTCGCGTTAAAAAAGCATTTTTCGGTGAAATGTGGCGGTGCTCTTGCTTGGCAGCGCCATTTTATATAGACTCTTGGATGACCTAGGGATGAAATAACGGAGCACCTAGCTGGAGGCACTGCCAGTTGCGACACGCAGATTTAAGTAGGAGCGAGCTGTAGTGCGTGCTCGGGAATTCTGTAGCTAGCACCACTACTGCCGTGCTGCTATACTCGTTTTCACCTCGGGAAAAAAAGAAATTAAGTTTTGCGCCTTGTTCATAAGCCGCATGAAGTAGTTCTTACAGGATTTGGTTGTCAAAGGAAGAAGCGATGCTTTTGGGATTTGAAACGTGTTTGCGTATGAAAACATATATATTCTCTAAATTGCATCTACATATACCTTAATTATCTACATAAAGGGGAAATTTAGTTATGCACCGTCAGGAGCCAGTCTTTTTTTGCTATGGTTCTTGAGGCGAAAACGAGTACAGCTGGTTCTTGTGCCGGATACTTTAGGTGTGCCGTGGCGTAAAGTTTGGCACTTCACTTTTGTACATTCTCACCGTCTTCACACTACATTTCGACATCAAAGAAGCAGTTGAAACTTAGCCTTCACATTCACAAAGGTGTAATTTGGAGCATTTTCTTAACCTGCATCGTGTTCACAGTCAAGTGCTGTGCCACGTTACATGCATGTACAGGGTGTCAAAAACAAATTTACACGGTTCTTTTACCGCAAAAATAAACTAGGCATCGCCGAACGGTCATTCTCCGCATAAAAGTAGTGCTAGAGGTCACAACCAGATGCCAAAGTTTCATCCTGAACAAACGCGCCTTATTGAAAAGTTATGATTTTCTAAAATATCAATGGGAAAATGGAGCAAATTTTTGCCCGTTTTCGGTTTCTGGTGCTATTAGGGAGGAAATCGAGGAGTGGCGCTCCCTAGCGGCCACCTCGGGAACTAACACTGTGTGGCAAACAAACCCTCCGACGGCAGTCATTAGTGCATTCGCTGCCATGGAAGAGGACGACGCAAGACACCTGAAAGATATGTAATGCTGTTTTTCTTTCCTAAGCGCATCTAGACAGAAGTAATCCAGTCCTTTCTTGCGTTCAATGTCATCGAAGTCCTCTTGGAAGGCAAAACAAGCGCATGTATGTCACGCTCGTGCATGCCGGGCCAGCTGCGACTTCTCGGCCACGCGCGCTGGATCGTCCGTGTCTTTCTGAACGATTCACAAAACACAAACTTCACTTTTCAGTTACCCTGTCTCTCGCGACAACTATAGATGACAGCGGCGAAAGCAAGCGGTGTCTCTTTGAATGAGAGGACATGCTCAACTGCGATCATGTCATCGAGTGCAGCAGAGCAGACGGCGGATAGTGTCTGCATCGTCGCGTATGTGCTGCAGTCCTCCGCGTGGCATATATTCGGTTCAAAAGGATGCATGGAGCACTGTGGTACGCATCGAGTGCGCACCATATTGCTACACAGAAATATGCCGGGAGCACGGAAGCGATGCGGCGTACCGCTAGTCGAATGCTGGCGTCGGAGTTGCTTGCCACACAGCGATTGTTTGTGGTGATGATGATAATGAAACTGCACCCTCTATAGTTCGATCTCCTCGCCAATAGAGCCCCATGTATTCGAAAACTCTATCGGCTGCCATTTTCCCATTGAAATTTTCAGAAAATCACTTATCACTTTTGAATAAGGTGTCCGTTCGGACTGAAACATTGGCATCTAGTTGCCACCTCTAGCGCAACCTTTGGGCGGAGAATGAGTGTTCGGCGATGCCTAGTTTATTTTTGCTGTAAAAAAAAACCCTGTAAATCTTTTGTGACACCCTGTATATTGGTGCAGATCCGCATTTTTTTCCGTACAAACTTGCTGCACAGATTATGGATGTTGGTGGCAGCGCCGCCTACACTTGGTCAACTTGATGACGGTTCACCAATGCAGGGCCTCGCACCGAAAGTACCTACTATACTATGTGTTGCATGAAAGCTCCCTATATAAAAAAGTTCCTTTTTTTTTTTTTTTAGCAGGGTGAAATTTAAGTGAGGTCTTGTAAGGAATGCCCTTTTTAGCAGTGTAGTTGATGTGCAGCACTGAACAAACGACAACATTAACCAAATGTAATAAAGTGGAATGTAATTGCTTTTACTTCACCCCACCTTTTTTTCCCCCCACACTCGAGTGATAGCATTGCTGACTTGTGTTTGCCAGGTGAGGGGAAACAAGCTTGTATGGCACTGAAAAATACCAAAGCAATCTTAAGATCTGGCTGTGATCTGTATATTTGCATTGATTTTTGAGTGAGTGTCTGTGATCTAAGTATCTGGTTAAATGATGTATTTTAGAAGTTGGTTTGGTTGTATGTATGCCCCAGTGCACATTTGTCTTCATTATGGTGATCCTAATAAACTGTTCCAGACTACAATATTTTGAGGAAACTCCTATTGCTCACTTCATTTATTTAATACTTGCGCAAGTTTCTAAGGATCCACATGACGGATCAGGGCCTCCACTTCTTGGTTGTGTCCATGTATTTCCCGTCGGGCACCTCGTAATTCTCGATGGGCGGGGTGCTCACCACTGCCTTCAGCTTGAACGGGAGCAAGCCTTCGTCAACCTAAAGGACGAGAACAAGCTTATGTGTAAGACAGAAAGCTCTGGGAAAGTGCAAGGAGGAAACAGTTTAACAAGGCTTGTTGTTGGGCTAGTTGGTTCATCATGCTTAGGAAACCTGTAAGCCCAAACAAAGACGAACGCGAAGAAGCGTTTGTCCATGTTCCCCTCTATTGTCTTAGCCTCTGTACGCGCTTACAAGGTTCCTGTGCAAAGAGGAAGTTGGGAACAAGAGCAATGAGCTACAACTCCACCCAGTTATCAAAGAGTTTTGAGCAAAAAGGCTCCATTGAGTGTAGCAAAAAGCAACCTCACCAAACCATCTTGCGTGTGCCTACGTTCAAACAAATTGAAGCACTTTCCAAGCAGACATGATAACTCGGGAGTATTAGCATGTCATTACTTACATGGTAATGCTCCTGGGTTACCATGTCAGTATTGAACCAGCTCCCCTGCACACTTACTTGAGTTTACCTTTCCAAGACCGCTTGTATCCGTGCTTTAATTTCGGCACTTTTTGTAATGTGCAGAAAATTATTGGAAAATATCCAAATAAACTTCATGAAAGAACGAACATCCTTATGATATCATAAAAAAAATTATAAATGATAGAGGTATCCATGTTTTATTGATACCTTAAAAAATTACCACCTTGCAAATTATGACATGTTTCTATAGAACATGCATATAAGGCACTGGCATGTCTATGCCACGTAGGTGATTCCAGGTTTTCAGATAAAACTAAGACAATCTAAAAAACGCTTCCCAGCAAACTTTCTATCAATTTAGATATACCCGAGAAACACAAATAATCAATATTGTGACGAGAAAGAAAAAAGATAATCGACATTAGTTTTAGACGAGTGTCAGGTCAGCTGTCTTGATGAGAAGCCACTTCAGTCTCAGATTAGGGATTCTCAAGCTTTTTCGTCCCAGGGAACCCCAGCGAGCCCCAAAAAATCCCAAGGACCCCCCCCCCCCCCCCCCCCCCTTTGCTTTCTTGCCAACCGATAATACTGGGCAATAAAGGCGTTTCGATAGTGAGTAAGAGTTTCTTGCATTAACAGAATAAGACAAAATGGAGGACTACAGACAGAATAAGAAGGCAGAGGGGTTAACCTGGAGCACAATGTATAATATATATATACATATTAGTACGAAGGGTGAGGTTGCTTTGCCCGCAGCACCAACTCGATCCATGGCTCAGTCCGTGGAAAAATTGAACTAGGGGTGGGGGGGAAGCACTGCAGTTTGGGTGCTCGTGGAACCGATGAGACCAGGGCCCGTTTGCTCGAAGCTGGTTAGCTAACCGCGGTTAACTGGATTTCCCTACGAGGGGGAATTTCGGGTCACGTGACCGGCAGAGTAAGGACGGCGGGGAAACATGGCGGTGCCCCGGTGAGTGAGCGCCGCTCGCTTTGGAACTAATACGTCGTAGTAGCTGCAGTAGCGGGCGCGTTAGTCAGCAATGAATGGTGCAGGAGGTTTTCGCGTTGCCTTACCTCACTTAAAACGCAAAGCATGAGCAATGAACTCGCCGCATTTTTTAGATAGACTTTCGACTCTGGCCATTCCTAAGCCTAAATGAACGCGATAGTTGTCGGCATGGCAACGTCTTTGGAAAGTGGATTGCCTTGACTCAATCGGCCGGGCGTTGATAGCCCACAAAAGCAGACAGCGTTCCCATAGACCTTTTGCTAAATTTGAAAAGCACCGAGGTGCATGCTACGAGTGTAGTTACACGCGCTGCACCTGCTGGCGTCTGCAGTAATAACTGTTCTGAAGTAAAAGGCCTAAAACAAATTTTGCCGTGCACGCGCGTTCGTCAAAGATTTCTTATGATTATTTACTTCAAATCTTTTATAAGTGGAAGGCCAGCGCGCGCGGATCGTAGAATTACACTTTCAGCGTTCTTCTCGATGTTCGGGTAATTTACTAATAGGTCAATTTTCAGTGGAGCCGAGTTACAGGTTTTTCAATTTATGACGGTGTTATATACAGTTCTTACATGCTGGCCAACAATGCTGCCGGTGTACCGCCCGCCTTTCACTGCTCACTTCTTTCTCATCGTTTTTAGGACTGAACTTCGTCGTCCTCTGTCGAACTCTGAAGGAAATTTCAAAGAGGCTTTTCTTCACTTCATACAGCCAAATATTTAGAAAATTTCCAAACAAGGGTTAATTTAGTTTTACTTCGCCGATTATTTGTACCACGAGCAATAAAAATTGTTCCTTAAGCTCAAATGTATGCCGCACTGCGTCGCGAAAACCAGGCTTCGCGCATTTTTTGGGTCCCCCCATTTCGTGAATCTTTCCACGGAAGCCACGTATATTCGCTACAGCCAGTAGGTGACACCAACTACCGCCCCATAATAAAACACGGAGCTATCGCTCATCCAACCCTCGTCAAACTTGGCTAGGTACTTGTAGGTACAGTCCCCGGCAATATGAAAGACCTACTGGGAGCGCGTGGCCGAGGCGGTGGCTGGCGGGGGCGCTGCGAGCGCTGCGGGCAGATCCATTCTGCTTCAAGGGGAGGACGCTCACTCGGGGCTCAGCTAAAGCGCGCGCTTATCAGTTTGTGCTGAGCTTGAGTGAGCGTCCTCCCCTCGATGCAGAATAAAATTGCCCGGAGCGCTCGCAGCGCCCCCGCCAGCCACCGCCTCGGCCACGCGCTCCCAGTGGGTCTTTCATATCGCCGGAGACTGTACTTGGTAGGGAAGGGCGGTTAACTTTTAACCGCGGTAAAAGTTAACCGGCTTCGAGCAAACGGGCCCTGCTCGCGGAACTCCTGTGTTTCACGGAACCCAGTTTGAGAACCCCTGCCCTAGATTGACAGAGTGGGTTTATCGTCAATGTCAAAGTAATTTTTTGGATCACCACAGGAAATTATATAAACACCGCTAAGCTGACGGTGCAATGGAAGCTATGTGCTTGCTGGACCAACCAACTGCCTCCCTTTTATCACCCGTGCATAGGTGTGGGTGAGTGTGATCACATGGTGGACGATAAATGTATGATTGATCCAACGAGCATATAAAGTTTAGGCCAGTTTTTCAGTTTCGAGTTTAGGCTTCTTTCAGGGAGGAAGGGTCATTGCTTTGATAACAGTGAAAGCAATGAACCCACAGATTTCTTGCAAATATTGCCCGCATTAAGATGGGTTTCTGTGTCTGGATACAATTAAGTGTCAATGTGGAGCGCAAGTTCGCCTGCTTTTGCAAGGGTTGTTGTAACGTCAGAACGTTGAGCTCCGATTGGTTTTGAATGAAGGATAGTGGGTAGACCTCAAGGCAGCTTACTTTGAGTTCTACCCACTATCCTTCAATCAGATGCAAAAATGTTCCAAAAGCCGGGATTCATGATGAAAAACAAATACCCCCGACTTGCATAACAATGCCAACAATTTATCAGACGTTTCGTCTCCTATACGGGAGACATCATCAGTGCGGCCTGGAAACACCCGACTATACTTCGTCTCACCCTAGCATGGACTAACCGCGAACGCTGTGCTAGCGCGAGCGGCCAGCCTTGACTGCCTGGACTAGAGCACTTGCTGCACGAGCACTCGTGCAGCCGCCGCGGCTTCATTCAAAGCGACGAGCTCGCGCTTTTAACACGCACGGCTAACAATAGTCCATACTAAGGTGAGACGAAGTATAGCTACCAGCAATCCAACGCTTCTTCCTTCTCTTCATCCCAGCGTAGTGCAGACGACGATAATGTCTCTTGTATGCCATGGACAAAGAAGTCGGCAGAACCAGCACTACAGATGAAAAGGAGGAAGAAGCGTTGGATTGCTGGTAGCTATACTTCGTTTCACCTTATGTTGTACCGCAGCGAAGGCTAGAACCGCGAGCTCATAGCGTTGGCAGCTGCTCTTACTTCACGAGAGCTTGTGCCGCCGAAATGTGCCCCAGAGCAAGGAGCTCGTGCTCGTAGCCTTTCCTGTGGTACATCATAAGGTGAAACAGAGTATAGTCGGGTGTTTCCAGGCCGCACTGATGATGTCTCCCGTATAGGAGACGAAACGTCCAATAAATTGTTGGTATTGTTATGCAAGTCGGAGGTATTTGTTTTTAACCTTCAATCAGAGCCAATCGGAGCTTGGCATCCTTCTGACGTCGCCACAACTACTGAGCAAAAAGCAGACGAGTTGCTCTCCGCATATTTATTATTTTTTTTTTTCATAACAATATAGAACATAAAATGAACAAAATGAATCTTTGATCAACATTAAGCTAAAAAATATGAAGAATTTAATGAAAGTAAATTGTGACAAATGACAAATTTGTCACTAAAATTGACTCAAGAAAACACGCTCCTATATTGCCTAAAATGAAGTTCCGATAACCCAGAGTCCTATACCCGTTTTCACCTCAAGAAAAAAGTAAGTTTTCTGTATGGTTCATGTGCAGCACAAAGTATATTAGTTCTTATGAGATTTGGTTGCCGGAGGAAAAAGCGATGCTTTTGGCGTTTGAAGTGTGTATGTTTTGACAAGATAACATATATCTAATCTAAAATTCACCAGCATATATCTTAATTATCCACATAAAGGGGGGAATTAGTTACGCTCTGCAAGGAGTCGGACTCTTTACTCTGGTTCTCGAGGTGAAAACGAGTATATTTATGAAGAACAAAATCAGTTTCTTGACAGCAGAAACATTTTGGCTTTATTAGTAGAGCTCTATTAATCAATACTTAGTTTAAAGCAAGGGCCTTTAAACCCTGGCCCGTGGAGGCCTTTTGACCGGCCCGTGGTTCTCCCAATGACGCCCAACCCATGGCTCCTTTCCACCGATGCTACCGGTGCAAAAATAAGCGTGCGTAAAGTAACAGCACTGCATACGCTCAACAAACTCATCGCATCCGTTCTAAATCCTAGCCGATTGTACTGTACTAAAATATTAAGGCGGGCTAGTTGGTTCAACATACTGAAGTTATAAAGCTGTCCTCTCTACTTCATGGCCGTGTCTGTCCCTTGCACTTTATAATTTTAATATGATAGTACTGCGTCATATTCGCCTCGAGATCCCATCGGCACGGCTCATCTGGTGAACTATGCTTTGTTTTACACTTACTTGGAGCAAAACGCACGCGAGGCCAAAGCCATGGGAGCTGTCAATGCAGCACTCCTGCACTGGAATCAACTGCTAAGAACTTGTGCTCTGTACCCTCGCCCGTACTCTGTGTCGTTGGTGTAAATGCTTTGTCTCCACCCGCATTTTGAACAGAGTTAATCGCCACGTGCCTCATAGAGAACCACGAATAAACAAACACGCCTCCCATAAATTTAAACTGGGCCTAGAGGCGAATAACATAGTACATATGTTGCCTGTTGTTGTCATCAGCATCGTCATTCTTAGCCACCTGTTTCATGACTGTGCAGTGGCGTCACTAGGGGGGGGGAGTGCAGCTCAGCAGTGAAAGGGGAGGGGTGTTGCGGCAGGCCACCACCCCGGGTGCCACTGACCCTAGTGATGCCGCTATGTTAAAATTACTCCGAGTTCTCACGTATACATGCTTTGGGTCCTGTGTCACAACTATTGTGTCTTCACCGGTTTTACCAGTCTCATCAGTCTCCTTTCCCGTATGTGAAATTCCTCTGCACTTTCATTTATGCCCGGTGAGCTTCGTGGTTCATTATAATTATTTTATAATGGCATAGTTAACTAAATATTAAATTTCAAAATAAAATGTATTTACTAAACCACTTCAGTATTTCTAAACTCTTAACTTGATTATTCATACTTAAACCACTCCCCAAGTTTATTTTAGTTTACTTTTATTTACCTATTTATTTTCCCGCCCTCGAGACTGCGACAGAGCCCAAAACCGGCACCGTAATCAAAAAGCTTGAAAACCCCCGGTTTAAAGGCCGACATACACTTCGCGCTTTCTATTTTCACCTGCCCCCTCCTTTCCTATACCCTCTTCACTTTTTACCTTGCTTCAACACAACCCCTAAATATTACGAGCATTTGACACAAACCTATCAACAGACGTGAGAAAAACGGAAAAACCAACGGCTGGGTGGGACATCATGCCCAGATGTTTCAGCTGCCTCGCTCGTACCGCTTGTGAAGGAGCGCGTGCAGCGTTTTTTAATGTTCGGGTCGGGCTTGCGAAATGCGCGGAAATGTGAAAATCTCTGCACAATGCGTAACAGTTTTTTCCTCCCACCAAACACGCCTGGAAGGAGGAGCTTCAGCGACATTTTCTGCGGCTGTGGCTACTTGGCCCATCAATCCGAAACATAATTTTGATATTCATTAATCCTGCTTCAGTTTCTAAAGCCCGACACGCAAAGATAAATTCTTCCTGGCAGAAGCTTCCTCTCCTTTCCTTCGTTTCCCCCTGCAATTTTCTGCTCACTTTTTCACGTCCTTCTCGCATGCTAAGCGTCTTTTAACCCCCCAAACCTGAACAACAGGGATTAGTCGCACTGGCAGGACATGCGCACCGAAAAAGGGGCCGTTGCTATTGTTTGACTCGAATTCGTGGATCGTTCTTCAGGCTATTGTGACGGGCTCACGAGTTTCTTCTCAAGGAGGACCATACTTTTTTCATTCCTCAGCTGACAGTAGGTTGGAAGCTATGTACTCGTCGGACCAGTCCTATATTTTTAGCCACGTGATTACGCTCCAGTCCATACGCACGTGCAGGAAGCAGGGTCAGCTGATGCAAGGGAGGCGGGTGATTGGCCAGGCGAGCACGTAACTCCCACAGCACTGTCAGCTCAAGCCCACAGCACTGTAACCTCAAGGGTCAAGGGAGATTTTCTTCTTTCGTTTTTTATAGGGCCTGCAGCACGAGCTGCTAAACCTGAGTTTTTAATTATGCACCAAGTAAAGTTTTGGCAGCATGGTGTATGTTCAAGAGCGCAGATATACCACCAACAAATGACGACTCACGTGTAGTGATGCCAAACTATCGATACTGGAATCCAAATGTAACCGTTGATAGTGAAAAAAAAAAAAAAACTATCGATAGTGCTATCAATAGTTGATTATCGTAAAACTATCAATATTACTATCGATAGTCAACCATTGTAAAACTATCGATAGTCCAATATCGTGAAACTCGATAGCATATATCGATAGTCGACTATATCGTAAATTTATTCACAGTTGAATATGGAGAAACTATCGATACCCAACTACCGTAATGCTATCGATGGGGTTTTATTAGGTGGCAGACGAAGAACGTCCAAGAAATGTTGTGCAGCTCGGAGAAAAACGCAACTCCAATTAGTGACTTCCGCATAATTATCGAGGAACATTCTAAAACCTATTGTGAAACAATCACAAAATGGTAGGAATCATCCTTAGAAACTATTGACAATAAACTTAAGATATATATTGTATATTATTGAAAAACTATGAATAAAAGATATCAAGTTGATAGGCCGTCTAAGCTTTTCTGCCGTTTTGGATTGCTTTTCGGGTGTGCCCTTTGTTTTTTATGAGCTCAATCAGAAAAATGGATATCCCTGTCGCCCCTGATAAGACTATATATATGTTGCATAAATCTGGAACCCTGATTGAATTTGAAGAATGGAAAAAACTAAAGCATCAATAACTATGTTTTCTTGGTATAAGCTTTTTCTCTGCTAATGTTGAATTTGAAGTCTGCACAACAAAATCTTCGTTACATTTATTGGTTCAAATATATTCATTTACAAATAATGTAGCGGCTCCTGTATTTTGAAGTTGCATTTTATACCAACAGGTGAATATATTCCCAGTCACCGTTATTAAACTCTGCCAAACTAGAACCACACAAAAAGTGGCAACATGTCAAAGCATACAAGCCTAAGTGCTCTCGTCACCAGCTACTAATTGCCGATTCTCGGGAATTCGCTATAAATGGACATCAGGATAAAAAGAAAATATGATCCCCAGCAGAGCGCTTATTTTCACCTGCATACTTTCAGTCGTACTAAGGCATATGACCTTAGTACGACTGGACCGACAAGCACATAGCACCTACGGCACTGCCAGTACTTCAAGTCCGAGGGTCAAAGTGAAGGCTAGTGTCAAAAGGGGGAAGTGGGAAAGAAAAAGAAGGTATGGCTTCAGCCTTGCTTTGTGTGATTACTAACTGGCCAATAGACTAATCTTTTCTAACCCTAAACCACGACGTAAAAGAGAGGGATTCTTTCCTTCTTTCCTCTTGCAGGAAAAACGGTGAGGAGAAAATCAAGTACAGTGGAGAGTAAGCTTCCTTCTTTCTGCCTGTTGGTTGGTCTTTAAGTGAAAACATGCCCTTTCCATAGAGCCCCTAATCGGGTGTATTTGCTATGGAACAGCTGCATGGCATTCAAAGTTTGCAGACCATATGCAAATATGATATACTACGGATTCAGGTCAGTTGTGACCATTAGTGTTCTCAACTTGGATGGGAATGTTCAATGCTTTGGATGTGCAACGCTACTTGTTGCTCAAGAAAGGACTGCTCGATGTTCTGATGGTTGTCTTATTTAACAGCCGATGCTTATCTCACTGCTTTTAATTAAATTTATCTTTGCTAGTCAGCTTGTAAAGATGAGGTGCAAGCGTGCAAAGCTTTGTGGATTTCTCCTTCTGTTATTGGACACTGTTATGGCAACATATCGGGTTCTTGCATGCAAAATAGCATTTTTCATTCAGACATTGGTTGGCCTTCAATGAAGCCGGTAGTAAATACCATCTCTACGCCCGGTACCAATTTTACTTTCGTACACTGTTGTGAAAGCTAATGGCATGACATATGAGGCATTGGAGATCATTCGTTTGCAGATGCTTATGTGCACCAAAAGTACTGCATGAGCTTAAAATATAAAGTGAAAACAAAGATGTTCTTTTGTGGGTGTTGGGTGCAGGTACAACTGTCAACATAATATGTGAATTTGATTTTAAATTTGAATGTCAGTAGAGTCGGCAGATCCAAGTTGGATGTGAATACCAAAATTCGTGCAGGACTCCACTTATTAATATAATAAAAATCCATATTAATGAGAGAAAAAAGCCATACACTATGAAATGGGTGTTATATATAAAAGGAGCTCTGGGAAGTATCTACTCCAAGGTTAAAAGTGATGGTAATGGTATACTGTATTTTATGGACTGTGGTCCGTACTCAGTGCACGGTCCGCACGTAAACAATTCTTATACACAGCACACCTTGCCAAATGCATGCTCTGTTAGCTCATAAAGAATTGTACATAAATCGTCATTAACATACTGTCATTCACAAAACCTGTTATGTCTCGTCGTAATGAAAAATCTAGAAAAAAACAGATCCTTATACATAGTCTGCACCACGTAACGTTTCATTAAATGTGTATAATCCGTGAACAATAGTGAGGAAAACCCGGTGCTAACGGCTGACAAGCTAAGGAGATTGCAATAACACGTGGTACACCTATGAGCAGGATATAAGGCAAGGATCTAAAAAAAAACATTGTTTCGGCTTATTCTACTGCCAGCAATCGTGTAAATCAAGGCTACAAATCTTCCAACAAAATTGCAAATGAAGAATTTCTGCATAATTTAAAGTTCCTGTTGAAGAAATCTACAAAAAGCATGGACCAAATGTAATTGGTCCAAGCAAAGTCTGAGGGGTCTCTACGCAGGAAGGAACCATACCACATAAATCTACCAATCAGTGACTATGAACACGAGCCCTCCGACCCCAAGGCTAGCCACTGCAGTAACCAAATACGGTACTCCCTTCACAAGCGTGCAAGTTGGCACAGCATTGTCACCTGTACTGCTGCCTGGTAGAGCTCTGGGGACTCTTCCTGCAGCATGTCCAGTGCCTTCTGCTGTGCTGCCACCACCCGCTCCATCATGCTGGCTTCGTTCTCGTGCATCCTCTTGCAGTAGACAGTCCAAGCCCTCTGCATCGCTTCCCGTAATTGGCACGTCTCGTGGTTGAGGACTGGCAAGGTCCTGTGCCTCAGCCTGCATCAGGTACATTACACCTCAACTTTGATTGGGATATTGAAGTGAGGTTTCAGTTTACGTTTCACTTGAATATTTGGAGGTAGTAATCCCAGAGATGCCGAGAAAATAAAGTGTCAAAGTGGGTGCTCATAGAGTATGAAATAAATTAAATAGACTTAACAGGAGAGGCAACACACTCCGGCCATTATAAGGAGCGCAGACAGGACTCCAGGAGGGCTATGTTGCGCTTTTTGCACTCCCAGGAGACTTGGAAGAGGGAAGTGACGTCAACGACACAGCAAATGCAGATTGGATGTTGACAGAAGAAAACGAAATCAACACCCAATCTGCGTTTGCCGTGTCGTTGACGTCACTTCCCTCTCCCTAGTCTCCTGGGAGTGCAAAAAGCGCAACATAGCCCCCCACTGAGCTGTTATTTTGGGGAGGTCACCACAAAAGCAGCTCTGTTCGGGATTGCGCCACAACTTGCCCGATTTCTTTCTGCAACTTCGGCGCCACCTCCATTTCCTCAATGGGCTTGTGCTTCTTTGCGTGTTTCTTGAGCTGTCGAATGCCTTTTTCGATCCTTCGTTTGCGCCGTTCCTCCCTCATGCGTAGGATGGCAGGATCCAGCCGCTTTTTCTTCTTGAGCGGCTCAGCACTACGAGAGAGCAGCGAGGTTTAGGTTCGATTTTGGGACGGTGTCTTACGATACGGTGGATAGTTAGAATACCAGTAACTCACTTTAGCCGCACTGACGTGTGTATGTGGCTCAGGCCAAGGAAGATCGGTGGAGCCAGTCGCGAGCATTGGTGGGCGACCCTGAAAAGAGCACCGACGCTCTTTATGAGAACGTTTTACCGCATGTGCGTTTGCAGACGGACTTACCTTAGCCCCGAAAGTTGGCTTATTAATCCGAGTATATTCATCGCCTCATGCCAGTTAAGCTAAGGTGTAACTTTTTTCAACGCACGCCGACGGCAAGGCGAGCGTACCGAATCTGTTTGGGGAACCCAGTGACCGCTGCCTCTGGTGAACCGGTGAATGGGTGAACCGCTCAGGGGTAGAGAGCCCGTATGAGAGAGAGAATGCGTTGTGAATAAAGATGGGGTGGGGGGACTGGGCGACTCATAGAGCGCTTTGTGCTCGATGGTGGTCACGTGGTCTATCGGGGCCGGCCGTCTGCTGCGTCTGCTGACGTCTTTGCCTGTACTCCTGCTTTCTCGTCACCACGCGACAACGCAGCGCATGCGCACTTGCGACCAGTCTCCACAGGAAGGACAGGAAGCAACGTTGGACGTTGGCCAATAAATTGCAACCGCTCCCCAAGGTGTGAGGTGGACCCTCTCTACAATCTAGGCTCTCTACGTAGGAGCAGTAGGGGAGTTGTTGGGGTAGCCGGGAGCGACCCTAGAGTTTTATTCTTTTACTCCACGGACCACGGTCATAATCTAATGTCCGTATTGTTTTACTAAAAAAAATTTAATATGAGGCATTAAATTTTAAAGGGACTCGCTAAAATCAAAAATTGCATACTGTTTTTTTTTATTTTTTTTTTCACCTTCTTTGCGGCTTTGTCAGCGTTGTCAGCTTTGCCAGCTCTCACCCTCTCACTTTCTCTTTCCCCTTGCCAACTCCCGCAAGCGTTGCCTGGCGTTGCCGCAAGACGTTCGATCATGGCGTCTGGTGGAAGTGGATCAGTGGTTAAACGCAAAATAAGCGACTTGAAAGTCGTTCAGCTCCGGAACGAGTTAGAGAAGCGAGACTTGGACAAGACCGGCTTCAAAGCTGCTTTAATTGAAAGACTCTCCAAGGTAAATGACTAGTCCCTAAGGCCTTAGTCGAAACAATGAACACGTCGACAAATCAGGCACTAGGCCTAGATTCTGGAACTACGGTTTTATATGACTGTTCCATATTACTGCGTCCTTTTGAATTTCTTTCAGTACCCAAGCAAGCTTCTCCAAGGCTTCGTTTGCTCTTATAAGCGTGCCCGCAAAGTCCCCCCCTCACCCCGCCCCTCAAATAGCTGCAATCCATTTCTTGCTTTTTGTTTTTCTGCCTATGACGAGTAATTTTCCCATTAGTGACTCCTCGTCAAACGAAATGACGTACGGCTTTCTTCCTTTCGCACACACGTCTCGTGCTTTGCGTAGCTGGCGATAGATTCAGCAACAGCAGCTGTGTTTAAATGTATATTACGAGCGCCTATTTATTTTATTTTTTTTCTCGGGTACTGGAAAGAAACCAATCAAATTAACTGCACGTCTTTTTTTTTATTATTATTTATTGTAAGCTGATACACAGGGACATGTTCTTTTCGACCACGCACTACAGAAGCTTACATGAAGAGCTTAGTTTAGAAAGCGACAACTTTTGCTGAAGACGAGCACTTGCTCTTTTGTAAGCGATAGATCGTATTCACTGGGAGTCATATTTGAGTTGACTGCACCATACCTCGGCAAAACTCACTCACGAGTGGATTCACCTTCGCCGATCAGGGGTGAGTTCATGAGTTTGGCGAGGGGCACGATTTTATGAGGCTGGTGAGTGCATGAGTTTGGTGAGGGGCACAAGTTCATGAAGTCGGTGAGCCAGAGGCCGTGAGGGTGAGGGCAACTTTTTATTTTGAGCTAGCTGTGAGTGCGTTCAACCAAAAGTGTCGACCTCTGGACTGCTCACAGGGCATACTCTGGATGAGTTCTTATTTATGCAGGGGTGGAACGACTGCGCCATTTTGCGCCAGACGCATTTGTCTGCGCCATTCTGCGCCATGTTGCAGAAACTGCGCCACAATCAATACCTCGGGCCATTATGAGCTGAATTCCAAAGCGTGCCCCCCCAAAAATTTATTTTTTGTCTTGGTTTCAATTTTTATCGACTCGAGTGGCAACAATGAGCGCGTTTAGCTTGGTCGGCCTTGTAATCCTTTGTTCTGTTTATTCTCCCTGTGTATCCTGAGTCGGAAGCGTGCGAAAAAACTCGGATTCTAAGTGCTACACCACCTGCGACTGGATTGTTATTCTTCAACCATAAGCGGTTAATCAAAGTCGGCCGAGGTGAGGTCGAGTCGTTGAGCGGTCAGATTGCCTGAGGCACTGCAGCCCGGGATCCGAACGTCAGCCAGTTGAAAACAAATGAGCAAAATAATCCTTTTATGTACTTCATCATTGATGGAACCACATTCTCTCAAGATAAATTGTTATTTGATAGAACTGAAACGCGGTCCAATCCGAAACCTTGCCGGCCAGCAGCCCTCATGCGAGCGGTAGATCTGCTCGGCGTACTTTAACCTTGCTCCTGCTCATTGCTTCAAACACGATAACTCCGTTAATCGTAGTCTGTTGCTTCGATATTGAGTTGCACCATAAGATAAACTTGAAATTTGTTTCCCTGTTCAACCGTGCAACTGCTCATCCGTCGCTTACACACGTCATGTGGTTCGCACATATAATTACTTTGTCGAGCACGTGTGGGTTGTGCGATAAGCAGTGCTGGTTTGCATTTTGAGCAACTGAAAGCCACTCGTAAATTATCAAGGATGCTATCTTCAGAAACATATGGTACTTGCTTTTTGGTTCTCATTCAAAGCTTCAAGTTTTCACATCTATTACACTGTTATCCCATATCCCTAGGTCCCTTACCACTCATGTTTAACCGTACTGCTTAGCACAATTGAAATTGCTCCCGTACTTGTCTAAGGCACAAGCTAAAGTGCAACAAAAACTGATCCGAGCTGCTCCTAGCCTGCTCCAGAACATAGTATTAGCTGCTCCCAACCTGCTCCAAAACAGCTGTTTCAGCTGCTCCCGTGGGTGCTCCCAAGTACATTTCATGAGTTCCACCCCTGTTATGTTCTCCCAAGGAATACAATATTGATGGTGCGCAGTATGTCCGTTGGAAGCGTTGTGGAAGCTTGGCGTCAGCACGTGCTCAACAGCAGCGAGCTCGGCTATGGCTGCCAGTGAGTGGGCAGTATTCACTGGGTGTCATATTTGAGTGTGGTGTTCACAGCGTATGCTCAGAACAAGCCCCCCCTTCTTAAAAGAACTATACCATCTTGATGGTGTGCAGCGCTTGTGGAAGCTCAACGCCAGCTTGCACTCAGCAGCAACGGACCCTTTTATGGCCGCCAGTGAATACTACCTATACACTTGACAGCTCGGTAAGACGAGGTGAACTGAGGTGTAATTTCACCTTGCTTTTGAAATAGTGTTAATGATTTACACTTCGATTTTTCAGGCTCTAGAGGAAGAGGGCTTGGATCCCGAAGCCCACGAGTTTGAAGTTCCGGCTGATCCCATGTCTGCCAAAAAGACAAGTAGGTTGCACAGCAATATACGTGAACTCTGCGAGAGTCGCTGCTAGGTTACTGGAGAACTGAGTGAACAAAAATCATGCTATGAAAGTTGTGCTTCAGAAGGTATAAAATTGCACGTAGAAAATATCTCAAGTTTTAGATTAAATGGCATTGGTTCGAGAATGAGGCATATTCATTTTGCCCCCACAACCAAGTACTGGTGCAGGGCAATATATTTCCAAGAGGCGCAAGGCTGGTTGCACTTTACGCACATTCTACACGGATGTATGCAGAGGAGGCGAATCAAATGTGCCCGTGTGCAATTTCAAGACGTCGGTTTCTCGTGACATCAATGCTAGGAGAGGAACGTGGTTGACCGTGCCAAAATGTAGCATGCCACTATCAAAATAGGTGTAGCCGGGGGAGGGTTGGCAGGCTTAGCTGCGTGTTTTGGCGAACCGAACTGCTGTATAACAGTTGCTAATAACTAAACGCACAAAAGTAAAAAGGCATGGAAGGCATTCTTTTAGTTGGATAGGTCAAAACATGAATATTACCTTACCACCCACTGCAATGCAAGGAATGAAAACTAAATATATGCTTGGAGTCCCAAGGTTTGTTTTGCTGCTCCAAAAAGTGTTCCAAAAGGACTGATCACTCGCATATCACTGAATCATTTTTTCAACAGTGTGGTCAACAGTTTCATTGGGCTCTGCAGTCACCGACACTGAGAACAACAAGGCGTGACCCAGTATGTCCCTTGAGCGCGAGCATCTCAATTCGGAACCAGTAGAAGCCCGTAGTGTTCTATACAATACAGTGAAAACACAACTGGATGCTCCGTTTGCTCTGCCCGGCATGCTTGCGCTTCAATAGCCTAAGCCTTCTGCTGGTAGAGTTGGGCCTCATCTTGTTTCCTAAAATAGTACAAAGCAGATTGAAGGCAATTAAAACCACTATATTATAAGAAAGAAAGTACACAGTAACAAATATGTAAACACCTGTTTTTAATGTGATAACATTCTTCAGCTACCCCCCCCCCCCCCCATTTTGTGGACTTTTTTGGCATCCTAAATTTAGCAGAAAAATTTGTCACCTGACCTATGCACAAATTCAGTTTCCCTAAGTTTAGCGGAAAAATTGATGTCACGTAACCTATGCACCACTTTAGTTTCCCCGCTAAATTTTGTGAGAAAATTGATGTCGTGACCTGACGTCACGGGACCTACAGGCAAATTCAAGCTCCCCGCTGAATTTAGTGGGAAAATTGACGTCGCATGACCTATGCACCAATTCAGTTTCTCCACTTTTCCTTAAATAAACAGAACATTGATTTAGCGTCGATGTCCTCGACGTCGTCCTAGAGGTTGTCTTAGAGGCCGCCTTATGCCTCATTCACACAGCTGGCGTGTCGCCCCGTCCTGGCGAAAGCACCTTCAGCGCTGTGCCGAAATCGGGACGGTGCGGGGACGGTGGAGTGTTTAAACCAGCTACGACGGAGCTGCCGGCGGTGGTTACGTGAATAGATGGATGCTGGTGGCTGTGTCCCTTTATAGATCTTTTCATTTCAGTAGTTGCCTGACCGGCGGGTAGAGGGCGCTGGCGCACTCGCCGCCATTAGGTTGCTTCAATTTGGTCGGTTTCGGTTTCAACGTGCACGCGATTGTGATGCTGTTTCAAGTTACTTTCGATTAATTTTGCGATATAAATTTCTTTCTTTTAGCACACAGCGAATGAAACAATAGTGTTGAATCACTTGGCAAACCATGAAGGGGTTTCGAGCCGAAATTGCGATATTTTTTTCACGAACACTATGCACGTCTGATTCCGTCCATCGTTAACTTCGGCCAGGTTCGGCGGTGAAACAACTGCGCTGATGCACAGCGAGGAGTACCATTGTCCACGGCCGTACCCGCGGACACTAATTTCTAGAAGAAAAAAATAAAGAGCAGGACAAGCTCCGCCTGCAGCGTGCGCTCGTTGCCTGCCGCCGTGCTTTGGCTGTGCGTGCACCGAGCGGTACGGAAGGTAGATAGCTCGCGCTCAAGTCAGATATTGAACTGATCATCTTATATTGCAACAGACTATATTGCATCAGTGCTTAGTGAGAAAGCAGGTCGACAACATGATTAACAATCTGCCGAATCACCAAAAACAGATGAACTGACGAGTTTATACTGTTCAATGTTTGGTTTCCCTACACCAACCTTTTCTAACTTCGAGACTGGAAACGTCTTTTATAATGACTAGAAAAGTTTCATATATTCAGGTAGACAATATAAAAAAGTGATATTGTCCCTGCCTGTTTTATTTAAAAAAATTAAGCGCTCGAGAAATATTTTGATAGACCAGCGTAGGCCTGACTAGAAAATTTCTTTAACTGAAGTACTCATTAACAGCATTTCAAAATATTGGCCTTATGAAATAAACTTTTTGTTATATGGACATTTGCTTACGACGTTCTCAAGGTATAAGAATGGTGAGATAAGTGAATGCCAGACTTCAAATAAAGTCTGATATTCATCTTCTATAAAATTTGCCGAATGAAATTGAAGAACGCAAAAGAAATGATCTCCGATAAGTTTGGCTGAAGTCGAACGCCAGGCGCCACCCAATGTACCTGTGTTCACTGTTCACTGATTTAAAACGATGCGCTTTGTACATTTTGACGTCGCCGGCTACTGAAAGGAACTCCCTATTCGCCGTCGACAACCGGCTGCACTCAGGGCATTTTCATGCAGAAGGATTCTTTTCAGCGTCACAATTTGTGAATCATAGGCAATATCAAGTTGTCTGTGACAGTTTCTTACGCGGGGAGTCCAAATATTTGTGTTGAAATAAATTAATTCAAACTTCGTGTTATATGAAAAAATTACTTAAGCAACTGAAAGACTATGGACACGGGACCAAGCGCGATATACTATTCCGTGGAATTCATAGATATACCGATAAAGCGAATGCTTATATCACACACGCGATTAAGCAATTAAAACAGATATAGGTGTGATATTTCGAACATACAAGTTGCCTAATTTTAAGGTACCATTATTTAAAGCATAAAAAATAATTCAAACTAAATGTTTGTTCCAGCGTCTTGTCCACAAGTTCCCTAGTGTAATCAAAAGAAACGGTTTCCGATCTGTTGTAACTACAAAACACCATGCTTTCAGGAAAAACACGTGGTTAATTACGCTGAGTGTTTTTGTTTCCTCCCTTGACACCAATGCGCACTCATATATAATAACATTGGGCTTCCTATTGCAAATGGTCCGCCCTTATTAGTAACCAAACCTCAGTTCTCGTAACTAATTGGTATTTGAACCCTCGAGGCTCTCTTTAAGTCATATATGTAGTCAATGTGCGCGAGTGCTAACGCTGATTCCTGTTCCTATAAAGCCTTTTCACACGTATCCCGCACGCCGACGGTAAAAAAATATTCAAAATGTGTTACACTATTAACTACACAAGTTGCGCGCAGAATGATGTAATGCAATTGCATGGTGAGTATAAGTATCGGACAACACTTTACGGAGTAAGGCAAGAGACGCGGTGAAGCGCGACGAAAAACACGAATTCAACGCATCCGCCAATGCGCGGACGGGAGAACGGAGCAACAAGTTGAAGCAACCTAATGGCGGCCGCATCACGTGATTCCAAGATGGCAGCGCCCATGCGGCGGAGGGTGAAAAGGTCTATATTGGGCAGTAGCTGGCACCACCTAGCTTAAAAACCTTTCTACACCTTTCCAATTCTGTGTTGAACGTTTGTATCCCGCAAGACTGTATAACCGGTATAACCTATTAGTTTTATGCGCAATTTCACACTTCCCTCGATTTCTTCTACCAATCTTGTAATCCCCTATTTGTGGCTGCTCTGTGGCGGCATCGACCGCCAAATGTAGTGGACGATCGGCATCGATGGGCACTGCCACAACTGTTTTGTTCCTTGGAGCTTGTGTTCGAGTCGCCAATAACGATCATGAATGTTTGAAAACATTTTTTTGTGTTTTTATGTTTCGAAACAAAAACAACAAGATCCACTGCAAGCACGTTTGACGTCAATCACTCCTTACGCCGCATTTCTTCGATGATGATCGACGGCCATGTTTTCTTTCTTCGGCTGTTCTTTCTTAAAATTGCGTTCACGTCTATCGCAAAGGAACCAATGTCTTACCATTTTGAGCAGCAGCTCGGCGGTAAATTCAAATCTCTGTATGCTTGTTGTTCAAGAGCCGTAAACATCGCACAACGCGCCCATCGTCTCGCTGGTCTCGTTCCTTCCCGAAAAGAGCTTCGTTGGCTTCGTCTTTATTGCGTTAAGGCGCAGTACAGTAAATTCTTCCTCCTGCAGCCATGCCCATGGTCACCCAACTTTTGAGAATCCGCCAGATTCAGCAAAAGTTTCCTATTTTGTATTGGCCGTCCCTCAATGGGGCAGGGCGCCGGCTTTCTCGGTCACCCGCCGGTGCCGGTGGACGTAAAACATTAACCTTCGGCTCATTTCGGCTCCGGCGGCTCGATTTCGGTCGGAAACCGGTCTCAAAACCCCCTTCCCCGGCGGAAAGGCCGCCCGTCCCTTTCTTTGGGATGAGGTGAAAAAATCGGCTGTGTGAACGAGGCCTTAAAGGTCGTCTTTGACATATTCCTCTTGATGATTGCTATCACAATTCATAGACAACCAGCAATAGTGATTTCTGCAACAATTTTTATTATATAGAGGGTGTTTCAGAGAACTCGGGCCAAATTCCTCCTGCAAAAACTAAGCATCGCACAAAAAAAAGGTTGATGCCGTGTTGGTGTCTGCCCAGAGCCTTTTTAGAAAAAATAATAATTGAAAAAAAAAAAAAAAAATAATAATTTTTGTTTTGTTTTTTTAGAAATTAACTTTTTATTTGTTTATTTTAAGGTAGTAGTTTCAATTAGTAACCAACTCGGCATCATCAATAACCCCTATGTCAACCCTTTTTAGACAACTATAAAGCATGCCGAGCGTTTTACTATGTTTTGAAAAACCCTTCAATTCTGACGCATTTCCTGGTTCTAAATTATTATCCAAGCGCTTCTTGGCGGCAGCTGTCCTGCCCTCCGTCGGCTGAAGCACAGAACCAAGGCCAGACAAGTCGCTATACTTAGTTTAAGTTTGGGTCCTAGCGCAGCCGATGTTATGAGCCGAAGGGCCAATCAAACAGCGAAAGAGGCACAACGTCGTGGCATGCTGTGCAGTTGAAAGGACTAGCCGGTATTCGCCGTCTCTCTGTGCATGCTCCTCCATTGGCTAGTCCTATCAAGTGCAGGGAGCACGCCACGACATTGCGCTTTTTGCGCTGTTTGATTGGCCCTTCGGGTCATAACATCGTCCGCGCTTCGATATAAGGTGAAACGAAGTATAGGCTCCTTGCACTGTCATCGCATGTATACTTTGACAACCATGTAAAAGGAGGAGAGGGAAGCTGCTTTTGTAAGAATTTTAAGTGACAGGTTACTCTGGGAGGAGAATAGCGACGTCTGTGCAGCCACCTCGGTGGCTCTGAGTCGAGAGCGCTGGCCTACGGATCCCCATGTAGCGGGTTTGAATCCCGGCCGAGGTGCCCGCAATGCAGGCTCGGGCACGTTACCTGTAAAAAGTAACAGTGTTACAGTTACAGTTACCTAGGAGGAAAAAGTAACTCTTACAGTTACAGTTACCGGTTTAAAAAGTAACGTGTTACAGTTACTGAAAAAACAGTAACGCCATTACTTTCTCGTTACAGTACAAAAATTGAACACAAGAAATCACAAACTAAAACAATATTATTTTATTTGTTACATTATGGTGAGAAGAAAAGTAAACTGAAAAGTTTTAAAAAGTCAAACCCGAAGGGTGTTTCTTTTTTGCGTCATTCGCCATTTCAGCATTTTGATGTGCATAATTTATTTCCAATACTTCTTATAACTTAGAATCAACAGTTTTTTAAAATTGTCATCGGCCCGCGTCAGTGAACGTTTTGGGTTATTTTTCACTCTGAAACGAATGAGGACAGAGATGGTCACATAATTACCTTATGGGATATACCTGAAACGCCAATTGCGGAAGTCATGTTTACTCGAGCGGCTCTTAAGAGAAAAAGGTAAAGAAGCGCCGGCTTTCTGCACATTATGGGGACGGCTTGCTTGAAAACTAATAGGGATGAGGAAACAGTGAACGGCTGGGTATAAAAACGACAGCACTTACATATCCCAAACACAGCCCAGAGTCCAGACCGAACACTCGGAGACATCGCACGACCACCGACACCCGCAGATTGTCCCCGCGAGAGAAGAGTGAGCCAAAGTCGGTGAAACAGACATTGTTTGCCGCCCCTACCACCGCTGGCGCCGCTTCCTTTATCTCCAGGTTTCGTGCTGACTTGTCCGTCGTCCATTCTGGGTCGTGGGCTAAACCAGGCAATTTTTTTTGTTTGTTTATTGCGAAACCACGCTTCTTTTCTTTGTTTGTCAGCGAGGAGTTTTGGAGAAAAATACTTCCAGGGTGGCAATTTCTATGTCCGTGAAAGTGGGTTCTAATTTATATAGTAAAAAAAAAAAGAAAGTAACTGTAACGGCCTAAACAGTTACAGTTACCTAATAAAAAAGTAACAGTGCTACAGTTACAAGTTCCCAGTATTAAAGAGTAACGCGTTACAGGTAAAAGTTACCGGAAGAAGTAACTGGTTACCGGTAATGCATTACTAGTAACTAGTTACTGCCCAAGACTGCCGCAATCTGACGGAGGCTTATTGCGGAGGAGGCGCCATGTAACCGAGCTTTCGGTTGCACGTCAAAAGGTCCCCAGGTGGTCCAGATTAATCCTCAGTCCTTCGCTGGGGTGTGCCAGATGCCCGTCGTTTGTTTGGCACGTAGAACCCCCAAATTTGACTTTGCGACGTTTGTGCATATCCGGGAGGCACAAAGGAGGATCCTGATGAGAGGGTAGCTTCTTCTTCCCCTTTTTTCTGGAGGTCATCGGAGCGCTCTTTCTATGACGTCATATGCAAGCCACGTATAGTCTCACTCGCCCACCCATTTTCGTACAAATTAAAGGAGTGTAGCGTGCGTGCGCGTGGCCAGGCGACAAGGAACACCTCACTGTTCGAAAGAGCATGACATTGCAAGATTGAGGTTTGACTTTTGGGCTGGCTTTGGTTCCACACTTCAGCCGTCGGAGGGCTGAAGTGTGGAACCTTCAGCCCTCCGACGATTAAAACACAAACTTTGCATAATGTGGAAGGCAATGAAAGGTTCTACACGTGGTAGTATTTTAAAAGCGACACTAAACGTAGTCTACTAAAAAAGTCCGCAATTTAGGTCACAGTTCTCCGCGGAGGCATGTTTGGAGATTTTTACAAAAATTGGAGTGACGAATAATAAATAGCAGTTACCTATAATGTCGTCTTGCATACTTCCATATATATCGTACTAAAAAAATATAGACGCTCTCTTTTGAATACTTCTAGATTGAGAGTGATTCAAAAACGCCACTCACGACAATCGTCAAAACTTCGTTTTTCTTTCCTGCTTCTTTGAGATTTTTTTTCTCAGAAACTAAACATGTCAGGACATTAAAATAAAAAGGATTGTTCTTCCTGGAACATGTGCCCTGAAATATAAAAATTTGAGGCAAAATAAAAAATATGATTGCATCTCGTTGCCTGAATCCAAATGAAAACGCCCATATATATATTCGGTTCACGACAAGCAATTGGTAGCACAGCAAACTACCAGCACCATTGTCAACAATAGTATTCAACAATATTTTTAATTATTCCGCCTTTATAATGCTCGTGAGTTTCAACTTCTGGTAAATTTTATGGGGTGTATTTATCAAGTCAAGTGGTGCCCCGTGCACACTGAGTAAAAAGACCGCAAACCAGTCATCGAGGGAATGGTGGTGCCTACAAAAGCTCCTTTTAGCCATTCTCACGCTGTGAGTGACTATAGCACTTGTGTCAGCACTTCACAGTTCTGAAATTTGTTCCAAGCAATTTTTTTTATTGCACACTGAAGTGCACCTGAGTTGAAAATGAGTTAGAGCTGAGACGGCTGTGAAGAGGAGGGAGTGGCGCTAATTTGGGCGGGTGTAGTACTCCCGAAAACGCTAGGGAACCTGTGAACCTAGTGCCAGACAAACTGTGTGATTGCCTAGACAGTCGAAGCTTGAAATACCGCTTCTGTGCTCCATTTAGCGTTACGACAGATGCAGTCGTGCGATACATTTCTGAGTGTCCGATCGACTGGGATAGCTCGTAGCGTCCGCCACAGTCTGTCTTAAGGTGAAACGGAGTATAGTTGCAGTTTTTCTTTTTTTGACAAACGTTTGAAATCAGAAATCTACATTGCCAAGTTGCCATGCTTAGTTCATACTTCTTTTTCCTTTAAGGGAAAGTTGCAGAGAGCGAGTCTGACCACCAGACTGTTGATGAAGAGGAGGAAGAAGAGGAAAAGGTCTGTGTCTGGAGCTCTCTTAACCCATTGGCTACTGCTCGTGTCGCGCCGTCTGTGCCGCATGTTTTTCTCCTAAAACGGCCACACTAGGCGTGACTGATTTGCTTGTATAATAAGCTCTTACTGTAAAACTCTGTGCAGTAAACAAGAAAACATGTTTATTTACATGCTTCAGTGATTCGTTCAAGTCTGCGAATCACTAAGCCTTCACAAATGTTTCCTCGTTTGAAAGACTTTGAAAGGCGTCGCACAACCAGTGCTACCTTGTCGTGATTTCGGTCTCTGAACTGCTGTCGGAATCGCCCCTGTCGTCGACAGAAGGCTCCGAAAACTCACTATCCTCAACAGACGTCTCATCATCATCGCTGTCGAAGAGGATATCTATGATTTCATCGTCAGGAAGGCCTTACCGTACACGGGACGCTGCCATCTTCTCCAAGCAGGCAGCGATCGAGTGGGAAAGATGACACACAAAAGAACAAGCTCAAACAAACAAAACAAACGGAATGACTTTCACTATCTGTTGGCAATGTATCTAACTAGACAACCCCAAACCTACATAATGTGCCATCTGTGAATGGCTCTTTAAAACAGAAATTCATGCAGCCCGGCAAATTGCCGGCTTTGGTAGCTAAGGAGTTAAGCCCTTGGCTTTTTTGAGACTAAAATGCAAGGAGCCGCACAGAGGGACTGCCTTCTGTTTCAGCACTCCGAGTGCCAGGTTCAGAACATGACCCCCGTGTGGTCCCTTCCTCATAGAATCCCCGGGGCATCGCATATAGCCTTAGCTGCATTGCTACGTAAAGCGCCTGTATTTTCGCTTTTAGGTTTACCACATAGAACCATATTGTTGGCTGCCATTCAATAACTGTTGGAGTGGGTGTAAGATGTTGGGCTTGCTCTAAGCTGGTCATACATCACTAGTGTACAACCTCAGTATAAATCGGGGAGCTGCTCTGAGGGAAAATACAGTAGCATCAAAACTGTGTGCAGCAACGTTGCCTGTAGCATCAAACAAGCTTTGCTCTTTTGTTAAAGGAGGGGAGTTCTGAAGTGATGGATGCAGATGCACTCCAGCTGTCAATAGAAGATGAAGAAAAGCTCTTGAATGAAGAGGTAAAGAAAAGAACCAATTTTTCTTCTCTTGTGGCCAATGTTTGCTAGTGATAAGTTGACAGAAATAATTAGGCATTTATACTTTTCAGGAGGAGAGCTTCGACAAGTCAAAAGGTGAGTACTGGCGGGGAAAGGGTGTGGCATTTCTCCTTCCCTCTCCCAAGTGTGCATCACTCTACCACATCCCGGGAAGCGGCATGCAACAACCTTTCGTCGCCTCCTGAGGAGCACGGCGTCTACAACAACAGAACAAGCTAAGCAGCAGTGCGGGACGTCAGCCAGCCCCCCTCCTGCCATTCTGGAGCCGCGTCAAGCTACACAAGAACGCAGACTGCGGGAAACGAAGGCTTTCCTGGCACGTGGAACTCCGGGCCTAGAGCGCCGGTGCATCGTCCACTCAAGGCCGCTTCTGCGGCGGACGTGTCGAGGATTTTCTACTGGCCGAGCCTTCGCTAAACCTGCACCTCCAATGAGTGCGGCCCCACGGCGCAAAACACGCGGAGCGGAGGAGGAAAGGAGCAAAGAAAATGGATCCACATTTGTAGCTCTGCCTCTCCTTGCTCTAGGCCATAGTAGCGCTTGACCCAATGCATTAAGTCACGCACATTTCTCATTTTCTTTGGTGGCTCTATTATGTAATCGTTGCCAGAAAAGGAAAAAGGTTGAGGGGGTTTTAAAGGATTATCCCGTGAGGCAGTGGATACAATGAATGCAGTGCCCCGCATTCGTTGTTTGAAGAAGGGATCCTAAATAAAAAAAAATAGAACTTGTTCTCGGAAACGAGGCTAGTGAGTGGGCAGGGAGCGCTTTGTTCAACTAGGAGGTGTTTGAGTTAAGTGCCACAGAAAGCTCGGCCCCCTTCCCAACGAGAGCACCCGCGCTGCCTAACGTGATGCGCGCAATCTGAGTGTCGCAGCAGACCTTGGCCGGCAAGCCAGCGGCGCGCAAGAGAGGACGTGAGAGCGCCGCGGCCCCCGTCGCCTGCCTGTGCCCCACCCCTTTTCCTCCCTTGCCTTCCCTCCGCAGATGAAGCCTCCCATCAGGAAGACGCCAGCGCAGACGGCGGCACTGACAGCAGCGCCACCCCGGACGCCAAGGGAGCCAAGAAGAAGGGCCCCAAGGCCGGCCCCAAAGACCAGGACAAGGCGACCTCGTCCACCGAGCCGGGAGCACCTGCGAAGGAGGAGGGAGGGGAAGAGGGCGGGGACACGAAGAAGGAAGAAGCGGCGGAGGCTGCCAACGATGCACCAGCCAACGCGGCTCCCACCACCACCCCTGCCAAGGCCGCCGCAGCAAAGAGGTTGGTCTTGACGTGCGCACAGAGAGGTTTTCACGGCCCCCGGGGCGGCGTCGGCGGGAAGCCACGGCGGCGCTGCCGTCGCCGGCCCCTTGGGTCCTGCCCACGAAACGTTTGGGGACGGCACTGGAACCTGGCGGTGAGGTGCCGCCAACATCGCGAGACAACCACCCCCCTGCACCGCTGTCATTCTCTTCTCTGCGGGGCTGTCGGACGGTTTCCACGCGCCGGTTTGATAGCGACTCCCTGGACACCCCCGGGAATGTCCCAAGGGCGGTTGGGAGGTCCTCTTGGCGCGTCTTAGCCAAGCTGCTTTCCGGGGGAAGACGACGCCTCTGCAGTTTACTGCCCTTGCCGTTTTGGGAGCGTGGGCGCCGACACACGCTCGCAAGCCGCGTCCCGGGACTCCGCTGCTGTTTCGTGTTGCGTTTCTTGCGACTTTGAAGAAGGTGCTGAACGAAGAAAGAAGACCTTGGCTTTTCCTCTGGGGGACCATCATTTCGCCCTGCAAGACTCGTACAATCACTCTCCGTCTGCTGTCATCAAAGTATTGCTCTTGTCATTCAAGCTTCTACTCTTTACCTCCCAGGGGATCATTAGCTATATTTTAAGGCATCATCAGCTTTTGTAGATATTTAGGCTGGCCTAGCTGCACCCTTTCTTCCGTAGCACTCGTCATTTCTCGAAGTCGTGTGCTTCGAACGATTCATTGAGACCCAGTAGCTGAGTGTAAGAGGACTTCCAGCGCCTGTTCCTGTTTTGGGTCCATGAGAAGACAGCCTTGGTACGGTAGGCATCATTTGTAGCTGTCTGGAAGCTGTACCAACGCTGCAAGAAGACTGAAGAAAGCTGCATTCTGTACTGGCACCCACGTCCCACTTCCAAAAGTTACCGAGGTTCCGGTCCGTTTCATGCCTTTGTTCGTGTTGAAGCAGAAGAGAATCTTGCAAGTTACTGTCCTGCAGAGTAAAACAGCTGCCCCGCTTTGGATCGGAGGAAAGAGGAAAAAAAAGGGAGCACTTCAGGGGATGTCGTCACCACTAGGTTCCTTGCCTGCCCGACCCGGCATTTGGTGTCCCTTCTGACCCTAGCTCCCCTGTGCATTTTGGGTTGCCCCCAGTGCTTCTGCCAGAGTGTTGAATGTTCTCATTGTTTTTTTTCTCCCAACCTTTTTGTGTACCAGCGCTGGAGGGAAAGTGGCTTCAAAAGTGGCTGGAAAGAGCAGCAAGGGTGAGTTCCTTGTTATCCTTGTCTTCAGTCTGTCTCCAGTTTAGAAAAGTAATTTGTTGTAAAATAATGTCTTGTCGACACTAAACATAAAAATATTTGCATTGTATTTTTTTGTGGTTTCACTCTTCCGAAGGAGGGATCAGATGTTCAGTAGTATCACAGGTTTCAAAATTCAGAATCTGCACTTTATGAGGAAAGATTGTTGCATAGCTCCTCTAGAGGCTTACTTTGAAGGGCAGTGGACGTTTGTGTTCTCACACATTCATGTTTAGTAGTCTTGTCATAAAATACCGAGCATGTACTCGCATTGCAATAAGCACCCACCCTCTACTTCTGATACATTTGAAATAAGCAAAGGACATATCAGGTGCCCACCCCACAAAACTTGTGCCCGCTGAGCGTCAGTTGCTTCTTCGTTAAGCCAGTGCAAGGCTGTGAAGCGAAGCGATAAACCTTGAAGGCAGAGCGAGACACAGGTTCCATAAGGAAGGCATGGCTGCTTTAAAAATTACCGGTTCCTTCTATATTGTTCTGTCTTCAAATGGGGGCCTACCCTATACAACGTGCCCTTTCTGCTTTTCTGCTCAATGACCTAACAAGCACCCACTCCATTTTTTTTTGTGATTATCTCAAAATTTGGGCAGGTGCCTGCCCGATCAATACTTGCGCGTGGTAGGGGAAGTACCAAATACCGATTTTGTTTTTCCAGATCGGGCTTTGTCAGCGATGCCTTTATAGTAGGGCATACCTTTGTGTACCACTTAATTTGGTATTTGCGAGCCTTTGCTCCGTTTCATGTGTGTCATGCTTATCTAACTGATGTAATTGAACAAAAGAGGAAAGGCTAGATTTTTCTTTTGTTGAGGAGATTCCCCGCTCTCAAAGGGAGACCTGCAGCTTGGTTCGTTACTTGCAGCTTAAAAGCATGCTATGTATCCTGCACTGCTCAGTTTTGTCATTCTAAGTGCTTCTAACCCTAATCATTCACTTGAAAGAAGTTTTTTGTAAGTTGCATCTAATCGCTCCTTTCAGGGAAGACACTCATAAAGCAATGGCTGCGTGCAAGTAGGCATCTTCACCTTTTCTTGCGTCGAAATAGCGTCTCTTGCTAGGCACTTGTCTGGTATTCTTTCTGGTATAGTCCTGCTGAAACTGCGTTTTCAAGTGTGCATTTTATATAATGCTGCTGAGCGGTTGTGTCAAGCTTTGTGTGATGCGTGAGGGAAGGCCGTATCGCTGGTGGTCCATGAGTTTTGCTTACCTGACTGTGCGTGCATGCATGCAGACCACGGCAAGAAGGCAGTGGCACCGACTTCGAGCGGGCGCAACCTGTGGGTGAGCGGCCTCTCTTCGTCCACCCGGGCTGCGGACCTAAAGGCACTCTTCAGCAAGTATGGGAAGGTGCGTGCCAGAGAAGGAAATCCTGCTGCGTGCTGTTTCATCTTGTTTTGTTTCTCTCGAAGTGCCCAAAGGCAATATAGGAATTTTAAATGGTTTCCAAGTGCATCAAAATAATATAGCGGCCAACGAAATAATTAACGTGAGCCACTGGTAGGAATTCAACTATTGGAGTCTGAATTATCGATCCTATTCTAGATGAGAGCAGTTATGTGCAAGCGTGAAACCGGGCCTATAGATGGGTTGCGTCGTTAAATTGGAAGACCTCGCATGAGGAAGCCAGGTCTCCACCTTCCTCGTTCATTAAGATTAATTTTGCTGCCAGAGTACTGACCTGCAGACTACGTTTGTGTACCTCGGCTCAGGTGGTGACCGCCAAGATCGTGACCAATGCCCGCACCCCGGGCGCCCGCTGCTACGGCTTCATCACCATGGGAGCCATGGAGGAAGGTACGAAGTGCATCCAACACCTGGACCGCACCGAGCTGCACGGCAAGATGATCTCCGTCGAGAGGGTGCGTGTTCCCGACCTTCTCTTGCGTGCTGCCGCAACTGCCGTTTAATTCCTCTCAAAGCCAGAAACATTGTCGCACTTATATTTTGAGCGCTTCGCGACTACTGCGAGCCCTGTCGAGGTCGCGACCATAGTTACCTGCGGATGGAGAACAGCGGGGAGTGCTTTCAGTTGCGCCATATCCAGTGCGAGCTTCCTAGCATTGGTGGCACTTTGGCCAATCGTTAGCTTGGAGCATGCACGTGTGCAGCCGTGGCATAAGGCAACGAGCATGTGCCAGAGGCCGGGCATTTGAAAAACACGGGCTGCGGACTTTGTCTTGTTAGTGACTCGTATACGCCCGTTCGTGATGCATCTGTCGATCTTCCAAGCCTTACCTGGGCACCGAGGACAGTAGGTAGTCCTTGGAGTTTTGGTAAGCCCACGTTTGTGTGGTTGAAACCTTGTCAAAACTCGAGATGCGCCACACACTCTTGTCGGTTGAGCGACGAGAACGTCCGAGGTGCTCGAGGGGCGTTTCGTGACGCTCTTGTCCGTCAAACAGACCAAGTACGAACCTGGGGGTGCCCTCAAGAGGTCGGAGGCCAAGAATAACCAAGCCAAGGCACGGGCCGCGAGCGCCGCTGCTGCCGCACGGAAGGAGGGCAAGCCTGAGGCAGCCGCGGCCGCTCCTAAAGTCGCCTCTACCCCCGCCAAGCCCAAGACGACGGTGAAGAAGGTGGTGGCTGCTGCCACCAACGGCAAGAAGAAGGTGAAGCCGAAGGCGCCAGTTGAGAAGGCCGCCGGTGAGTGCTCGGCTACTTTTTGTATGTTCGAACGAAAGTCTATTAACCCTTATAGGGGGACATTACCTAAGAAAAAAAATTCTGCAAAAAAATTTGATTTTGAAAAATATATTTACACTGACTAAATCCTAGAGAGTAGTATTCCCAGGAAGTTTCATTAGTCTGCACAGCATAGTTAATTTCTTATAAATTATTTTCGTTGCACTGATGCTTTTTGGCATAAATTTCACTTTCGGAAAACAATCGTTTGTTAAAGGGGCCCTGCAAGCACTTTTTTACTGGTTTAGTTTGCACCGAACCTGAGAACACTGAACGTAGTAACTTAGTGAAACTTTTCTTTTCTCGAAATTCGCTTTATTTTAAAAGTTATAGGCAAATGAAAATTACAAAAACAAGCAAAAAATAACCTCCCTCATGACGTCCTTGGTTGCTTGAGTGGCCGTGAACTAGACGAGGGGTAGTTGGCTCACCGCGAGCGCTCACGGCTGCCGCACTCCGTGTCGACGGCGCGAGAGGGCGCCACTAAAGCATGTTCTGGATAGGCTGTATGCAGCAGGCAGCCAGAGCGGCTCTCATTGCATTTGCTGCGCGATTAAACACTAATTCGGCATGACACTTCATCGGCCACAAACGACAGCAAACACGGGGTAAAGATATGTTCAGAATGGGAGCCAGTTCGCGCTGCCATATCGCGAAACGGCCAAACCACAAGACAAAGCTTCTCGCCGAAGGCCTTTGGGACGCTCGGAACCGGGCGGATCCTCCTGTTCATACGACCGTAGCGCCGCCGCGTACATCCGGGACCTTTCCGGCGTCGGCGCCTGATCTCACTACTTCTTTCTAGTATGCGCCGCCTTTTCCACCGCTTGGTGGCGGGTATGTCGACCGGTCATTTCTTGTTTCTGTACTTTATAAACTGCACTCGTTTCTTTTCTGATCTAAAATACTGAACAAAAACTACTTTTCTATGTAATTGAAACGGTTCGCGCCGCTTATATTTTGCATTTCGACTAAAAATAAGTTTTTAGCGGCTCTGACCAGTAGTAAGCTCAGGACCAAAGACGTCACATTTTGCGCGTTTTTGGTACCGCGGGTCGCCCTCGTCGGTGGAGGAGGTTTCCGCATCGTCCGGTTAAAATATGACGCACTGATATTTAGTTACTCTCTCCGTGCCCGCTGGCTTGCCCGAACCCCAAGAGACTTGGAAACTGCAAAAAAGGTAGACGCTTAAATATGATTGCAGGGCCCCTTTAATGGGACAAGAGAAAAGACTCGCTGATTGTTTTTTTGTTTTTTTTTTAGGGGAGGGTATGTTTTTTATAAAAGATGTTAAGATTTTGTCGACAACATTAAAGGAAAAAAAAATATTTGATATTTTACTGCGATGGTAACAAAATAGATTACTTTTTGGAAATTTTGCTTTCACAGTTGCACTCCAGGCATTCTGCTGCAGCAGATCTAGAGTAGAAAAATGTTGAGTATTACATTAGTTTCCTAACGATAGATTTCCTAAATGAAGTCTGTGTGTTCCTGATAAAACAACTATAATTTATTTTATAATTCATGTACACAGATGAAACTTTGCACTGCATTCTGCTTTGCAACTGCCAGTATATACTGGAAATTCCATTCCTATTAAGCCATAGGTTCAAAGGTTGACCCTCTTGGGTAGGGTCCCTCCTTAACGGTCAACTTTTTTTTTCTTAAAAGATGTTTTTTGGTGTCTAATTTTGTTCGCAAAAAATGGTATAAAGAAGGGGGCGAAGTCGGTGTTGTCTGTAGCCGTTGTCTGTAGCAGTGGAAAATGGCACCTAAATTTTCATTGGCTGAGCGAAACGGCACCCAAATTCTCATTCCCAATAAAACACAAAGAAAAGCACAGCAGTGCAGATGCTTCGTCACAGAAGCCAGCGGGTGCACTCAAGATCAGAACGGATGCGCCTTAAAAATAAAACTCGAAGGAAGGCACAGCAACGCAACGCTTTGTCACGGAAGCCGGCGGGGTTCGCCGCGCCTGCGCAGTGGGGGAGCGTAATGTCACCTCTGAAGCGCCGTGTGAAAAAGGAAAACTTAGTGCGCTGCTTGTAAAAATGCACTGCATGTAGGAATGCAAAAGCATTCCTACATGTAAGCAGTCTTAAGTGCCTCTGCCGAATTGTTTTTAGTTATCTAGTGGGAGTGGGTAGAGTGCTTGCAAGCTGATTAGGTTTAGAAGCATCAAATCAATATAGTGAAGTTGAAAAGCTGTCACCTTCCTTCTGTCCAGTTTCGTTTTGGCGCATCAGCTTCTGCAATGTTCCAGCGGCTTCAGATTCCTAACCGGAGGCACTCCACAGAACTTAGTTGGATGATGAGCTCTCGTTGCCTAAATGTAATTCCGAAAAGCGTAAGAAGTCTGAATTGGAAGAGCCGGTGCTCCCTTTGGGCACTACCGCTAGGGCTGTGTTACATCATTTGGAAACTAGAAATAGTCCAGCAATGCGAAACAATCTGTGAACATAACATTTTGTACTTCACCAAAGGCATAACAAATAGCAACACCTCCCGCGTTCAGGTGGGCACTTTCAAATGCGTAATCACCGCTGTACATGTAGGGCAGGGGTTCTCAAACTTTACGGTCTCACGGAACCCCAGGAAGCCTCAAATACGGTCGCGGAACCCTCCCCCCCCCTCCATATTTGCCCACCGAAAAGCAACAGATGCACAATTGTAGGCAATTTTGCTTGTGTTGCTTCCCATATATCCCCACCATATCAATTGCAATGTCAGTACAAAGTGAGATGAAGGCGCTTTGCACGGTCCTGCTGCGCAGCCAGCGGCATGGGGGGTGGGGGGAGGAGAGGGGGGTTGCAATATGGGTGTTAGCGGAACCCATGAGACCAGCTCGTGGAACCCCTGTGTTCCCCGGAACCCAGTTTGAGAACCCCTGATGTAGGGCAACGACCGTCGTAGGGTTAAAGGCAGGTGAGAAACGAGCTCAGCTTGGTTCTCGTTCCAGTTGGAAGATGAAGGATCTTGTGCGGATTGAGCGAAGCCGGGGAAATGTGGATATCAAGGTAGCGGTTTCACGGGGCAACTACCGTATTTACTCGCATAATAAACGCACCCCCCACAACGGGCATCAATATTTTGACTTTTTTTTTTTTTCCTCCCGTAATTAACGCACCTCCAATTTTCGGATCTACGAGTCTCGAATTGCGTCCAATTTAGCAGGCCACCAAGCCAGTTTTCTTTTGCTGCCAAGTGGTCAGGCCAAGTCAACCCAAGCCAGGCTGCTCTTGTAATGGCCGCAAGTGCGTAGTTGCGGTAGTTACGGAAGTGATCAACCGTGAAACCGAGCGTCGCGCACACTTGACAAAGCTTGGGTTGAGGAATTGCCGAGCCCCGGACATTCTTGGCCTATCGGATGCTTTAATGTCAACAAGCAAGCCTTCGTCTGTGGTCTGCTTTCGGACAGTGAAATCGTGGAAGTGGTTTGGCCTAATTTCATATACTCCGGGTAAATGCGTTTATTTAATCCGCAACAGAACGGCAGAGCGAGGTGCACACTCTGCTGTACGCTGAGAGTGTCTGGTAGCCTCTCTGTGAACGAAACTTGATCCGTGCGAGCGGGCTTAGGGGGTGGGGGGTTGGACTTCCTACGAGTTCTTATACGCATAGTCGTGGATTATACCTGAGCGTGCCCGCCAGATACTAGCAATATATATCGCCTTAAAAGGTGTATTGCTTTTCGTGCTGAGTGAGCTTGGTAGGGCGCTTTCCCTTCCACAAAAGGCACCCCGAAAGCGCCCTAAAAAGGTTTGCAATTTATAAAGCATGGTTATTGTGGCACGCCCCCGACCAGCCGTGGGTGCGCGCGCCTCCATCTCTGGAGACATGCCACAGTACCTTGCCGTGTCATATTGGCACCTAATATGACATTTGCACACAGTGTGTAAATGCAAAAATGTTACCCTGTGTAATGATCCCCACCCCCAAATATGTGTCGATTTTTTGGGAAAGAGTGTTCATTATGCGAGTAAATATGGTATTGCTGTGCTGGAGGCTGGTCATCCGAAAGAAACTCCCTGTAGTGGTGATTATAATGGTGCTAGTCCTTGAACATGGAATTAGATTTGTCTCCCCTGTCCACTCCTTGTTCCTTATTACAGTGATCTGGTTGCTGCACCAAACCTTGCTAGGTTTCACTAAAATTTGAGTAATTTGTAGCAACATTGTGCCAAAAGCTCATTTCACTTTATCAAAACAGAAACTAATAGCTCACATTTTTAAGAAAATGGACGAAAAAGGGGGTTAACACACAAAACGTTTTGTCCGTTGTTTCGTTTGTCGTCTCCGGTTTTTCTAAAATGTGTAACATCAACCAGCTCACTACTCACTCTATCTTCACTAATAACTGGGTCGTTGTTACACTTACAGGTTGTTAGAGTAAGCTTGCGCAAATTTTCAGGATTTTTGGGTATCGCTTAGAATAATGTGTGGTTTGATGTGATCTTCATATCAAACACCACGCAGTGCACGGAAGTTTCACAATACTTCCGATATTTGGTGGTCTGTTCAAGCGGTTTCATTACTTTTGTTAAATTGGCTTCTCATCGCGCACTAGTGCACTGTAGAGAGGCAACTCTCGCGGAGTAGACCACGATTCTATGGATGTGGCTTTGCCGCAGTGCAGCCTTCTGTTAAAGGGTGAGACCTTCTCCCAGGCTAGAATAGTACATGACGGCACGTCGTCCACGGAAAAGAGAGCATTGACTGACAACATATATGTGGCAGTACCATTTACACAATAAAATTGCAACTACAGTCGCCGACCGGTTTTTCAGACGCTGGTAATTCGGACTTGTTCGATATTTCAGACCTGAAGGAGGAACCGTGACCTAGCTGATTTTTTCTTTCGGAAAGCAGTACATCGGACTCATTGACTGCAGTGCAGCCATGTAACGGAGTCTTGCGGGCTTGTGGCAAACTGAGATGGCAAAAAAAAAAATGAACTGCATTCATGCTGACAATCCATGTGTCAAAGGGATACTGAATTGAAACTTAAAATATACCTCTCAGATTCAGAAATGAGTTACATGATCAACTCTCTCTGCTAATGACAGTCGCACATTTGTATTTTGAATGTATTGCTATATTTGTCCTTCCGACAACCGATTCCAGCAGGCGCTCGGAGACGAGCCATTGGAGAGTGCGATGCATCACTGGAGACATAACATCAGTTGGGCCAGCATGGGCAAAGCTGTCTGCCACCTGGTGTCGTTACAACTTGGCCGTTGCAGTTGCTCCTCCCTGCAGGAGTTTAATAGGCTGGGAGGGAGGGAAAATCTCGTTCGACAGGGCTCGCGCGCACACAGCTTGACGCGGTACTTCTGCGGCGCTGCTTTTATGGTCAGAGTGACGTAACGACTTTCAATTTATTCCTTTTAAGTAATGTTTTGGTGTCTTTTCAAGCAAAAGAATTGCTGTCTCCGTGGTGTGGCGAGGACGATATTTACATTTAGACAATAAGATAGGTGCTAGAATTTCGTTGCAGTATTTTTTAATGAGTGGTCAGTTTTAGATAGAAAAATGCCGGGACAAGTGCAAGCTTTGAGTCATGCCGTTATGCCCCAGCCTTTGCAGGCCTTTGCAGAGTTGACTCCTAGTAGATGTCATTGATTGAAACACATTTGAGATTGCAAAGACTCTTTTTGCTCAACTAATGAGTATATTCCTTTCCTTCTTTTTTTTTGGTGACAGTCAACACTGGCAAGGAGGCTGCTACCAAAGAGTCTAATGCCGATGATGGCATGGTGGTGATCGACGAGAACACTAGCAAAGATGGTATGTAAGTCTGCAGCTTCTAAGCTAGTGGTTCTCAAATGAGGGTCCGCAAACCCTCTGGGGCCGCCGAAAGCCTTCTTGGGGTTTCCGTAGCCGTCGGCTGTTAGTCAAGCCCAGCAATAGCTTTGCCAATCCAAAAACTTGGTGGTCAAGAACCACTGTTCTAAGCTGTGGAATTTTACCCTTCCCCTGGATGAGGCCAAAAAATCCTTTTCCCATGGCCGGATTTTCCGGACTACAATCTGCACCTTGTGTATAATCCACAAAAACAAATTACGGCTAGAAAAAAAAAAAAAATCTTTTCCTTGGATAGTTTAAACCCAGTGCATAGTTTGCATCCTGTTCTGTCTGCGGATAGACAGCACCTGGTTCGTAATTCACACACATAAAGAAATTTACAAAAAGAACGAAGACCAGCGGAGCTGTACTCGATACACTGTCTGCTTCTTCGTCGTCGTCGTCTGTTTTTCGCAATGTTTCCTGCAATGAATTCCCACCAAAGTGCCCAACTACCTATTCTTCTATTATAGCTGGAAAGGTTGCCGCCATCTACGAGCGACGGCGGAAACCATACTGGTTGTGTGCTTGCCGCCGTCGCTTATAGATGGCGGTAGCTGTCCAGGTAAGTTTGTGTCGACATACATGGACACGATCCTGGGGAACCTAGCCCTTAACAGCTCCGCTGTAAAATTCTTCTATGCATCGCAGTTTTGAAAAGTGTCCACCTCATTAGTACATGACAAAGCATGTGTCATACAAAATGTATTATTAAATAATCTGTCATTCACAATATTCGTTGTGTCTCGTGAGAACGAAGGATAGGGAAAAGAAAATCCTCGCACAGTCCACAACCGTAGGTGGTTGGCGAGGCATCAGATTTCGACTTCAAATTGCACGTAATCCGGTAATATTGTAGTTGGGCCACAATTCATCCACAGCCCATTTGTTTTTGTGCCTTTCCTTTCCGGCCGAAAAGAGTCCAAGGAGAAGCACCGGGAAAAGCGTCCTACGGTGCGGGAGCGCCGCCCGGTGCGCAGCCGCTCCCGGGAGCGTCCGAGCGTGCGCCACTCGTCGTCCTACCCGGTGCGGCGACCCTATGAGCGCTCGGGCATGGGCTTCTTCCGGAGGCCCAGCTTCTACCAGCGGGGGCCCTACTTCGGTCGGCCCTCCATGGGGGGTGGCAACTTCAGGAGCCCCTCGTTCGGACCCCACAGGGGGGCCCCCGGTGGTCACGACATGATGGCCGCACGCAGGATGCGGGTGCGTCGCTCAATCTCCTTTTAGTCCGCTTGCGGGTGTGGTCGCCGCCTCTCGCGTCGTACAGGGTTGACGAGGAGGGGGGGGGGGGGGGAAGCGAGGGGAGCGTCCAAAGCTAGTCATGAACGAGGTGAGAACAGCAGGAAGGAACTAAGGTGGCCCTACCTCCGGTGCAGGCTTCCCACCTTTGAAAACACATCGGCATCTCTCTCCACTACCTCGAGCGCGTGCTGGAGGCCAGGTATTCGGAAGACGCGCCCTGCCGTTCTCGTTCTGTCCGTGACTGTAGAACGACGAAAGGATGGGAATCCAAAGACTGGAGCAACGACAAACCACAGCCCGGTGCTAAGCCTTGCAGATTAACGTTGAACAATGGGTTTGACACGAGCTGCAGCGTGAAACGGAACGAAGGGGGAAACTAAGCAACCGACCAGTGGTGTACACAAAGTTCATTGGAAGGCAGACAAACTTAGCTTGGTCTTTGGAAGCTAGAGCAGAAAAGGAAGGCAGTATGCCCTAGTTGACATTGGCAAAAAGCTTTGTAACAAAGCTAAAAAAATTTTAGTTTGGTTGCAAAGCCTAAAGGGTGCAAAAATGTTTTTTTTTTTTTTTCACAGTTATGGTAATTTGGAGCGATGTGTGTGTGTTTATTCAGCTGGAAGTTAGTCAGCCCCAGTGGGCATCTAGTGTTTCAGCTGTAGATGAGAAATTTAGCGAGTGCAGCACGGCCACTGGCCTGGGGGTCTTTAACTTGCATCACGCAGTAGTGATACACGACTGCACGCCGGTAAAATGCTCCTGCAGATGGAAACGGGCAGGGATGAAGATGGAACCCAGGGTCTTTGAGTTCTGCAGCGCAAGCTTTCGCTCCACGTGCTTCGAGCCGGCACGCGTTGGCCCACTCGGCCAGCGATCCCCCAAGTGTTGCAGTGAGAGGGAGCAAGAAACTTCACTGCAACCCCCATGTCCAGCAGATCGTTACGATGAGCCATGTTCAGCGGCTTCCAAAAACCGTGCGCAAGCTAATAACTTGGGAGTTGAGTCCGTGCTGTTTTTTGTACTCTAGCATTGGCCAGAACAGATTTTCTTCCAGGCTACTCATTCCTTGTGTGGATATAAAGTTATGCGAGATCGACGTAAGAACACGTTCAGGGTGCACCAAGCAAACCCTTGAGGACGGACCGGCTCCTCTGCTTTCCTCCCAGGATGAGCGCATGCGCACACGCGACCGCCTCGACCTGCGAGAGGAGGAGCGGCGCAGCTTCCACGACAGCATGCGTCAGCGGGAGCTGGAACGCAAGCAGAGGGAGGAGTCGTATCGCCTGGAGCGAGAGCGGGAGCGCCTCAGGCAAGACCATTGTTTCACGTGTCTTTAACCATAGTCAATTCAAACCAAGGCAAATTCAGTGCCAATGGATCAATGGATGGCGCTGGATTTCAGAAAGGGTCTTTCTAAAATTCAGCGCCATCCACGGTAGGCTCGTGATAATTCAGCCTAGGATATTTCATACTTAGGAGTAATTCAAATAAATTTTAAAAAATTTGGTTGTTCCACTATGTTGTAAATGTATTTACGAGCCGCTTAAAGGACCCCTAAAGAGGGAAAGAAAAAGTTATTTTTTTTAAACAGTTTGAATGGGACACTTGTGTCAAAAAATTAATTTTATGTGAAAAAAAAAAAAAATTAGTGCAATATTGATGGCGCAAGACTCAATTTAATCTGCAGTCCACCTCCTTTCCACTTGTTTCCTCTCGGCATTTCGGGCGCATGGGGGAGAGGTGGATCGGCTTTGCCTTCACGAGACCGGGATGGTCATTCCGGAATGACCCGTGACGTCGTGGACCTTGCACGCAGAATTTTGAATAAATCTCTCGCCGTCAATATTACTCTTACAAATAAAAAAAATTTTTGCATAGTTTATTTTTTGACACGCGTATCCCAACCAGACTGTTTAAAAGAAACTTTTTTTTTTTTTTTTTCTTTTAGGGGCCCTTTAATTTGAGCTGCGTTTTCGCGTAATCCACAATTTTTTGTTTTCGTGGCCCCCTTGACCATGCTTCATACCGAGCAATAATGCACTGCTGAGAAGCAACGCTTGCGGAAGCAGGGCTTGCGGGTGTTGCTTCTCCGCAGTGTACTGATGCTCGGTGATAAGTGCACTCAACGAGGCTCAAGAAGGGCACTCATGAGCTATGAAAAAGGGCAATGCGTAAAAATTTCCATATCAACTTGCGCGGGTGCTGTGAAATGGCGGCACGGCATAGGTTCACGTCGCGGCGTCTGCACAAATTGTTACAAAAACTGGCGCGCGGTGCTCAATTTCATCGCTCATGTGTCCCCTGCTTACTAGTCCACATTAGACAACTTCTTGGCCTGAGGAACAAACTTACTTTTGTTTTGAGTTGTCATGTGCTGCCTGAACAGTCCATGGTAAACAACATTTTTGAGAGATAGGTAAACTTCATACATTTCACAAAGTGCTTCATGTGTCGCACACCTGCTTATGATCAGTAGGCCCAATGTAGAGGAAATCTTCAAATATCTGCTTTGTATGTGTAGCCATTCATCTGGCAAATCATAATTTTATCTCGCATCACATGTAGATGAATTTCTGATAATTCAAACCTATGGTAATTCAAACAAAATTTGTGGCTTTCTGTAACTTGAATTGATGAGTCTACGTAATCCTCAATGGACGTTTTTGCTGGATGAACTAACTTAATTTTGTTTTAAGGTGTCTTGTTCTGTCTAAACTGTCCACAATAAAGAACATTTTTAAGGGATGAATAAACTTATTTTGTACCTGCCTACGATTAGAGCGCTTGTGCAGAGCTTATGATCAAATATCAGGTTTGTATGTGTAGCCACTCATATAACAAATCATAATTTTATCTCATTATATTAGGACGAATTTCTTTTAATTTGTACAAAATTTGTGGCTTCCTAGGGTTTGAAGTGATAAGAGTACCATAGCGGCTCGTATATCAGGTCAGCTTTTGGCGCGCTAATAACGGTAAAAACATGGTACTTTGGGAGGTATTAACGAGAGCACTGCCAATTTCGAACGTCCACGGCGGGCGGGAATGTGTTTTTTGCCGTAAAGTTCCCCCTCGACTCTCTTCGGTTTTGATGGTAACAAAAAGACCGGCGGTTTTTGTGCCCTGTTGCGGGTTAAGGAAAGCAGGACAAGCGCCTCCTTCAAAGCCCTCCCTTCGTTCCACTTCAGCGGAGTGAACGCCAGAGAGGGGACTCGCTCGCTAAGATAGAAATAGGGGAGGGCTTCGTGGGAGCAGCTTGGCCCACTTCCCTAAAAGCCAATGTACATCCTCGGTTTTCTGCAGGGAAGATAATCCTGTCAACACTTCCCTCTCCCAATTCAGGGGAGCCAAGTTGGGGCAAAAACAGAACAGTGGAGAGGATATGGAAAGGGAGGAGGGGAGCTAAGTGCAAAGTGTACGGGGGGGGGGGGGGGGAGGGGAGGGCACTACCGAGAAGAAAAAAAGAAAGCCATATTTAGATCTGCCAACATCTTGAAATTATTTCCAGAAAGTTTCATTTTTTAACACTGCATAGGTATTTTTTTATAAATTATTTTCTGTCCACTGTTGCTAAAGAAAAGGTAGAGGTTAGAGCACTTTGAACACGTTTTTCTTTGTTCCACTTTTTGGCATAAATGTCACTTTAGGGAAACTTGCTTGCTAATGGGACACAAAGAAAGGCTTACCTAACTGTTTCTCCTAAGTGGAATATGGTGGGCAACACAACTGTGGCATTTTTTTTACTTCCTAACATAAAAAGCAAAAAATATATATAAGTTAGCACAATGTAGGCATAAAATAGATCATTCTTTGAAAATTTTGCTTTCACAGTTGCACTCTCCAGGCATTCTGCTGTGTATCTAGTGAATAAAAATGCTGGGTATTACCGTATTTACTCGAGTATAACCCACACTATTTATGAACAAGGCCCTTGCGTCTACTTTCCTGCAAAGCACGTATACAGCCAATCATCACGTTGCGCATAAATAAGGTAGCGAATAACTAGATCAAGAACATGACTCTCCATACAAATGCAACCTTCACAGATGGTATCTTCGCGCGAAGACGTAATCTCTATCCTGTAAACAGCTGGTATCATGCTGTCGATCGCGATGATTGGCAATCCGCATGCTCTGCAGAAAAGCGCGGAAAAGCGAACCCTCGGGTTTTCTTCTTAAATAGTGTGGGTTATACTCCAGTAAATACGGTACATTAGCTTTTTAACGATAGTTTTCCTAAACAATGTCAATGTGTTCTTGATAAAAAGTGACTCCTTTTTTTCACAATTTGTGTACACAGATGAAACTTTGCACAGCATTTTGCCTCACAACTGCCATTATATACTGATAATTTAGAAAAAAGGTCTGTTGGGACGCCGTCTGCTTTTGTGTGCTATCAACAATCCGCTTTCCAAAGACGTTGCTGTGCTGACAATTATCGCGTTCATTTAGGCTTAGGAGTGCCCAGAATCGAAAGACTATCTAAAAAATGCGGCGATGTCATTGCCCATGCTTTGCGGTTTAAGTGAGGTAAGGCAAAGCGATAGCCTCCTGCACCATTCGTTGCTGACTAACGCGCCCGATATTGCAACCATAACGACATATTAGTTCCAAAGCGACCGGCGCTCACTCACTGGGGCACCGCCATGCTTCCCCGCATCCCTACTGAGCCAGTCACGTGATCTCGAAATCCCTCTCCTAGGTACTGCGGCTAACTTTAGCCGTGGTTAGTGTTTCGAGCAAACGGGCCCAGAAGACTGCCCTTAGCATGCCGCAGATGCCTTACGTCCAGATCGGGGTGTCTCAAACTATTCAATCTCGAGGATCCCCGTCTGCCTTGAACGGCAGCCAAGGAACCCCTTTCAGTTTCAGCGTTGGCATAGTAAAGCAGTCGCCAAACGGTGGTGCACAAACTGGAGGAGTGTTTGGCATATAGCATGGCATCAGTGAGTGGCTCAAAGTTACCTTGAAACTTCAAAAATACTAAACTTTGGTGCAGGGACGGTCAAGGAAATTGAGGAGCACTGGGAATCAGGTTTGAGAATCCATGGTGCACATAATGGTGATCGACGTGGTCAGACGGATTTTCGGAAAGGGTCTATTGACTGTCAGCTGTCAGGCTTCGGGAAAGGTGGTGTACTTCTCCCGTGTTTGTGCTGGCTTTTAGCATGCGACCGAAGCAGTCTTTGTTAAGCTTCGCTTAGATCCGTGTTAAATATGGGCCCATTTGCACTATCAGAGTTTGTGTGTGTCAACCCTGGTTGTGAGGAGGGGGGCCCTTGTGTTTCAGGGTGGAGCGTGAGAAGCTGGAACGTGAGAAGCTTGAGCTGATCTGCCTGGAGCGGGAGAAACAGAGGCAGGAGAGGGAGCGCATCCAGAGGGAACGGGAGGAGCTCCGCCAGAGGCAGCTCCTCGCTGGGTGAGCCCCTTTCCCTGCTAAGGGAGGCAAGACTTTGAGAAACTGCAGTGCTTGATGCGTGTGCTGTCCAACCTCGCTCGCCTAGGGCTGGACTTCAAAATTCGATTTCAGAAAGTCTAGGTAGAGAAATGTGAACTCTCGTATTCTCAACTCTCAAAGTTGGATCTGGAAGGCAGTCAGCATGTGTTCCAGAATTGCTTTATTGTCCCTTTAGAAGAATACTGGTTTTGGAATTTAGTTACAATGGCAATCCCCCGAGCTCCCAAAGGAACACATGTATTAATCTCCTGTTTGGGGAGTTTGCTTTCCCGGTTTTTATGTGCAAAACGTCGCCAACATGGGGCCGGCCGATTCGCACGATGGACACATTCACCGACAAGTTGATCATGCGACGACACGTCCGTAGATCGTCTGCCTCCCAAATGCATTCACACAAAGGGGAAAACAAGAGACAGTGAGGATTGACCAAACCACTTAACGACTGCACAATGGCACCGTCATCCGAGAGCAAGTGCAACGCTTGTCGCATCATTTGTTAAAGAATCGTGTGCTGCTATTGTGTGCCGCGCGAGACAGAACACGAGGAGAGGCTTCGCCTGTACTGTCTAAGGATGTCGCGAACCACCCTAGTATGTTTATTTCAGTTTAAACGTACGAATGTTTGCATAAAAATAGATTGTTTCACGACAGTGTCTGATCTCTAGCGCGACCCGAATGGCATTCTTGTTTATTGTGCTTTCCCAGATAAGACATTTTATTTGCTGGTCCCTTGACAAACATATCAACAAGGCTCTATGTACCTATTTGGCAAAGAATCAAAAGTACAAATGATTTTGCAAACTTTTGCGATTGTTTGGTCAGAGACCATAGAGCGACCGTTTTGTTGGAATCCTTTGTTCAGGTGTTGTCCTGATGTCAAAGTTAATAAAACAAATATTTTCAATGCCCAATAGAATTCATCCTGAAATTATTTTGTAGTTTTGTACTGCATTCTACACATCGGTACTGATTGTACATGCACTTGTGTTAGCACCTTTTATAGCATTTTGTTTAAATCGTCTAAAAAAAAAAAAAATGTTTCTTGGTGTTTTATGCTTCTGGTTCGAAGTGACGACTGCAGAGATTGTAGTCGTTGATCCTTAGTTTCCTTCCGTAGATGGTCCACTATACTTCCCTGGGGGGATTGTCCATGAGCGTGTTTTGTGTTCTCTTCCAAGGCGCACGGAAGAGGCCCGGCGTCCCTTGAAGCGTCCCCTGGTGCCCGACAGACGGGACGACGACACTTTCTACGCAGAACGAAGGCGCTCTCATCCGTCGAGGTGAGTAACCCAGTTCTCTACACTTCCCAAGAAACCCTAGTCCACGACGCTTGTTAGCTCCGAAATGGGCATAGCGAATCTCCCCTTTGCGTGCTGCGATAGACGAGGGCCAGGTCTCGCTCAATTGAGCTGAAGACAAATACCGTGTAAGTCAATACTGGCAACTCTCGCGGAGTGCGGGCGAAAAGTGATCGCAGCGCCTCTGGCGAGCTCGGAGTCTCCGCTAGCAGACGAATCCTCCACAACGCATTGATTTTGCCTGTCTCCGTGCGAGGTGACCAATGAAAAAAAATGGTCACGGGCATTTGCTGCTTTGAACGTTAAAGGGACCGTGAAATGACCTTTTTACTTTTTCCAGATAACTTTTACATTAAACCGTCAATGTTCACTGAATGCCGAACAGGCATCCGTTTTCGTCTCGGTTTATTAACTTCTACGCAAAAAATTATTGAAATATCGACTTTTTCATTCTCTCCAACTGACCGCAAAACAAGCCGTGACGTAGGCCGTTTCCGGAACCGGAAGTTCTCTCGGCAGTAGGAGAATGGGAGTGTTAGCGGCAACGAGTTGGGGTGCGCCGGTAGGTTTTACTGCGCTGATGTCACCGACGTATTTCCTGAATCGGCGCCTCTCATCGCCGCATCGCAGCCGAGCGAAATTCAATGAGATATGTTGCGCTACAGCGACAGCATGGGACTAGTCCCATACGCCGGTATGCCTGTTGGGAAGTGCAGCGAGTCTTCCGGTGAAGACTCCAGAAGTCAACCACCCTGTCATTGTTGACAGAAGGGCCGGCCCGTGTCAGTCGTTTGCAAAGCGACTTAGATGGCGTTTTTCGCGGCCTCGGAGATGCAGGAGCGAGCCGACATTAAAAAAGATACGTTTGAACTACGAGTGTCAGCAAGAGCCACGTAAATACCTGTTTACACTCGGAGCGGACGCGCGCTTGATGGAAGTGCTGTATTCGCGCTGTTTGTAAGCGCTTCGGGACCGTTCTTTTACGATTGCAACTCGATACTGACGCGACACTCGGCAAAGAAAGGTTGGACAGGGGTTGTACGTATACCTCCCACGAACTGTTATAGCTCGACAGTGACGTGCAGTCTGTCAGAATAAAAATGGCATACCAATAACAAAGTGTACATACCGTGTTACAAAGGTAATCCATACGGCGTTTATTTCAGCTCTATATCACACAAAACAAGAAGATAGAATCGACGAGAGTCCCTTTTCGACGAGTGTTCGTCAACACTGCCTCGGAAAACAAGGGGAAGAGATTGACCTCACCTCTTAATCTAGAATTGAGGTCAGTGATCAAAGGGTCCACAAGGGTCGCGCGGGCATATTCCATTTAGCACGCCAGCCGGTCGTAGACAGACGGTCTTGCGACGAAGCAACGCAGCGCCGAGTCGGAATGCCTGCTAGGCCTATATTCTGAGCAGCTCGCTTCGTCGGAGTCGGTGGATCCAGCGTTCTTGTTCGTCGTGGTCTGTTTTAAGTACTGTTTTCTTGCTGCTTGAAGTCAGCACGCGCGGGAAGAACACGTAGAAAAATAAACGTTCAGTCAGTCAGAGTTTTGAGAGGAAGGAAAACAAAGAAAATAAATGTTCGTCGGTCGCCGTCACCCAAGTAACTGTCGGCCCTGCCCTACTGCGCACGCGCAGTAGTTGCTTCGTTTAGCACACGATAGATGGCGCTTGGCTCTCAGCATTATCAAATTTGGCAATTTTCGCCACACATCTCTAATTATGCTACAAAATGTGGATCTGAATATTATTTAACAAAACTTTTAGGAAACATTCGCCGGCTATTTATTGTTTACGATCGCGGTGCTGGTGAGGTAGGCTCTTACCCAATAGGCGACGTGGATTTGGCTGACGTGCTCCATTTCCGCGGATGCATCGTAGTGAACAGGCGAAGGAAGGAAGGCGCAAAAGAGTCCAGTTTTCTTTTAAAAGTTCTATAGCAAATAATTTTTTTTTGGCTCCCTATTTTTGTGTTTTTGTATTTCTTTTCACACCTTTTACGACGTGCGGTGGATGAAACTCGATTTTAAAATCATTTCGTGGTCCCTTTAAAAAATAAGTGCCACTTCATGAGTGAAGGACATTTTCTTCGCGTGGGAAAGATGTTACAGCTTGTAGGGCGCAATTTTCGGCTCTCCTGAAGAAAACACTCTGTCAGGACTTACGTAAGTCAGGCAAAACACGAATGTACCTTTGCCCTGTTTCTTGAAAAAGGGCAATGTAAAAAAAAAATTGTTCAGAACATAGCTACGTTTCAACTTTTCTTATCGATCAATTTGTTTTGTTGTTGCAATTCTAATTCCTCATGAACATATTTCTTAAAACCGTTTCATTGAATAGGCAAGCAGGCTAATCCAGTTAAGACTGTTTCCGGATGAAGAAGCAGAAGGCAATTTCGAACCACGTACATTACTGCGATGTCAGTATGCTCTGGAAAAAGTCGATTGTGGACATGCAAATCGGACGCTATTGCTATAACTAATAAAAGCGGAGTTGCAAAAAAAAAAAAAAAAACGCCCATTAAACAGTTGTGCACCTCCTTTTATTTTTCAAAACCTACTTTCTATATATTTTTTTTGTTTGAGGCGACGCTACACCGCCGCGGTCTTTCTTTCGTCTGCGTTTATGTTTTTTGTTTGCTTTTTTCTTTCTTGTGTTAACTTGACGTTCGAACCATCGCATATTTTGCTTTGCCTTGTTTGGCTTAGTTTTTACTTTTTTTTTTCCTTCACTTCGTCATACCACGACCGGTTCGTCCGCTGCGCTACGCCCAGGCATCTTGAGGGCCGTCTGCAACTTTTTTTTTCTTTTTTTCTTTTGTACGGTCGTTTGCGATAACTTACTATTTTCGCTTTTGGTTGAGTTCCTAAGCCAAAATCTTCATACATGCTTTTTGATGCTTAATGTATCAAAAAGTGTAAGCTCGTTATACATTTCTATTCAGATTTTATTTGAGTATGCGGTCACGTCTGCTATGGGTCATGGTTGGTTGATCAACCGGTCGCCTTCGGGCATACAACCCATACTTGGAGATGGCATCCCTGCCATATCCAAGTATGTGCTGGAAACTGCAAACCACTGCAAAAACAAGTTTTTGTGATTTGGTAAAAAATCCTTCTTCCGCTTCCTGAAGACCGAACAAACGTGAGTAATTAAGTTACTTCAAATTAAACTGGAACAGCTATCCAAGTCTGGCTTCAAAATCACCACTGAAGCCTCAACAGATGATTATGACAACTCCACGGAGATTGCTTAGAACTTAACCGACGACAGACCAGATGCACTTTTGAACACCAGTCCTCTGTAGCCCGGTGGCAGCCAGTCAGATTTGACATCATGCTTGCTCTCAGAAACATGGAGCACCTCGAAATACATTCTGTTGAAGAACAAGATATACTCGCATGCGAAAATGACACCAGCTTAAAACTTAGCTCGTCACATAGCCAGCAACATCAGCCGTGCCTTCGACGCAAATTTCACTGATATATTTTACCAAACAAGAGTTCAGCTGAAAATTCACTTGAGGCCACTGATCGGCACTTAAAACAAAGGCACGGTGTGCAAGGATTGCCTGGACATGTACGTCAACAAGTACTTTGGTGTTCTTTTGAACTGCTTCCCCAAGCGAGCGAACAAACAGCCTGCCAAAGTCACTGGGAAAAAAATGTGAAAGCAAAAAAAAGGTCACACACTGCTAGCACAAAGCAGATTGCAGCCTGCGACTTTTATTTACCGGGCAGTGTGAGCTGGACTACGTCATTCCTTTCCTCTGTTTTGTTCTTAGTTCCTACCAACGCCGCGAAAGCAAATACACAACCGTGCAATGTGCAGCTAAAAAAAAAAGTGAACCTTTTTTTTTTTTTTTTTAATAGTTCCGTCGTGTTGCTTTCGCTTTGTTTGTTGTGGACTCAACACCAACGGCGAGCACCACCTGCTAACTTTCAATGCTCGTATCGACGCCCCGTGCGATCGTCGTCGTTGAAGAACGTCTTTGCTGGGTGATTTGAATCTTTGTATCGTCTGCTAACTTTTTTGTTTCATTCGCCGTTGTTCACGACTGTTCCCCATTTCTTTTTATTTTCGTCTGGAATGGGCACCCCACCTTTTCTGCAAAGTTCGGAAAGTGTTTGCACGGTCATTTTTCTCTTTACTTTTTGCTTTTGTAATGCTGCAGAGGCTGGTGCACTTGCTCTGGTAATATTACATGTTGTTACTTTTTGCTTTTGTAATGCTGCAGAGGCTGGTGCACTTGCTCTGGTAATATTACATGTTGTTTGCACACTCTTTAATAATCACGCATTCAGGTAAGAAATTGTGACAATGCAGTTTGTAACGCATAAACAGTAAGCTCTTACGACGTAGTTCGAGTAGCTAAACGCTTTTTTTCGGCTTCCCAGATGCGCTTGAAACACGTGTGATCCCCCTGAGTGGCGTTTGAGACCTCTATATAAAGTGCTCTATCCTTGTTTCAGCGTGCCTTCTTATTTGATTGTCGTCGCAGTTGCGATCTGTGGATTCTGCTTTGCAAGCGGACTGACCGTAATGAATTGTTTCTGCTGTTGGGGTGATGAAACGGGGCACGCAAAGCTCGAGGACGTCGCGGAGCCTATACTTTTCCATTGCGTCGTCTGCTTCCGTAGACTCTGAGTCCGCTAGAGGCGCCACTGTCACGTTCGCCGCCGCTCCCATAGGTTTTTGGCAGAGTTTCCATATTGGCGAAGCTATATCGTATTTGCTTTAGATGACCAAGGAAAGTTTTTTTTTTCCATCTTACTACTTGCAGCTGAGGCTCATTATAATAATGAATTAATCATCCAGATTTGTCGCTAGTGCGACACAGTCGAGTGAGCTTCTCACCCGGTATCGCTTGTGCATCCTCGTGTCTATCTGTCGCGGTTGAAGACGCCCTTGGGACACGATTGGACGCGCTTGTTTTCACAGCCGCCGTCCCTCGGACCTGCCGAGGCAAAGCACGAGCAGAGCCTCGCCCCCGTCCCCACCACGCCCGGCCCCCTTCCCCAGCAGGCCAGAGTACGACGGCGGCAACTCTGGAGGGAGCAGCAAGCCCCTGAGCCAGCGCTCAGACAGGGACGACCGCTTCAGCCGCCACAGCCACCACAGCCACCACCACGCCGGCAGCGGCAACCACGGTGGCAGCTCCCACGGGAGCGCCCACGCCCTGTCCTCCTCACCGCCGAGGGCTCCCCCCAGCTATGCCCCAAGCCGCAGCGGCACGGACTACCGCCACAGTGGGCCGAGCTCGCGCAGCTCGGCCCTGGCACCCCCGGCACCGCCACCCTCCTCATCTTCGTCGTCGCGCAGGCCGTCTTCCCTCCGGGAGGACTGGCGTACAGAAGGGAGCCGACGGGAGCACGCATCGTCGTCCTCTACCTCCTACGACACGGCCGGCAGCCGCGGTTTCGCCATTCCCTCGACCTGGGGAGGAACCAGCAAGGCAAGCAGCAGCTTTCCCGGCGGCTCGAGCAGCTCGCAGCAGTGGGTACCTCCGTCATCTTCGTCGTCGTCATCGTCGCGAAAACCCGAAGGCGGCACTTCGTGGAACGGGGGCGGGGACCACCACCACCACCGCTGGAGCAGCACGGTCGGGGGCGGGAGTGGGAGCAGGGCGGTTGGGAGCGGCTCCCACTCGTCTGCGGGGGTCGGGGCCAGCGGTTACTCGGGTAGCCTTGCCAACGGGTCGGTCAGCAGTAGCTACAGCACCGGGGACCGGTACTCGGGGGGAGGCAGTCTCCGCAGGTACTGAGGAAGCGGGCGTCTTTGGAGGCGTGTGGCGGCGTCGAGCCCGTCTGATGGCCTGGGCAGGCAGGCTGTTGGAATTGTGTGGGCCCAACGGAGGAACAAGTCACGCTTGTTGTGGAGGTAGTTCTCTCGCAAAGTTCCGAATAACTGGAAGTCGATTCATCTGGGAGTACTGCCGACGACGGTTTAACTAAAAACTAGATGTTTAAGCGTGTGTGTCCTTTTCTTTTTTTTGTGCATGGAATCGGCACTCTTGGTGTTGCACCGTCATTCCCTCGAGATTTACATATTGTTTTGATCTGACGTTTCACTTTGTAAAAAGCCCTAAAATTGCACCTTTGAGAGAATAAACGGTCATTGCATCTGGAATTGTGTGTTGAAAGGATTCTTTTCTTCATTTGTCGTTTGTGACATCGGATTCCAAATTATATTGTTTTAAAAACAGCTGGTCGAGAATTGGCTGGTTTCAGTCGCACTCACTCTTTTTTTGTGGTCACGTGGTATTCAAACTGTACCAAACAATTAAAGTCGTGGGTCATTGAAGGCGCACAATAAACATTGAAAATCGAAAAAAAAAAAAATATGCGTCATTTTTGTGGCCTCCAAAAAAACAACGAATAAGTTGTGAAGATAATGCAAAGGTGAAAGCGAGCTGGACAAGAATGACTATAATAAACCCTGGAGAAGGGGAACAAGGGAGACAAAGGACAAGCAAATCTCCAAAGACGGCTAGGTGACTGGTGCACGACCCAAAAAATCTGCTTAGTCTTGGTATTGAACCACGGACCTCCATTTCTAGTGGGGTGCTCTGCAAACTGAGGTAACCAGGAGTTCGACGACAGTAGAGCAAATGGGATTTATCGGCGGCCACCTGCCTAACGCTGATGTTGGTGTTAGACTGGAAAGAATGTGCGTCACTTAGTATGGACACTAAATTTGGTTCAGCGTCCCTTTAGCTCAATGTTTCCCACTGTAAAAAAATGTAGTCGGAATGGACCTTTGTCCTAGGACACGCAGGAGCAATTCTAGTAAGTGATGACGTAAAAATATTACCGGCTGTAAGAGTTCTACAACGTTGCATATCTGCAACGGACTGCAGTGACTTGCAGTGTGCGACAGAAACCACGTTATTTAACAAATTATCAAAAAAAAAAAGCATAACTGGCCAAAAAAAGAAAAAAAAAAACTGCAACACGAGAAACTGTCATGTGAAAGTGTACAAAACGAACCGAAATTTTTATCGGTTCGGCTCGGGGTCGCGGCTTTCGGTTCAGTTCCAGTTCGGTTCCACCGAACAAAAAATAACGGTTTGAACTGCTAAATAGAGAATATATTTTTCCGTGTTCTTTTGGCAATAGGCCCTATTTCAACAGTTAAAAATAAATTGTGTTATTTAAGTTCCTTGAAACTAAAAGAAAAGCTATATGTCGCATATATTTTACCTGAATCGAAAGGTTATCAGTCTGGTAGCTTGAACTTGGGAATTAATTACAGTGCATAAAATCATGAAATGGGCACGTCCTCGCGATATATATCCTGAAATCTAGTTTACGAAATGCGTTTAAAATTATGATGCAACTGAAGCTAAAAGCAATATTTTCGAAATGCCATGAAAGTTTAGGACAACCCTTTCAGTTTACTTTTTATAGAAACACTGATCACAACGCTTGCTTTCCTGACCAATATTGTTTACACTCGGCATCGAGATGTAGGCGAATAATCCTGCAGAAAAAAAGTGACCTTCGTACTGAGATCGGATCTGGCCTGAAATGCTTGTAGCTTGTACCGAAGTGAACATTTTCGACATAGCTTGGCGTTTCAGGTTTCTTCTTGACAAGCATCACCCTTGCTATTTTTTTTTCTTAAATAGAACAAAGTAGTATTTCATACTTTACTCGACTTTGTAGCTACTTAATTTGTCTCTTTCTGACTGTTTGCGGGCGCAATCGTCATTTTCCCGACAGGCGTCACTGTGTACTTTGTTTTCGTCCAGCCGCAGACGCATAAAATTGCTGTTCTGCTATATGTGAGAAGTTGTACATGCGTCGGGAGCATATATGTTATTTAAATCAGCTTTAAAATAAAATTTAAAAAAAGTTTAAGGTTCTCTCAGGTCACTTATATACGTGCCTATCAAGGATAAAAACGTCGGAAAATGTTTGCAGAGCGTATTTCAAATAATTTGGGTGTGCATTTACTTGTCATCAATGCATTTGATTAAAGGACGATCGATACTCGAAAATGCGCCATCTGTTGAATCTGCGGAAATGTGTTTTTTAGAGCGCAGCTCTTCGGCGCCCGTTTCCGGCTTGAGCGGTGTCGCCGTCCGCGTAATCTTGAGGTCACGTGACCCCCGTGAGGTCACGAGTCACGTGATCGACGGCGACGCCGCTCGAGGGAGGAGTAGCAGGCAGGATGAGGAGGAGGGGTATACCCTCCCCTCAGTACCCTTTTGTAATGATGTGATCAATACGGCGACAAAAAGAGGAAGAAAATGGAAGGAGACAAGGGGAAGAAAAAAGAAGTGGAGGAGAACAAGGAGATTCAGGGCGGAGAGCGGAAGCATTCGAAAAAGCTTGGCTCCGGAATACACCGGCGAAGCTGTCATCCATAGGAGTCTGCCGACCTGTCCTCACCGTCAACTCTGAACGGCAAGCCTGGCTCAAGAGCGAACCAGCAAAGCCATCCCAACAACCGGTTGACTGGTCACCATTAACGACAAACGCAAACATATTGAGGGGCTTTAGTCACCATTGGTACGCCGGCAGCAGAGCCAAACGAGACCGGCTTCTACCACCAGCGTGAACCAGTGCCAACCTCGGCAAGTCGAACTTTGGATTTACGCCCTTTTATTTATTTGCTAATAAGTTTCTTTTTTTTTTTTTTTCCTTTACGGGGATTCGGAAAGTTGAACAGCAACTGGGTGCAAATATATTTCTTTGATATCCAAAATCAGAGGGACCTCTCAGTTTCCTTTCTTTCTTCCATAAAGCACCTGACACCTTCCCTTCACCTCCTCAAGAGCTGCGCTCCAATTCGGTGGTGGTTAAACGTTTTTTTATTGATGAAAGGGTTATGTCAAGGCTTCTTGATAAATATCATCTAGCCTTGATGGGGGTAGGGAATAGGGTGATGAGGGTAGGGGAATGGGAGGAAGTTAAATGATTTGAGGAAGGCCCGCCGAGCATACGTAGCCCAACAGAGAGGTTAATATTTGTTTCCTATTGACGTTGTCACTGGCCGGTCTTGTCCATTCTCGGTAGTTTGTGGGTCTGGCTTCCGCGGGCAGTTCGTGTATGGCAGCTTGTCTTTCCTTGCTGGTGGCCAGACAGTCCCATATAAGGTGCTGGCAGGTAGCAGGTACGCTGCAAGTTTTGCAGAGCGGGTCTGGTCCGGGATCGTTCGGTGAAGTAGGCTTATAAAATCGAGCACGCCATACTGGGGTCAGGGCTGTGCATGTTTGGAGCCTTCGGATGCATACCCTCTCCCGTCTGGTAAAGCCAGGTGGGATGGGGCAGTCGTCCATGGGCAGCAGGGATGCCAGTCGTTGTTTCCTGGCTATCCGCTCCATCTCTTTCTGTTCCTCTGGGTCCGGTGCCACGGGTTTCTCTTTGACCGAAGAGGAGGCGAGTCCTTGTGAGGGTACGTCATCTTGTAGTCTAGCCCTCGCGGCCTCGTTCGCCTCTTCGTTTCCTGGAATTTCCATGTGTCCCGGAATCCATGACAGTTCGAGCCGCCTTCCTTTAAGACGTAGTGTTTTTGCTAAATTCTTGATTTTTCGTGTAATATTGTTCTTGCTGCCTATATGAAGGCATTCTTTAACCGCTTCCTTCGAGTCGGTGAATATGTACAGGTGTTTGTTGGTGCTTTCTACATGAGCTTCAATTGCTAACTGGATGGCGAGCGGTTCTGCTGTTTTTGTGCTGGGTGTTATTGGTGCGAGCTTACTCTCTTTCTTGGAGGAGCTCTCTGCTAACCAGGCTACGGCCGTTCTCCCGTCATTGTCTCTTGCTGCGTCCGCATATAGGATTTCGACGTCTTCCTGTTCCCTAAGTCTTTCGAGATTTTCGAGGTGTTTTGCTGCAGCTGCGCGACGTTTCCTGTGTCCTTCACCTTGATTCATGGGTATAGGTTTGAGGGAGACGACAGGTTCGTCCTCCCACGGAGGCTGTGATGGTTGGTTGCTTGGAATGCACCACGTCCTTCTGCCTAGTTTTTCTAGTATGATGCGTCCGTGCCATGTCTTCTCCAGCCTGTTGTACTGACTGTTCTTCATTTCTTGTGCGATCTCTTCGATAGTGTTGACCTGAGCTGCTTTGTGCAGTTCCTTGATGGGTGTAATTTTTGGCAGGCCTGTGATTATCCTCATTGCGGACCTGTTGAGAACCTCGAGTTTCTCTCTTTGCGTCGCTGTGAGCCTAAGATAGTTTATTCCGTACACTGCCCTGGAGACGAGCAGTGCTCGGACTAATCTTCGGAGCAAATCCTCCTGACATCCCCATGATTTGCTGGTAATCCGTTTGAGGAGGTTGAGTCCGTCCTTCCACTGAGCCTTAATTTGCTTCTGCCAGCTTGTAGCTCTACCGTCTTCGTCGAAAGTTAGGCCTAAAACCTTGATTCTGGGTTGTGGTTGTATGGGAGCACCGTTAAGGAATAGCTGAATGTTATGCTTGCCTCGGGCTCGTTTGCTAGTTATGGTCATATAGGCAGTCTTTTCGGTAGATATCTGCAGTCCCGTTTTTTTCATGAATTTGTCGGTGACGTTTAAGGCTTCTTGAAGTATGGCCTGTTGTTTCGAGGCGGTTCCTTTAATAGTCCATAATGTGCCTAGGTCATCGATCTCTTGGAGTTCGAAGGCCAGGTCCGTCATTGCCATGTTAAATAAAGTGGGGGATATTACCGCCCCTTGGGGGACCCCGATGTGGTTAGGTTTGGGGGTTCCTTTGGTGCGACCTATGATGACGTGAAACTGCCTGTCCTTCAGGAATGCCTTGATGAAGTTGAGTATGCGTCCATGTAGTCCTCTTCTTTCTGCTGCGCGGATTACTGTGTCGTGAAGTATTGTGTCAAAAGCCTTTTTTATGTCGATGGCTACCATCGTTCTGGGCTTTGCATTGGCAGGGTTTTCGGTCATGTCCTTATGTATAAGCGCCAGGCTGTCTTGAGTCGAGAGGTTGGGACGAAACCCCGTCTGCATAGGGTGCAGTTTCCGGTGTGTTTCGAGGATCCATGTGATTCGAGCTAGAACCATTCTTTCCATAAGCTTGCAGAAGTTCGAAGTGAGAGAAATTGGGCGGAGATTCCGGAGGTCGGATGGAATTTTGCCTGGTTTTGTGATCGGAAGGACAGTGGATGTCTTCCATTCTGTCGGAATGATGCCCTCTTCCCGGATCCTGTTGATCCAGTCTAGAAGGTCGGCGGTGTCCTTCTCAGGCAGGGTTCGTAGCGCCGCGACCGTAACTCGGTCTGGCCCAGGTGCCATGTTCGCCTTTGCTTTGGCGAGAGCTGCCTGCAGCTCTCCCACGGTGAATGGGAGATCCTCGTCGGTCGGTACTTTGATCTTGCTAGGCTTGTAGCAGTCCGCTGGGGGTGCCGTTGCTGGCTGCGGAAAGAATATGTCTCCCGCGAGTTCTGCTACCTCTTCTTCCGTGAGTCCTAGACTGAGGGCTAGGCTGCCGCTGGTACCTGGAGATCTAATTTTACCCGCCATGCATTTGTACGTGCACCATACTTTCTTCAGGCCCGTTTTCTCGTTGAATGAGTTGCAGTGTGACCTCCATCTATGCCGGCTTAGCTCAAGTGTGTAGCGTCTGGCTCTGGCTCTGGCTGTGGCAAGGTTAAGCTTGATTCGTAGCTGTTTAGAGCTCTTCTTCTTCCGGTAGCGTTGTAGGGCTTGAAGCCGACTTGCCCATAGGTTTAGGAGATGGAGGTCCGGGGTTGGGGCGTCGTCTCTTATGTTATAAGTTTCCATGGCTTGCTCGAGTGCCGTCTGGATCTTTTGGGCTAAGTCTTGGCCGGGGAGGTTGGCGATGACTTTTCGAAAGTTGTCCCATTTAACGAAGTGGGTCTTCCTCCGCGGTGATGTCTGGTTGTGCAGTTCGATGTGAATCGGAACGTGGTCGCTGCCCATGGAGTCTGGCGAGGTGTGCCAGGACATTCGGAGCCCCTTGGAGGCCCATGTTAGATCCGGCGACGTGTCGGCCTGCGAAGGGTTTTGGGATATCCTTGTCGGCGTGTCTTTGTCGTTAAGAAGTACGAGATTATGAGTCGCGCACAACTTCTTGATGGACCTTCCTCTCCTGTTCGTCGTTTTGTATCCCCACATCGTGTCTCTACCGTTAAAATCGCCACAAAGAATCGTTGGTGTTTTGTCCGTTAAAAGTTGGTCGAGCCATTTGCAGTCTTTGTCTTCCGTTATAGTTGGTCTGATATAGATATTAAAGACATTCAGGGTCTTGCTACCGATTTTGATCTTGATGCCGATCACCTCTTTATTATTATCGCTGATATTTGACGTGTCGATTTTTGCGTGGTGTACTCCTTTATGAACCAGTGTTGCAGCTATACCATATAAGAACGGGGCGTGGCTCCTTTGTGCCTTGTTATGGTGGGCGTTGTGAATGTGACATAGCCCGGAAGTGTTATGTTCTCACAATCCGCCTCTTGCAAGAGAATCATTGCTGGTTTTTCTACTCTCTTGTCTTGAAATCGAAGTTTAAATTCCGCGACTTTGGTTTGAAATCCTCTGCAGTTCCATTGCATGATCCAAGGCATATATTTCTTTTTGTCGGTGTGATTGCGTGTCTTCTGATGGGACTGATTATACATTGAGCGTGCTCAATAAGGTCCCTAACATTTGCTTAATTTCTTTTATCGAAGTTTCTACGGAGCTCATTCTTGCCTCTACCTTGCTTTGCCAGAGGGCGAGCTCTACGGTTGCTGAGGGTGTTTCTGCCTCTTTGTTGGATGGCATGCCAAGTACCACCGGTGCGGCAGTATCGGTGAAACATAAGGGAGTGCTCCATGCTCCCCTACTTGGTGTGGTTGGTATCACTGGGGACGGGCCCGGGGCTCCTTTTGTGGGGGCCGGTTTCTTTGTTTTGTTCTCTTGTGGAGGCGTGGCTGTGTGCGTCGTTCGCCTCTTTGGCGGAATCCTGCGCTTGGGACAATCATTGCTGGTGGCCACATGAGAGCCTCCGCAGTTGTGGCATTTGGGTTGTAGCTCGCAGTCGCTGTCCTTGCTGTGGTCGTGTCCACACTTGTCGCAAAGGCTAGTTTTATTGGGACAGACATCTGACTTATGTCCGATTTCGTGACAGTTGAAGCAGACTACGGGTCGTGGTCTGTACGATGATACTGGGTAGGATTCGTATGAGAAACGTACGTATTTTGGAATGGACTTGCCTTCAAATGTAATAAGGACGGTCCTGCCGGATCTGCCTATCACTCTGGCCGCAACAATCTTATTTGTTCGACACATGAGGTCTTGCATGAGAGAAACAATGTGGTTGGCCTCGAAGTGCAGACGACGCACGCATAGTTGGATCTTGCAAAAGGCGATCGCAGTGATGTGATTGCTGCGCCAATTGCGCCAAACTGCGCCAAGGGGCTAACCCTGCTACATACTGCTGCATTTCACCGAAATATGGCTAATCTGCGCCAAGCCTGCGCCAAAGGACCAATTTTGGTCGCCTTTCAAAAACGAAACTAAGAACCGTATAATTTAGCATGCATGAGCTAGGTGGCACAAGACGCCGCCCGACACAAAGTACCCTGCATCAATCGTCTATTCGGTCTTGCATGATTTTTCCCGTCGTCTTGCGTTTCGCGCTCTCGTCGTCTCGGGAATCTCGTCTCGCGCCTTTTTTTTTTTTTTTTCTTTTTTTCAGCGATAGACGTGGGCGTGTGCGGACGCTCAGCCGTTAGTGTGCCGGGTTCCAGCCATGCCGTCATGCTGTGAAACAAAACCACGTTTTTGCGTGGCGAGAGTTACTTTGTGAGCTGAAGCGCTCGCGCGACCACAGTCGCCGTGGTCGCGCGATGTCGTGTGTTGCCGTCCCCACGTCGCTGCAGATATGGCGCTTTCTAAACTGAAATGCATCGACACTCCTGCTCTTGTTTAAATCATACGCTGCTATAAAAATCCCTCTTTAACTCAATTAATGCTTGGCGAAGTTTTGATTACCTAGGTTTCTCTCGGTGGGCTTTCTTTCGAGAGGGACCCCGGTACGTGAAAAATCTGCCGCGAAAGAAAGTTGATGACGAAAAGCGAGCTAAAGCAACGAAGGCAATGTCTGCACGCTGAACCCGCACAGCGCGCTTGTTTGTCTCGAGTTCAGTCGTTGCACATGCGCTCCAAGAACCTTTTGACCTTGATTCGTAATATCTTGCATCGATACTCTCAGGTTCTTTTTTCCTGTGTGTTTAGCCTGTACCTCGCCTGCCGGCCTGGCAAGCACGCGCCGCTGGACTGTTACATTTTGCATACTATTTTGGGAACCAGTTGGCGATGGAGCGGAGTGGCATGGTTTCGGTTTCGGTCGAACAGCCGTTGTCTCCGCTCGCGCGGCGAATCACGTGTAACTGCAAGCCTGCCGAAGTTGCCCTCACGTGCATGTGAACATGATTGCACGAGAGGCACCAGCCGGGACGCTTGCAATTCATTGTTTTAAGCCTGGTTCGCACTTACAGCTAATCCGCTGCCACCGAAGCGGAATCGGCCGCGGCAATGCACAGTGGACGCTACGCCCGGCGACCGAATTCTTGCAGATTCGCCCGCCGATTCGCAAGTGTGAACCAGGCCTTAGGTTTGCTTACTTTTTATAAAAATCTGCCACGTCGGGAACCAGTAAAACGATCGCAAGTGTTTTTTTTTTTTTTTTCGGATTTTTTTTGGCAACGCTTACAGCTTTGTATACTTGTGGGATGTCTCAGCACCACAAATACAAGCAGCGAGTTCCGCCCAACACTTCACATCACAACACAACACAAAGTGGCCTTCGTTTGTCCAGCACTTAAAACAAATATTTATTTTTCTAAGAATATATGCTCCAAAAGTCACTTTTTCTGCTCTGAAACACTGTTTTGGCTGCTCCAAAAGCCACTTTTGCTGCTCCAAAACACTGTGTTGGCTGCTCCAAAGTCCACATTTGCTGCTCCAAAACACTGTTTTGGCTGCTCCAAAAGGTGCTCCAAAATGGCTTAGGCCAATCACATCACTGCGATGGCCTTTTGCGTTGCGCTGTGGCGCCATCTCACGGGCGCGACGAGAAACAATATAGTTGGCCTCCCAAGTGCAGACGGCGCACGCGCAGTCGGATCTTGCAAAAGTACAGTTGCGGGGAGTTGTAAACGGCTTTCATTTTTATGTTCGCTGTTTGGCAACGTGAGCCACCGGGTTGCGGGGTATGCGAAAAATGACCGTGTGCTCACATTATAGATCTGAAGGCAAATACACGAAATGTGCAAAAAGAGAGATAATCAATAGTATTCTCCTATATAATCCCATACACGACGCCATACTGCAAAAATAAATATACAGAGATGCATGTTTTAAAAGTTAACACGTTTGACGGAACTTCGTCTGGTTGGGTCAGAAATTTGAGAAATGGAGACCTTCGCCAACCAAGGCCTAAACAGTTAGGAGCCCGACACAGGGGCGGATCCAGACCTCCATTTTAGGGGGGGGGGGGGGGGCGGTTCCTCGGTGTAAAACGGCGGGGGGGGGGGGGGGGGGAGTGTTTATATTTTTTGTGGAGTTATCGCTTTTACTAAAATCTGATAACATAATATAGATCTTGAGAGCTTTTGTATCGGTTTACCTGTCGGGGATAAACTCTTTGAATTAAAACCTTTCGGGTGACCACGCTAGAGGTAAGTATCTAAAAAATTGTGGTGGCACTATCCTTTCTGAACACCATAACGCATAGAAATTTGTAGTTCATAGGAAACGGGATTACTCCATTCGCGTGGCAGCGCGCTAGAAATAGAAAAAGAAGTTTAACTACTGGGGGATGAATGTTTGGTGCTATAGCGGCTGTGACAATCGCACCCAGTGTAACTTGATGGTTCAGATATCCCCGGCGAGGCTACAACTTTTGGGCTCCTTTTGCTTGAATATTTATATATTCTCCTTACACCCGCAGAGCATGTACGGAGAGGCAACCTTTGCCAACTATACGGAGGAAGCTCCCGCAGCTAATGGGCGCGTTAAGTTAACGCGCTCGAGCGCGCTCCAGCGGTCAGAGTGCACTCGAGCTAAGCTAAACGACATCGGGCGCGTTAAGTTAGTGAGCTCCAGACTCCGGACATCTGCGCTCGAGCGCGCGGGTTCGGAGCGTAGCTTAACGGCGCACTTTCGTACCGAGGCGCCATCTGACGCCTATTTTTTTAACGTTTCCGGTTCCGGCTTTCCGGCGCGCGCGTCTCGTCGCACCGTTTGAGAAGTGTTTGTTCGAAGACGACTTCGATGAAATAACTGCGCAAAGACGGCAGCAACAGCAAGAGCTTGTATTTATGCTGCACGCTGTTGGTGTGGCGATTAAAGGTACGCCGAACGCCTTCTAAATTTTCCAAAGCCTTAAAGAATGACGGCGGAATAGCCGAATTTATTGGCTCGCCTGATCCTGAAATTGCGGTAAGGTACATGAAGAACTTTGACAAGCATTTGAAGGATGTATGCAAACCTTTCTACACCAGCACCATGCTTTTTTTATTTTTTTATTTTCCACGATGACGGAAAGATTGCACGAGCTGCCAAGCGATCGCCGTCGAAGTATCCAAGCAGGCGCGACTTGCGCGTCCGAGGGAGTCCCTAAAGGCTTCGGCGCAAGCACGAACGACGCCGAGAGCTCCGAGGACAGCGTGGTAGCGCAGAACGAGCAGCTCCTACCGACGACCGGCCTACCTCGGTGCCGTTCCTGGCTGCGCCGGAGCCTTTCGGCCGCGGGGTTCGGTTGGTGCGGTCGCGGTCTGCGAGGTTTGGCGAGGCGAGCACGGTGGCATCCTCGGAGTGTCCGGAAGCGAACTCGCTCGCCAGGGATTGCGCACACCCGACGTCTCTGGTCCAGAGTGGCCCGGCAGCCCGGCCCGGAGCCCAAACAGCCCAAAACGCTTGAGTTTTGATGATTCTTCCGTCTCGTGCGAGACCACCGCACCACTGGCACCACCGTGTGAAACCACCGCGAGTAACCGCGAGACTGGCCGCGAGAGCGGAAACGCCGTCATCTCACCGGAAACCGACCTGTTCGAGCTCTCGCGCACCATCTCCGACGATGGAGCTCGCGGAGCGCGCTCCGCCATCGTGCACCGGAAGTGAGACGATGTCGTTTAGTTTAGCTCGAGTGCACTCTGACCGCTGGAGCGCGCTCGAGCGCGTTAACTTAACGCGCCCATCGTCTCACTTCCGGTGCACGGTGGCGGAGCGCGCTCCGCGAGCTCCGTCGTCGGAGATGGTGCGCGAGAGCTCGAACAGGTTGGTTTCCGGTGTAATGACGACGTTTCCGCTCTCGCGGCCAGTCTCGCGGTTACTCGAGGTGGTTTCACGCGGTGGTCTCGCACGAGACGGAAGAAACATCAAAACCCCAAGCGTTTTGGGCTCCGGGCCGTGCCGCCGGGACACTCTGGACCAGAGGCGTCGGGCGTCGCTTCCGAACGCTCCGAGGATGCCACCGCGGTCGCCTCGCCAAACCTCGCCGACCGCGACCGCACCAACTGAACCCCGCGGCCCAAAGGCTCCGGCCTAGCCAGGAACGGCACCGAGGTGGGCCCGGTCGTGGGTAGGAGCTGCTCGTTCTGCGCTGCCATGCAGTGCTCGGAGCTCTCGGCGTCGTTCGTGCTTGCGCCGAAGCCTTTAGGGACTCCCTGGGAAGCGCAAGTCGCGCCAGCTTGGATGCGCGGATACTTCGACGGCGATCGCTTGGCAGCTCGTGCAATCGTTCCGTCATCGTGGAAAATAAAGAAAAAGCATGGTGCTGGTGTAGAAAGGTATGCATACATCCTTCAAATGCTTGTCGAAGTTCTTCATGTACCTTACCGCAATTTCACAATCAGGCGAGCCAATGAATTCGGCCATTCAGCCGTCATTCTTTAAGGCTTTTGGGAATTCAGGGGGCGTTCAGCGTACCTTTAATCGCCGCACCAACAGCGTGCAGCACAAATACAAGCTCTTGCTGTTGCCGCCGTCTCCGCGCACTTATTTCATCTAACTCGTCGTCGAAGAAACACTTTTTCGACGTTTCGATATACTGCAGTTTCGACGAGACGGGAGCCATGTTTACGCGCGCCAGAAAGCCGGAACCGGAAACGTTAAAAAAATAGGGGTCAGATGGCGCCTCGGTAACAAAGTGCGCCGTTAAGCTACGCTCCAAACCCGCGCGCTCGAGCGCAGATGTCCGGAGTCTGGAGCTCACTAACTTAACGCGCCCAATGACAATGCGAAAAACGTTTTAATCTAAAACTCGGCTGTTCTTTGAGATTAAGTTTGGCATAGTAGTCAGAACTTTGTATTCAGTGCCAAAGTGCAGAACGGGGTTTTAAAACATATTTTTCATTGTCGCCGGTTGCTTAACGGAGCGAGTACGTCGCAAACAAGCGACAAAAATGGCCCGGCGGCTTCGACGCTGCTCGCGGCGTCAAAACACTTGACGCAGCGAGCGAAACGAACGCTGCCAGGCAAGTTCGTCGGTTGTTCGCCGTATATTTGGAATGTCCAGAGCACAGCACATGCGGCATTGCCAATCCAAACTCGTGTTTTCACTTTCACGTGTTCTGGATGCAACTCGAGAGAACGAAAGCGAATAATTGTTGAATATTTTTGAAAGCATGTTGCAGTTCGGCAACTATAACTTTTAAACTTAGACAAGACCTTAAACCAGCAATGGATCCTTCCAAATTATATTCAATTGCACTTCGTCTGGATATCTTCTGTATGAAAGGAACACTTACTAGTTTCTGGTTAGTTAGCTCATTCGTCAGGGTCGAGAGGACAGGTGCAGAGATATGATGGGGCAGAACGGTTGTCCGGTCGGCGAATCTCAACTGGTCTAAAGGCCGATCACGACTGCAGCATGGATGTTTGGGTGTCGTTGTTCACTCGAACGGGCACAGGCACTGTCTATTTAATTTATGTATAATCGCATCTTTGAAAGGGCTCGTTTTCCCCAAGTTCCTAAGTAGGGAATTCGAAGCGCGCTTTTCTGCGGTGTACAGAGGCTACGAGTACGAGTGCGTAGCCAAATTCGATCACGGAGCCTCGGTCAGTCGTCCCGTTGCAACGCCACCTTTTATCAATGCTATCGCGCAATGAAATTCATGACATACTGATGTCCAGTGCATAGCGAGAACTTCGGCGATTTCTTAGAGTCGCTCGTCCGTCGGCGATGAACTGTGCGAATAGGCTTAGCGTTGAGCAGATCGCAGCGTTGACGCACATTCCGAGGGGCGAACATTTTCACTGTGCACTGCTTCAGCTGCACGGCGATCTGATTCGACTGCGGTAGGTCCCAGAAAGAATTGCCGAGCTGAACACCACGCAATTTCACGTAACACAGAACTTCGAGAACACCACGTCGCCCCTGCTGCGCCAGTCGAGGTAACCGCCATCTTGAAATTGGCGCTCTCGTTGGGTCCGAGATCTCTCGAGAGCGTCTCGCTAGGCCGCCACGCAAAATCCCCAGCGTTGCGTGCGTACGCAATACGCTAGCCCTTCTATTGCGTTCTGCGGATGCACACTCACGACCCATTCGCGACTCCAACTAACTATAGGTGGCGCCACTTGTTTTCCAAAATGGCGGGTTTAGTGAGGGTCGGAGATGCGTGCCGCTGTTGAGCCTGTCTAGTGTGCTGGCTTCACTGAGCGATACAAAATATTTCTGGTAATATGAGGAAGCTAGGGCGTTATGAGCGCAGGTCATCTTTTTATCCTGAAAACAAAAATGGTGTTTAGCTTAATATTTACGCAAGGATGCATGCTTTAATTCTGGAGCGAAACCGAAACTAACCTCTATTTTCGATTTAATTTCTCGATATAGGTCTTTATTTCGGATTCTTCATATATCTCAAGATGTGTCTCACATCGTAATTATTTAGTTAGAGAAGTTGTTTTTGGAAACTTTATATTGTGACATACATGTTCGATCCAGGCACTTCAAAATACTTTAGGGATTTCAGTATTCCTCTAAAGACAGGGTCTTTCATACACCTTAGACGTAACAAAGTATTGTAGTTGTTGAAAAAATCTGTGTTGATATTTTTGCGTTCTCGCTGCCTTTTCTTGCTAAGATAATTGTTATGGGAAATAATGAACTGCGGGCTTTTTAATAGGTTTTGGGTATTTAGATGATTAATGCTTTAACATTATTCCCAGCACAGGCAGAACAGTATAAATCTAATTTTTACAATATGTCCACAAAACGTGTAAATTAATAAACGCTGTTCTCGCTCAACCCAAAGACAGAATCCGAGTCGAAGCTAAAGTGCGCGTGTTTTTTTTTTTTTTTTTTTTTTTTTTTTTTTTTTTTTTTATAGCAGCGCGTGACGGATAGGACATTATATTGCATCCAGTGTTTGACTGTTTGTCTATCTTGATAAGGATGCCAGAGTTTTTCATATGCTAATAATAAAACAAAATTATACCTTTCTGGAAAAACTATTATGGTTAAATGGCGTATTTTCGTGATCTTGGCTTTAATGGGGGGCATACATTGCTGCGATTTGTGTTCATAATAATAATAATACTATTAAAATTCAGATATTTTATTACGTAATATTTCAAGCTGTAATATGATTTGTTGCTTATGATCTAATTTCAAACGCGCGGACAAGTATGACAATCAAAGGTCTGCTAATTATCATCACTGGTGCCAATTGTAGCATTTTAATTACCAAGTAATAAAATAAAAATGGTCTAAAATCAATGAAAACATTCTAGCTAATTAATGTGAGAAATCCAAGTAAAATTACATTAATTGTGGGTAAAGTATATTTTGCTACCAAAGTCGCGACTTTTGACAATCGGCAAAACGTCCAAAGTCGCCGCCAATATCCTTCCAGACCACATGCCCCAAAATAACAAACAAAAAAAAAAAAACATATTGTTTATGACCGATCTTTTCATAACATTTAGTTAGTTTCATTTTTACGCTCCATCGTTTTACCAATCTCAGCCTTTCCAGTTCTAAGGAACGCCTACCTGCTTGCACGTCTGCTCACTGCAGCCCGTTTCGTTGGCGTTGGAAGCCGGTGAAACTGTAGTGAGTTTTGGTATTGCTTATAGGAGGTATTCACTGGACGCCATACTTGAGGGCGATGTTTAGAGCGCATGCTCAGAACGAGCTCACATTACTAGCCTGCTAAGACCGGCAACCTTGATGGTGCTAAATGCACGCTCCAAAAGGACTGCGGAAGCTCGCCGTCATCACGCGCTCAACTGCAGCGCACACGAATATGGCCGCCAGTGAATACTCTCCATATGAGCGAACGCAAGCGCTGTGTATTTGCGGTAGCTTTGCGTGTTCCACACTGCGCGTGCGCGCAGCCCAAAATTGCGGTCTTGGAATGGCGCTTGGCGATGAGGTGCACGCACAACGTGTGACACGCAACTTTAACGCAAACGCACACAGCTTGCGTTTGCTTCTATACGCAATACTAAGACTCCCCAGTAAGGTACAATCCCATAACGGCTGCATCACTATACGTGAGGACAGTGAAGAGTGTTGTTTGCATTCGGAAATGACATTTCGCGAGCCATGATCGAGAGCAGTTCCGCCGTGCCTGCTGAGCAGGAGAATTAGGGGACCCTCACTAGAGCCCTTCCCGATTCCGCCGCGGGAGGGCGAGCAACGAGCTGGAGACGCGAATAGCGTACGGTCCACTAAAACTGTCTTATTCGCGCCAAGTTTTGCGGTAACGAGCCTCGATGATTTCGCTGAGGCCGCTCAAGCATTCAGACATTGCCAGGAAGACGTCAATTCGAACGCGAAAAGGGGCAGGGGGAATCCCCCCCCCCCCCCTTCATACCGAACCGACATCGCATATCAATGGTTTAATTTATGGGCGACGGCGAGCGTCTTGCCCACACACCATCGCGCCCGGAAGGAAAAATCCATCAATGTAACCCTGTTTGGCAGTCAATGTTTTCTAGTGGACCTCTGACTGTGCCTGACTGTACGTCAAGCATGTCTGATTGGCCAAAAAGTTGCTCTGACCGACAGTCAAACTACAGTCAGACTCCGCTTGTCGGCTTTCTGATGGTTTCCTGGTGGCAGTCGGCCGCCGCGAAATGCCATCTCTAAAAAAAGATGACACGCAAATTGTCAAACTATATGTTTAAACGATACGGGTTGAAACGCCAAGCACATGTTTTGAGGCGGTGTTTAATTAAACAATAAGGATTTAAATGAGAGCGGGTTCAATCGAGAAGGGCATAAATAAGAAAAGGGTAAAGCGCAAAGAGCGTTATGCGAATGGTTTGAAATACGGCGTTCAAATGAAAACGGGTTCAAATGAGACTAATTCAAATGAGAAAGGTTCGAAACGCGAAAGGTTAGAACGCGAAGGGCGTTTAGCGAATGGGTTCAAACGAGAAGGGTTCAAATGAGAATGGGTTCAAATGAGAATGGGTTCACATGAGACGGGTTTAAATGAGAAAGGTTCGAAACGCGCAAGGTTAAAACTCGAAGTGCGTTTTGCGAATGGGTTCAAACGAGAAGGGTTCAAATGAGAATGGATTGTTTCACCTGTAACTCTAGCCCCAACAATAAAGGTTTTCCAATCCAAATCACTCTGAAGCGGTTTTCACATGCAGCGATTTTGGCCCTAGGGCGGCGCGATTTCTGCCGTCTGCGCCGTCGCGATGCGGCGATGCTCTGGCCAGCCGCAGCGGCTGAGCGGCAGCTTCCGCGCTGGCCACTCACAGAGCGGCAGGAAATCACGTGACAGGAGGAGAAACATTGCGGGAAAGCTGGTACATAGGACGGCGGCGTTTTAACTTTATTGAGGCCGACGACAAGGCTCAAGCAGATAAAGAACGCAAGCGTCTAGTTTGCGGGTTCTTTTTTCCGGCTGGTCGAGCTTCTTTGCTTCAGTAGTCGCGTCGGAACTGTTCTGGAGATTATGGAAGAGGGAGATTGCTGTTCCCTTCCTCGGAATTTGTTTCCTCAATGAAACCGCGGTTCTTTTTTTTACTTTCCCCGCCTGAGTCAGTGGCGTACGCAGAGAGGGTGGGGGGGGGGGGGGGGGGGGGGGGAGGGGAGGGAGGGAGGGAGGGAGGGGAGGGAGTGAGGGAGGGGGGGGGGGGCCGCGGCCTCCCTCCCCTTCCCGAAACTTCTGAGCCGGGGGGGGGGGGGGGGGGGGAGTAGGCGAATTCACTGATTCTCGGGTTCATCAATATCAATGCGGTGTTTTTTTTTGTTTTTTTTTTCTCTTTTTTTTACCAGCGGAGCCAACCTTGTGGAGTTGTAAAAAGAGAAATAAGAAAGGAAGGGAATGCAATATGCCATTTATGACATAATAAAGATAATAAAAATGTGTAGTTTTAACGTCTTTCATGTAATATGACTGAGGAATAATTAATGAGCGTGTTGGTTATTAATTCACGATAAGGAAAGAGGGACATTTAAGACAAACAGACAAGACAGGCTTTCGACTTTCAACAACAACGTTTTGTTGAAAGTCGAAACCCTGTCTTGTCTGTCTTAAATGTCCCTCTTTCCTTATCGGAAGTCGACAGTTAGTGCGAAGGTTTTTAGGAGTTTTCGGGGGTCTATGCACGTGCCCTTTCTTAATTAGATTTTGTATTGTATGTGTTTGTTTTGTACCGCGTGGCTCCCATTGGTCTAAAAAGAGCGATATCTGATTGGCTCCTCGGATGGCGGGAAAAGTCTTAGAAAAGTGAATATAGGCGCCTAAAGCGCGAGAGATATGGACGGCAGAATCGTCCGATCCGACGTCCGATCCGACAGTCCGAACGCCGCTCCGAATCGCCGCACGCGACAGTTTGAGACACACGCTTCCGACCTTGCATGCGACACGACGATCCGTTCGGCTCCGCCCAGGAGATCCAAGCACCCCAGCGGAGGTCCGCGTTCACAGATCTCTGGTCCCAGATTGACGGTTTAGCTCACACGAGCAAACTTAGAAGCTCGTTCTTGCTAGCGCGTGCATTCTTTGCCGGGGCCATCTTCCTCGAATGGGTCGGCGGGATCCACGCAGGGTTGCCAGGTGTTTGAACTCCAACCCGCCAAACGTCTACGAGATATAGCCCAAAAATAGCCAAATGTCGATCCAGAAAAATAGCCCAAAAATAACCCCAAAAAAACTTATCATTTGAAACGTTTCTTTTGAGCAGAAAAGACACATAATACATTTTTATCCATCAAATGTCCCAGAAATGGCGTGCCATGCACGTTCGGCGAACTTCCTGAAACGCTCGTACAAGCGCGTGACAACATACCTTCCACTGTATTGGGACGCTTACTATCGGGGCATAGTGACCAGAATGACGTCACGGGAGAACTATGCAGAATTCAGACAACCTAAAGAATGCGCAGAACAGGTGCTGTTAAGGTTGCAAGGAATCGCGCCGTCACTTGTTGAGATAGAGGAATAACAGCACATGCTTGCATTCGGAGTTAAACAATTGCACAAGGCGCGCAAAAAGAAGACGAATTTGTTTGCTGTCGCAAACTTATCAGGGTTAAGGGACTCAAGCGCTAAATGTTCACGTAACTTACTCTAAAAATACATTCGAACCTATAAACCCAAGTGCATTCAGGCATTTTGGTTCCAGCACAGGTCAGAAACTGCCCAATGCACAGGTCAGAAATAGCCCAATGCACAGGTTAGAAATAGCCCAATACTAGCCAAATAGCCAACTACCATTTTTTCCCGCCAACTGCAAATAAAACTAGCCCAATTTGGCTATTTATAGCCCAACCTGGCAACCCTGGATCCACGCGTCCGGCTTCCCGTCGCCCGTCCCGTTTTCTGATTCGTCCCGACAGACCCAGTACGTCATCATGACGTTCACGCTAGCTGTGCTGTCATTGGCTGGACGCATCCGACAATCCGTCCGCCGTGCGAAACTATCTGGCGCGTTGGACGCACGTCGGATCGCCGATCCCACGCCTGACGCGACCATATTTTTCGGATCAGGCAGTCGTATTGCCGGATCGGACGTCGGATCGGACGGATTTTTCGCGCATGTGTCTCGCGCTTAAAGGCGCGGGATTTGCTGTTCAAGGTTTGAGTACGGAAGTTGTCATCGGCGGTTTGAGAACCGCGCGAGATAGGGGCGCGAGTGAGCGACCTGCTGCCTCAGGACGAGAGCCAAGTGCAATATGTGAGTGTGCAAACCATTTTCCATCGTTCCTTCGTTGCGTCGTGCGACTTCCTTGATTATCTTTTGTGAATGGACTTCAAAAACCTTAGGAATCGACGCCAACGAAATACTCACGTGAGAGTTTTGTTGGTTCGATCAGGTTAATATGGGGAGTACTTTATGGTGGAGCAGCTTTCCAGTGTTTATCGTCTATCCATCAAGGTGTCCGCGTTTCTACTCATGCATCATTGATTTATCAGCCCCGATGACTGGAGGCTTCGTGCATTCGAGTCGTGCTTTATAAAATATTTGTTTTTTTTTTTTTATGATTCTTGTTTCCTGCTAACTCTGGTGCCTTCTGTTGGCCTGACTTGTAAATAAAAAAAAAAAATAAAGTCAAATGCCTTCCTGGTGAGGACTTTCCGGGGCACCATTTTTATGTATCATAATTATAACAAAACCAATATGACAACTTTATTTTAATTATCTAATAGAATAATGCATAGTTATTAGAAAAAAAATTAAAATGCTTTTATTTCCTTTTGAACTTTCTTTTCTCTTTTTATCTTGTCCCTTTTTACACCCTTTACCCTTTTACCCCCTTATCTTGACCCCCGTTGTTCCGGCCCCCCCTGAAATGAAATCCTGCGTATGCCACTGGCCTGAGTATTTATTTATTTATTTAAATACCTTAAGAACCCTGGAGTTAGGGTATTACATAAGGGAGTGGGGTTATAGGAGATGTGATGATAACAATTCGCGGAATGAGCCGATGTCTTGGGTGGAGACGATGATTTCAGGCAGGCCGTTCCAGTCCACAGATGTCGCCGGGAAAAAAGATTTAAAGAATGCCGTGTTTCGGGTAAAGAGAAGGCCAACTTTTGCAGGGTGATCAACACGAGGAGATATGCGATGAGGTGGCAAGATGAATGAGCTATGTAGCTGGTCATCGTAGTAAAACCTGTGAAAAAGACATAGTTTAGCAATACGCCTGCGTGAACATAAAGGAGTCAAAGATAAGTTTTGTTTAAGTTCAGTTACGCTGACAAACCTGGAGTACTGAGACGTTATAAAGCGAGCTGCACGGTTCTGAAGTGATTCTATGTCCGATGTAAGGAATTTAAGATGAGGGTCCCAGACTGATGATGCATATTCTAACTTTGGGCGTACTAATGTGACGTATACGAGGCGTTTGACAGATGAGGACGCGAGACGAAGATTGCGGCGTAAAAAACCAAGAGTGCGGTTTGAATCGGAAATGATGTTGTTAATATGAGTCTTCCAGGAGAGGTCGTGAGTGAAGTGAACGCCAAGATATTTGTAAGTTGAGACGGCATCAACATTGAGGTTACCAATAGAGTAAAAAGCTTGAAGGTGTTGACGGGTTCGAAAAAAAGAGAGGGATTTAGATTTGGAAGCATTTAAGAGCATTTGCCACTTTGAACACCATTCATTAATTCGGTCAAGATCAGTCTGCAGATTAAGTGAATCATTTGTGTTAGCTATGGGCCTGTAGATTACGCAGTCATCGGCAAACAGGCGGACCGTAGAGGACAGCGAAAGGGGGAGATCATTAATATATACAAGAAAAAGCAGGGGTCCAAGAACAGATCCTTGCGGTATGCCAGAGGTTACAGGAGCGCTTCGGGAACGGCAGTTGTTGATGTGCACATGCTGGGTTCGGTAAGAGAGAAAATTTTCAATCCATGCTAGAACGGAAGAATCAAGGGAAAGTGCGGACAGTTTTGTTAGTAGGAGTTTATGGGAAACACGATCAAAAGCTTTGGAAAAATCGAGAAAGATAGCATCAACCTGAGGAGAGGTTTCTAGGGAAATATGAATGTCATGGCTGAAAGCGGCAAGCTGTGTTTCACAAGAACGATGTTTTCTAAAGCCATGTTGATTAGGAAAAAAGAAATTGTTTTGTTCTAGAAAATGTATAACTTGGGAATGAATGACATGTTCCATGAGTTTACAACAAACAGAAGTTAATGATATGGGGCGATAATTTAGAGGGGAGTGCGCATCGCCGCCTTTGTGGACCGGAACGACCTTACGTTCCCTCCAGTCGTCAGGAATAGCACCAGTATCGATGGACTGTTGAAACAGAAAGGTTAGAAAAACAGTTGACAGTGGTTTAGTAATCTTTAGTATTTTACTGTTTATGTCGTCAGCCCCTGGTGACGATGAGATCTTAAGTGCATCTATCAACTTGCTAATGCCGTTTTCCGTGAAAGTAATTGGATGCATTCGTGGAAACGACATGGTTACATTGTCTGGCAAAGATGTGATGACGCTACTGTTAAACACAGCGGAGAATGCATCGCAAAACTTTTCAACAGCATCATCATCAGAGAGATTAGTTCCGTTGTCATTTACCAATGAAACCGGTTTACGATAGTGGGGGTTTATTATCTTCCAAAATTTCTGAGGGTTACTTTTGAGAATAGCGGCAAGATCGCTCTGATAAAATTGTGTTTTAGCTTTCGCGACAGTCGACTTGTACAGTGCGAAAGCATCTGAGAAACAAGACCAAGCCTGATCTGTGTCTAGACGTCGGGCACGTCGGTACAATCTCTTTTTCCGGTTACAGAGCGTTTTAAGCTCTCGGGTGTACCAAGGGGCTGACTCGTTCTCTCGAAACTGTATTAGTGGTATATGACGGTCAATTAAACAAAGTAACGTTTCTTTAAAAAGCATCCAATTATCTTGTACAGAACGATCAAAAAAGTTGGGCATACATGACTCCATAAAAGACTTCAGGCCGAGGTTGATCAAGTCAGTGTTTGCTTTTCCATATATTCTAATTTTTCGATAGGATTCAACAGCTGCGTTGTTTTTAATGTTCAAAGAGCAGTGTATGCACTTGTGATCACTGAGGCCATTAATGATGTTTACATCGTTTATTATTTCGCTGTGCGACGTGAGAACTAAGTCTAGAACCGAAGATGATGATTCAGTTACCCTTGTTGGCTGCGTTACGAGTTGCTCTAGATTAAACGTTAGGCACATATCTAAGAAAAGTTTCGATTCATTTCGAGATGCCGTTGCCGACGGCAGATCTTCGCCCCAGTCTATGTCTGGGTAGTTGAAGTCTCCCACCAAAACCAGTTTCGATAAGGGGTGCTGCGTTCTCACGTCGCACAGTGCGTCATGCAGCCTTTCAACAAAAGAAGCGTTGCAAGAAGGTGGGCGATAACAAACCCCAACAATGACAATGTTGTTTGAACAGTTGATGGAAGCAAATACAATCTCTAGATCAGACACAACGTTCACTTTTCGTGGATGAAGATTGTTTTTTACAGCGAGGAGGACACCACCGCCTCTCCCTGAAACCCGATCACTGCGAAATATAACAAAAGAAGATTGGTGACTTGAGTTCAAGAAAATTTCATTATCAGTTATTTCTGACGTGAGCCAGGTCTCACTTAGTGCGATAACACCAACGTTCATAACATCGATTAATTCATTTATGTCGTCACGCTTCGGTATTAGACTTCTAATATTGGTGTACAGAAAAGACAATGTATTGGCATCGTTCGCATTGGTACATGTTGATGGTGCTGTAATTCCAGTAGCTGGTTGTGCTAAGCTTTTACTAGGTGGTTGCTATCGCGGGCATTCAAAAACAGTATCGTTAGACCGGTCGTACATATAACATCGTCCATTCAATAGAAGCCTGTTGAAGGAAATCTTAAAGGGAGCTGCCTGTGTCTTTCCATATTCGATTAATTTGCTGCGGGCCGTTCGGGTACTTTGCGAGAAGTCTTCTGCTATCGAGACGTTCGTTCCTCGCAACGAAAGCCGGGAGGAGAAAAGCTGCTGCCGTACTTTACCTAATGCAAACTTAACAATTATAGGGCGTTGTTTGTTGGGGTTGTAACGGCCAATGCGGTGAGCCCGGGTAATATGTAAAGGTTCAAGGTTAATTCCGAGTTCCTGCGCTCGCTACCAACTGTAGCGAGCGCAGGAGACGCTTTTCGGAAGCGGCTTGTGCGCAGGGGCGGCTCTACAGGGGGGCAAGGGTGGGCAGCCGCCCCCCTTAAATTTCTGCCTGCCCCCCCAAAAAAGCTGTCGGGGGGGTTCAGTCCGCAAAGCCAAGGTCGTGGTTTCCCAAAAGGAAAGTTAACGTCGCACATTACGGGCACTTTAGCAATGGACGCGGAGCATCCGTCCTTTCAAGCCAGCCATCCGTCCTTGGAAGCCAAAGCAGGCAAATAAAATATAAGAATAGAGAAGCACGACACTATTTTTAGAAGAAACAGCTTTACAAGAGACATACCACTCCCGTCTAGCGTACTTTTCTTAATTTGACTTCTTTCGGTGGAAGCGGGCCCTGCAGGACCCCTTCGTCGAGAATAAGCTTTCTGGTTTTTGTGAAGAATTCCCGAAATCCGGACGCGTCTCCCTCTTTTGGGTGCGTGCCATAGCCGCTTGACCTTCAGCAGCGGCACGGCGCTGATGTTGCTCGCGGATTACACCGCCCCGCGGCGGCACCATGTGCAGGACTGCTCAAACGGGAAAAGCCGAAAGCAAGGTGGAAAGAGGTGAGAGACACCTCGCTTGGTAGACGATGCCGGTTCGACTGTTCGTCTGGAAGGATTTTACTAATGCCTTGGCTTCCACACTCAATAGCGCGGCTGCGGGATCCAGGAGTTCAACCTTGTAGGTATCATCCTACCGCCCAGCGTAATTTCTTTCCTTCAATTGGATTGTCTTGGTGTAAGTGGGCCCTCGATCGTTCCGCTCACTTCCTGGGGAATGTAATCTGTTCTAGGAAACGTGAAGGTTCTTCCTCTTTTGGGTGTGTGCCATTGCCGCGCGACCTATCTGAGGCGACACGGCGGCCGTAGTGCTCGCGGAACGCACCGCTTGCCTTGCCGCGGCCTCGAGTGCAATGCTGCTCAAAACACGAAAGGCCAAAAGCAAGGGGGAAAGAGGTGAGCGGGACTCTAAGCGAGGCCGTTGGAAACAACGCCGGTTTGTCTATTTGTCTGTTGGGATTCCCCAGTAGAATCTTAGGAAAGTATTCAGAAGGATACAAAGAGAGTCCCAGGGGCGGGGCCATAAACTATCACCTGGACCAAACTGGCCCTGCGGGTCTCAACACAACGATCTATTTTCAAGGGCCATTCTTGCTCTGCTACGTTTTCAGCCTCGGTGCCAAATGTTACCAGCTAGGATGACGGACACGAAAAAAGTGCCCCAACAATTATGCTGCTGAACCGAACATGTGCAGCTGAGCCCGATTTCAAGACTCCAAAGGAGACACAAAATCGCAAAGAAGATAAACCGCAGATTTTTTTTTTCGTCTTCTAACAAGCGCGTCAAGAAGCAGGACGGAGATCGAGCAGCAGCGGAAGGATCCTCCCCAGCCGTACAGTCTTCCTGATGGCCTTCCGAGCGCTTCTAGCGACGTCCGTCATCCTTCGTCGGAACAAGGAACAGTGAAAGTGACGAGTTTTCTTCTTCGTGCGTGAGACGAGACGAATTTGCACCGTATCGGAGGGAAACGACGAGCTTTCAGGTCAGTTGGACATTTCCAAGTATAAGACAGAGTCGCCGCGGCAGCCGATAGTGCACTCTTTCCCACCGAAAAAGTAAAGAAAAAAGGCTGTAAGCTTTCAGTCTGACTGGTATAGGTTATTTCCTTGGCGAGAATACAGCATCCAAGTTCGTTTTTGGATATCCCTGTAGAATGTTCTCTACCAAAGCGAATGAGAAGTCCACGTTTGGCAGCTGTGAAGCTCTGGACAACGAATCTGGCTTTAGAAAGCACGAAACCTCAGTCACGCATAAGTCATGTCAAGATTCGTGGGTTTCCTACATATAAATGAAGTCGAGGGGACCAGGCGAGTGAATCGAACAAGTTTGAAACAAGTTTGAGTTTTGAGAACGCAGTGCGATCCTCCTCGTGGTTTTTCCGCTGACGAACTTGCGCACGTCCGAGATAATTTTTTTTTTTAACGGACACATTCGTTTAGAGTTTGCAATGTTTTTTAAATAATCTGGATATTCACTGCGACAGACAAAACACCATAAAAATAATGAGGTTCCTATTATACTCAATGGGAATTATTACAGAAGAAACAAAAGAGGGATATTTTAAGTACACAAGAGAGAGAATATGGATTAAATTATATCCAATAAAAACGTTCGATCTAAATTTCTATTGGATGATGCCTATATTCAGCGCTAAGCCCTCCACAATTCCGTAAGTGTACTTTAGGTGAGATTTCTGCTCGTCAGCAGAAAGAGTTATAAAAGTAAACATAAACAACGAAAACAAGACTCCCTCCCCCCCCCCAATTCAGTATATTCATGCAGCGCCCCCCCCAGAAAAAAAATTCTGGCGCCGCCCCTGCTTGTGCGAGCGCTGTTATGAACGGCCCCCAGACCAGACCCTCTCGATCTAAACCACCCGGCACTAGGGAACCCCCTTGAGTATCGTCGCCATATGGTTCCGGTCAGTTGAGCCCGGAAACGAAGCGAGAGGCGACAAAGGGATGGCTTTCGACGGAGGACCACCGTGTTGATGTCGCCACACCTAGGCGCGAAGCTGAGCCGGACCCTTACTTCTGGCGGGGATTACGCTGGCCCGAAACGGGGTCACCCGACGCAGGAACCGGGGGGGATTACTGTGCGAAGATTCCGGATGACGGTGCGCCAGCTGCGGGACCTCCGTGAGGGTGTGTTCGGCACGGATCATCTTCGGACGCCACTTGCGGTTGTTCCGGCCCAACCCTTTTCGTGCCACAAAGCCGCCTAATGGAGAGATCGGCACCACCTCGGCCAGCGTTGTCTCCCAGGCTGAGAGTGGACCCTTTGTTGTCGCCTCCTCGGCGGGGCATTCGAGGGCGGGAGTGGCTCGGCGCCGGGATGTGATGTCCGGCCGCTACTACACTGTGTGCTTGTGCGTGCTAGTGGGCGGGGCCTGACCAGTTGGGGAACGGCGTCCTGGCCTGGAGACGTAGGGAAGGGGGACCTTATAAAAAGAGCGGTTTTACGCGCTCTCGGTGTGTTCTCACGTTGTTCTCATGCCGTACGGCAGACTGTACATAGAATGTAAATAAACAGTTTGAGAAGAGACACCCTGGCTCGCTACCAACTCTGCCCGATGTCCTGGGCGACACATGGCTCCAGCGGAGATCGACTACATGGACAAGCCCCGAGTCAGAACAGCGCTAGTGAGAAAAACAAAAGAAGTAGAGGAAGAAGAACTGAGCGACATTCACGTGTCTCTTCCATCCCAGATCGTCAAACCAAGTGCGATAAAATGTATCGTGCTCAGTTCAATGAACTGCTTATCAGTGAAGTGTCGAAGCGTCGGGTTCCTAAATTCTTTGCTTAAAGAATTTAGGAACAATGGGACCAAAGAGAAACTTTGGCAAGACAAGGTAATCATCCAGTCACCATTCGCATTTGAAACTAGAACGACCATATTCCTCAAGGTAGAAAACGGGACATCCCAGCGGGCCGGGGGGGGGGGGGGGGGGGGGGTGGGGGGGTGGAGGGAGGGAGGGAGGGAGGGAGGGAAGGAGGGGGAGGAGGAGTAGAGGAGGGAGGGAGGGGAGGGGATCTCAAAACGTCCTACTCGCATTTGAACCTTGCGCATTTCGTCCCATTCTCATTTGGTCCTCGTTTGAACCTTCTCATAAAATCCAAATCGTGTTTTTCGCAACTGGGCCCATTCTCAGTTTGCCCGTTATCTGAAAACGTCCCATTCGCATTTTGACCGTGCACATTTCGTCCCATTCTCATTTGGTCCGCCTTGTACGAACTTTCTCATAAGATCCAAATTGTATTTTTCGCAACTGGACCCATTCTCATTTCGCCCGTTCTTCCCTACCGAAAAATCCGGTATAACTTTTCGCTATCCGGATTATGGAACCGGAAATCTATCTGGATTCTATCTGGAACTTCGGTTTTCAAAAATTATTCCTTTGTCTGCAATCTGGATTTCGGGTTTCCAGAAACAAATTTCCGGTTCCATAATCCGGATAGGAAAAAGTTATACCGGATTTTTCGGTAGGGTTGCCATGACCGAATGAGTAAAGTACAAGTATTTTTAACACAGTCTTTCATGATGTCATTGCATTCCCCTATTTCGGCATGCTTCTAAAGTCGTTATGCCCTCACGGTTTTGTTGATGAGCCTTACTTTGCTTGGACCCCCAACAGGCCATCAGATATATGTTACGTGTAGAGATACGCACAAAGAATCGTACAATAACGCCTGCTTCCCTTCCTCTAAGCAAACGAGAGAAAAAAAACGATGAACATTTAATTTGGAAACTTTGTTTGAACAGAAATAGCATACATAATAGCAGTGGTTCTCAACCATTGATGTTTCACGGGCCTTTTGTAGAAAGGCGAAGATGACAAAGGACCCCGTTCGGGGTGCGGGGAATAGAAAGGTATAGGTTATCATGATAATGACTTAATAAATGAATATAACTAATTGCTAGTGTGAAGTAGACTTATCTCATTGACATACACACGAGAGTACTCACCCGAAAATTGGAACGTTTCTTCTCAACGTGAAGAAAGACAACTAATATTGCCGTGCTTGACTGCCTTCGCGGACAATGCCTTTGCAGACCCCCATTTGAGAACCACTGCATTATAGAAGTGGTGGCGTTGTCCCAAGTCGAGAGACCCCAAACAAAGTGACATTTCGGAATATTATCTGGCTGCGATAAATAGTTGGTCTGTTTTATTGGCAGCTATTAACTTTTCCCGACGACCTCGACGCACTGCTAAAATCCTTAGCAGAGAAAGTATGCCTGTAGCGTGGCACACACACGCAAAATATATATCAATATATTTATTAATATTGCCCTAAAACGATTCCGGTATGGAAAGAATCAAGTGCGATGGGTCAAAGCGAGATATTGTTGAAAATGGCTGTTTTGAAAAGGGCCAGGGGAGAAGGGCGAAGCGAGAACAGGCCCAAATGAGGAGAGTTGGAATGCGAAAGACGAAACGGGAAAGGGCCAAATGGCGACGGGTCAAAGTGAGAAGATCTTTTTGAGAATGGTTGTTTTGAGAAGGGCCAAGTGGAGAAGGGCGAAACGAGAACGGGCTCAAATGATAACTGTGATGTATCTGCTTATGCTATAACAGATGGCGGGACATGTTGGGAAGCGCGCGGTCCCCGCGTGCTGAGAGCGCGCGGTTTGAAAGAGCACGGGTCTCGGTCAGTCGGGAGCCATGATTAAAACGAACGAGTCAAGCGACTAACGGCTGCAGCAAGGTCTTACTCGCGATACATCACACTTTTGGCGACGAGGTCGGTGAACGGACACCACAAGGGCGAGTGAACGATGGCTACCCAGGGCAAGCTGGAAGAATTTGATGGAACAGCGTGGCCGTCTTGGGCAGAGCGACTTGGATTCTACTGCGAAGCAAACGGAGTGCTGGAGCCTACAAAGAAGAGGGCTTTACTGCTGACCCTTTGCGGAGCAAAAACCTACGAAGTGGTACGAGCGCTCGTGGCACCAAAGACTCCTGGTGAGGTCAGTTTCGACGAGCTCATGGCGACATTGAAGAAACACTACGACCCGCGGCCGTCGGAGCTTTTCAGCAGGACGAGATTTCAGCGAAGAGACCAGCAGGTGGGCGAGTCGATATCGAGCTATGTCGCAGCTTTAAAGAAGCTTTCTGCCGACTGCAATTTCGGAGTTCTGACGGCAACCCCAGCGGCGGTCACAGCTAGCACCAGCAACGCAGGTTCCGCAGGCGAAGCACAATCTCCTGCTCGACAGCCACAGCTGAACCCAACGTTGCTGCCTCTCGAGGTAATGTTGAGGGATCGTTTTGTGTGCGGCCTGCGCGACGAACATTTACAACCGCGACTGTTTTCAGAAGTAAACCTGACTTTTCAGAAGGCGCACGACATGGCGCTGCGAACCGAGAGCGCCGCACAGCATCAAAAGGATCTGAAAGCAGAGAAGTCCGAAATTCACGAAATCCGGAAAGAGAAGACACCACTTAAAAAAAGAGACATCAAGGAAAAGAGAACATCCGAATCGACCAGATGTTACAGGTGCCAGGAACAGCATTCAGCTGCTTCCTGCCGATTCCGTAACGCGCGATGTAACTTCTGTCACAAAACGGGCCACGTTGAAAAGGCTTGTTTCGCGAGGACAGGACTCAAGAAGTACCCGCGCTCCACACATATCATCGAAAAAGAAGATCATGCATCTGAAACCGAGGATGATTCCCCTGGAACTTCGGCAGATCTATACGAGCTTAATGCTGTGCGAGCATCAAGTACATCACCCAAGTTCATGATCAAGCTCAAGATTGAAAATCGAGTCATGGATTTTGAGGTGGACTCGGGAGCGGCCTGCACCATCATCAGCGAGGAAACATATCGTCAGATGTGGCCAATACACCCTCCGAGGCTAGACCAAGAAGATGTGACCCTACACACCTGGTCAGGCGAAGGAGTGGAAGTGCTCGGCACAGCCGATGTCCAGGTACGACACAAGTCCAAGGACTACGTACTACCTCTGTTAGTGACGCAAGGAAGGGGCTGCAACCTGCTAGGAAGGAACTGGTTCAGCGCACTAAGAATCCGAGTGAGCGGAATACACAACGTGGGTGCCAACGACAACGTTGCAAGGGTTCTAAGCACACACGACAACGTTTTCGACTGCAAGATCACCGGACACAATGGCCCACCTGTGCACCTGGAGTTGAAAGAAGATGCCAAGCCACATTTCCTCAAGGCACGACCGGAGCCGTTCGCGATGCGGACAGCAGTGGAGGCCGAAATTCAGATGCTCCAAAATCAGGGCATCCTCGAACCAACTCAACACTCGGAGTGGGCCACGCCAGTCGTAGTCGTACGGAAGAAAGATGGCACTATCAGGTTGTGTGGAGATTACCGTAGCACGGTAAATAAAGAAGCAAGGACGGCGGTGTACCCAATGCCTACGATTTCCGAGATACTAGGGAATCTCCAGGGCGGATCAGTGTTTTCAACTCTGGATCTCGCTCAGGCCTATCAACAACTGAGCCTGACTGCTGAGACTGCAAACGTGTTGACCATCAACACCACAAAGGGATTTTTTAGGGTCAAGAGGATGCCTTTCGGTATTTCAGCAGCTCCGGCGATTTTTCAACGATTTATGGAGACAGTGCTAGCAGGAATTCCTGGAATCGGAATATATTTAGACGACGTAATTATCAGCGGATCAACACCATCGCAACATCTGGAAAGGCTCAGTACGGTACTATCACGACTTTCCCAAGCAGGCCTTCGTCTCAAAAGCGAAAAGTGTCGTTTCGCAGTTGATCGAGTGCGGTACCTCGGACACATCATTGATGCGGCAGGCATTCATGCTACCGACGATAAGCTCAAAGCCATCAAGGAGATGCCTGAGCCAACTAATCGCACAACTTTGCAGTCGTTTCTCGGCCTGTTGGCATTCTATGACCGATTTATAGCAAATCGGGCAACCATTGCAAAGGAGCTCTACGCTCTCCTCGAAAAAGACGCTCCCTGGAAATGGGACAAAAAGCACCGGGAAGCCTTTCAACAATTGAAAGAAGCCATTACCCAGGAAACGGTTTTAGCACATTATGACGAGAAGAAAGGCTTGGTGGTATCATGCGACGCGTCACCGTATGGCGTTGGAGCGGTTTTAGCGCCCCCCTCCGGTCCGCCCGTCTGCGGCCGCCTGGCTCGGCGGGCAACATTGTTCACCTCGCCCAATAAACGCCGTAGAGCGCACGCCGCTCCGGTCAGACATCGTCCACCCTCACAACCAGGCTGCGTGTCGTCTCTCCTCGGCGGGTGCTTCGGCCCCCTTCGTCCACGTTCCAGAAAGATCGTGACACTGGCGACGAGGAACCGTGGCACTGGAGGCTACCAACGTGCACGGTTCGGCCCACGCCGCCGAGAGAGTCGCAACACCGCCGCCCGCTCCTGTCGCCATGCCGCTCTACGGGAGGCTCGAGCCGTTCGACGGAGATGGGTCCGCCTGGCCAGTCTACGAAGAACAAGTCCACGTGTTCTTCCGGGCGAACGACACGCCGGAGGCGAAACAACGGGACATCTTCTTGGCCAGCTGCGGGACCCGTGTCTTCAGCCTCCTGCTCGACCTCCTCAAGCCGGCCACGCCGCACGTCAAAACGCTGGGTGAGCTGCTCGCCACGCTGCGCTCGCACTTCAGCCCGGCGCCGTCCACGCTTATGGAGCGGTTCCGCTTTAACAACCGGAGCCGCCAGGACGGGGAGACCCTCGGGCAGTTCGTCGCTGCGCTACGAGGGTTAGCGAGCACCTGCGCCTTCGGCGACCAGTTGGACTCGCTACTCCGGGACCGGTTCGTCTGCGGCATCAACAACCCTGCCATGCAGACGCGACTCCTGGAGCTCCCCGACCCCTCGCTGGACGACGCGGTGAAGGCAGCGCTGGCGATGGAAGCAGCAGCGAAAGACGCCAGCGAGATAGCGCGTGCGGCCGGCTCACCGTCGACGGAAGCGGCGGTGAACAAGATGGCGGCAAGGAGCGGTGCCTGCAGCCGCTGCGGTGCTGCCCACTCCCCCTCACAGTGCCAGTTCGTCCAAGCACAATGTTTCACGTGCGGGAGAACTGGGCACCTCGCACGTGTCTGCCGAGGGGGGAGGACGAGCGGCGGCCAGCAGCAGCAGCAGCCTGGTTCAAGCCCGGGTTCCAGTCAAGCCCGCGGCCAGGGTGGTCGTCGCAAGAGAACGCGGCGGGGACGAGCGGCACCAGGCCCGGGTCAGTCTTCAGCCAGGGTCCACGTCGTGGCCGAGGACCCGCAGATTTTCGACGTGTGGCAGACGAGTAAGCCCCCATCGTCTGTGCCACCTTACTTGGTGTCCGTCGAAATCTGCGGCCACCCCATCACCATGGAGCTGGACACGGGGGCCAGCGTGTCGGTCATGCCCGGGAAGCTCTTCAAGCGGACCTTCCCCGGCGTGTCTATTGAGGCGTCTGACGTCATGCTGCGCAGCTACTCCGGTCAGCTTTCCCAGGTCCAGGGTCGGGCCCAAGTCAGCGTTCGCCTTGGCGACAGGGAGGCAATCCTTCCCCTTTACTTAACCAAGGGGTCGTCGCCGACGCTGCTGGGCCGAAACTGGATTCATTCGCTGGGTGTTCGGCTGCCGGAGTACCAAGAAGCTGCGCTGCACGTGGTGCAAGACGTCCCGAGCCTCCTGACCGACTTCCAGTCCCTGTTCCAGCCCGGGGTGGGCACCTTCGCCGGCACGACGGTCGGCATCCACATACCCGAGGGAACCCGGCCTCGATTCTTCAAGCCGCGTCCGCTGCCGTTCGCCCTGAAGGACGGGGTCACGCAGGAGCTGCAACGGCTGCAGCGAGAGGGTATCCTGGTGCCCGTCATGACTTCCGAGTGGGCTGCACCAATTGTCCCAGTCCTCAAGCGAGACGGCCGCGTCAGGATCTGCGGGGACTTCAAGGTCACCATCAACCCCGTCGCTACCGTCGAAAAGTACGCGCTGCCTCGGGTAGAAGATCTCTGGTCGGCTCTGTCCGGGGGACAGAAGTTCACCAAGCTCGACCTTCGAGATGCCTGCCAGCAGCTGGTGCTCCAGGATGCCGCCCGGAAGTATGTCACCATTTCAACAACCATGGGACTCTTCCAGTACACGCGCCTACCGTTCGGCGTGGCCTCAGCCCCAGCCATCTTCCAGAGAGAGATGGACAACCTCTTCAGGGGCATGAGGCACGTGGCGGTGTACTTGGACGACATCCTGGTTACCGGTACCGACGACGGGGACCACCTGCAGAACCTGCGCAAAGTCCTGACACTACTACAGGACGCCGGTCTCAAGCTGAGGCTGGACAAGTGCGTGTTCCTGACCCCCAGCGTGGAGTACCTGGGACACATCATCTCCCAGGCTGGCCTGGCCCCGGCACCCCGCAAGATTGAGGCCGTGCTCAAGGCACCGAAGCCCAAGAGCAAGAAGGAGCTTCAGAGCTACCTCGGCCTCATCAACTTCTACAGGAGGTTCCTGCCCAACCTTTCGACGCATCTGGAGCCGCTGCATCGACTGCTTCGTGACGGTCAGCAGTGGGCCTGGAAGAAGGAGCAGGACTTGGCCTTCCAGCACAGCAAGGAGCTGGTCGTTAAGGCTCCAGTGCTGGTGCACTTCGACCCGGCCAAGCCTGTAGTCCTCACCGTGGATGCATCGCCGTATGGGGTAGGAGCCGTCCTGTCGCACCGGGGTCAGGATGGTCAGGAACACCCTGTGGCGTTTGCTTCTCGTCGACTACATGCGGCAGAGCAACGCTACAGCCAGCTCGACAAGGAAGGCTTGGCCCTCATCTTCGGGGTCCAGCGCTTCCACCAGTACCTGTGGGGCCGGCAGTTCGAGGCAGTCACGGACCACAAGCCGCTGCTGGGGCTGCTGGGACCTGACAAGGCGGTCCCAGTGCAAGCCTCGCCGCGTGTGGTACGCTGGGCCTTGACGCTGGCAGCCTACAGGTACAAGCTGGTCTACCGCCCTGGGAAGGACCTGGGACCTGCTGACGCCCTGAGCCGCCTGCCCCTGCCGGAGGTGCCTGCTGCCGTTCCAGAGCCAGCTGACGTGTTCCTGCTGGAGCGGGCCTACCCGGGGGTGCTCACCAGGACTGCGGTGGCGCAGGCGACCAGCCGGGACCCGGTCCTGTCTCAGGTGGTCAAGGCGGTTTCCCGAGGGGAGGAGCTGCGTCACCAGGCATACAGCCACAAGACCGCCGAGCTGAGCTTGGAGCAAGGCTGCCTCCTGTGGGGTTCCAGGGTGGTGATTCCACAAAGTCTGCGGGCCAAGGTGCTGCAGCTGCTGCACGCGGGGCATCCTGGCATTGAAAAGACAAAAATGGTGGCACGGTCGCACGTTTGGTGGCCTGGCTTGGACCAGGACATCGTGCACCAGGTGCAAGGCTGCCAGGTCTGCCAGGAGAACCAGCGAGCCTCGCGCCACGTGGAGATCACCCCCTGGCCGTTCCCACAGAGGCCGTGGTCCCGCTTGCACGTGGACTATGCGGGACCCTTCAAGGGCCACTACTTCCTGGTGGTAGTGGACGCCTTCTCGAAGTGGGTGGAGGCACTGCCAGTCACCAGTCCATCGGCAAGCGCGACCATTGCGGCTCTGCGGCAGGTCTTCGCGGCGCAGGGATTGCCGGACATCATTGTGTCCGACAATGGTCCCGCTTTCGCTAGCGCCGAGTACCTGGACTGGCTGCAGAGGAATGGGATCCGCCGGATGCTGGTTCCGCCGTACCATCCTGCTTCCAATGGTGCGGCCGAGCGAGTGGTCCAGACCATCAAGGACAAGCTCAAGAAGAGCCAGCCCGGGGATTTCCGAACGCAGGTGGCCCGGGTACTGTTTCAATACCGGACCACACCTCACGAGGTCACTGGCCGTGCCCCCTGCGAGCTTCTGCTGGGCCGGATGGTCAAGACCCCCCTGGACGTCTTGCATCCAGACCTCCGGTCCACGGCGCTCCTGAAGCAGCTGAAGCAGAAGCTGGCTGCTGACCGAGGGTGCCGTCCCGGGCCTTTGCCGGAGCCGGGAGCGTCGGTGTACGCCAGGAACTTCCGTCCTGGCCCACCCTGGTCTGCCGGGCGTGTGGTTTCACCAGCGAGTGCCTCGTCGCTGCTCGTCCGCATGCCCGACGGGACCACCTGGCACCGGCACGCCGACCATGTCAGGCCTCGCTCCGGGACCTGGCTTGCACCCTCGGCCGTCGCTTCAGAGGACCAGCCTGCAGGGGGCCCAACAACAGCACCAGTCGCGGCCAGCGGAGCGCCATCCACCCCGGAGGCGACAAGCGTCGCCACTCCTGTGGCACCAGTTCCACCAGTGCCACTCCCAAATCCCGTCCCTGCAGCTCCACCGGGTGGAGCGCGACCGGAACAGGCAGCGCCCGGCGTTGCCACACCTGGCCCGTCGACACCAGTGCCCAGGCGGAGTGCACGACAGCGGAGGCCACCTGACCGCTATTCGCCGGGGTGACCTTCATCGTCGACAGGCCGGGACTTTGCATGACCAGACACCGAGATGGTGTCGGCCGTGTGTGTTTATTCATGTATTTTGTTTTTAGGAAAAACAAACTGGGGGGGAGGAGTGTAACAAGTTAGTGGCGCCCCCCTCCGGTCCGCCCGTCTGCGGCCGCCTGGCTCGGCGGGCAACATTGTTCACCTCGCCCAATAAACGCCGTAGAGCGCACGCCGCTCCGGTCAGACATCGTCCACCCTCACAACCAGGCTGCGTGTCGTCTCTTCTCGGCGGGTGCTTCGGCCCCCTTCGTCCACGTTCCAGAAAGATCGTGACACATTGCAAAGGAGCTCTACGCTCTCCTCGAAAAAGACGCTCCCTGGAAATGGGACAAAAAGCACCGGGAAGCCTTTCAACAATTGAAAGAAGCCATTACCCAGGAAACGGTTTTAGCACATTATGACGAGAAGAAAGGCTTGGTGGTATCATGCGACGCGTCACCGTATGGCGTTGGAGCGGTTTTAGCGCAGCGAGACAAAGACGGAAACGAAGCTCCCATCATGTTTACCTCGAGAACCTTGGGAGAAGCGGAAAAGAACTATTCGCAATTGGATCGAGAAGGACTTGCGATTGCGTTTGCCATGCAACGTTTCCACCGATATCTTGCCGGACGCCACGTGACAGTAACCACCGACCATCATGTCCGATGATCCTGATATAGTTGTATTAACAGAAACATGGTTGCACGATAATATTACCGATAATGAAATCATTCCACCAACACATCAAATTTTCCGAAAAGACCGGGATACGAGAGGGGGAGGAGTGGCAATAGTTCTTAAAAATAATATCGATGCAACATTAATTCACGATACCTTAAACATCGAATCGATCTGGGTCAAGCTGCGTGTTCATAATAGTCCGATTCTTCTCGGGGCGATCTACCGACCGCCAAATGCTTCTGAAAGCGTATTAGAAAAACTATACGACTTTGTAAATCTGCAAAGACGACGTTTTTCAAACATTGTAATCGCAGGTGATTTTAACCTTCCCAACATCAACTGGGAAAATTTAACACCTTTAAACTTTAATTGCAAGCACTCGGAGCTTTTGGTTAATATGGCATTTGATAATGATTTGACGCAAATTGTTACATGTCCCACGAGAATTTCAAGTACAACCAATAATATCCTTGATCTCGTATTTATATCTCAGGAGTTAATGGGTTAAGAATTCACTTGCCAAGTTAGAGAAGGAATATCTGACCACCATTTGGTTTGGTGTAAATGTGCCGGAGAACTTCATACTAAAAAAGCAGACCGATTGATCAAAGTGCCTGATTACACTAGAGCGCTAGACGAAAGCATTTTAGATCACCTTGAATTATCATTTGACAGTTTTTGTGAACAAAGTGAACGTGCATTAGATATTAACGATATATGGCTGTCATTTAAGAATTCCGTTCTGTACTGTATAGAAAGGTTTATACCGACACGTTGCAAACGAACACGAAAAAATAATCCTTGGATTACTCGGGAGGTTTTGCATCTCAAACGTAAAATAAACAGAATTAGAATTAAAAACCAAAGAACAGACAAACCTAGTATAACACAACTTCGAAAGCAATTAAGGTCAATGATTCAGGAGTCAAAACGATATTTCCATAATGTGACCTTAGATAAATTTTTGGTAACCGATCCTATTAAATTTTGGCGATATATGATCAAATCAAAACAGCCAATTAATACCATAACACAGAACGGAACAGAAATTGATGATCCATTCGAAATTGCCAACTCATTCAACGAATACTTCGCATCCGTGTATACCACGGATAATAACCAGAATCCAACCATAGAATTCTCACCGAAAAGCATTCCGAGTGTTACCATATCTAAAGAAGGCATTTTTGCAGCATTGCTTAATCTTGATACTAAAAAATCTGTAGGACCAGACATGATCCCAAACATTTTTTTAAGACGGTATGCGGAATCCTGCTCAAATTTCTTGCTTGTAATTTTTAATAAGTCAATTGAATTAGGGCAAATCCCCGACGATTGGAAAACTGCTAAAATAGTTCCAATATTCAAAGCAGGAGATTCCCATCATGTTAATAACTACCGCCCAATATCAATTTTGAGCAGCTGTGCAAAATTGATTGAGCATATTTTGTTTAAACATATTGTCTCTTTTCTTGAAGAGAATAACTTTTTCAATAAAGATCAACACGGTTTTAGACGTAATTTATCTACAGTTACGCAACTAGTGCTCACTGTGAATGATTTCGCAAAGTCAATTGACTCCGGATATCAGACGGACGTAATTTTTATAGATTTTGCAAAAGCGTTTGACCGCGTGCCTCACGGAAAACTACTCTTCAAACTGAGATCCTTATTAAACAATGAACAGATATTAAAATGGTTAGAAGCATATTTAAATAACAGAAAACAGTTTGTACAAATACAGGATTCCCGCTCATCCACATCAAAAGTAGAATCCGGAGTTCCTCAGGGATCAGTTCTGGCACCCCTACTTTTTCTAATTTTTATAAATGACATTACAGTGGACAGATCTGTTCAGATTCGCTTATTTGCCGATGATTGTATAATTTATAAGCAAGTCAAATGCTCAAATGACCAAGTAGTCTTAAACAAGAGTTTAGAAATGATCTCTGAATGGTGTGATGATTGGCAAATGTCTCTAAATAAACAAAAATGTGCACATATGACGATAACTAGGAAAAAAAAACCAATGACTTTTAATTATACTCTTCAAGGAACCGCTTTAAATACCGTATGTGAATACAAATACCTAGGATTAATCATAACTTCAGATCTGCGTTGGAACTCACATATTGACTTTATCTCCCGAAAAGCAATGAATAAATTATGGGCACTAAAAAGGAAACTGAAGGACTGCTCGAGCAAAACGAAACTAATGGCGTACAAAACGTTTGTAAGATCTATACTCGAGTATGCCGACGTTGTGTGGGATCCTTACACAAAATGTAATATTAACAAATTAGAAAGAATTCAGAAGAAGGCATTAAGATTTATATTTAACAAGTATGGCAGAAACACCTCGGTTTCGGAGCTTTATGTACAGGCCGGCCTTCCGCTTTTAGAAAAACGTAGAAAGATCAATCGACTGAAATTTATTTTTAATCTAATAAATGGGAACTACAACTTGGATTATCTAGATTACCTTCACTTCAACACAGCTAGGTTTACAAGAAATAAACACAGTAAATCAATCACTGAAATAAAGTGCAGGACCGACTGTTACAAATACTCTTAGTTTCCTCGTACTATCCATGCCTGGAATGCGTTACCCGAACAAATCGTCTCTTCAAATTGTCTAACGTTGTTTCTAACATTGATAAACGAATTACCAGAGTTTTGAGGTTTCAGGCCTTGATACCCCTCAAACGAATATTTTTCTGCTCTTTGTGTGTTCGTGATCATATATGTAAAATTTTTTTTTTTTTTTTTTGCTGCGCTGCCACATTTTGTGCTTGCTTTTTTCGTAAGACTTGATCCATGTATCCCTCCTACCTTGGCCGCCCCACGGCGGCCGGTAGTATAAATAAATAAATAAATAAATAATCAGCCTTTGCTTGGGATTATGGGTCCGAAAGCTCCAGTGCCAGCTGTTCTGTCACCGCGCATGACACGATGGTGTGTGAAATTAGCTGCATACGACTACGAACTCGTCTACAGAGCAGGAAAACACAACCAAAACGCAGACGCGTTGAGCAGACTGCCATTGAGAGAAAGTGAAGATGAACCGCGACCACCAGGGGACGTTCTTATGCTGGAAGCATTGACTAAGCCTCCCATGACAGCTAAAGACCTTGCAGACCAGACTGCTGTGGACCCCACGCTTTCTGAAGTTCTACAAGCAGTCAAGAGTGGAGAGGTCAAGAAACTAGCTGGCGAGCGTTTCACAGCCTACAAGGTGAAGTCCACGGAACTATCCATACACCGAGGTTGCCTAATCTGGGGATCGCGCATCGTAATTCCCACTTCTATGAGACCAGAGGCGTTAGCCTTGGTACATGCAGGACACAGGGGAGTGGTCGCCATGAAGGCGTGCGCCCGAAGTTACCTCTGGTGGCCGGGGATCGACAAGGAGATTGAGTCCTGTGTGGCCCAGTGCGACACGTGTCAGCGACACCAGAAGGCGATACCCGAAGGAAGCAGCCCAACATGGGAAAGACCTTCGACTCCGTGGGACACGCTTCATGTAGACCTTGCGGGACCGGTGGACGGAAAAGTGTTCCTGGTCATTGTGGATGCGTTCACTAAGTGGCTTGAAGTACGTGCTATTTCGAGTATGACCTCAGCATCCGTTATCTGCGAGTTACGCAACGTTTTTGCGACGTTTGGTGTACCACGAAAAGTGGTATCGGATAATGGATCGGCTTTTGTTTCCATTGAGATAAAGACATTTTACCGCCTAAATGGAGTTTTGCCGGTCACAAGTGCGCCGTACCACCCCTCAACAAACGGTCAAGCGGAACGGATGGTGCAGCAGCTAAAGCAGGCACTTGCTAAAAGAGGAAGGGAGGAATTCAAGTGTTTTCTACCACGGTTCCTTTACAAGCAACATACCACAGTGCACACGGCGACAGGCAAGACACCAGCTTGGATGATGTTTGGACGAGAGCTGCCATCTCCACTTGAGAGACTGATACGCGTACCCAAGGACGAGGTACAAGCGACAACCGAAAATCCATGCCAGTTTGTGGTGGGACAATCCGTATGGGTTCTAAAGTTCCCAAGTGGACGAACTTTGATGTCAGGGGTCATTACAGAGCGCCTGGGTTCGCGGTCATGGATAATCCGGACAGAAGACGGACTAGTTCGACGGCACATGGATCACATACGACCAAGGCTATTAGCTGCACGTCGGTCGAGTGATACACCATCAGCAGCCTGGGGCTTGGACGTTCAGGCCGAAGAGGCACCAGCTGACGCGATAAGTGCAGAAGGCAACGAACTGTCCGAACCTGTGGCTATGCCCATCCGGGCAGGAACGCGGGAGCGAAGACCGCCCACAAGATACGGGATCACAGCCAAGTGAGGGGAAGATGTGATGTATCTGCTTATGCTATAGACCATTTCATCCTTCCAAATATGGGCGCTGCCATCTTGGAATCACATGACGCGGCAGCCATTAGGTTGCTTCAACTTGCTGCTCCGCTCTCCCCTTCGCGCCTTGACGGATGCGTTGTATTCGTGTTTTTCGCCGCGTTTCACCGCGCTTTCTTGCCTTACTTCGGAAACTTGTCTGATACATTTACTCGATGACGAAAACATCACGAGGGTTCAAGGGTCCTTATGACAACTGAGGTTTGTTCATTAATATTGGCGGAACATTCTCAGTAAGAAGCGCGTATATTCATACAGCGCATTTAGGATCTGAAGGCGTCAAGAATAGTCAGCGGAAGGAAACAGTCCGCATTTCCTGAAAGTATCGTTCTTTGTATTCATAATACATCGAAAACAGTTTCTATTGATTATGTGAGGAAACTCACGGAGGAGATAGGCAACGAACGTTTAACTTGTATTTTATCTGAGGCTATAAGTAATGGTACTTCAACATCAGGCGATTTGTTTGTTCATAATATCACACCTACATGCGTACAAGGTTCTCAATCCTTTTTTTTTTTTGAGAAGTAAACATTCAGTTGGTCGGTTTACTTATGAAGTTTAAGAAATCGTATACCGTGCTCGCTCCCATTTCGACAGTCATTTAAGTGATTTATTGATCATATTTAGATAACCAATGCCATCCACTTAATTTATTTTAACACGAAGGTTGGGACTTCCCGCATAAGAAACTGCCACGGACAACTTAACAGTAGCGAGTTTTAAAATAGCATGCACAAAGAAATAACGTCATTTCTATCTGCAAATTCATAACGCTGTTTGGGTTTGGCGCATGCGCAACAGGGACGACGCTTTTTTTCTTTTTTTTTTTTTTGCGTACTACGTTGTTTTAAATTTGCCAGTATCTAAAATCCAAAACATTTGACGCAAAAAAAAAAAAAAAAGGCCGTCTGCATAACAATTATTTGTGTCCAGGATTGACGATGGCGAATAAAGGTTTACCTTTGGTGGTTGGCGACGCCGAAATTTGCAAAGCAAATCTGTTCAAACAAATAAATATTTGTTCTCACAGGTCCGTGAAGTGGTGCCTAGCGCTAGAATTCAGCCAAACTTTCCGAGCTATTTCTCCTTCTGCGCCCTTTAATTATACTTGGCCAATCTTACGGTAGACAAATGCCAGATTTACTTTGACGGGCCAGTCACTTATAGGTAAGGTGTGTATTTTCCGGTTTTAACCGAAAAACACCGATAAAAATCCGTCGGTGACAAAAATACAAAATCGGTTAAAACCGAAAAACACCGGTGGTTGGATATTTTCGCCCCGGTTAAAAACGAAAAACACCGGTCGTTGCACGTTTCCGACCTAGCGAAACCCTTTCCCCGTAGAGGTTCGTCAAACGTGTTATCTCGTGGATCCAGCATTCTTCCAGTGTCGATAGATGGCTTGCACGTGGCGTCAGTCCGCCCCTCCTTTCTGGGGGTCAAAAGCGTCTGCTGAACGCAGTGAGAGCTAAGCTCTCACACGCCTTTCCCCCATTGTGTCGCCCATGGCCCCCTTTTGTGGAAAAATTAACGCAGCGTAGGGTACGCTCTCACGTGCCTTTTCCCCATTGTGTCTGGCCAAGTAATGTCGGTGCAAGCCATGTATTCAGAGGTTGCCGTGGTTCCTGGAAGACACTACCAACATCCGTGTCGTAAAGGGCTACCGACCTCTCAGAACTGAGATGCGTTCCTTGTTATCTGTTTAGTTTCCATGGGCTTTTGGGGAAACGGTAAGAGGGTTTTGTTGGCGGGGGAGTTTTTCGGCTGTATATAAAATACCCGTTCTGTAAGAAAATTTGTAGACGTGTTTGAGAAGGCGCGTCCATCCCGCGTCTGCGGGTTTTCTCAACCTGAGACTTGCTTCCCTTCGTCGTCACGCGGAATAGACGGCCACCATGATGGGAAGTAAGCGGAAAGCTTAGAGTGACTACGCTACAGATTTCATGGATGAATCGTCGTTCTGGTTCCGCTTGCCCATCGTTAATTCGTGCATAAGCGTGGAGGTTGGAGCTGCCAGAGGGATTTGTGCCTTATGAAAGTATCTATCGGCTGGTCCTCCGAGACGAGAGCTAGCTGAGTGACCTAGAATCAGAGTTTCTTTGTTACCGCCAGTATGCTGTGACTAGCACCGTTGATCCAGTGTTATTTTGGAAACTTCATTTACCTGACTGGCCACTACTGTCCCAAGCCTGACTGGACATTTTGGGATTTCCTGTGTCCAGCGAAAATGTGGAGCGTGTGTTTTCAAAATTGCGGGTTGTGAACCGCAAGGAACGTGCTGCCATGACGAATGCAAGCCTCTCGAAATATGCTTGCATCCACTAGAATTACCAAGTGTGAGAAATATATGCTTTCTCGCGAAGTGTATGAAATATGTGAATAAAATTAGAATCTCTGTCTGTGATCAATCGCATTTTTTTTCACCGATAATCACCGATTTTAGCCTCGTCATGAGACGTTCCACCGAAATACACCGGTGTTTCGAAAATAAATAAACACCGAAAAACATCCGCCGATTTTTCTCACAAATAAACACCGGAAAGTACACACCCTACTTATAGGGTATCATATATTGAGTAAGCAAATGTTCATATAAAAATAATTTCTTTCCTAGAGCCAATAGCGTGAAATGCTGCTTATGAGTACTTTAGCAGGGTTGATAATCTAAGAAATTTCCGACTCGGCCTGTCAAAACATGCTCGAGTACTGAATAAAAAAAGAAAAGAGGCCAAGGCGATACTTCGTGTTTATATCAATTATCTGCGTCATTACACGATACGTTTTTAGTCTGCGAAGTTCACTAAAGGTTGGGTGCCCACGAAAACCAAATAGTGAGTAGTAAACTCGCAAGTTCATCTGTTCTGTCCGATTCAGCACAATGCTAATCACTGGTTTGAGTTGAGCTAGTTAGTACACTTCTATGAGAAACAGCTTCAACGGTAAACATTTGCACACAGACAGGAGCTGAACTATCAACTATTTAATACTTCCTCCTCCACCTCCTCTTCTTCTTAGTCCCTTCGAGCATACCACAACTGCAAGATAAGATGCACTTTTTAGACATTTTTTTTTTTCGTCTACCTTTTATTTTTATATGCACTTCTCACCATGCTTTGTTCTGTTTGAAAAATTCTAAGAAGTTCATATCTCGCAATCGTGGAATGCTCGAAGGGACTAAGAAGAAGAGGAGGTGGAGGAAGACGAAGTATTAAATAGTTGATAGTTCAGCTCTCTGTATGTCCTGTCCTGTCTCTGTGCAAGTGTTTAGCGTTCAAGCTGTTTCTCATAGATATTGCTAATTAAGCTGTCGATATGCTTCTTTACATTCACGTGTTAGTCTCTTCATTAGTTTGTTTTTCTGGAAAATGGTGTCACCGGGTACGGCTATAGACGACGGTAATCTTCACTGTACATCAGTAAGGCGTTACGCAACCGACCATAATCGGATACATAAAGGAGTAGGTAAAAAAAGCCCGCAATTTAGGCTAAAATACACCTCGTAATCCTAAAAGTGGCTCAATACCACTGTTTCATTGGTTGTGCGCCACAAGCAAAATAATCGTATCACAAAATTAAGCAGAAACAACGTAAAACAGCAACATAGCCACGTTCACGTTGAAACTGAAACCAACCAAATTGAAGCAACCCAATGGCGCCGAGAGCGTCAGCGCCCTCTATCCGCCGGTGAGGCAACCACTAAAATGAAAAGGTCTATAGCAGATGGCGGGCGGGACATGTTGGGAAGCGCGCGGTCCCCGCGTGCTGAGAGCGCGCGGTTTGAAAGAGCACGGGTCTCGGTCAGTCGGGAGCCATGATTAAAACGAACGAGTCGAGCGACTAACGGCTGCAGCAAGGTCTTACTCGCGATACATCACAATAACCACCCGGCCCGGGGGGGGGGGGGGGGGGGGGGGGGTTAGTTACATGCGTTCATTTGGAAGGTCCTGCTTCGGGTCCTTCGTTGGTGTGGGCGTATTTTGCCGACGACTGAAGTTTCCTAAGCGGGGCTTGATCTTGCAGGACTCGGCTGAAAACGTCTGCGCACGCGCACACACACATATATACCGGGTGTTCATTTTTAATTCGAACAGATTTATTTGAAAAAAAGCCGTGAGAGTTACACTTATGCTGCTTGTGGAGGTGAGTTATACGGCCAGGGGGCTAACCGTAACGATCAGATGGCTAATTACCTAAAATTCGATAATTAACTTTTTAATTAATGAAAATATACATATGGTTTCAATTAGAAACTTGCTCAGCGTCATCGAAAAGCACTGAATCAGTCATTTTCAGAAAGACTTTGAGCGCGTGAGAAGCGTAGTAGTGCACGAAAGTTACCACTCGTGGAGAAGGTACAAAGCTAGCGGTTCCGGTAAGGCGCCCGCGCAATTTTTTCGTCTCAGGGCTGGGGCTAGATAAAGCGCGCCCACGCGTTTTATCTAGCCCCAGCCTTGTACCTGCTCCACGAGTCGTAAGTTTAGTGCACTACTACGCTTCTCACGCACTCAAAGTCTTTCTGAAAATGACTGATTTAGTTGTTTCCGGTGACGCTGAGCAAGTTTCTAATTGGAACCATATGTCTATTTTCATTAATTAAGTTTATTAACGAATTTTAATTAATTAGCCAACTGATCGTTACGATTAGCCCCCTATAATATGTCCCCCTAGCCGTATAACTCACCTGCACAAACCGTATCAGTGCATCTTTTACGGATTTTTTTAAATAAATCTGTTCGAATTAAAAATTAACACCCGATATATATATATTATTACCGGACCTAGCTACGCCGCCGGGCGCAAGAACTACGACCACTGCGTGACCTGAGAAAGCCAGATCAGCAGCCCCGGCTGCGGCTATAACGACGGCTACGGGACAGACCAATGGAGACCAGGACCGCTACGGAGGTCCACCAGAGCGCGACGTTACCAGCTACGGCCCCTGGCGTGCCAACTCATTCTCAGGCGGCGGACCAGCATCAGGGGTCCCTGGTGATGGTGTTTAACTCTGAGAGATGAACACCGAGAAGCTCTTCAGCCTGCTCTGCCTGTACGGCTACGTCCTCAAGATCACTGAAGAACAAGAACGGCTGTGCCAAGGTGCAGATGGAGGACCACCTGACCAAGCAGAGAGCAGAGGGTTACCAAAACAACACACAGTTCTCCGACATCATGATGCAGCTCGGGTACTAAAACCAGCCGTTCCTGAACGACGTGCAGCTGCCCTTCAAGCTTCCTGATGGCAGGTTGTTCTTGAAGGACTTCGTTGGCAACTGCAACAACCGCATCACCATTCCAGAGGCGCCTCCAAGAACCGCATCCTGCCGCCTATGCATCGTCACAACCCCCTCCTCCTCTACCACCACCAACCAAAGAGGACAGCCACGGAGCCAGACGATAGAGAAGGGGGGGGGGGGGGGGAGGGGGGGGGGGAGTTTGTGGGCTTTGCGGCCCATCATCGCGCAAAACAACTCGCGCTCCGCGCCCGGCGCGCAACGTGCGCTTGAGCCACGGTCGAGGCTCGGGCTGCGGGAGATGATCCACCGCAAGCGTAAAGTATGTGTTTTCTGGGCCCGTTTGCTCGAACCACTAGCCGCGGCTAAAGTTAGCCGCAGTACCTAGGAGAGGGATTTTGAGATCACGTGACTGGCCACGGTAGGGATGCGGGGAAACATAAGCGGTGCCCCAGTGAGTGAGCGCCGCTCGCTTTGGAACTAATATGTCGTTGTAGCTGCAATATCGGGCGCGTTAGTCAGCAACGAATGGTGCAGGAGGCGTTCGCTTTGCCTTACCTCACTTAAACCGCAAAGCATGGGCAATGATATCGCCGCATTTTTTAGATAGTGTTTCGATTCTTGGCACTCCTAAGCCTAAATGAACGCGATAATTGTCGGCATGACAACGTCTTTGAAAAGCGGATTGTCGATAACACACAAAAGCAGACGGCGTCCCAACAGACTTTTTTCTAAATTATCCAAGCATCGCGAGGAGAACGCTGGAAGTGTGATTCTACGGTTCACGCGCGCTGGCCTTCCTCTTATAAAAGATTTGAAGTAAGAAATCATAATAAGGCTTTAACGAACGCGCGTGCAAGGCAAAATTTGTTTTATACCTTTTGCTTTAGAACGGTTACTACTGCAGACGCCAGCACGTGCGACGCGTTCAACTACAGTCGTAGCCTGCACCTCGGTGCTTGGATAATTTAGAAAAAAAGGTCTGTTGGGACGCCGTCTGCTTTTGTTTGCTATCAACAATCCGCTTTCCAAAGACGTTGCTATGCCAACAATTATCGCGTTCATTTAGGCTTAGGAGTGCCCAGAATCGAAACACTATCTAAAAAATGCGGCGATGTCATTGCCCATGCTTTGCGGTTTAAGTGAGGTAAGGCAAAGCGAAAGCCTCCTGCACCATTCGTTGCTGACTAACGTGCCCGATATTGCAACCACAACGACATATTAGTTCCAAAGCGAGCGGCGCTCACTCACTGGGGCACCGCCATGTTTCCCCGCATCCCTACCGAGCCAGTCACGTGATCTCAAAATCCCTCTCCTAGGTACTGCGGCTAACTTTAGCCGCGGTTAGTGGTTCGAGCAAACGGGCCCTGATCTCTGCCTCGTTGGTCCTTCTTTCGGGTAAGCAGTAGCACCGAACCCTACAATATATATATATAAAGAATCATGTCCCGAAAACGGGACATCATTCTTTATTGAGACAAAAAGACAGAAGCGGACATACCCCCATTTCGGAAATACCAACTACTCCAACGCCGTCCAGGAGGTTCGGGCCGCGGCGATAATACTTGGGAGTCTTTACATCCGATGAAGGCGCTGCCCGTTGCGTTGCCGAGGATGTTCCGAGGTTTCATCCTCCGCGACAACGAAATTTGATACACAAAACCATAAACAAATCAGACCAATGTTCATTTAGTATTTTAAACGCTTTATGTTTTATTAAGGTGAAATTAAAGGGGAAACTGAAAACTAAGGCAATAAAATTGTTGTCAGAAGCCGCTGTAACCATGGGCGTACCAACCGGGGGGCAAGGGGGGCGCTCGCCCCCCCCCCCCCCACCCAGTTCTCAGAGTGGGGTGGGGCAAGGCATGTGTTTTGCACCCCCCCCCCCCCCCCCCCCCTGAAACAACCGCCACTGGGCACGGCAAACACTGGCCGGCGACGCCCAAGGGATACCAAGGGCACCGCCCCCCCCCCCCCCACCCCCGGACCCTGGGGGGGGGGGGGGGGAGGGAGGGGGGGGGGGTTCGCCTTCCCCCCCCCTGCTCAAAAACAAGTTGGTACGCCGCTGAACTCAGATATATGTTCATTGAACAAGCTTGCAAGATCATTGTGCCAAAGAAATGGGTCTAAAGTTAGTAACCACTCGCTTGGTATCGGATTTAAATAGTGGAATAATTTTAGTCGACTTCCATAGTCGAGGTACGGTTGCACTAGAAATATATATATATATATATATATATATATATATATATATATATATTTTTTTTTTAATTACAGATAAGTACTTTAAAGTCGAAAGTGAAGAAAAGAATTGGGGATCCCATCAGAGCTATAGGGTTCTTCTTACAATTGTGTCGTCAAAGCAGAAATCTGGAACGTAATCATTATCGCAACTAAATACAGATTTGAAATATTCATTAAAACAGTTATCAATCACTGCTGGTTCACTAACACAATGACCTCGAGTAATAAAGCTTTGCGACCCATTACATCTTGGGAGCATAGACCTCCAGAATTTGGCAGAATTTCAGATATTGAGACAGAGTTACGTTAAAAGACTAGGTTCTAGCTGCTAACATATTTGCGTTCAAAGTGGTCTTTATACCGTCAGACAAAGCGTCATCAGCCGAGGTTACATTGCGTTTCGTAGAACGTCTGCTTTTTGTTTTCCGCATCAACTGCAATACCTCTCTCGTAATCCTTGGGTGCGAAAGTTTTCAAGGTACAAAACTGATAATAAATTTGTCTAAAAGAAAGTTGAAATGACTAATCAGCGCATCAACATCTGCGTCTGTACTCATAGAACAAAAGTTATCAAAACAAAAACCAAGTTAATCAATTATAGCTACATCGTCAGCCCTGTTGAAATCAAAGACCGTGACGATTTCAGGGTTTACATGGTTGACACGAAGTTCGAGGGTAACTGAAACTGCTTTGTGATTGGAAATTCCTTCAATATTCTTTCATATAAACACGTAGTGAAAACCGCCGAGCGCAAGTTCGTCTGCTTCTTGCACAGGGGTTGCGGTGATGTCAAGACGCCAAGCTCTCATTGATTAATAACAATAACAGACTTTAAGGCATCTAGCATTGTGGTGTACCCACTATATCTTTCAATCAAAACCAATCAGAACTCTGACATCGCTCTGACGTCACCCTAACTCCTCCGCAAGAAGCAGACGACTTGCTCTCCGCAATGCAGGGTGTCCCGCAACAAGATTCTAAAGGTTATTTTCACCGCAAAAATAATTTACGCATCGCCGAATGCTCGTTCTCCGTCCACTAGCTTTTCGAATCTGATGCCAAAGTGTCAGAACTAACCGTTATTGTGATTTTCTAAATTTTTTTTTTTCATGGGAAAATGGCGGCCGACGAAGCTCTCAAATACGTGGAGCTGAATGGGCGCCAGTTACCGAAAACGGATCCCATTTTCCCATTAAGATTTCCAGAAAATCACTCATAACATTTGATTGAGTTAACGCCGGTTCTAAAACTTTGGCATCTGGTTCGGACCCCTAGCGCTACCATTGGGCAGAGAATAAGCTTTCGGCGAAGCATAATTTATTTTTGCGAAGAAAAAAAACAAAACAAGAAAACATTGAACTTTTGTTAACCACACACTGTGTTTCGTTTCACATTACATGGACCACAGTGGACAGCTATAAAGCCAAGACGTTACCTCGATGTGGAACGGCAGCGATGCACGCGCGGGGCGCGTGCAGCCCCGTGATATGTTCACAGAGCTCAGCGCTGGATAAGCTGTGATGGCTCGTGCATTTCACTGCAATTTGGATAAGCTGTGATGGCTTGCACATTTCACTGCAATTCACTGTCACACAAGAAAAGGAAAAAAAAAAAAGACGAATACAATTAGCAGTTTTTCCGAGTGCCGGGCCATCACACTCACACATACGCATTTGCTATTTTTCGTAAAAATTTTAATATAAAAACAAGAATATTACGGGGTAAAAAAAAGGAAAGGAAAAAAGACGTTATTAAATGTGTAAGTTTGGTTTGGCTCGGATCTACATAAGCGGCCAAACAATACATCTTATAGGCCTTCATTAATCAACAGAGGACTGGCGAAATCAATACCCACAACCTGAAAGGGATATGACCTTCGTGAACTCGGTCTCGTGGCAGTGGCGCAACTGGGGCGGTGGCTGGCTGGGCGGAAAAACGTTGGCAGACACGACCACATTGGCCAATCACCGCCTTGACAGTTCTTCGAGAACTGAGCAACCAAAACATTTCCCGTATTTCCGTCATTGTTGCCTGGACTTCTCCGTGCAAGATCCGCGCATGAGCCGTGGCGACCACCAGCTTGTTCAGACAGTGTTCTTTTGGAAGGAGGATGGGATGCCTCTTACATCCTCCGGAAGAGAGGTCTGCTGTAGTGGGCCACGGATCCGCAGGAGACCGGTGTTGTCAAGGCAATGATGGAGATCCTTTATCTTCGATCCGTCAGCGATGTCTCCACCTCGGGACAATGCCTGAATCTCCGGGGCAAAGTACTTATGCTGAGCCTGTTTGATCCACAAGCTCTCTGCGTCTCTCATTTCTGCTGCCGACAAGGAGAGCTCTGAAGATCTGGCTGATCCTCGGCAGTTCCTGACAAAGCGCAAGATCTAGGCGGTGACTCGCAGCAGTCTTTTGTAGCTTCCGAAACCCTCTACCGTCAAAAGTTGAGTTGGCGCGCAATTGCAGCGGTCAGCAAAACGTCCACATTTTGTCATCGTTCGATTTCAATGTCGCCGGGCAGGCCGCAATCTGATATCGCTACAGGCCAGTCGCGCGGGTCACCGACAAGCCAGTCGGGCCCAGACCACCATTCCTTGTGAGCACTGAGCTGCACCACAGTCTTCCCTCTTGTCATTAGGTCAGCTGGATTCAAGTTCCCCGTACAGTGATACAAACTGGATGGATCGCTCGATGCTTGGATCTGTCACCCGGTTGCACACGAATGGTTTCCATTTGACTGCAGTCCCATTGATCCAACCCAGCGTGATCATTAAATCCGTCCAATAGGACACCTCGATGTCACCATCAAACACAGACGCACGCAAGAATGCAGCAAGGCGCCCCCCAATAAGCGCTCCCATTAGTTCGAGGCGTGGCAGAGACAGTGTCTTGAGCGGTGCAACCCTGGCCTTGGCGATTATCAGAGTCACGCTGACATCTCCTGCCCTCTTCACGGCGCGGAGGTCGACACAGGCCCCGTATGCCTGAGGGCTCGCGTCGGTGAAAACATGAATCTGCAGCTCGGTCAGGTCCCCATCCACCCGCAGGAGACACCTTGGAAATATGACCATCAGCAGGTCCACCAACTCAGAGCACCATGCTGCCCATTCGTCAAGATATTCATCTGGCAGCTCGTTATCCCAACCCAGTCCCCGCTGCCACATGCGCTGGAATAGCATCTCCACGCGGATAACATACGGCGCAAGAAATTCCAGAGGGTCGAAAATCCGGGCAGGGGCTTGCAGCACGGACCGCTTTGTGCTCGCTGGAAAATCTGAAGGATTCCGCCGTCTTGTCCCACACCAGCTCCAGGACCTTGGTGACTTCAGGTGACACAATAGGCGTGGTGGTGGACGTTTTTTCGTCATTCACTTCTTGTCAATCAAGGATCCGCTGGAGGTCGGCGGAGTTTGTACTCCACTTGCAAAGCTCCATTCCGGCACCTCGGAGGATCTGCGCACCACTTGCGAGTCGTTCGGATTCATCAGCGTTCGACGCCCCTGTCAGCAGGTTGTCTACATAGAAGGAGCGACGTAGTATTGCGGCGATTGCTTCGTTCTGTCTACTCACGCTCTCCAAGTGGCGGCGTAGCGTCGCTCCTATAGCAGGAAGGGGCTAGCAGTGCTTCCGAATGGTACTCTCGTCATCCGCCATTCCTCCATGGTAGCCAATGCTTTGTCAGGCCTGGGTGTATGCGAGAACCATAGAAAGCTCAGAGCATCTCTGTCAGCGATGGATATCTGCAGGAACGTCTTCTGGATATCGGCCATAACAGCCACCTTGTGCATTTGGAACTGGGGCAATACCGGCAGGAGCTCCGTGTTTGTCTTGGGTCCCTTCTCAAGGTGGTCATTCAGGGATCCCGAACCGGGGGCGTGAACCGAGGCGTCAAAAACCACTCGGAGTTTAGTTTATGCTGAGTTCGCTCGCACTACTCCTCGATGAGGCATATAGTAAAGAATCTGTGATGTTGGCCCTGAAGTGTTCTGTCATTTTACCGTGTTCTTGCCCGATGGTCGCTGGCTCGTCCACGATGCCGATGCTGTCCAACTCCCAGTAGATCCGTAAAGCGGCCGCGTCATTCTCGTGGCCGATTCCAACCCTGAGAACGCGCACAACCGTGTTCGTGGAATTATATAGTAGGTTCAGCCATAGCCTCCTCTATACGGAGAAAGCCTGGCACATCGACGACGGAGCAGTAGGGCGCGCGGCCGCAGGTAAAAGGAGAGGAGGAGCGCGCCGAACGGTGACCAATATGGTAGCGCAGAGCAGAAAGGGCAGACCTAGACAGCGAGCGCTTGGGTCATGAGCGGCCGCTCCTCGAACCACGCTTGTTTTTGTGTTTTCGTCACCGTCGTTTTCGTACTCCGGGAGAAACGGGCGCGGCGATTCGGAAGGGCGCAGGGAGAAACGGGAAAGGATGGACGTTGAGTTTCTCCTCTCCACGATAGCGACAAGAAAAGAGAGATAGAGAAAAAAAGATTGTTTCTGCGTTTGGCCACTCGCTCTTTTGTGGCGCTAGCGGGCAAGGTTCTCTCCGCTCCCGTTTCTCCACCCCTCCTTTCCCATTTACGGCGGCCGTCTTTTCACGCGACGCGCCAGGCTTTCTCCGTATAGAGGAGGCTATGGTTCAGCTCGCCAGATGGGCCTTGAAAGGTCCCCAGCAAGGTTGCAATGGCCATCAGCCCGGTGGCATCTTCGGCACGGCGCGTTTCCCCTGTGAGAAGTCTCCACATCTGGTCTGCATCAATTAGGAGGCTGATACCGACCTCACCTTTCAGCTCGTCGGCAAGGTCACCAGGGATCGTTCTCACGAAAGAATGCTCGACCGGCGTTTCTATCAGGTCCGCGCATATGAAGGGCACGAGGATGGCCTCTGTCACAAAAACCGACCTGGTCCCGCCGGGCCACGCGTATTGTAAAGGGCGCCCCGTCGGCTGCTTGCGGGGCCATGTGCTCGCCACGGGTGGTGTGACACTCCCTGGTTGGCGCTAGTTAGCACCTCGCCGGTCCCGACTGGGACCCTAACTTGACTTGTTTATGGCCTCTTCGACTCCCGTTCGGGGAACGCTTTACTCCACCGGCCTCGTTCCCCGTTCGGGGAACGAGGCCGGTGGAGTAAAGCCGAACAACCATGGTGAAATGGTGCTAACCCCAGAGGAGGTTCGAAGGCCTATGAGTAGGAAGAAACGAGCCAAGAACACTAAACCTAAAAAGGCTCACGATACAGCGGGGGTGATCGAGACGCGGAATAGAAAGAAAAGGAAAAAGCCCAAGCACCAGGCTCTGAAAACTCCCCGAATGGAGGGAGTACCCGTTTACACTCCAGAGTTCAGACCACCAGCCGCTTCACTACATCAACAGGGGAAAGCATCTGAACGGCGGGGTGCTGCGATGGAGCCTCCAGCTTCGGGAGTACCAATTCCGCGTGGAATACAGAAAAGGGGGATAAAACGTCGGCGCCGGCTATCTCAGTCGCGTTGACTAACCGCTGATCGCCAGCGCTACCGTCGCGTGACGCCTTGCCTCGTACTGTAAATTAGAAGCTCCTGTATTGTATTTCTTTTTGTGTAGATTTCTTGTACGTCTGCTGTATGTCGTAACAAGGTGCGTGGCTAGGTTAGTATATTTAGTGGAAGTATACGTATATCGGCGATTGTGCCGTGAGAGCGTCAGTTTTTCCGCGAATTTGATTGCTTCAGTGTCGTGTTTTCTTTTGCGATTGTACTGTTGGTAATTGTGTTAACTACACGGAGAAAAGCGTTCTGATCCTATCTATTTTTATTTCGTGTCGATTTTTTTTTTTTTTTTGCAAATATGCTTTTTCATGTGTCTGTGCCAGCTGTGTCTATGTCAGAGCGTCTGAGTTTACCTTCTCAGCTACGGTCCAGATTATATTGAGATATATGCTAGTAGTAATTTTTGTTTTTGTGATGTGGAAAATATTAACGCGTTAATATTCTTAAAAAGGGGGTAGTGTCACAAAAACCGACCTGGTCCCGCCGAACCACGCGTATTGTAAAGGGCGCCCCGTCGGCTGCCTGCGGGGCCATGTGCTCGCCGCGGGTGGTGTGACACTGCCTGGTCCCGACTGGGACCCTAACTTGACTTGTCTATGGCCTCTTCGACTCCCGTTCGGGAGACGCTTTTGCCCTATGCTTGGGCGCGGTACCACTTCGTGGAATTCGGAAATGAGTTTGCCAGATGCCCCAGTTGAGCGTTTTTGGTATTTACTTTGTTTGGGAGCTGGGGGCGACGAGTGTCTTCTCCGCTGTGACGGTCATTTTTTTTTTTTTTTTTTTTGTATGGGAGTGTGTTGCGATTGTAGGGGAGCGGGTGTGTTTTGTTTACTTTATTAGGAAAGAGCGCCGTTCGGTTGAAACTGGGAAACGGCGCGGCAGTCGACTTGGGACACGGGAGGTTCGAGAGCGCAACCCGCTCTTCCTGTCGGCTCCAGCCGTAGCCTCGGGCACCGCGGTAAAGGGAAAGACCCGTCTGGACACTCTACATCAGCTACTTCTATGATCCTACTCTGTGCGGCCTTCCTCTGCTGGACTGCCCCAGTGCGTCGACCGTCCGTGACGCGAGAGCGTCCGAAGCCAACAACAACCACCACCTCTGGCGCACCGCGGCCACGTCGAGACAGAAACCATCGCAAGCGACCGACCTCAGGTGCTCCCACGCCTCTGCGAGCCTCGTCGTGCCGGACTGCGCCAAAGTGCGGTATCGTTCCCATTCCTCTTGTTGTGTATTCTGTCTTGTTCCTCTTGTATTCCTCCGCCTGATTGAGAATGTCTGTATTACCTTTGTCCTTTTGTCACCATCTTACTAGCCTTTTATTAAATGTCTCTAGTGCTCTGTTCGTCACGTGCCTCGTCTTCGTCCCCCCCGTCCCTGGAGCCCACGTACTGTGGGATAGCGGACGTCCGAACCCCCGTTGCGGTCTACGGCGAGTGCGTTTCCCCTCTCGCTCTGCACCGGACCGTGACAGCCTCTAACACATGACCCGTTGTAGCATATTGCCCTCGCAGACGGAGTCGCACGACGTTCAACTTCTGCCGGTGTCGGTACCCGGATTTGCGAAGGTGTTCAGTTTCATGTCGAGTTGACCGATGACCTCAGTCAACTTCCTCGCCGGCCTGGGCCTGGTGGTATGGGGATGGGCGCGTCCTGGTCCGGATGGTGACGACCGATGACGGTGCTCGCCCGATGACAGCCCCCGGGAAGTTGATGATAAAAAAATACTAAACTAAAAGTCGTTCGATCCCGCTGAACACATTGCGACGTTCGTTGGCTTTACAGTGGCCAGTGTGGCCACGTTTATTATGAAACAAAACAACTCAACAGTGAGTTAAAATCCCAAAATTAGACCCCGTACTTTTGTTCCCAGTCTCCCAAAATCGAATCGAAGCCAATCCTCCAGAATCCTATCGGGGACCCTTTTGTAGACTCGTAGGGGCCTCCTTTCCCCTCAGGGCCCGACCAATCCCTTCAAATTTCACCACTCCCACGTGGTACACTGTTCTCCAATGGTCGGCGAGCTGTCAGCCTGGCAGTCCAACCGCCAAACCTAAATTCCTTGTAGAGTTGTTCCCTGCAATTTTCCCAGTCTGACTGGCGCCAACCGCTAAGTTATTGCATCGGGCAAAAAGCGACAATTTTACAATTAGCGGCAAAACCCTCTATATACAGGCACATTCGGCTAAAAGCTACACGATTCTCCAGGCGGTGGCTCTCTCGGTCCCGGTCCGAGCGGAGTCCCGAAACCTGAGACGCTTCTTAACGACCGCGGGGGAAACCGCCCCCGCACTGCGGCCGCTCTGGCCCCGCCGACACAAACATATGAAGATAAAAAAAAAATGCCGACACAACTCTGGAAAGATAAACTTTCCTAAAAAAAATCGCCTTAAAGGGAAGCTACGGAGCTTCTTGGAAAAAATGAGTTAGAAGTGAATTCTAGTGTATTTTTACCCCATGAACCCGAATACCGAAACCATTTGCTGCGTAAGTATTGTTAAACGCGAGAAAAACGCGAAAGACAGTCGCTGTCCGTGACGTCATCGACGGCTCTTTTGGCTGCCCAAGGCTAGGGAGGCGGGGCTTCAGTCCTATTTTGAAATTGCTCGTATGGCCCTCCGGCGCGTCGCATTGAAATACAATTTTGATATCTGTTAATCTAAAGACCAAATGAATGCAATTCAAGCGTTTTTTTTTTCAAATGTAGAAGTGCCCCATCTTCCCTTTAACTAATAAGCAGGATTTCTACAAACTTAACACCTCCCCACCAAGAATGTTGCAAGTACACTTGTTGTTCGCGCAACATCAGTCCCACTGTTCGTCACTTCGGAGGAACACAGCACCGAGCAAGACCCAGAGTCGTACATTCCAGATTCCACAATGTCCATATAGGTATATTTAAACCCGCAAATCTCAAGGCTCTACAGTAGGGATGCAGACATCACTAGGCACTCTATTCCTGATAAAGTTCGCACTAGTCAAAATAAGCATTCAAAATAAAACAAAAACTATACGACTGAAAAAAATGCAAAGTGCTCCAAGAAAGCAATCCGCAGATAACTCTGAGCGTCTTCGCCAGCACTTTCTCTGCGCTCTTTCGAGTCTCGGCCTGCACGTCTCAAGATATACGTGAGGACTGACAAACTTCTCCCGCGGAGAATAAAGACTATGCACCAAAAAGATTACGTAGAATATAAAATACTGAAGGGCCGACAGAAAAGCAAAAGGAAAGTTAATTAGGAGGGCAGTGAAATAAACGTAGTCTAAAGGCGAAACAAAACTACAGTAGCCTTGCTAGCTACCCTCCTAATCTTGGCCGTCTTGTCGTCCAGCTCGTTGCCATCGGAGACGTTCTGAGAACTGCCTGAGGCGGCGTGCAGTAGGTCGCTTCCACGACACTCGCTGAACCCGAGCTCAAACTGAACGTCTGCTGTCCTCGCGTGCGAGCTCCGGCCACTGGCCGGAGTGGCTTCCCCCTCTTTTCCGTGCCCATTTGGCGCTTGCCACCCCCGCAGCTCCTTGCGTCCGGACTCCTCCTTCCGGAGTCGCTTGACGCAGCCTTCTTACTGATCGTCACCCTACGATGTACCGCCGGCCTGACCTTCGGTGACGACACGGTGCCGGTAGCTTGAGCCGGTGCCATCACCATCGCTCCCGCTCTCGCCTCCCTTCGCCACCGGATCACCGGCGAGTGCCTCTGCTGCCTCTGCCTCGTCGGCGCCAGCTCTCCTCTCAATTTTTACTTCGCGGCCGCCGCTATCATCACCGTATGCATTCTCCTCGCGGTCTTCCTCCGGACTCAGTTCAGTCTCAGCGCTCTTAAAACATGCCGGAGCGAGGGCTGCAAACTCCGGCATCGGTGCGAGGACGGCGCGGGGTTCTTTCGCGAGCTCTCTCATTTTTTGTCGGGTCCTTCAAACTCCATTCTCTCATCACCTGAACCTGGGCCAGCTTTACTTCCTTAATTTCGCGTTGGAGTCTAAGAATTTCAAGCGCTATAGCTGCCGACCTGCTACCTACTCCGTCCTCCGCCCCAAAAGAACCGCCCTTAGCCCCTGATATCGTGCCCTTGGAAATTGTGAGCCTCGGAGGAAACAACCCTGGGTCTTACCTGGGAACGAAGGTCCTGCCGTGCCGTCACATTTCCCCGGGGCTTCTCTGTGGCTCCCTTGTGTTGCCTCCTTCCGCCGGTCTCGAGCCCTTGACTCCCGGAGCCTCTCGCTGGGATGCCGCTCCGTCCGCCGCACACGACGCAACACGCTATTGCCGCCGTCTTCTCACGCAGATATTGACGGGGCTCACCATCAGCTGACGTCGTGGCGTTCCTCTTGAGTCCCTTGACTCCCGAAGCCTCTCACTGGGATGCCGCTCCGTCCGCCGCACACGACGCAACAGGCTATTGCCGCCGTCTTCTCACGCAGATATTGACGGGGCTCACCATCATCTGACGTCGTGGCGTTCCTCTTGAGTCCCTTGACTCCCGGAGCCTCTCACTGGGACGCCGCTCCGTCCGCCGCACACGACGCAACAGGCTATTGCCGCCGTCTTCTCACGCAGATATTGACGGGGCTCACCATCATCCGACGTCGTGGCGTTCCTCTTGAGTCCCTTGACTCCCGGAGCCTCTCGCTGGGATGCCGCTCCGTCCGCCGCACACGACGCAACAGGCTATTGCCGCCGTCTTCTCACGCAGATATTGACGGGGCTCACCATCATCTGACGTCGTGGCGTTCCTCTTGAGTCCCTTGACTCCCGAAGCCTCTCACTGGGATGCCGCTCCGTCCGCCGCACACGACGCAACACGCTATTGCCGCCGTCTTCTCACGCAGATATTGACGGGGCTCACCATCATCCGACGTCGTGGCGTTCCTCTTGAGTCCCTTGACTCCCGAAGCCTCTCACTGGGATGCCGCTCCGTCCGCCGCACACGACGCAACAGGCTATTGCCGCCGTCTTCTCACGCAGATATTGACGGGGCTCACCATCATCTGACGTCGTGGCGTTCCTCTTGAGTCCCTTGACTCCCGAAGCCTCTCACTGGGATGCCGCTCCGTCCGCCGCACACGACGCAACACGCTATTGCCGCCGTCTTCTCACGCAGATATTGACGGGGCTCACCATCATCCGACGTCGTGGCGTTCCTCTTGAGTCCCTTGACTCCCGAAGCCTCTCACTGGGATGCCGCTCCGTCCGCCGCACACGACGCAACACGCTATTGCCGCCGTCTTCTCACGCAGATATTGACGGGGCTCACCATCAGCTGACGTCGTGGCGTTCCTCTTGAGTCCCTTGACTCCCGGAGCCTCTCACTGGGACGCCGCTCCGTCCGCCGCACACGACGCAACAGGCTATTGCCGCCGTCTTCTCACGCAGATATTGACGGGGCTCACCATCATCCGACGTCGTGGCGTTCCTCTTGAGTCCCTTGACTCCCGGAGCCTCTCGCTGGGATGCCGCTCCGTCCGCCGCACACGACGCAACAGGCTATTGCCGCCGTCTTCTCACGCAGATATTGACGGGGCTCACCATCATCTGACGTCGTGGCGTTCCTCTTGAGTCCCTTGACTCCCGAAGCCTCTCACTGGGATGCCGCTCCGTCCGCCGCACACGACGCAACAGGCTATTGCCGCCGTCTTCTCACGCAGATATTGACGGGGCTCACCATCATCTGACGTCGTGGCGTTCCTCTTGAGTCCCTTGACTCCCGGAGCCTCTCACTGGGACGCCGCTCCGTCCGCCGCACACGACGCAACAGGCTATTGCCGCCGTCTTCTCACGCAGATATTGACGGGGCTCACCATCATCCGACGTCGTGGCGTTCCTCTTGAGTCCCTTGACTCCCGGAGCCTCTCGCTGGGATGCCGCTCCGTCCGCCGCACACGACGCAACAGGCTATTGCCGCCGTCTTCTCACGCAGATATTGACGGGGCTCACCATCATCTGACGTCGTGGCGTTCCTCTTGAGTCCCTTGACTCCCGGAGCCTCTCGCTGGGATGCCGCTCCGTCCGCCGCACACGACGCAACAGGCTATTGCCGCCGTCTTCTCACGCAGATATTGACGGTGCTCACCATCATCTGACGTCGTGGCGTTCCTCTTGAGTCCCTTGACTCCCGGAGCCTCTCACTGGGATGCCGCTCCGTCCGCCGCACACGACGCAACAGGCTATTGCCGCCGTCTTCTCACGCAGATATTGACGGGGCTCACCATCATCCGACGTCGTGGCGTTCCTCTTGAGTCCCTTGACTCCCGGAGCCTCTCGCTGGGATGCCGCTCCGTCCGCCGCATACAACACAACAGACTATTGCCGCCGTCTTCTCACGCAGATATTGGTGGGGCTCACCATCATCTGACGTCGTGGCGTTCCTCTTGAGTCCCTTGACTCCCGGAGCCTCTCGCTGGGATGCCGCTCCGTCCGCCGCACACGACGCAACAGGCTATTGCCGCCGTCTTCTCACGCAGATATTGACGGTGCTCACCATCATCTGACGTCGTGGCGTTCCTCTTGAGTCCCTTGACTCCCGGAGCCTCTCGCTGGGACGCCGCTCCGTCCGCCGCACACGACGCAACAGGCTATTGCCGCCGTCTTCTCACGCAGATATTGACGGGGCTCACCATCATCCGACGTCGTGGCGTTCCTCTTGAGTCCCTTGACTCCCGGAGCCTCTCACTGGGACGCCGCTCCGTCCGCCGCACACGACGCAACAGGCTATTGCCGCCGTCTTCTCACGCAGATATTGACGGTGCTCACCATCATCTGACGTCGTGGCGTTCCTCTTGAGTCCCTTGACTCCCGGAGCCTCTCGCTGGGATGCCGCTCCGTCCGCCGCACACGACGCAACAGGCTATTGCCGCCGTCTTCTCACGCAGATATTGACGGGGCTCACCATCATCCGACGTCGTGGCGTTCCTCTTGAGTCCCTTGACTCCCGGAGCCTCTCGCTGGGATGCCGCTCCGTCCGCCGCATACAACACAACAGACTATTGCCGCCGTCTTCTCACGCAGATATTGGTGGGGCTCACCATCATCTGACGTCGTGGCGTTCCTCTTGAGTCCCTTGACTCCCGGAGCCTCTCGCTGGGATGCCGCTCCGTCCGCCGCACACGACGCAACAGGCTATTGCCGCCGTCTTCTCACGCAGATATTGACGGGGCTCACCATCATCCGACGTCGTGGCGTTCCTCTTGAGTCCCTTGACTCCCGGAGCCTCTCACTGGGACGCCGCTCCGTCCGCCGCACACGACGCAACAGGCTATTGCCGCCGTCTTCTCACGCAGATATTGACGGGGCTCACCATCATCTGACGTCGTGGCGTTCCTCTTGAGTCCCTTGACTCCCGGAGCCTCTCGCTGGGATGCCGCTCCGTCCGCCGCACACGACGCAACAGGCTATTGCCGCCGTCTTCTCACGCAGATATTGACGGTGCTCACCATCATCTGACGTCGTGGCGTTCCTCTTGAGTCCCTTGACTCCCGGAGCCTCTCACTGGGATGCCGCTCCGTCCGCCGCACACGACGCAACAGGCTATTGCCGCCGTCTTCTCACGCAGATATTGACGGGGCTCACCATCATCCGACGTCGTGGCGTTCCTCTTGAGTCCCTTGACTCCCGGAGCCTCTCGCTGGGATGCCGCTCCGTCCGCCGCATACAACACAACAGACTATTGCCGCCGTCTTCTCACGCAGATATTGGTGGGGCTCACCATCATCTGACGTCGTGGCGTTCCTCTTGAGTCCCTTGACTCCCGGAGCCTCTCGCTGGGATGCCGCTCCGTCCGCCGCACACGACGCAACAGGCTATTGCCGCCGTCTTCTCACGCAGATATTGACGGTGCTCACCATCATCTGACGTCGTGGCGTTCCTCTTGAGTCCCTTGACTCCCGGAGCCTCTCGCTGGGACGCCGCTCCGTCCGCCGCACACGACGCAACAGGCTATTGCCGCCGTCTTCTCACGCAGATATTGACGGGGCTCACCATCATCCGACGTCGTGGCGTTCCTCTTGAGTCCCTTGACTCCCGGAGCCTCTCGCTGGGATGCCGCTCCGTCCGCCGCATACAACACAACAGACTATTGCCGCCGTCTTCTCACGCAGATATTGACGGGGCTCACCATCATCTGACGTCGTGGCGTTCCTCTTGAGTCCCTTGACTCCCGGAGCCTCTCGCTGGGATGCCGCTCCGTCCGCCGCATACAACACAACAGACTATTGCCGCCGTCTTCTCACGCAGATATTGACGGGGCTCACCATCATCTGACGTCGTGGCGTTCCTCTTGAGTCCCTTGACTCCCGGAGCCTCTCGCTGGGATGCCGCTCCGTCCGCCGCACACGACGCAACAGGCTATTGCCGCCGTCTTCTCACGCAGATATTGACGGTGCTCACCATCATCTGACGTCGTGGCGTTCCTCTTGAGTCCCTTGACTCCCGGAGCCTCTCACTGGGACGCCGCTCCGTCCGCCGCACACGACACAACAGGCTATTGCCGCCGTCTTCTCACGCAGATATTGACGGGGCTCACCATCATCCGACGTCGTGGCGTTCCTCTTGAGTCCCTTGACTCCCGGAGCCTCTCGCTGGGATGCCGCTCCGTCCGCCGCATACAACACAACAGACTATTGCCGCCGTCTTCTCACGCAGATATTGACGGGGCTCACCATCATCTGACGTCGTGGCGTTCCTCTTGAGTCCCTTGACTCCCGGAGCCTCTCGCTGGGATGCCGCTCCGTCCGCCGCACACGACGCAACAGGCTATTGCCGCCGTCTTCTCACGCAGATATTGACGGGGCTCACCATCATCTGACGTCGTGGCGTTCCTCTTGAGTCCCTTGACTCCCGGAGCCTCTCACTGGGATGCCGCTCCGTCCGCCGCACACGACGCAACAGGCTATTGCCGCCGTCTTCTCACGCAGATATTGACGGGGCTCACCATCATCCGACGTCGTGGCGTTCCTCTTGAGTCCCTTGACTCCCGGAGCCTCTCGCTGGGATGCCGCTCCGTCCGCCGCACACGACGCAACAGGCTATTGCCGCCGTCTTCTCACGCAGATATTGACGGTGCTCACCATCATCTGACGTCGTGGCGTTCCTCTTGAGTCCCTTGACTCCCGGAGCCTCTCACTGGGATGCCGCTCCGTCCGCCGCACACGACGCAACAGGCTATTGCCGCCGTCTTCTCACGCAGATATTGACGGGGCTCACCATCATCCGACGTCGTGGCGTTCCTCTTGAGTCCCTTGACTCCCGGAGCCTCTCGCTGGGATGCCGCTCCGTCCGCCGCACACGACGCAACAGGCTATTGCCGCCGTCTTCTCACGCAGATATTGACGGGGCTCACCATCATCTGACGTCGTGGCGTTCCACTTGAGTCCCTTGACTCCCGGAGCCTCTCGCTGGGATGCCGCTCCGTCCGCCGCACACGACGCAACAGGCTATTGCCGCCGTCTTCTCACGCAGATATTGACGGTGCTCACCATCATCTGACGTCGTGGCGTTCCTCTTGAGTCCCTTGACTCCCGGAGCCTCTCGCTGGGATGCTGCTCCGTCCGCCGCACACGACGCAACAGGCTATTGCCGCCGTCTTCTCACGCAGATATTGACGGGGCTCACCATCATCTGACGTCGTGGCGTTCCTCTTTAGTCCCTTGACTCCCGGAGCCTCTCGCTGGGATGCCGCTCCGTCCGCCGCACACGACGCAACAGGCTATTGCCGCCGTCTTCTCACGCAGATATTGACGGGGCTCACCATCAGCTGACGTCGTGGCGTTCCTCTTGAGTCCCTTGACTCCCGGAGCCTCTCGCTGGGATGCTGCTCCGTCCGCCGCACACGACGCAACAGGCTATTGCCGCCGTCTTCTCACGCAGATATTGACGGGGCTCACCATCATCTGACGTCGTGGCGTTCCTCTTGAGTCCCTTGACTCCCGGAGCCTCTCGCTGGGATGCTGCTCCGTCCGCCGCACACGACGCAACAGGCTATTGCCGCCGTCTTCTTACGCAGATATTGACGGGGCTCACCATCAGCTGACGTCGTGGCGTTCCTCTTGAGTCCCTTGACTCCCGGAGCCTCTCGCTGGGATGCCGCTCCGTCCGCCGCACACAACGCAACAGGCTATTGCCTCCGTCTTCTCACTCGGATGTTGGCGGGGCTCACCATCAGCTGACGTTGTGGCGTTCCTCTCGCAACCCGTCGCAGAAAGTGAGCGGGATCCTGTCGACTGCACCAGTCAACTTTCCGGGGGAGGGCCTGGACCTGGTGGTATGGGGATGGGCGCGTCCTGGTCCGGATGGTAACGACCGATGACGGTGCTCGCCCGATGACAGCCCGCGGGAAGTTGATAATAAAAAAATACTAAACTAAAAGTTGTTCGATCCCGCTGAACACATTGCGACGTTCGTTGGCTTTACAGTGGCCAGTGTGGCCACGTTTATTTTGAAACAAAACAACTCAACAGTGAGTTAAAATCCCAAAATTAGACCCCGTACTTTTGTTCCCAGTCTCCCAAAATCGAATCGAAGCCAATCCTCCATAATCCTCTCGGGGACCCCTTTGTAGACTCGCAGGGGCCTCCTTTCCCCTCAGGGACCGACCAATCCCTTCAAATTTCACCACTCCCACGTGGTACACTGTTCTCCAATGGTCGGCGAGCTGTCAGCCTGGCAGTCCAACCGCCAAACCTAAATTCCTTGTAGAGTTGTTCCCTGCAATTTTCCCAGTCTGACTGGCGCCAACCGCTAAGTTATTGCATCGGGCAAAAAGCGACAATTTTACAATTAGCGGCAAAACCCTCTATATACAGGCACATTCGGCTAAAAGCTACACGATTCTCCAGGCGGTGGCTCTCCCGGTCCCGGTCCGAGCGGAGTCCCGAAACCTGAGACGCTTCTTAACGACCGCGAGGGGAACCGCTCCCGCACTGCGGCCGCTCTGGCCCCGCCGACACAAACATAGAAAGCTAAAAAAAAAGAAAAAAAAGAAATGCCGACGCAACATTGGAAAGGTAAACTTTCCTAACAAAAATCACCTGAACTAATAAGCAGGATTTCTACAAACTTAACAACCACCAACTGTAACCTGGTGGCCAGATCCTCCCTGGTGAACGTCTTTTGGCTCTCTCCGTCTCTGATGCCGCGTATGCAGGCACACTTGTTTTCCGCTGCGACCCAACCTCGGAAGGTCTGCAGAAGAAGGCCTCCTCCAAGCCACGACACGGAACCTGTCGGAGCACGTTGGCCGACTCTCTACTCTCCACCGGAGCCCCACGAGGCGGTAGCCGTGCCTACCACGCCGGGTTGCGCATAGAAACGGCATGCATGCCTCCTGCCGCACGTAGGGCATCGGATCCTGCTGCGACAGTTCCTCGAGTGCTGTCGGATCCCCTCCTCGTACAGCGGAAACATCTGTTGTCCCGTGAAAGCCGTCTCTTTCTCTCCTCCAAATAGTTCCCGGAAGAACAGGTATTGATTGGTCTGATAATCTTACCCGTCGCAGAAGAAACAGGCGTCCTCCACACTGCCCGAACTCTGCAACACCAGTGTCGAGCGAAGCCCGCCGGTCTGTTGAAGCCTGGAGGGCTTGTGGATTGTCGCCCGCCGATCGACGTGCGCTCGCGGCTCTCAATCTCCACTCGTAAGAACCTCAACAGCAGCATCAATTCTTTGCCCGCATCCGTCGATGCTGCAGACATGGTGTCCGAGTTTGTCCCGTTGTCGGCAGTAGCTGCCCCCTCCTCGGCAGGAATGCGAACACCCAGCCGTGTCCCGTAGCGGGTGATGCGATGGTACTCTACAACGATGCTCGCTGGCAGGCCAGACAACAGTATGTCTGTCTTCATAGCGGCGTATGTCGCACTCGACACGCCCAAAGATCGCAATCCGCGTATGTTGGTTTGTACGTGATCGTAGACGTCTCGTTGCCCCTTGACGTCGCGCTCAGATTTTACGCTCGGGAGACTCCGCAGCTTCCCGAGATGCTCGCGCTCGATACGTCGTTTGTGTCCGAAACGCTCGGTCAGTATCTCCACTGCATCTTTGTAGCCCGCCACAGTTGCCTGAAGTCCCGATATCGCGTTGGCAACCGGTCCCACAAGAAGCGAGCGAGCGCAGATGCTGAAACTTTTCGGCATCAGAGAGGCTCGTGTTCCGGTTGACCGCGGCGTCGAATTCTTCCCGAAACGGTTGCCACTGAGCACGGTGTAAGATAATACTCTTCAGGTAAGGACAGTGCGCTCCTCGCGCAGTGCAGATAAAGTTCGCTTTTCACTCTCTCTCTTTCTCTCTCTCTCACTATGGTTTCAAGCGGCGCCGGCAGATGACTCGTCGACCCGTGGGCACGGCAAAGACGGCTCGTGCCGCCTCATGCTCCACACGCGCAGAGCTCCAGCGAGGTTGTCGCTTGTGCAAAAAGACCACGGTGTACCGGGGTGTCATGGCAACGAGATAATGTTTTTCGCTCTCACACAGTTTCGCCGTCTGGCCGCCGGCGACACTGTCAGCCGCGAGCACGGTCGCCGCGGAATAATTCAGCCTTTCGGATGCCCATCGAACGAACACTATCTGATTCCTCGCGCCGCGCGTTCAGCGACGCCGTGTCCTCACCTAAAGAGTGTATCTTACACCGTGCCACTGAGTCAGCTCACCTTGGGAAGTAAAGGAGCTGTAACTTCGGGAGCTTCACTCCAGTCCCGTGGGAAGAGTCGCCTCTGCCGCCGGTCATGTATCTGGAGGGAGCTCACGGACGGCGGCTGCTGCACTGCCTTGACTTGCACTTCGCCGACGACCGTGGCAACCTCGTCCTCGAAGTCCGCCACGACAACATACTCTTCGTCCAGGTCGTCGTCGGCGACAAGGGGTTCAATTTCCTCATTCACCTTCCACACTCCTCGTTGCTGGAAAGAAGCCCGTTTCACAGGGTGTTCCCGCTGTCGACGTCGATGGTGGCCGACTGAAGCGCGATTACAAGCTCGTTAATGAGCTTGTATTGCGGCTCCGTCGAACGGTACGTTTTCGTTTGATTCCATCCATTCTCCGTCCCTGAAGCGTCACTCACTTGTTCACTGTCCCGGGTTTGGGCACCAAATGTTGCGCCTTAACGGCGCTCGTTTCAAACAGACAGGAGGCGACCAGCTCTCTCGTGACGATAGTTCATTTAGACTGCCTCGGTATTTTTCAAGTACCGGAAAGCCGACGCCCCTCTCCTCCCCCTATCTTCTCTCCGCTTGGTGGAGGGAGTCGCCCATCTGGAAATCACGCACGCACGCACACACATACACGCACGCACGCGCACGCACACACACTGGTATAGGAGGGAAACCAAGTTCGGATCGCAGCTTGTTTTCCAACAACGCCATGGCGTTGTTGGAGTTGTGTGGATATTTAGACAGTGTGTAGTTGGTCAGCCATTTCAAAGTTGCGACTATAGTCACTCGCTTTAGATGAGAAATTTGAGAAATTTAGCCAGTGCGGTACAACCGCTAGCCTGGGGTCTTTAACGTGCACCACGCAGTAGTGATACACGACCGCACGCCGGTACGATGCTCATCCAGATCGAAACGGGCAGGGGTGGGGATTGAGCCCAGGATCCCTGGGTTCTGCAGCTCGAGCTTTCGCTCCATGCACGTGCTCCGAGCTGGTGTGCGCTAACCCACTCGGCCACCGACCTCCCCGCGTTTCACTCTTACCGCTCATTCCCACTTTAAGCGGATCCGCGTTCGCAAAGAGGTTGTGAACGCCGGTTGTATAAAGATCCAGTAAAATTTCACGCGCATTTGATGTCATCAAATGCGCGTGCAATTGTACTGGACCTTTATACAACCGCGTTCGCAACCGCTTTGCGAACGCGGATCCACTTCCAGTGGGAATGAGCGGTTAAAGGCGAAGTTTAAGCACCCGCCAAGATTTTTTAGGAGTGCGTGTTTCGCCATTCAATGTTCAGCCATGCCGGTAGCGCTTTCAGAGCTTTGAGGAGATGTCCATTGCCCGTTCGCACACCGTCCTGCTGTTCCGGAACAATAAACAGACACCGTCTCGAAGACAAAAGATGTCGTTTTTAATACGCAAATATATATATATACATATCAAAATTAGTTTTTCTTTTTCTACCGGTTAAAGCACACAAAGACAAATCATGGGCCAATACCATGGGCTGTGTACACTCGGTGCAAATCACAAGTTACTATTTCGTTCTTTACTGTTTTTCTTTTATCTTAAGTCTCGCAACAATTATTATTTTTGTCATTGAATATAAGCCGTCGGAAATTACGTTATAAACGTCCGAAGTAACATTTGAAAAAAAAAAATAAAAAGTAAGAACTACGCAAGGCACAGCGTAACATGAACGCGTTGTAAAAAAGCCTACACTTGCGTCCCTAGATTGACTTTTGTGGACACACGCTGTCCTAATATACCTCAAAGATTAAAAAAAAAAAAATTAAAATGGGTCAAAATTGAACGGCACGCGTTATCGTCAGCTCTAAGGCACAGTACACACCCTGCGACAAACGAGATGCTCGACAATAATTTTTGGGGGCCTTGACTAGGACCCGCGCTGCCTTCCCGGCAGTGTTCCAAGGCTGGGCTCAGCGCGATTCAACGAGCTCCCGCTCCTCCTTGTGCAGCCCGCTGGGTCCGTTGTCGGGCTTGAGCTCCTTGCGTACCCTGTATCCCCTGAAGGCCGCCTGGATCTTGGTGGCCGCGGCGGCGGTGCTCGAAGGGTCAGACTCCCCGCTCGCCTCGCTCTGGTCCGCGTCCGCCGTCTGGTACTCCGAGTCGTCTGCGCAAGAAGGGACGCGGAGAAGAGCCGCGTGAACTTGGCGCAACGCGCAACGGTGATCTACACCAGTAACAACACCTATACTCGCATTCACCTCAAGAACCGCAGTAAAAGAGGTCCGGCTCGTCGGGGAACGTTCCCCCCTTCACGTGTTGAAATGAGATATATGTGTGTGCATCTTGGTCTTTTATCGATACGATATAGACGCTTTCAGCGCGAACCAGGTTGAGCCGCCATCCGACCTTCTCTTGTCTTACCGAGATGCCGAGCCACTGAAGCGGGCCTTGACGAGTCTCCAGAAGGGCCTATGCTGGGGAGAAGGACACAGTAACACTTAAAATGTCAATAACCGGTCCTGCTGTTGTAATGATGAAGTGGAGCGAACGGAATACTAGGGAACAAAAACTGAAGGTCAGTTATGGCGGCGCCTATGCACAGCTGCCTGAAAGCGTCTATATGCACTTTTCAAACACCGAAAGCATCGTTTCTTTCCTTTTTTCGACACGCCAATCTTGTAAGAACTTCTCCGCGCAGCGCATGGTTGATGCGCAAAACTTCCTTTTTAATAATGTTGGATTTTCTACGTCAGGTACCGGAGGCCAGCGCCTGGCACCGATTGGACACGAGCGCTGCGTCGGCGTTCGGTTCGAACTCGTGTCCAAGCGGTGAGGAGACGAGTCCGGTATTGGTGATGGAGACAGGCCAGCGCTATAAACTGTTTTTTTTTTTTTTGGAGGGGGGGGGGGGGGGGGGAGGAGGGGGCTGAGGTGTTTGAGTTGGCTCTTACGACGAAAAGGACACACCGGCACCACCTATCGGGTAGCAGTGAAACACTGGGCGGTCCCGTATATTTTAAATTTTTTTCGCGCATCATTCTTTTTTTCTTGGCTCTAAAATCTTATGTCAATGTTATATACGAACATTTCTCATAAGTAGTACGTACAGTTGACTTCGCAAATACTGCCAAACCTTCGCTCTAGTAAAAATACAGTTCCAGGGTCACCCCATAGATGGCGCCAGCGTGTCCGTGTGTTCTCCCGTCGTAAGAGATTGTAACAAGTGTTTAAAAAAAATATTTTTAAACAGTATGAATGGGACACGCGTTCAAAAAAATAATTTTACGCAAAAAAATTAATATAAAGATTAGAGCAATGTTGAAGGCGCGAGACACGATTAAGTTGGTAGTCACCCCCTGTCCTCTTGTTTTCTCTCGGCATTTCGGGCGCTTGGAGGAGAGGTGGATCTTGACATCATGGACTTTGTGCGCAAAATTTCAAATAAATCTCTCACCGTCAATAGTGCTTGAAATTATTTTTTTTCGTATGAAATTTATTTCTTGACACGCCTCTCCCAACCAGACTGTTAAAATTTTTTTTATTCCGGGTTATTTCTGGGCGCTCGGTTCTAAGGAGTCGCGAGTGAGTGAACGGGTCTTCAGCGCTCGGTTTCGATCCAAGTCTGAGCCAAAAGTAGACGCAATCGTCGTGTCCAATCTGGGACCAGCGTTGGCCTCCCCTGATGACGCAATCTCACTACGGGTTTGTTATCTAGGAAGTGTTTACCCTCCCCCCCCCTCCCCCTTTCTTTCCAACCTCCTCTAAACCTTTATGTTACAGGAAACAAAAAGAATCCCTCAGAGAAGATGGGAAAACGTTGTATTGTATTTCTGCGTCCTGATTTTATGTTTCTTATCCTTATCAATCATCCGCTGATTGATCCCAATGAGTGATCAGGCGGACCAGTGGAGTGATTTTCGTCTGCTGCGTTTGCCTGACGGGCACCCTTTGTCATCAAATTACTGAAATACACAGGGATTTTTTTTTTTGACTTCTTGTTCGGGTTTTGAAGATTTTTTTTTAACCGTGAAAGCTACACTAATCCAGTTTGTGCATGTGAATTATACGGCCAAGGGGAAAATAATACAGGGTGCCAATCGTCACGAAAAGTAGAATGATTACCTAAAGTTTGGTAATTAATTTTGAATAAAAATAACCACATGGTTTTAATTATACACCTGATGAGCGACACAGAAAACCAAAAAAAAACAGTAAATTGTGAAAACATTTCGTGGCGCGTACTCCGTTTTTTTGGATCTCGAAAATCCCTCCACTTCTGGGTATGCAAACTGGCGCTGTGACCGTGGCGAGCCGGAGAAAGTTCACGGCAAAGCCGGGGACTCCTCGCCACGGCACGCTCCGGCAAGCTACCGCGTCCCGCCCCGTGACGTGTTCCATGACGAAACCACTAGATGCTACCAATCACGTTCACGAGCGGGGTGGAGAGGAGGTCAAGGCTTCGGCAAAGCTTGCGTGGCTCGGGCGTCGTCGCGGCGTCGCCCGACTCCCGAGCGTGTGTGTGTGTAGGCGTTGTACGAAGATATTAGACTCCCGAGCGAGTCCACGCACCGTGCGCGTGGAAAGAGACATTTCCATTGGTGGGCGGCGGGCCGGTGGGCCAGTCACAGCGCTTCGCCTTCTCTCACCACCACGACTCGCTGTCGTGTTCAAACAGAAAAACGGAAAGGGAGTCCAGCTTTTTTTACGGAGCGGTGAGCCGCCCACAACCCACGCAGACTCTTTTTTTTTTTTTTTTTGAGTGTATCAACGTAGGGGTTTTCCAAGTTTTTTTATGTCAAAATGGAAGAAAAAACGTTGTTGTAGTCTATTGAGGTATTTATTTAATTATTCACTCGTTGAGAACACCTTTGAGGTTCATTCATTCCATTAAAGAAGGAGAAATTATTTTAAGTTTTCTGTAGTCGAGCTTTGAGTAATAAAAAAACATACACAGATAAAACAACATAAACGGGAGCAAAATCACTGACTTCGTCACGTGGCTATCCTGGAAACACTGCAGCAGTTTTTCGTGGAGATTCCACTAGAAAATATTCTTACTTCGACCATGAAAAAAAGAAAAAAAAAAAGAAAACGTGGTGACAAAGAGAAGAGATTTTGACATAGGCTTACCGTGCTGCGGCTGGGGCGACCGCTCGTGCAGGTTCTTCCTGGTAAGGTATCCCCGGACTCCGGCCTGGATCTTCACCACGGCCGTCTCGATGTCCTCCAGCTTGGGGCTCAAGCTCCGCCTGTCCCCTTGCTCCACGTGCAGAAGCAGCAGCTCGGAGGGCTTGGGCTGCTCGCCGCCGGCCCCTTCGAACTCCAGTCGCGTGGCCGAGCTCACCTGCACCGAAGCTCGGGCTGTGGGCGACCGACGAGACCGCGTTTTCTACCGCGTTTGCCCACCACCTCCTAAGCGGCCGGCGCGAAGCGAAGATTGGAAACCGAGCATTGCGTCAGTGTTCGGCTAAGATTCGCGTCCAGTCAGCGAGAACACGAGTCCGATCCGAATGCTGACGGACCGCTCGTATCCAATCCCCGCGCTGGCCTCTGCTACGTGACGTAGCAAATCCAACACTGCGGCCTTGTTCGTTTCGCCTTCCGATGGACCGCAGTGGACGCTTCGAGCCCTCCAAGCCAATCCACTGCAGTGTGGGTGTCACGTGATCTTCTGAAAGGGCGGAGCGATGCGTAAGGCAGTCACGTGATACGTGCACAATGCTGGATTGGCCGGGATGGCTCCCAACGTTTGCCGGAATCCCTCCCTTCCCGGTTTCCCTGAAATATTTACGAGATATTACGTATTGCGCAACATGGAAACATTTCGCGTGAAGGCGACACTCGGTGTAATAAATCGACGTTAATCGGTATATATATATATATATCTGTGTGTGTGTGTGTGTGTGTGTGTCCTGCTCGGGAACAACTGCAGTGCGCAGAATCGGGGGAAAAAAGGGTTCATGAAATTGGCGGAGAACGGTCTAAAGTAAAGAGTAATGCAATCACGAACAACAAAGTTCTCCCAGTTCTCATTATTATCAAATCTGGGGCATTTAAAGTGAGAGGGATAAGGAATAAAACGAAAGTAAATGCCGAATAAGCGAGTAATATTTCGGTGTCTAGATATTTCCTATTGATTCACCAAAATAGTATTCGGCGTACATTTACCACTCGGCGTATTATACGTGCCCAAAACCAAATTCACTATCGCAACGTGAACTAAAAGAAACACTAGAAGTGGTTTCCAAAACTTGTTTTTGAGAGTGTAGTCAATCGTTAGCGGAAATGCAGGCCACCGGTCCTTCTATTCGTTTCGCATTCCTTTCAGAATTTTTTTTTTTTTAAATAATAATGGCCAAGTTTTAATTTCTGACTCCAAGGGATGGGGAAATGCCGGAGCGATAGACGTAAACACAGAACTGGAACAAATGCGATCGTGGCAGCACGACACGCAGTTCGATATGGGTATTTTCACCTGCTTGCTTTATTTTTTTCACGGATTATCCGGCATCATACTTCATTAAAGTACGCGACTGTAACGTTAAGGTTACACGTTCGAATCTTAGAAATGTAACGGGAACCCGTTTTTTTTTTCGAACCACTGGAACCTGTAACGGAAACGCGTTTCAAGAGATGGCTATAGAAGTGGGAGCATTTATACAGCTGAACAACATTATTTAAAAGAGATAATAACAAACACTACAAAAGGAAACCTATTAATAAACATAAATGTTGTTAGTTCAATAGTTGCTGAAGGGCACGGAATTGAGAAATGTTGAAACAAAATTGGGCACTTGTAACAACTGTAACACAATTCAGGCCCTTAAACACTCACATAGTCATAGTCAATAACACAGTAGGTATGCTTCTTTTTAAAACGAGAGATGAAAGCGATCACATGTTGTACACACTAACGTAAAGTATCGATAGAAAGTAAATAAATTCTACGCAAACGAGTGAACACACATCTTGTCAATTACAATTACTGCCTCAATACTGTAGCTCGTGAAACTCGCACTTTCGAAACCCTGCAATGGAGGCTCGCTAAATGTTATTCGACGCCACCATCGAAGGAAGAAGCGGAGCCCTGACTAGTCGATGAGTTTCGCCACCATAGTCACTGACGGTGTAAGAACGGCAGGGCGTGTCTATCGAATTCCCAGGCTCCAGCACGTGCTCCGTGCCTTCCGCCGTGCCTGGGCTGGGCACTCTATGTGCACCGGGCATATCCTCCTTTTTACTCACAAAGCCTGGCAGTTCGACGACGGAGCCATACAGTGCCCGGTCGCAGATTTGGAGCGCGAAGATCTGGTAGCACAGAGCATCAAAGAGGCATTTTTCGGGGAAACTTGACGTCAGCGCATAGCTTTTGCAGCGGCGAGGGCCCGAAACACACTTGTTCGCTCGGGAGAAGTGTGTTTCGGCGTCTTGCCGCAGCGAAGCGCCAGTCACGTAGCTTTCCTCTGATTCGTTGTCCGCCGCTCTACCTTTTTCATTTCGGCGGCCGCTTCTCGTGGCGATCTGCCAGGCTTTGTCAGTGTATAGGAGGCTATGTGCACGGGATGCCCAAGCGTTGCCGAAGGTAGAAAGCTCGTGTTGGAGGCGGGACAACTGAGGCTCCTCCCTGCCCTTCTCACCTTGTCGGTTACTATAACAGCTAGTTTTTAACCGAGCGACTATGCCGTTCGACAACAAAGCAACACATCTCGCTCGGACAGCCTAGGTGTTTCCGAAACTTGCAATGCCTACGTGCTAGCTGCTCACCTGCTGATTAGCGTGTTCGGTGTTCGTTTTGCTCTTGCCAGATTCGAACTCTTGTTGAGCTCTTTCCTTTAGAAACTCAATCTTCTCCTTGTCACTCCCGAACGCGTCTTCGGAGGCATGCTTCAGGGATTCCGATGCCCCAACGACGGACGAGATGACATGATCAACGAGCAACTCAGCCTGGGATTTGGCCGAATCGAACATTTCTTGCGAATCGGTCTGCAGGCACTCCGAAGGTTTTTTCCCGAATCCATCGAAGGACTTCTCTTTCCCGGCTTGAAATGCAGCCGTTTCGGGTGATCCTAACACCTCGGTCCTGGAAGCGCCCTTCGTCGCTTCGTCTTTGTTCTCACGTCCAAGTGGGTCGCGGTACGCGAGTTCCAGAGCTGCCTGTGAACTCAGCGCGGCAAATTTTACCTGATCCAGTAGCGTCCCCGCCGGCTCCTCCTCGGCGCCGAGCGCTCGTGCACCCTTCTCGTCTGCGGAAACATCAGGCGGAGACTTCTTTGCAGCGTCAGACTCGTCGAACATAAAAGCCTTTATTTGCTGCGCGTAAGAATCGGCCATTGATTTACCGGTGTCGAATGCATCCTGAGACCTTTGTTTTACTGTATCCGAAGCCCCGACAACAGCCGGTTTTACTTGTTGAAGAAATGTATCGACTTTTTGTTTTCCAATGTCGTAGGTTTCCTTCGCTCTGTCCGTCAGTGAGTCTGCTGTTTTTCCCGTTGTTGCGGCGGCATCCTTGGACATCTCCCGAAGAACACTGGCTGCGTCCACCGATTTCTGATTTAGGAAGGCTACGTCGGATTTTCCGATATCGACAACTTCTTGGGAAGCCTGTTTCGCGCCATCCGTTGCTGCCAGAACAGTCGGTGTAAGTTCTTGAATGAACGCGCCAATCTTTACATGGCTAGCGTCCAAGGTTTCCGCAGATTTATCTGTAAAGAAGCCAGCTTTCGTTTTTCCAGCGTCAACAGCATCCTGAATTGCTTGTTCAGCTTTCGATTTTTCGGTGTACAAAGCGTCTTGAGCTTTCTGTTTCATATCTTCAGCTTTGACTTTTGTGGCATCGGCAGTTTCGTGTGCCTTTTCCTTCGCAGAATCGGCTGTCTCTAGTGCTTTTGATTTCGCAGCTAATACTGCCTCTTGAGCGCTGTGCTTAAGGTCTTCCACGTTGGTCTTGCCTGTGACCACAACCTCTCGAGACTTCTGGTCAACCATCTGGGCCTGCTGTTTTCCCGCCTCAAGTGCTTCCTGGGATTTCATTTTTAACTGGTCAGCAGCAGTCACCACCGACATCTGTACCTGCTGAAGAACGGACGCTGCTTGTGACTTCCCAGCATCAATAGTGTCTTGAGAGCTTTGCTTCAGATTTTCTGTTTTTTCTTTCGTTGCTTCAGCCGCTTGCAGTGATTTCTGGTGTAACGAGCCCAGTGTATTCTTCCCAAAATCAACTGCCTCCTGACTTGTTTGCTTTAGACCCTCAGCTTTCCCTTTCCCTGCCTCAACCACATCGCAGGACTTCTGTTTTAAAAACTCGGCCTGAGCCTTACCAGCGTCAAATGCCTCTACAGACTTGTGTTTAAGGGACTCAGCCTGAGCTTGGCCAGCATCGAGCACTTGCTGCTTTATGGATTCTAGTGACTGTTCGGTCGTTTGCTTCAGCGATTCAACCTGGGCCTTAGTAGCGTCAACCACCTCCTGAGGCTTCTGCTTCAGCGATTCAGCTTGTACTTTACCCGCATCAACCGCCTCTTGAGATTTTTGCTTTAGAGCGTCAGCCTCAGCTTTACCAACGTCTAGCACGTGCTGAGATTTCTGTTTCAGAGATTCGGCTTCAACACGACCGGCATCGAAAACGTCTTGAGACGTCTGCTTCAAGGAGACTGTCGCGTCGTGTGCCTGTTTAGACATCAACTCAACGTTTGTCTTGCCAGCGTCGAGCGCGCCTTGTGCCTTTTCCCTCAGCAATCCCGGCGTCTCGGCCAAGGCGGACACGTTCTGACCAAACTGGGGGACGGGGCTTCCGCTCGGCTGCTTCTCCGTCTCGGCAGAACTGGACACGGCTTCCGGACTGCTCTTCTCTTTGGACTTCTGATCTTCCGATTTTCCGAAGCGAAGCTTCTGCAGGAACGATTCGGTCTTACCCTTTTCGTCTTCGGTTTTTTTGACCTCGGGCACATCTGGGGTCTTGGGCTCTGTAGATTTCGGAGAAGCGGGCTTCGGCTGGTCCGTCTTGCCGGGTTTCTCGAAGAAGGCTTCCTTGGCCGCGCCCACGTTCTTCTTCATGGACTCGAAGACGCCCAGCACGTCCTCCTTGGCCGATTCCAGCTTAGACGGCTTCTTGGTGAGCGCGGACCTCGGCGGCGCATCGGGCGCGCCATCTCCCGGCCGTTTGGCGACGTCCTGGTCGACGGGGGTCCCCGGTTCGTGGCTTGTTCTTCCGGGGATCGGTTCAGGGGGTCGGGAATCGGGAGGCGGTTTCTCGGGACCCACGCGGGCGACATCTGGCTTGCACTCCTCTCGGGCATGAGGCGGCTCCTGGCCAGCTTCCTGCGGGAGAGAGACGAGACAAACGCCTTTGTATACAGTCCGCTGCCTCTGTCTCCCGCTGTTTGTTTGGATTGCCATGTCAGGACCCCACGGTATAATAAATCTACAAAAAAAAAAAAAGCCTTTTTTTTTTTTGCGAAAATTAACTATGCGTTGCTCAACGCTCATTCTCCGCCGAAAGGTAGCGCTCCTAACCAGGTGTCACAAGGCTTCAGCACGAATCGATATTTTATTCAAAAGTTATAAGTGATTTCCTGAAAAGTTCAATGGAGAAAATGGAGGCCATTTTCGCCCGTTTTCGGTTTCTGGCGCCATAGAGCATCATGTATTCGAGAGCTCCATCGGCCACCATATTCCCCCCCATTGACATTTTCAGAAAATCACTTATAACTTTTGAATAAAATATGGGTTCGCGCTGAAACTTTGGCATCTGGTTGTGACCTCTGGCGCTACTTTTGGGCGGAAAATGAGCGTTCGACGATGCCTATTATTTTTTGCAAAAAAAACCCTCCAAGCTTTTTTTTTTTTTTTTTAAGGGGGGGGGGGGGGGCATTTTGTATAATTTACCGGGACTTCTTGATTTTCCCAGCCTTCTGTACCTCCGACAGGCAAAATAAAATAATCGTGGGATAAAGGATGATTATCGCCGTCAAAATGCCGGAGGGTTTTCGATTTTCGCAGAAGTAGATACGATGCATAATCAAATTACACAAAAAAAAAAAAAAAAAAAAAAAAACGAGGACAAGGAGATGAGTGGAACACAGTACAGGGACGCCTCGCTTTGTCCTGTGTGCCATTCACCTTGTCCTCGTTTTTTTCTTTTTTTTTTTCTGTCTCGTTTTTATTTTTCTGTATATTTTTATTATGAATAAGAACCAACTAACTCATCTCGCAGTCTTAATAAATACGATGCTTTTAACAGGCCTTTTTGTCTGAACTGTGCGATGAAAGAATTGAAACATTTATACGACGGTTGATATAAGCGGCTCATCAATTCACCGGTAGCTCGAACGAAGTGTTTGGTCGCATTAAACGGGGGTATGGTAATTTTTCTAACTAAAATGCGTAAATTAGAACCCAGTTACAAACGTGTATGTGAATAAACTGTCGGTGGATGCATACTAAAAAAACAACAACAATAATATACTGCTAGATTAGTAAAAATAAAAAAAAAATGTCGCCCTTTGCCGCACTAGCGTAACAAAGGCAGTGTCAACACAAAATGTGACGTGTTAATGTGGAGAAACTGAGTAGACGTGTGGAGACTTGATGGCGCCAAGCGGCCCTTTGTCGTAAAAGGTAAGCGAGTGAGTGTTCCGTGGATGTCTTACTTGTGGATGCCATCTTCTGCGGTTGCAGTGTAAATGCGACTTTCTCGGAGCCTGTTGCAGTGCGTGCGGAAAACAAAACAATAGACCTATTGCTGTCTTATCCAAGTGCTCTCGTGCACGCCCGAGGAATTGTGGATACGACGTTCTGACTTCTGCAGCTGCTCTCCGTATACAGATCGCCTTACCTGGCCATTTATGCCTTCTCAATGTTCCGTTTTTTTTTTTTTTTTTTTTTTTTTTTTTTTATATAGCTTTAGTTCTCTATTTCTAATATTCCAGTGTAATTTTATTGTTTGTAAGTGTATTCATTCTGTTCTGCGTGCTGTATTCATTTACATGTAGTGTTTTTGTGCACATTTCGTCGTTTTCGACGCGGGTGTTGACGGACCTAACGACGCTGCTTACGCCGCTGCCGAGGTGAGTAGTACTACTGTTGTCGCGACGCTCTATCGCGCTATAAACGCGTCTATTTGACCCGCATCAGTCTCGAGCGAGAGAGAGCTGTTTTTGAATGTCAGTGCATATGTCATCAGTGTAGGCAGAGCAACGACGTAGCAATCGCGACGCGAAAGCCGACCGCGCCTCGATCTGGCCGACCGTGCTTGTTGTGTTGAATTACGAGCGTGGGACTTGTTGGGACTCTCGAGCACCGTTAACTTGCTGATGATGCAAGATTCTGCTTTGTCGTCATGAATCCTTTACCCTTCGAGCGCCTGCAAAGCCGTTCCAGCGTTCGGCGTATCCTACTGCGCCTTTCAACTACCGCCCGCGCAGCATTGCATCCTTCCGTCTGCGAGTGTCGGCGGTTCATCGTCGCGGAGGTTAACGTTCGCAGGGGTTCACAAAATGCTCGCGTTCAGGTCGCGACGATGAACCACCGGCGCTCGCGGACGGCCAACAGGCGCCAGAAAGGTCGCGATGGTATACGCGGGTGGCTGTTAACAGGCGCTGCGTATAGGTACGCCGAGCGCTGCACAAAAGTGAAACAGTATACAGTGGTTCTACTCGAGGCCACTTCTGGTAATCAAGAGTTGACAGAGCCCTGAGAACAGTATGGGGAACTATTAGTTTTTTTCTTTGTTTATTGATTTATTTAAACTGTCTCAATAGTACAAATTAATTATACTAAAGTGATTTTGAAAAAAACATTTAGAACCGCGCAACCATACATTTATATGGTAAGACAAATGTAGCAGAGGCCGTTTGCCACCATTAGGCCCGTTAGCCTTCACGAACGAGTTCAGTGCCCTGTGACCCGCTTGTCCGAAGCCATGTTTTTAAACTTCAGCGATCCCGTTGTCGGTGATCGCTCTGGGGATATCTAGTTCTAGGCGGCCATTTCCTTTCAGTTATAGCCTCGCTTGTGTTTTCATTTGACGTGCGTTTCCAAATCACGATGCAAATTCGTTCCAAAGGGGCCTCCTCGAGCAGAAGCCTATTCATTTGAGCGATGGGTATTCTGCTCATTCATTACTGCTAGGTGCAAACATATTTTAAAATGTTTGTGCTGCCCTCCGCGCAAGGCCAGAAGCGAGTATGTTTTCTCCAACGGAGTGCATATCGGACGCAGCCGGTTAACGTTTATGACTAGTGCGTGTTACTGGCGCTGTACGACGTGAATGGAAGACGCGGCTCGAACCTAATCAATTACTTGTTCACGCTTTATAATATCTGCGTAACTTCCGCGGTACGAAGGTTTCACACCGCTTCACTGGGAAAAAAAATCATGGCAAATCCCGTTATACAGGAATAAAATTGAGTTTCGCTAATCTGCAAAATAATAAAAGAAAGCTATAACATAAAATTACACGCTTAGAAAAACAAGAATAAATTCGCGCCGCTATAGAAAGTCAATCGACCAATTATTATATCTACATGCACGCATAGAAGTTGACAGGGTATGCGTACATACCTCTGAATTGACTTATAGCCCGGTGTACTTCTAAGGAAATTTAATGCAGAGGCACCTCTAGAAATAGCGCATCTCGTATATGTCAGTTTCAGAGATCCACACCGGCCATCTCTTGTCAGGGTTCCCTGTGAGCACGGCAAGCCTCGCCACACACCGTTCAATGTGAGGCGAGCCCTAGACGCCATCTATCCCGGCTAAACACGCCGAACAGTGAGGTCTGCAATTATTCCGCATTTTATATGTGTAAGGTGTATGCAACTTTGTACATTCACTGTGAGCTGCTACTTCCTTGTTCAGCATGATGGTTTCTCAAATAAGTAAAAGAGAACTGAGAGTTACTGAGGAGTGGAGGCAAGCTGCAAGGGCTTGACACCCAACATAAGGCCGATCAGAAGTCAGAATGTTAAGGGGAGAAAACTCAAGAGGTCATCTAAGCCACAAGGGGACAAGCAGAGACCGTATGCCGGAAAAGCTAGAAGTTGTGTCTGCTCTTAGACACAGAAACACACATCCTCATCTTAGGCAGCATGATTGCTATTATCGTGGCCAATGTGAGCTGAAACGCCATGACGTGTGGCGCCCGGCAGTATGAGAGCCGGATGACATATTTTTCCGAAAACTGTGATGCCTGCTCTGGCCAAGAGAAGTTCTTTCCTGCACTGCACCTATATGTCATCTGCTATTGAGGAAGTAAAGGAAATATCTTTTTGCTTAATCGAACCACTAAACCTGCGCAAGACCCGGCAAAAATTTACCGCATACTTTCTCGGAACAATTTTTATGATGCCCCGATTTATGATCACGCATTAATCGATCCACAGTTGAGTGGCTCAAATACAGATGTTTCCCAGCATTTGCCAGAGACACGTTAGAAACAGTAAAAAGTGCCGACAGAAGCGTACCACATATCTGAGCATTAAAGTATATCGGCTAAGGGCAATAGTAAAGAAGGTCATTAGCGATTATCAATTGCATAATTCATGTCTGCAGGTTGAAAGTCAACTTAGTGATGCACCTCACAAATTGTGTTTCCGAGCAAAAACGGACGAGGAGAACCGCCAACTCGTCGCAGCTGCGTCGGTGCATCCTTTCCAATTGGAGCGGGAGCTCAGAGAAAACCTGGCGATCCAGGTACCCATCCAAACAGTCCTGCCCCAATTCACAACTGCCATCTCAGTAGTAGACAACAAAGAAGTGGAGAATGGTGCAACAAGTGCAGGAGGAGAGCTGTCTTGGCCTGGCATACATCACGGTAGAAAAATGCGACAGGCGGCTCTGATAGTACCGCACGCTATGTGTCGTGGTGTTTCAGTTCCTATTGGCCACGATAGTACATAAAGTGAACTGCTACTGGAAATAGGCCGACTCTTAATTTTTATAAGCCCCGCACCTTTACGTGGGTACCATACTCTGTCTCACCACACATTGGCAGGCGGCATGAAGAGGTGGCAATGTATCGTCTGAGTACACTCCTCCTATAGGGAGCGGTCACGTACTTTGCTTCATTGCCCCGACTGGCTTGCGGGGGCCTCAGTGTTCACTTTTTGTCAAGCTATGCCAAAAGAGAGTACAACAGTTGCCCTTGAGGTTGATAATAAAGCATAAAATTATTTCTAAGGGGACCAGAGTCTATCCTGTGGTCCCTCGAGCAAGTCTGTTTTGAGACAGATGTATGACACATCAAACAATCCTACATCATGATTATGCAAACTTTTCAAGTCGAGCCTTAAGAGCTTTGACTTTGGGTGAAAAAAGAGCACCTTCCTACTACCACGGCATGGCATAAAAAAAGTCCCTCATTATCATGGTTGCTAATCCACAGATTTGGCATCAAAAGACCTTAACCTATAACAACAATCTCCTGTGCGAAAGGATACAAGTTGCAAAGTTTGCAGTCTGCGGCAAACCGCATCTGCTATCCGCCAAACTTGCCAAAAATTCATCCGTCGGTGTCCGTCTGTCTGCACATGTGTATCCACGGTCAAGCAAGACTCGGGGTATGATTTGCTAAAACTTCGTTTATTACTTAGCCAGCGGTGTCAGCAATCTCTAACGAAATTTCACACTTCACAAGAACAGCATTGCCATCTTTGCTGTCAGCTTCAAAAATTGTTCTTGTTGTATTAGAGCACATTTCTGCTGCATTTCTTGAAATTTCCAATGCTGTTTACATTTTTGACATCTTATATACCTTACATATTTCTTGGTTAGTACAAATAACAACGTGTGTTCATGCCATATCTAAGAAGCCAAAGTAAATCAGAAGAGGAGAAAAAAAATCTAATGAAGCTTTTTTTTTTTATACAACAGATGCTACAATTCTGTACAATATGATCTAAAAACCTACTGATCGCTGCATGAATGTCATAAACAAAATTACAGTGGAGTGTGCGGTACAAGTTGGAAGTCAGTGTCTGGAACTGCTTGCTTGGGCATGCTGCAAATGTGCCGAGTGGTTTTGTTGACTGTTTGTTGGCAACAGAGTTTCTAAAATAGATGGTAAACTGCTCAATATGCTGAAGTCTCGCTCATTGGTACACTTAAAGGTGCTTGCATGGGCTATGACTACCAAACAAAGCTGAACCTTATGAGGCCTTAGAACCTCCTCATAGTGGTGTGAAAGCATAGACCATTGTCTTTGCTCGAATGGTTTGGCAATCGCAGTAGCTGCCGTCGTGCATATGTGGGGAAAACTGCGGGTTGAGGGACTCGCCTTTCTTGTGACCAACATTATCGAACAGCCCTTTGCATTCATTCGTCAGAAAGGGAATTTTTGGTACACCCTGACATGAAGTTATTGCAGGTATATTATGCAGTCGAGCCCGATTACAAACTGTAAGGAGAACTTTGTTCATGTTCTGCTATGTGCAAGTAGTCTCATCATTCGGCAAATGAAGAGTGCAGCAGTCATGGCGATTCTAACGTCAGGCTCCTGAACAGTGGAGCTGTTACTGTGGGTTTGCTGTTGTCAACTCAGTAGACTTCCTTCGGAAATCACATGAAGAGTAATGACAATAACCGGCCACTACCACCATGTTGCGTTAGCCAGTAGACAAGAGCAAGGCCATCCCCTCCTTGAGCTTAGACAAAGGGTCTTCATTAATTTGTCGTCTTCTCAAAGGGGACCACAGAGCTCAAGGGCGAGTGTTGTAGCTGACATTGTGTGGGCGGAGGCTTCCTCTAAGAAAACCGACTGAACACATTTGAAACTGGCCGACACATCTGAATACTAAGCCTTTGAGGTATTTTGAATAAATAAATAAACCTCCAGACATTGTCCTGAGGAAATCGACTGGCTAGATCCAGTATACCTGCAAGAAATCTGACTAGGTGCGTCTGACGCTTATCTCGCGAAACTGACGGGACAGGTCTAATACGCCTCATAGAGACAGCTGTATTCTTCGCCATATCGGGCTGTTTACTGTTCTCGAAGAACCGACTCGTTTGTAAGCTTCGTATAGTTATGCGAAGCATTGTATTCCTTTGCAAAAGAACAAATGGTTGTACGAAATACTAACTGTCTTGAAATACATTTCCCTGTATTCACTGTACTCATTGATCGTCGGTTTCCCCTAGAGTTTTAGTAGATCGTTCCGATATCCCCGATAACGATACGATGCATGCGTAAAAGCGGCTGCGGAGCACCAAGTATCAATAGAAAGTTTTCGTAGATCGTTTTCGTCGTCCCGCAACGCTCTTCGCAACCCGCTGCGATACCCGAAACTTTAAGGCCATCGGCGCGCAGGCGCAGGTTCTTCGTTGCGGAGGGCTTAGCGGAGGGGGAAACGCGGACTACGAAAACTCTCTATTATCGGCGTCGTCGGAACGATCTACTAAAAGTCTGCTTACACTCAAGCTGTATCACTGTGCATTTTTGCTGAAACTGCTCGACAATCAATCGCATCGATGCATGCGCTGTTAGTACCTTTTTTGCGCAATGTATTTCATGTACAGTTGAAATAAACAGTTGTCTGCGTGAAAGAGGTTACTGTAAACGACTAAATTTTCGCGAATTTCGCGAATCGCCTACAATTCGCAACAAAATACGTCCCGCGAACAATTCGGGCAATATGTGAACGCTACGGAAGCTACACTCGATTCGCGAAAATTAGAACCCGCGAATAATTTCAAATTTTCAGCTTTGGCCCGATTCGCGAAAATTTGAGCCCGCGAAAATTAAGTCCTTTACAGTATCTTCTTTTGATCGGCTGTTGTTGTCGTCCAGTGATGGGCACATCGGAAGAAAGCGAAGCGAAATGTTGGCGAGCGCGAGGACCAAAGCAAACCAAAATACCATGGGGCCGTCATCTTTAAAAGGAAAAGAACAAAACTGAAACATTAAAAAAGTAAGCTATAGTTTCCCCATACCTTGAAAAAGGGCGCTTTTATGGGTTCAAAACATTAATTGAAGAACTTTCGCTTTTTTAAAGTTATTTTGTAGTGAACATAATTTAGATTGATCACATAAAATAGAATAATTTTGGTTGTTCTCTGGTCTATTATTGACACGATATCCTAGATCACGTGTTCAGCGATTATCATAGGCTTCCTGTACAGTGGCCAAACTTTATATGATAAAATGTGGCTGGAACGGCTTTGGAGACGTTCGAAGGGCAAATGATCCGGGACGAAAAAGCAGCGTCGCAGCGTCCTGCATCATCAGTAAGCTAACGCTGCTCGGAGTCCTGCGCTCACATTTCAGCAGAGCGCGCGCAGTCGGCCAGATCGAGGCGCAGTTGAGCTGACAACTGTATTATATTGCTAATGCCACATTCATTTGCTGAACCAAAATATGGACTGCACTTGTTAGTGATATGAAAAAAAAAAAAAGAAAAAGCACAATTTGAGCGCCTGTACCATCTTGTAGTATGTCCTCATTATTTCAAGATTGATGCGTTCAAAAAAAAAAAATATATATATATATTAATACCTATAAAAGTAGTTTAATTTACTCTAAGCGCGACCGATTCACTTACCGACTTAGCTTGGCCGGGTTGAGGGGGAGCGTCGAGACTGTCGGAAGGCACAGGACCTGCGAAGAGAAGGGGAAAAAAGAAGAAAAGATCAGGTTAGAGAGAATTAGCGGCCGTGGGAGAACCCAAGAAAATTCAAAATCATGAACTTAGTGACAAAAGTAAAACTGCCCAGGTGTTCCGGAAACGATAAAAAATTGCGCATATCAGTGCCATCGAAGTGCAAGGCAACACAGATTAAACCGGTCCAAAGCAAACAAAATAAAACCTACGTGCCAGAACACATCTTGATCCTTAAAAAAATAAATGGAACATCGTTAGCCGTAACTGCGCTCAATATACTGTTTGTAAACGGTGTATTAGGATCTGGACATATGTGCTTAGAAAACATGGCATTACTGTAAGGCTGGGCCAAAGTACCCGAGTAGACTATTTCAGTTATGTGATCGCTCCGAGTCATTTTGGAGCACTTCTTGAAGCCGCCACAAGTTCAGTTCGAGAGAGAGATAGAGAGATTTCGGAGCCCAAGCATACACTTCATACTGAGTCATCCCTCAGCGAATACTAATTTAAGACTCGTGTGTTGGCTTGTAAACCTTGAAAAAAAAAATGCTTTCTTTCCCTTTCCCCTTGAATGCAACCACTTAGCATAGCGTCGAGCGAAAGGTGAGAACGGCAGAGAGGAGCTTCACTTGCATGTCCCGCCTCTGCGCGGGGATGCTCGGGCGTTTCGCGCACTCAGAGCAAAAGCGCGTAACCAAAGCACGACGGAGGGTCGCGTGCTTGAGACCGGGCGTTGGAAAGACACGCCCTGCCGTTTTCATGTTAGGATTAAAAGTACAGGACATGACAACAAAAAGGTCGTGGCAAAGGCCATTGTTTTTTGTGTGTTTTTTTAGAAGGCTTATCCACACAGCCGTATTTCAAAGAAACGATGACTAGACATTGACAAGATTAAAACGGCAAGGAAGTCGTTCAGGTGTCCCACCTCGAGGGCGAGCTTCCTAGCTTCGATGACGCTTCGGCGATTCGTGCGCTTCAAGCGTGCGGCCAAAGCACCGTGGAAGGCAACGAGCGTTTGCTGGAGTTCTGACATCTGAAAGGAGACGCCCTGCGCTTCTCGGGTCGTCGGTAACTACAGGGTGATTCAAGGAGACGCCAGGCTCTTTAAATCGACCGCAAAATTCAGTTTCTTAACCTATCGCGTTACGATTTTGTGCAGCGTTGCCCACAGATGGTGCATATTTTTTTTATAAAATTTGCAAGGAGCGATTTTTCCTGAGGAAAAAGTAAAGAAAGGAAAAGGCTTAGCTCCTATGGAAACGCGGTGAAACCACCGGTCTTCAAACAACACGGCGCCGTTTCGAGCGGGAGACAAGAGATGGCACAAGCGGTCGCGACGCCAACTGCCGCCAACGAACGAGCATACGACGCCGAGAGCCGGCGTCTTTAGCAGACAGGGAACTGCAGTTCTTGTTGTTACCGCGCCTGTTTTTGTTTCTGCGACTGTCGCCGCCTGCGGAACGCGCGTCGCTTGAGTCGAAAAGATTGTCTGCTAAAGACGCTGGCTCTCGGCGCCATATGCTCGTTCGTTGGCGGCGTTCGTTGCGCCATCTCTTGTGTCCCGTGCGAAACGGCGCCGTGTTGTTTGAAGACCGGTGGTGTCGCTGCGTTTCCATAGGAGCTAAGCCTTTTTCTTTCTTTACTTTTTACTCAGGTAAGTTCGCTCTTTGCAAATTTTACAAAAAAAAAAAAAAAATGCACCATCTGTGGGCAACGCTGCACAAAGTCGTAGCGCGATAGGTTAAGAAACCGAATTTTCCGGTCGATTTAAAGAGCCTGGCGTTTCCTTGAATCACCCTGTAGAATGAGGGATATCTGCGAATGGTTATATTAATTATATAAAATGAAACCAAACGGTGTTCAGCCGAGATATTAAGTAAAATAATTTGGAGTAGTACTTGATTGAACGTTTTATTTAGGTTCTGCAAGGTTGCAATAAGACATCAACAATGAATTTAGACGTTAAACAAAAAAAATCTTTTATAATTTAGTTAAGCGTACGCATTTAAAACGCATTGTTTTATGAAAATGAAAATTCGTCGTGTAAGCAATAAAATGGCCTACTTAAACAAAATCCCGCTAGCTTTTATCGCACTGCTAAAGTTTATCTTTAGCAGTCTGTGCCTTGAAACATTTGGAGGTTTATCTAGAGCCGATAACTAAGCAAGCAATTTCACATTTAAAAAAAAATCTAACTTGTGGTACAGCCCAACTGCACATAATCAAGGTTATTCGTAACTGCTCTCGCTATGCCCAAGTACCCCTCCTTAAATCCCTAATTTGTAAGGAAATCACTACCAACGATGCACAAAACTCGTCAGGACGCAAGTATGTATCATGTAAGGCAAGCGCCAAAAAATGTTTTGCTAGTTTTTTTTGTTTTTTTTTTTTTTTTCGTTTTTTAACAGGGTAGGGTTGTCACATCAACATTCACCATTGTCTTCTTTTTTTTCGATACTTGACGCGTGCGCTTGCACACTCCCGCTCAGTGTTGCCGAATCGTGGGAAATTTCCCATATTGTGGTAAAAAGCATGACAGCTAGGGAAAAAGGGAAACCAGAATTTAAACACATGTAAAACGTGGGAAATATTTTTGAATAAACAAACTAACCCGAAATTTCGTAATTTTCTTATATAAGCTAAGAACAAGAGAAAGGGAGTGGCACTAGCTACTCAGACAGTTTGCTGTTTTGAAGAGCCAATCTAATTCATCACGACTTACATCATGTGAGTGCTGCAAGCAGTGCCGGTACAGTACTGCCGCTTCGCGCGCTTTCCTGGCCGCTAGGTACGCACACACGTCCTCTGTCAGTGCGTTACATCATGGACTGCACAATAGGTGTGATCCCTTTCACATCACGAAAACGAGCAGGCGATTTCAGTTTAGTTTAGTTAATGGCCCTCTTGCCTTCATTTAGTTCCCCGGGTTCATTCAACCAATGTATAGCGCGGAAAAGAAGGGAAGGGGAGACCAGTTTGCCGAATGTCAACATCTACATTTCGTAATTTATGCGATGCAAACTTTTACAAAACAAAAACATAGCGAGGCGTTGCCGCATTTAAATATACTTGGCGTCATGCGTATCTTAAAAACGACTTCTGTCACCAAAATGGTGTTGTGGGAAAAAAAGGGAATTTTCGCCGCTCGGCGAGGGAAAAACCGAAGTGGCAGTGCGGCAACACTGTTTCCGCTGTGGAAAAATAGCAAAACCCACTCCGCTGGGTTTGCTTTTCCACAGTGCAGCGGGGCACGGCGACAGGCGCACTTAACGGAACTTGTTACTCCGCCCGAACAGATCCCAAGAAGTTCGCGTGGCGCCCCCTTACGGCAAACCGGGGTGACGTCACGGCGAGGAGAGAATTTTTCCCCAACTCGCCCCGCTCGCCCTGGGGAGGCTGTGACGACGCTAGCTGTCGGTGCGCTCGTTTCTATTGAACTTTTTTGGCGTGTTTTTGTAGGAAGTGTAAATTTTTATATATGCCTTTATCGAGGTATGGTCTGTGCCTGCAGGCGAAACTTCAACCAACTTTTCAGATATGGTTGACAGAGCAGGCAACGTTTGAATCGCAGCTGGTACATGAAAAGGAAGAAATATGGCCACAATTCAAGGAGCATCGCTACAGATTTACATCTCACACATTTAATGCTGCTGATGGGCGGAATGAATCGGCAGATTCAGTATACTATTTTTTATCTCTGTTTTTAAACAAGATCTCCGAAGCAGAAAAGCTGCATGCTGCTCGAGCAACATGCTAAATACAGTCTGGGCCATGGAAAGAGAATCACAAGTAAGAGAGCCCAAGTGCAGGGGCAATGTAAAAAAACAAGGACCATTTATTATACACATTGCTCGCATTTGACCTTTGCTGGATTCGGATAGTATTTCAATGGACTACAAGGGTGGTATCCCTGGACTTGTTTATATCAACCCTCAAGTAATATATAACAAACGTAAGCGAAGGTGTCTAGCTCGTTATTAGTCCCTTAAGCCCTAAAGTTGAGATTTGATTTAAATCGAATTGTCCTCAAGCTAAAATACAAGAAGCTTTTCTCACGCAAACTGTCGCCCTTCACAGGTTCCACATTTTTTGCTACTAGTGCTGCATCTACAACTGGACAGACGTTCAAATGCTTGCTTTTACTCCTGTTTTCCTCCGTTGTCAGAAAGTCCAGCTGTAGGGAGTTTGGAGACTGAGGAAGCTTTTGGAGACCTGCAGCAGTGTCTGTTTTAATTGGAAATGACAATTCAGACAGAACGGTGTATTTTCCGAATACCCAAGGCTGGAATAAAAATGTCAGGAAAAAGTATAAACATTCCAAATTACGGCGCTATTGCTGTGCATATTTTGGGCAGTTCAATACAAATCATACAGGCAACTGGGGGTAATTCGGCCGTTTTTGCTGCTACCATACAAACTAATTTCCAGTAATTGTGCATCTAAGAAATATGCCTGCATACGTGTATATACTATATAATTAATTCATGAAGAAGCTACATTTATGTAAAACAACCCTGTTCCACGAGCACTTCAAAAATAATCAGACACAGGGCCTTTAAAACATCTGCGAACCAGCGCATGCAGAGTGGCAGCGCAGAGTCGGGGTCGCGAGCTAATTTGCCGACCACCCAAAGGCCCATGGTATGAATGCCACTTCAAGTGCCTTGAAGCGGGATGTAATATCGTCCTAAATCATGAACATGTAAGGAACAGAATTCCAGCGTCTGAAACACTTGCGCCACCGCTTCACCGATCCCTCGCAAAATTGCCTTATGTCATGTGGACGGACGGGGAGGTTCATCGGCGGAATTGCGTCCGCCGATAGCTTTCGGGATTTGTAACCCAATTTAAAAGATAAAAGGGACAAGCAGGCTTATAAAATGCACGGAAGCACGTCAATATCGGCCTAACTCAACGTCTTTTACACCGGGTAAACGAAGTCCAGCTCCTCGAAGAGTTTGCGGCGCACAACGCTCAACCAGGAAACCGGTGCTGGGAAGCGAGCTGATGCGAGGTCGCGGAGCGGAGTCCTCCCCCTGACGTCACGGTACACCTCATCCAATCAGGGCGCGGCGACCGCAGCGACGCTTGTGTTCGCTCTCGGGGCTAATAAGCACCAGAGAAAGCTCCGAGGACTGCATGTCGGTGCTTTACAGAAAGATCACGCCATTCAAAACTATAATATATATATATATATATATATTTTTTTTTTTTTTTTTTTTTTTTTTTTTTTGCGCACGCTTATTTTAACGGTTTGTCAGTATAGCATCGCTTGAGTTATTAGTTTCCGCATTGACCACGTGAAATCAACCTTTGGGGCCGCAGCCGTGTCCAATATGCGCCCTACGGTCACCTCTTATAACCCTTCTCAGTAGTCACCTGACCGGTGGACAGAGCGCGCTGGCACACGCGGTGCCATAAGGTGGCTTCAGTTTGGTTGGTCTCGGTTTCATAGGGCTCGCGGCTGTGTTGCTGTGTTCTGTCGTTTCGATTAAGAATGTGAGATAAGGAACAAACACGTCAATTGAAGTCTGACGTCTGTCTTCCGTATACACTCCGTGCGACGCGACTGGCGCGCCGCCGCGCGGCCGGTACCGAAGGTAGGCAGTGAGAACCCCAGAGAAAACGAAACCGAAACCACGCCGCGTACGTTGGTACGCATTGAAGTCGGAGTGGTGCGGTTGCGCTGGGTTCACAGCATGAAGTGCTGCCTGTGCTGCGTCATTAAGTGCTTTAATAGTTACGCGTCGTTTCTCGTGGAGACAGAGTTTCACAGTTTTTCACCTTGCCGATGTTTTGTGGGACAGCGACAACGATGGAGCCGTGCCGTATGACGCGAGAAATTGGGTCTCCCGATCATGTCTGCTACTGTGTCGGCACGGCTGACATATTCTACACTGCCGCTTTGCGCTCTGCGTTTGTTTTTGTACCAGTAACGCCTACATGTGTCAGCGCCGATGGGACGAACTGAAATGCCATCCCACACTCGCGGGTATGAAGTGCCAATTTCGTTGGAGGAATGAACTCCAAAGAAGTTTCGTCCACATCGTACGTGTCGATGATATTTCCGGACAAGTATGGCACGCAATCTGTACTTCACGAAGAAAGATTCGAACGGTAAAAAAAGTGAGAAATATGAATCTAAAGAAAACAACAATGAAACTCGGAATCACTGGAGAATCGACGCTTGAGTGTGGAAGTTTATGTGGTGTGCTTTCTTTCTTGGTCAACCTCTTTTTGGATGTGGAAACGCTGACACCCCGACATCTGTAGACAAAAATTTTTTTTCTCGGCTTTAGAGCCACCTATCACAAAGTGGTTCGAACTGGAAGTACCGTCCACTGCTCCCTTCCTACCTGTAGAGTGTGCACCTCCCACGATGAGTGGTATTATCTTGGCAGCCTTTCACGGTCAAAACTGGTTGCCATTTAGTTACGCTGCCCAAGCTAAATTTTCACCTGGTTTCCCTACGCCACCTTTTTTTTGTGTAATAGGTGCTTTGTCATGTTACTGTCAAGTCCAAGCACCTGCGTGCCCAAATCTGCACTTTGCACAGCCCGCTACAACACAACATTTTGGGTCCAATATTGGATATCCCGTACAGCTTTATTTCTTTATTCGTTAGAAACATAACGTTCACTTGCCACTCTTCGTGCACAAACTTGGTGAACATCTCACTCGCCTCCAAATATCATCGTATCAGCAGTCCTAAGTTTACAGCGACGAGCGAAATAAATTTCCCACTCAGAGCAATTATGCTAGCGGCCGTCTTGTTTATCGGAAAATTCCTCCAACTCCTTTTTCGGCCGCAACTAGAGAAATTACCCCAGAACAGCTAAATGCCCTTCTGCCCCAGCACTCATGCAACGTCACCCTCAACCTATTGGCTCAAAAAGCAAAAGTTTCGTCCGTGCGCGCTTCCGCCGCCACAGCTTGGCATGCGAAAAGGCGCCGCAGGCTGCTGAACGCGCCTCACAGTCGAACGCCAGCTCCTCCGCTAGCGGCGCTGCGCGCGTTTTTCAAAGCGCCCCCTATAGTTCCCGCACGGAGTGTATACACCAACTCATGTTTACAAACAAACCGGAGCGCCCGGAGCACCCCTAGTGGACACCACCGGCGCCGGGCATGCGCGATGGGGGTGTGGGCAAAAAGCTCGCCGTCGCCCATAAACAGACCATTGAAATGCGATGTTGTCGGCGCCGGTGTGAGTCCCCGCGCTCTTTTTCGCGTTGGAATTGTTGATTCTACGTCCTCCTAACGATGTCTGACTACTTGAGCAGCGTCAGCGAAATTAACGAGGCTCGTTACACCGCAAAACTTCGCGTGAATAATCTGACATGTGGCGATTCATTCCGCGTGGACGCCGTAGAACGTACGCATGATGAGATTTCGGTTATGCCTGATTGTTGATGTTATGCCTGATTCACATGATGAGATTTCGCTCGCAATTTTCAGTCGCGACGCCGCTCGGACTGCAAAAGCGTGAACCGTAGCTGAGATGGTCGACGTCGATACTGAAAATCGCAAGCAGAATCTAACCAAGTGAATCAGGCATAACAAGTCGGTGATGGCCACTGGTAACAATGATCAACATCTCCTTCTATCTACTGTTTACGTCGAGCCTGCTTACCAACATTCCAACTAAAGTCTTTTGAGGCCTGCACTTAATTCTTATCGCAAGTACCGGGCCCACGTTTGGTCTACGGGCCGGTGTCCTCTAAAAGAGCAGACGACAAGCAGAAACGTTTGAAAGAGCAGACGACAGTTCGAACGATCAGGCGACCGTTTGAACTTGAAGGCGCACTGAACGGTAGTCCGCAGGTGGTCCGCACAACTTGACGTTTTTCCGGCGTTCATTTTGGAACAAAACAAATAAATTTTATGGCCAGTAGTATCCGTGAATTTAACCCAAAATGCTTCCCGCCCAAGCAATCGTGGTCCGACGGCGTCTGGTTTTCCCTTTTCACGGCACATATCCGCGTTCTCGGACGAACCGAGCGCATGAAAACTGACGTTCAAACCTTTCTCGACTCCCTTGGTACAGCCCCAGTCGCAGCATTTTGACGAGAAGGCAGGTTTTTGTCTGGTTCTTTTTAAAACAACGCAGGAATACACGTCTCAAATGGGCACTTCCGCCCACAGCCCCGGACCGGAAGTGCGCCCGACGCGCCACCACCGCGCCGTGACGTAACAGAGATGAGTTCGTGTATAATTTGCGAAATAAAATTAAATGGCGCGAGAGAATTGACCCGCAGCAAGCTTTGCTCAAGTCAAATTCCAGGCATCTCTTTATGGATTTGTGCAGCCAGATCTTTATTGGTTTGAACCGATACGCTTTTTACTTTCAGTGGCGTCGAGAGTAAATCTGGCCTCGACAACGCTCCACTCGAGTGATTTCCATTCAGACACGGTTTGGTTTCGGCGTCATATATTGCGTGCATCGGGCACTTTTGTCAGACACTCACAAGCTGTCTTTGACGAGTTTTTCACCCTGGGAGTGGGAGCCAACCCTGTGTCTAAATAAATTAATTTAATTGTATATATTAAAAAAAATTGAATGACTGCAGCATGATACTGAGCACAATCTACACTTTCTTTAAATTCACAAATAAATAGATCAAGTGTTTGTTTTACCGCAAAAATGATTCCCCCATATAATCAAAAGCCTTTGTATTGGATTTATGGTAATAAAAATCCGAGACTCGAGAACAAAGAAGGGGACGAACATAACACGCCCCCTTCTGTGTTCCCGAGTCTCAGGCTTTTATTAGCATGATTCAACACCAGGTCGCTTGTTTTTTTAGCATTGTTGTTGTTTTGGATTTGTTATGAAGGCATGAGCACGATGCTTTCAAGAAACACACATAGTGACTACTTGCGTTGACTATATTTGCCTCCTTCATTGAGACAATAAAAACGTGATCATAAATATACCTTGCGCTTCTTACTGCGCCACTAACACTTAAACAAAGTTCCGCTGTCATTAATAATTGACCTCTCAACCTTTGTGTGTCTTAGTCATTTACATACTCAATGTGCGCCAGTGCTAATGCTGATTCCTTTCTTCACACGTATCCGGTACGCCGACAGTGCAAATAGTAATACCCTGTTATAAAATAAAGTTCAGAAGTTGTGCACATAATGATGGCACGTAGTTAGGTAGCAAAAATAAGTTTCAGACGCGAGACAAAGAATCGCGTTAAAACGCGAGGAAAAAAAAGTGAAAGCCGTTTACAACTCCCTGTAACGCCGAATTAGAGCGCAGCTCTTGAGGAGGAGGAGGGAAGGGTACTGAGGGTCTCGTGTTCTCGGGCGGGGGGTCACGTTACGTCGGGGGGCCCTCGGGGAGGGGGTCACGTGACCTGGGGGTGTCACGTGACCTCGGGGGGGGGGGGTCACGTGACCCCCCAGAGAAAGTTTTCCGCTAGATATAGTGGGGAAATTTTTTCGCTAGATCTAGCGGGGAAACTTTTCCGATAAATTTAGCGGGGAAATATTTTCGCTAGATTTAGCGGGGAAATTTATCCGCTAGATTGAGCGGGGAAATTTTTCCGCTAGATTTAGTGGGGAAATATTTCCGCTAAATTTAGCGGGGAAATTGTTCAGCTAGATTTGGCGGGGAAATGTTTCCGCTAGATTTAGCGGAGAAATTTTTCCGCTAGATTTAGCGGGGAAATTTTTCTGCTAAATTTAGCGGGGAAATTTTTCCGCTAGATCTGGCGGGAAAACTTTTCCGCCAAATTTAGTGGGGAAATGTTTCCGCTAGATTTAGCGGGGAAATTTTTCCGCCGTTTAGCGGGGAAATTTTTCTGCTAACTTTAGCGGGGAAATTTTTCCGCTAAGTTTAGCGGAGAAATTTGCCAATAATGCACCGCGCGGTTACGCCGACGCCGACGGCGACGGCGACGCCGCTCAAGCCGGAAACGGGCGCCTAAGAGCTGCGCTCTAAAAAACGAATACAATGCCTTCACCAAGGCGCGGAGGGAAGAGAGGAGCGACGATTTGAAGCCACCTTATGGCGATCGCGTCACGTGATTCCAAGATGGCAGTGCCCATGCGAAGGAGGGTGAAAAGTCCAATTCAGCAATTGGGTTTCTCACCTAGAAGGTGTTGGTTATAATTACTGCCGAGACCGCTAATAGCGTATAACGAAGTCAACGGGAATCGGATATCACTTCGCTATATTCGCTATTTCGTTATAATCGACTTCGGTTATAACGAAGTCAACGGGAATCAGAAATCACTTCGCTATATCCGCTATTTCGTTATAACCGGTCTCGACAATCCTACGACAGTTAGAACAATGTCACAACAGGAGCGGACGCTCCGTCTTCTCTGAAATAAAGCTCAACGCGGAAATCAATTGAAAGTGATGGGACAGTAGCTGGCATGCTGCTCAAAGGATAATAGAACACCTCTCATATTTTGGAAATACGAATGTTTATTCGATTTTGTGCTGTTTTCACCTATTCCTTTAAAAGCTTCAGGTTTTCCACATTCCTTTCACCCTTTTCGTGCGTCAGCTTTTTGTGACCTAGATAAAAATGGTAATGTTTTGTTCTATGGCACGTTATTATTAGGGCACGTCATCGGTAATACGCGTATTTTGACAAAAAATACCTCGCGTTTTTTTTATTTGTCAGTCTCCTTAGACGAATTAATAAAAAAATACGCAATAGCTAGCGTCAGCTTTTTTCTTCTTCTCAATAACCATGATGTTAAATAGATTCCCGACTTGACTCGTTGGCTGTCGCAGTGGAGGGAAGCTTCGCTACCGTTGCCTCACCTGGCGTCTAGTTGAAGAACACTCAGCTGGCCAAGGCCGACCCGTGCTCCATACGTTTTAAACTGCAAATTGACATTTGTTTTTGTTTTTTTTACTCTAGGACGTAAAGTTAAAGTAACGCCGCCAAAGTAACAGATTACTCTCTGACCTAACGGTGTAACAGTAATTGGTTACATTTTAACTTCGGGTAATCGTAAAAGTAATTCCTTACTCTTTTTTTTCCTTTCTTTTTTGGCAACGTGTAGAAGTCTGCGTCGGGAGTCACAAGCAATACTGGTTTGGTGGCAGATCAGTTTGTTTTCAATAATATTTTATCGTCAAAGTATTTGGTGTTAGACGTAGAGCTCGCTGAGTTCGTCTGCGGCGGTGTGTGTAGAAAGGCCGACGACCAGACACGAGATTCTGCAAGGCAGAAGATCCTCCTCACCCTGGGGGAGGAGGAAACAGGCAACAGTGGACAGGGTAAAAGGGGGGAGAGGAGGAAGCGGGGGAAAGTGGTAAGCGCGAACTGGTCGCCGGTCTTTAATTGGACTGTAAACGCTCCCATGTCTCCCCCCGGAACCTCTTCGGAGTGAACGGCGAAGCCGAGGAGAAAATTGCGCCTCCTGCAGAGTCCTGTTGACGTCACGCACATCTCTCCACAGATTTCTCCCCCGTGTGAATACGGTTTAACATCGTATAGATTTAAGTTTTAAGTGTACATTAAGAACGTATAGGAATAATAATAATACGCATAATGTGGCATAACTGCAACTAATATATTTTAATTACAAAAAAAAATAAGATGGGGAGAGTTGAGTGGTATGGTATAGCTACGACCGCGTTAAAACTCCGGAGATACGTCTACGAACACTTGTCGGATTGTTAATTTTATCTGCTTCGCTCGCAAATACAGCGAAGGTCATGAAATGTTTTAGAACCACGTAAATACACATCTGTGCTACTGAGCTGTGTCTTCCACAACTCTACCGTGGTGTGTTTTCTTTTTCTTTCGACTATACTATACACAACACTGCTGCTTGGCTGCCGTCATTGAGACGGGTACACAAGGGAAGTTTGTATCCACAACCATGTGTATTGTGTTGGACGGTGGAAAATAGACTGATCTGAATGTCGATCGCCTTTTTCTGAAATCGGTGAAAGTAATGTTTGTTGCTTTTTTTTTTTTTAACATATAGGTAGATATATTGTAGAAACGCACCCTCTCGCGACATATAAAATATTTCATAATTAGCAATTTCCAGTGAATTATTTTTTTTTCTTTTGTAAAAGAGGGCGAAATTTAAAGGAAAGCCATGCCCACCACGCGGCTTTTTGTAAAAACTGCATATTTCTAGATAATTAAAAAAAGAGTTTGCTTTCATTTTTGGGGACCGGACTATAACATATATTTCGTGAAAATCTGAAGGCTCGATTCCGACTCGCCTGTTAGAATCTAAGGAAAACCGTCCGACAGATATATCCGACCTTGTACGCGATTGATACACGCGCACTCTGCTTCCGACAAGGTACAGAGGATCGGAAAATAGTATTTTTGAGTGTCTACGACAATTCGGGGAAGAATCGCTGAAGCGCGGTCTTAATGAAATACTGACGCGAGAGTGTCTCAACAAAAACGATTAATGTAGAAGTATGGAAGCCCCAAACATTCCCAACGCTTTGGGGCATTCGTCCCATCCGCCGTCTCCTCAAAAGTTCTCAGCGAAAATCTGCACAAACTGTAATGTTCCCCCGAATAATTATGAATAGTAATAATACAATAAAAAATGTAAAAAAAATATTCAGGAACGTGTACGTTTTTATTCATAGGTCAGACATTGTTTACACAAAAGCTTATGATCCGTTTAAAGAAACAATATATATATATATATATATATATATATAACTGAGAAGAAAAAAACCCTTAGTGAAAAACAGCAACAACGGACGATTTAATCTTCGACGTTTCGGCCGGAGTCCGACAGTCAGAAAGTCAGGAGTCAGGAAGACTATATATATATATATATATATATATATATATATCAGGGTATCGAACCGGAACCGAACCGAACCGATAACCGGAACCGAACCGGTATTTTTTCCGGAACTGAACCCGAACCCGAACCGTTATATTGTTATCGCGATGAACCCGAACCGGAAATGAACCGGAAAAAAATAACGGTTACCGGCTCATGTCAAAACGGTTCGGCCACGCGCTGTTGACAATGAATGTGCTATCAATGCCATTTGTTTTTTAAGTGCCGTCAACTGACACACACCTCGCTTACATATTTTTCTTCTCCACTCAGTTTTAGGAATATAAACGCTGCATCCATGAATCTTGACAAACGCTGCATCCATGAATCTTGACATAGGAACCAGTATTGCACTGGTCGCGGCTTGCACGGAAAAAAAAGAATTAGAAGGCTGTGCAAAAAAAAAAAAAAAAAAAGATCGCGTCGCGGGATTTCATTTTCCTACAATCTTGCAAATCCCAAATGCTGCTGTGTGCTCGTTTCATAACACGTTTCTAGAAGGCGGCGAGTTCTTGAAGCTTGCTTCGATCGGAATGAGAAAAGAAAAGGCTGTGGAGTTTGATAATAATGCATCCGGTTTCGTATAGGCACTTAGAAGCTAACATATTTGTGAGACAGCGAACTCTTCCATTTAATATTTATCCTATTACGTCCTTCTGGCGTTGCGTTCGGTGAAGTCTTTTTCATATTCCGTATCTTGTTTGATGAAAACTTCTTTAAGGGTCTAATTTGAGTTACCGAAGGCTAGTTCAAATAAAGAAAGCTGTATTTTCTCCCCACTGTTCCTTCAATTGCTTACACGCCGAGGTGGCGGGATATAGCGAGTTCTACTTGTAAGTGGGTTTGTAAGGAGGTCGCGGATTTTACAGCTACTGCGTCGGACCCAATTAGATGAAGTCCGAATGCGTAAACGTCGGTGAGGTAACCTTTGAGTGCACATAAAGAAACCATTCCTGGTAGAAATCCCTGAGCCTTACACTACGATGTATCCCGTTTCGTACGTGCTGATTTCAGATGTTTTATTTGTAATTTATTTTGATGTTGCAATTTGTCATTTATAATTTCCGAACCGGTTCAGCGCCCCGAACCGGTTCGCGAACCGGTTCGCGGATCGAATTAATCGAACCGGAACTGAACCGGAACAAAATAAATTTACCTGAACCTGAACCGTAACCGAACCCGTATCTTTTACGGTTCGACACACTGATATATATATATATATATATTTAAAATGTGCCCCTCCCCCCCCCCCCCCCCCCCCGTAATATTTCCGACGGTAGTAATAAGGCAAGACTCAAAGCGTATGCAAAAACTAAAACTTCCCAATTTCCTTAAACAGCTCTCTTTCCCCGGGAACTTTTCGTATTGAACACAGCATTAGTCCCTCTAAATTTATTATTTCCGCAAACATCGCCGCACTGAGACCAACTTTACAAGCGCCTACAGCCATTATTAGGATCGACTGTATGAGGAGAGTCGAGCAGCATCAATAGGGAGTTTTCGAATCGGGGGCCCCCGCGCTTTGGGTCCCCTGTTTGGGGCATCACACTGCGCATGCGTAGTCACTCAGCGCTCGCACTGTGCGACGCTCCAAGCTGTTTGGGAACCCGTGGGGCCCCCTATCCGAAAACTCCCTAATGTTGATACACCAGGCGGGGTCTCGCAAAGAAGCTAAAACCGAATGTCGTGAAAACAATTAGAGCAAAGAACAAGACGAAGAAACGACTAAGACATTAAGCGCTACTATTAATAATTCGGTGTTTAATGTATAAAAAGAGATAGGCAAGAAGGAAGTGAGGAATGTTTTGATTCAAAGAAAAAAATAAAGATTGTTTAGAGAACAAAAAGCTAGGGCGCAAGCTAGCTGGTGATGGCTAAACTTTTAAGACAAAACCCTGAGACTAGGGAAAAAAAGATTTTTCCGCTCGTCTCGAGGGTGTTTTTTGATGTTGTTGTTTTTCTAACAAAAAATAATGTCGGGTTGAAGGATGTCCCGATGAACTAAGTGACACACACGTACAAAAATAAAACAAATCAAGAGAAAAAAATAACATTTTAAAAAGAAACAATGAAAGAGAAAAAAATAGAGGATGAGAAAAGGGGCAGGGTTAAGAAAAAAAATTGAGGTGCCGCATCTCTTTCTCGGACAGTGCTAGAGATGATGTGCTAATCTCCTTGATCGATGATAGTTTTTGCCTCCTAGAGCTCTCTGGCTCTCTTGCTATGAAAGCGAACGAGGACTTTAGTTCATTTAAACACAGTAAAGCAGTTACAATCGCTGACGTGTATGGCTAGGTGTCCTAATAGTGACGATTGTAGAGAAGGTAATGCTCTCGATCGTAGCCTTACATTAACGCAGCGGCCAGATTGGTCACATACACTTCTCACAAGAGCACGGGATCTCCTACACGATGTTGACGCTGCGATTGACGTATTTATGCGCACAATGAACTATGCATTAGGCATGAGAGAAAGAGAGAGATGACTTTATTTTGGGTCAAATAAAGACCCTTGATCATGACGTTCATTTAGTGAGCTGGTCTTAGGACAAGTTTGTCCAGTGCTGACAGTATCCCCTATTACAACTTCTTTTTTGTTTTTCTTCTATTGTGGGGGGGGAAGCATTCTGCTACATCAAACAATAAATAACTGGTATATCCAAATTCCTGCAGTCTTATAGCTTGGGCCTCAAAACTCTTCTTGGCTGTGTGTTCGCATGATTTTTGCAAGGCCGCGCCGAAGCAGCTTTACACAATTCCTCTTTTGATTGTCTTCGAATGAGCCAAATCAAAACAAAAAAGTTTAATTTTTCTGTGAGTGTTTTTTGTTTGTTTGTTTTTTGACCGTGGTGAATATATGTTTAGCGTTTAAACTTGTCTTTAAAAGACAGCTGGATATCTAGAAATTGGAGATTGCAGGTAGTTGGCAGTTCGTGGGTAAACTTTAGTCTTTGAGATTGTGCCACGAAAGTAGCGCGGATGTTTATTGTTGACGAGTCGTTTTGTTCAGGTCGCTCATGCAGTAGGACAAGATAGTCATCAGCGTATCTCAACACACGTGACACCAGGTTGGTGGGAATAATCAGGAGCATGTCCCGGTCGCACTGGGATAAGAAGATGTCACAAGTACAGTACAGGTGCAAAGCCTTTGGAAATTTCTTTCGTTTGGATGTAATCACCATTGTTGAACGTAACTACTGTGGAGTTCAGGAGCTCCAAGAATGAGTCCACCGATATACACACCCCTTTGGGTTTGAAATGACACAGTTCCATTCAGTCTCGATGCAGTCACTCACCGCCTCAAACATCTGTGTGTGTGTGTATGTGTGGGGGGGAGGGGGGGGGGGACAGAACAAGCTAGGAGGTGTTGGAACAAGTCCGCCACGTCACGTGAAAGACCAAACCTGACCGGCATGGCGTTTTGTTTGAGACGTATCAATGTCTCTTAAAGGGGTGTTCACACGAGGGAGAAATCCCGGGGATTTCTCCCCGGCACGCGCATCCCACGACGAAAACGTCAGGCTTTGCGATGTGCAAAAGCCTCGCGTTTTCATCTCGTGATGCGCGCACGCCGGGGAGAAATCCCCGGGATTTCTCCCTCGTGTGAATACCCCTTAATCGGGAATCACGAAAGGATCGTTCAATTTAAGGTTGTTCAGGTGGAGTAAAAGAAATGGAGACATATTTCTCACTGCATAGTTCCTTTTCTGTTACAACTACACGAAATGGGCAACTTTCCTTGTGAGTTTTTGCAGTGAAAAACATCTCCAATTAAACACCTTTCGCGGCGGTGATATTCGTTATCAAGATAGACATCTCTAGTTTCCACAAGAAAACCTCCTTCCTTGTACGAGAAAAGCAGATTTAAATTGTTTTGTCCGCATTTATCAACAATACGAGATACATTCATCTTCCTTTCGCTATGAGGGCCTGTTTTCAATAGTACGTCCACAGAAAGTGTTACGTACCTCGGTCTATCATTTTTTGCGGCTCCAGTAGCACTCTCGTGGATGTTAGATAACATTTATACTGCTTGCTGTTTAGGCCACGCGTTCGTCTTTAATCAAGTTCGAAACATTTCCAGAGATGTGACGTGGCGCTTTGTTCCATTACCCCCTGAATAAACCGTGTTGTTGCAGAATGTTCGAGCGAAGCGTCTCCATTCGGTCGCGTAAAACACAGTCACAATCCCGGGATGTCTGCTCTTTTCCTATAGAAATAAATGTGCGGACAGTTTGCCGCTAAGACGATCTGTTTGTTGAGGCTTTGTTTCACGGTGCCACAAGTCGGCGCTGGCACCTTTCCCATTCGGGACGCACAGACAGAACCCAAGGCTAAACGAGCAATAAATGAGGTTTCGAAGCAAGCATGCACACGCACCGTCCTAACAACTATAACGGGCGGGGAAAAGAAAAGAAAAATATCAATAAACGGTTTTCCCTAAAGAAAGACCAGTCGTTATGACCACGGAGAAACAATAAACAACGTCTCGCCGCCACCATAGAGCTCAACAAATATAGGAGCTGGATAAAAGCGCGCGAAACGGTGTAACTCACCGCAGCCGGTGCCTTCTCGAGTGACATAGGAACCGGAGTGAAGAGCAGAAGCGCAGCAGCCCATGACGCTGCCGGACTTGGCTCCGGAGTATATCCGCTTTCGATACGCCTATCTTTTCGAAGCCTCGGTGGTCGCACCAGTTCGAGTCACCGGGCCTCCGCATCCGCCGCACCACCACAACGAAGGCGCGTAATGCGAAAAGACGATATAGATTCCCGAATCTCGGATGAGGTCCGAAAGATGATCACCTCTTGATTTCCACAGAAAGTTAAGCCATCAACGAGATCAGGAATGTATGACTGCCCGAACGGGTCACATGTGCACCCGTCGGCTCCCGTCGAAACGGGGGGCGACAATCAATCGAGCGACGGATCAGCGTGCTGTCGCAACCCTCGGGCTCCGGAGGGGTTTTGCCGCAATGGACCCCAATAGCCTCCGGAGCGCAACCTCGCTCTGTGCGCCATATTGGTTGCTTTCGCGGGGCCCAGCGAAATGTTCTGCTGGTGCGCCTGCAAAAGTTATAAACACTCCGAAGGGCGCCCAAGGGAAAGAGGGGGCCGGAGAAAAATAAAGCGGCCCGCGGCGCAGAGAAGGGAAGGAAGTGCTCCGAGAAGAAGAAGCGGCCGATGTTCCGTCGGTCGCCTAAAAATAGGCCGAGCTCGGTACGTCTGCAGCCAGCCAGAGTCAGCCTCGCGTGGAAGCTGGAACTGAGCGCGAGCCCCCGCGCGTCGTGAGCGATGTGGAATGCCCGCCGCAGTGACGGCCGGGGGCTGTAACGTCCGGCTGTAACTCTTCGTTGACGCGGGTTGCGGAAAGAAATCAAAACGATACCATACGCAGTCTTGCGGGCCCTAGTGACCCCCCTCGGGCTCAGGCTGGAGGAACTTGTAATTGGACGCAACCGAAAGATGTGCGATGTTTGGAACTCGGCTCTCGGGGTCAAGGGCCTTTTTTCTTTCTTTTTTCTTCTCGGAGCTTGGGGGAGGGAGTTCGGTCGCTGTCAGCGCTCGGAACGAAGGGCGCGTCGGCACTGAACGGCCTGTAGGATTGCGGCCTCATCCACCCCGACGGGTCGAGAAATAGTGGGCTAACCGAGAAATCGTAAACCACCGAAGAGCGTGAATATATATATATGTTACCGCTCAAGAAACGAAGCCTTCCTGACCTATGTTTACAAGCATGAACGTAGGTTTCGTGGCCTATGTTCACGCTTGTTGCTTTGTGATTCCTTAATCGGCATCCTTATCGTCTAACGGTATAATCTCATTGGTCGTGGCGGAAGGTGATTGGGGCCCCGCGTTTTTTTAAAGCCCTGACCAACTCAAAAATATTCCGAATTGACAACAACAAAAGAAAATCCAAAATTCTCACTGACCGGCAAAAAACTCTTCTCCACCCGAGGTGTCGACTGGCGAAAAGAAAGAGTCACGCCTGCTGATGATCACTTCGCCTATGCTTTCAACCACATATCGTATACCGTCGACTGCGCGACGATACATTGACAACTGTTTCATTGGAACGTTGCAACAGCAGCCGACAGACAACAAAGTCTCTAGTTCGCGATTTGCCAGGGGAAAGGGCTATATGATTCACTCCACCACCCAAGTTAAAATACAAAACAGCAGAAAGGTAAATAATTTCACAAAATACGCTAGATACTAATTGTTAAACTATAGAACGATCGTTTGGGAAGGAGGTTCAACCATCGCGCCCCTAGTGGTTAAACTGAGAACTACACCGATGTATTATTTGTTTGTTTTGACACACCACTCAACCCACGAAGAACAACGTTGCGCCAGCGTTTGGCAGGCGCTCGTCTTCAATCTGTGAAGCCGAACGCGGACGCAGCGAACAATTGGGCAAGAGTCGTGCCCCATCATTGCCCCGCGCGCAATCGAGAAAGCTGAAGTAAAGAATCCAGTGCACGTGACTTGTGTTGGCAAACACAGAACTCGGGGGGAAACAAGCTGGACGTCGCTCCCCCCTATAGTTCGACCTCACCGCCAATAATCATTTTAATTATCTTAAAATGAATATGGACGCGTGGGTAAAACTCAGCCCACACTGTAAAAATATGCGGCGGAAGCTTCATTCAATGGTGGTCTGGATAGTGAACGGTTACGGCTTTGTGGAACAAAGTTTCCAGATGTTACATTGTGAAACAAACGAATACTTCCCACTATACCGTACTATGAAACGGCTTCAAGAGTGCAAGTCACTAGGCACTGTTTATGGTGGCTTGAGCGATGATAGAACATATCCAGAAACATGACGAACACCATGATGGAGCCCTTTTGACGCTGTTTGATTGGTTCCATATCAGCTCGCCTGCCTCTCGCGTCTCATCACAATTCGAGCTAGCGATAAGATTAAACAGCCATACCGCGCCTCGCAGCGCCCGTGCCTGCGCTTACGCCTAAAAGGGTGAAGTGCCTCGGCTGTAGAGGCAACAAATACAATTTACAAGACGACTTCTCGTGCCCGCACCGAAATTGTTTCTTTTATTTGGAACGAAACGCAACCAAACACTTAGTTTTATTAATGTAAACACCGAGATTGTGTGGAGTACAAACTGCGCAACGTCCTCGAAGAGAAAAGTACCTATTATTAACACGCCCCTCGCTAACCAGGTTGTCCTGATCCTTATCCTCGGGAAATAAAAAAAAGCGCATCAAATTCGCGGTACGCGTATTTCGCATCTAGCTGTAAAGAACCACCACGTGGGTCTTGTCAGGCCTTTTTAAAGCGTCAGAGAGCAAAGGGGCCAGTGTGGAGGCCCTCTGGGCAAGTGCGGGAAGTGCCTGATGGCCAGCGCCGCCAAGCGAGCACATCAAGCGGCTTGCCAGCCAGGAACCGTCACAGCAAAGGGGCCCGTACCGCAGCCGCGGTTCCAGTCTAGACCGCAGCAACCCATGCAGCCGGGCCATCTGCCAGGGGCCGGAGGCTCCCAAAATATCGTCGGGTTTCGCAAAAAAGCCCGCTCGCTACGGTTCTAAAGGCGACGGCCACGAAGAGCGGACCCTATGCAGTCCGTGATGGAAGCGACATTTGACCTTTCGTAGCAGCTTCTGAGGCATGCAAAATATTGGTTTGGAACCGCTGCTGACGCTTTTGGAGCAGATGCCGAAACCTCTTAGAAAATCATTTGAGAATGAAAATGCGATTGCATGTCTAAACGAGTTCATCTGTGATAATGATTGACGGTTCCTCTTTGATACTGGAGCATATTACTTATTACTTTTGCTGATAAAAGCAGATACGCAAAAGGAACACAGATACTTCTTTTTAGAAATAAGGCTCTGGTCAGCTAGGGCCATTCCATCTACAATGGGTACTAAAAAATTCTCGAAAAATAAATCATAGCCCAACCCTTCATTTGGGATAAAGCCTCTATCCCCTCCCCATTTCACACTAAGTAGTTTAATTCATCCTGTAAATATATCGGTGGTGACGCGACGCCGTAGACACATAATGACCGACGCTTTCCCCTTCCTTCAACGCCCCCATCTCTCTCTCTCTCTCCTCTAAATATAATTTCTGTAATATGCCAGCAAGAACCAGCATATGCCGCTACACGTTTGTAAACAAAAATGCCTCCCCCAAGTTTTATGAACGTATTAAACTCAAGGCGTTAAAGAAGCGATCCAACAATTTTCTACTTTAAAGAAATACAGCTTAGAATTATTCCTTGACATTTATTACCTATGAAACACACGTTGCTTTGTTTGTCCACGCAATGGCAGTCCCAGAAAAAAATCCGAGAAAAGCCAAACACCATTTGCCCTCTCAACTCGCAGCCGGAAAAAGCGGCCACGTGATCTGGAACCGATTATATGCCACCAATGTTTTTAACATAACCACTACCCGAATACATGGCGAGGCATCGATTGTCACGAGCCAAAATCGAATGCCTACGCAGTCTTCGTACCCACTGCATCAGCAGCATTTAAATATCGTCACAGCGGGGATCGCGGAGGTTGATGACGCACTTCTGGGGATCGCATTGTTGGCACTGTACCCACAGCTCCATCATCAAGTTTTCCGAAGGAAAGAATGAAAGCAAAGGTACAGTTTTATCCTTGGAATTCCACCGCGACGAAGACGCGTCTTGGTCCGTGGCGTTGCGTTGAGCATTCTTGGGTCCCACTAGTGCCAGTAAGCTGGTGTAAAGTGAGAAACGTTCACAAACAGCAAAAACAACAACATTATGAAAGCCTTGTGCTTTAGAGCTGACATTGCTCTTTAGCGGAACCAGAGTTAACTCAAAGTTGAGCTGCTCTTTCGGTCGACACAAGAACTACAGTGACTACCGTGTTTATTCAAATATAGACCCCTCTTTTTTCTCTCTTTCTCGGCTCAGCCTTTTTTTATTATTTTCTCTCTCGATTTAGAGTTTAATTTGCAATTAAGGCAAAGAAGGTCGACCTACAATGATCCTGAGCATAGTTTGCGTGCGCTCCCCCAGGTCAGCCGCTGCTCCTAGCACTCCCGTGCAAAGCGGTGAAGCTCAACGCGTGCACGCTGGCGAGAGGTGAAAGTTGACGCCAGGGACGCAAGTGTCACGGTACTCTGCAGCCAGGGCACGGAGGCATGTGGCAGACATGATAAGCAAGTGATATCATCGGGAGTACAAGACCCTGGTTCTGTCTTATAACAGCAGCCACCATCCTACTATTTTACAATGTTTTCTCGCGCCTTTTAGGTCCTAACATCGCAGGCATCGTCTGGGAATGTAGACCATGTCGGCGATCAACTGGCCTGGCCGATTGACGAGCAATCTCTATACTTCGTTTCACCGGGAGCCAACAGCACAGTTGACTCTACGAGCCAATGGGGCCAATCAAACAGCATCAAAGCGCGACACTATGGCATTCGTCATCTTCCTACACGTGTTCCTTCACCAGCTAGACCAGTCAAGTGCAGCGAATGTCCCGTGACTTACGCTTTTCGCGTGTGTTTGAGGTTGTATGCGTTCGAGCCTTCGACTGTGCTCTGACCTAAAATGAACTAAATAATATGGTGAGTAGAGACGCCGTGAAATAGGTATTTGCACCATTTCTATTTCGTTCTACTCCCAATACGAAAATATATTTATTACAGCGAAGCTGTTTCTGGCTCGGTTTCCGTGAATTTTCTGCGTGCGCCAACAAAAACTCCATTTCCCCGCTAAATTTAGCGTGAAATTTCCCCGCTAAGTTTAGCGGGGAAATCCTCCTCCTTCCCGCTAAGTTTAGCGGGAAGGAGGAGGAGTGGGAAGCGCGCCCCCCCCCCCCCCCCCCCCTTTGTCGTCGTTCCAAGTCCGCTTGCGTGCCTAGTTTCCTTTCCTTGCGCCGGGTGGCGGGGCCGTCGCGCGTGTCTAGTTTCCTCCGGCTCCTCGGGGCGGCCATAGTCCTCGACATGTGTGCGCGTACCTTTCGTCGCGATGACCACCGATCAAGACAATAAATGTGTTCGTACCTTTTTCAAAATTCTGTGTCACGTCTGTGTCGTGTGCTAAACAGCTTCTCTGGTCATCCACATCTACAAAATAGCTCATGACTTTTTTTTCTTTTTGCTTTAAGTTCATTTTGGCGCAGGTGTGCTGCAGTTCTGAGCGAAAATGAAATTTTGGCGCCAGTTGTAGGAGATTTTCGTTCATGACGCAATTTGGCGGAAGTGGCACCGCACTCCCATCACTGTGTGCTCCGCCAGAAACCGGCCCTCAAGTTCGAGCATGTGGCTCTTGTACGAAGCACCGTAGTTTCTTTCACTCTGTGTGCGAGCGAAGCCGAAGTTGCGATAACGAAAATGCTGCCCTGAGCCATGCTTGTAGTGCACATGTCCGCGTGCTCGGCAAGGACGCTGAAAGTCAGGAACTTGCAGATTTGTGTACTTTGTTCGAATACCGCTTAGAATTAATCCTCGACGTTTGTAGCATAGCAACACACGTTAGCTTTTCTCCCGCCGCAATGGTAGTTGCAGGAAACATTAAAGAGAAGCTGAAGTGGTTTTGACTTTGATTAAAAACACTAAATTCTTTTTAATCCGACTTCAAGCATCGCGAATATCACAAAAAGTGGGCTATTTCATGCCTTTGAATTTGCGTTGAAACCACGCCCCTCCGGGAAAGCGGGAGAGGGGAGTAAAAGGAGAAGGGAAAACATGACGTCACGAAAGGTTCCTCGCGCGTGCTCCTCGACTCGCAGAGCCAGCGTCTTTGCGTCGCTGATACTGAGCTAGTTGGTGATTCATGCTTCTGAAAGATGCCAGCTGAACGTATAGACGCTTTGCTCACGCGCCAGATTGAGCCGCCATAACCGCCCTTCTCTTGTCTTACCGAGATTTTGAGCCATTGAAGCGGGCGTTGACGGGTCTTCAGAAGGGCCTATGCTGGGTACAAGAACACAGTAGCATCTAAAATGGCAATGACTTGTGTCCTGCTGTGGTAATGATGAAGTGAAGCGAACGGAATAAGAGGGAACAAAAACTGAAGGTCAGTTATGGCGGCGCCCATGCACAGCTGCTGTAAAGCGTCTATACACACACCAGGAGAGATAAAGAAAGAAAGAGAGAAAGAAAAGAGGACAAGCACACTGCTGAGCTAGCTACCATTTACTGGGGATCTTCTTCCACACCCATTAGTTTGATATCTCAGAACTAATGGGTGTGGAAGAAGAAGTTTATCTTAGCAAATTGCTTCTAGTCCAGCAGTTCCGATCATCTTTCTATAGAATAGCTATAGTCACCTCAGCGAATCCGAGGAGCTTACGCTAAGCGGAGACGAAACGAGGTAAGTATTGCTAAGTGATCATTGCGCGAAAAATGCAATTACAGTGGTGGAACTGATACGTAGTGATTTGGAGCAGTTCTTGTAGCAGAGCCTCAACGGGTTTTGGAGCAGAGATTCCCACTCTTGGAGCAGGCAGTTTTGAGCTATCACGTCAGAAAATTATATACAATCTCTTTAAAAGTTAGCCTGTGAAAAAAAGAAAAAACTGCAGTTGTTAGTGTTGGGAGACTATTAAAGGTGTCATTCCTACAGGGTATATGGCCACTACAGATATTTATTTATTTATTGACCAATCTCAAGCCCGTAATTTTCCAGATGTCTGAATAAACTATTAGGAGTACCGATGGCGTCTTCGGTTTGTGTTTGATGTAAAAATATGTTGTTTTTTTTTGCTATTTCCGAGGGTTTGTATTACGGTGAGGTAATTGTCGCGAGTTCGACAACAAACGGACACTTTTGTGTTGCATGTGTCTCACGCTGCCCTCGCTCGTATTCAACCTGCTATTGTTCATAGAACAGCTAAGCGGAGCACAGAGCTACTCTAATCTATAGTGCCACTAAACAAGCTACGCTTCAGAGTAACGACACTTGGCCATATTGTGGCTTAAAATCATGGTTGCCAGTTTTCTAAAATCATAGGAAACGCTTTTCCGTCCTCCTCAAATGTTTAAAGTAGGGTGACCACCCGTCCCGCGACTCGCGGGACTGTTCCGCATTGAGGGCTCGCGTCCCGCGTCCCGCAAGAAATTCCAAAATCTTCCAAATGTCCCGCATTTCACATTGTCGTAACATTCACTGCACAAATTATGCCGCTTCCGAACAACGGGCCACGGGGAAGCGCGGAGGTCGCTGATAAACGTGGGAATTTCGATGGTATGCCATTTTATATCCAAGCACTGCGGGAAGCGACCGTCAGTCTTGCAGGAGACTGACGCACATGCGCCGTTGTGCCTCTCCCCTTAATGGCAAAATATTGCGAGCGAAAATTGCTCGCCAAAAGCTGAAAAATAAACTATAGTAATTAGTTGCAAATCATACTGTATCATGCGAAATGGTTGTTGTGGAAAGATTTTTTTTTTTTAGTGAAGACGGCCACAGAGGGCAAAAAACCTGCAACTCACAACGGTCAAAAAACAATAAATTAAGGTTTTAATTTTGTGTAGGAGCATGTTAATATAAGAGTATCGACAGGAAACAATAAGCCGAAAATATTTACTGTTTTTTTTTATTTCCTTTTGATGCATTGGGGTCTAGTGCAGTCGATCTTTATGTTTTCAACTTAAATACTTTTAATAAAATATTTACCATGACAAATAAACAAAAGTATAATACTGTGAGTGAAACTTATCTCAGTTTAATTGCCGCGTACAATTTTCAGGTGTATAATATGCTTTCGGACAGCACAGGATTTCGGGGTGTGCGCGTTGGTGAATTTCCCTTAATAGTTATTTCTTGAGTCGTAAAAATACCGTCCTCTTACTCTCCTCCCCGCCCGGTCAGGGCATTCCACCGGCAGGAAGGTGGTCACCCTAGTTTAAAGGGATGGGGAACCGTAATTTGGATTTCAAAAAAACAATGCTGGAGATTAGGCGGGACGCAACGATCCCTACAACAATACTAATAAGGCGATATCTCAAATGGACGGCCGTATTTTTGGAAAAAGAAGTCGAGATTGAACCAGGCCGACGACGCGTGTGACCCCCCCCCCCCCCCCTTTCCCCTCCCCCTCCTCCCGTCAAGATACTTAGTTTCCTCCTATCTTCGCTGCGCTCCCTCAAGGCCGCGAGGCAAAGAAGACGCGAGGCCGTTCCCTCTCCTTCTCGGAGAAACATGACGTGAACATTCCTGCCAAATGCGCCTCTTTTTTTGAAAAATACGGCCATCCGTTCGAGATATCGCTATATGAGCGATGTTTTGGTGTTTGTAGCATCCCGTTGCCCGTTTTTGCCGCGTGTTTTGGGGAATCCAGATTTCGGGTCAGCATCCCTTTAAACAGATCGCGACAAAGCAAAGCAATATTACATGAGCTTCCTAACACCGAATCTAATGCTGAGGAAGTCGCACTTTTGAATCATGACGATCGGCAGTTGCGTCTGCTCTGCACAAGCACCAAAATGGCGGCGCCCACACCAATGTCGGGGAACGGAGTGCCATACTCTAAGCGCAGCTCATTTAGTGGCTCTACTCTAAGCGATCACAACGAGTAGCACCACCTATTCATTGCGATTGATGTAAGCATCATTCGCACAAAAACCGCGATAACTCTTCATTAGGCATGTGCAAATAATAGGTATTGGGTTCGAAGCAAATTTAAAGTGAATAGTGGCTTTAGCCGAATATTTTTTATCGAATATTGAATAGTTGCTGCGCCTTTCTCCACGCTTTTCACCCCTGTTACACCATGCTTAATCTAAAAATTCAGCTGAACTCGCAAAGCTTGTTCACAAGCCTCTAATTGCCAACTTATGAGCTCTGTTAAATTTAAGCTGGCTACATTTATAGACTGTGGCCTCAGACAGTCCGATACCTAAATTGGAATGGCAAGTAAATGACAGATTTGACACAAAAGTAAAAATATAAGGCATAGGAATAGGCGGCCATACAAAAGCAGCTGGCTTTTCCTCTACTCACTACTCATTCCAACCAAAGCTCGCCGCTAAGTCCAAGCGCTATTGTCTCCTCCTCCCACTCAGTTTCTACTAGTGAGGGGCCGCACTTTTTCCGAATCGTAAACTCGGCAAAGTCAAACTTTTGCCAAACTTTTATAAAGATGCGGCAAAGATTCGGCAAGAATGCATTGTTGACAGACTTAACGTTGATATTTAGTCGTTGTTTTTTTTCTGGCGAAAAAAAGGTGTTATTCTTTCTTTTTTTAACTTAAATGCAACATGCAACGCATATTAACAGTTATTACAAGTGATGGGCCGAACTTTTACCCTATCGAAAATTCGGCCCCGAATCTTAGGCATCGGCAAAGCCGAATTGTAGCCGAACTCTTCTGAAGATTCGGTAAAGATTCGGCAAAAAATACATTCGCGCCAGACCTAAAGGATTTTTTTTTTCGGGCAAAACAGTCTTGTAGGTTCGTTTTAAAGGCATAATGACACAGTTATGACTAAATAAGGCGATATTCAAAACGATAATTGTATCGGTGTCATTTCTGCGTGTTTACTGGCAATTTGGCAGTGACTTTCTGCGGAAGTGGTGTGACAACGAGGTTGGGTAGAAGCGAGCGCAGTCAATTAAAACACGCGAGTTTCGGTTTTGACGCCTCATCAGGCGCAAGCCTGCAAGTGACATCGTTGAAATAAAGGCGCTAACACTGTTCTTACTTTCTCTGCGAGTTACCGTTTCGTGCTCGAAAATGAATGCAACGGCTGTTGAGTCGGAGAAAACAATAATATTGTAAATATGCATGTTCTTCGATTTCAGTCACTTCAGCTTTGCATGAAAGTGTGCGTTCCATATTCGCAACGACTCGTTTTTAACTTTTAAAATGCCGGTTTCTGATGTTAGGACGCACGCGGACGTTTAGGAAGATGGGAAGAGTTAGGAATGTCGGATGTGCAACGTCGAGGGCATGGCAGTTCATTGTTTAGTTTTATGAGGATAGATGAAAACCGCGAAATAATGCTAATTAAAAATCAATATTATCTGTTTTTACACAAACTACTTGTGAGCTGAAAACAGGGTTGTTATAATGGCAGGGAGTGCTTTAAAGTGCTTGTCAGTCAATGTTTCAACTACGTCGTTGCAACTGGAAAGCTCAAATGAAAATCACATTATCCAGGATGTACCGCATCATGTGTCACCTGCGCAGTGGACTGCGTCAGTTCCAGGTCGACCTTCTGTTTTTGAGGCAGAAAATAGTGAAGAGAACCACTCACAAAGGCTGACAAACGCACAGTTACCATGTCGCCCACTGCGCACCTCGCCGTAACCGTTGGTAGTATACTACACTGTACGACGGTAACCGCACGACGGCACGGCGTCCATTTGCAATCAATCCATGATCCCGTCGCATTCCCGTGCGTGCGTAGACGTTTGCCGAATTTTTGCCGAATCTTTGCCGAACTTTCCTTCAAAACTTCGGCGAGTGTGCACCAAACCTTGTCGGAAGCGCCAAGGGTTAGCCAGGCGACCATTTCCCGCTCTCAGTGTTGACCTCCACAGCGGAGCATCCGACTTTGGCTATAGTGTTGCCCCGTTCACTTTAGAAGACGGCATTCGTGAGGTGCGTTTGCCGCTGCTGGCTTCAGACGCTGCGTTTGCGCGTTCGTCCATAAAGAAGACGCTTCGTTGGCATACTGACATATTATATAGGTGTGCACTTGAGCTCTTTCGCCGTGCTTTTCAATGGGCGAGTGTTTTAGCGTGTAATTTGGACTAGGTATTTTTGTTGTGCAACATGGGGCTAAACGACCGATGTGCCCATTAACAGATAAGAATCATACATGTCAAATTCGGTACAACCATGTATTCGAATCGTAACTATATATGAAATCCACAGTCCCCGCGGCTAAAAAATAAAAATGAGAGTCGAAACAAACAAACACGTTTAGCGTGGAGAAAAAAAAAAAAGCAGAAATGTAGCTATTTTACTTCCTCGTTTTTTCTGTGTTTTTTGTACAGTTGAATTTATTTTTTACCTTCGCTTCACAAGGAGGATAGAAAGGTAGGAGAGGGCATGACGCCAGCCGCGTAGCCTCCACAAGCCATGCTCCCTTGACGCCTCGCCTCTTTCTCATTTTCCTCCTTTCTTCCTCACTCTCCTCACTTACCACGCCAATGTGACCACATCACGTGACCGTAGCTAGCCCTCGTCTAGCTATGGGGTACTAGAATACACCACAGTCTAGCCTTCGACCTGATAAAACTAACCGGACGGAGCGCGCGCAAGCCTGCAAGGTGTCCTTCTATACAATCAACCATCCATCTCACACGTGACATGTCACACGCACCAATCGCCAGAGAGATCTGCGGTCACGTTGGCCACAACATCGTTTAAACTTTTTTATGACTAGGCTTCACCAATATTGCAACGTGCCCCCCCCCCCCCCCCCCCCCCCCCCCAGTACTTCTAACCTCCTTGGTATAGATAGTTTGATAGGAAAGCCTAGCTAAGGCGTGCCCATGGTGGCCAGGCTGGTGCGCCAACAAAAGCGCTTTCCACGTTTGGTGGCCAGAGCGGCCTTAGAAGACTGGCTGCTTGCAAACCTGTCTATAGGCGGGGGCGGTGCGAACCGGCAGACTGCGTCTCTGCGACACCCACGTGCTTCTATCTTGGGCCCGTCCCGCGCACCACTCCCACGAGAGCGTCACGAGAGCGTCAGGCCTCCGGAGAAATGCAAGTTCAAGGCCCCGCCGAAAGATCGGAAAGGTTCCGCAGCATCGACGCCGACGTCACGGCCCCCTCTCCCACCTGCCAGCCCGAGATGTGCTCAATCACTTTCAAGTCAACGCACCTGTCGCCACGGTGACTCGAGGTGTCGCAAGGGAGACGTTTTCGCCTTGCAGACGTCTGCCGTCAGAGGCACGCGCGGAATTCGAAAGCACATGAACGGGATCCCGATGAATCGCTATTCTCTGCCAGCGGCGTACCTACGGAACTTCGCAAGTACGGCCTCTGGGCACCGCCATCTTGCTGCTGGTGAGGGTAGATCGCCTGACAGTCAAGCACTGGTGAGGCCCTGGGTACCCCTCAGCAATGCTTGACTATCAGACGATCTACCCCTTACCAGAAGCAAGATGGCGGCGCTAAGAGGCCGTACTGGCAAACGTCTATTGGGGAGGACATCGAGGAGTGCCCCTCCATAGCGGCCGCCGCGGGAACTAATGCTGTGTGGCTATGTCCTCCGAGATCCCAAATCGCGCGAACGCTTCGGGATCTCGGAGGCCATGGTGTGGCAAACAAACCCTACGACCGCAGTCGTTGGTGCATTCGCTGCCATAGAAGACGACGAGGCTAGGCTCGTGAACGATATATGCAACACTATTCGTTTCTCCTAAACGCATCTAGATAAAAGTAATCGAGTCCCTCTTGCGTTCAGTGTCGTGGAAGTTCTTTTGGAAGGCAAAACAAGCGCATCTGTGGTTGTGACTGATTCAAAAAGGGGTGGGGGGGAGTTCGGATGTTATGACCCCTCTTTTGAATTATGCATGTGCAAAAATTTAGGACGGCTTGGGGGGGGGGGGGGGGGGGGGGGAGGGCAAGAGAGAGGTTCTTGAACATTTAATACACTGACCTTCCCCTCCCCCACCCTTTCCCCTGGAAATACCTGTGTGCCGGGCCAGCCACGTCGTGTCGACCCCGCCCGCTGTACCGTACGTGGCCGGCGCGGCGTCCGTATCTTTCTGAATGATCCACAAAACATGCACATCCCTTTTCAGTTACCCTGTCTCTCGCGACAATCATGGACGACATCTGCGAAAGAAAGCGGTGTCTCGTTGAAGGAGAGAACGTGCCCAACTGAAATCATCAAGTGCAGCGTAGCACCAAAGCCGTAGGCGGACAAGTATGTGCTGCAGTCCTCCGCGCTGCAAATATCATATACTGCATCGCGGGCTGCGGGTGGCCGACCCCAGGTCTACAAGTTCATCACGGTCAGTTTGATCAGTTTCTCCTTTTTCTACACTCAACTGAGTGCGACCACAAAGTCTGTCGAAGCCCTTTGTCCAATACCAACTCAGGGGTTCCTCCTGTCTACTCGCCGGCCCGGCGCCCCTTTCATATGACGCCCAGGGTACGTGCCTCCCCCCCCCCCCCCCCCCCTCCCCCCGTGCCAGGTATGCCACTGATCGCCACTGAAGACAATTGAACAGATTCAAATATTTACTATTTCATTATCGCACCGCTAAGACTTCGATATCGACTTGTCAAACTCTATGAGAAAACATGCAGAGTTGGACATAACTCTCCTCGCCAAGATGTTCATGTTAGATACACTTTGCGGAATGTAGGTAGTTCAAACGATAATTCGGTCCTCACTAAAACGGGGAAAAAATGTTTATTTTCTGCACGCAGCCCATGTAATGCAAACAAATGTAAAAAAAAAGAAAAAAACTGCGGATACATTTAATAGGGTAATCCAAGTCACCAGGCTCGATCTAAAATGGACCGTAAAAATCGACGCCCGCACGTAGCAATCTAACCTTTTCGTCAAAGGTGTATTTCACGGGTCAGTTTTTTCTTGTAAAATTACAAAGCGTAGTTCTCTTTTAGTAAAAAATAGGGCCAAGCAACTTGCCAGGGTCTACGGCGGGCGGTGACCCAGACGGCCAAGTCCAGTAGCGGGGTGTGTTTGGCGTTCGTATTGATAGATGGCGTCGGGAGCAGCGTCTGAATAGGGTGCCTCGACATCGAGCAACGTTACTAAAACACTCAGTTGGGAAACTCGCCGTCGAAACCTGGGCCGCTGGCGTCCACCGAGACCGAGCTAAATGCGACAACAGCGCCACTCTTTATCATTTGTCTGTACTGTGGTCACCTTGAGTTTTTGAAAGCCTGTTTTTGCGTAAAAACAAACGGAAAAGACTCTTTTTGTATGAAATTTATTGGAGTTTAGTACAAAAGAAGGGGCGCATTATGTTTTTAAAATCTTCAGTTTGCAGGGTTTTGCGGCACAATTAATATTGTTTTTATACAACCATGCCTCAGCGGGCCTTTCAGGTAGCGCGTCCCGCCCTAGGTGCATTTTAACTTCGGTCGTTGATCGCGGCGCGTCCGCCGGGGAGACGGGGGTGGAACCCCTGTAACCTCTACCGCTGTATCTGTTCTTAGAGCCAAAGTAGAAGTCACGTGCAGTTCCTCGAGAGGCCGCTGTGGGAGAAATGGTGGCGTTGTGTTCGCAATTAGCTCGGTGCTCGGAGACAGAATGGGGCCACTTTTTCAAAGCTGTCTCTATGGGAGTTTCCCAACTGAGTGTTCTAGTAACGTTGACATTGAAGCACCGTACGTCTGAAGGTGCAGCCGACCAGCGAAAGATAGCAGACGACACGCAGACGAAATCCATTGGCAGCAGAAGCGCCGCCGTTATGCAGACGCGCTTTTTTACTTAAAGTTTTGCTTTTATTGTTCGCATTTATTTTTTAACCGAAGGTACATTACAAAAATATTATATTCATTTTAATAAACCACGGTGGTCGCGAGCCGTCGCGATTAGGAGGTAGCGCCATCTATCAATACGAACGCCACACACACCCCGCTACTGGACCCCTGTCGTCTGCGTTGCTTCCCGCCGTAGACCCTGGCAAGTTTCTTGGCCTTATTTTTTACAGAAAGAGAGCTACGCTTTGTAATTTTACAAGAAAAAAACGACCTGTGAATTACGCCTTTGACGAAAAGTTTAGATTGCTACATGCAGTCGTCGATTTTTACGATCCATTTTAGATCGAGCCTGGTGACTTGAACCACCCTATATTTGAAGGTCGTATCACAGACTAGCACCAATCCGTCAAAACCATCGTTTTTTTATGTATGGGAGGCAAATTACATGAAAGTCTTCGCCGTGTTCGACGAAATACTCGATAAAAGTATTTAAGCTAAGTTACTAAATAGCTGCTTCGTAAAGTATTTAAAATATTACTCAAGTTACTTTCACTGTGAAGTATCTTGAGCAGAGTACAAATACTGAGAAATGTAATTCAATTACTTTTGAAGATACTTCCGCATTGCGTAATTTGTATCGACGTCAGTGACAAAAACAATTATATGGTTGCGCCAGTCTGGTTTACCAGAATGGTTTATTAGCACGCAACAACACAAAACGAGAAGAAAAAAAACCATCGTAGGGTTATTTTCTGCAGTCCAACCATAAGGAACAGAATATCTTTGATAAATGTTACAAAACATTCCTAAGGAAAAAAAAAAGTCGCTTTAGTTATTTGCATCTTTCACGAGTTATAGCGGCGCGCTGGTGCCTATCAAAATGGCTGTCATCTGGATGATCGTCATAGAACAGCAGTACAGGCGGGGTCTGCGACGCGTAATTAATTCGTTTTGCTTATAGGAGCAGCATTGGAGCCTTTATTTTTTCCCGCCAGGAAGGTGTAGGCAAGCACGTTTCTTATGAGCTGATCATGTAGGAGCTCAGGGAGCGCGATCCTCACACCACGGTACCACCATCGCTCAAAGTTGAGAATAGTGACATCGCTGAATATCAGGTCCTGCGGCGGGCCTTAGACGCATCGCTTAACTACAATCCATATTCCCTATATGGGGAGTTTACTATAAACGAACTTGGGATCTGGAAATGAGTGAATGGATAACAAAGAGAGCCCACATAATAGCCACGGCAGTGGTCGCACCTTCTTCAAGTAGGTTGCGTTCAAAAAGGCACTCAACGTTGGGAGACGCTTTGTTGGCATTTTGATAGGTCATTTTGCTCGTAGTTAGTTTCCTGTTCTGTTCTACGCTTATCAATGTTCGCTTACAGACAGTGTTCGTGAGAGCAGTGCCGGACTGACGACAAAAATAAAAGAAACAAAAGAAACCTCGACCTTTTGCGTAGCAAAATCAAATACACAACAGGAAAAAAAAAAAGTGTTTTATTTTTTAGTTTACTTTTCATTTTCTTCTATTTGTGATTTTCTTGACACTGAAGTCTGCATTGTTGTCGTGGGTCGTTTCCCGTTCTGCGTTGCGCCTCAGCGTGGCAATCATTACTTCCGTAAATCCACCCCTTTTGTTTGAGAATTTGTTTGGGGGGAAACTCTAGGGGAAAAAAAGGCGCCTATGGGAAGGCGAGAGGAAAAACGCTTCGTCGTACGAACTTTGGGCTGAAATATGAGTCATAATCGGGCCAGAACCGATGTCTTCAAAAGCTTAATCTAAGTCATCGAAGCTTATCGAAGCTTATCGAAGCTAGCAACAGGATATGGTTGCTCGAAAGAATGTTAAAGTTTGCTCGTGCCACGCCCACTCCATTTCATACCGAAAAACTCGGAAAATGGTGGAATGTCAAAAATGTATTTGAGATAATGAGTACAAGATACTCAGAAATGTAATTAACATACGGTATCGAATACTCTTAATCAAAAGTATTTGCAAGATATCAAGACACTTCAAAAAGTATTTGAAATAAAGTATCTCGAATAGAGTATTTGAGATAGGCACAAGTCTGCGGGGGCGACATCTCACCGGGACAGACATCGGTATACGAAGCGACGCGCGCCGACGCGAGGTGACGCTAAATAACGCGGGCAAAATGCGTAAAAGTGTCATGCTTTGCATGACGCTTTGCATTGCGTAATGCCACAGCACAGACTTAATTTGGAGAGGGTTGTAAAGTACCTAGGTACAAGTAACTCGAACTCGGTATCTAGGTACTTCTGTTGTACCTGATGTACAAACCTAGGTAATAATTATAATGCAATTAATTGCAAAGGTGCAAGCGAGCTTGAGAAGATTTTTCATTTCTCGCGGTATCTGTATTTGTATCTTAGGTACATTTTCATGTAACTTGTACCTAAGTGAAGTTACTTTTTGCAGGTAGTTTCCTATTAATTTCGTCAAAATGGTGTAAACCATAAATCTTGAAGTATTAATACACTACCATGTGCCGTGATTAACGTCGAGTTGGGTACAACCTGGGAGGCACTGACTTAATCGAACGACGTGCTAGCGAACGAAGCCCTGCCCATGATGTTTCATCGAACACTTCAACGAATGGTGGTGTTCATTCGAGCATACGGTGGATTAGCGATGCCGTTCTAGCGACACCAATTATTCGAATTGCTTCGGAACTCCATTTAGGAAAAAAAGCGACCTACTTCCTTCATCTGAAATCAAAATCGACTTTATTGCGTGTTTGAAGCTCTTCTGACAGCTATACAAGGGAGGAGATAACTTGAAAGATGTGCGCAGTTTCTGTTAAAGCCCCTGTATCTGGGAAAAGTGGCGCATTCTCTTCCCTCCTCCTAAACTGCGGTCGAGGATGTCAGATAAACACTTCGAGGACATTCCATTCCAGGACCATTTGTGTCCTGGAATGCTCATGCGAATGCGGTTTTCCTTATTTCTCGCATTGACACCAAATAAAGCACATTTCTAGAACTCGTTTTTGTGTCTATCCTTAGTATAAAAAGTTTTACTTCCAACGTAATCTGACCAATTTGGGGAAAAAATAAAGTATCTATGAAGTAACTGTACCTGTACCTAGGTACATTTTTGTATGAATAACTGTAACTGTATCTTAGGTACATTTTTTAATTAACTTTTAGAACCCTGGTGGGGGGTAAAAAAGAAAGGATAACTATAATCACTGACAGCTGAAGAAATGCAGGGCGTGGCGAGTTCCTTAAATGACATCTCGTTATGACTCCGCAGCCAATGAGCTTAAGCTGTTAAACGTAACGAACTCCCAAGTCATACGCGGATAGGAAAGAGCCTTAAAACCACAGTGTAAATTACATTGTTAGCATAAGCTTAGCGCCAGTCAGTCAATTATATCGCAACTTACCACGAAAGCATATCCTAAATACTGAGAACGAAATGGCATTCTTGGATCGAGGATGAATCGCGAGAATGCCATTTTTCATTAATCCCGAAGCGAGGATATGTTAACTTCTCCGCTTCCTGCCAGGAAGCAGGGAAGTTAATACTGGTGCAGGAAGTAAAGCGATTACCTTTACTGTAACTGATAAAATTAATCATCCCAGAGCTGCGAACGGAACGCAAAAACTCACGCTGTGTTGTAAGTTGAACTCTGACTCGGAGCCCGGGAGGGCAAGAAACAGAAAAATCGACAACGAGACGGCGATAAATCTCACGTGATACAGCGCAGCATAAACACGTAAACAGACAGGATACACACAAAGAAAAAAAGAGACGAGCACGAGGAAAGCACGTGGATGCTCAAGTAACCTCAACGGGCTCCTGACGGACTGAGCTTTGCCCGTGGCCTCACGTCATGTTTAGACCAGCTCGGGCGAACTTGAGCAAGACGAGATGTTTGCAGCCGCCATCCGGGAGTGCGAAAAGCGGACCGGGAAAGAAGCGGAATCTGAAACGTCGGCGGGAGGGGGAGAAGGGAAATGATCACGGGACGACGGGGTCTCAAGAGAGATCGAAAAGGAACGCAACGAAAGACGCCACGCAAAAGAACTCTTCTCTGTTTAACGAAGCTTGAGTTGTAGATTTAGACTAATAAACAGTTCGTGTTGGGTTAAACCTTGTGGTTGTCATTAAACAACACGCTGCGCTGCGCCTGTGGCATACATGTCGATTCAACGGGCCCCCCAATTTAATCTCACTTCACTAAAATCTCGGTCCCATTTGCAAGGCTTGATATCATGGAGGACATAGTCCGCGTCCGCTGCATCGCGGAAGTTGTCCCAGCCCCAGTTTTCCGCTTTGCACCCCTGGCAACAAAATTTCCACGAGTGCGAGCGAATGAACACCTTCTTCAAACGTTTTCGTGCGTATACAGGGTAATTGGGCGAGCGCAGTTTGTTTCTATTTCAGATTGGCCCGTTGCGACCGCCGACTGCCCACGACGGATGAGGAAACAACGATGTGCCCCGTTTTCCGAATACGCACCCCGGGCCAGACCGACGTCAAAGTGGGCGCTGTGCCATCGTCTCTTTTGGAAAAGCGTCAAGGGAGATGTTTCTGTGTCGCTAATATTTTCTCAGCGCGAGAGCGCACCTCGCAGACAGTGACGTAAACGGGGCGAAGACACGAAAGTGCCGTGAAAGCGAGCAGCATTCCGAGAAACACACACACACGCGAACACACACACACGCGCGCACAAACACACGCGCACACACACACACACGCGCGCGCGCACGCACACACGCGCGAGCGCGCGCGCGCGCACACACACACACACACACACACACACACACACAAAGAGAAGAAGTACGATGCATATTCGTATGCATGGTTGGCGGCAGAGTATAGGTGCATCTATGTCGGCGGTGAAGCGTGTGTGGAAGTCAACATCCGCATCTAAAGGCCGGTTCAGACACTTGCGTTTGAGTCCGTTTGACTGCGTTGCGTCGAGTACCGAAACCGAGTCACCGGCGCATCTGTGCTTCGTATGAAGCGTGGAGTCCAATTCAAGGAATCATTTTGGCACGCGATATAAGCAGCAGGGATGTCCTGGTTTCTCGCTGCCGCAACGCAGTCAAACGCAGTCAAACGCAACTGTCTGAACCGGGCTTAACTTTGGGCTGCAAAACGGCTTCGAAGTACAAAGTTACGCAGTCTTGCTGAAAAACGAGTGCATCTGTGAAGAAGAAAACGTTATTGGAGGCTCAGGTGGAAGAGCAGTTAAGCGGTTGTTTTATTGAAACGTCTCGTGCACGAAGGTACAACACGAGACCTTTCACGAATATAGGGTGCGCGAAGGCACTCCATATTGTAGTCAAGTGGGCTAGCGCACACCAGCTCGGAGTACGTGGAGCGGAAGCTCGCGCTGCAGAACCCAGGCACCCCTGCCCGTTCCGATCTGGATGAGCGTCGTACCAGCGTACGGTCGTGTATCGCTACTGAGTGATGCACGTTAAAGATCCCAGGAGAGCGGTTGTACTGCACTGCCTAAATTTCTCATTTATACAGCTGTGAGACATGTCTCCCGTTGAGGCGGACTAAGTTCTAGGCTGTATAAACATACACACACGGTACACCCCAATTTTTTCTCTCTTTAATATGATCCCGATTAATGGAGATAAACCGCGATATAAACACATTTTTTGGGACGAATTGGGTAAATAATGAATTGTTTTGGTCCCGTGAATATAAACAATTCGCATTACGTTATATGAACCGCTTTCGTGTCCCATTTCGTCGTGCACGTTAAGAAATTGTCGTGTATGCTAGATTAATAAAAGGATCCCAACGTCTGCGTTCATGGCATTATGAATCTCAGCACCATGCCATGATGTTTTCGTCCTTGTTTTGTGAGATATACAATACTAGTCTAATCTGTCTGCTCCTCCAATTCCTGGACGCGCGGCCACTGAGCTGTTGGGTCTATCAATCGTCGGCCACGTGCCTCGTGACCCAACCTGCCGCGCGCATGCGGTGTTCCCCAGCCTTTGACGTCTCAACACGAGCGCCCGACTTTGGCAGAGGAGCGCTATATCACTCTGGACCGCGGCGGAGGGGGGGAACAGCTTAGGCGGCCAACTGATTATTGAGTGCGTGTATCACCGCCATCCGCAACTCGATATCAAGAAGAGAGCTGCGAATCACGGGGTCACTTTGTTATGAGGCTCTTGTGGCGTTAGTGCGTGAATGCAGATGTTACAAAATAAAGGTATCGGTTTCGACAGCGTAACCGACGCCTGCGTCGTTTTCAGAACGGGCAGCAGCTAGGCAGCTAGGGCACTCAAATGCTTTAAACTTCTCTTACGCCAATGCAGCACGCGATTCTGACGAAGTAACTTCATCATTCGCGGCCTACTCTACTCCACTCCCCAAACCCCCCCCCCCCCCCCCCCAAAAAAAAAAAAAAAAAAAAAAAAAAAACGCTCGACACGTACAGGCTCACAGTCTGAGCAGCTGTGTTTCAGCTGACGAGCCATCAGAGCCAGTTCAGCTATGCGGACCTAGTATATCACGTGACCACGCGCCCCTTTGCCCCTTCCAAAGCTCATGTGAACCTTACACGACACTGGATTCGCTATGCTTGCGGAAAACTTTCGGTAGAATTTTAGACGAGAGGAGGAGTGCGCTTGCGCTGCTTTAATCGGCGCTCAAGCTCGCGCTCCCGTATCTTTGACTGCATGGTTACAGAAAGTTGTGCGGTCCATTAGGTGTTTGGGTGCGTCCCATCCCATGTGACGGTCAGTTTCTCATAAAGCTAATAAAGGCGTCTTTTCAAATATACATAGGAAACTTTTCTTCAGGCGTTTCATACCAGGGCTAAATTGTTTCGTACCGTACTTTACTACCGTGAGCCGTGGTCGGAATAAGGCCCATTAAAGTTGATTTCTGAGACCGTATACGATACTGACATCCGGTACATCGTAACCGCGGAGACCAAATATTGCGCCGAGACAATTGCAATGATCTGCGAAAAACCAGATTGGCTCTGCCAGTGTGTGGGAACGTGGATGCATGGACAATTCTAGGTGCAACCAATCGTGTGAGGCACCAACCAATCGTGCGTAAACTATTTTCAGAAGGCGACCGAACGTTAACTCGCAGGTTGTCTCCAGGCGACGTAAGCAAGCTGGGTCGTCAGCTCTTTAAAAAAAAAAAAAAATCCCAGCTGGTTTTTGTCGGCTCTTGCGACGTGGCCAAAGAGGATCCGAGTGCGTGACAGTGCTTCTATAAATGCGGCCCAAATACCAGGAAGAGTCGGACGACGGTTGCCAAACAAGTGATGTCACCGGCGGGACCGGCCACCGCTCGGCGGTATTTGCATGGTACGCAACGCAAACAGGATGGAACCGCTGCACTACTCGAAAAGAATAAGAATTGCACAAGGCACCTCGCAAACAGCACTGTTAGCTGTCCCTTTGCTTGTTCGGATATTCTAAATCACTGCTTTTGAGACACAGAGCCACTGGACCGGGGACGCTGACAGACGCTTCTCCCTCTTCGTGACGTCAGGCAAATGGTGCGTTCGTCCAACATCTCCTAGATAAGGAGGCCGCAGTGCTGGATTAACTACGTCACTCACTGAAGGTCGGCGCGGGGGAGATTAGACGCGAGTGGCTGTCTTGTTACGGTTGGAGATGTCTGGTTTGTAGTACTCAATCATCCATAGAAAAAAAAACAAAAAAAAACAACAACATCGTGCAATTTTGGCGTTTGTTACTTCTTGAGCGCGAAACGTGGGATATTGGATCCGATTCCGCGAAGAACACCCGAAGGCTGGCGCAACCATCGTGTCCACTGCTCAGAGTGTATACGTGCTCAAGCAATATGGCGGACTGGAATATTCAATTAGCGAAGCAGTTACTTCAGATGTCGCGCACTTTTGAAGAGAGTCCAGTGACGTCATTTCCCTATTCCGGGACGGGGCATGGCCTGCAGCTCTTGCTAGCCACGGTGCCTGGAAGGCGTCTCCGACGGGTCTGTTCAGCGTCATATCCCGCACAGGCATCCAAAGTGATTCCGAAGCGGCGACGAATGACGTCACAATAGCCGGAGTCTCATGCTGTCGGATGTCGCGATCCTGGCGGTTGGGCGAACAAGTTCGGCAAAAATGTCACGAGGGAACGCGAGTGTCATCGTGCCATCCCAACTCTGTCTGCCGAAGCTTCCGTGAACAAGCTGAAGAGCGACCAGCAGAAGGCGCCTGTCAACACACCGCTGCTGTCGTTCAAGATGGCGACCGGCAACCGCGTGACATTTCTACGACGTCTTCGGGCGGAACTCGAGGGAGCACTGCTTTGGACGCGGTAAACAACGCGTTCCAGGCACGGCGGTTGCAACGAAGCATTCTTTGACGTAAGCGGCTAAGCGATATTCCGGTAGAATATCGCTTGGCGCCGAGAAGAGCGATAGCCGACGAGATACGGGTCGCCGTCGCCTGCACGCTTCATCTCGCTGGTTGCACGCTCAATTTGTTTCTGCAGATACTAGCAGAAACAATGTCCCGAACTGCTCGATGACGTCATGAAGCGAGGATGCTCTGCATCGCCGCGCATTTCAATGAAGCCGGCGCGTGGTCACGCTTGGCCGGCCTCGGCGGCAGCGGGACACGCGGCGCCTGTACGCCGAGTCTCCTCATACTTCCGCGCAGCCACAACGTGGTCTGTGTACGTGTATATGGCTCATGCGGAGGACGGACTAGTTCCATAACCTAAGACCACCCAGTAAGCTTTAGATGAATATGCATGCCTAAGGAAGACCCATTTTAATGTCAGGAGGGGATGGACCAGCTACTGCCCCTAGCTTCCTATTAGTAATAGTAAATAAAAAAAAATAATTGCATGCACGGAAGACCCATTAAGTATTACGTTGGGAGGTGCGGACTAGATCCGTGCCCTCAAGCTTCCTTTAGCTTTATAAAAAAAAAAGCCTTTAATGCTATTGTTTCCGTGAAAGGGGGGGGGGGGGGGGGGGGGTTAATACATGTTGAAATCACTATTTCCAGGTAAAACAAATATAAGTATATCAATCTGAAAACATAAGATATCAAGACATAATACCACTAATATCTTAATATGTAAAAGAAAACATTGAATATAAAGACCACTCTTAAAGATCGAACTAATTAATATGTGAAATACCTGAAGTTAAATAAGTAATATGAAAACATAAAATAAATTAATTGATATTCAAATTGAGCGGTTCAGGCAACCTCACTGCTGTATATTATCTTAATGGCATAAACTAATTGAATATGTTCTCCAAAAATTTGAAGTCAGAGTACCTTTACAAAATAAAAGAAAAAAAATTAAATACGAGACACAGTTTTGAAATATTAATCTCCAAACTTAGATTTCCACGTCGCTCATAATTCTGTCTATATCTGAAAAGAGACACTGCGCCCAGCACCATAAAAGTAAAAACAAAGGTAAAAAATATTAAAAGAGAAGGGATTTTTTAAAGGGATACTGAAGCGAAACTTGAAATACTTCTATTATGGTCAGAAATAGGTTTAATATGATCGATGATATCCGTAAATCATAATCGCGCGTTTGTATTTTGAACGGATGGCTATATTTTTCACCCTGAAGGGCCCGATTGGGCGCGCGCTCAAAAATCAGCCATCGGAGAGCGCGATGCGTCTTGGGATATTGGGCGGATTCGTGACGTCACTTGTGCCAGACGGGAAAGGCTACGGCGTGGATGTTGTGGTTACGAGTGTTGTCACTTGGTGGCGCGTCGACGATTTACGGTAAGGGCAACAGAAATGCAGCTGTAATGAAAAATAGAGCACTTTGGAATTACAACAGGTATGAGGTGGTGAGAGAGATTTGGAAAGGGGTCATGGTGCCTGGCTTGACTTTTGGAAACGCAGTGCTATGCATGAAATCCGAAGTGCATGCGAGACTAGAAATAAAACAGCGCGGAGTTGGTAGACTGGCTTTGGGGGCACATTGCAAAACGCCAAACCAGGGAGTACAAGGAGACATGGGATGGGCATCATTTGAGAGCAGGGAAGCGGTGAGCAAGGTAGAATTTGAGGATAGGTTGAGGCAAATGGACGGGGAGCAATGGGCACGAAAGGTTTTCAGCTATTTATACATGAGGAGTGTAGACACAAAGTGGAGACAGCGCACTAGGAAATTAAGAGGAAAGTTTTTGGGCTATAGCGAAGATACGGAAGAGCAAGTCTCGGTTAAGAAGAAAGTTAAGGCCACAGAAAGAGACTGGTGGCTAGAGGGAATGCAGACAAAGACGGCTCTGGAAAGCTATAGATTAAACAAAAGAGTTATTGTCAAAGACAGCATTTATGACAATTCTAGGGGAAGCTCATTGCCGTTTGAGGCAAGAACGGGTGTTCTGCGAACCAGAACATACAGAGTGAAGTACCAGGAAATTGATACAGTGTGCACTGCTTGTGGAGAGGAGGACGAGACGGCTGAGCACTTGATACTCTACTGTAAAGGGCTTCACCCTATGCCTACCGAAGACAACATAGATTTAATAAAGTCATTGGGTTTTAGAGACAGCGAAGGGAGAGTGGATTTCAAGACGGTAGAGATTACCAAGCAAAGATTAAGTGAATGGTGGCAGAAATCGAGAGAAAACTAGGTATTTTCTTATCCACTGATGGCAAGGGGGTTTCATAGCCTCACTTTCTTTGCACTGCGGAGTGAATATAGATTTCACATTTAAATATTCTAAGCTTAAATGGTAAAACAAAATGGCTAGGTGGCGTAAGCTACCGCCCGATCCAAAGGGCTCAGCCGTATTCATCCATCCATCATCCATCCACCTGCGACAACGTGGCCGTTTGAGATGTGCAAGGGCTGCACGTGCTGCACGCACGCTGCACCACGGCAAGTCGGCAACCACGGCACCACTCACAAAACCAGCTGAGGCCGGATTCTCAAAGCGAACTTACGACGAAAAAAGTGCGTACGACAAATTTGAGAGAAAACCCGTATTCTCGAAACGAAATTGTCGTAACTTTTGCGCAGGTTACGACAGAATCCTACGACAGCTCCGCAGCTGTCTTACGCACTTTTTACGATCAAATCAACATGGCCGACAGCGTCGCTGAGTCACTTGGTAGCGACGACCAACGGACATTTATTTTTCTACGTGCTCTTCTCGTGCGTCCCGACTTCAACCAACAAGAAAAAAGGAAGGAGTACTTGAAACAGACCACGACGATCAAGAACGCAGGATCCATAAACACCCGAGACGAGCTACAACGGCCACGATTCTGCCGACCGAGCGAGCTCGGCAGAATATAGTAGGCCTAGCAGCAACATCGACTCGGCGCACCGTTGTTCCGGCGGACCTTGGCCAAGACCGTCTGCCCATGACCGGCTGGCCTGCTGAATGGAATATGCCCGCGTGACCCTTGTGGACCCTTCCCGGATGAATAGTTTGATCTTTAAACTAAATTTCAGAGGTCAATCTTTTCCCCTTGTCATCTCGATCTCCTTGTTTTCCGAGACAGCGGTGATGAACGCTGTCTTCGAAAAGGGACTCTCGCTGATTCTATCTCCTTGTTTTGTGTGATATAGAGCTCAAATAAACGCCATACGGATTACCTTCGCAACACGGTATGTACACTTTGTTATTAGTATGCCATTTTTATTCTGACACGACGCTACGCCACTGTCGAGCTATAGCAGTTCGTGGGAGCTACGCGATGTCGGTTAAACCTTTCTTTGCCGAGTGTCATCATCATGTCAGTATCGAGTTGCAATCGTAAAAGATCGGTCCAGAAGCGCTTACCGAAACGCGGTCTAACAGAGCGAATCCAGCACTTCGATCAAACGCGCGTGTCCGCTCCGAGTGTGAACAGGTATTTGCGTGGCTCTTGCTGACACTCTCGTAGTTGAAACATATCTTTTTTAACGTCGGTTCGCAGCTCGCAACTCGCAGCAACTAATACCGGCCGGCGACCGTGCCAGAAGCATGCTCGGGTCGTGTTATGCAAAGAGCCGCAACGAGAATGAGCTCACCGTGGCCGGCTACGCTTTGGCTTTCTCCGCCAAGGCTTTGCAAACGCGCTCAGGCCTAGGCTAATCCTGCCGGCACGCCGTATTGCCGCAGAACGGCGCTGCTCCTATGCCACAAGTGATGTCACGAAAACTTTCCCACCATCCACCAGATGTGAATTTGAAATTGTTTAATTAGGTTTAAAATTAGTTCTCCTGTGTTTTACAGCGTGATACTGATATTTCCGAGGTGGTGCCTGTCCCTAGCCCACATTTATGCAGAAAGATCGGCGCTAAAATTTTGTTTCCGTACCCCTTTAAACACACCGACAGCCAATTTAAAATACAATCTGAGCTTTCAATCACAACTTCCTTAAATAATGACATAAATACTTAACAGGTAATCAAAACACTTAAGAAATACATATCTCCGTTAATATTAATATACCACCCTTTCCTCCAACCCTACTAAATAAAATAAAAAATCTAATAGTTGAATACAAGTAAATTCTTCACCACATATCATAGGAAAGCCATTATACACTGAATAATAATTTATACGCAATATTCCTCTTTTCAGATGTAAACCTCATGAACCCAAGCCTCTGTCGCCGTCGTCCACCGGATAGAAGACACGAAACCTCCTTTGCTCTCAAGCAAACCTACTTATAGATACCTACAAATAATTTTCGTTTTATAAGAAAACGCCCGCACTGATTCTTTACACGCCCATTCCAATAACTGTGGCTTCGTAGTATCACCTGTTTTTCTTTGCGGATTGGCTTTTACATTAAAATTTTCCTTTTGGTCATATTTGGCCCTATTTATTTATATTTAATTGGTTTAAACCTATTATACCGTTTGGTGGTGCAGGTACAGTTACACTTTTTTTTTTATTCATTTAATCTTTTACTTAGAAAAAAAAAAAAAAAAGAATGTATATGCCACACCGGCGCCGAGCGAACCTGAAGGCCCTCGGGGCTTCGCGGTCGTTCCTGAGCTGATTTTGGGGTATAATGGACCCTTTTTCAGAACCTCATCAGGCAGCACTGGCAGTCGCCATTTCTTGGGAATGAAGCGTGCGATTGGATCCGAGTTTTAGCCGAATGATGACGTATATAGTACTCTAGTACTCGCGTCCAATGCACAATGCAGTACGTGCCCAAACAATGGCGGGCTCAAATAATTGGCGCAAAAAACGCAGTCTGAGTTGTGACATTAAGCAATGCAAGACGTCACGGTTGCATTGCTTAAAGGGATGCTTCAACGAAATTTGAAATATTCCCGTCGTATTCAAAAATAGGTTGAATATGAGCCACAATATCCGTAAATGACAATCGCACGTTTGTATTTTGAGCTTGGTAGCTGTATTTTTCGTTATAAACGGCCCACTCTGGCAAGCGCTCGGAGAAGGCCCAGCGGAGACCACGTGACATCCAACGCAATCGTGACGTGGGTCGTCTCAAGACCAGCAAAGCTACGGCGAGGCTGACGTCGAGAGGATGGCCTAGTCGTTCCAGCCACCGAAGCGGCTGCTTTTGTACGAATTTTGAGTGACGGGTTAATCTTCTGTAATCTTGTAGGGGGACAATAGCAACTTCTGCGACACACAAAAGGCATTCTCGGGAAGAGGCGAGTTCCTCCTGCCCTTCTTCTCTCGTCATGGCCGGAGGCGAGACAACCTCCGTCCCTAGCTGTCAAAGTTCCTAGACGGGCATTACAAGCGAGGCGTTAGCGACATCCACCAGGTGCTCTTTGCTAATCGTTTAATCCGTTTTAAAATTTCTTTTCGTGACCTTTTAATAAGATATTGGTATGTTCGATGTGATACTGCTCCTTTGAACACATATAGACCAAAAAATGAGCGCCGAAATTTCGTTGTAGTATCCCTTTAATGTCACAACTCAAAACGGCGTTTTTTGGTCTAAACATATGTTCGGCATCGTCATTCGCAGAGGTGCTTCCGTAAGTTGCGCTGATTGGCTCTCCGGGTGTTGTGAGGGAAAGTAGACGCACGGTTTTTTTTTTTAGAGTGTATCGTTTATCTGCAAGGAACCAGGACGGCCGTCCATCGTCACTTCCTGCGCATATATTCACTTTATTGCCGCTATATCATTAGAGGCGGCGCAGCGTGCCGCAGGTACCAATCACTCTCCTTTCCCCGGCGCCACGGCGCTCTCGAGCCGCCGGAAAAATTGTAAAACACGGAGTGAGCGTCCCGCTCCTCGCAAGGTTCTCACCCCACCATTAGTACACACTTTTACGACATGGCAACTGCTCCAACTCCAAATTCCCAGGAAGAAATTGTGTCACAGCGCCACTCATTACGAAAGCACAACTTTTTAAGACGTTAGCATTAGAACGCTCGTCTTGACAAAAACCCGGCGGTGTCTTTCGTTTTTCAGTGCCGTGGGGAGAGGGAGAAGGAAGGGAGAGTGTGACACGTGGGACGCTCCCATTGGTTCGAAGCGCTAATATCAGCACGCGTGAACCCCTTTCTCTCTCCCCGACGCTGACAAACTGACAGACACCACCGGGTCTTCGTCAAAACGAGCCCTTTCGTTTTCGTCAAAGTCACGCTCACAGCTGGCGCGGAGCCAGAGAGGAGGAGGCGCCGCGGCCAACACCTTTGAGAAACGAAAGCCTAAAGCGCTGTTCGCACACTTGCGACCGTGTAGGACGGAGAGAGACAAAGCCGGTTTTTAAGCCTCTTGCGACGGCGGAGTACCGGATGCGCTGCTGCGGAGCAGGTCCTACGCCGGCGCAAGAGGCTGAGAAATCGGTCTTGTCTCTTTCATCCCTACTCAGATGCAAGTGTGTGAACGGCACTTAAGTGCTGAATTTCCCTGCGTCACTAAAGAAGGCCAGCGACCACAGATTCGACACGACTACGGCGCTAGCGTTCGGCCGGGACTCGGGCTCTCACTGATTGGACAGGTGTTACGGCCGAACACTGACGCGGCGCTATGTGTGTCCTTCGATGGCATTCTTTAGTGGCGCAGGAAAGCACCTAGGCTTTCTTATCTAGGAGGTGCTGCCGCGGTGCGATGGAATGCGGGCGTGCTCAGTTGCCGTTCTGTCATCGCCTCTTGCTCTTCGCTCTGGGTTTCCGTAGTGCCGGTGCGTTGATTGTGATGTCTGTAAGTAGTTCGAACAATGGATGCGGTTCCCTCCACAAGTGGAATGGATGCAGTTCCTTTCACGAGTGATATTGTCCGTACGGCCCTGCGCGGATAACAGTTTGATCATCTGATCCGCATCCGCAGTATTTGTATCCGCATCCGAACCGCATCCACAAAATTTGAAACCGCATGCGACCCTTAGTTTTCGCATTCAGTTTACATCATAATATCAAGCATAAATAAAAATTAAAAAAAGAACATCTGGATGGTATCCTGAGCCCCGTCTGCTAACCTTTCTACAAAGAAATCTTCGTGCCACAATATGGTGAAAGTAATTTTATCGTATTTATAAAATAAGCGATCATCCTTCCAGAGACACTTCGCATCGCTCGAAAGATGATCGCAGTTATTAAATCTTCTTGGGAGTCCGTGACACTTACACTGTCTAGAAGATAAGCTCAAAAGGAAGAAAATTTATATTTATTTTTCTTTCTGCTTTACAAAACCCACTACAAGCAGACGCATATTTTATAAACATGGAAATTGACGAAGGACAGACTAATAACATTGTGTCCTTTTATTTAGGCCAAACCATAAAAAAAGTAGGAGAGTGACGAGTACACCACTGGGAAAATATCACGATATTCGATAATGGCAACACCTCCCTATCGGTTTCAGTTTCAAACACGAACCCTCAACTGCAAGCTCGGAATTATATACTTAAAAACAACTCAGTGCAAACTGTCGAAAAAAAGAAAACGCACACACACGCAACGTTTCACTTGTCGAGGTTGCTGCGTAGAAGCAGCAGAATATCGTCAACATAGACAGATTCAGACTGGTTCGCCTCTTTTAAATTAATACCCGCTAATTAGAAGTATATCTTCGTTGGTGCACTTGATGCTGGGATGGCATGCACGAACTGCGTTACAAGGATGGGGTCCGGAAACTCGAGCTGGCGCAAGTTCCACCACTCCAGATGATCGAATGCAGTCTCCTCAATATATACTTGTAGGCGAAGAACTCACTTGCACGCTTCTTCTACTTTCTTGTGGCTTGTTCTTTTTGAGTTTTCTTTGCCTGAAGAACGTTCTTCGCTCTTTCACTGCCAAACAAGAACACGCTTTCCCGGGACGACCGATGCTGCTGCATTCTTTACTTTTTCTAGGGACATCATTTTTGGCGAGATAGAACGTGCTATAAAGCGATCTTTGATGAGAATCAAAGGCCAGATTCACGCAGAGCTTCTTAGGTTACGACAACTTAGTTAAGTTCGTAAATTAAGAACATCGTAAGTAGAGGAGAAATCGGTATTAATTAACGAACACGTTTTAAAGAAACACTGAAAAGAAAAAAAAATATTTTTTAATCAGTTGGGTTGGGACACGCGTGTTAAAAAATAAATTTTACGCAATTTTTTTTTTTATAGCAATATTTACGGCGCGAGATTTATTTTAAGTTATGCGCGCCCACGACGTCACGAATGGTCATGCGCTTTTTCCACCTTAAAGACCGACGACCAGTTCGCGCTTTCCACTTTTTCCCCGCATCCTCCTCTCCCCCTTCTACCTTGTCCACCGTTGCCTGTCTCCTCCTCCCCCAGAGTGAGGAGGATCTTCTGCCTTGCAGAATCTCATGTCTGGACGCCGGCCTTTAAAGGGGTACTCCACCGATTTTTTGAGCTACCTCATCTAACTATATTTTCTGACTCCCCGGCCTTTACTCTCTCCGGTGTGCTATTTAGAATCGCGAAATTCATAATAGTTATTGCGAAATCAGCAAATGAAAATGATGCAAAAACCAACATTCAAATATACGCGCGCTTTTCAGGGCCGTGACGTCAGTGGCAGGCAGGCTTGCCAGTCGAGCAAGCAGCCAAAAAATAGAATATGCCAATCATTTGTTCCGTGCTGGAGCGCGGGTACTGCAGCGAGCTTCCCAAGCATTCATTTGACACCATGAAACTGCTTCGAATCAGTTTAAAACAAAATCTACAGCCCAAAGAGTGAACTCCTGCCTTCCACTGACGTCACTTTTTCATTGTTGCCAGTAGAGACTTCGAGCTTGAAAAACACGGTGAGGACCAAAACTGTAAATTCAATAACTTCGTGAAAAAACAATATTTTGACCTAATATTTGGGATACTATTTTCGCGATGTTTGTTGGTTAGTTTAGCAAAATTTCAAGCAAATCGGAGACAATGAAAAAATCGGTGGAGTAGCCCTTTTTAAAGGGATACTGAACCAAGGAATTTAATGTCCATAATAAGTGGCGCACGTTCTTTCCACGAGCCAGCAGCCGCCGGTGTGCGCGAGCACACGCAACAAAAATGACGTCAAAGACCTCCATTCGCGGTTAAGATGACAGTGAAATGCATCGGCTTCGGGCCAAATGAGAATGCAGACAAGATTTTCATCTACACAGTGGGGTCTGGTGTAAAAGGTAAGCGATTAATTGGTCTAACAAGCGCGTAGCTTTAACTTGTAGAGATAAAAAGCCCGTCTCTATTCTCATTTGGCCCGAAGTCTTTGCATTTCACTGTCCTCTTAAGCGCGAATGGAGGTCTTTGACGTCATTTTCGTTGCGTGTGCTCGCGCACACCGGTGGCTGCTGGCTCGTGGAAAGAACGTGCGCCACTTATTATGGGCACTAAATTCTTTGGTTCAGTATCGTCTCTCCACCTCAACGTGATGGCCAAGCAAATCCACCTCTCTTCCACGCGCCTGAAGTGCCGAAAGAGAAAGCAAGTAGAAAGGGGGTGACTACCGGCCACCGTGCTACCGACTAAATCGCGTCTCGCGCCGTCAAAATAGCTCTAAAAAAAATAAAAAAATATTCCGCGCAAATTTTATATTTTGACACGCGTGTCCCCATCCAAACTAAATAAAAAAAAATATATATTTTTTTTTTGTATTTTTTAGTGCGAGGAGGAAAGCGACGTTCTCGTAGGAAAAAACTAGAACTTCCGGTGTACCGCAAGTTCCCGATCCCCGCGAGAGCGGGTTGTTGCTATGGCGACAGCGTCTTCGGCAACACGAATCGGAGAGCTCGGCATAATTCGGAGCAGGTCAGAGCACGTGGATTTTGAATAACAAACGCAGGCGGCCTTTCCGCCGACGCTTGTCTAGGGTTTGTGTCCGTGCAGTGAAATGCCGACGCTAACACGATTTAAACGGGCCCGAATGCCGAGGCCGGCATAATTGCCGTCGTCGACTGCTACGAGCTCAATCGTTACGAAGTCAGCACAACTGTCATCGTTTCTAAAAAGACGGCCCGTGCCAGTCGTTAGCAAAGCGACGTAGATAGAAACAAATCGCAGCGGCGTTTTTCGCGGCCTCGGAGATGCAAGAGCGAGCCGAGGAGGAGGACTGAACTACGAGAGTGTCAGCAAATGCTTTTATACTTTACTATACCCCTCGTAAAGTATTTGGTGTCAGCAAGAGCCACGTAAATACCTGTTCACACTCGGAGCGGACGCGCGTTTGGTCGAAGTGCATGGATCCGCGCTGTTGGACCGTGTCTTGATAAACGCTTCGGGACCGATGATTTACGACTGCATTTTGCAACTATATATATATGCTGACGTGACACTCGGCAAAGAAAGGTTGAACCGGCATCGCGTAGCTCCCAAGAACTGTTCTAGGTCGACAGTGTTGAAGTACCGTCGTGTCGGAATAAACATGGCATACTAATAACCAGCAGTACATACCATGTTGCGGAGGTAATCCATACGGTGTTTATTTGAGCTTTATATCACACAAAACAAGGAGATAGAATCGATGAGAGTCCCTTTTCGACGACAACGTTCGTCACCGCAGCTTCGGAAAACAAGAGCATAACAAGGGTAAGAGATTGACCTCTTAATGTAAAATTGAGGTCAGCGATCAAACTATTAATACGGGAAGGGTCCACAAGGGTCGCGCGGGCATATTCCATTCAGCAAGCTAGCCAGTCGTGGGCATACGGTTTTGGCCAGGGACCGTCTGAGCAACGCTGTGTCGGAACAGGTTGGAGTGCCTTCTAGGCCTATATTCTGCCGAGCTCGCCGAGCTAGCCATTGGCGGCCTCTTGGTCGTTGGGATCGTGGCCCTTGTATACCTTTTCCCGGTTATTTGTGGATCCAGCGCTCGTGTCCGTCGTAGTCGGTTTCAAATACTTTTTTTTTTTTTTCTTGAAGTCGGGCTCTTCTCGCGCGTCCCGACTTTCTTAAAGTCGGGACGCGCGAGAAGAGCACGTAAGAAAATAAATGTACGTTGGTCGGTCGCGACAAAGTAGCTGAGCGACGCTGTCGGCCATGTTGATTTGATCGTAAAAAAGTGCGTAAGACAGCTCCGGAGCTGTCGTAGGATTCCATCGTAACCTGCGCAAAAGTTACGATAATTTCGTTTCGTGAATACGAATTTGGTCTTACGTTTTGTCGTAAGCACATTTCTGGCGTAAGATCGTCTCGTGACTCTGGCCTTAAATCCTTATTTACGTAAAGAAAAATTTTCTTTACGTCCCGTAAAAATTTTCTGCCCGACTGGCACCTTTTATCTAAAAGAGTAGTTTGCCCCCGCCATACATTCGATTGTGCACTTCATAGTAATACTTTCTTATTCACTCAACACTGTGCGGTCGAACACGTTTATGGGCCGCCTCTGCAAAAATAGATCCGGACTCGCGGATATCTGCATCCTATCCGCAATCCGCCAAATCTGATTAATTTTTACCCGACTGTCAGTTTACTGCGGATATCCGCGGATACTCCGCGGATATGCAGAGCTCTATGACTGACCGTATCCAAGGGCGTCGACGTACTCTGACAGGCAGAGCACACACACAAAAAAAAGAACGAAAAAAATTACAGGAAGATTTATTGGAGCAGTAGTGCCCGCAAAGAGCATTCTAAGGGTGCGCAAAGCCCTGCCTCATCAGTCAAGCCCGGCACTAAAAGCTGTATTTTTTTTTTTTTTTTTTTTTCAGATTGAGAAGAAACGTTCCAATTCGCGGGTGAGTTCCCTCGTGTGTATGTCAATCAGAGAAGTCTACTTCACACTAACCCTTAGTGTTATCCGTTTAATAAATCATTATCATAAATAACATATACCTTTTCCTTCCCCTCACCTCAACCTGGGTCCTCCATCATCTCCGCCGATTCACAAGAAGCCTGGGAAACATCAATGGTCGAGAACCACTGCGTTGGAGGATCCATTGGAAATGCCCTTGGGCAATGCCACACACCTCCCTCCCCCTTAGGGAAACGCTAACACTGAGCCCGTAACGAGGCCAAAAAGAGGCAGAAAAAAAAAATGAGGAAGCAAAAGAGAAAGGCAAAACAGAAGTGCGAAGGGATCAGCATTAGCGATTCCCAAAAGGGGATCCGTGCGGCGTTTCCCAGGCGTCATGCTAACGCGTTCCCTAAAAATGCACCAACGGATCTTCCTGTGTTTCTTTTTTCTGACATCACGGAAAGGTATCCGTCAACGTCGTTATCTATAGTTGTTGTTGTTTTATTGTATCAATGTGGCAGCAATTAAGCGTTTCTCCATTAAGGCCTGTCTTCACATGCACCACAGCGCTACCTCAGGGGTATTATATAGTCAGCGCTGGGAATAACGCTGACCTTGCTGACTTTGCGCTGGCTTACAACGGTGTATGTTAGTGATAGTGCGCTGCTACAGAGCTGTATCATCGCTAAGTTGCGTTCCAGTCAGCACTGCATCAGCGCTGTTCCTGGTGTTGAATTAGCGCTGCGATGTATCTGTGAACCGGCCTCGGGGAAACGCAGTTTTGTTAAAGGCAATTTTCAAGCTTTTGAGTCAGGGGCTCCAAAAGTGCAAAATGTCACAAAAAAAAAATGAAATTTTTTTTTTTTTTATATTGAAAAAAACAACAAAAAAACTAGGCATCGCCGAACGCTCATTCTCCGCCCAAAGGTAGCGCTCAGATGTCAAAGTTTCAGCCCGATCCGATACCTTATTCAAAAGTTATAAGTGATTTTCTGAAAAGTTCAATGGGAAAATGGAGCCCAATTTTCGCTCGTTCTCGGTTTCTGGTGCCCATAGAGCTTCATGTATTCAAAAACTCCGTCGGCCACCATTTTCCCATTGAAATTTTCAAGAAAATCACTCATAACTTTTGAATAACGTATCGGATCGGGCTGAAACTTTGGCATCTGGTTGTGACGTCTAGCGCTACCTTTGGGCGGAGAATGAGCGTTCGGGGATGACTAGTTTATTTTCGCGGTAAAAAAAAAAATGTGTATTTCTTTTTTTATTTTTTTTGTGACATTTTGAATAGTATTTGATATTTGTGGGGGCGACGTCCATGAGGGCTCATGTCACATCGTGTAGTTTACCTCTCTCTCTCTCTCTCTCTCTCTCTCTCTCTCTCTATATATATATATATATATATATATATATATATATATATATATATATAACAGCTTTGCGTATGGGGGCATGCCCCCACTCGTTTAGAACCTGTAAGGCCGACTGCCCCCACTGCCCTGCCCCTGCTGCCATCCCCCCCCCCCCCCCCCCCCCCCCGCGGTTCCGGAGCCCCTGTTCTGGGTATTAAAGGCTAAATCGGGTCCCGCGAAAACTACCCAGACGGCATGTATACGATCCGCGCTCTCGTAACTGGCATGGTCGCTTATTTAGACCGCAAGCATCAGGTTTCTTTGAATGCGGCTCTCGATGAAAGCATATGGACCCTACCGAATTCGTTCGTTTCAGTGTTACACGCTCCAAGTTTGCACCGAAAATGTTGGGATTATTCGGCAGCATGCCTTCGGTAAATATACAATCGAATCGGCTCAGACCCTCCTAAGAACGGCAGCGAGCATCCTCCAGTTCAGATGGCTGGCCAGCACCGTACGTCTCATTCGAGGAAGGTATACACATGTTAAATCTTATATTCGTAATTTACGTCCGTAAACTGCCGATGCATGCCCGTAAAATTCATGCCAGTAAGCTTCCGAGTTTGTGACGCCAGATGTTTACACATGCAAGATGTCTAAATACAAAAGCTACGGTCCGGGATAAGTCGCACATTCTGAGAAAAAAATTACAATGTGAATGCACCGAACACATTCACCCACAATGTGAATGGAAAGATTCTGGGGGACATTACACGCACGCACGCACACACACACAAACACACTATAGGGAAACGAGAGGGCATCATCGAAGCTTGTGTTAAAAAGTACTTGCACTTTAATATATTGTATTTATAGTACCTCAAGTACATTGCGCCCGATGTACTTACTACTTTACTTAAAGTACATAACCTCGCATTTACTTCGTACCTCACGCATTTTTTTAAATGTACTTTACCCAACACTGGTGACAACTTGTGAGCAACGGGTGACGAGGCAAGATGTTTGGACGCAAGCTGATGACGCTTTGCGGGCGGAATTGTGCGTTCTGCGTTGAACCTCCCCACGTTGCCAAATCAATTTAAAAGAAAAAAAAAACATTAAATCAATTGTTTTTTGTTACCGGGAGGTGCCATAGCAACAGCCAGACGTTTGTTGACAAAACGGGCGCACGGGGCCATCGGTTCGGGGCCGAACAGCTCCTGGCACCGGCGTCCACGACTCTGCCCAGGAACGGGGCCGTGCCAGGCAGTTGGCGAAGCCCTCGGTTCCACGTGCCCCGGCCCCAATTCCGCCGACGCTCTTTGTCCGACGGGAAGGACACTGGAGTTCTGGTTATTCCAGTCCGCGGTTCTGAGGCCTGGCAGCTCGGCAATAGGAAACAAAGGTCAACGGAGAAAAATAGGGGCTGACGAGGGCAGCGGCCAGTCCGAATTTCGTCACAACGGTTGACCACGTCGGGAATAATGGTTGCGGACGCTCGTTGCCCGCACTCTCCACCTCGCACTATTTGAGGCACGAAGGCGTTTCGAGATAGAGGGGAAAAATCATGGAAGTGGCAAAAGCAAAAGAGCTAGTTTCTTTCTTTCCCTTCTTTCATTCCGCCGTGGCCGTGAGCGATGTCTCTATAGGGCAATGGTCGTCGTCAGAGACGTTGCAATCAAAAGTGGGGAGCGCAGAGCGATGAACTCGTGAGTCATAACGCACCGACCGCGAGGAATAACGCTGATTCGTTGAAGCGTTGGCCCATATTATTTTGATTGGCTCATTCTCGCAATCATCTGGTGTGTATGTTTGGACACCGCGAAGTTAGGAAGCCCCAGTGAATTTAGCCGGTGCGGGACCCGGGGTCTTTAAAGCGCGCCACGCATGCGGCAGTGATACACGACGGCTTGCCGGTACGATGACCACCCAGTTCGAAAGGGGGGGGGGGGGGGGGGGGGGGGTGTATTGAGCTTCCGGGTGCTCGCTAACTTTCGCCTCACCCGCTCCGAGCTGCGGTGTTATTAACACACCCGCGGCCACCGATATAGCCCCTAGTCACGATCAGAGAAACAAAACGGTACAAGGACGTTTTGTTTCACTGATGAACACAATGTCTGTAACCTCGACACAAACTAAGAAAGAAAAAAAAAAAAAGAAAACGAACAGATATAATATTCTGGAGAGTACGATTTCATGAATAGAGCTTATTATATTTTTCCTTTCTTTCTTTCTTTCAACAGGAGCGCTCAGAGGAGTTCTTAGTCAAACGAGTCACGCGTTGTGTTTCTCGGTATAGTAGTTTGAATGGTGCTCGTAGATAGACAATAGAGTTTCCCGTTGGCGGAACTGGCAGAAAGGGCAGACCCGTACGTTGGCATATCGGAGGAGCGATGACCCGTGAAGGCAGCCGTGAGCAGTCCGCGCTCAAAAGGAGCCCGTTAACAATAGAAGCCCGCATGGTGCTCCCAAGTAGGCGAAGAAAAACAATGCGGTGTCGCGCAGACGTCGCCGGGGCCTGCCTGCTTCTTAGTGACCGTGCAGCGACCAGCCGCGAGCTCTAGTTTTACGGAAGCCCAGACAGTAAGAATGCAGACACCACGCCCAGCTGTCGTCCGAAATGCGTACATGTGGGGGGCCCTACACTCGTCAAACACAAAGTTGGAGCCGAAAGTTGGCGGAGAGCGCCGAGTGGACGTCGGCGAAAAAAGCGCGAAGTCATCGGCGTGAGAGGCCAATCAGTGCGCTCCGTCAACTTCGGCCTCAACTTTGTGCTTGACGAGTTTAGAGGCCTTGATGGGGACTCAAAACTATCTATTAAGCTTTTTTTTTCTTTTTCTTTCTTCTGAATTTGTTGTTTATATATTTTGTTTTACCTTATCTCAGAGCGCAGCCGATGGAGTCTACCAAGCAGCGCCAAAAGCGCGACGTCACGGTGTTCCTCGTCTTCCTGTGTTCGTACGATCATCCAGCATTCCCTACGCAATGTGCGTGACTCTACTCTACCCCCCCCCCCCCCCCTTTCTCGCTTCTCTCTCTCTCTCTCACACACACACATACACACAGATGACAATCCTGGATAAATCAGTGAATCGGGCGTAGTAAAAGCGGCCTGATATTAATGTGTCGTAGCTCGTTTATATGTATTCTACAGCCTTTGACTGCCTTATTATGACTTACGCCGAAACAAAGTATGAATGTTTCACGAGCTACCTGGAGACGTCCCCGGAGGCAATACAAAGCCGATGGCGATTTATACGCAAAATAGCCGATATTCCAGGACTTACCACGTGGATCAATTAGTGGCAATCTCGCCGACACTGTACGCGCTCTGAACGAAACCCGACAAACGGTGAGGCCATCTATTTTGCCAGAAAATATTAATAATTGAATGGGTCCCACGTGTTTGACAAGAAGTCGAAAACAAAAGAAAAAAAAGGGTTACTGTTTTTTTTTTTTATTAGTTTATTCGTTAAAGCACAAAAGAACCGGCAATTCAGCTGCTGCATCGGTGTATTATAGCTGCCTCAGTCACCACATTGCCTTTGAGCCACCTCAGTGATACGACATCTACATGTGATAATTGGGGGGGGGGGGGGGGGGGGGGGGGGGCAGTCAATGCTATGCGAGGCACACGAACAATTGACAGAAATGAAAAGCGCAAGGTCGAGCCGCACTCTACTCGCTAGATCGAAGCATGTCGTGGATTGGAGCAGCCGAAGATAACGCACGCACAAAAAGACGCCATGACGTTGCACACTCGATGCTGCCTCATTGAGATAAGTCTAGCCAATAGCGAAGCCTAGAATTATATTACTCGAACGACCAATCGACAACTCCGGGTTCGAATGACAAAATGGCGGCCAGTCATCTTGATCATTGAAAGGTGATTGGCGGGGGAAAAATTCCTGGTCCAATCAAATGCGAAGCATGAGTATGCGTAGCCAATGGGCAGTGCGGGAAAGTGCAGTGGATATTTTATGGGGATAATGGTATATTTCTGCAAATTAAATAGTGACAGTAAAGTTATATAGCTCGAGATATCTGTCCGACAGCTGCTGCCTATAACCGCGTGCTTAAAAGCACACCAGTATGTCCATTTATATCGCGCAAACGTGTAGACTCTGCTTACATGTTAATAAAAATCTATTTTCGAATGAAGAAAAGAAAAGTTACTGCGCTTTCGAGATAATCGCGGCAAGTCGCGTCCGCTTGAATATCGAAGGAAGGCACGAAGCGCTAGTGCGCAGTTTGTTCGATAGTTTGCCAAGAACTGGGCGTTAAAGGACCACAGAATAAAAATATCAATATATACTTCGAAAAAAAAAAATCAAGTTATGTTTAAAGTAAAAACGAGGATGGAAGAAAGGCTGAAGCCTCCCAGACGTGTTCCCTGCCGCGAAAGAATGCAGACGCGTGGGTGATCCGCATCTGTTCCCGGCTGCGCACCCATCCTGCCAGATGCTCGCTGGCAGCTGAGCTCACGGCCAAAGGAGAGACACCTACACGACAGCCGACGAGTCAGAACGCGGACAAGGACACCTAGAAAATAGGAACGCCTCTAAAGGGCATCGGGTCGAATGCCCCAAATGTCTGGCGGCAGGACGTCCCAAGGATGAGTTTCCCGGGCCGCGAGACGGGATGAGAGGCCGACATCCTCAAGCGATGACAATCAAGACCGGGCGCACGGCTTCCCGTCCCTAGCTGGAAAGGCGACAGAAAAGTGCGGCGTGCACTCACCGGTTTCGTTGGTCCTGTATCCTCTGCCGAACAGCTTGGACACCACTCCACCCATGACGAAGGCTCACTGGCTGCGCGACAGGGCCAACTGTCGGGCGCTGGATGCTCGGCGCGTCGGCGCAACAGGGGCGACGGCGGCGACGCCTGAGGAGGAGCCGAGGCGCGGGACCTACTGCTCATCGCTCGTTCGCCGAGCCAGACGAGCGCCAACGCCCTCTGGCAAACAAAAACGCACCGCGCCAATTCCAAAAAGTTTTTTTTTTTTTTTTTTTTTTCGTTTTCTCGCGTTGATTGTCGTTTTTCTCGCCACCTTCGCGCTCGCAACGGCGCCCCACTTTGCACACCTTCCAATGGGCGACGTTTTGCGGCGGGACGCTGGCACGGTTTTTTGACGCGGGCCAAATGACCGGCGATTTGGAAAATAAAGGGCACTCGGTAGGCCATGGTCGAGATCCGCCGAATCCGCGTGGATGGCCCATGGGCTGTCGCCGTGCCACGATGGAACGAGCCGGACGTCCTTGGTACTGGGAAGCCGATTCACACTGACAGCATGGCCAGGTTCAATGAGATTCAATGTGAGCATCTTAAAGTACCAATGTGCTTCGTTTGCTCATTGATGCTCTTTCGAACACCGCAGAGAAGCTGTAATTTGGGAAAAGGGGCAAACCCGTGAGTAAGGTGAAGCCAACTTTGGGGACAGAACCTTATGAGCACCAATGTGCACGATGGTACACAAGAGCACCAATCTGCACATTGCTCATTGGTGCCCTTAGAAACATTGCAGCGGAGAAGCTGAAATAGCGGGACGCAGTTTTTAATGTAGACTTCGAAATTACGGCACTGTACAAAAAATATGAAAATTGAGTGGACATCCTGGAGACTTGGGGTAGCTAGATCACGTTTAGCTGAGAGGACATTACTCAGAAATGCGATTTGAATCGTTGGAGAAAAGCACATGTTTGTAAAGCTTGGTAATGAACTAAGTGCTGTAGATGACCAGTTTTAAATGGGAAAGAATTTGCATTACCGAGGTTTGAAAAACCATGGGGTGATGCGGAGCATCGCGGATCGTTATTAACGGTGTTATTAACGGTGTTAGTAACGTTGTTGAACTTCACGGTCCCGAACCTCAGGTTCTGCTGCTCGACGTTCACGAACCAACGCGCCGTTCTCGAAGGTCGGGTTCCGCCGCTCGCTTCGTACGTTTACGTTGAACTTCACGGTCCCGAACCTCAGGTTCTGCTGCTCGACGTTCTCGAACCGCCGCTGCTTCACGTTGTCGTAGTTCACCATCCGCCGCTCGACGTTCACGAATGGACGCCGCTTCTCGTTGCCGTAGCCCGTAGTTCAGGGTCTGCCGCTCGCTTCAAGCGTTTGCGCTCAGCGTCGCGTGCCCTTCGCTGCGCGCGCTACCGCTTGAATGAGAGGAGACTAGAGGAGAAGAGTTGCGCATGCGCGCGCGGTGTGAGTAGAAGCGAACCTAACGCGCAGCTGTTGGAGAGAGGGAAAGAGGAGAGTTGCGCATGCGTAGTGTGAGTGCGGACTACGACGCCGCGGGACATAGACCCGAGCAAGAGATGCTCCGCATCTAAAATATTTCAATTTATTCTGGAGGTGCGATGTACGTAAGTACCTATTCTAAGCTCGTGCTGGCTATTTCCTGGGCCATGTTAGGATGGGTAATGCGGTACTTCGAGTATGCGGGGTGAAGAGCAACCTACAGCAATAAAGAAAATGACCCTCCTTTGCATTCTACATGTATTCATATTTATTGCCCTTCAAATATCAAGCAGAAAAACCCCATCCCTGTAACCTCATATATTAGGTGTCTGGGAAAGACGTTTGCGCTCAGTGGGCTGCTCTTGCTAGTGTGTTCTTCTCGTCCGTACTCATTGATTGTTGCTCAAGATAAATATATAGCTGCTCATTCATGCACACTCAATTCTGGATCAAAATCCACCTGTCTTGTCTCACTTTCTACATTCACATTGTGGATTTCCAGTGAAATTTGACATTGAAACTTTCTTCCACTACTAGCATCTGCACAATAGTTTATGAATCAAAATAAATAAGATTTCAGCTCTTTTTCTTCTTTTCCAGCAGGGCGCCTACTATTGTCCTTTCTTTGTTATCTAGTCCCTGAAGGAAGCTTTAGCCAAAAGGTACAAGTTGCCGATTTTTGTTTTTCTCATGGCTGAAATGCTGTAATATAAACTATTGTGCGGTAGAATCTCCTTATTCTGCGCACCAACTTAGCCCATAAAATTTTGTGGTGCTCATGCTCTGCCTGAGCGGAAAGCGAAAAAGCGCCACTATTGCATACAAGCTGTGTGCCATTTTTCCGACACCTCGAAATTTACAGAAATGGGAATTTACATTCTGGATTCCTGACGAAAAACTTCGCTCCCCCTAAAGAAATAGCTCAGGTTCCTTGACAAGAATGCATACAACTCGTACGAAGAATAGAATGTATGTTTATTTACAATGACATACAAGAGTTTGTTGTGACCTAACAGTGTCATTGAAGAGCAGAAGGCACTGTGGCATATGAGAATAACAGTTTGTCACCTATTTAGATGTCAACAACACTTTGACTTATACAGCCATGTACAAAAATCATATGGTAAGGCACATTCTTTTTCGTCTTCCGAAGCCATTCAATGTGCAGGTCATTGAAGTGGTTTGCTTCTTAGCATGTACAAAAATAAAATAGTGTGGAGAGAAACATGTCATCCTAAGTAGTAACCGTTGAAGCATCTTGATGTTCACCATTATACAACTGGCACTTTAGTAGTATGAAAATGTTAAAAATGCAGTCAGCTCGTTGCACTGGTAGGCTACACCTAAGACGCTATTGCATGCAATTTTTACCTGCATGCTATTTGCTGTTTCAAACTTTAGCTCACAAGCTCTTACTGCAGGTGGCTGGACTCACTCCATTTAATCTGTGCAGTTTTATTAAAACTGAGGAGACTACAAGCCAGACAGATTGCGTCGTCCCTAAACTTATATGCCCAGGGCTTTCTAGACACCAGTACACCATTATTCTGATGTATAAAGCTGATTTGAACGCTCTATAGAAATCCATAAACATTCCTGAAGTTAAGACAAACATTGGCAGCTTTGCCTGTCTTAACATACATGAATTATACAAATCCTAGTCACTAATCATGTACGAGGGCAAGTCTAGGCAAGTAGAATCCTTACGATATTGCAATAGGATGCGAGGTTGGCAAGATATCAGTTGCACTTCGTCGATCCGCTATTTTGGGCAGTTCATTCTTTGTAAACTGCTGCGTTACAAAAAAGATTGCGCATGGCATTTGCACAAAACAACTTTATATTTTGGGACCGTTAGTCGGGCCCAGTGTACTGTGCAGGTGATGTTACTCTGAACATACCTCTAGTTCTGAGATCTCTACTTTACGGCTTTGCTGCAGTCATGTGCAACATACCAAATGAAAACAACATCAAGAAAATCAGCCTACTACAACATGGTATGGTAAGTTTAAGAAATGCTCAATATTTATATTGCCTTATGAAAACTAATGAATTATTCACACTGAGTTTGGAAAACAACACTGGGCTAATCATTAAAATGTGAATACTATGGCCATCTGCTTTACTTTTTCTAATATAGTGGACTCATTTGATTTAAGAGATGAGCATTTTCCATTTTGATGCTTACATTTTAGCATTTCTAAACACTACAAAAAAAAGTTCTTTTTTTCTTAAATGTTATGTTTTGAGTAGAAGTCAGCTTATAGCTAGAAATCTGCATAAGAATGTGGGGTTTGAACCATTTTGCTTTCACGCTTCATTCTTGCTCCCAGGTATATTCCTACCACTTGAAGTAGCAAGAGAGCTAGCTGGTCACTCCATTAAGAAGCCACTGATATTAATAAACACAAAAACACATAAAAAAAATTTGCCTGTACAAAGTGTGACCTCACTTTGTTATTTACAAAATGAAAATATGAGCATTAAAAATCTCATTACACGTACCAAAAAAGTTAAAAAATGGATAACAACCTTTACACAATGCACAAGGAAGTTAAAACCGATTGAATGGATGAACACAGAAAAAGAGCCAGCCATTGGACATAACAAATGTTACAAAGTGTGATGAACATAGCAGTGCAATCAGCATATCACCTAGACTGCTAAAATGAGCACTTGTTGCTGACATAGCATTGACTCAGCACAACTGTCGGAGTTTTACCTCGAGCTAACGAAACTGCCGTTAATAAAATTTCTGTCCTAATTCAACGGAAATTTTGTCAGCACCAATGTCCCGACAAGTTACCTCATTCTCTTTTCCACCCTTAACCTTAAAGGAGACTGAAAAAAAAGGAGCTTGCATTACAACATTGATAATAACCTTGAACTGTAACTATGAAGATGTAGAAGAAGTAAATATGAGCAACACAGGCAACTCCAATTGCTGGCAACCACTGAGCCCTCTGAATTCCTTACGCTAAATGGGAGATGTGAATGAGCGTATGAGAACACTGAATAAAGTTTGGCCCCCGGAAACATACAACTGTATGACTCGTGTTCTTTACGCGCCTCCAATTTAAAAACGGGATAAGAGAAAAAAAAACTAAAACATCAAACAGCATGTCAATACTATCATCCCGAACAAAGATACGCAACTTTGAGCAAAAACACAAGCATACACATGCATGCAAAACAAACTATGCCACATTCTCAACGCCCGGCAGATTGTGTGTCATTATCGGTTCCTCTGCCGATGAGGACTTTCTGCTCAAATCATGCCTAAAACAGCATGCGCATGGTTTCAACTTGAGGGAGGCCAGTCAACACATGATGTAAGGGCGACGAGACAGTCACGCGTGGTCGTCGCCAGTTTGCCAACGCAGGCTCCCTTGAAGATGAAGAACACAGGTGGTGGCACACTCTGTAAGCTCCTCCTTCCTCCTGCTGCCCTTGGTTTACCAAAGGCACACCAGCTTGTCACAGATGCAACAGTGCCGAACAAGTCCTTCCTTGCGCACAGTTTCTAAGCTCCAACAGGCTTTTTTGCCACGCACACACCTCATGCACATCTTGAGAGCTTCTGAGCGTCCATCCACAGACTCTGCTGTCTTTCAAAGGGGGTTCCCCGCTTCCGCAACACCTCTCTCACACGATGATCTCTCGCACGATGCGGCGATTCCGAGAGTTCGGTGTGGAGTAGCCGGATTCGAGGCTTTCGTCGAAGGACAGCGAGATCTGTTGATTCTTGTCCTCGTCGCCCATTGCAGCGTACGGATCTGGGAGGCCACTCACATCGTAATAGGGCGAGTCTGAAAGTCCAAGAAGAAGGATCCCGTTAGAAGATACTTAATCACGCCGGGGACGTGCAACTATAGGGACTTAAAATCCTAATACTGTCCGTGATTTTTATGCTTCGATGCAATGTTGGAAATGCATCCTTTTCCCAGTTGGAAACCTATTTTCCTTGAATTTGAATATATTATAAAGGAGTGCTCGTTTTCATTCTTTACACTCATGGAAAAGAGTGGCCTGAGGTTGCCAAAATTTTTCCAGTGCTACGTAGGAAACAACTCTGCAAATGGAGAATAAAAAAATGGCTAGTGATATTCTAAAAAAAAAAAAGGTTTATGTAAAAAAAAGACAGGTCCCAAATGTCACCTCATAATAATACCCTCAAAAGACTGTGCTCCATCTGCCATCTAGATGAGCTCCAAACGCACCAGAATCACCGTATTTACTCGAGTAAGAGATGTGCTGCTCACAAACAAAGCATGCACGTCCACTTTCCAATGGAGCATGCAGATAGACGATCATCTCAATCGATCCAATGAGCCCACTGAATTACAGGACCGAAAGAATGCCCTCATGCAAAAGTGCTCCTTGAGCAGACCGTATTTTTACCAAGAATCGTCTCCTTGACCCGATTACTTGCTAATATTTCTGCATAGAACACAATAATTGACTGTATGTGCACTTTGTGAGAAGGTAAGGCACATGGACACCTTGTTCACAAACATGTGCCTATTACTTAAGTAAAAACAGTATATCACATATTTGTTACCACCTCCCAGAAAAAAAAAAATTGAGTTTCAAAAGTTGTAGAGATTAACGGAACGCAAGGAAACAATTTCAAGCTTCGGCCGAGCAGAGAAAACAAGTCGTCTTTTTGTTACCCTTCCCACTTTTCGAGAAAAACGCAAGACCAGAAGCAACACAGACAGCCCAAGAGGCAGCTGTGAAGGGGACTCACGTAGGTGTTCCCTGTTCTTGAGGTTCATGACGTCCTCGTTGAGCCCCTGGTAGTCGTCCTGGTAGTAGTAGCCCGAGGGCAGCCGCGAGTCGTACGGCTGGTAGGAGGACTCGGGGGGCGGGGGAGCCTCCCCCTGGCCCGCCTTCACCCAGAGGTCCCCCGGCCCGTCGCTGCCGCCACCCCCGTGCATGCCGTCCAGCATGTCCGAGGAGCCGTACAGCATGCCTGCCCCAACAGACGGACATCTCAGGAACGCTCCAAAGATGCCATGCTCCTACTTTCTCGTCTTTGTCTTTTTTTGCACTATTCTACCGCAGAATACCGCGCATCCACCCAATCCACACTAAGTGCCCATTCCCGAATTTGTAAGATCTGAGAAAATATGCACGGTACATTTATATGTAAAATTAATGACCGGACAAGCGCCCATCCTCCATTTTTTCGTGATTATCTCTAAATTTCGAGAGGGTGCTTGCCCGGTATTTTACGGCATTGGAACCTCGTTGTGTGCCAACTAGCCCAGCGGAATACTTTACTATAAAAGTAACACTTATACCGCAGCACTTCCACAATAGACACTTAATATGACTTAATGTAAAAAAACAAGAACAAAGAGTTTCTGTGGGGGAGAGAAAATTGCTGCAATCAGGTACCAATTATGTGTCAATTATATGCTGAATGAGCTGCTCAATGGTTTGGTGAATACAACTGAGGCTGAATTAGTAGTCTTCTCATGGCTAAAATAAAAATTACTGGATAAAAATAAGAAGCAGCTCATGCATTTCTGCCAGGCCTTGCCCGGACGATAGAAGCACTCGACTCTCTTCACGAAATGTGACAAGAAGCGTGGGTGAGACAACGCACAATGTGAGAAATGGTGCCAGAACAGATATTGATCACTTTGTTCGGGAGTTGATTTTATTGTTTGCTTCGTAGTACCCACTTAGGACACGCAAACCCAAAGGTTCACAAAGTGCAGTCCTGAGAGTTTTAGTCAGAAACCGTGCTCCTTAACTATAAGCAATAAATTTCTATAGAAATATTCAATGCATTTGTTTCTCTAGAGGTAAAAGCTACCTCTGGATATTTTTGCTGGTTCAAAGCTGGACCAAGTACCTGAGTATGTGCAGGTACAGTGAAATCTCATTACAACGAATGCCACTTTAAAAATTTTTTCAGAATTACGAAAATTTTTGAAATCTTCTTCCAAATGCTTATACTAGCTATGTAGAAATATTTCACTACTGAGAATTTCAACATACCAAACATTTCATAATAATGTATGTCATTGATGTGGCTTCATATATGAGCAACACCTCACTATTATGAATTGATAGTGCAAAATTCGGCCACCTCGTGGCATGGGCGCCTCCAACTGACAACTATTATCATCATTAGCCACTGGGTATTCATCCATCCGGTTTAACTAGGCAGCGTATAGACGCTTTACACACGCGCCAGATTGAGCCGCCATAGCTGCCCCTCTCTTGTCTTACCGAGATGCCGAGCCACTGAAGCGGGCGTTGACGGGAATTCACAAGGGCCTATGCTGGGCACAAGAACACAGTAGCATCTAAAATTGCAATAACCTGTCCTACTGTGGTAATGATGAAGTGAAGCGAACGGAATAAGAGGGAACAAAAACTGAAGGTCAGTTATGGCGGCGCATGCACAGCTGCTGTAAAGCGTCTATACGCAGCTAGGGTTATTCTCAGATTGCTGCGTCTGTCGTATCACCGTGCTGCTGCTGTTTTCTTTTAGCATGTCACGAAGTGAACGCGCATTGAGTTTTGCGAGCGGCAAGAAGAAGCGAAAGCAATTTTTGCTACAAGATAAGGTTGACATTCTTCGCGAAGTAGACGGCAGCAAGAAACAAGTCTAGGTTTCCCCAAGAACGTGGCATCGCCCTGTCGACTGTCACAACGATACTGAAATATCACAAAAAGTTCATAGAATCGGATCATCAAAAGCATTGAATCGTTCATGCTGCAGCACTTTTCTTGCATCCGCGAAACGAAGATGACAAATTTCTTCAAATAAACATACAATGAGCATCTGCGAGCATTGCATTTTGTGTGGCTATCAGCATGGATACATTTGCTGATGTCCTCATCGCGAAGGCAGGTAGATCTGCCAGTTTTTCATTATTACCATATTTCAAAATAACGAATTACCAGTGGCAGTCCCGCGATATTCATTATACCAAGATTCCACTGTAGTCCTTCCTTCCCAAGGCACACCGTGCGGAGGCAATACACATGCCGTGTACTGAAAAGGCCTAACTCTATGACATTGGTGGCACCCCAATCCTGCAGCCCAACCCCTACATGAAAACGCGTGGCAGATGTCCCTCAAACAGCACTGCTCGAAATGGGTCTCACCGTTGGACATCATCTGGCTTCCATGGTGTCCGCTGACAGTGTGAGGGGAGCTTCCCATGCTCCCCATGCTGCCGGCATAGATGGCGTGCTTGTTCATGTCGTCTCCGTTGGCGTCCATTCCTTTTCCGACGTCGTCGTGGTAGTACGGTCCACTGATAACCTTGGGCCTCGCGCTGCACAATAACGAAAGGAATGTCTTAAGATTGGTAACAGCTCTGAGACTGTCACAGAGGCTATCGAGCATGCAAAACTCCCTTTACAAAAAGAGTAAAAATTACAAAGGATAGCAAGGAATGTTAAATTAACTGCAGGGTATTAGCAACTTGAACCTCGTGGTTTCTAAGCCTCATCTCTCCACATCGCGCCTGAGTCACCAGGCAACACCATTTCCAGAAAATCAAAACTCTGTTTAGGTATTTACTACTTGTCTCTTCCATGAGATGGCATCACCTTGTTTGGACCTGTGAATATTTTATACTGGCTTCAAACAAAGAGGCAATTCTGAACTATCCTGAAGCTTTTTAAAGGGAAGCTGAGTCCACTTCCAGCTGGATTATGAAACTGGTCCATGCTGGGGTTGTCAAAGATAAAATGAGACAGTCCAGTTGGAATCCAGCTGGACTGTCTCACTTCCAGCTTGGACCAGTTCCATAATCCAGCAAAAAGTGGGCTAATTTTTGCCTGGGGGTGTTGTATTTGAGTCAAAACACTTCAATCATCTTCATTTGGCCTCCAGAATCGCAAATATCGAGACTATTTTTCAGTTTGGTGCACGGCAGCTGCAGAAAATCCCTTTCAAAGTACCGCTGAAGCTTCTCCTTCCCGGAGCATTACGTCATAAAAGGAGTTCTCGGAATCTCCGCTCTCGCGCATCTTCAGCGACTATCAAAGCTATGCACGTGCAGTCTTGCTATTTTCAAAAAGGTAAAAAAAAGAAGTCATGAATGGTGTCAGTTCGGGGGAATATAGCTGACAAGCTTGCAATTGTATGTGCTGCTCACACGAGCGACACGCGCTTGGCGGCTCAAAAGATGCTAGTATGACGTCACAACAGGTTTTTTGTGTTTTCTCGCGTTTACATAGTTACATCTTCGAGGAAAACGAACATGATACACAGGTTCATAGGATAAAAATACTCTAGAATTCACCTCTAACTCCTTCTTTTCAAGAACTTTTCCAGCTTTTCTTTAACTGCTGCCCTGCTAAAACCATGTTCTTTGGAGCCCATATTGCAGTGTAAACCGTGCACTGTTCATGGTTGGTGCCAGAGCACTTCGTTAACTCCGATTCAAATATATTGGTTTCCTTCTTTGATTAACTCCACATTATTTGCAGAATGATCCTCTCTTTCTAGAAGTGCCACTCTGCTTTCAAAAGGCTATGGTAGTTCTGATTTTTGACAAGAACAGCACACTTACTTTTGCACTTCCGACTCATAGTCCTTCTTGATGACTGAAAGCAAAAGCGATGTCAAGCATTATCAAACTGTACCATACATTTAAGGCCCCAAAATTCCACACTCCCGTCTTCAAATTCACATGCAAATACTATTGGAATGATTACTAATCATATATGATTACAAATATAAGATAAGGAGCAGAAAAAACAAAAGCTTGTTTAGAGTTTTCATTATGTGTTTACCTTTCTTAGGATCGGTATTATTAAACCAACGATGCAGACTACAACATCATCAGTAACGTTCAAGAAAACTGTCAGTGGGTCGAGCCCTCACCCTTGCTGGCCTTCTTCTTCCAGCAGCAGCAGACAAAGATGAGCACCAGGAGGAAGAAGAGGCCTGCGGCCACAGCCACAATGATCACGACATTGACGGTCATCATCGACACAGGGGCACCCACGGGATGGGAGCTGCTCTCCGTCGTCAGCGCAAATTCTGGCAGGGCACGAGAGAACAAAAACAACTTTAAGTACTCCCCTACCTAGCATTCACAAGAGGCAGAGACTGCAGAAAACAACCAATGCAGTTTTACCTTCTTCTTCATTTTCATTCATCAGCACCACTCATTGTTTGGTTTAAAAAAAATGCAAGAAAAAGTAAGGCAGCAGAGAGAGAAATTTAGTACATCTACAAAAAAATAAAGCGAGGCAAGGTAAAACTGTCTTTCAAATGACACCACCAAAAGCATGTCAACAAATTATTATTATTATTTTTGAATTTGTCACCTTGAGAGTTATTTAATTTAAACATGCATGTGCACTTCATGAGGAACTGCTTGATCTAAGCTTTTTTTTTTTTTTTTTTTTTTTTCAAATGTAATGCTTGTGCTTACTGATGTGGCATGCTTGCAGGTCTTATACTGATCACTCTCAAGTCACTAATCCTGAGAAGGGTCTATTCATTATCAGAGTGTTCTGAGCCATCAAAGCTGTGAAGATTATAAGACAAGGTATAATAATACTATCGACAATCACAATCCCACTCCTCTAACTTCAGTGCAGCAACTCCACACGACAGAGAGCAATACCAGCAGAGAGTGCTGCTTCTAGTATTCGGTGATGGAAGGGGCACACAGTCAAGTGATATGTTCACAGTGGTGGATTTGCTGGGATGGCTTGTAGCATCCACTGCGGTCCCTTGCGAAGTTAAAAGGTTATACAGCAAGCAAGTGTTTGAAAAGGCTTCTTTGGTACATCGAAACACGAAGAGGGGCACGCCAATCAAAGAGCAATATAGAGAATGCGCAGGAAACGTGGTATGACGAGGCAGACAAGCGTGCGCCATTACTGGTTGAGGTCAGGGGGAAAACCAAAGCATGTGGGCTTGTCAGTAGGCCAAAAAAATGCACGGGGTGCACAAAGAGCAAAAGAACTTGCGTGCCGTATAGCAGACTGGAATATCTCTTTCTGTTCCCCGGGAGAGATCTACAGGAGCACACATACACGCACATGCCCAGCGTTTTTTTTTTTTTAGGCACCAGCAGTGCTATCTGCGAGACTGATATGGCAAGCGGTGCCACCTATGACACTATCACAGTGATAACAGTCAAGGACAACGGAGGGTTCGGGCGGGGCGCTCACCATCGAAAGGTTCGGCGAGGCGTTCGTCCCCGCACCAGGAGACGTTGCTCTGGAGGCAGAGCAGGACGCGGACGTCGGCCAGGGCGGGCCCCGGCGAGGGCAGCTCCACAGACAGCTGGGGGCGGTCCACCTCAGTCTCCACCAGGGGCCGCCACTGTTCCTGGCCCCTGGGGCGTCCCTCCACCCGGGCCACCAGCTGCTCCGCACTCGAGTCCACCGTGAAGTACACCCGACTCGACTCCTGGTCGTACTGAGCCGACAGGGGCCGCGGCATGTCTGCACGCCCGGGGAAGGGAGTGGTGTCACGCTTCGAGGCCTACCAGGCTTACGACGGGAAAAATGCAACAGCGCGAGCACTTGGGTGCCTCGTTAATGACGCAGTGACTCGAATCAAAAGATTGCACCGTTAATTGTCGGTCGCATATTATGAATGTCGTGAGCTCCGGTCTGTTCGCACATGAGCCACAGTGCTACCTCAGTGCTATTAATCAGCGGTGACCTTGGTGATGCGGTGCTGACTTTGAGCTACATTAGTGATACAGCGCTGATACAGTGCGACGTAAGTGCTAAGCCACGTTCAAGCCAGCGCTCCATCAGCGCTGTTATTAGTGTTGATTTAGCGCTGCGATGTATGTGTGAACCAAGATTGCAATAGGCATTTGAATAAAATGCACACTACCCTGAAGTACCTACCATAGAGCCCCTTAATTGGGCAGAGAGGTCATATTCTCAACCATTAAAGTGTGCAAATTTTGAAGACTGGGTTTCGCCTCCTTATAAAATTAGTTGCGTGTCGTTAAAGCTTGCAAATTTTCCAATTCGCAAATATTAGGGGCTTGTGAACAAGAGCTTTACACTATCTAATGCACTGCCCTCCATGTTTCTCCCACTACTAAATCCTTGCACAGCCTGTGTCAATCTGAATGAGCATCACACCGACGTGCATTCATGTAATTACTGCGTGACAGACCCCAAGCAGTAGTACTGCACTGGCTAAATTTCCCATCTAAGGCGACGACATAACGGTTGTCTTAATATCCTCAAAAATATAAACTTTTCAGAAATGGTCCCTCCACTAACCCGGATGCAGCTTCGGTAGAATGAGTAAAACAAAGAAACCAATATTGATTTGTTCGGCCCAAATTAGAAACATTCGACCAAAGTGTGCTGCTGCTGAACATTTGCTAGAATATATCTGTTGCCACTTTTGCACTTTTGCAGTTCAGTTCCTGTATCTTTTTCAAGAATGTTTGAAAGTAGAATGCAACATGAATTGATACTAATAAGTATAATAACCTAAGTGCACACGTGAGTGGAAACATATTTTGTAAAGAATGGGTGTGCTTTCCATTTCCCAGGACAGTGGATAAAACATACTAGTCAAGATGCATACGAGTTAAGTCACCTTTCAAGTTCACTTTCGTCTGGACACCGATCTCTTCGGAGTACGAGCTGAAGCCCCGCGGGTTCACAGCAACAACCTTCATCACATATTCAGCTTTGGGTTCCAGGCCTGCAAGAAAGAAGATAGAGGGAACAAGGTGATTTACCAGGAAATATTTAAATGAACATAACGGGGCTGTGTCAACTTTCTACCAGCTTTCCTACCATTAGTGTGCGGGAATTGGGCAAAACCTTGGATGGCATTTTATTTACGCGCCCTCTTTTGGAAGGTCAAAGAGAGGTTCACTTCGAGTTTCTGCGGTCATTGACAGAATGAGAACGGCAGGGTGCGTCTTTCGAGCATCCGGCCTCCAGCAGATGCTCCGTGATCACCGTTTGGCCGTGCGCACTCCCTAGAGGTGCAGGAGACGAAGCGTCGTCCAACGTAAGAAGCTCACATGGGGGGGCGGGACCAACGACGCTCCTCCCTGCCCTTCTCACCTTGTCGGCGACTAGAAGGTTGACGCTCCTTGTCGGAGGTCACAAACTATCTGGATGGACCAGTGTTTTTATTCCCTCAGACGTCATTTCTAACGACGAACACGAAACTTTGCCTACCAGTGATGGGACAAGGGTTGTGGGTCCGGCAAGACTCGTTCTTGGTCTGTCCGGTAGCAACATTGGTGTAGGTGACCACAAATTCCGTATTGCCGAATCCCCCGTTGAATCCTTCGGTCCACTGCAGGGTCACCTTGTCCGAGTCGCTGCTGATGACGTGCAGACGGTCCGGAGGGTCGGGAGCACCTAAAAGGAACGAGCGCAGAAAGGAGGGCCACGACAGTCAATGCGTGGCCTGATAGAGAGGATCTTCAATAAAACAAAGGGCTTTCCCAGGTCAACACTGAGACAGAGACGAGAAACAATGTCCGATCTGCTCACCGACTCTGTTTCCGAATGCCGGTTATTCATCCTCGCCATAACAACCAGGCAACGAAGTTTGGTTAGAAGGAGTAGAGCTACATTACGCAGAATTTTTGCAACACCGAGACTGTTCGCGGGTGCAACAATCAGACCCGATTGCTAACTGGAACGTCTGAGTACCCTACCAAACTGCGACGCAGCGCTCATACCCACGAAGTGGCACGGCTCGCCCAAAGTTGTACGTCTTCACCACCACCCGCACTGACTAGGAGACGAACGAGGCGCCTCCTGTTCAACGCGTCTCAGACCGGTGTGTTTACTGCATCCAAAAAAGTGGTCCGTCGACTTCCGCCCGACAACATCCAACGCTCGGGATCTTGACATCCGACGGCGTAACACTCCCGTTTTTGCAACATTGTTTGTTGCTGCATCGGGTTTGCTTTTGATTCGTGGTGGGAAGAATGGGACGTTAAACGCACCACTTGGAGATGCGTTCCAGGCACCATGCTGAAACCAGAGACAAACAAACGTTCCGACCGACTGAAGCCAAGTCTTAAAGGACACATGCAAAGGAAAAAAACATTTTTTTTAGACAGCTTAGATGGAAAAAGGATGTCATAAAACGATTTTACAACGAAGAAAAAAAATTTTTAGAGCTATATTTACGGCGTTATTCGAATTTGTAGTTGGCGCTCGCGGGAGCCGCCGCTGGTCACGTGGTAGGCCCGCGCGCCGCCGCGCTGCGTCGCCGCCGCACGCTGAGCGTTCTGCGAACGCCGCTTCAACGCGTTTCTTTACGCCGCCGTCGCCGCCGCCGCACAAGTTCGTCTGCTTCGGGGCGCCGCCGCCGTCGTCTGGCCGGCGCACAGGTCTATCACGTCTGCTTGCGCTTATTCAGGAGTTTCCTTTGGTCTTTAAAACATACTTATTCATCTTAGTTTTTTGTTATACTTCAAACAAAGATGAATAAGTTACTTTTAGAGGCCATAGGAAGCTTCCGAAAGAACGCAAGCACCACGTGATAAATAAAGACCAGTCACGTGATAAATACAGACCACTTTTCCGCGGTGCCCGCGGGCGCCAACTACAAATTCGTTTTGCGCCGTAAATATAGCTCTAAAAAATTTTTTTCTTCGTTGTAAAATCGTTTTATGGCGTCCTTTTTCCATCTAAGCCATTTAAAAAAAATGTTTTTTTCTTTTGCATGTGTCCTTTAAGAGTGGTCGACTCACTCTTCTTGACGAGCTTGAGAATGGTGCGCTGGACGTCGCCCACTTGGTTCCAAGCGCGGCAGGTGTAGTCCCCGTAGTCGGCCTCCTTGACGTCGGCCACCGAGAGCACGCCGGCGTACAGGTCGTCCTTGAGGTCAGTCACGTTGGTGGCGTAGTTGGAGTAGCGTTCCAGGATGCGTCCCTGGAAGGCCCACTCGAAGGTCGGCTCGGGGTAGGCCTGCATCTGGCAGCGCAGGATCGCCGTGTCTCCCGGGTCGAAGGCCACCCTGTTGTATGTGTGCCGCACTTGCGGAGGATCTGCAAGGAATCGAACGGAGACTCAATCGAGGCACAGACCGTCCCAACGATCGCCATCCACCTGCCGCCATTCCCGCCTACTGCGGAACCAACACCACCTAGAGGACGCGCTCATTGCCTCTTGCAGGGATGGGAAGATAAAGATGGGTGGGGATAGGAATTAGGAGGTGATGATGGGGATGTAGCAGTACTATATAAAGGAGTTGATGATGTGGTGGGGGCGATAAGTCGTAAATACCGCCGACCCAAACCTCATCCTGAGCGCACGTTCCTCAGAAAGGGTCTTGACATTGTCACACAATACAAGGCCTGCACATAACATTGTCATTACTGGATCCCCGACCCACACCAAGCGGCAAACACGATGAAGCTCTACCAGAGTCGCTGCAAGGCAACAAACGCGTCTGTCTTGGTATCGCCACATTCTAGCATTGCACAAGGGATGATGCTTGGGGGGAAAGGCATGGCTCTTGCCTTCGAGGTGGCATGGATAGAACGCATTCTGAGCACACACAGTGGCTCTTTTCCATGGAATGTCGGACACCACGCACGCATCTACGGACCAGTGACTGAAAATGCACAATCGACGTGCATGCAATAAATGTGCCTTTTAAAAGTTGCGGCTGATACTTCTTAGTACCAAACCTCCATTCTTCGTCCCCTGCAAAAGCTTGTTTAGTTTCATTTCATAGTTTGTTAATTGCTCTCAAGCAGTCAGAAACCTATACAAAGGCGGCAGATAAACGAAAGATTTGACATAAAAATAAAACCTATAGTGCTGCCCAGGCCAAGGTTATTTAAAAATTCTCTTACTACACACGAGTATCATCCTCTAAATCGTGAATTCAAAAGCAAAAATTATGACCATGTACCAAGCTCATCGGGATATTGCAGTTTTGTATTATATGCTAGCTGCTGTTTTATTCCGAAAATTGCACAATAAGGTTCAACAAGTTCCTTTCCTTTTTTTCCTTTTCTCCAAGTGCCTAACACGTGCGATCCCCATTTTGCTTCGGAGGAATGTGTTTCTCCTAAGCCTGCAGCTGCTATGTGGCAAAACAAAAACCTGAAGACAGCGATGTTCCCTCTGCTGTGAGTATTGCTTCTCCCCCAGTATGTGGTAAGAAGCACACTGATAAAGCTAATTAGGTAGACCATCTGAACGGACCGCGAACAATAATAAATATAGCTCAACTTCCAAGAACTGTCGGTGTTCGACACAGTGATCAAATACACCGTAAGTTACCTACTCAAAGCCATAACCAAAGTTCTGAACATTCGAACAAGACTGCTGTAAAGAGCTAGCAGCGCAGAGGGGCCTGGGATATCGGTTTCAGTATTAAACGAGTGAAATTAATGTTTGGTGAAATGTTGGCACAAATTCCTCAGACACTGGTGAAATGTAGCAGGGTTTGGCAAGGGAAAGCGCGTCGGTGCAGTTAGACAAAAACGATGCAGTAATTGCATTGCTCGATTCTTCTCATACAGCCTCGCTTGAAACTGTGGGAGAAGCCGGCACACGCATCTCTCAAACCCTCAGACTAGCCGAAAGTCCCAACAGATGCGAAAAGAACTCCACTACAAGTGCCCCGACCGGATGAAAACGGCGGAGCGTCTCTTTTGGATGCCCAGGCCTCCGGCATATTGCCTTTTGTGATGCTCTGTCCACACGAGCATGCTTGAAGCTCCCCAGACGCCAAAGCGCTATCAAAAGTAGGAGGCTCGCTCCGGAGGTAGGACAACAACTGAAACTCCTCCGTGCCGTGCGACTACTATAACGCGTTTCTCCAGATAAGCCGGACAACAAATCTTAGAGCTCACGTTCGATCCTGAGGAGCATCTCCGAGTCGACGGCCCCGCCGAATCCGTTGTCGAAGTGGCACGCATATTTTCCCCGGTCTTCGGGGGTGAGGGGCCGCTGGAAGGTCAGGGTGCTCTGGACGGAGAAGACGTCGTTGTCCTCGAGGTTCTCCACGGTCTTGATATCGAACCGAGACTCAAGCCCCGGCTGAAGCGGCTTGTCTCGGTGGGTCCAGTGCACCTGCGGCTTGGGCTTGCCCCGGGCACGGCAGCTGACCGACTGGCTCGTGTCGCCCGTCTTGCGGATGATCTGGGGCCGCAGGGGTACCACGATGGTGGCGGCCTCTGTGGACAGACCGGCCATCAGCTCGTGTCGACGCGGTTATTTGCTTCTAGAGCTCTTAATATAGTGGTTCAGCCTCGAGGGGGTCTTAAAAACGATGAGCGTACAATTATATTCTCACCATACGGCAAATGACGACATCTCTAAGCTGTGGTTATCTTCTCAAACTCCCGCGAGGCTTAGACTCTTAACCAGTAATGAGCTTACAATTAATCTTATTCAAGTACGTCCGACTCTAGTCGAAATATGTGAAATCCAGGAAATGAAAATTAGGGAAACTAAATTGTAGGTGCCTGTTTGATGCAGGGCCTTCTGCTCATTCATACTAGCGATTGATGCAGGGCCTTCTCCTCATTCATACTAGCGAAGACAGAAACATAATTCTATATTAGCAAACAATAAAGCGTCAGAGAAACAAAACATGAAACAAAAAGAGGCCAGTAAGAAAGCGGACGTCAAGCGCCGGCTAACTGGTACCCACCGTTGACGGCGAGGTAGACAGAGGCAATGGATCCCTTGCCGAGGTTGTTGTGTGGCTGGCAGAAGTAGCGCCCCTCGTGGCTGCTGTGTACCGACAGGAAGCTCTGGTTGGCCCTGTGTCCCAGGTCAATGTGCTCTTGCCCCTCCCGCCACCAGCGGTACTCGGGCCGGGGCCAGCCGGGGGGACGCGCCGAGCAAGACAGCGTGAACGGACGTCCGGACACTGCCGTCGGACCTTGTGGCAAGATCTCAGCCTCCCCGGGCTTGTCTGTGGGGCGAGAAAGAAGGGCTCATCTCGAAACACATCCTTGACTAAATTCGACTCGCACCCTAACACACGAAGACATCCAGGGGACCGACAGAGTGAATGACATATCTGGGCGAGGAGCTTACATCTGCTTCAAGAAGTAGAGCCTAGATTAAGGAGAGGGAGCAACTCCAACCATGGAGAGCATTTGCTACTTAATAGCAGATGCTTCCTGGACAGAGTGGTCACAAGTGAGCATGCATTGTGTCGTCGCATGACGAGGAAGAATGCAAGCGGAGAGGCGGAGAAGCTTGCAGCCGATCGACGCTTTCTCCTCCTCCTCACAGCTCGTATTGCAAATCCACCCCATAAACCACGTGGTCCCGATCAAGCGGTTGGAAACACACTGAAATCTGGGTGCACTATCAAGAAAAGATGGAGCAATAAAAAACGCATGAAACGCTTTGTTAAGGTGAAACTCGGCATAGCAAACAGGAGATGATATGACCAATGAGGCACCGATTATACTGATACTTATTTTTCAGCATCATTTCAATCATCAAATCTCGACTGTGGATTGGGGAGCTGAACTTGTACTATGCATGTTTTATGAATGGATTGTAGACTCGCACAAACTGTCATTGGCCAAACAAAACAACCGACAGATTGTGTCCATGAGTCACATAAGTGTAACCACCACACCATGGCCACATGAGTGTAAAACAGACAATACAACAGCATTTCTTTTTTTTTTTGTTAAACTCCCATAGATTTCTTTTAGCTCGAGCGAAGCATTCTACCCCAACAAAATTCGGATGCCTTCTGGTAAGAAAAGCAATTTTGGCAAACACAAGATTGACACATACTTGTCTAGACGAGACTTACTATGTAGTCTGTTGCAGGTTAAAAAGATCAGGACAAGCACCTCCCACAAAGCTCTCTGCTTGCCCTGATTCGTGGTTTCCTCCTCTCCACTTGCATCCTCCTAAGCATTTGCTTTGCTAAAGTGGAAGAAGTGAAGGGCTTCGTAAGAAGCACCTGTCCTATGTTTTTAAATTGCAACGAACTACAGGAGTTTCTTTCGGGTACCCAACGCACGCGCTTCATGCTTTCCACCGTGCTTTGACCGTGCACTCATGCGCACTTGAGGTGCACAAGACGCCAAAGCGTTGTCCGAGGTAGGAAGCTCGGATTGGTGGCGAGGCAGCTGAAGCTCCTCCCTGCCGTTCTCACCTCGTTGGCGACCATAAGGTGACACGTTTCGCGGGAGCGGCTGCAGACGCTCGTGAGGCACAAAGTGCACCAAGCCACTCACGTCGGACGTGGAGCACCACCGAGTCGTTGCCGACCACCTCGGTGTGGATGGCGGTGGCCGAGGGCCTCATGACGACGGTCGCCCTGCAGACGTAGGTGCCGGCGTCCTCGGCGGTGACCCGGTCCACGCGCAGGGTGTCTCCCTTGAGGGAGAACTCCGCGTCCCCTTCCTTGGTCCACACCACCGACTGGGGCTCCGGGTTGGAGGCCACGTTGCACTTGACAACCACATTCTCCCCCAAGGAGGACTCCTGCTCAGGCAGCACGTTCACCCGGGGGCCGTCTGGAAAGGGGAGCACGGGGAGACTCAACCGTGGAAATTTGGCAGAGGGGAGTGCACGTCATGCGGCGTTTTGGCATGCAAGGTTGAATGAAGCTGACGGGCAATGCAGGAACATACAGAACTGGGACTCTAAGTTGGACGCTCAGCAAGATAATTGAAAGGATCACCGACCGTCGCAATTTGCCGGCACCTAGCTTGACCTTGGCGCTCGCCAATTGCAGTACGGCACTGGCCAACTGCGGCAGTCGTTGATCTCGCTGACCTTCTTTCTCGTTAAGTGTCTGACTATAGCCCAGGGGTGGCCGGGCAGACCCGGCCTAAGAGCCGCAAACAAAACCACGAAACTTCAAAGAGCCGCGGGGGGGGGGGTTAATTTGTTCAGAGCAACAAACGAAACTCAAACTACATTTATCCAATCTGACTCAAAAGCAGTCCTACTGTACGTAAGGTAGCAATAGCAAAAGACTACCGAACCGCACCCTGACCTTCGATTAAAAACGCCTTCCATTCTTTTTTGGGGAAGTCCTCGTATGACCCCAGAATGGAGGTGTTGGAGGGGGGGGGGGGGGTAAGTAGGAGAGGGATTCGCGAGCCGCACTTTAACACGCAAAGAGCCGCATGCGGCTCGCGAGCCGCAGCTTGGCCACCCCTGCTATAGCCACTGCCGGAGAGGTGCGAGACCGAGATTGGTCTAGTAAAATATAAGGTCTTTGTTTCAGCCGACTTGGACAAGGTAGCGTGGCTGTTAATCTGAAGACATAGCATGCTTTGCATCGTCATGGCCAACTGAAAATACCTTATTCTGGAAGTGGCCTTCACGAGAAATTTTATGTGTTAAGTCAGCACAAGCTTGCTTTCATTATTGTCTTCAACTACCCTATTATTTTCCCTGGTAAATAACGTGAGGATTAAAAGATGAAGCACCATATTTACTAGTAGACAAATACAAACAAAGCCCACAAACCCACTAAGTGGCACAATGAGAGCCAGTTATCATAATTTAAGCAAAGAGATCAGCGAGTAGGAAACGACTTTACTGAATTAGTGGACGGGACATTAACGAGATCAGCATCCCAGAAACAGATGCGTGTGCATCTCCGCACCCATATACGTAAGAATGCAGGCACACGCACAAGTCCATACTGACACATATGTGCAGGTACTACCACATACAACATGAGCTCCGACAGACCCTTCATCCTTTTAAGACGTTCCTCCCGGTTTATCAAAAAAAGCTTTGGTCCAAACTGTTTGATGGAACATGAAGCTTAGCTCCCGTGCCTCTAACAATACAACAAATTGGGAGAGATAATAAAAAATCCTGGAGATTGCAGAGGAAAAAAAAAAACAAAGGTCGGAATGGGTGTTGCAGCTCGTATTGTGTGCGGGTGTACATGCAGTCGTACACATGTATGTGCCATATGTACGCATTCCACAGAAACGACAAGAGTCCCCGAAGGACCGCCTTCCACCATTCCGACTACTCACAGAGGACGCTGAGACGAAGGTCGGCTTGCGTGGGCTGCTGAATGCCGTTGTCAGCGATGCAGGCGTAGTCCCCGCTGTCCTCAGGTGTCACAGATGGGATGGTGTGGTTGTGAGTGTTGGAGAGCAGCTGGCCCCGCTTCATCCAGCGCACCGAGCGCACGGGCGGGTTGGCAGACACCGAGCAAGTCAGGGTGGCGTCCCCTCCCACCATAACGTTCAGCGGGTTGTGGGGCCCCACCGTCACCTTGGGGGCATCTGCGAGGGACGAAAAGTCGCGTCACTCTGTTGGTTGCGATGGGTAAGAATTGTTCTAAATAACATGGTGCAAATGCAACCGTGAACCTGAGTCCTAGGGAAATGATTGAAGGATCCTACTAAAATTTGCCTTTGGCTTAATTTTTTCAAAAAAATTTGCTTTGCGAAGAAAAAGATTCTTAAACTAATCTGAAATGAAAAGTTCCAAACTTCAAAATAGCCTAATTAACTACTTCAGCCTACATTTGGGCCTTGGTACTGTTACAGTGACATAGCTAGAGATTCGTAACAGGTACCTTATCAGGCAACTCATTGAGCTTTTGCATAATTAACATTTAAAAAAGTGCTCTCCCATGAAAAAGAAAAGTTGATTAGAAAATTTTTTTAGTGGACACTTCCAATACAGGGAAAAAGCATATGCCACAACCCCTTGCTACCGCACAAGAGTGTATTCTTGCACGTAGAGAGGCCTGGGATAAGCACTTATGCATGATAGTAACCAGCTTGAGAGAGCTCATTATTCCTAATTAAATCCTCATATGTTAACACCAGAACAGAAATTTGGCACCTTTGTAGTACTTTTTCATTCTTTCATTAACAAAGATACTGACTCTTTATAAAAATATTTTGATCACTCAAATATTCTTCTATAACATTCACAACTTGAACTATTGTGCACTAAAATACTGACTAATAATATGTTCCTTACACAATCCTATTAAATAGTGTCGTTAAATATTCGAATTTTTAAATAATAGTTCCGAATAAGACGCTATTCGATATTGGCTTCAAGGTGGACTGCAATATTCGTACTTCTCAAAGCTAATTGCGGCGGGTTAGTCCCATTGAGATCGCTTCTCCCCGAGCACCGTTGCACTGCGGGGAAGCAATACCCGTGCAGCTCGCGGGCATGGCTTCCCCGCAATGTACAGGTGCTCGGTGAAAAGCGCACTCAACGGGGCTAACCCGCCGCAATTATATTTTGACAGCTCGCATTCATCGGTTTTTCTTCTTTTTTTTTTTTAAGTCTGAATTAGGAGGAAGAATATTTCCATATAGCAATCATATTTCTAAATCCCCTCGATTGGGATAGCTTCGACGACAAATCTCTCGTTTACATGCCACAGTACATATAGTGCTGTGGCATGTAAGCGTATAGAGCGTGGCTTCTTTGGGGGCTCTAGGGTGCGTTATCCAAGCGTCCTCGACTCTCAGGCGAGGAACTGAACAGCGCTCCAACGAGCCCCACTCACAGTAGACCCTGAGGCTGGTCCGGGCCTCGTGTCCGGCTCCCTCGGGCATGGCCCTGTTCCAGACGTGGCAGCGGAAGTTTGCGCCGTCGTCCTGCCTGGCCGGCGTGAGCGTGAGCACGGCCGCCGTGGGCTTGTCCCTGCCGCCGCCCTTCTGGAGCGTGGAGTCGACCGGCACGTCGTCCCGGTACCACTGGATCTCCGGGTCCGGACTGCCGCCCTCGCTGGCGCACGTGAGCGCGAAGGCCTCGCCCTCGCGGGCCGTCGGACTGCTCGGGCTGATCCGGGGCTCGCCGGGGGGAACTGAGGGCACGGGCGCAGGAGAGAAAACAAGTTAGGTTACGGTGCGGTCGTCAGTGAAACGACGACGGGCGACGACGGCTCTGGTGTGACATAGCCAAATCTGGTTTAACCCGTTGAACTTAATCCAAGTTTCAGTTTCCTTACCCCATTATTTTTTTTTTTTTTTTAAGATTAGCAACCTATACTGAGTTGCAGGTTAAATAAAAAATCAATAAAAAAAAACGGGAAAGGTTTCTTCCGCAAAGCCCTCCACAGGCTCCACTCTTCGCACTTTGGCAGAGCGAACACCGGAGAGGAAGTAGCGAAGGAAACCAGCAATCATGGCGAGCAAAGAACTTCTGCGGGGGTTTGTCCCACTTTCCTCAATTTGAAACGGACTATCACCTAGCCTAAGCTAAAGAATTCCTTCCCTCCTCCATTCAACAATTAACCTAGTTGGCCACGCATTCCTCCTTGACGCCATATTCATAAGCGCAACGCTTACGGCCACTGTTTTCATACAGGCTCGGACACGAGCCAGCTGTGAGGAAGCAGGGGGCGCGACAGGGGCCAGACAATTTGCAAGCTCTCGGCAATTATCGTTTACATATAAAAACAATCGCATCATTAATGCGCACACACTGCGCTCCCTCGGCCAGAAGGTCAGTCTTAGCAAATCTCTCCATGCAAGGAACGCCAGTATCAAGGTCACAACGGCCGTTATTTTCCCATCCAGTGTCCCCTCCATAAATATTTCCACTAAAACTAAAGGAAGAAAAAGAAAGTAGCGGACAAGGGCTAACCTTTACTTGAAACGCTTTCCCAGTGCTAAGGACAGGCTCGCTGACAGGCTCGCTGACAAACTCGTATAGTTAAAACATATTAGCCGCACGTAACTAAGTTTTTTTTTTTTTTTTGCACTTATAAGAACAGTTTGGGCTCTATGGTACTGGGCATGACGCTTTACCATGCTCAGTGATACAGCACACTTTAGGTCTAAACATATTTTCAGCCTCGCCGTTGGCCGAGCTCGCTCCGCGGATAGCAGCGATTGGCTCTCCCGTGTGCTTTGCGGCAGAGCAGCCGATCCAGGTTTCTATGAGCCGTTATTCCCCAAAAGAAATACAAAACATACCCTCGAACATAATGAAAATAATCCCTGGAGAAGGGGAACAAGAGGGACAAAGGACATAACAACATACGAGACAAATAAAAAAAAAAAAAAAAAAACATTTCCGTGAACATTTTGACTAAATTGATGGAACTAATATATGTAAAAATTCATTAGCAGCTAGTGTCGTGAATCACAACTAGGATTTCGTGTTTTCGGAGTTTATTTTTCGCCAAATTCAAATGGTGTTTTTCGGAGTCTATTTTCTTCCGAAAATTCGGAGTTAATTTTTGTTAGATTCCCAAGTCTCCGAAATTTGGAGTTTAATTTCGCGGTATTTCCTAATAAAAATAAATAAATAATATACGGGTGTAAACGTACGTTCAAAAAAATAAATAAAATGCGCTTGTATCAATTAACAATTCTTCAGTTGGATTCGGCGTTGGCGCCCTTGCCATTTGCAATACTGATTTGTCTCACGACAACGTTGCACGTAAATGTTGCTTCGATAAAGATCGAAGCCTTAAAATCAACAGACTCCTGCTGAGGAGCTCATACTCATCCCAGCCTATTATCAACCTACCCCGAGGCCGCGCGAGGTGGAGTGGGTAAAGGATGCAACAGAGAAGAACTGCCCCTCATCCCTATTTTATGCAATCTCTATGGTTTATATATTTCCCTGTTACAAAAACACCCTTCCTCTAAAGCACGAAATGCATTCCTCAAACTGAAAAAAAAAAAAAAAAAGTGGCATTTGTTAAGACCCGAAAGTACAATGACCTGTTGTCCTGAATGAATCTTGACAATATAGGCGGTAAGACACCTTTTGACAATGGACCGAGAATTTAAGTTTTTTAGAAGCAGCTTCCAGTGGGACACTCTGTCGAACGCTTTGGCGATGTCAAGAAAAAATTACATCAACCTGTTTAGAGCGATTTAATATTTCAGCAAAATCATGGACGGTTTCGAGTAATTGCGTCGTGGTTAGAAAGCCATGACGAAAACCATGGTGATTCACGTTAAAGAAGTTGTGATTTTCTAAATACGCTGCCAAACGTTTAAAAACAACGTGCTCTAAGAGTTTGCACGTCAAACAGTTGCACGTCAAAAGATCCCCAGGTGGTGCAAATGAATCCTCAGTCCTCCGCTAAGACATGCCAGATGCCTTTAGTTCGCTGGGCAAGTAAAACTCCAAAGTTTGACTTTCGTGTTCACGAAATATGTTTAAAATTTATGAAGTGCGGACTATACAAGACGTGACAGATTTCGTGAATTACAGGTTATTTTCCATATGATACAAAATTCGCTTTTACCGACATACACCGAATACGGAACGATAGCCGGGAAAATGCGATGTTGCCCAGCGAAGTGGGAAGTCGAGGTGTCCAGCCATCACTCACTGAGCACGGTGACTTTGTAGGCGTAGGTGTGTACGTCGGCGCCACTGCCAACCTCCTTGAGCGTGCACTCGAAGGGCCCGTTGTCCTTCTCGTACTGGGCCCTGGAGATGATCAGGTCGTAGCGGCCCTCGTTGGGGAAGTAGTCCACGCTGTAGTGAGGGTCCAGAGGGCTGCCGCTGATGGCCGCGTTCTCCCGGCTGTCGCCGCTGGACCGGTACCAAAAGTACAGGATGTTGCGGCTCGCCAGCGCCGGGTTGAAGTGGCACGTGAGCCGCAGGCTCTCGCCCTCCACCACGTCGCGCGCCTCGTAGTGCAGTGCCTGCGCCCAGCTCGGCCTCGTCGTCAGCGTCACGGCCACTGCGGAGGAGAACCAACAGTCGTACGTTTTCATCGGCTGATATGTTTCGTCGCCAGAGACAAGCACTCAAGCACACGTGCTTTTCTGCTGAGGGTCGTATTAGGGAGCGTTTGTAGATTGTCCCCATGACTCCGATAACAAAACCCGATAACGGTGCGATGCATGTGAAAAGGCACCGGTGGAGTATCGAGTTATCAGAGTTATCGGAAAGATAAACCAAAACTCCCTATTCATCCGAGCAGCCAAGCACTTGAAAGGTACAACAATAGGGAATCTTCGTAGACCGTACGCAGGAGCTTTACGTTGCTTGCGGGAACTCGTGCCGTCCCTTTGAGTGCGGATTGAGCCCGCGTCCGCAGGGCCCGCGATCCTCATCTGTACCGGGAGCTTGCGCTGTCCTTTCCAAGCGTGGCTCTCCCGGAGCGACTATCGGGCACTCGAAAACAATCGGCTGAAACTACTTACGGGGCCTATGAACATGGTCTACATGTCAAGGCGAATATGCGATGGGGATATGTTAAGCATTAATCAAGGTCCCTGTGCTCAAGTTCGTTACGCATAAGTCTAGAATGGAGAGGAGGCTATGAGAGTCATAGGCGTAGACTTCGGGGGGCATCGGGGCTCGTGCCCCCCCCCCCCCCCCCCCCTGGTGAAATCCAAGGGGGGGAAGGCGGAGCCCCCCCCCCCCCCCCCTCCCCCCTCCGGGCCCGGGCTATGATCCTTACCGAGACGCTGTTTACGTGCCATGCAACGAGCTTCTATAGTAGTGGCATGTCAACAAAATAACGCCCACGTTGCCTTTATTGACAAGATACATGGGAAATGGAATCCTAGCGTGCTTTCTCCAGTTCTGACGAAAAGGTAACGCGCAGCCCCCTCACCCCCGCCCCCGGGAATATAGAAAGTCTACGCCGCTGATGAGAGCACAATCATCTCTAGACTTCCCTGGGGGACTGACGGGTAGAGTCCTTCACACATCGGGGCTAAATCAAAGGCGAATCCAGTACCGTGATATCGTCATCACTAATATCGGTCTAGCAAACCTGCTAGACCGATTTCAATGTTTTCGAAAGAAAACATTGAAATAACTGTTCATCCACAACGTTTTCTACAAATCAGGACCAGTTACAGCAGTCATCTTCAAATGAACGAAACAAGTACAACCAAGTATATGACTAATAACATATTGTTGTTATTATTTAGTAACCCACCAAAATGGTTACAAACGTGAGTGCCCAATACAACAAAGACTGACGCAGCCGCGTTTAACGAAGTTTTCAGCGTGCGGAGGGTGGCAATACATCATCAACAAAAGAATCAAGTACAATCGACACCAATTAATTTTCCTACGAAAGAGAAAAAAAGATAAAAAGCAACAAATTTATTTTTTGCCTCGCTAAAAAGAAGAAAACAAAAGAGAAGAAGAAGATTGTAGGATTTGGTTATACGTATTCGAAGGTTAAGAAGACAACTCGGCCAACCCGACCCGTCCGAGCGGAGGACCACACAAAGGCTCTCATGAACGTCCTACGATCCGATCGCTGCTACGCAGAAGAGCAAAGTGACTTTGATGACGGCTATATAAAAGCGTTGGCCGGTGAAAGTCTACGTCGAACACTCGACGCTCATCCACTCGATGGGAGCGACCCACGCTCGGAACAGCCGAAGACGACATAGGCAGTAGAGGACAGAAAGCGGACTCGCCAAAACACTCGAAGCAGAGGAGGACGCCATCCAGGCGAGCAGGACCATCTTCTCCGAACCCCCAAAATGAGGGCCTACCCGCGAGAGGGGCAAAAATAATAAGCGGCCCCAGAGGGAGAAATGAACCCGCGTTCCATCCAAGCCGAGCAACTCTCCCAACAAATAAGAAGCAACGCGGAGAGGGAGCATGGCCCAAGGCCCCATTTGCCGGGCTTCCTGCGCGTCTGCCCCGCTCCGAAGAGAGAGTCCCCACCCACCTCCGGGGGGGACTAATGACAATGGGGGCTTTTCGGGGGCAGAAAGAGAGGAAGAGGGGGAGACGGCCCCTGGAACTAGGGCTAGCTACCTGGAAGAGGCGGAGGCGAAATGTCCCGTCACAGGTGGTGGAACGTCTCAATCAGGGGGGCCCTGTCGTCGAGGGCAGAGCCCCGTCGAGCGGGGCAAGGCCCCTCTCCGAGCTGGCCCATTTCGGAACACTCCCAGCCCGAGGCGCATGGGTTTGCCGTGGCTCTCTCCTTCGGTTTGGGCTTGGCAATCAAATGGGATCGACAATTCCATTACGTAGGGTATCGGCCCCAGAGCGGCGGCCGTTCTCTCGTCTGTGTCGGTTTGTTTCCGAGTGAAAGACAACCTTCGTTGCAGTCCGTGCCGCAGAACAGGCATAAACGATTGGATCGAAAATGGCAGAGGAGCCAAAGTACGAGCACAATCCTTCAAATACTCTGGTACGAGCTAGCGCCAAGAGGCGCCGAAGTGCGGTCACTTTGCCATGGAGCGAGAAAATAGCCGAGACGCCATAGCTTCATTTACTGAAAAGCGCATGTGCACGGTACCGAGGAACCCAAATTTACGTGAGCTAACGACGCGCAAGAATTCCACTAATTGGTTTTACACAAAACACCTCGTCCTCCTCTATCAAGTCTTCTTCTTTTGTTTTGTTGTTGCTCCCGAAAGCTTCTGGCAGCCTTCACTTTAAGTGTGAGCATAGCAGAAGCTACAAGCGCGAGCTTCGGGCTTTTATACTTCGTTTCAGCTTCGATCCAGACGCAGCCAAACCTACAAGCGCGAGCTTCGGGCTTTTAGCGTCCCTGATAAAGGGGTATTCACACGAGGGAGAAATCCCGGGGATTTCTCCCCGGCACGCGCGCATCACGAGATGAAAACGCGAGGCTTTTGCACATCGCAAAGCCTGACGTTTTCGTCGTGGCATGCGCGTGCCGGGGAGAAATCCCCGGGATTTCTCCCTCGTGTGAATACCCCAGTGTTCTGGGCCACAGGACTGGATACGCGCGAATCCAGTCAGGCTGTGGCCTTGCCACGGTCAGAAAATCTGATGATTCTGCAAGGCAGAAGATCCTCCTCGCCATGGGGGAGGAGGAAACGGGCAAAGGTGGACAGGGTAGAAGGGGGGCGAGGAGGAAGAGGGGGGAAGTGGAAAGCGCAAACTGGTCGTCGGTTTTTAAATGCAATTTCGCACTAAAAAAATGTAACAAAATTTAATCAATCAAACCACATAAAAAAAACAAAAAAACTTAGTGTTCTGTAATGCCGTTTTACACCACGCTCCCTAAATCAATTGTCGTCGATCTTCATCACTGCATCGCCGGGGTCGGCCTCGGCACGTATATTACATAAACGGGCCGGCATAGCTTCGACGCTCCAGCTCAATCTCGCTCGCGGGTTACACTTTAATCTCGTGTCAAAGCGGAAACAACCCTCCCGGGTCCTCGCCTTCCCGCTGGACGGAGTCTCTTTCGGGTCGCGTCGAGGAGAAACGACTCGTCCGAGAACACGCTTCCGCGTCCCTTGCTGTGGCACGTCGCTCCGTAGCCGTCACTCGCGAAGTCGGTGTACTCATTCCTCCAATATTCGAGACAGAACTTACCAACTAATATGAAACGTTTCTGTTTCACATGAATCGGGCATTGCTGTATCCAATAACAACCCCCCCCCCCTTTTTTTTTATTGTTTCTTTTTTTAGAAAACACTAAAGAAGCAAACATGCTGGAGGCAAACACGACTGTGACCTCGTCCTGGATGTTTACATATTTCTCTTCGTGTTTGCAGGCTCGTGCAGTTCCAAACTTGTCCACACCACGCGTGCCCGCACGCACCGCGCATCGGCCATAACGCTCCGCTTGCAAATGTATAATGCAATATGCTCGAGCTCTTCGCAACCGAAAGATGAATTATTCAAAAAGGTAAAAAAAAAAAAAATCTACTTCAAACCCTCACACTGTTACAAAGCGACGAAGAAGCCAAACGAGCAGCGATCAGCTTGCATGCCCACGCGCTCATGCATCAAAATCATAATTGCGTGTCGCGCGTTTGAACCCCATGCAAATAAGAGGACAGGTCAGTGCTGACCTCGTCCCCTTCGCGCGCGGGCAAAGCCTCCTCGGTCTGTACATGTCCTCGTGATGAATAGAGTGCGAATACATCGAGCGAACTGATTACATCTCTCGATTGGCCGTCCCCTGCCTCGGGTACAAATCTCTGTTTAGGTCATATGCGTGCGACTCTGAATTATTTATTTATTCGGTGTCCGTTTATTTTGAACCAACTGCCAGGCCGCGAGGTCGAAGCAAGTGGGTAGGCACGTTAAAACTTAAAAGTAAAATCACTCTTAAGTTTAAAAACTATTACAGAAGAAATCAGGCACATTTGCACTACATACGGCATTTCGTTGAAGACAGTTCCATTCGTCGACGCACTTAAAGAAAATCTGTAAGGCATAATGGATTTATTCTGTTTTGTTCTAGTTGTGCTAAACACAGTTTGCATGTGCACCATGTTTGTAAAAATCAATAAAGTAATGACCATGTAGCAAACGGGGAAAAAAAAGATCCTTGTGAAGGAGACAGAATCTGCCGATTGAGGGCGATTAAAAATAAATCTGGCAACTTTACTTCGTACGCGTTCTTTATTCGTGAACATTTTGGTGCGTGAATGGCTTCCGAACTTGGTTTTACACAATCGATCGGCGATGATATCTGTGACTGATACGTCGCTAATTTGAGCTCTAAGGACCCGCACATTGTAACTTTTCAGAAATCTACGGCGTGGCTTCCGGATCAAGACTGCGCGCGAAACGTCGCCAGAAACCAAGGAGCGTGCCAGCAACCGCGTGTCCTTCAAAAGCCCTCGTACTAAATGCAAGCGAGCGCAGGGCGAAGGGGAGCCCCTAAACCGAGGAGCGGAACGGATGCTCCCCAAGAAGAAGGTCCCGGGTTCGACTTGGTTCGACGGCGGTGCCCTACTTGGGCACGCCGGGCACGTGTTCGGCTCGACCTCTCGGGCTCGGCGGCCGGTTGACGAGGCCAGAACCGGAAAGAGCCCAAAGGGGGACCCGGGAGAGAACCCGTTGGACGGGTGCCGTCTCGACCGAGGTCGCCCCGACACCAGCGCCTTCTCCGGACGCCCCGGGGGGACCGACAGGGTCGCCCCGTCGCCGTGCGCCGCGCCATGTTCGGGTCAGTCCAGTTGCGCGAGCGGCCCAACGGGATTTGTCCGCGTTCCTTCTCGAGAGCACGGCGCGAATTGGATCAAACGCGGCGAATCGGCGACCTACGAGGTGCGATCAAAAAGGTGCAGAGATTGATTTTGCAGCGTAAAAAGTGAGGCGCATTTTGTACGTTAACGCGTTGTTTACAAAAGAAAGCCCGCGTTTGCTGGGCAGTGCGCGTGCGCAGAAGTCAGATTCAGAGAGACTCGAGTTGGCAGTTTGGGCCTCGGGTCCCGCCCGACCCTGTGACACGAGGAAGGAAGACGCGCTTACGAAACGTCACGTATAAAAGGGAATTAAAGAGTGGGCTGATCCGAACGAAATTGTCGTTTATGATTTTGTGGTAAACTGTGCAATCAATGATTGGAGTAAAAACCGAAATGTGCACAATCATACTTAGCAACCGATCGAAACCGCAACCGTCTCAAAGGATTGTTTTATTTTGGGGTGAAACGGAAGGGGGGAGCCAGGAGAGGTGTGGTCAGGCCAGGTACACAGCCAGGATTTTGTTTCGGGGGGGGGGGGGGGGGGGGCGCCCATGACAAAATGTTGTATGAGGGGGAGGGGGGAGAGGAGGCCACAGCAAAGTGGAAGATTTCGGGGGGGGGGGGGGGGAAAGGCGACCCATGCCCCCCCCCCCCCCCCCTTGGCTACGTGCCTGGGTGTGGTATGGTTGTGGGCAACGACTCAAAGGGTCGAGTCAGACGCCCGTTAGCATTTACATTTACTCTAGTCAGAACCAGATGGAGCGGAAATAGCAAAGCGAAAGCTGCTGACCACTATCTGACAACGCTCATATTCGAGAGTCGAGACGGGAAAGGTCGAAGCATGCGTGCAGCCGGGAGATTCGGAGAATCCTCGGGATGCTGCGAAGGATAATGCGCGAAACACATGTACGACGAAACCGTCCGATCCGACGTCCGACCGCGCAATACGACGGTCGGAGGCGAGGGTTTTCAACGCTCTCCGAAGCTACGAACACCCTCTCCCCCCCAAGGTCATTCCGGCAGTCCGCACGTCGGATCGGAAGGTTTCGTCGTGCATGTGTTTCGCGCTTAAAGCGGGAAACACATGTACGACGAAACCGTCCGATCCGACGTCCGACCGCGCAATACGACGGTCGGAGGCGAGGGTTTTCAACGCTCTCCGAAGCTACGAACACCCTCTCCCCCCCAAGGTCATTCCGGCAGTCCGCACGTCGGATCGGAAGGTTTCGTCGTGCATGTGTTTCGCGCTTAAAGCGGGAAACACATGTACGACGAAACCGTCCGATCCGACGTCCGACCGCGCAATACGACGGTCGGAGGCGAGGGTTTTCAACGCTCTCCGAAGCTACGAACACCCTCTCCCCCCCAAGGTCATTCCGGCAGTCCGCACGTCGGATCGGAAGGTTTCGTCGTGCATGTGTTTCGCGCTTAAAGCGGGAAACACATGTACGACGAAACCGTCCGATCCGACGTCCGACCGCGCAATACGACGGTCGGAGGCGAGGGTTTTCAACGCTCTCCGAAGCTACGAACACCCTCTCCCCCCCAAGGTCATTCCGGCAGTCCGCACGTCGGATCGGAAGGTTTCGTCGTGCATGTGTTTCGCGCTTAAAGCGGGAAACACATGTACGACGAAACCGTCCGATCCGACGTCCGACCGCGCAATACGACGGTCGGAGGCGAGGGTTTTCAACGCTCTCCGAAGCTACGAACACCCTCTCCCCCCCAAGGTCATTCCGGCAGTCCGCACGTCGGATCGGAAGGTTTCGTCGTGCATGTGTTTCGCGCTTAAAGCGGGAAACACATGTACGACGAAACCGTCCGATCCGACGTCCGACCGCGCAATACGACGGTCGGAGGCGAGGGTTTTCAACGCTCTCCGAAGCTACGAACACCCTCTCCCCCCCAAGGTCATTCCGGCAGTCCGCACGTCGGATCGGAAGGTTTCGTCGTGCATGTGTTTCGCGCTTAAAGCGGGAAACACATGTACGACGAAACCGTCCGATCCGACGTCCGACCACGCAATACGACGGTCGGAGGCGAGGGTTTTCAACGCTCTCCGATGCTACGAAAACCCTCTCCCCCCCCAAGGTCATTCCGGCAGTCCGCACGTCGGATCGGAAGGTTTCGTCGTGCATGTGTTTCGCGCTTAAAGCGGGAAACACATGTACGACGAAACCGTCCGATCCGACGTCCGACCGCGCAATACGACGGTCGGAGGCGAGGGTTTTCAACGCTCTCCGAAGCTACGAACACCCTCTCCCCCCCAAGGTCATTCCGGCAGTCCGCACGTCGGATCGGAAGGTTTCGTCGTGCATGTGTTTCGCGCTTAAAGCGGGAAACACATGTACGACGAAACCGTCCGATCCGACGTCCGACCGCGCAATACGACGGTCGGAGGCGAGGGTTTTCAACGCTCTCCGAAGCTACGAACACCCTCTCCCCCCCAAGGTCATTCCGGCAGTCCGCACGTCGGATCGGAAGGTTTCGTCGTGCATGTGTTTCGCGCTTAAAGCGGGAAACACATGTACGACGAAACCGTCCGATCCGACGTCCGACCGCGCAATACGACGGTCGGAGGCGAGGGTTTTCAACGCTCTCCGAAGCTACGAACACCCTCTCCCCCCCAAGGTCATTCCGGCAGTCCGCACGTCGGATCGGAAGGTTTCGTCGTGCATGTGTTTCGCGCTTAAAGCGGGAAACACATGTACGACGAAACCGTCCGATCCGACGTCCGACCGCGCAATACGACGGTCGGAGGCGAGGGTTTTCAACGCTCTCCGAAGCTACGAACACCCTCTCCCCCCCAAGGTCATTCCGGCAGTCCGCACGTCGGATCGGAAGGTTTCGTCGTGCATGTGTTTCGCGCTTAAAGCGGGAAACACATGTACGACGAAACCGTCCGATCCGACGTCCGACCACGCAATACGACGGTCGGAGGCGAGGGTTTTCAACGCTCTCCGATGCTACGAACACCCTCTCCCCCCCAAGGTCATTCCGGCAGTCCGCACGTCGGATCGGACGGTTTCGTCGTGCATGTGTTTCGCGCTTAAAGCGGGAAACACATGTACGACGAAACCGTCCGATCCGACGTCCGACCACGCAATACGACGGTCGGAGGCGAGGGTTTTCAACGCTCTCCGAAGCTACGAACACCCTCTCCCCCCCAAGGTCATTCCGGCAGTCCGCACGTCGGATCGGAAGGTTTCGTCGTGCATGTGTTTCGCGCTTAAAGCGGGAAACACATGTACGACGAAACCGTCCGATCCGACGTCCGACCGCGCAATACGACGGTCGGAGGCGAGGGTTTTCAACGCTCTCCGAAGCTACGAACACCCTCTCCCCCCCAAGGTCATTCCGGCGGTCCGCACGTCGGATCGGAAGGTTTCGTCGTGCATGTGTTTCGCGCTTAAAGCGGGAAACACATGTACGACGAAACCGTCCGATCCGACGTCCGACCGCGCAATACGACGGTCGGAGGCGAGGGTTTTCAACGCTCTCCGAAGCTACGAACACCCTCTCCCCCCCAAGGTCATTCCGGCAGTCCGCACGTCGGATCGGAAGGTTTCGTCGTGCATGTGTTTCGCGCTTAAAGCGGGAAACACATGTACGACGAAACCGTCCGATCCGACGTCCGACCGCGCAATACGACGGTCGGAGGCGAGGGTTTTCAACGCTCTCCGAAGCTACGAACACCCTCTCCCCCCCAAGGTCATTCCGGCGGTCCGCACGTCGGATCGGAAGGTTTCGTCGTGCATGTGTTTCGCGCTTAAAGCGGGAAACACATGTACGACGAAACCGTCCGATCCGACGTCCGACCGCGCAATACGACGGTCGGAGGCGAGGGTTTTCAACGCTCTCCGAAGCTACGAACACCCTCTCCCCCCCAAGGTCATTCCGGCAGTCCGCACGTCGGATCGGACGGTTTCGTCGTACATGTGTTTCGCGCTTAACACCGACGCGGCTGCATGCCAGCGTTGGGCACCGCTCTCTCTCTCTCGCTCTTTCCCCACGCAGGTAAACGGTATGAGTAATTCGAGAGTCCCTGCATTCCGACTGCAAGCAACCGCGCAGTTCGAGTTACCGATGATTGACGATAGATATGCACTTCGCTCACAGCAGCCCCTCCTCGGCGTTTCGGCAGAGGTATGGTGTCTGGAACGCGTTTCCCACTGGTGTTTGCCTCGTCCTAAAAAAAGTGGTCCCTCCTCCATTCCCGCCTGGTGACGTCATAGGAGCGTCACGTCGTCGCAGGCCGCGATCCGGGCGGTGGTGTCATGGCGGGGGTGGTGGACGACGCAGAAGCATGCTCTGCTGCAGGTAGCTCTCCATCTTGACGGACCACGGAAGCTCGCGAGCAGACGGGAGTTGGGACTCTGCGACAACAGCGACTGCTAACACCAACCGCGAGGATCGCGACAACCGACAACGTGACACGGCGGTTTCTGTGACGTCATCGTTGTCACTTCGATGCCGCTTTTCCGAGTACAGGGACAGAACAGGCGGCTACAAACACACTGGTCGAAGAAGCGTTCCAGGCTCCGTGTGGCAGGGGTGCTGGCTGCGGAAAACGGAAAGTGCGTGACGGGAGAAAGGTCGCAGGAAGAACCGGAGAGAAAAGCTTCTCAAAGGCCACACGGCGCGCACATCCAAGCGTGCGCCGTGACTTCTCCAGACGAGGAAAGAAGACAGCTTCACGCGTCCTTCCCCGAGCGACCCCCCAACCGAGAGGCGTCCGGGCTTCTCACCAACAGACTGTCCGAAGTCGCACTACAGAGCTCAGTAGTTCCCCCCGTCCAACGATCGAAAAGTCATTAAGGAGCGCGACGTACGTTGCAGGCGGCGAAACCGGGAGGCAATATCGCGGACCGACGTCACTGTCGCTTTCTGCTGGGCCGATCCACCCGAAATCAACGAAGCTGAATCCCGCAGAAGAAGCTTCGAGCTCCTCGTGTCTCGAACAGTCCGTGTTGCCGATCGATTTCCTCTTGTCTCGGCTCAGAGCGATCGTGCGTGTAATGCCGCACCTTCGACTCGTCCGTCTCGAACGTCGCAAGTTAGAAGCCCCTAATCGATCGACCCAGGCTCAAGCGCCCAATCACGCGCCGTGGCCTTCGTCCGCGATGTGTGCCGCGTGGACACTCGCGGTTCTTCGAAACGGCGCGGAAGTCTGTGCACGCGGGGCCGCCCACCGTATGCAAATACGGTGAGCGGCCCCGCGTGCCGCTCACCGTATTTGCGAATAGAGACGCCACTAACACCGTATGCAAAAACACGATCATTCGCGCACATAAAAATAAAAAAGCAAAAATGAAAATTGTTTTGAGTATGTTTATACAGCCTGAAATTAGTCAGCATCAACGGGCAACAAGTCTCTCAGCCGTAGGTGAGCAATTTAGCCGATGTGTAGATGAGCAATTTAGCAGGTGCAATACGACTCCTAGTGATTACACGACCGCACGCCGGTATGATGCCCATCCAGATCGAAACGGGCAGGGCTGGGGATTGAACGAAACGAGTATCAGCTATGCTTCATCCGATTGTCTGACCAAAGAATAGTCGCGTGAGGGCGTCGTCGCGAGAGAGTAAGCTGGCAGAGAACAAACACAAAAAAGTGCGCGAAAAACAAAAAAACAAAAACAAAAAAAAAACAAGAGGAGGAGGAGAAAGAGGCAGGGGAAAACGGTCAGAGTTGGTGCTGGCGTGACCAAGCTACCAACAACAGAAAGGATGAGCAAGGCCGTGGGATAGCGAATATTGAAAGTGGTAGACTACGTACACACTTTGTCGTTTATTTCGCATCATGAAGTCGCTGAGGCTCGTACGGTAAAGGAAGCTCGTGGTTTCAGAATGCCACGCGGAAACATGACATGCGCAGTGTAGGTGTATTCGCTTCGACTGTAACAACAACGTCACCCGGCTATTTTGTTTACCCACTGTTCGATAGGTCCCTGTGTCCCCCATGGCGATTCCCTCGTGCTCAGAGAACGACAGGGCTAAAACCATACATCCACACTACTGACATAGAACGCAGAGACACCGAAGCACGAACTCGTAGCTTGCTAAGTTCCTTTACGCCAAACCAGCGCCTTTGGACGCTCCCCCTTCACGCACGTAGCGCTTTCCAGCGCAGGCTGCGCGCGCGCAGCCAGCGTGACGCTTGTCTCTACGCACACCCCTTTCCTCGTATATGTCTCAGTCTGTTTCACTGAATGCGAGAAACGCCTTCAGGCTTCTCTTTTGTTTGCACATATAGTATCGAGTACGCCGTGCCGTCAGTCGCCTCGGGAGGCGGCGCGAAGGCAGAGAAAGCCGAGCAAACCAAGCAAAGCGCTCCTCTAAAACAAGGTGGGCGGACACTCGGTGGAGAAGACGCAACAACGGGTTTCCTTTTCGTTTTTTTTTTTTTTCGCCGAGCGACTGTTTGGCCGCGCGCGGTCTCGCCCGCCTCTCAGAAAACGCGCGTGGGTGCACCGCCCGTTGCGCCAAGACGCCCATCTAAAGAAAGGGACTGTTTTTGTTTTGTTTTTTTTATTTTATTTTCTCCTCGTCCGTTATCTCTCGACGTATATACGGACGGGCACATTTCTATTCCGACCACCTTCGTAATACCTGTCCTTGAGCGAAGCGGATGGCCGCAGTCTCTCCTCAAAGCGTAGCTCACCGTCGCGGCGTACCAGGGAACGAGGTCGGAGGAAGGCATGATGCGGGGACCGTTTTGTAAGCAACCCGCAGCGCTGAGCTCCCGGTGTATATACATTAGGCCGCCTAATTGCGCAACGTGTACGCCACCAAATCTGTTTCCTTCATCTGAGCGGCGGCGGCGGCGGCGGTGGGAACGCGTCTGGCAACCGCGACCACATACCGGAAGTATGCGCGAGCCCGTTGGAACGTTCGTAGAGAGCTAAGGGAAGGAGCAGCTCAAGAGTCGGAGAGTCAAGTGCGCATGCGTGAGCTACCGCGTGGAAAGGAGCAAACCGGGCGGAGAGGCTGGGCAAAGTTTGGAGAGACTTGCAGATCGATCGAGTAGTTGGAAACACTCTGAAATCTAGGCGCACTAAACGTTACAATCGAGAGGCGCGTCGACTGGATGGAAACCGGGCGCAGGGGGTCGGCTAATCCGCTCACGTTCCGATCGTCGAAACTTGCTTCACGTGCCGCGATACTCACGGACAACGGGAAACCGTGAAATTGTCCGCGGAGTAAAGCGGTACCTCGAGCCAGCTGGCGGAAATTAGCGTTCGATCGAGACTCTCGCGCAGCGCGGAGGGGCGCCAGAGAATGCGCCCGCCGCTTTGAGAGGCCTTGTTCTCAGCCCAAAACCCGTCGCGGCTTCACTGACCTTGCAAGGTAATCTTTTCCCATCAATCGCGAGAATGGCGGCGCTACGACGCAGCAAACGATGGATGTCAAACCAAACATGTCGATTCCGCCACAGGGGCCACCGCAGAAGCGCTTTGACGTCACGAACGAAATTGAACTTTTCTCAAGAAGAGTTCTGCGCATGCGCGGGCCCCCCTCATGCAGCGGCAAAAGCCGGGCTACGCCGGGCAGAAGAGGAGAGGTAGCGCAACCCCCCTTCCGGACTCCAACCGCAGTTCGAGTCTTCGCCGCTTGGTGTCGTTTTTATGCGAAAAAGGTCCATTGCTGGGGGTTCGTCTGGCGCTAAAGGCCCAAACCTCAGGACATGGTCCAGCCTCTAAGCCCTAGTTCGTCCTTACATCTCCTACAAAAAGAACAGGCTCGAATTAGTGGTACTATAGTCGGTGACAGGTCAAGAACGAAGTGGAAGCTCCTGCCACCCCTTCTCACTTTAGCAGAGCGAACGCTGGAGGGGAGGCGAACTCCTCTCCACCGTTCCCTCTGCTGAAGTGGCAACGGGTGGGAGGAGCTTCCACTTCGTTCTTGACCTGTCACCGACTACAGACGCCTATGAAGCGGTGCCTGCAAAAACAACCGCAGAGCTTGAAGCGGTTACGGTACTGCGGTCTCCGGCATAATTTCCGTCGAGCTTTTCATCCACGAATTGCGGACGGACACCGAGCTGAACGAGGGTAAATAAGCGACAGCTAGCGGGTCGACCCGCGCATGCGCCCGTCGACAAAGACACCGCCCGCCCCGTAATCGGGGCAGTTGGTCGAGCGGGCCGGCATTCAGCGCTCACCGGCGAAAACGGGCCTTGCCTTCCCTGGGGGTAAAGCGAGAAACGGCCGAGCCACAAAGGAGGCAAAAACACACACACGCCGCCCCTTTGTTAAACGCTGCCGACGAAAGAGCGCCCCAGATCGACCTCGTTCGGTGGAAGAGCCCAACAGGGGCCGAGACTGTGGAGTTCGGACAAGGGACCCGGCCAAAAGCACCGATCGGTCCTGCCTCACACGACAGCTCGGTTCCGCTGTTGCAACAACGAAGGCACGTTGCTGTTCCGTCCGTGCGCGAAAGACAACGCGATCGTCTCATTACGCACGGCGCCCGCGAACGAAGCTGCAGCCTTGGCGAGGTTCGGGAGGAACTGCAGACCCGGAAAAAGCGGTTTGCAACTTGTATTGTCGCAAAGACGAGCGGAACTTGTTAAGTGTTTGCTTTCCGCTTTGTCTCGTGGTCAGCTGCCGTCCATCAACGTCCATGCGGAAAACCACGTCAACACCGCCGCTCGACGCAGACTGATTTTTCGGGGGCGTTTGGTGAAGGTCGACACGCTCACGTAAATACTACAACAAGTAAAAAGTTGGTCGCTCGCGTCTCGAGGAAAAAAGAAAAGGAGAGAAATGGTGTGTGTATTATGTTTATACAGCCGGACGTTAGTCTGCCTCAGTGGGCGTATGGTGTCTAGGCTCTAAATGAGAAATTTAGCCAGTGCAGGGAGTTTTCGTCAATTGCGTTTCTTCCTCCACTAAGCCCTCCGCAACAAAGGAGTCGCTACTGCGCCTGCGCGCCGATGGCCTTGGCTGTAGAGCTCCAGGTATCGTAGCGGGTTGCGAAGAGCGCTGTGAGACGGCGAAAACGATCTACGGAAACTCCCTAGCGAAACATGACCGCACGCCGGGACCATGCTCATCCAGATCGAAACGGGCAGGGGTGGGGATTGAGCCCAGGATCCCTGGGTTCTGCAGCGCGAGCTTTCGCTCCACGTGCTCCGAGCTGGTGTGCGCTAGCCCACTCTACGTCGAACAACACACACACAAACAAAAAGTTACGATTTACTTTTGTTTTCTCGTCGCATGCCTGTCGAATCTTCTAAACTCAAGAACGGTTATGCGATGGCACGTACATATTTTGCGCAGCCGGGGGCGTTTGTTTATTTATGTTTATTTTCATTTACACAATATTGCTAGCCAACATTGTTGTCCGAGCAAGAGTGGATGTAATGTTTATGCGTAACTAAAATACCAGTTGCTGTTAAACACGTAACCCTGGAAAGGGACTGAAGAAATTTAATATCGGTCTGGTTTGAACTCGCTCGCTATGACCATCTGAAGACGCGACGTCGGAGTCACCGAGCCACCCAGTCTTCTATAATACACCCCAAAACTTCAGTTCGACGACGACGTCGAACTGACGGCCTAACTTTTACGAGGGGCTAGATAACGGCGCGATATAACTTCTTAAACAGCTAAAGTACGTATCAGAGACTAGAAGAAAAACACTAAGGTCACGTACATTAGCTATTTTACTAAGTTGTACCACTCGGTTATCAAGCCGCTCGTGAAAATTTGTACCGTCGGTTCGACTTCAGTGCGCTGTACGTCGAACTGAAATTTTGGGAATGAAGCACATGGGAAAAGAAATGTCCCATGTGAGAAAGAGTGCCAGTTGAAATACACTTGTGGGGCGCCATTCCTAGGGTCTGACCAGAGCCATGGACAGGCTCCGGGCCCGAGCCCTCGGCACTCCGAGTGCCGACACGGAACTTAGGACGGAGCCGGTCAACCCATCGAGGCGCAGCTGGAGGGCGTCAGCTCTTGGCGAGCACGATTCATCCTTTGGCGGGCGCGTCCCCAATGACGTAATACGACGCGCAATACGATAACAAAGGAGGAAATACAGCCGCCGGGAAGAAGCGAAAAAAAGAAAAGAGCGCCTTAATGGCTTCTTCAACTCTGCAAGGCGCTTTCAGATAAACACGGCCCGAGAGAACGCTTCCTGCAGCCGCTGGAAGACGCCCGCCGTCACCGCACGCCTCTCCTCCGACAAGAGAACGGACAAGCCAGCGCCACGCGAGCCAAGAATGCATCTGCGTAATTTTGCAGCAGCTACGAGGTCGACGAGGCTTCCTTGCCGTCGGCGTCCGCCGCCCCGACGGTCTGCCACACTGAAAGGCGCTTGTTCTGCCCACGCATCTGGATCACAAACCGGCAGCAGCATGCACGAAGCACTGCTCATAGCCTCATATTGTCCGCGATAGTAGTGCACCCCGATGACCATGCGCCATGCAGGTTCACAGGGATGTGGATGCCTGATGGCGGGATAAACTACTCGTCCGCCTAAAATCACATAACGGTACATCCTTTTTAAAAGTGCCGCCGAACGCAATAGGCGTCGCCACCGTTCGGCGAGTTTTCGGGGGCAAATCTATTCGACACGCGTTGCGTCACCACTCGGCGTGAGCTCGTATCGAATCACACGCCCGGGAAGCCTTGCCCAGAATTGGGCGGTCGCCATTTGACGGGCATTCGAAAAGTGTCTCGACACACTTTTCGCGCGCGCGCACACAGACAGGGACAGTCGAGTTCCCCCGCAACTAACCACCGCTTATGCGTGACGCCACATCGCGCTTAAAAGTAGGGCCCGCTAACCTCCAGAGAAGCGACCCAAGGGCGAATGGCCCAGTTCGTCGGACTCGAGGGGTTCTCCCCGACCGAGCGTATACAACATCAGAGGGGAGAGATAAGGACACTGGGCCGACTCGAGCACGCATTATTGTAGACTTTCACCGGGGCCGCCACAATGCGTCCCCGCAGATGCACGGGTGAATGGGAGCGTCCAAAAAGGGTTGTTAACGTTTATCGCGGCAGGGCCGACCGGGCGCAGCACAGAGAGTTGCCCCCCGGGCGATCGGGCGGTGCCGTGGTACGGCGGCCCGCAACTCCCGAGGCGCCCTCGGGGCTCGATCGGTCAGGCAGCGAGGGCTGAGCTGCAGAAGGCTGCGCTCCTCTCTCCCCGAGAACGCTGTCTCGCCCATCAGAGCGAGCCGCTATGATGCCCAGCAGAAAGTCCCTGGAACGCTCCGGTGCGATCGTGACTCCGTCAGCTCCGAAATCCGTCCTTTGCCCCGATTCTTTTTTATTTATAATCTTTTTTTGTTTACAAATTCATAGCCGAGCGTGCTATCTCACTAGCCCAGCACGCGCATGTTTGTCGCTTCGGAAAGACCGAAACGCGCGCCATACGCATGAACACTGAAAATGTTGGAGGCCTTGGCTATAGACAACGAAGAAGAAAACTGCGTGAGCTCCGCTTCAATAACCCTACAGCCGCAAGAAAAGCTATTTCTGAAGGGCGCGCTCTCTGCTAAGTAAAAATAGAAATAGAAAAAAAAAATTATACACATCAGATTTAGTAGGAGAGAAGGACGATCTATTAAAAGAGTTGGTAGTCCAGCGAGTGGTTGTCTTTTCTCTGTCTCCTTCCTTAAATGTTCAGCTGGTTCCACCCATAATGTACTGAAAATGGCACCGGCGCCTCCCTACATTGCGGCGAGAGCACCAGGGTTCGCCTCGCATCCCATTCGCAGGCGTTCTCGAGCGAACGAGACGCCGAACCAAGACTCGTAGCCATGATGACGTAGCACAAAATATGTGCGAGTGCATCTTTAATTGTATACATACGCCTCTCGAAAAACGGTCGGCGTGAATAGGTTTCTTCGTGACGCACGTCACTCCCGATCTATGGAAGGCACACAAACTTACCAGGGAGAAGCAAATTCCTCAATCCTAATAGAAAAAAATCATGCGAAGAAGTTACGCGGACCTCGTGATTCACGTGATCTGCGGAAACATAGACATGATGTTCCAGAAATGAGACACGTACTATTTACCGCCGCTCCAAAAAGCAGAATTTTACACCAAATATTTCTTGCGTTCGCTCTTTGTATGTACGCGCGCAAATAACGCCTTCCAAAACGGGGAAAAAAAATGATGCCGAAGTTGATGTTGTTGTTACGCTGATTCTCGGCGAAATATGTTAGCATGCAGAGCAGGGGGTTCCAACTCAGCGACGGATGGAAATGCCAAGCTCGCAAGCAACCTACCTACTGTCGTGTTCGGAGAGCCAGTTTGTTCTCCAGGGAATCAGCGGTTTCGGATGCAGCCACCGCAGCTTGCCTCGATCGCCGCCTACGGTTCGCGTACCGTTCGAGCCATGTTTTCCCTCCCGGGTGTCGACGGTTTCGCGCAAACGACGCCGTCGCTGCGCCTCGGTTTTTCGTTGTCGCGTACGTTGTGCCACGGCCGCTCGATCCCCTGCTCTCCCGCGGCGCGTCATTGGAAGCGTGCGAGAAGACCCTCCCCCCTTGTACGAGGGGAAAGTGGACGTAACGAGCGAGCGAATGGCGCGAAAAAGCGCGGCGGGAACCGCGTCGCGGACTTACAAAACCAGTCCAGTCCAAACCACGACCGTCCAAACCAGGGGTCTCCAAATACTTCAGCTAAAGGGCCGGATCCGAGAGCTGTTGCTGCCTCGAGGGCCGGAAAATAAATAAGCGAATAGAAATGAGAAATAAACTTAATAAATAATCATATATCAGCAATGAAAATTCGAGTTTAAAAAAAAAATCTAAGGTGGATAAAAAGATATACTTAATTTTGAAATCCGGAATTAATCTAATTACGACATTACACAATAATTGGGACCCGGAAAAGTCACGAGGCATATATTAAAGCGCATAGGAACTTTGGCATGTTCACACTGGGCAGAAGACTGATGAGAATGATAGAAGTGACGCTGACAATATGCAGTAGATACGACACAGGACACTAAGCACAATATACAGGAGAACGCGAAGGAGTTACACAGACATGAAACAGGAGACTACGAATGGTGATGCTGGCGATGACAAAGGAATAATATCACTAGAAGACACGCCGCAATAATAAACAGATTTCACTCTTTTTTTCTTCTTTTTTTCGGGTAGCTTTGTTTAAGCGGCTAGTGCGCCTTGCGACAGCGTTTCTTTACGCGCGCTCCTTTTTGCGCCGATAGCAGCGGGCCTGCTGAAAGCGAGCCGCGGCCAGGGCTTCATTGCAAGTACAGCGGCTAGCCACGGGCCGGTTAGAAGACCTCCGCGGGCTGGATTTGACCCGCGGGTCGGAGTTTGGAGGCCCCTGGTCCACACGAAAGACGGCTGCATGCGCCAGGGCAATAAAGGCTGACGCATTTAAAACAGCAACGACAAGTACAGATACCTTTACGCCACGATTGAGAGTGCATAGTAAAGGCAAGTACCGAACAATGGCAGGCAACGAGAGAAACTAGAGTGGAGCATAAATATGGTGGTCAGCAACGGCTGGCTGCATCGAGAGCACGCTTTTGGCAGCTCCCCACCATCGACCCATATATCACCCTTTTTATCGCTCCCCCTTCTTTCTCCGGTGCGTGCACAACCGGCGCCGCACGGGAGAGACGTGGCCCGTACTCGGTGGCCCGCGACCCCTTCAATACAATCTATCGGGGGTCGCCGTGAGCGGCCAAAACGGCCTGGCCACGAGGCAGGCTGGCAACAACGTAGCAGCGAGGCGAAGAAGGCGGCCCCCCGCGGAGAATGACACCCCCGTGCGGGCCGGCCATGACAGCCACGGCGGGCATCGTCGGAGCTGGGGGGAAGGGGGGGGGGGGGGGGGGATGCAGGGAGGGGGCGACGACGACCCAATGGCCCCGATGGCCAGCGGGGTCAGGTTCGCGCGCTGCACGGGGCCGCCAGACTGCTCGGGCGCTGCTTCTCCCATGCCACCAGCCCCGGGGACGAGTTCAAGTGGGAAGGGATCATGCACGTGATTACGCAGCCGCCACACACTCCTCGTTCGTTCTGATCCACGTATTGCAGAGTTCACGGGGAATGCCCGGGACAGGGGAAATCAGCTAAATAATGCTGACGATTGGGCTAGAGAGTAGTTCATTCTTGAAGGTACCAACAGCGAAAACGACACGGACAAAGTAAAAGACCAACCGACAACAGCGCATGTTGTAAAGTCCGTCTTCGTTTACTCTCTGGATGTCGTTGCGCCGCTTTTACTCTTAGAAATTAGCTAAAAGAACGGATGATTAATCGCTCCAATAGATACCAGTTAGCCTGCCATGTTACTCCAAGTAATGAGGGTGCACGACCGCTGGACAAGGACGGGTCTGTCAAAAACAACTGCAACGGTGTGGCATGAACGTGGTGGTAGGTCGCTCGAGCATCATGCATGGCCTTCGCCCCAATGCCAACATTAGGGAGTTTCAGTAGATCGTTCCGAAACCTCCGATAACGACACTCCGCCGGCGCCTCTCCGTATGCATTATATCCAGTGGCGTACCAACTTGTTTTTGAGGGGAAGAGAGAGGGGGGGGGGGAGGGGGGGGGCAAACCATCCCCCCCCCCAGGTTGGTACGCCCATGATCATATCATTATCGGGATGGTTATCGGAGTTATCGGAACGATCTTCTCAAACTCGCCATTGGTGAGCTCATGGGTTCCAACCCGTAGGGCACATTGAGTAACGCAACGGATCACGTTCACAAGCGGTTTCTACGAAGATCAAACAAAGACTTGCAATGCAAACTATTCGTCGGTCGGGCTCGCTCGATCCGTGCATCCCCCCTTTAGCAACGGACGGTGGATGAAAGCCGGATGCGCCCCCGGCGGATGCCCCCGAATTCGGGGCCTCCTCCGAGGCGACCCTTCCCCTCCTCACCTTTCCCTCCTGTTCCTCCGCTACAGCCACCGGGGTCGCAGCTAGTCGCCGTAAGAGGAGTCGTGGATAGTGGCAAATGCAAAATCTAGGGTGCCTCGATGCGCGCTTTGCATTGGATGATGCCATCTGACCATTTTGTTCCCGACGCTTTTGTTTCTCTTGGCACTGACGGTGGTACGGCATATTGTTACCGGCTTTTCTTTGAATTTTTCTCGGGAGCGCGTGCTGGCCGTCATCGCGTACTAGGAAGAATGGCGTCGCCCTAAAGAAGAAGACATCGAGGCACCCTAAAAACCGTGTGCAGAGAGAAAGGGGAGACTAACCGATTCGTCTTCGTCGGTAAATAACCTGTAGTTACTTCCTTCGCAATAAGGAAGTCGGCACCGGTAAAGATACAAAGTTCCTCGAAGGCTCGGAAATTTCCCCAAAATGGCGAGAAAACCAAAGCCGCGATTCCACCCTCCCAGTTGTCGAGCGAGTCGGACTGCCATCGTCTACGCGGCGGCCTTCGCTTCGGATCGCGCACAAGCCTTGACTCGGGATTTCGTACGCCAGATCTGAAGCCAAGGTCTGATTATATGATGCTCCGTCATCTTTTGAGCTGCGCGTCCTCCCTCGGGGGTCACTGAATATAAGTTTTCGGAAGAGATCACGAGAAATAAGAAAGAGCGGTGCCCTCGAACCCGGAGCATAAAAGCAGAAAGCGGCCCGAGCTCTACAAGGCGACTGCGCCCATCACAACTTGATTCGAGGAGCTTATAGCGAGTTCGTTTCACGGCACTCGTGCCCACGAATGCCCACTCGAAGCGTGGAACGGGTTCGTTTCGGCCGGCACTCCACGAGTGGTTGCACTCTCCGAGTTCGTTTCAGCGCTGACACCCCACGCGTGCACGCGCTCGCTGCACCGAAAAAATCGGGAGTGCGCCAAAATGCAATCCCGTCATGCCTCGCTCCGGCGGGGCCGGCGAGGAGCGGGAGCAGACGACGAGGGTTCGTCTGCTACGATGTGTCGCGGAACCGAACAAGAAAAAAAGTAGATTTTCTGATAAAAATCGGGTCCCGCGGGCCACGAAATCAAACGCGAGCTTGAATTGTGAGCGTCTGCTATTTCCCGAAGAAAGCAATTGACAACCCGTGATTTATTTGCAGGTTTTAAATCGCTCTGTTGCCGCACAAACGCTGAAATATACAAGTGTGTAAAGGAATGCTCAAAACAAACGTAACAGCGGCCCCCGAGATGTCTATCACCATCCGTGTGCGGGTGAAAAATTTAACATTTGTCGACAAAACTCCCCCAGCAGAAACCTCTGACTACCCAATAAGCATCAGAGAAAGCTAAAGATGGTAACTTTATCCGAGGATTGGGCAACATCATCATGTTTAACATTTATTTACGTCAGATAACTTGCCCCGTCGTATTTTGTTCGAGAAAGCTCTCGTTCTCGACGCCCTCACCAAGGCTAATATCTGATGCACCCATAATGACGATCCAAATCGAAAGTCCCAGTTTTGCTGAATATTCCAACAGGCTAGTTTTAAGCCGTACCCTTTCAGTGGTTCACGCATAATACCATGCTCAAACGGATCAAGCTTCTGCTCGGACAGCATCATCAGTTTTCTTCAGTGTAAACGGTTATAAGAATAACCAGCTGCTTTGTAGACAGCTGGTTGCGGAAATTTACGCCGTCTGTAACTACATCTACGGCAGCCGAGCTGCTTGAAGTCATCGCGACTATAAACTACAGGTTGCAGCGACCAACGTTCGTAGATAAACGTTGGTAGCGACTGCATTCACGCATTCCCACGCATCACTCCGAACAAAAAGGCGCTAGTTTCGGTTTGAAGTCGGTGCCTTTTCTACAACATAGATGGCGGCAGCATCAGTCTTCTGCACTCGGTGCATTTGGCGAGTTCGTTTGAGTCCAGTTCTCCATGCAACACTCTGCAAGTGCGATGCATTCTGGGAGAGAACTCGAACGGTGCCAGTGCGTGTGAAACGAACTCGCTATTAGAAACCACCGCGGTCACGTTCGACACTCGGTACGCGAAGTTTGGCCGAACTGAACTATCGTGCTGGCCACACGCTTCGGTGGAACCCGCTCGATTCGACGTCCGCACAAGCCGTTACGTTGAACTGCCCATCTCACAAGCTGAGTGCAACGCTACGTTCGCTCGCCCCAGTGTAGCTGGGGGATTGGTGGCCGACGTGGTGCAGCGGAGCTCGGAGGACGTGGAGCGAAAGCTGGCAATGCAGAGCCCACGTCCTAAGTTCGCTCCCCACCCCTGCTCGTTTTAATTTCGACGAGCATCGTGACGGTGTGCGGTCGTGTAATCGTGCACTATTGCGTGATACGCGTTAAATACCACAAGCCGCCAGTCCCGCTGCACCGGCTACATTGCTCATCTAGAGCGTGAATCAGCCCCGTTTGCTCGTTTGAGGCGGAGGTGGTAATGCAACGTTTCTGATAGAAGCCTCTTGCGTGTTGTGATACGCTCGTCTTCGATTGTTTGTTTGGTAATTAGGTTAGGCAAATAAACTGAACGTGAAATTTATGGAAACCGAAACGTTTCTACGTATACCTAATAAGTTAGCGCGCAATAAATCATGTAGTGGGAAGACGAATATTCTGAACAACGAGTGCGAGAGACCGAATGAGAAGCTCCCCTTTCTGCTTCCCGCTTTTTCAAATAACATTTCCTCGAATTCATCTAAGCAGTCCCCCGAACGGACTGTAGACGCAAAGAACAAACGCTAGACTCGTCGAATAGATCTTACGAAATAGATCTTACGGGGAATTCCCCCGGTGGAACTTGGAGCGGCTTTGGAGCGCTTTTGCATCGCTCCAAATCCGCCGAGGGAAATCCACGTTAAAGTCGCCTAAGCAAGTAAGAGCTCGAATCGGTTGTGACGACACCAGCCCCACTCGAGGAAGAAGACGCGGGCGTCGAGTCCACGTGACTACTGCCGGCCAATCAGCGGAACGAGGGTAATTAAAAAAGACGTGTGGAAAAAATGGATCTGGCTAAGCGCAATTCGCCCACCGCGATGCGAGGAGGAGGCAGTCGCGTGGCTGCTGTCTGGCCCCCGCGGGAGATCAGGCGAACGAGCGGACGCCTCGCCTGGCTGCGGCAGTTCAGCGCGGCGACGGAATGGTCAAGGAGAACCGGCTGTGCGTCGGTACACCGATTGGGCGCCGACGAAGGGCGACCTGTTCCCTTCAAGCTGTCACGACGTCTCTACGTCAAATGTAATTTTCCCTCCCAACGTAACAAAAAAACAAAAAAAAAAAAGTTTGATGAAACAAATGTTTGTTTCTTTGAAAAGTATGCGAGTTCGACAAATCTAGAGACAACTAGAAGGATCCCAGCCAATTGCAAAGCTCTTGAATACGTACTACGATTAGACCAAAAAATTGGACGTGGGCAAGGACATTGGCCCGCCGTTTCACTTGCCCATGTGTCCCAGCGCAGCACACCGCATTCTTCAGATCTAACCGGATAATGTGCTTCGTCGTTAGACGAGACCTCTCTTTCGTCGTGCGCTTGACGTTTGTATTTCCTCCGGGATTTTAACGGCATCCTCCTGTTCATCTCCCTTTCGCCCAGTTCCTCGCTCTCAACGCGTCTCTGCAATACCCTAAAAACATGGAAATTGGTAAGGGGTTCGTAAAACCAAGTAAGCCTAAAAAACTTTTTTTTTTTTTTTTTTATATACGATGCCGTAATGTCTTTGGAACGAATGGAACTGCAGCCCCCCAAGATGGCAGCGTGAACATTGAGCAGGCATTACCAATTGTCTCTTTCCAAACAGACTGAGCAAAAGCGTCGTCTGGTCCATGCGCAGGGTCTGGCGTTCGGCGTTCGAACGCCACCACCCTAGACTCTAAAAAAAAGCCTCTGAGTGTACTTTCCTGCACAACACTCGGAGAACCAATCACCGCAACTTACGGAGGCAGCTCAGCGAATGACGATGCCGAAACATATGTGCAGTCTGAGTTGTGACATTAAGCAATGCAAGCGTGACGTTTAGGATTAATGTCACAACTAAGACTGCGTTTTTTGGTCTAGATATATGTCATATATAATATGTAACTTCCTCCGCTGGTGCAAGCACGTGCAATGCCAAGCTTCTATGCAGCAAAAAAAAAAAAAAATTAAAACATAGCCGCGTGGGCAGCACGTGCACTATCCAGGGTGAGGAAAACAGGAGCTCCCCCAGCGGGCACCTCACCGCGAATAGGTCGCGCAATGCTCCGAGATGCTCGAACAACACGTCGGCCGGTTGTAGCGAGCGCGTATGCAAATCGAAGGCGGCCAATGCACCGCGTGCAGTTTCGAGAGTGAGATCAGGGACCGGCTGGCGAGGAAAGAAGGCCCTCCTCGCCACGGGCTTTGTTCGGCTGCCCGTGAGACAAAAGACGGGGGGCGGCGGGTGCGCCTAATGGACCCCTCGGCTCCATTCGGAAAAAAAAGGCAGCGCGATACTGCAGCGCCGCTCCAAGGTCATGCGCGTCCAGTTCTCCGCGCTTAATTGCCCCGCCATTCGTCACGCTCCACCCGTCGCCGCGTGAACTGCTCTCACGGAGGAGCCGGGGAAGAACGCAGCGTGAATAAGAAACCGCGGCCGGCCGCCAATGCTCCGCGTAACCTTAGGACGGACCGCGGGGGACGCTACGAACCATCGCAGCCAATCCAACGCCGCGTGAGAGTCACGTGACCTTCGGCGGGGCCTTAGCGACGCGCGAGGGCACGTGGTGCTTTGCGCAGCGCCGGATTCGATGGGATGGCTCGTAGCGTCCGTTGCGCTCCGCGCTTTTTAAGGTGTGTCACGGACTATAATAAGAGTCGCCCATCCGAAAGAACGAATGTCGAAGCTTCTGACCTGTTCCCACATCTTTTTAACCGTCTCCCTCTCTCATTTTGGGGGAAGTAGAGATGTGCGCGGCTCTAACGAGGAAGGCGGAATAAGCAAAACGACTGACAGAAAGGGGTTGCGTCTTGGAAGTAGGTTGCATCGACCTGCTGTGGGGACGAGAGAGAGCGCGCGTGCGAGGAACAAATGCGTACACGTTGACTTCTCGAAGCGTTTCGAATGACACGGCCGACGCTGCAGGTTCACGTTGGAAGTTGGAGGTGACGTCAGAATCCGGAATCCTCTCTTTCCTCGAGCGGACGCCAATACATGAGCAGTTATTATTAAAGATGGCGTGCCGAGTGAATCAACGAAGAAGGCATCGTGACTCCTGATTAAGTGATGGAAGAATCACTGTTATTCCACATTACAGACGCTTCCAGGCAGCTGTGCATGGGCGCCGCCATTACCACAGCAGGGGACGTGTTATTGCCACTAGTTGCTACGTGACCTTCTCCCCAGCATAGGCCTAAGTGGAGGCTCGTCAACCCCCGCTTCAGTGACTCGGCATCTCCGTAAGACACGACAAGGTCGGCAATGGCGGCGCTAATCTGGCGCGTCTTTAAAGCGTCTATAAACGAGATAACATAAATGCAGAGACAAACGAACAAAGGCATGCCAATACCAGGACCGGCTGGCGCTCGAGCTTAAACCGAGTTTCAGACGCTCGCGCGCCCGACCCTTGGCAGCGCTTTCTTTGAGCAGTCTCAACTGAGACGCTACTTCTAGCAAGCCGGACCTCAAGACTTGTGCGGAGAATTGTGATGCCATAGTGTACGGGAATCATGGAGACACTTCGCGCATTACGCACTCAAAAGAAAAATTAAAAAAAGAAAGAAATAACGCGTTTTTGATGTGTGAGTTTACGTTTTATGAATTCTTTTTACTCTGTATGTGCATCTATAGACTTCGAAAATATTTCGTACCGTGTGTTGCCGCCACACCTGACGATGGAAAGGGGAGTGAGGAAGACATGAACAGTCAATTCTTGACCATCAAAATTTGTGAAAAAAAAACAATAAACATACATTTTTAGGCGCGAAACTATTTTATTCTTGGTAGTTAACAATCATCAATCATATTTCAGGGGAAAAAAAAATATCGGCAAACGTTTTTAGTTCGTCAACGCGCATTTCGTGGGGGATTAAAGTGCTTCGTTTCATTGTTGTTGGCAGACCGCGTTGCGCCCACAGGTCAAATGACGTCCTGATGGGCAGCAAATGCCGCCGACTAAAGTAACGTTCCGCCACAACCGCGGGAGTGACTGACTATCGGCGATTTTCAACGCGTGTTTTTGAACGTACACTTTCACAGCTTCGTCTTTTGACCGCCAGGCGCTGCGAATGTCTGATGCGCTCGAAAAGGCTGGAGAGCGAACCTGTCCATGGCCTCCGAGATCCCGAAGCGCACGCTTCGGGGATCTCGGAGGCCATGACCTGTCCCCACAGCTTTCTATTCTAGCCGCTAGGTGCCGCCGATTTCGCCGGAGTCGCCAATATATAGTCACTGGCGGCGTGGTGCGACTTCCGAGCATCTCATCGTCGCTCCTCGGCCAATAAGAGTGCGGCATTGACCGATAACAACGTCGCAGAACCAATCACGTATCCAGAAACGTGAACATGATAAGTAACGCCCTGCTCTTTTCTTAAGCTGTCGGCGACTCTAGACATTTGTTGGTACGGCTTCTGGACGCCGCCATCTTGCTCCTGGTGTGGGCAGGTTGTCTGATAGTCGAACATTGCTGAGGCGCACGAGGTCGTACTTGCAGACGTCTGTGCCGTCAAGATAATCGGCGCGCGTTCAAGCGGAAATCACCGAGCAGCAGTATTACGCAGAGCGGGAAAAGTAAACACACATCCAAACAACGCTCAATTGTTTCCAAAAATAAAATGGCAGAAAAAAGAACGAAAAAAAAAAACGAGGCAATGGCACTTGAAGCAATGACCCGTGGAGAATAGATGACCCGTAATCGGGCTTTTGAGAATCCCAACCAAACGGCTCAAAAAGATATTTACTTTCAATATTGCGCCTTCCTGATTACGTAAGAAGGCCTAGGCGACGCCATTGTGAAGGGGCAGGCGAAGAGAACAAAGCCGCGTACGCGACCCTAAAAAGGAAGTCACCCACGACGCCGACGACAAAGTCGCTCGGTTTCCTCTCGCCCTTTATCCAGCCGTCCTTTAAACTTTCACGTCGTCGCTCGGGACAATGGAGAGAACTTATCCGAAAGCCAAATAGCCTCCTCGAGCTCCGAAGGAGAAAAATGAGTTCGAAAAAAGAAAATAAAGCGAGCAATAACGGAAGAGGCCGGAACGCTACAGTAAAGAATATTAGTCCCCCCCCTCCTTTTTTTTAAATTTTTTCTTAAGTGACAATACCGCGAGAGCAACGCGCATGCTGACCCTTTTCGCCTTTCACGCGCTTCACTTCCTCCATCAGTTAAAAAAAAAAAAAAAAAAGAACGCCCGCACTCGAATTTTACGAAGTTTCCTGTCAGTCTTTTCTGGCTACGTTTTATGGAGCCCGTAGACACTTCATACGTCCGTTGTTTGTGCGCGGTATATTTGTTATTTCGTATATGCGCTTCCTAACGGCGGGCGATAGAGAGTTTCTTTTCACCCCAACAAAAGGGGCACCGAGAACGATTTACACGAAGGAAGGCAAAACCAACGGGACGTGGAGGAGGCGAGTAACGGAGGGACGCGTAGGTAAAAGCAAGAATGTGGGTGGAAGAGAAGGCAAGCTAACGGGCTCGGACTTTTGGCGAGAGCCAAGTCATCCCCCCAATTCGTGAGCGTTTCTTCTTGGGCTCGAAAGTTTGTTTCGACAGAAAAGGTTGGGGAGGGGCGGCGAACGCTTGACTTTCACGATGAAACCGTTCCGAGCAAACCAACTTCCTCTGCCCTCCAAAAGCAGCACGCGCGCGCCTCTCCCGACTGAAAAGAGAAAAGCGAAGCATGCCTAGGCTAGACCCGTAGGTTCGAGAAGAATATATACAATGTGCCCGTATAAGGAAGGCGTTCCTCCGTTATTATTTATTTGTTTTTTCCTCCCGAGTTGAACGGGAATTGCCGCTCCGGAAGTGGGAGGAAGTAGTGCTACGCCCAAGCGGCCACAAGCCGTCCACGTAACTTTGGCGGGGCATCACATTTCTGTGCTGGCTGCTGTTTTGCGCAATTTAAAACGCGACAAAAGACCCTTCCCCCCCCCCCCCCCCCCTCCCTCCATTTTGTGTGAAGAGGTGATAAAGGCACCGAATCATTTGAAGGAATGAACAATGCCGTTAAAGGTGAAAGAAAAGTCATCAGAAAGTGAGCGCGAGGCCATGGCGTCAAAGAACGAAACAATGCGAGATTAAGAAGAAAGGCAATATTTTCGCAGTCCCTAAAAAGAATGGATCGTCGCAAAGATCTCACTGGCGGCGTCCCTGCGACAGGAACCGACTACCTGTTTCGCACCGCGTCCAAACTAACCTAAATCGCAATCGCACCAAAAAATATATATATATATATTACGCGTAAAATAGACGCTTCAGTTCGTGGGCTCGGAATGAGGGCTTCCATGAGCCAAAGCGAGAGTCGTACTTGCAAACGTCTAGAGACGTTTGCAAGTACAGCCTCTGGGTGCCGCCATCTTGCTTCAGGTCTGGGTAGATCGACTGATAGACAAGCGTTGGTGAGGCGTATACCCACGATTCCCAGACTGACGCCGAAACGAAGCGTCTTCCGTCTACGGTGGCCAGACTACCTCTCGAAGCTCGGCTGCTTGGAAACGTCTATACGCGTGATGATTCTACACCAGGAGATATTCCGTCATCGTGAATGCACGTGATGCAGTCATATTCTGACGTCACATCAGTCTGGTTACACTTAGGCACCGTGCAGCACTCGACAGCGAGGATGGGGTAAGGCGAAAGCGCTCATTTTATTTTTATTATTATTACTATTAATGATATTTATTTTGGTGTTGTGCAATAACCCACTAGACAAAAGAAAAGACACATTTTCGCATTAACAATGCTCTCTCCTCTGGTACCACTGGGCTGGGCAAGGGAGCCATTAGGTATCGTTGCGCTACTGAGCTTTGCATGTGACGCCGACGCTACACGCTATTGACTTCGCGTGGAGGTGTGCAACCGGGCGTGCTTCCTCTCTATATGAATCCCCCCCTCCTCCCCTCTTACCTCTGCCACAGTAGAAAAAAAGAAAGCGAGCATCACGAAATCACGAAACACAGCCAGTGACCACCGGAAAAACGTCGTCCGCCCCCGCCGTCCATTCTCTGCCCACCACCAACCACTCCACGCTCCCGAACACAGGCCTTCCAAGGCTTTCCTCTTTCGCGTGTTTCTTTCCAAAGTCGCTGCCCGGGAGAAAAAAAAAAAAAGAAAAAAGAATAATAAAAGACGGGAGAGCGAAGTACTCCATCCCCTCGCCACTGTTCTCGGCGGCGACGCACTTTCACTCCATTTTCATACTGGTCACGGTTGCACGAGCCTCGAGCAAGCGGGCAAGAGTACAGTGGAGGGGGAGCTCGAGCTCCGCAGCGTGTCGGGACCACGGTGGTCGGGACGGAGGAGCACCTGGCGCGGAGCTCCTTGTGCTCCGCCAACGTGTCTGCGCCGGGGCGGCGAGAGCGGGACCGAGGGAGCGGATCGCCGCACCGCCCACGCACGGCGGCGGTCGTCAACCGGCTTCCGACTCGGCTTCACGGTCACGCAAACCTCGACTCTCGCCGCCCGCTGTTACGTCTCCCCACCGACGAGGCCGTGCTGGTCCGACGGCGCACTTGCCAGCGACGGTCCTCAGCACCATCGCTCGACAGAGGGAATCGCGAGCGAGCAAGCGCTACCATTTAATGCTCTAAAGGCACGAGCATGGAACGCTTTTGGATCGCGACGAATTCACCGACGGAATTCCCCTTGATAATGACCGTGTGGCTGGGGCATGAGTGTCGTTTGAACTAAAGCCACAGGGGGCTGGCAAAGTAGCGTCATCATTGCCTTTACTGTCCGTTACCTGCTTGCTAGCGGACACATACCTATACTAACGCAGAGACGACACAAACCTCGCGAGGCGACGGGGTGATCGGTCTTTGTTGCCATGGCAATCGCTATTTCGATCCTTTGAAATCTTTCGAAGCTTCCAAAAGGTCGTTCTGAACCTGTTGCGCCAACATCGCTATAGAGCTTCATCGTGCTAAAAAGCGTTCCTCGCTAATATAAGCGTCTTTGGCACTCTGTACTGAATCAACTTATCCATCGAGCTTATCTAAACGGATCTCTTACAATGATATTGTTCTTATGAAATTATTTTTCGATGCCGCCAAGCATCGACGCCACAATGGTAGCAGTGCGAATATATGTGCTTGTTTTGCCGGTGTTTGCATAACGAAATCTCGCTATGCAGGAAATGTCTTCATGAAGCGACCTACCTGGCAGCGCGAATTCTGGTCGTCTCACCAGGAATGGAGACGTCGAGGAGAAACTGCTCGTTCCAGGAACCGAAACTGCGAGCACACGGGAAGCTTGGCGCTACTTTCTCCGGATCCAGTTACATTCGTCCGAAGAAGAAGCCGGGCACACACGCGCACAGAGCACGCTGCACGCTCGAGGATTTTCGAAAATGGTGCTCAAAACGAACTTCGCGAAGCTGCAGTATGGCGACGGCGAATCTGAACTTTCCCAACGCGGCAATGACCCGCAGCGAACCTGCAGCGAACGGATTGAAAGAGAGTGCCAACCCTAGACGGATAGTAAAAACCTTTCCATCGCATGGCGAAGCAATCGCGGAGAATTCAAAGCAGAGCGAACACCGACATCCTTCGCTACCCATTCTCGTCGCTTTATTCGGCCGCGCTGAATGGCACCAACGACGTTCTTTTTTGCTCTCTGATTTATAAAGGATCGAGAGAAAAAAATGCAGCTACATACTCGAGCAGACAGTGCGCAACACAATCCTGTCTCGCGTGGCATGCAAACCGGGGACGCAACGGTTTGCCCGTCGCCCCGACACTCAAAGACACCAGCAACGAGCAGCAGGTGCCTCGCTATGCAAACGAAATCTGTCGACGGGTCCCTTTTTTTATACGTGTAAATGCCTGCTCACGTCACGTAACAAAATTTAAAAAAAAAAATATATATATAACACGTATATAGAATGGGATGGGAGAGTGGAAGCCGAGCGCTCCGAACGGATGTGGTAGTTGTTTCCTCGTCCCTCCAGCGAAACCCCCCTTCCGGTGCCCCCCCGGTTGGAGTCGAGGCGACGTCGAGGTTCCTCGGGGAGGAGCTCTTTCATCCTGGGCTCGACGGCGGGGCTCGTTGGCCCGCCCTGGCTCCCCTGCCGCGGTAGACTTGCTGCCCCAGTGAGCACGGCGCTCTCCGCCAGCGGCACAAGCGCCGTCGAGAAGAAAAGTGGCTACGCCTTCTCGCTCGCCGAGGACGGACGCGCTCGCTGCTTCGGCCGTTTTGCCGACGCAACGGAGCGGACGGAACCAGCCACGGAACCAAAAGAAGAAAAGGCCAAAGTCAGCGAAAGTTTTACCTCAGCAACTAGTCAGCAAAAAAAGAAAGAAAGAACAGCATGCGCCAAGCTGAGGCGAAAGCGAGGTTGCTCTGCGGAAAGAGTAAGCCCGCAGAAGAACAGTATGTAATTGCGAGAGCGAAAGATGCTGACAACGACGACGTTGATTGCTGCACCTCTGCCAAAGGGAAAGTGAGCAGTTGAAAAGAAGAGCTATTGCAGCTGCTTTTTTCTTTTCCGACGGACGGCCGCGGTTTCTCGTCCGGGGAAGCATGGGCGCCGGCCAGCCTGGCACTGCGTGTGCACGCTTGGATGGTTGGCTGTAGCTCCTTTATGCCATAGTCGAGAGCTATGCATACAATCTATAGCGCGCACAATGGTCAGCCTGTATGCGAGGACCAGTTGTCGTTGTTTTCTTGTTTTGTTCTGCAGCATGCATACGTGCGGAGGAGTGTGAATAGCGATGATGCAGAGTAGTACGAGCTGGCACCACGAGAAACGCAAAACGTCAGCCTCCCCCCCCCCCCCCCCCCCTGGTGGTTGCAATGGAACACATTTCTTTTATTACATAGGAATGACCGCAGAATCGGAATTCCACCAAATAGTGGGCCTTCCCGACAATCCTCCGCTCTTATAACCACTACATTACAAAAGAAAAGAAAAAGGAAAGAAGTCATTGCATTCGTAAAAGCAGCTTCTGTCCTTGCAGCACAAATCGTATACTTTCCAGGGCGGGCACTATGTCAATGGACCTTTTTCCAGTAAGCGTCTGCGCACGCGCACACCCTTTTCCCTTGACCTTGACCGCCCTTTCGCCATTCTTGGGGGGCACTGTTTTCTTGCGACACTAATCTGTTCCTATGGGAGAAGGCGAGTCCGGTTGCCCTCCATTTGTAGTTGGCGGCGAAACCGTCATGAGGCACTCCTTACTGGAAAAAGGTCCATTATCTTCTATCATCGCACCACCTGAACAGCGCACTTTATCTCACCTATGCAGTCAGTGACAGGTTAAGAATCCAGCCAAAGCTCCGCCTTCGGCACGCGCTCGCTGACTTCCGCCGGTCTCCGGCTGCGCGTCTTGCCGGGACGTTATGACTTGTGACCCTGGCTACTTGTAACATCAATTACGAGCCGCAAGTTCGATGGTGCGTGCAAAAAGGGCGGTGGAAGCTCGGATTCATCCTATGGCACTCCTAAATCAAACCCGTCGAAGTTGATAGTCTGACCCCTGACAGACCCCATCTGCTAGCAAAACCGTCGTAGTCAGCGTCTCGACAATCGTCGTGAAAGTCGATCACAGCGACGCTTCTGGTCGCGTACCACGGTTTCGATATTCGAAACCGTACCACACCCTACCACGGTTTCGAATATCGGCGGCACCTCCGCAGACCGTACGAACAAACAGAAACAAGGCGGCCCGAGGCATCAATGTCCCAAGAACTTGGCTGCTAAAGTTGCTCCCTTCAATGATCCCGCTTCGGCGATCCCTCGTAGCTGGAGAGGAGGCAGACAGGGAAGGACGGCACGAAAGACCAGCGTTCGTGATTTCCGGATTGGGTGTAGAACGCGGCTCGCCGACACTTCCTGCGGCGCGCAACGGGCACGAGGACCCGATCGACAGCTCGGCCCGATTGCCCGAGTACGGTCGCCCGATCGAAACAAATGGGCTGGGCACGGGCAACGCCACCTAAAATCATCCGAGCTCCGCGAACATTCTTCCCGTCCTCCCCCTGGAACGTCACGCCAGTCGGATGGCGCAAACTCAGCCACTGGACCCGAAGCCGATGCCGAGTGTCCTTTGACGCGCTGATTGGGCACGAGGCCCGGCCGAGCGCTGACGCGCCATTCGTGTCCAATCGGTGTCTTCGCTCAACCTCGCCGCGATGACGTCGAAATTCTAGCGTACGGGCGGCCCTGATTACCCCAGGTGGTGTTGGCACGGGGCAGGCACGCAGAGAGACCCAGTTCCCGGCCGTTTCTGACGACCGAAGGTCCGGAGAGTCTGAGCTCAATTCATCGTCGGAGCCGAGCACGGGACCGAGGATAAAGCGGCACATTTCGCGGGGACAGCGACGAAAGCTCACGCTGTGCGGAATTCCAAGGAGAACGGAATTCGTCGCGCACACGGGCGCGCTCCTTTCTTTGGACGATTTTTTTTCCCCATCGGGTTTTTTTTTTAACGCGAAGCAGGAAGACTCGAATACACCGGTCGCCGCTTCGGCGACACACACACGCAGGTGCCGAAAAAAGACCGGTAGCAGTCTTCGCCGCCACGAGCGGCGGTCATTAGTCCAGGAGCACACTTTCCCCGAAGCAACGGACGAAAAAAAAACAAAAAAAACAGCAGAATCGGGACGTCCAAGTTTGGCACGCTGGACGTTGGTAACAATGCTCTCGACGGACAGCAAGAGAAACGCGGACTAAAAATAAAACAAAACAAAAAAAATGAAAAGGAAGGCGCCGACGAGTTTCGAGAAGGCATGACGAGACAGCCGACGAAGGCAAAGAAACAATGGAGACCGAACGCGCTCGACGTCCGCAATCGGCCTCCTCGACCCGAATAACACACATCCTGCTTCCAGACCAAACGGTTTCATGTGTCTTCGGGAAGGACCCGCACATATTTATGAAACTGGCAAGGAGAAGACAGCATATTCGCCGAGTCACTGACGGCGTAAGAACAGAGGGCGTGGCTTCGTATGTTCGCACATTCCGATTGGTTCATCGGCATTCTTATCGGCCGATCCCGCAATCTGATTGGCAGCGGGGGGTAAGGAGAGACACGGAACTCACCACACCCTGCCTTTCTTAAACTCTCGGTGACTGGATGCATGGATGTTAATGGCCATTCCCTCTGTAATGGGCGGTAGCTTGCGCCACCTAAGTCTAAAAAGATAAACATATTATTCTTCCCGCCCTTCTAAGCCAATTTTGTCCCCCTAGGTATCAACAGGCAGTGTGGGATATCACCAGGATGACCTTTAGAAAAACGGGCAAATAAACAAAAAAAAAAAAAAAAACACATCGCCCACCACTCATCACCCATTCCATTCCATTCCATTCCATTCCATTCCATTCCATCCCCCCCCCCCCCCCCCTTTGGCGAGGGAGTCGCCGATTTTCCTCTGGTCAAACCTTGTCGGAGTTACCCCAGCACTGGACCCACTGGGGGACAGGGTCGAGACTTTGGGCCGGAGCCACGCGGGAGGGAGTCCCAATTTTCCTCTGTCCCGCCTGTCCCCAGCCGCGCTAGTTAGTTGTGCATCACTCAATCTTCCCTAGATAATTTCCACCAATCTTCTAATCGCCTCTTTGTGACGTAATCCTTTTCTCTTGCGTCCTTCCATCGTCGCCAGCGAAACCCAGGGCCCCGGCCAAATCTGTTACCCCTGCAGGGAGCGACGGCAGGGCGAAGCCTCGTGCACTTCAAAACCAAGTCCTCCAGTGTCTCGCTCTCATTATGACAGGCAGCACATAATGGGTGTGTCTCCTGAAATTGGGCTCTACACGTCCTTGTTCTCAAAACTCCCGTTCTCGCCTCGAACAGCAACGAACTTCCCAGTGAATTGTCAAACATAATTTCCTTTCTGATGCGGATGACCAGCACGCTCAACAAAAAAAAAAAAAAAAAAAGAAAAAAAAACGTAATATTTTTCCCCTTCCTCCCGTGCGATAATAATTAGCGGATGTCATATTACGCCACCGGACTCGTACCCGCGCGACAGAGTCGCTCGTTGTCCGAGACGAGCGTTTATTGACTCTCCGATGCTGGCCCCGATCGACTGGCAAGGCAGCGGGCGAGCCAACGAGACCCACAAGTGGGCACGGCCAGCGCAGGAAAGAAGCGACAGCTCAAGGCCGACTTGGTTTCGCTTTCGGCGGCCACATCGGCTCGAGGTGACACGTCCCGCTGGCGGAGGACCTTGGACCCGAAGCGCGGCGCGCGTGGGCGCCGCCCGACTGGCCAAACCGGGCCACGCCCGAGCAGCTTGCGGTGCCAACCCGCTGTCACGGTAGGTTCGTGCGGGCGCACACTCTATGCAGGCGGCGGAGCAAATCAGATTGACGACCGAGACGCCGAGGACATCGAAGCGAGCTCAAATGCGCTCGAGTGTCGTGGAAGAACGACCACACCTCTCCGACAATACTTCGGACATGTACACGTGACTGAAATAACGATACTCGTTACCCCATCAAAGAACGAGGAAAAATGTCTTACTCGTTCCTTCTCTCGAGAAGTAACCAAGCCGTTGAGGCCCGTTCACACACTTGCGACCGACTACGACCGAATGCGACAAGACCGGCTACGGAGACGGTCAGAAGCCGTGACGAGAGGAACCGGTCTTGTTTCAGTCGGTCGGAGTCAAACGCAAGTGTGGGAGCGGGCCTTTACTTCGTTACCGAAAAAAAGAAAAAGGAACTACATGGTTTCGACCGTAAGGACCAACACATTCGGCACGCCTCGCAAAATTCGAAATCCAAAGCACATACCTGAAATTGGGCACGCAAGCGTATAACTTCGCAAAATGGCTTGTATCTATGTTGTTGTTGTTGTTTTTATTGCTCGATTTTGAGGTAGCAAAATATTCAAAAATATAGCAAAATCCGAGGCTCAGGAGATTATAGACATTTTCCACAGGAGCGCCGCCATCTTGAATTGTCGTCACTTCCAGTATGGGCGACGACAAAATAGTAAAACGTTTCAACCTGTTACTAGTAAAAAAAATAGAGGGCAGCCAAAACCAGAATGTGTGACGGTTAGGCTTATATCCTAAATGTCTCCTATTGGCGTGGTGACTGCAAAGTAATGTTTTCGCCCATACTGGAAGTGACGACAATTCAAGATGGCGGCGTCCTTGTGGAAAAGGTCTATAGTCCGTTGCAACTCAATAACGTAGGGCGAGGGAAAGGAAGGCCGGGAACAAGAAAGCAGACGAAACGCTAAAGAGAGGGCGAGGTTTCCCTCCCTCCACTGCAGCGTTCCGCCTGCTACCTCCTTCCCGGCCTTCCTTTCCCTCGTCCTACCTTCTTGAGAGTTGCAACGGACTATAGCTTATTAGCTCGCTCCCAAATGGCTCACTAAACGAAAAAATGATTTAAAAAAAAAACTGTTAAAAACGAGTAGCAGAAGCTGGTGATGAGCCAGACAATCGCGATAACTAATACCTTTAGAGGAACATAAGAACAATAAGTCGTGTGCACACGACGAACGTCCGGTATAGGGAAAGGCAAAGACAACTATCGCTGCGACGATGCACTTTTGGTGCCGCTTCATTGGCTCTATTTGGAACGTCGGCTGCGGACGGACTTGGAGCGAGGCCTACGCACGACGTCACCGTTAGTGGCTGCCCGACCCGCCCCAAGCGGAAAACGTACGCTGAATCGCGACGAGAGTACGCCGCAAAGCGGGCCCCACGCATACGTCTGGCGTCGCCACGTGGCAGCGTCGCGCACGTCGTGACGCGCTAGTTGAGACGCTGCAGTTCGGAGGAGCAAGGCGCAGGCCTTTTCTTCTACGCAGTATCGGTCTAGAGACTGCCCGAAAATCCAGGAAAGAACGTGCCGCAACACAGCGGGGCGTCGTCTCCGGAAAGCAAGGCCGGCTTGCTGAAAGAGCGTCTCAGCAAGACTGGGTGGAAGAGAACGCCGCGAAGGCTAGGGCGCGCGAGCGTCTTGAGACGCGGTTTGAGTCCCGCTCAGCTCGTGCCCTGGCTTCGGCATAGTCCTTTCTTTTCCCCCATGCCTCAGCTGAGACGCTGTTTCTAGCAGGTGGGCACAGAGGCTCGGCTTCTACGGACATTCCTGACAAAGAAACGCCAAGCGGTCGCCCGCGTTCCCCACCTATAATCGTTTCCGACTGCCGCTGTCCGAGAGCTGGCGGGAGCGCTGGGCAAATATGGCGCCCAATAGCCGTATTGCGCTCCTCGGCCGATCGCGCAAACTCGGAAAACGCGTAATTACACCGTCCGGGCAAGCGATCGGGCCTTCCCTAATTGGGTTGTTGCCGCTCCGCGTGGATTGCAGGACGGTACGGCAGAAAAATGAAGGACGCGAGATCATTACGCCGAAAAGAAGGGCGAAACGAGTTTCCGCGAATTAAAAGGTCAGAACGAAACATCAGGCACAAACGTGCAAGACAAGTAGCTCATAAAAATCTGCCTAAATAAAATAAAAAAAAAGGGGGGGGGGGGGGGGCGATTGCAACAAAATCGTTCGTCTAGGTGTTTTAAAATTTAAAGACCCCGGAATCATCGCGAATTAATAGCGCAAAACAGCGAAGGAATTGGACTGTCACTTTAAGGTTAATCTATCGCGCGATGTGCTTGCCACACTGTCCTTAAACGCACGTTCGATAGATCCACCCGATAGTAGAGCCAAACGCTCCGGATATATTTCATCAGCGAAGCCACTGTAACGACTCGCCATCTCGCAACGCAACTTCAATACAACTACGCATAAAAGCAAAAAAAAAAAAAAAAAAAAAAAAAAAAAAAAAAAAAAAAAAACATTGATTTTTTTATGCAGTTTTTGCCCAAGCTTTTTAAAGCAACGCGATCACCCCCGTGCTTCCCAAAATGGTGCACAAACCTCTCGAGATGAAATAAAAACAGGTGAGGTGTAGTTTTTGCAAGCATCAGGGCCTCTAAACTCGTCTAAACCCGAGGAGGACGTTCTAGAAATCGACACCAAGTCTAAGACGACCTCTAAGACGACGTCGCGGACGACGTCAAAGACGCGACGTCTAGGACGACGCCTAAAGGACGACGTCTAGGACGACCTCAAGGACGACGTCTAGGACGACCTCCAGGACGACACCAAGAACGGCGTCGTCCTTTAGCATGCGATTGAGCGGCGCGTGCTTGATGACCGTATTCCTATGGCCATCCTTCGGGCACAACGACGCCGCTTTCTCCCCTCAATGGGACAAGTAAAAGGCTTTCGCCTTAAAAACAAAACAAAGCTTTTTATGCCTTACTGTTCCTCGGTACGATCTCCAACTAAGCAACCACTAACCAAAAGCGGTCCCTCGTCCCGGGCACGCAAGCGGTGGCGAGACGTGTCTGCCCCAACACCCGCCGCTCCAGAATGGCCCCAGACGGCAAGACAGCAAGCCCCCACGCAGCAGAAGCCTCTGTCAGGTGGTGCGTAAGACGAAAAGACAATACAAAAAAAATCTCTTCCACCTGACCCCTCCTCCCCCACAACACCAGATGGCCCTCGGCGGCAGCAATCTCCTCCCGGCCAGAAGAACCACCAGCCGCGGGCCTGGACCACTCGCCTCTGGTATCTCGACGGGCGTTCTCTCCAAGAAGCCGGCTCGCGCAGGGGGGGGACACACGAAACGGGCGCGCTCTCCGCCGACCATAGGCCCCGCGCTGCAGGCGACTGTACTCGGCTTCACCTCGCGATGGACTGCAGCGGACGCTTACTATACGCATTCCAGCCAGCCCAGTTCTGTGAAGGCAACACGCGACTAGGAAAGGCGCGTCACTGCGCTTCTCCCCAAGGTCACGTGACATTGGATCGGCTGAGAGGGCTCGTAGCGTCCTCTGTGGTTCATCGTATAAGGTAAAACGGAGCGGGGCTGGCTTTCTTCTCGGTGGACTCCGGCCCCACCTCCCGCACAGCCTCGCCCCGTCAAGGGCGACGTCCCCGCCCCAGAACCCCTCTGACAGAAGCCCGAGCCGCGACAGCTGCGCCCATTTTTCTTCGCCGCCATCCGTCACGAGCTTTGCAGCAGAAGACATCCATCGGCTGTCGCGCGGCCACGCGAACGACAAGGGATTCGCTTTGTCCGCGAGTGGACCCCGACACCTCGTTCCTCCTCTCTCTCTTGAGAAGCGAAGAAATCTGCTACATTTCCAGGCGTTTCAGTCGACTGCCTTCTCCGGAAGGCGCCTGGAGCGATACCGTGTGAGGGAGAGCAAGCTTTATCCGAGAGCGCACGAAGGAGGAGGAACCATACACCCCTCGGTGATAGTATTCACTGTGGTAACACCACGATTGCAAGGAAGGCATTCACCGCCTGTCCGCAACGCGCAATTAACCACGCAGAAAATCAACTCCCTGCCTTCTATGGTTCGATAAACGCACGCGAATGCAAAATCAGCGGTCGAGACGTTCCCGCGATATATTTTCGAAGGAAGCTGGTATGTACACGTGTGTGTGCGCGTAGCGGTGTAGCTCATAAAAAAGGCATACCAGCTCCACTTGATGCACAGTGAAGCATCCCCTGAGTCGAAACTTGGGTTTACGAAATTAAAAGGTACGCGGGTCGATCAACCTGCTCGATACACGGCGGCATTTATCGTCGATGGCGATTTGGCTAACGCAGTATATACTGCCGCTAACCTGGACTCTTTAACGATGGCAATTTTGACAATGTGAATGGAGTGCTGCCACCAAACCGGGGTTTTTAACGAGAGCACACGCGGCAGTGGCGACATGAAAGCATACCGGTATGTACAACGCCCCTTCCAAATCGTCACACGCACTGCAGGCGTGGAAGTTGATCTCCCGACTCTTGAGTAGACGGCGCGAGCCCTCGCTCAGCGCGCTCCAACCTCGACGCGGTCCTCGGCAAATTGGCAAATAATGGCCGAAGACCGCGTAGTAACGCAATACACAAACCAGCACACATACGCAAAAGCTGCTCTAGACTCCGTGATTGCCTGGAAGTCGGGACAACGAGAGCTAACGTCGTAGATTACGCCATTTCCGCGGCCGGTACCAACAACGGGCGACGCCGCCATAAGAGAGTTCCGTCCCACCGCTTATTGCCCCCGAAACAATGCGGAGAATTGTTAACTGCCGGTCGCGACCACCGAGTCACAATGGCCGCCTCCTCGAATGGCTAGTCGAGGAGAGGTCTGTTGTCCCATTGTCACATATTTCCCAACAAGGGGGGAGGTGCAGGCCACACTGCGGGCCGCGAGGATGTGGGCACATTGGCGAATATTGTACCATACTCTCCCGCTTTGGTTCGGAGCAGCGTGGCAAACGGAACGACGGAGCCGCGAGATAAAAAGGGACAGAAAAGCCAATTGGGTAAGTGCCCAACCCGTACACAATGAAAGAAAACCGCAACTGCAGGTGAGATTAGTCGAGCAACCTTGACGCGTGCGTTCCTAATACACGTGAGATGAAAGGAAAAGAAAGAGAGCAACGAGCGGCTCGCATTTGCGTACGAGCGAGGTGGGGACAACGGCTGTCGGTGTGTGTCTCTGTCGGGCGCTCTGGTGCGGCGACGACGACGGCATACTGACCCAGAGTCAACACTCGTTCGAGGAGAATGAACCGACCGGCTTCGGGTCCCTCTGTCCTCTTTATTTACGGCGACCACCGCAACGCGAAAGAACTTCCCGCATTGCGCCCCTTCCCGTGTTAATCAGGACGCAAAGTACGCAGATGTACGCGCGGTACCCGAGGCCCCGATGTCACGGCACGCTGGCGGTGCTATATCGGGAACAAGTATTAGCGGGGAGAGAGGGGCAGAATGAGACTCAACCAGGCTACCCTTGGGTGCCGCTAATTTTACGCGGTAGCTCGTGTTAGTTTACAGAGTTCACGCTCCTGGGCTTTTGCTGTGAGTCGTGCGAGTGGTGTGGATCACGGGAGGACGATCGAACCATGAGAAACAGGCAATGCATAGAAAGGATGACACTTTCAGTCACTACTACACTGCTCTTCCCCCGCCTTAGCAAGGTGCCGAGCCACCAGAACTGGCAACGACGAACCTACGCGGAGCCTGCGATGCTGGTACAAGAACACCGTAATGTCCAAAAAGACTATCATCGAACGAAGCGATAAAAAAAAAAAAAAAAATGAAAGAAAACGTGAAGGGCACATATGATGCGTCCAATTTTGTTTCTTTCTTTCTTAATTTGAACATAAATGTCTCCGAAGAAAGGGCATACGCTGGAAACCGGCGCTCTGTCACGGAAGGAAGGACTATAGCGCCTGATCGACCAGCACTGGATCAGGAAGATCTCGACTCATGAAAACCTATCTATTGAACCACGCGCTCGGCCAGAAGATGGCGACAAGAATCAGTATTCGTTGCATGCTCTATCGAAATCAAAATAAGAAATATAGAGAAAAAAAAAAAACCGGACGCGTGTTGCCCAACAAGTTACAAACAACCTCTAAGTCTCCGCTGTATTACTGAGCGATCGAGCTCAGCATTTATAGTAGAAGTTAACCTTTTTGTCGTGTCCTAAGATTAGAAAAACCTATACACAACGTCGCGATGATAGTCCCCCGGCGAAACATCGAAAACGCGGCTGAGGGGGCAAAAAAAGCGGCAGTATCGAGTACAGACCGCTGGATTTTAAGCTGACTCGTCCTTTTGAATCTCTTCGGAAACCCTTCTTTATTTGATTCTTTTAAATCCGATATCGGCAACCGCATCGTTTCGTATTTTGATTTCTTTTTCTTTTACAAATAATAAATATACGACTGCACGCGTATACAAACACAAAAAACCCCTCCTCCCCCAAACACACACACACAAACAAACGGACCAACACCGGAGGATAAAGCGAAGTGGCCAATCGACGCGTCCCGCGAGAGGCGATATCATTCGGGGCACGCTCGGGGGAAGTTTAAAATTCGGAGCCGCGCGGCAGCAGAAGTAAGCCGCTCAGCCAGAAAAGCCCGCAGCAGGGGCGAAGCTGGAGCAATCCCCCCTCCGACGATCTGTTTTTGTTTGCGCCTCGATGCATGCGGCCAAGATGCGGCAGGGCAGCACCGCAACCCAAGAGCAGCAGCAGCAAACTCCGCAGAGGAGGAGGCCGTCCGGGAGTTTCTTGAACCGATCCGGCTCGCAAACTGGTTTCCGAAGCCCAAGACGTCGACCGGTTCTGCCTTCGGCCACGGGGCGGCAGGGAACTGCGGCAGCGGCGGTGCGACGGAGGCGCTGCGTTCGAGTCTCCTTCGATCGGAGAAGATCTTCGAGAAGCTGTTCGGTTTCTTTGAAAACTGATCCTCTCATTAATTGCAGCATTTCCGAGTTGAGCGAGCTTAAAGAGCACGGGGGAGAGGGTACGCATATTCTGGAGAAACGAGGCTGGCTTTCTACGAGGACGATGTCTCTCTCGGGGAATGTCCCTCCCCCAAAAAATGCACCGACGTATCTTCTTTTCGGTGAACATAAAATTAGGGGGTCAGCTGTCATCGGATCTAAGAAGACGGACGGACGGGATTACACAAATGCCGCTGACCGGAAAGCGGCGGGACGAAGGGTCGTTCGTGATACCTTTCGGTCGGCGACATTTTGCAGACTTCTTTTCGATTCATTTGTCTCTGTCCCTGAAAAGTTTAAATGCTTACCATCTTTTAGTGCACACCTTTTTGCTTGGGGCACAAACAGTGGCTGAAATATCAGTCAAAATAGTTGTATGCTCATGCCGGTTAAATTCCGGTGCCATTTTCATCGACGGTACACTTACGAAAGTTACGGCGTTTTTCAATGGAGAGTTATTTCTCTATTTGCTTCAGGTTCGGTGATGTCAGGAAACTACCGCTCTGCACAAGACGCTTACAGTTGAGTAAACCTCTTGATAATATTAACACTTCGTTGTCACGAGCTGTCTGGGACGTGCCGAAGCCGAGCGTTCCAAGGACGTACATGATAGCCTCAAATGCGTAGCGCATAAAGAATAAAAGCTTATAAGTCTCGTCACGGTGACATCGAACAACATACGGCGAACTAACGCCTGGATGCTCAGGCTACGCATCGGTTTCTGTCTTCATATTCTTCCTTCGCTAGCCATTAAAATGCCGCCATTTGCATGTACAGATGATACACAGTTAGGTGATGATAGCGATTGATGTCGGCAGACTGAATTTCGGAAAATGTCGAGTGGCGATTGAAAGAAGCCTTACAAAAGCCTTTATATATATATATATATATATATATATATATTCTGTCGGGGATAATTAAAAACAAAATGAATTCTTTTTTTTTTTTTTTGGGGGGGGGGGGGGGGGGGGGGCACCGAGCGGTTTCGAAAATATATCGATCTCTTTTATGGCGTGCTATCACTTGGCGGTTGAATTGCACCCCATTTCGTTTCCACCCTTTTAAATTAATGCCAAAGATATCCAAGCACCTGGGCACTCAGAACGGCGTTCACTGCATCGCACAATTTCATGAACACTACTCTAAATACCCAACAACTGTCCTTCAGAAATGCACGATAATCTACAGGATCGAGGATGTATACGAGCACACGTACCAACTATTACACAGAATGTTGCTTACGGACTTATATGCACTGTCTGTCGTTCCTATCCGTCGATCGCAGGGCGGCAGGAAGCCCGGTTTCTGCAATCATCTCGCGTTCCAAAGAGGCAGCCGATTGAAATCCCGGTACCCTTGGCATCCCAAGAGAGAACCTTCCGCTAGCCTCGCGCGCCCATCTTAGAGGGAATTTCCCCGGACGAGCAATCATCTTAGAGGGAATTTCCCCGGACGAGCAATACCGACCGGCGGAAACTGGTCCGCATTCCCGGAGCGCCTCCGGAAGCATCCGCACAAGAACCATCTTGACCATCTCGGGGAAGCCCACCCTGGCACCAGACCGGTGACCACCTGGGCAGTCGTCTAGCACCTCGGAGTCCGAGACGCGACCTCCGCAGTCGCGAACGCCGGGCGACCACCAGCGACGCTTCTTATTCGACCTTACGATGGACCGCAGCGGGCGCTACGAGCCATCTCCTGACCAATCCGGCAGTTCGCGAAGGGGCCACGTGATGACGTGCCCCGCGCGGTGCGCTCCTCCCGATGGGCACCTGACGTCGGATTGGCTGAGATAGCTCGTAGCGTCCGCTACGGTCCATCGTAAGCTGAAGCGGAGTGCAGCGAGAGACGCTAGGGAACGACGGAGGGGCTCCAGCGGGCACGGAGGCGGCAGGCGGGAAGAGCGAACCTCCACCGCGGCGTTTACCGACGAAGACGACGAAGAGGCGCGCGTAAAAGTGCCGCTTCTACGCTGGGGTCTGACCAGCGTAGCGACGACGAACCCGCGCCGGAAGAAGAACTGGGTGGCCCCAAAATACAGTTTTCGTCGACCGCTCAGGAGAGCTCCGGTGGGCCATCATCGTCGCCCCCCCGCTGATCTTGCCCGACGGCGACTCGTCGAGAGGATCCCTGAAGTCATCATCCGGCGAAGAAAACCCAAAACTGGAACGCCCACGTGGCACACTGAGACTGGTTGCCAGAGGGAAAAAGAAAAGAATAAGGTACCACGAAGATGGTATTGGGATGTTTTCGAGGGAGACCTCCGACTCCGATGCCTATATAAAAGCCGTCTTCTGTTCGACTGGCGTGTGAGTGAGGCTTCGAATGTGGTCCCGAAAAGGCAACGAATGACATCTCAGGAGCCGCCGTGTCATGCTGTCAGATGTCGCGATGCTGGCAGTTGGTAGAGGTTCCGGCGCCGTATTTTTAGGAGGCCCTTTCTTATGATTTCCATCCATGTCGTCACGACCGGGATTCGGCTCGCCGTAACGTCACGAGTTGTGATCCTGGCTACTTCAGTTCCGAACTACAAGTTGGATGGTAAAAAGCACGGTGGAACCTAGGAACCGTCGTGTTCTAAAACCAACACCGTCCAAGTTAAAACAGCCTGAAAATGCATGCCTGTCGTTTTGCCAATCGTAGGGTCCGAACATGCCTGTCTGCCTCAGGATGAATACATCCTTTGTAGCGCTACTTGGGACAGCGCGTGACGCGCAATCAGTGCGTGACTTGTGCGGTGAAATGGCGTCTAAGCATTAGCCAAGGTTACTAGGCTACCTCCGTTCTGGAAAAGTGGGGCCATTCATCGTTGTGCGAATGCTCGAGACACGTGCCGCGCGCCACTTCTGGGAAGGACATGGCGTCTGACCAGGCACGTAGCCAGACCCCCCCCCCCCCCCCCCTGAATCTTCCATTTTGCTGGGACCTTCTCTCCCCCTCCCTTTCATACAGCATTTTGTCATGGGCGCGCCCCCCCCCCCCTCCCCCCCCCCCCCCCCCCTCCCGAAATAATATCCTGGCTCTATGCCTGCGTCTGACATCTAGCTCAGTGCTGCGCTGTGCTGCCATGATCTTCCCAAGGGCTGCACGTTGCACGTGCCTCGTGCATCGACGCACCTTGCGCTACTTTCAAAACATGAAGGGGCTTTAGCCTCACGTCGTTTGAAGCGCGCTCTAGGTTTCCGTTTCAAATTGTTCGTTTCATAGAGTACTGTAGAACGCCCATCTAGACGCTCCGCTTCGAAACGTAAACGAAACGCTTTTTTTTTTTCCTCGTGTTTTGTTATATGTTATGTCTGACAATTGGCGCTCGCTGCCGGAGCCCGAGCAGCGGCGATACAGCGAAAAACTGCGTTGACGGGGTTACCCTCGAGGATCCCCACGCCGCGAAGCCCACACTTCGCCCGCACCGAGACAGCCCGATATATTGTGTGCCGGTAAGCGCCCTTTGATACGGTAACCACGAGTCGGAATGGCGGCTTCAGTCACCTGAGTGCTGCAAGCACTCAAGACCCAACGAGGGCTGAATCAGAGCACTGCCGATTTATGTTTGGGATACTGGAGAACTTTACTGCATCTGGCAGTCTTGCCCCGACGGAACCGGTCGCGTCCAAAGAAAAAAATCAAACGCACAAAACACAATAAAAAAAAAAAAAAAAAAAAAAAAAACTGCCGAAAATGTGAATTGGCATGGAGGACACGCGTCGCGGCTAGAGTTGCTCTTGTCTCGGTCGTGTCGGCTGCGAACAAACCGGACCTTACGGACAGGAGTTCCGGCATCCGGGCCGAGATTGGGGCGGTTCGCGCGCGTGATGCCTCGATGAGCGCGAGCACAGATCGACGCAGATGGGTCAGGCCGATCCCGCATCGAGGCGCGAGAATTTTCCGCGGAAACAGTTCCGAGCCGAGGGGAGAGCAGCAGCATCGCGGCCGCCGCAGCGCTTACCGCGCTGACGTTCCACAAACACGGAGGAAGGCAAACAGGGCCGGCCGCAGTAACACGGGGTAGCGGCGGCAGCCGTGCACGTAGGAGCCAATGAGTGCCGCCGCAGAAGCAAGGCACAATGGCCGAGGCAGAGAGCGGTTCGCCCCGTCGAGGAAGCGACAAGTGGGCCAAGCGACGCACGACCATTTGCTCGCTCTCAGGCGCAGACACCGAAAAAGAAAATAAAAAAAAAAAGGATAGGGGGAAGAAAAAATATTTGAGATCTGACGGTTCTTTTTCTGTTTACATTTGGTTATGTTTTTAAGTAAACGTACTCACTCCCAGATTCGTTTGGGACAGGAAAATGTATATATATATTGCGTCCTAAAACACATACACACAAGAAAAAATCGCACAAAAAGTCAGAATTTGGTGAAATTCCGCATTGGAGCAAGAAGAACACTTGGGAGAAAGAAAAAGGAGGAGGAAAGGGGGTGGGGGGGGGGGGGGAGCTCCTGCGTGGTGGAAAAGCGTGACTTGGTCGAAACGATGAGGACAGTGCAAAAGCAGTAATCAGACGCACGCGCATGCAGAGAGGGAGAGAAACAAAATGGGGAGGAGGCTCCCATCTGTATATTGCTGGCGAAGGTAATGGACCGCCCTTCTCGGCTCAGTCCTCACGAAGTAAGAAAGGGCTGCCGCGGAGGACGAAGCGCTTTATCGGCGTGCTCTCCCGTGGGGTTCTATAAATCGCGCTTCCAAGTATATCGTTACGCCAGATAAATTCTGTAACCAAATACAAAGAAGCACATACTCCCCTCCCCCTTTACAGTTTTTCTTATATATATATATATATATGTCGTCCCTATCCTTCGCTCGTCTCCCTCAGTTTCTCGGCGTATACTAAGATACTAAGGACGCCACAGTGAGCGCTTGGCCAATCGTGGAAGGCCGACCAGAGCGACGCTTCCGGTAGAGCACGTCGCCCGCTGGCCAGCCACTTGGACAACGAAGCTATAGTAACGTATTCTCTACGCAGTCTTGTACACGTTACTAAAAAAAAGTAATCGATTACAATTACTATTACTCTTGGCTAAAAAGTATTCGATTAGATTACTTGATTACTCGACGGCAAAAGTAATTGGACATTACTTAAAGAAGTAATCGTTACTTTTCCGATTACTTTATGTGTGAAGACACATCTTTAGCGCTAATAACAATGAACTACTTCCAACCTATATTTCACATTTGCACAAGTATTGAAGAAGAAAAACTGGCTCCCTCTTCGTGGTCGTTGCACCTTCACAATGCGGACACAAGCATAAAATTCGTTTGAAGTTTAATGATTTGGGCGTTCGCCAGTGTGTGTGTGTGGGGGGGGGGGGGGGGGGGGGAAGCGGAGGGGGTTCTAGATCTTCTTAAGCTTGAGCAAGGTTTGTCGCTCAAAGTTTGCGTCACTCATTTTATTATTCACATGTGAATGAGCTCAGCTCCAGGATTTGAAACGGATCATGTGTAGTACCCATTAGCAGAAGAGATCGCCCGACCACTTCTCAACTCGAAACATTGTTTGTCACAAAGACCACGTAGGGAAAATGGGGAAATATTTCAACTGTTTTGTTATATTTTGCATCCGCTTTAGGCATTCTTCGGTTCTGGTTCTCCTACGGGCTGCGAGGTAGGTACCCTAAGCAGGATTTTTTTTATTTTTTATTTCTGCGTGTGTGTGCTTGAGGGGGCTAGTTTGAACGAAGGACTCACAAAGCTACATTCTGCTTCTTCAAACTTCGCCCTGAATGGCCTCTGTCACGCACTGTGGCTTTCCTGAGGCTTCCCACTCCCAGTCCAAGCTCGAAAAAAAAAACAAAAAAAAACAGAGATTCCACCGAAACTGTACATAGAAAGAGATTGACCTCGTTTCCTACATCTCTGCAAAAATCTTTCTTTATTCCGTTCGAAAAAATAAAGAAGCAAATTTTATTTTTGTCATTTCAGAAAAAAAATGGCGGTGTTTCGGGGGGGGGGGGGGGGGGGGGGGGGGGTCCCGTGGACAAATTGTAACGGTTACAAGTAATTTTATTACTTCAAAAAGTAATCAGATTACTCTTGTGATTACTGCCTAATAAAAGTAATCAACTGATTACAAAATTACTCCAAAAAGTAATCGATTACAAGTAATTTGATTACTTGTAATGCGTACGGTACAAGTCTGTCTCTACGTCACCGACTGGAGGTCGGAGCAGGTCACGCATTAATCGCGAGCAACGTGTCAACGTTCGGCTGGGAGTCGGTGCTCTGACCGACTGAACACGAGTTCCAGCCGAAGGCTGACGTGACACTCGCGTACAATAAATATGTGTTCCGCGCTGGCCCTCACTAGGTGACGTACAAGTGAGGTCACAAGAGCGGGCATTGTGGCGGCCTCGTTGCTGAGCTCGTATACGAGATATCCGCGGCACAGATTCGCCACTGAATTTGTATCTTTCGGCAGGACGAGTTATAGGAATGGTAACCAGCATGATACGATGACATCACGTGCAAGGAGCCACGTATACGGTCTTCTTCTATCTAGGTGGCGTTGCAGCGAGCGGGTGGCGACGGTTCCGCGTGCGAGAGGAAAGGGCGGAGCGGAACACGCCGCCGCGACACTGTCCGGACGGACCCAAAGGATTTGCGACGTGAGGCGGCGTCTTCCGGCTTTGCCCGTCGCGGACGATGACGCGGCGTCGGGTCAGCGCGGGGAGAATCGCGGACCGGCTCGCCATGAATATGCATCGGGGAGGGTCGGAGATGGCCGTCGTCATGTACGAAGTGCGCGCGTAATAACCGATGGCCGCCTGGTCTCGCGTAATACGCCGTCCGCATCTGCTGCAGCGGCTGAAGCGATGACGAGACCGCGCGCCGGCCAAACCCGTTCGTTCGCTGCGGCAGGGCCGAGATGGACGGTCGAAGCAGGGACCACGCGAAGGGGCCGAGGGATGCGCGGGACCAGGGCAAGGAGGACCGACCCGGGTCGGCTACTGGGTGGCGCGGGAAAAGGAAAGGTCAGGTGGTGTATATTACAGAGCCACCGGCCACGGACACATACCAGCAATCACAACATAAAGAAAACTCGGGTCAACAAATAGGGAAGATAGAGGACTCATTGTGGAGGATGAGCACCGAAAAACCCCTCGACCATCGCCGTTTCTTTTCTTTCTTTTTTTTTTCTTCTTTATTTCCAGAAGAGAAAGATGGAAGGGAAGAAAGTGGTAAAACAAAGGAACCGATCCCTTTGAGGTACGGACAAGGCAAAATTAGAGAGCACAGATACCGATAGTTTGAATAGGCGCTATGATTTGCTTCCCAACGCAAAATGTGACGCACTACGCAAAAAAAAAAAAAAAGAAGAAAAAAGCATAGTATGTTTGGTCACAAGTGTTATTACGGAAGGACAGACAGACAGACGCATGCGAACGTACAGCTGGCTCCTCTCGGAGGTGGCCACGAGCCGTCCCAGCCAATCCCAGGCTGCGAACGTAGCACGTGACTACGCGTCTCACGCGCATCAGATGGGCTTCCATCGCTCGTGGCCATCGCTCGTAGCGTCTTCCGCCGTAAGAGGAGCGAAGGCGGCCCCGAGGCGTGTCCGTGGCCACCGATTCGAGCAACAATGGCGACGCTGTCACGGGGCGACGCTTCCGGAAGAGTCGATCGTGCGGAGCAGCCCTCTAATGGCGCCTCCATTAATTTCGAGGACGCCCGGCAGACCCCTCCCACGGTTCTAATGGACGCTCTACAGGTGGTCCTTCCGTCTTCGGACACGGCGCCGGACGTCGCCGCAGGGGCCACGTATCCCGAGGGAACGCGGAGACCCGATCAGTTCGACGACCATCGATCTTCGATTCCGAACCAAGTAAAACGAGTGCGAATTATTACATAGAAAGGCGTAGAAGGCACCGCACTACGATACGCAGATACCTCAGTGAGCCAGGGAACAACGAATGTAAGGACGCGAGATTGTTTCGGAAAATTGTGTTTTTATTAATTTGAGAAGTTTGGAATCAAAGGTTCGGGTCTCCCGAACCGATTGATTGTCGGGGCGTGGTGGGAGGGAGCTACACGCTCACCGCGGGCCAATCAACCGCCCCCAATTTCATGACTCGCTCTCCGCGCCCAGATATGAGCGACAGCGGCATCACGTGACGAGAGGTAGACGTACGACTAGTTGAACGAGCAAGTAGCTTCCACCGCACCGCCCGCTTAGCAGTGAACCAAGTGCTATAGTTGCGACTCTCACTCGATCCTCCGTGGATGTTAGAAATGCTGACGCGGGCAGATGCAAGAGTAAAAACCAAGGATGCAAAACTATGGAGAGCGAAAGCATGGCTACGCCGTTTATTTAGGCCACGGACAGCGGCTTTCCTTCCTTTTTCCTCTTTCGAAAAGACCACAAATTCGTCTCTTTCCGAAATGACGCTGCCTACATCCAAACCTACATGGATGACCATGTTCCAAAGCTGTCGCAATAGTTTCGCCTCTCCATTCGCGGAATCGCCTCTGGTCGAACGCGACGCGAACGACCGTCGTAAGTACAGGGCCCGCATCTCATACGACGAAGCACGCTGCGTCACTTCTGACGAGCACATTACGGCCACCGTTCCAAACCAACATTAAACCAAACGCGCAAACACACACACACACAAAAAAAATCGTCTGCCTTTTTAGACATTTAGTTAAATGCGACTGGTGGGTTTTTAACGATCATCACTTTCAAATGCCCGCCCTGCACAAAGATTATTCTACTATACTTCGTTTCAGCTTAATTCCAGACGGAGCCGATGCTACGAGCAAGGTCCTTGCAGAGTTCCCATTTGAAGCCATCGGTTTAAAACAGTCGGTCTTCACCGATACGCCTCGCGTTCAAAGACCGCCGGGCAATCCCAAAACAAAACAAAAAAAAAAAAAGAAAGAAAGAAACCGAAACCGACGAAGCATGACCGAAGCGCCGGCACGCTGACAAGCCCGGAAGCGGCTCGCTCGTCGCTTCGGCCGCGCAAGCAACCGCCCGAACATCCATCGACGCAAGCAGGAGCAGCGGCAGCCAAATGGCTTCGCAGACACGCGGGTGGAAGCGTCGACCAGGCCCGAGACGCCTCCGGTCGCACTCCCGCGGCTCGAGACGGGGCTGCGCTGTGCGTCTATGCAAATGAGCGTCGTCCTCGGCCCGCCGGGGGCCCGACAGGCAAACGAGCTGGCTCGCCCCTCCCTGGGGGGGCCATTGACCGAAAGGCGGCCGCTCTCGGCCTCCGCCGCTCCATCGGAGAAGGCCCAAGACAAGCACGCCGAAGACGGAACCATTGTTTGGACGACCGGGAGGTCCCCCCCTCCTCCTCCAACAGACCGCGGAGACAATCGAACCGCCGACAACGACGACGCACCGGGCCCCCGCCGAAAAAGGCGCCGTCACCGAACTGTTGCTCCGAAAGCGTCGACTGGCAAAACGCCGCTTTGGCAACGAAGGAACGTTAGGAAAGCGAGAGCTGCCTCCGACGGGGTGGACCGCGAGCGAAAGGTTCCAAAAAGCCCGTTCGGGAAGCAGCGTGGGAAATGCGTGCCGGCATTGTCTTTGGACAACTCAACTCGGTGCGAGCTCCGACCGTAGACGGCTGAAACGAGGCAGTCAACGAGCGCGCGACATTGATTGTCGTTCCTTCGGTCACGCGTCTTTATTGCGCGACATCCCACAAGTAAATGTGGGCGCGTTCGCGCCTGCGTACGCACGTGTATTACGAGCAAGAAGATCGGCTGGCTTTCGCCAATTGTAAAGGTACGATACCACTCATAAAACAAAATTGTCATTAAAAAAAGAAGTGGACATTCGATTGTCGTTGTTTGGTTTTGTTTACGTATACGGACAGCCAGCCGTGCTCACACAAAAACTGTCTTTGCACGTGTTCTAAGCTTACTTAGGTGTGCAGCAACCCCGATTCGAAGACGCATGAGGCGCGTCTGCGTCCAACACCGCGTCTTTTGCATGATGTAAACGAGCACTGTGACTTCCGCTTAAATGTTCTCTCTTCCGTCTCGTCTTCCAAGCGCTCCAGCGTTCTCCGACGCACCATTACATCACGAGTGCAGGTGCGCCTCGGCGACCGATAGAGCCAAAACGACACACGACGGCGGGCAATCTCGCAACGCGCGTCCCGCTGTCTGCCTGTCCCTGCACGAATCTCGCAGACCGCGCAATTTCGCGCGACACTCCTGTGCTGCAACTCAAAGAATCGCGCAATTTTTTTTTATTATTATTATTTCTTCTCGCAGCGTGCAGACAAACCCCAAAACAGGTTACGAAACACGCACGCACAGAGTACCCGTTTCGCGTCCCAGCGCTCACGCGCTCGCACTCGGCGACACCTTCGCGCCAATTCAACACGCAGACGACGCCGCCCGCTATACACCACCGAGTTACAAAGTCCCCGCACCGCAGCAACCCCGAGACGAGACGACACCCAACACCGGAAAAAATCCGGGCGCAGTATCCACCCACGTATCGCGCAACAATAAAACACCGACACAAACCCAGACGCTGGAAATGTAATACTACGCGTAGCTATTACTCCACGCGGCAGCGCAGCAGAGTAATGAAACGAAGAAAAGAAGAGGTGGAAGAAGAGACAGAGATATCAAGTAGGAAAAACAACAGCGCCGCGTCGGCGGCGGGGGAGAGGCGGGGGCGTGCCGTCCATGTCGGTCAGCCTGGTCACGACCGTCGGGGCCGAACGGGCAAGTCGGTGCCGACCGGTCGAACGGACCTTCCATCGGCCGGCTAGCCTTCGACGCACGCAGCGACCGACTACAACAACTACGACGTTCGGCTCTACGTCGACCGACACAAAGAACATCCGGTGTACGACAGCAGCCTCCCTTTTGTTTGCTTCTTCGTTGTCTTCTTCGCTCTTTCTTTGCCCGGACGAGGATAGGACGACGAAACGGCCACGGAGAACGGCGACGGCTGATGCGGAGGAACAGTCCAAGCGCGACGCTGAACACCGCTTAGCGTGCACTTGCTGTCTTTCCTGTGCTAGCGTAATGTGACAGAAGCTGCGTCCCGACTTAAAATAAAATTAAAAAAAAGAAAGAGTCGCATTTCGCGTTTTCCGGTGTTTTCCCGGGCTAACGACTCCGTCGATGAACCGCTTTCAAAACATCAATTTCCTTTAAAAAAAAAAAAAAAAAAAAAGGAAGGGAAAATACAGCTATAGGTTTTGAGACAGAAGGAACACTTTCAAACGAAAGTGACTGATTTTCATTTTCTTTTCCCCCGATGGTGGTGGTACTTTCTTCTAACAGTCAGCTGTGCACGGCCTCTGACAGTCGTGTCAGGGATATGGCACGCTAGAGAGTTGCCGTGTGTCGTCGTGTTTAGTTTTTCCACGCTTTCGCCTCGCCTCGACTTCAGCTTTTCTTGTCTTCTCTCGCGCCAAATGGCAGGGACTCACTCTTTCGTTCCTCGAGTCTGGGAAGTTCAAATAATGAAAAATATAAAGAAGTAAACATGACGAGGGCATGGTTCAGATGAGAAGGCGATGGCGGGTTGCAAAAGGATATCGAATTACACGTGCTGCAATCACGGTGAGCGTTGAGTCAAGATCCCCTAAAAGACAAGGCCGGAGCCAGACCTCCGAACGTCATCACTAATGAATCTATGCAGCGTCACCCTGCTCTCGTCAGCGTCGCCGCCAGCGCGTCGTCTCACAACAAGCGCGACGTGACGCGGTGCGTGCGTTCGCGCTAATGACTGAAGGTTAATAATCGCCGAGCCGACAGAAAAAAATCTTTATCAACTGATAAAATGGGTCAAGAGGAATAAAGGTCCTAATGATGGTGGAGGGCGAGGGACCGAAGGCCCCTCGCCCCCCACCATTACCAGGACGTCTTCTCCTAGACGTCCTCCTGGACTCCTGGACGTCTTCTCTTTGATTTAGGTTGGTAGTCCCGAGGCGGCTGCAAAACGAGGCCTGGATATGGGTCATGGTGGCCGCGGATTGAGGAAAAGACGTGGGATCGTTCTAAGCTAAGGGGTTTGTCCGGCTGCGGATACATCCGGCGGGAGAGGAGGTAATAGGTGGTGATGTCGTGATATCCGATCAGACGAACGCGCGGACCGGGCCGACACCACCTAGAATAATCAAACCCTCCGCATCACCTCCTCTCCCTTCCTGAAACGTCATCACAGTCGGATGGCGCTAACTCGGCTATGGGGCCCGAGTCCGACCTTTGACGCGCTGGTTGAACACGAGCCCGGACCGAACACTGACGCAGCACTCGTGCCCAATTTCAGGCCTCGAGCGATCTGACTGATGACGGTGCGGAGGCCTTCTGTTTATCTAGGTGGTGTTCACCGGGCTCCAATACGCGCTCGGCCGAGCCGGTTTCGGCGATACGGTTTCGCCGAGCCGAAACTCGCTTAACTCTGAATTTCCGAAATACATTCTAAAGCACGCGCTAAAATATAATTAATCTGCCGATGTTTACCGAGTTCCGAACAACACTGACACCCATCAGATGTTCGCTATCTTCCGCCAAAAAATCCCGAAGCGTCTTCCCTCATAAATTCTAACAGTATTGACGCACGTTTCAAGCAATCTAATGTTCTGATTGGATAGATCTGCTGACCTCAGCTAAAAAGCATTCGAGATTTCTTTATTACGCACAACGTAAACTCTCGAATGCATCTAAAATTATCAAAACAGGCTACGCTTTCTTCGGTGAACAAAAGTTCAGATGATTTGGAGCCCCTCCTTGGAACGATAGGGTTCAAACGCGAGGTAATTTTCGGGACCGACTTGCTCGAAACGAAACGAGCCTGAAACTCCTTAAAAACGACCATAAGAGCCTCGCAATTAGAACTCGGTATCGAACTATTTCGAGCCACGTTGTCGAGGCTAGCGTATACCTCCTTCCCCAGTACTGCAGTACCGTACCGCTGCCAAAGACCGTAGCTCCTTCGTCTTGCGTCTCATTCGCACGCGAAATTATGACTTCGACAAAGTTGGAGCACCGCGGAAGCCACGCCATTGCCTCGGCAACGTAACACAAAGTAGTTGCCGCCGACTGAGAGAGAAACAAAGCCAGCGCATGGTGCCATCGCTGTTGGAGCCCCGACATGCCCCGGACGACAAACTGACTGAAGTCAGACGAAACTACTCCAGAAAGCGTCAAACGCTCTTAGCGTCGCCGTCTGCCAGCATAACGGTCGTCGAGAGACGCTGGAAGACGCGTCTCCAATGACACTTCGGCCTACATCGCTGTCCTGCTCAAATCAAAAACAAATCTTACTTATTTCCTTTTTTTAGATTAGTCAGGGCACGACCTTGCCCCGTTCGTGCACACCGGCCTCGTTCGGCGACGCTGCAGCGAGTGCACAGGCGAAAGCGAACGAGTGGCCCGTGACCTCTCCGCGCGAACGGGAGCGAAGATCCGCTGTCCGTCATTTCTAGGGCCACTCTCGGTTATTTGCGCGGGACCGAGAGCGGCCGAAACCAGGCCGGCCTCGCGTCCACAGCAGCGGCCGTGGCCAATCAAAGGTGCAGCGGGTCAGCCGAGAGAAAAGAACGCCGCCCGACGCGAACGTTCCATCAGCGAGCGCCCCGCTGGGCTGCCGCTATACTTAGCGGCGCATAAAATCGAAAACGTTACACGTATACCAATGCCCTAGTGTGTATTCTAGCTCCGCGTATGTTTGCCGCGCCGCGTGATCTCGCCTGGCTATCGGTCGCATTCGAGAAAGGCATCCACAGAAATCCGTCTGATCGGCCTGCAGAAATCGTGGCCGTTGCGGACTTTACAAAGGCAACGCTTTTTCCTGTATTCGCCGTGGAATGGGATTGTTATAGTTTCTTTCGCTATAAATCTCAGAACCAAGGCTACGACGCTACGAGGCTACAGTGCGTATGTTACCGCCAGCTGAACTAATCAAGCGGAAGGCGTGCACCTAAAGCGAGCCTGCGTTTTCAGCCTGCGCGTTTGTGCTTGAGCGTCTTCCAGCCTTTGACTGCGCACTGACTTATAAAGAAACGCAGCATAGTTACGGTCATTTCTTCCAAATCCTCGGTCCGTTTCCACGTTCAGACCGGTAAAGCTCACACGGCGAGCCCATTCCTTCGTCGAGTGTAGCCTATGTGCCTATAGGGTACGGCATGCTCTAGGCACGTCTCCTCGATCACCCACGATAGCAAAGAGTCCCCCAAGACCTGGATTCCTTCGTCGCAGTCTCGAAAGAACCTCTTTCGAGGCCGTGAGGACACCCCATCAATCCCCGCGTATGCACGGTCGCGTTCGCACGGCAGGAGCGGTCATCGATCCGCGCGCGTACAGGACCCTCCAGGGTTGACCGACCACACTGGCACCTCCGTGTGAACGAGCCATTAGCGTAGACTCGCATCCGTGAGGATCTGCAGCGTGTGCGTGCGCCGCGGGACAACGGACGAGCCGCCGAGTCCGTTCATGCGGCGGCGGCGGCGGTACCGACGCTGCACTGGTTGTATACCCGATGACCCGGCAAGATACTCCCCTCCCCCCTCCCGCATACATGCGAGCGCGGCACGAGGCGCCCGCCCCCGCGTCTTCCAGTCCTCGATAACCCCTACCTTCATCGCGATCGTGAAGAGACACTCCTCGCCGGGACGGCGGACGACTGAAGAGACCGCGTCGGGAGTCACCGTCCAATTTCTGTTGTCGTAATCACTTGTTCCGCGTGCCCAATCACACGGGGCCCCCAATTAGGCGCGTTCTTCTGGCCGCGTCTCTAATGCACCCTAACATCGAGACGCTCCAAGTGTAGTACCTATTAGTGTGGTTGCTGCAGCGGCACTAATAGTTAATTTCGGGGGAGCCGATGGGGTCAGCTCCGCTCCGATGCCAGGGGGCGCACTGTCGGGGAGAGAGCGGAAAAGGAACCTTTCCGACTGGTTGGTTGTTCGCCATTCTTATCGGCTAATGCCGCAAGCTGATTGGCCACGAAATGAGGTGGTCGCCGCGCCCCGAGCTCTTAATCTCAGAGTGACCATATAGTTAGGAACGAGACAATTCGAGTGAAGCAAGCAAATACACTCATTTCTGACATGGCATGAGGAATACTACCGGAATTGTGGGGTTACTTTATAGTGCGGTCAAACCCGGAAAGAGCGTTGGATGACCTCACACAATGGGCGTTAGCGTCACCACGCCCACCGCACCTGGCAAAAGACTGACGCACGCGGCATGACGTAATCGAGCAGCCGAAACCGACCTTCGACCCTATCTTTGATCTCAAAGAGACCTGCCATGGGGCCCGGGCCCCCCCTCCGAAATCTTTTATTTTGCTGGAAACTCTTCTCTCCCCTCCCCCTCATACAGCATTTTGTCATGGGCGGGCCCCCCCAACCGAACCAAAATCCTGGTACGTGCCTGCCTGCCACCCGAGCAAAAATAGATAAATAAATAAATAAACTTGGTTGATTGAAAACAACGTTATTTTCTATCAAAATAGACCGACCACAATTGTGTTAGCGCACCATCTATTTATTTATTTAAAAAAGAAGTGACGTTTCTGGATGGCTGTTTGTGGGAGTGGTGATTGATAGTGATGCTGGTCGGGGAGGAGTGGAAGCATATATGTGATGATGAGTTCAAATAAAAATCAGTTGAGAGTTAGCGCCTGTCCTGTTGTCTTCTTTGTCCTTGTTCTGTTCGCGCCTTTTTAAACCTTCGAATTAATAAGCAGGCGAGCTGGTTGTTCATCGACATACCAAAAACCGAGACGAAAAAAAATCCCCCAAAAAACATCGCCTTAACTTGAACAACAATGGCTCTACTCAGCGGAGACGTTGTAATTGTCCCTCTCTTTTTTTCGTTTTTTCTTTGCTTTCGTTTTGGGTTTTAGTGTGCCGATTAACTTGGTTCGCGCATATTTCTTACAGCTCCTCTCCTCTGTTCAAAGGGACTGAGAAAGCGAGGGGGCTGTTTTCAAAACGCGCTAGTTTAGGAGAATTCGGCAAGTGGCAATTTCTTCTTACACAACCACACAGAGAGGCTACAGCAGATTGACAGTCATCAAAACCGACAACCTCAGTCGGCGCCCATGATGAACACTTTCCAGCACACTACCGATTTTTTTATCTTGATGTTTTGTTGAGAGTATTTAAGATGTAAGAGAAAACACATAGGAGCAACCGGCAATCGCTTCTCCGTACCCGTACAGCGCTGTCTCCACCGAACCCGGCGCATCCCACGTCATCGCCCGGGAGTTGTTTAGGGGTCAGGAGACAGCTCGGTCGACACAAGGGAGGGGGATGGTGTACTAAGTCACTGGTCAACGAAACAAAGGCCACATCCCAAGAGCCGACTCCGTGCTTCTAGGCCGTCGGAACCACTCCGGATAAGGACCAGCATGCGAGCGCGCACCAGCAGAACGCCAGAATGTCACAAATGGCCCGCGGGCACGCAACGGAAAAGAACTCGAGGGGGCTGCAGCAGCTGCGACACGCTATACTGTACGCTACACCTTACGACGGGCCACAGCGGACCCTATACGGCGAACCCCAGCAAATCTAGCGCTGCTAACGTATCACGTGACAACGCGCCCCGCGCATCGCTGCGGCCCTCTCGTTAAGTCACGTGACTCTCTCGCGGCACTGGAATGGCTTCGATCGCTGGTAGCATTCTCTGCGCTCCATCCCAAGGTGAAACGGAGTAGAGTCTCCCAGCAGTCGTACGTAATCACCCGACAAGACTTATTTATATATATATATTTTCCGCTGTTTTAAGGTTGTTTTGACAGAGAGAGAAAAAGAAAGCTTTGGGCCCAGCCTTCTTTTGTCTTAGTCCGTCATTCGGAGAGTGTCTTGAAACGCGCTCTCGAGCCGAACGACCTCCGACATCGACCCCCGAAACCCCGCTTTTCGTCGTCTGCGCGTCGCACGGACGGACGGGTAGACAATGGGAAAAAAAGAAGCGAATGGGGAGAGGAGGATCGGCAAACACTATTTCGGGCAGAGGACGGATTCTGCAGGTTGCTTGGTCCGCGACCAGGCCCGTAGGAACAAAGAAAAGGAATATAAACGTTCGGCCCACGTGGGGCTAGACGCAACGCCGACGTCGAGACTGCGTCAGAGCAGTCTCGTTCTGCGCCGACTCCTCGCCTGACGAGAGGGGAGCCGTGATTGAAGGGAGGAAGCTGATTTACACCAATGGGTCCCTTCAGAGCGCAAGAGGGACGGAATTTATTTAATGAAACGGTGAAGGACGAGAAGTGCCGCGGGAAGAACAGATCCAATTTTGGGAAAGACGGTCGATCGGCACTGTCGCGCGTAGCACCGGACTACACTCCGTTTCAGCGTATACTTCGCGCAACGTTACGGCCTTCTCGGCCCAAGCAAAACGAGCGAGCAAAGCACGAGATAGTTTTCTGCGGGAGGGGTGAACTCCGACGATACATTAGCGAGTTTTAGTAGACCGTGTTTCTCGCTCCGCTAAGCCCCTCCGCTACCCGGAACTCTACAGCCAAGGCCATCGGCGCGCGGAGGGCTAGCGGAGCGGGAAACACGGTCTACTAAAACTCCCTTGTCACGCGTGCCCCGCTCCGACGGGCTCCCTGAGGCCCTAGCTTTCGCTTTTCTCCAAATTACGGTGTAGCTTGGAAGGTACGTGACAAAGGCATACAAAAACTTAGTAATAAAAGATTTCTTTTTTCTTTTAGCTTTAAAATAATGTTCTGATTAGCTCAAAACTCAGAGGAGCACGAAACGTCGCGTTCACGCGAACTGGACGCCACAACGCCCGTCTAACCGGACAGGTCAGCGCGACCCACGGGCGCGAGACTCTTCTTTAAACATTACCGCGCATTTGATTCGGACAACGCCGACCATCCCCCGTCACGGTCGAGTCGACGACGTGCATTCTACGCGGCCGGCTCTTACCTCAGAGCGGGGTTCAGAGGCCGCGACGTCTGTTCCGTACCAGGAAGCGGACCGGAAGGGCCCCCGCTGCGCCACGAGTGGCAGCAGTGACCGCCAAGCCACAGCACCCTCTCCAATTATGGGAGCCCGACATCGTCACCGCGCTGCCCACGACGACACTCCTTACAACCCTCGAGCTGTTGCGCCTGAGCCGACCGTGGGGAAGAAGCTATACGCGCTCGTCGCATGCCTTCCGTCACGTGATCACGCCCTCCCGCCCATAGCGGCGTGCGGTCGTGTCTCCCCTACTGCAGTCGTACGCACTGCCGAAGTTTCTCATCGGTGTAAGCCAATGCGTCCATAACAGATCAACCTTTCGCTGCCCAACATCCGAACGTCCAATTTGCTGCTGTTGTTTTAAAGAGCAGGTGATGAAAGGCAGACGGTTGATCGGTCCTGCGAGCGCGTAGCTCCCACCAGACTGTCAGCTAAGGGACGCGTCAGGGTTGTCGTCCAGCGGCGAACGAGGAGCCACGAGTGGAGTGACAAGGAGCCGTCGCTGCTCTCCTTCCTGCCTTTGTTCCACCGCCCCACCGGAGACAAAAGGAGCCCCCGGCGGCGGACAATCACCCTGCGGCGCCTGCCACTCGTTCTTCCTTCCCCTCGCGCAGCAGCCCGCGCACCGGCGAGTGCGCGTCGTGGCCGTGTTCTCGGACAATTAGCCGGTCGCTCGGCGGTTGTCGAATTACGCCGCTCGTAGGGCAGGCGGCGCGCACCGGTCCCGCTGCCATTGTGTCCCCCCAGTGCGGCGACGACGACGACGCCTGGGAACTACCGGGGGAGGAGGCCGGGCGACCCATTACTATTCCGCTGGTCATCGCCGAGACACCTCGCGCCGGCCTTATCTTTCTAAAAGGCCCGTTAGACGGGGAAGCGAAGGGTTCGCCCAGCAGGAAAAGAGAAACCACGCTGGTCGTTTCTTTGCTCGTTCTCGCTGCTTTTTCCTTCCTCCTGGTCCGGATTACGCGGAGCCGAGGCGGGCAGAGGAAACGGTTCCTTTCCGAGGGCGCGCGATTAATCCGTCGACCGCGGGTGATTAGTTGGCTGCGCGTTTTGTTCGGGGGCTGCCGCGCTGCCTTTATCCGGGCTAATTGTGTTATTCAATTCCGCCTGGCCGCAACCGCTAATTCTCATGGGCGTGCTGCTACGGTATGGCGCTGCAACGTTTCGCGAACGCACCGTGAGTACGAAGCGACTGTCTGTGTCCTCGTTTCGACGCATTGCCGGACGAGTGGCGGCGCCCGCGCTCTTCGGGAAAAGGACTTCAGCGGCAACGCCCGGTAGGAATGAACCGCGAACCACTAGCAACCCATCGGTCCGCTGTTCTTTTGAGGGGGGTCAGAAATTCACGTGCAGAAGGCGCGAAGGCGGTAGTTCGTGCTAAAGGCTTTCCGGACTTTGTAACGCACATCCCGGTCCTCATGAGCGCTGGAATTGCGATTCCTAATGGGCCGCTCGCGCCCACATGACCGTGGTCGGGCACGCAGTGATAACGGTCGGGTACCGCACCTTCCGAGGCGTTTACGCGGCGTTCCTCGGCAAGCCACGCGCCAGCTGGCTCTCGCGTCAATGTGCATGTCATCGAGATTCTTGGCACGGCAAGGCTGGCCAGCCCACCTAATACCGCGTGGATCTACTAGCGATGACGTCAGAGGCGGAAAGGTGCAGGCCCTATCCCATCTTCGTATTGCGTCGTGTCGTGAGCGCCCGGCCCTGTTCCGCTCCCTGGAGGGGCCGCGACAGGGGGGCGCACCCCGGGCGCGTCCAAGCGCGCGGTTCGGGGTGGCAGCGGGTGGTCTTCCGCGGAACACCTCGGCGCGTCGTCGTTCCCGAGGTCAACCTACCGCGGAGCTACCTAAACGCGTCGCCTTCTCTCCCCTCGCCAGATTCGGAGGAAAGCTCTCATTAGAGCGAGTCCGACTACGAGGAACGCCGGACCAGACAGCCGAGCCGTCAGCCCGGCCACGAGAAGGCCGTCGAGGCGTCTTCGAACCAAGCGGGAGGGGGGCCTGGCATCCCGGTAATCACGGACGATCCGACGAGCACGCCTCGTACACAGCCAAGGGCGGCCTCCGAACAAAATAACAGGAGGTGTAATGGCGAGCGTCAGGACCATCGTGCGCCCCCTCTCCCCCTCGAGGGTGGGCTGGATCAGGCTGGCTCGGGATGGCGCGCTCGCTTGGCTCCCGCGGCCGGCCATCTTGGGCAAGGGCCCAGCAGCCCCGACGCCGCAAAAATCATAAGCAAGACAGGCGGCATAACGAGGAAGCCCTCGTTCGTTCCTCGTCGCAGGGGTGGCGAACCACAGGGCCCGAGGCGCGCTCGCGGAGGAGGAGGGAACCCTGAGGAGGGGAGAAGGACCCACGAAATCCTGATGAAGCCGTCCGGCGCAAAACGGCGCGGCTACGGACATCGGGGCTGCCCTCCTCCTCACCCTTCCCTGCTTGTTTTTTTTTTTTTTTTTTTTTTTTCACCCCTCAAAAATTCGCTGTCAAAAGATAGAAAGAAATATAGAGAGAAAAGCGGCTATTTTCCCTCCGCACTATTGCGCTGCAAAATCCCTCCTGTAAACAAAAACTACACTGATGACGCGAACAACGTCGACCATAAAAACAAAGGAGCCGATCAGAAAAACGCACACACACACACGGGCTGCTTCCCTCACCCTCTTTAAATTCTGCCGCTCGTGACGTAGAACAGACAACGCATCGCCCAACGCGCTTGGGCGTAGCAGCTCGCCGCTGCGTGCCAGCGAGAGGGGTTCGACGCCGCCGCGTAAGCGATCGTGCTCTCGCGTGCGTGCCCGGCCTTCTTTGTGCTGCTTTTCGGAGCCCCGGCTAATTCCGCCGGGCCCGGCAGCGTCACTGCTAATCGTGGTCTCGCGTGGTGGTGGCCCTATCGAACCACCAGGCCGTCGATGCCTGTACCGCCGAGATCGTGATTCGCATCCCGAAGTCGGCCGCCCTTTCCCCCAACAACCCCACCCAAAAATCGACTCGAGAAACCGTAGCAGACAGGCGGGCGATGAAAGCGTGCATGGTGCGCAGAGCGGGGGCAACGTTCCTCTTGTTTTGCTGGCTAGGCTTTGGTAGGGGCGGGGGCAGGGTTGCCTACGCGGCGGTACTGCGTGAAGCCACCGGTTTTCTGCACCTCTCAGAGTAATGACACGACGCGCCGAGTATCACGCCCCTCTTCGGGGCTCACCGCCGTGACGAAGGCGAGCAGCGTGCATGCGTTATGTACACGGTTCACTAACCAGAAGAAGGGGGAAAAAAAAAAATTACGCAGAAACGCGGAGGTCGAACGGATGTTGACAGCAGTGCTTCCCGCCGTCAATGTACACAACACTGCAGGCACGCAACGCGACTCGAAAACATACCAACTCCACTTCCTGACGTGACGTCATTGTGGTGGCGCTGTTGTCGGCATTGCGCATGCGCAAAACGTTTCGTCTTGCGCGACTCTGGTTTATGCGTACGTGCAGAGCCCGTGTTCTGAGAAAACGTGCCGCCAATGATTTACGTAGTAGATAAATTTTCATTCCCTGATTGATAAATTACGTTGGCATCATGAGCAGAGGTGACACGGTTAACCACGGCCGAGTGAACATTCGTCAAATCCTAAATCTAAATAAAACACACACACACACACACACACACACACACACACACACTGTTGTTTCTCAGCTGCACCATTTTTTTTTTAATAAAGGGGGGAAAGTTATATGAATCCGATTTTCACTGCGTGTTTACATAGTTCGGTGGACGGACATTAGATGGGAATATAACCATAACTATTATCAGACTAATTAACTAAAATCCGTTAATTAACTTTTTAATTACTGTAAATACAATATAGTTTTAAATTAAAAATTTTGAGGCGGTCGTGTGCCAAGACCGTTCCCATTTGTAGAATTCACGTAACCAGCCCGTGTTCCGAGATATCTGCCCCCGAACTTTCTACATAATTTCTGCACTCAATCCGGCAAACCCGCGAACTGTAGCCGAACTTTGCTACATTAGTCGAACCTCACGCAAAGCTTCTTTGTTTCTTCTCACAACTGTTTTTTTTTTTTTTGAGTCATGGAGACAAAAAAAGAAAACTTAAAATGAAGTCATTTATAGCGTTGTGAAACGGATCACTGAATGATCAGATCGTTCGATGTTTCGTTCATCGATAAACTAAAATAAAAAAAATAAAAAATTGCCTGGTTTAGAGACACTTCACCTGTATATCTTCAAGGAGACCAAAGAACCGCCTGCAATTTCAGCAACGGCGCGTTTGCTTACCTGCAAGGAAAGAAAGCGAGACAATGCATCAGAAACCTGCACCAAGAAACCAATGCAATGCGAAATAGCAAACAAACAAAATAAATTCTGAGCCACAGACAATCGAAACACGCACAAAGTGCGAAGGATTGTGAAGTCGATGCCCAATTGCCGGAAAATTAAGCCATCTCCATATTACCAGCTCCCGAATTTCCTTTTAGTACATTTCGTTTTCTGTATAAAGCGGTTTCATCGCGGCCAACGCATATTATCAACTGCCTCATTTCCTTTTAATACAATTTATTTTCTACATAAAGAAGTTTCATGACGGCCAACGCTGCCGGATTAATCTATCTCCCGCCAGGTAGCGCCAGCGGAGAGAGGCGAGCGCGATCGTTGCACCTCCAAGCCAAGGAGTCCTATTGCCGGGCCGTCCACAGTCCAATTCGAGACTCCTGCGGCAAAGGCTGAGCAAACCGATGAACGCTTCGGCCTTGAAGCCGCGCCCCCGAAAGACGAGGCCTCTGGGACCTCACCCGTACCATCTCTCTCTCTCTCTCTCTATCTCACTCTGGATAGCCGCCGTATAAAGTCCAATTTGGAAGATGCCCCTTCTCTCCAGACTCCATATAATAAGCAAACGGAAAAGCTGCGAAATTCAAGCACGAACAAGTAATTGCTGGAGCCTGGTACTTCGATCAGAGAAGCAGAGAGAGACATCATGTGGCGTTTCGCGATTCATTATGGAGCGCTACCCATCCATTGGCAGCGCCGAGTTTTCCAGGGCCGCCAAGGTGGCGGACGGCGTATGTTTCGATGCCGGGGAAGCAAGTACGCGGAAGCACCGGCTAGGGTTCTGTCCGCCAGAGGCCCGGAAAACCAATCAGAAACTTGCACGTTTGCAAGAAAGGCTCCTCTGCGTTGCCTTTTTGAACGATGCTGGCGCCGCGTAATGTTTCCGCCATCCTGGGGTGCGCCAGGGACACGCCTTGCGCTTTTTGGGCTCCCACGGCGACTAGGGAGAAGGAAGTGACGTCAACAACGCAGCAAACGCAGATTGGATGTTGATTGGAGAGAGTCGCTGATGACAAATTTCCGCAAAAGAAAACGGAGCTAACTTTTTCTTTGTTTTCTTCTGCGGAAATTCGTCATCAGAGACTCTCACCAATCAACATCCAATCTGCGTTTGCTGCGTTGTTGACGTCACTTTCTTCTCCCTAGTCGCCGTGGGAGTCCGAAAAGCGCAACATAGGGCCACTGGTGTATCGCCGACGGCCAGCGTTAGCGACACACTGTTTCGGAACACAGGAGGAGGCATCCGCACGGAAACACAGCATCAAATATTGTAGGAGTTCACTTTATAACGATCGCAGCATCTGTTCCAGCACGTCGTAGAAGCCAGAGCTGCCGCGAGCGCTGCCATCGTTGAAGCAATGGCCATCCGGCTTCTGGCGCATTCTGATGAGCGCTTCGAGTCTTTATACTTCGTCTCACCTTAGCATGGACTAACCGCGAATGCTGTGCTAGCGCGAGCGGCTGGCCTTGACTGCCTTGACTGGAGAACTCGCTGCACGAGCGCTCGTTCAGCCGCCGAGGCTTCATTCGAAGCAACTAGCTCGCGCTTTTAGCACGCGCGGCTAACAATAGCCCATACTAAGGTGAGACGAAGTATAGATATATATTTTTTTCGATTTGTTACTGGTTTAGGTATTTTATTTAATTGTTTGTGTTCTTTCGCGGTCGAAGACAACACCTGTATGTTTTTGTTCCTTTTTTCTTTCTGCTCTTAGAGGTGTATGTTTTAGCAAAAGACGCTTGGCAACACTGAACGACAAGCAGCGAATGTCCTGGCTGGAGAGTAGGTCCGCCTCACGTCGTTGCAACTCCAGCCAACTATAAGGGGCGCGCTGGTCAGGCGAAATGGCGGACGAAAGCAGGTCGTTTTCGTCGTTCAGCACGCGGACCACCATAAATTTCTTGCCCCGCAGCGTAAAATCGATGTTACATATGAAAGAAAAGCGATGACGCGGCGGAAGCAAAAAATGACAGGGCGGAAGCAAAAAACAAATTACTGGAAACGATGTTTGTTTCTGCAGCCTACGAGAACCAAGCAGCGATAGTAGACGACAGAGTCGAAACGACTTCCTCTCCTGAGCTTCTCGGTGTTGCCGCTAAGCGGCGTCGATTTCGCTGAAGTCGCCAATAGCATGCAGCAGTCAGGGAGCTGGTCGCAATCCCATAAACGGTGGATATGCCGCATCTTTGAGGCTTGCCATGGAGACGATCTCAAAATTTTCCGAAGACGGCACAAAGTCACATAATCAAAGCGGCAACTGATGCTGCGACCGAAGTGTGGGTGCCAAATGCTGTCGTTTTTCTTCAGTATCTACGGAACTGAATAAGCTGCCCCATGTTTAGGGAGTTTTGGTATAGATCGTTCCATCGACTCCGATAACGATACCCGTTAACGATACGATGCACGCGCAAAGGCGCCCGCGGAGTATAACGGGTATCGCTATCACCGGGACCACCCACTAAAACGCCCTTCTATCTACGATTTAACCAAAACCACCGAAACCGTAACTCAAGCGACGCGAGTACTAGGCATAATTCCTTCATCTTGCGACAATAGAATCCCATAATGCAACTTGTCGATCGCGTGATCAAAATCGCGGCCCACTTGATTTTGGCCCCGATGCGGTCCCAAAAACGCGACCCCGCGGGAGCGCCTCTGCCTAATTATAGCCTAATCCGGGCCGCACGACCTAGATCCAATCAGGCGACTGCAATCGCGTGACCGGCTAAGCGTTGGCCACCCGACCAATTCCAGGTAAGCTGCGGGACGCACGCATGGCAGCGTCCACCGCCGGAAACATTAAAGAGAACAGAAAAACCGGCCAAGCGTGAAACCACACAGCTCTTCCAAGGGCGGCCAAACAGAGGAGCGCTTCCGGCGTAATGGACGGACGCCGCAACCATTTAGCACCCACGCGAAGAGGCCGCCTTTTCCGGAGCTCTGCTCCAATAATGTCCTCGCCAGCTTTCTTCGAACCCGCTCACCTAATAGACTTATATCGCAAAATAAAACCGCAGTTAAGTGGGACTGAGGTCAGACTTCTGCGATAGTATATTATATATGGTCATAACTCGATCTAAAAAAGAAAAGAACACGTTATTACCCGTTGTTGATTTCTATATTAAAGTCGGTATCAAAGATAGATTACCTAGGGACTATAGCAGACACCAGAGGGCGCTGTCGGACCCTCTGATGTCTGCGATAATCCCTAGGTAATCGATCTTTGATGCCTATTTTAATTCTTTTTTAATCGGACGCGCATTTTTTTTAATTTCTTTTTATGAGGTTTAGAGTTTATAGATTGAGCTTTTACCATAAATAGACCATCGGAAAACGTGGTTCAGAGCCTCTTTAAGTACGGGCCCCTCGCGTAACTAGGGTGTGCGAGAGCAAGTCGTCTGCTTCTTGCGCAAGAGTTGTCGTGACTTCAGAAAGATGCCGAGCTCCGACTAAAGGACGGTGGGTAGACCTCAAAGCAAGCTGCCTCGAGGTGCATTAAGAACCAATCAGAGCTCTACGTTCTGACGTCGCCAGAACCCCTGCAAAAGCAGCAGACGAACTTGCGGACCGCATTACTTTCCAGTGTGGTAACTGAAACGCTTCTTCGACTGGCGTGTTGAGCGCCCTATCGCGCCCATACATCGAGAGAAAAGTCAAGTTTGGCTTCCTTCAGGTTCCCGAGCCGCTTCGGAACCCCCATGAGGTCGCGACCCACAGTTTGGGAAACACTGGAAAGACGTTCTTCATGCTTGAGACCCCATACCTTTACAAGAAGAGAGAATAAACAAACAAAACTCAGATCGCGAAAGAAAAACAATTAAAACACGCAAACATGGATAATTCAACCGAACAAATCAGTACTATAATATAGAAGTAAAAGAATACAAACTTCACCGGAATGTTTTGGTTCCGCGGAGTGCATTAACCTTGGATGTGTACTTCGCGTTTATCAAACCTTCGATCGCAAACGCGCTGCCTAAAGTCGAACGACGTTCACATTATACGAAAAAAAAAAAAAAAGTATACTTATATGCCGCTTCGATTTGGGCATGCAGATTCGCTGATGCCGCCGAGATTGTCGGGATTCGGCTTCCAACAGAAGCGAGCCCCTGGCTGCGTGCGTACAATTCAAACAGCGCCATCGCGGAAGCGTGACAAACGTTCACCGACACCCGTTTTCACAATAAGCGAACGAGGGACTCCACTAACCGGAGTGGCCGCGCATCCCCGCACAGCTGGGACAACATGAGCGAGAGAAGCCATGACGCGACCCGACCGGGGATTCCGCTAATCCCTCCAGAATCTACCGGCGCTTTTCTTTGTTTCTTCGAATGCTAATCTTAATCTCCTTCTTCCTTCGTTGTTTCTCGTTCAGTGCGCGTTAGCCAACGTGCTCAAGGCAAACACGGGGAAGGGGCTGAAAACCGGCAGAGATAATCGCTCGTGAAGCCAGGAAGGAGAGTGCGTAATGCAGGAAACGTCACTGTATAATAAGAGGCGAAAAAATCAAAACAAAACGGCGATACAGTGCTACGTCTTCGGCCAGCTTCTGCAGCGTCCGACGCTGCCCCCTCTCGGCAAAACGAACAAAGACCGAAGCAAAGTCGAAGCCAAAGCAGCTCGGCAAACCGGCTCGACAGCTAGCAGTCGGTGGAGATTAGAAGCGGTTAGCAACAGGTTCAGGTTTCCGCCCCTTTGTATCTGACGCTTCTTCGTGATTTTTTTTTTTTTTTTACCAGCTCGGCACGGTGAAGGCACGTGCGACGACGCGTGCCTTCATGCAACGCCATGAAGGGTGCTGCCGCCCGCCAATAACGAAGCTTCAAATGTAGTTCTGTTTGCGATGGGACGTAACGTCAGCGAATGTGTACACAGAATTTCGCCGCCTTTAACGTTACTGACGTTGATTGACGTTGGCTAAGCGCCACTCGACATGAAGGGTCCAGGTGCGTTGCGTTGATCAACAGCCGGCGCTCGAGGAGTACGAGCGCCTGCAGCTTCGACTACATTGCCAGTGCAATGCTGCAGAGAGCAGCGCCTCTGGCCAATATACGCTCAGAGGCGGTGGCCAACGTCAACCACAAATCGGACGTGCAAATTGCAACCTCCGCAGCTCAAAAGAAAAAAAAAATTAAAACAGCTTGGCGTTTGTTGGCGTTGTTGCTGCAAGTATGTGGTGCGTGCCTTGACCGTTATTTCTTTAAAATAACAAAAGCAGCCGCATTTATCTTGTCGCAGCATCGTATAATTAAAATATGATCGATTCAGGCACAAGCTTTAAAAAATTAAAAATAGTAAAGCAAAAAATCTCAGCCGATTATTATTTAAAACAAACGAAGCAAGAAAAATCAGAACGTATCTCTATATATAGTATACCGAACCAAGCAATGGGAGCAGTCGGCTAAATACTCGGACGAAGAAACACAAATTTCTCGCTGTCTCATGTCGATATCTATCAGCGAGCCAAGCTAACAAACGTACGAAATGAAACACATAAGCTTACAAAAAAAAAAAATTCAAAGGCTTCTCCGAAAACGCGCAATAAGAAAATGAAAGAGGAAAGAAAAAGGCGAGCTCAGCGAGAGGACTTGGTCCAGTTTGAAAGACTTTCCGCCAGCGCGTCGAAGGAACGGCTGCGGTCGACTATCACGCCTCGGAAAATTCACGGGAGCCGATCAAAAAGCGTGCACACACACGCAGACACCAGACGGAACACGAGGCGCGAAAAAGCGAACCATCGAGCGAGCAAGCGAGCGAAACCACCTGCCTTGCCTCCCCAACGACGTGGAGGCCCTATATTTGTGACCTCGTATCGAACGTCGCGTGCAGAAAACAGCAGCTACACAAACGAAACTCCAGCCATTTCACGCACGTTCTCCGACGATAGACGCCCGACCAGACATCAAGAGTTTCTCAGAGAGCCTAGACTCACGAGGGGAAGCAACTCAAACCACGTCCGTCCTGGCGTCGCCGCGCGGTACGCTGCGACGCTTCGCACACGCGCCAGAATCCAGCCGCTATTGCTGACCTCCTCTTGTCTTACCGAGGTCCATTGAAACGGTCGTTCAAGAGCCCCCACAAAGGCCAATGCTGGGGAGAAGGACACACTCGAAGCTAAAATGGCAATACCCTGGCCTGCTATGGTAATGATCAAGTGAAGTGAACGGAGTAAGAGGAAACCAAACAGCTGCTGCAAGATTAAGAGTAAAGTGGAAGCTCCCTCCACCTCTCTCCACGTTAGCAGAGCGAACGCTGGAGATAGGGCGACCTCCTCTCCAGCTTTCGCTCTGCTAAAGTAAAAGGCTATAGCTGTCTGGGCGCCGGCCTTTTCTTCTAGTTTGTAGTAGGCTAGATCGCGGATCGGGAGCCCGTCGGTGGCAGCACCGGAGGCCATTATTTGACACCAGGCAATACACGCGTGTTGTATGGGAGAAAAACGCAAAAGTAGGAATATTGAAGCGTGTACGCTGCGCTGGAAGGCGAGTGTTTTATGATGCGCTGCGATCATTATATCGGGTGTTTGAAGATCGAATCGGTATTTTTCGAGCGTTCGAACGCCCATTGAAAAAAAAAAAAAAAATCGACTGGTCGGAGCACTTACGGCTGAGCTCGCAAGCTTGCTCTCGTCGTGCACTTAAACGAAGGAACTTTTCGTCAGTAAGACCGTCCTCGGGGAAGTCCGGAAGTTGATGAACGTCGAAAAAGTTCCACGTTAACAGCGGCTTTGAGTGAGCGAATTCAGCGCAGAAAAGCTTTCGAACTTGTCGTCTGGTAAACCTTTTATTTATAAAAACTGCGAGGGCTGTAAGTTTTAATGTTTGTGCACAAGCTACTTCTTGCCTAAAAGCAGCCAAAAAGTTTAGGTGCCGACAACAGCTTAGAAACCGGAAAAACAACACTTTTTTTTTTTTTTTTTTGCAGTCGTGTGCGTTGGTGCCAAGTGATGGCTGCCAGTGGTGCCACTCGACCCCAGCAAAACGAGCCTCGATCCGCGATCCAGCCTACTACAATAGAGATCGGTGTCGCACACCATATGCAGAGCCCGGGATCCTGAGTGAGTCCAATCCCCATCCGTTTCCACCTGCACGAGATGGCCCAGGTGGTTAGCAGCGGTACTGCTCTGGCAAGATTTCTCATCTACAGCCGAGACACCACACGCCCACTGGAGGTAACTTGCGCGAAGGTCTAAACACACGCGCGCCTCCTCGCAGTTTGTATTGCCGGCCCACAAAAACGTGATCCTGATCGCGCAGTTGGAAAAGCTCCCAAATCTAGGCACACGTCTCTCGAGATGCGGCAGCGGCGAGCTTCGGCAGCCCGCCGCCGACTTGAGATGTGGAGCGGAACGGCCGCAGCTACACCGCCTGCAGCCCGGCCGCGCTGTGTGAGGACGGCCATTTGCATTGTGCGGCGCAACAGCCGACGGGGACGTCTTCCCGTCCGCGTAAATTGGTAGCTCCAGTATCGAAACGCCCCTCCTATACTATACGGACGGAGAGCCGACGTCGTATAAAGCCAGTGCGTGCTCTCGGGGGCCGATTTGATGCGCGTTAGACACGCTCAAACACGACCGCGTTCTCTTTGATGTTGTTTGTTTTTGCGTGTTTTTGTTATTGGTATAATTTTTAGAGCGCGGACGTTAAGTGTCAATAACACCACGTCCTCAAAACATTTTTTTTTAGCCCCGATGTTGTGAGGTTGCATCGGGACGGCCGCTGAAGTGATTTCTTCCGTCACGTGAAGGACACGAAGTATACGTAGCTCGCACTGACGTCACTTGGTTAGCCATAATGGGCTTGGACTGACGTCACGTACGAGCCATTGTTATTCCCGGCATTGAAACCAGCACCGCGACAGGTGGAGGTAGTGCTACGTAAGACTCTGGGCTGATTTTGTACCGAAGGAATGAGAAAAAGACTGGTAGAAAAGTGTTAAACGCTTCCGCGCGACAATCGACTAAAATACTCCCCCCCCCCCCCCCCCCTGATTTAAATCAGTCTGGTATGATAAGATTATGACGTCAGTATTTCTTCCGCTGATTGAGGTAATTTCTCGGCGGACGCCAAGTTTCCTCGAGTTGTCGGGTTCCTGCGCAGCGTTCCCAAGAGTGACAACAGCGTCCAAGAAGTAGGCGGCAAGCATACCAAAGGCCGCGTGCGTCACCGTCCCAACCCAGACGACCCGACTCGACGCAGCCCGCAATCCCAGCACGTCCAATTAACGCGACACTGCGGGGACGAGCGGCGAACAGCTCAGACCCAAGACGATCACGAAAAATCAGCACCGAAAGGACCAGACACGTGACATGCGTGTTCCTCCCGAACCTCCTCTCCCCCGAAACCCCGGCGGTGACAGCAAATGACAGCCTCGCGACAGCCAGATTGGCGGCGCGGGACGTCGGGCTTCCCAAAATGCCGTCGACGGCATCAACCGATACCACCTAAGACAAGGCCGGCGCCTTTCCCCGCTAAACGTCATCACCACATAGCGGACTCACGCGGGGCCGCCAGCTTGCGTCAGCGTCGCCGCCAACGCGTTTCGCAGCGTCACACAACGAGCGGTGACGCCAAGACGGACGCGTCCGCCGCTTTGCGGCGACGCTCGTCGAGCTTCGGCGTGTTTTCCGCTCGGGGCGGAAACGATGACGTCATGAGCGGGCCTTGTCTTCCCTGTGGTACCGCATCAACCCGCCGGTGAAGAAAATCACGAAGAGCGGCTGGCAGATACCCCCGGGTTGAACGCGCTCGAATAGAGCGCGAAAGGCATTTAAAAAAAATAAGAATTAAAAGCGAGAGAAGCGGTGTATAGCAGCCGAGACGGGCGGAAAACGAGCCGCGACATCCCCGTGCCCACTTGGGCTGTCGCTTTGACGGCGACAGCCTGGAAGGGAGTCACACAAATTCGTCCGTGTCGCCGCGTCGAGGGTCGGTCGGTGTCGTCGACGTTTCCACGCGCGGCGGCGACTGTGACGGATTGGAAGGCCCGCCTCGCCTCCTCCAACGTCTCCTTCTACCGTTCCAGCCCCCGTCCCCCGAAACGCGGTGCCGGTGGCAGCCCTTGTTTTTACAACTGGCGCCGCTCCGAATTTACGAGAGCGAGCCACGGAGCGACCGACCTTCTCGTACATTTCGTTCCCCGTCCTGTTTTCGCGGGAAATGTTTACCTTACATCACCGTAGCGCGTCTGTTTACTTGTGCGCGTATCCTGCGCGATTAAATGCGCGCAGTCATCCTTACGACTCCATAAGTAAGGAAGAGTCGCTGGCATTTATACGGCTTTGCTGGAGCCAGATGGTTATGAAGTGGGTGACGATTGCTACCGCGCCCATTGCCCGACGCTCTCGGCACCACTACACACCAACAGGCCGTTTCCAAACAAGCACGCGTTTGCCCACAACCGGTGTGGGCAGTCCGTCAGTAATTTGTATTTCTTTCTCACCGATGCCGCGACTCGGCAATTGTACAAGCACGGCATTCTCTCCGTGGCATCTCGAATGCTTTTAACTGGACGCTTCGAATTACATTGTTTACATAGAATTGCTTTAGGTGAGACCAAAGTTGATTTGATTCCGAGTCAGCTGACTTTCGGCATGATCCGTGCGTCTGACAGATTTGCAGTGCGCAACAGCCTTTCATTCCGTCTCGAGAGAACAGAAGAAGCAGAGTGGCGAGCCTCGGGCGAAAATTAATACGCCATCTTTGCACCACAACATCTATGATTTTTTTTTTCTTAGGGTACGTTGGCACATTGTGTTGAGTGATGCCGACGCGTGACTGTTTATAAATAATAAAATAAAAATACCACTTCCGAGTCTAAAGAATCGCTCAGCTAAATTCAGGCGCGCAGTTCCTGTTTGTCCAGCCTTCTCGTGTATATTTTTTTTTACCTCTCTCTCGCTCTTTTTTATTCATCTTGAGGAGGAGGAGGAGCCTGTTCGCGATGCTCGCAGCAATCCGCGATTCTGTCAAGCAGAAAATGAAGCAAGAGCGCGCAGCTGATGGATTCGGGAGCTGCAGGCCTCCGCCAACTCCCAAGGAGCCAAGAAGAAGCGGTTTGGCCATCATTATTCAGAATTCTCCCCGTCGCATACCTGCATACATATCCGCCGCCAAGGCGAGCCAGCCACGCAAACAAACCAAGCCCAAACTCGGCGGAGCCGAGAAGAAGCACGACAGCGCGGCGCGCGGCCGTCGCCGCCCTTGCCCGGTGCGTCAAGGCCTCGACGCTCGTTGTTTACATAAGCGCAAGATGGTCGGGCGTTGGGCGGCGAACGCATCGCCTCGAATAATTTCCTCCCTCGGGTTCCGGTCGAGTAAGAGGCGTACCCCGGGAGCTCGCGATCGAGCACGAATTCGCGGGATGGAGGGGAGTGACACCCACCGCGAAACATCGGGGTGCCCAGAGGCTTTCCGGTGCCCCGAAGCGGCCTCCGCCAACCTGAAACGTCCGCAAGGCAAGAGTTTTCCTGCACGAGGCGGCTGATCAATGCGGAACACGAAGACGGCCAACAGTAGCAAATAATAGAAGGATCCCAGCAAATAACGTAGCTCAAGGTACGATTAGACAAAATAAAAACCCCGAGGAGCGAAACCCCATGGAGCGACATAGGCAGTCGCAATTTCCTGCACGAGTCAACGCTGACGCAGTACTCGTTTTCGACAGGAGCCGAGCTGAGGCCGAACGATGACTCAGCCCTCGTGCCCAGTACGTGTTCAGGTACGTGCTCAAACACAGGAATTCGAATAATTGGCGGAGCAACTATGAGACGGCGCACACTGTTGAAAAGGGCCTACTTACCAGTTGCAACGCGCGGTTGAAGACATCAATGCTCACATTTTCCATTGGACAGATGCGCCCTTGCTCCCTTCTTGCTTTTCCTCCCTTACTCTCCCCCCCCCCCCCCCCTCTTTTTTTTCAAGAACAAAAAGAAAAGGTACATTGGACACGATATTTAAAGAGAACACGCAGCGAGTGCAAGGTACAGAAGGCGAAGGAGGAAGGGGTAAAGAGATTCAGATTCCTTTTGAGGGGCGCCAGATGGAAGACAACAAAAACAGGACGCAGCGAGTTACAAGAGCGCGGAAGGAGCGACAGCTCGAATGCGGGACCCTCCCAGGGAGAAAGAATGCCGGGCCCCGTAAGCGAGCGAATCAACGGGGCACAAAGAGAGCGCGCCCCTTTGTCCCCAGGGGGGAGATCGCCCCCTCCCACTCGCGCATGCGCGGGACACAAGGCAACCCCCACCCTCCAAAATTGTTTATTTTATGAGAGCTACGGGTGGTTCCCTCCTTCAAGGAAGAAAGTAAAAAAACCTCAAAAACGTAAAAGATAAAAAAAAAACAAAAACCTAAGCGCACAAAACCAACCCCAAACATAAAACTTGAACAGAGGTCGTGGAGAATCTACTGCCAGGTATTTGAACTCGCTACCGAAGAAAGAAAGAAAAAGGTTTTAAATATTAGAACAGGGATTACGGCGGGTGGGTGACCTTGAGCTTCCCCCAGGGCGGCTTTCGAGAGATTTCGAGAAACTGCTCCTCGGTGGCGGGGCAGAACGTCGCATTGGGTGCGGTTTCGCTCCGGGCCCCCGCACGGACTTGGACAGAACCTTTCTCTCATTATTACGATTATTATCCTTCTTATTAGCGAGTTTTAGTAGACCGTGTTTCCCGCTCCGCTAAGCCTCTCCGCTACCCGGAACTCTACAGCCAAGGCCATCGGCGCGCACGCGCAGTGGCGGTTTCTTCGTAGCGGAGGGCTAGCGGAGCGGGAAACACGGTTTACTAAAACTCCCTATTATCCACACACCGTCGTGTCGCATCAGCGTTGACATCGCCCCGTGACCGCGACATCCAGCGGCCGCTCTCGGCCTCGCCCTCGAACTCTCCCTTCATCAATCGTGACAACATAAAAAAAAGAAGCAGCAGCAAGTTGAATTAAATCGGGAATTTTGCACATGCCACTTCGATACGAATCAAACTGTAAGCGGACAAAACGAAAAAAAACAAACATATATAGAGAGAGAGGCACGATGTTTGCACAGAAAGAACGAATCGATCGAAGCCAGTACCTGTTATACACGGAATGGAATGAAGTGAATTTGTAACGGTTGCGACACTGTATAAATAATACATTAAATCAATCGTTAAAAAAATAATCACTGGGAAAAGTTTGAAATAGATCTCATCTAAATGTGCTGACCCTGAACTATCGTATTATCCAATTGATAAAAAGGAATATAAAGGTGGATAAGTTCGCCTGGAAAGTCCTAGCAGACTTATCATACCCACGACTAAAATCAAAGCGAGGAAAAGTGAGAAACAAAATGGTGCAGCTACTTCACGAGTTATTATTTTTTGCGCTTTCCTACTCTTTATCGTAGCGAAGTGACATAGTACGAATTTTGAAGTACAGTTAAATCCGCTTAGGGAAAACGACGAGACAGGCGTTTTCTCCTCACATTTTGCTGACCGTGGAGACCAAATAACCTCGTGAAAAAGGAGGCCGGCACCTTGAGCACCGACGGACGAACCAACAACGCAATGCGAAAACTCCGGATAAATGCAGTAATGGAGATTATGCTCGAGATAAAAGAAAAAAAAATCAAGCAAACGAAAAAAACGTTCAGAAAGACAAGATAAAAACCGAAACACGCAGCAAAACTCGAGCATAATCATTCATTAACAAACGTGGCTTTGGCGGTCGTCACGACACACGATGTAAAACTGGGACTTTTTTGTGTGTGTGTGTGTGTGTTTTTTTTAATATGTTTAACGATTTCCTAGGAATGAAAGGCTCATGATTCGAACCGGGACTAGCTGTGTGTGTATATATATATATATATATATATATATATATATATATATATATATATATATGAATGGAAACTGAGAGAGAGGAGGACAGCTCTGATTGGAATGATTAGCCGACAGACGCAAGGGCCAGCTGCTTTTGCCCACGCTCTCCTCTCCTCCCTGGGTTTCTAACCGCGAAAGACGAGCGAGGTGCGAGGAAAGAGTAACATTTGCGCGTATTCTTGTACGGATGAGACGCTAAGCGAAGCCAGGCTTTCTCACGCGATGCTTTGACAGCGTTGTACCTTACTAAGCACGACGCCGAGCATAGCTGGTATTCACCAGAGGAGCGACCGTACAGTTGAGTCCATTTCTGCTAAGGTTCAGCTTGCGATGAGCCTCCACAACGTGCACTCCACGCCACCGAAACTTCAGTTCGTCTCAAATGATCAGTAAGGGCTCGTTCACTACCCAAATGTCCAAAACCACAGCAAACCGTACAAAAAAAAAAAAAAAAAATGGAAAGTTTATTTCGAAGCAGTGCTATCCCCGGAGCACCGTGCCCCGGAGCAATCCCATCTCGAGAGCTGCTCTGCGGGCATCACTCTCTGAGTCGCGCTCGGCGAGTGCGTGACTTTAAAAAAGTGTATTTCCTTCGGCGACTACGCCTGCAAACAACGCTCCTTTCACAACACGTAACGAGTCAAATGAGTCGGTGACAAATTCACCCCGAGCAGGGGCGGATTTATGGGTCAGGTTGAGGGGAAGGGGGGGTCTGCTGACTCCGCTCAGATATGACGTTACGGCCGAAACGTTGCCCATATCTATTTTGTTGGCTTAATGTTCGCTATGTCACCAAAAACTAAGCTTTTGACAGGCGCATATCAAGTTTTCAAAAACAAAAGTTTACCTCGGGGAGCTGGGGGGGGGGGGGGGGGGGTCGCCTTTTCCCCTTTCCCTCCTCCCAAATCCGCCCCTGCAGCAAGTACACGATTGACTCTTCTCCACTTCCCTAACTCCTAATCGCTAACAACAGTGACACGTGTACCTTTCAAACAGTGATTCTCATTTTCTCTGTCTCTCTATGTGTATGTGTTTAGTCAGCCCGAATGTGCTAGCTCCGCCGTAGGCGAGAAATGAAGCCAGCGCGCTACCACCGCTGGCCCGGGGCCTTTACCGTGCATCACACAGTAGCGATTACCCGAGATGCTCATCCAGGTCGAAAAGTTCGGAGGTGGGGATGGAGCCCATGATGCCTGGGTTCTGCAACGTGAACTTTCACCCCACGTACTCCGAGTTGCGGTGCATTAACACAGTCGGCCACCGATCCCCTGCCCCATGAAAATACTGCACACAGCGACACAGCTTGTGAAAAGCTGTTCTGCAGATAGGACGCAACAAATGCCGTGCACGGCGAGAAAAAAAAAAAAAAAAAAAACGCGAACAATGAGGCGCGCGCGAAGGTACTACAGTGCAGGATCACATCACCACCACCACCACCACCTTCACTCACCGGCCTGTGAAAGAGGAGAGTTAGGTGAAGGTACGATGCCACGGCGCAAGAGATAGGTGAACCCAAAGGTGAACCCGTCGCCGCCCAGCGGGCGGGGGTCGTGCTCGTAAAGTATCGAACCCTCGTCAGGGGAAACACCCCTCCGTCCCTCGCGGCGAGTGGTGGATGCGCTCGCCGCCGCCGGAGCAATCGGGCCACACGTAAAATACGTAAAATACACCAGCGACTCCACCAAAACCTTAAACTCGGAAAAAGGAAGAAAAGAAAAAAAAAAAAGACCTCCGCGAGCATCAAGCTGGCGCCAAGAGACGTACTACCGCGGTTACATTTTACAGTCGTCTTAGGGCGATAGAGAAACACGGCGCCGCCCTGAGCCAAGCTATGCGCTCAAACCCGCTGCAGTCAAGCCGGTTTGTCTGATTTAGTTTTTCTCTCTTTTCCGAAGTCGAAGGAGAGGAAAGGAAGAAAAAAAAAAAGGGGGGAGGGGGGGGGGTCGATAAAAACGACACAGCTGAGCCGCAAAGGCGTTAAAATCCTTAAAAGGTTCGACCTGCTCTGTGAAGGGGGGCGGCAAATGAATGCGTTTCTCTTCTTTATGGCCGATTTACGTTTCGGTTCGTCCGAAGCTCCTCGCGACAAAGCTCGCGCATTCGGCGGTGCAAGCTCAACTCGCGCAGGTGAGAGCGCAGCCGTTGCATAAAGCCGAAAAGCACTTTGACGCAGCCGGGCGTTTCCAATGCGCCGGGTTTCACACGACCACCGCCGACGACCGTCAATAAAACCAGCCCAAAACCAGAGAAAATGCTTTCAATAAAAAAAAAAAAAAAAAAAAGAAAAAGCACATTCATAACCTGCAAGGCGTCCACGCGTCATCTCTGCAGAGAGCGAGCGGTCTCCTGTGTTTGTCGAGGAATTTCCGGCGTCCCACACACAAAACGCTTTCGGCGAATGACTTCGACCAAATTGCGCCCATGCTCTCCTTTCCTTTCTATTTTTGTTTGTCTGTTATGTTTTGTTCAAAAGCGGACGCTTGCCACGGATTAGACACGCGCTCATTTCTAAAGCCTCGAGGCGACGCTGTCGGCGAATTTCCCGATCGAGCGAGTCTTTGAAAAGATGCGAGGTCGCTCACTACACAAACAAACACGATTTCAAAAAAAAAAAATAATAATAATAATAATAATAAGCACGCCCGCGAGATCGAAACGTTGCTGCGGGGATGAGAGAGCAGAAAAGTCGAGGACCGACTTCGAATGCATCGCAACGGCGCCATCGAAACGGGTCGTCCGTGTTTCGGGAGGACCCGCCAAGAAAATCGGATTGGGGGAGATGGATGAAGCGTGGCAGCGGTCACGAGAAAAGCAATTCTTTCTTTGTTTTCTTTCTTTTCTTCCCCGTGGGCGTCGTCGGCTACGCGGATTAGGAAATGCGAGTCGAAAGGCGCTCGAGATTACACACGCAAACGGCTTTAGAGCGCCCGAAGTGAATGCGGCTTAGAAGCCGCCAACGCTCGACTAAAAACAAGAAGAAAAAAAATGAGGTGGTTTAAAAATTAAAAGCAATACCAAACCGGCTCGAAGGCGTTTTCCAAGACATGTTCCGAGGTGTAAAAAATGATAATGCATCCTTCGCTGCCTCATTTGCCCAAAACTGGTTACGGGCCAGCATGGCGAGTGAGCTTCGCGAGGCTGCAGGAATGTTAAACAGGAGAGCCTGACGCCCGAGGAGGAACTTCCAAGGCATATAGGAGTTATACGCTTCCAGCGGGAAACCGCGGGTTAATCGAACTCAGTCAAGTACTCTTCGCCGGTCAGAAAACACCTATTTGTAAACAGTTGGTCGACGCATTGAGGGCCTGACGGCGGATTGCCCAAGAGCGAGAAAGAATCGGCGAATTTCGTCCTCGGAACTTGCGTCACTGTGAGCTCGTTAGAAAGAGAGGCGTTGGCAGCTGGTACACAGAGCACGCGCATCAAACGTGCACCAGCAAAGATGGTGGTACACCACCTTTCTGTACCACACGTTGCAAGTCGCACACAGAGTCGTCCAACCGATTGTTTAGAAACAGCCACAGCTAGGCAAGAAAAGCCAGGACAACTCATATTCAAGACCGAAATGACCGCTTCCAATGTACGTTTGAACGTGGCGTCGGACTGCCCGAACAAAACAGGAAAAAACTAGCTTTCACTATAGGGGCTTTATTGTACAGTACCGACTTCAGTCAAAGACTTACAAACCAATCTACCCTTTTATGAGTGCGAGTAGATGTGAGTTTCGGCGTGCGTCATTCCGCGAAAAATCGCATGACGAGCCAGTTGGTATCTGAAACACCTGTGGCGCCATCTGCCCCGAATTCTAACTCGCCGACCATATTTCCTGACTTGCAGCGCTACCGAGAGTTGCTGCGTTACCACGTTGACGCAGTTGTTTCCTATCTGATGCGTTGCGAGGCGCGCGTGCCAGTAACCCCCACGCGCCCCTCGAGTCAGGCGTCGGCCAGCCGCCCACCGCTCATTTACCAAAGTTCGTCCACGCTCCTCGGCGGCATTCTTTCTAACGATGATGAACGAACGGAGCGAGCCTCGCGGACGGGCTCTCCCGCAATGAGCGAACGAAGTCTCGCGTGCGGTCGCGGACATGACCAAACAGGCAAGGACCCCGCGTTCGGTCGGGGAACCAGAGATTACGTCCGACTCGATCTTCTCGGAGATTCAGTCGACGTCACTCCGAGCACGGACGGACACGCCCCCGAAAAATCGCCTTAGTCACGCTCGAGCACCGGCGACCCACGCCAGCATCACCAACGCGGCGACCGCACCTCGAGGGCCAGCCTCCGTTGGAGTCGACGAGGTACCCTCGCAAACAGAATTCCGATTCTCCGTCTAACAAAGACGATGGCCGTCCGAAGCACGACCCCGCCCGTCTCCGAAGAACCATCCGCTTGCGCGCGCAGATCGCAACCGACGTGGGCGGGACCGGGACGAATTCGGAGCGTGCGCACGCGAGGGCTTGGTCGAGCAAGCTGCGAACCACGGCGCCGACGTCCAGGGTATACGTTGTCGCATTACTTTCCGCCGAATCGCTCTCTGCCTGTACCGTTTCACCTTAGAATGGACCGCAGCGGACGCTACGAGCCAACCCCAGTCAATCTAGCGCCGTGTTCATTTCGATGGCTCGTACCGCCATCCGCGGTCCATTGTATAGGTGAAAAGGAGTACTCGACTTCGTCGTGTATATATAAATATATATACATAGGGGCGAAACTTCTCGAGGCCAGCCCTAATCCGAGCCACAAAGAAGGCAATAAGCCCGGCCAAAAAAGTGGGATTTCCCCCGGTGCAATCGAAGCTCGTCGGTGTACCAGAGTGAGGTCACTGAAACCACACAAAAGACGACTGGCGTAGAGGCACGGCATAATCTGCTTCGAATCTGCAAGTTGCTAAAGAGATGCGTGACACAAATCCCTCGGCTTCGCGACGTGGCAGTAAGAAACGACGTCATACCGCGAACGGACTAAAATTAGCATCCTTTACTTTGTTGACCGGAGGCGGGCGGACAGGATCACTCGAATCATTCGATCCTTGCAAGCAATGCAGCCCGTGACGAGCCACCTGTCCCAAACGCAGCAAACAAGGGGGGGGGGGGGGGGGGGGGGCGTCTAAAGCCAATTGCTCTCCGAGGCCTCCCGTGTCCCCTTGACCCACGAAAAGCGGCAGAAAGCATAGCCACGCAACAGCTGCGACCCACGACAGATGGCTCCGAGCCGTGCGATGCCGACCTGCCAACAGCCTCTATTCCCTCGGTGCCTACCACCGGCGCCAAAAAGAGAAAGCAGAGCGGCTGCCAAGAGTCTCGCAGTGAGTCTCTTGCGATCCAATCAAGTTCAAAGTGAGGAGTTCGCGCTCTGCAGCAAGTCTACCACAATGGCCGCGGATGTGACGTCGGTGCGAGGCATGCATATGGTGAACAACAGCGCGAACCAACGTGCACGTGTGTTACACGGCAGGGGACATAGTCCTACTTCGCGTTAGGGAAATAACCAAAGACGTTACTACCAAGAACAGAGATCTACCGCGCCACACAAGGGGAAGGGGGGTCCCGTTCAAAACAACGGCCAAGATGGAAGAGCAGCGGGCGAGGGGGACCAACGTCGTCTCTCGGCAACCACCTGGCGTCCGAGCCGCAAAAAGCCTCTCGGCAGCCCCAGAGCGGTCAGAGCGGAGCGCCGCAGAGACAAAAGAACCGCGGAGGGCAGCAGAGTGTTTGTTTTTGGCCGGTTCTCAGCGCGGCTGCTGGTTTGACCCACGGGGGTCGCGGGAGGCCTGCAGCGCTGCCGCCCGTACGCGTTACCGGAACGACCACTCGTTACGGCGGTCTGAGTTACGGGCGCGAAATGAGGGGAGAAGAACGAAGGAAACGTGTGCGCCGTTTCTGTGCCTGCTTCTTCATCATTTCATCGCCATCCCGCGCGCAACAGCGAAGTGGGTCGGTTCCAGACGAGGTCCGTCCGTCGAAACCAACGGGTCGTGTTCATCGTGGTCCCGATCCCAAAAGGGGGAGGAGCTCTCGTATTTAATCGTTTCTATATATCGGGACTTTAGGGAATTGCCGTAGAAAGTTTTTTTTTTTTCCCCACCCCCACACCAACGCAGACGCCGCTGGTGCGCATGCGCGACGCTACCGTTGCCTGCGAAGTTGCGGACGTTCTAGCGGGTTACGGAGACCGTGGCTGGACGGCGGAAAAAATGTACGAAGACTGCTTCGTATCGCTGCATGGCTACACAAAAGGGAATGCCCGCCGAGTATTACAGTTTCCTTCGGAGCTTGGAACATAGCGATCTGCGGGAAAGACGCCATTCGGACCCGCAGTGTCCGCCGTTCGGTCGAATCACCGTGTGTCCCTTGTAGATGTAACAGCTGGAGCCCGAAAACACCCCCATCGGCCCGAAAAGGGCGGCAAAGGCGGCCGATGAGGCGGCCAACATAATTTTCCTATTTCCGCTCGCATTTTCGGAGATCGGAGGTCGCCTCGTCCCTCCAATCTCCGAAACGTGACAGCGGCTTGGTTTTGACGAGCCTCTTTACGGCGCGCGCGGTCAGTGACGTTAAAACTGGACGCCCACGTGCCCTTATCCGAGCGACTGGAACGCGTAAAAACGAAGACGACCGGCTGGACTCGGATAAAAAAGAAATTACCGATCGCACAAACTCAGACCCGCCATGAACAGGCGGACCGCTGGCCCCGCCCTATCGCCGAACCGCCATCCAGTAACGCCGCCACGCTCAAAAAACACCCCCTAAAAAAAGAAAAAAAAAAAGATAAAAAACTCAGGCGGGCAACCGGCACGAGTGACGAAGGTGGCACAACCACCTCGAACGCGGTCGTGATCCGCAGCTCAACTCGGAGCCGGAGATGCTCATAGAGATATCAAAAAGGATCACCCCCCCCCCCCCTCCCCACACACACACACACTTTTGTTTTAGCAAAAACAAAGAAGGTAAATACTCAGCCCGATAGTGGGCTGTGGAGTCTGATTTGGCGCGACGTGGAGAGAGAGAGAGACGGGGGGGAGAGAGAGAGAGAGGGGGGGGGGGGGGCGCTTTTAGCCAGCCAGCCGTTCGTGATTACGTGGTCCCGTCCTTTTCCTTTTAATCATTATAGTTCGCTGAGCCGAGTGGTTATCGTGCTCGCTGGAGCAACCGCGCAAAAACTCTCGCGACCGCCAAAAAAAAAAAAAAAAATCGACGGGAGGAGATGCCAAGGTTCCTCGCTCGGTCCCCGCCATCTCCGACGTCAGCACCACCTGCCGGGTTTTCTTTTTCGGGTCGGTCGCCGCTACGCCAGGCGGGACTTTTAAAACGAACCCACGGGCTCTCTTCCCCTATCCCCCCCAAGAAAGAAACAAAAACAAAAAAAAAGGACAGGAGAAAAAGCGGCGCAGTGAGCTTCTTCACCGGGCCGTAAGGGGTAGTCCTGCAGAGTCCGCGGCTGGACGGCAGCCATCCGCCGGTGACCGGAGAACAATGGCTTTGCCCAGAGTAGTTAGAAAGAAGAATGGCGAGAGTACAGACGCCGCCAGAATCCGAGGCACCGTCCGTTTCAGCGTACGACGGAGCGAAGCTCACGCAACACGAGCCATCGAAGCCAATCCGATGCGTCGCGTGGCCTTGGAGAGGTGCCCAGCGACGTAGCTGGATTGGGCCGGAGGGTTCGTAGCGCCAGCTGCGCTCCACCGAAACGTGAAATGGAGTAGGGTCCCTGCGCGCTTCCGACCAGGACTAGGGACGAGAGAAAACCCGAGGAAATGGCCGCAAACTGCCGGTGACCGGACGGTGCGCTCTTTCGGAGACGCCAGACGGAGAGGGCGTGGCACTGCTCCTTCTCTCTGTCCCCCGCAAAAAAAGAAAGGTCATTGTTTCTACGCAGCGAGGGAAGATGAGGTTTTGAGGCAGACTGGAGACGTTGACCAGCGAGCGAAACGCTGTCTTCGTCGCGAGATGAAGGTCGCGTGGGGAGCCTAAAAATGGTCTCTGAAACTCGCTCTCTGACCTCTGTCTTCTTCGCTTTGTATTTATTTAATGGGCCTCTTCTTTCCGCGGCTTTCTAAACGGGTAGTGCACTTATAGTAATAATAATAATAACTAATTTTCCATCAACTGACGAAAAGGGGACCATTAATGACACGCATAAAAGCATCTCACGCGCACTGCTCTTCTAATGTCCGGTACAAAGAAATGATGCCCGATCGGTCAACGGCGTCTCCTGTTTTATTAGGGTATCGTCACAAGGACCGTAACCTAATAAAAAAAGGGGGGGGGGGGGGAGTTTCCCGGCAGAAGACTAGTAATGAGGGAGTTTTTGTAGGTAGTTTCCGGCGTACCGCAACGCTCCCTGCAATCCGCTACAACAAGATCCGGATCTCAGCAGACAGGCTACTGCGCGCATGCACAGTAGCGGCGTCTTCGTTGCGGGCAGCGTAGCGGCCCGCAACGAAGACGCCGCTAGGCTGCCCCGCAACAAATCCGCGTTATAGAAAAGAAAAAAAAAAAAAATCTTAGAGCGAGCTACGCGTGGGCGTCTCCGAAACGCTGCCGGCGCAGCAGCGGCACCGCACAAAGGAGTGGGGCGGCGCGAGACAAGGGCGAGAACCCACGGCCCCGCGCCAGACATCTTCATTGCACAGCCTCTCCCAGTCGTCCCGTGGGCTTTTCCCAAAGCCAGGGCGCGTCCCCCTCCGAGGCTCCGTGGGCGGAAGCGTCGGGCGAAACCCGCTCGCCGAGCCTCGTCTTGCAACTGGGATCCTGCCGCCGCTGCATCGCTCTGCAGAGAGGCCCCCGCCTGTCCCGCCCGTCCTGGGGCGTCACCCGCAGACGCTACAGCAGGCTGCAGCGGCGGCAGGGGACAACAGTCGCCTTGCCTGGCAGTCGGACGACTTTTGTCCGACCATTCAACGACCATTTCCTGTCGGATATGTTCAGCGACGCTCGTGTGCCGCCGCCACCCGCGTCGGCGGGCGCAGTTCCGCACGACTTGAACATCGACGCACCAGGAACTGGCAACAGAAAGCGAGTGCTCATTATCGGCGCATCTGTACGGCATCTCTGGTGTTTGTCTTTGGCAGGACAGACGGAAAGGCTCGTGAAGAAGTCGTGGCTCTTGGTTCCAGAAACATTTCACCAAAACATGTTCTCGCCTCAACCATTCTTGCAGCCAAAAGCACGAGGCTAGCTCGATCGCGCTCCCCATCCCCCTCGTTTCAGGGTTTTGAACCCTGTAAGCACCAGCGCTCACAATGCGTGGACATTTTCGACAGACTGCCGCTTAACATTACTTTGAACAGCCTTTCTACTAACCAGGCGCTACAATTTGTAACCCCACCTCAACAGCGTGCGAAGCATACGTCAACCGTATTTCGCTGAGTGTGCTTGTTGGCTCACGAAACAAAAGACCGCAATAACAACAGCATTTAAAAAAGGAAGTGATCCATTAAACGTCAAGGGGTCATTACCATTCAACTAATTTATTTACATTATTTACACGAAGCTAACACGATGGTGATTGCTGCCGGATTCGGAGCTGAGCTATCTGGTATTAAAATCTTCGTTCTGCTCGTGTCGCGCGACCCTTTCAGTTTATTTTTTTTCTCGTGCGTCGCCAGGGGCCGCTACACACGTATCGTACTCTCTAAGATGTCCGTCTGAGAACGACGCGAATCCCAGACCGTGACGCAAAGACACTACTACCGCGTCAAATCAAGAACATCTGCGCGGACAAAGGAGACGTCAAATCCTCAAACGAGCCACCAGAGGAAACTTGCCGACCAAAAATAAACAAACACGCACGACAAGATCCGCGTACTGGCGATTTCCTCCGGCGAAAATTACCACCGGTCGGATCCCCCCCTTGTATCCTCCACCGAACTGCAGCCCTCCTCCCACTCCCGAGCCGGCGAGTGGCTCGTGCGGCTCTTTCCTTTTCCCATCTGTCCCTAATTTCCAGGTTCCGGCAGAGCGCCACTTCCGACGGCGGAGGCATGCCCTAGCATAGCTAACCTACCCCCCCCCCCCCCCCCCCTTCCCCTCAGCAACTCGCTTGCCCGCGCAGCTACAGTCCGTTTCACCTTACGGTGGACCGCGGACTACGCTATACGAGCCATCGAAGCCAACCCCGTGCCATGTGAGTATCACGTGACCTAGTCGCGCGATACCTTCACAGACAGCGCCGGACTGGCTGCTTCGGCCCCCAGACCACCTCCCCCTCTTCACTAGGCAATCGAAACCGACAAGACCCAGCGAGCAAGAGCAGACGGAACAAGACAAGCAACGGGAGATGCCCCTTCCCCGCACACACCTTAGCAGATGGCAGGCTCTGTACCTCAGACGCCGAGGTTCGGTTCCCCGTCTTTGCTGGCCCACCTTCTCTCGTTTCGGGGCCCCTGCGTGCGGCCTACGCTGTGCTGCCGCGACTAGAACGGCTCGGATCCCGGGGAAGCTCCTCTCTGCTTCCCCCACGAGTAAGCCGAACAAGGTCCATTCGAAGCAAGAAAAGCTTTTCTTTTTTTTTTACTCGGAAAAGATTGAAGGAGCGGTGGTCGCGGCTTTTTACGGGGCAGCTGCCGTTGCTTCCCCGCACCCAGTCGGCCCCTCGAGCGGAAGACGACGAGAGCGCGCCGCGGCCCCACCCCCTGCAGGGACCCTATTGGCACGCGCTTACAACGCTGCAGTACGCGCGCCTAGAGCTCAGAAAGGCGCGGGCCGAAGCTGAGAGAGTGCGCGAGCAGACATAAAGCGTTCTCGGGACCTTCTTGTAGCCCAGAGAACGACAGACACGGGCGGGGTCCGTAAGGCCCGAAGCGGGGGTGGCTGCGAGCTTTCCCTCCACGTGCCAGGTGGCCCCCGATCGGATTACGGAGGCAGGCTGGGGTCGTGCGACGAAGTGGGGCAGCGGTTCGGACGCCGGAGAGGGAGATTCCTTCCTCGTATATGCCGCAAAAGCTGGTTGCAAACAAGCTCGCGTTTGCCCGGTCGCAGATTCGGAGCGCGAGGATCTGCTAGCGCAGAGCATCAAAGAGCCATTTCTCGGGAAACCTGGACGTCAGCGCACAGCTTTTCCAGCGGCGAGGACCCGAAACACACCTGTTCGCTCGGGAGAAGTAGGTTTCGGCGTCTCGCCGCAGCGGGGCGCCAGTCACGTGGCTCCTTCTCTCATCCGTTGTCTGCCGCTCCACCTTTTCCATTTCGGCGGCCGCTTCTCGTGGCGATCTGCCAGATTGCCAGTATATAGCAGGCTACGTCCATTCTACCCGCCCTCCCCCCCCCCCCCCCAAAAAAAAAAAAAAGTAAATACCGCTACATTTTTTTTTCTAAAAAAGAAATGTATAACTAAATCCGTTACTCTTTACCGAAAACGGTAACTAGGCAGAAGTAACTCGTGACTAGTAACGCGTTACCTACATGTCTGCACCCAGCAGTGGGCTTCTAGTTCACACACTAGGCGACGCCGAAACATGCGCGCACGGTGCACTTTCCCGCGAAACCGGATGAAGACTCCGGATAACCATGGAGTCGTCGATGACCCCAACATAATCGAGTGCAGTCACGGGAACTGCAGGCAGCGGCGCGACTTACGGGGCGGCCGCAGTCGTGTATACTGCTCTCATACAAAAGGCGCGGCATTCGCCGCGGACACGATGACGGAATAATGAGCAGACAAGATGCTTCCTCCATGCATCGAGCATGTCGGCAGACGGTTTTTGTATGACCAATGTGACCGTCATATAAGGGAGAAACACTCCCGACACAGTGTCTTCAGACTGCCTAATACTAGCTGTGCGACCGCGGCATTATGCGCGGTGAGGGAATTATCATCGGCTCGCCATACTCCATCTGACAAGTCGCGTGCAGCGCTATCCGATGCTCAGGCGAGACTTCCGTCGCTCCGTTTCGTGGTTGGTGCAAAGAGGCTGCCCAAACTGCTCCCGCGAGCGCGGCGCACACGTTCCCCACTACACTTTGTACGAAGCCGCGCGCTGTAGCGTCCGTGCCTCGCACAGCGTAGCGCCAACCTCTCGAAACCGACGTACGCGGGATTGGGAAGAAAGATCGGGGCCATTCCCCCTGGCTCGGAAGAGATAGAGCAGATCGAGCCCCAAACGACACCCGTCGTTGATAAGGAGCGTCGTCCGTCGACCCCGCGCAGCCCAGCGTGATGCGCCAGGGCCCCCGCTGGAGAACGCGGAGCAGGTCGCTGCTGCTTGCGTCACAGCCGGGTCTGGCGGTAGGCGGCCAGCGAGAGCATGTCCGCCCCCCCTCCCAACTTTTTCCCGAAAATGAAACTCTCGGTCCTGCGGAAGGTCGCAAGGTGCACGATATAGAGTACACGGCAGGCACGCTTTTCCACCGTTTAGATACGACCTGCCCGCATGAAGTCGCCGGCCGCCTCCGTTTCTAAGCGTGTTCGCCAAGCTTTCTGTTTGTTTGTTTTGTTTTTTTTTTCTTCTTTTTTTAGTTAGGTTTTTTCTTAGCATCAGAACAACGCAAGCTCCCCAAGTATCGAGAGTCATCGACTGCGCTGTTCTTCTTTTTCGCAACGTTGCGTGCGCGTAATACGTAGAATATAAAATAAGAAAATATATTCCCAGGTGGGCAAAGAAAGCCCAAAGACGCCGAAAATGTTCGCTCACGTATTTTACAACAGCGTACTCTGCGAGCACTAGGAGCTAGCAACAAAATAAGGCAGCAAGTGGAACCTGCCCGAATAACGTATTGCGCAAGAAATGTCGTCTATGCTGGAACACTCGCACGTCCCCGTGACCCGTTGCAGATCATGCGCGATCGAGCCTTCGATATGCACATCCTCCGACCCAGACACTGCTGACGCACGGGGCAGCATGGCTCCCTGTCCGATGGGCGCCCGCCCGATGCTTTCCGGAACCAAGTTGACGATGCCGTCCTTTAGAGGGAAAGCCATACAGAGCCAGGCCTCTCGTCCGACAAGACGACGACACTGAGCAGAAGGCCTGCCGTCATGGTGCACGCATAACCGCGCTCGTGTTTTCGCTCGCCGCCCGAACAGAGCGCGGCGTCGAGGGGGAGGGGAGCTTATCCAAACAGCGCGCAGAGGTTTCCGGATGACGCAGACCAGAGCCCCGACTCGGGGGGAAAACCTCTCGGAGCACCCGAGGCCCCCGAGGGGAAGACTAAGCTAACTCGCTCCGAGACTATGTCTCTCTCCGCCGATACTCGACGCCAAACAGAACGTTCTTCTTCGTCCGGAGTCCCGTCTCTGAGAGGGTACTCGATCACGCCGAGTGCGCGATGCTGGCTGCGGTCTCCGACGGGGATATCGCTTCCGCCACTCCGGCCAAGAGCATGAAGCTAATCGATAAGGATGGGAGGGGCACCGCGAGATCCGAGGCTTCTCACGTTTCACGCTTCCTGATTGGCTCTTTGATACTGTTATCGGGTGGTGAAGCAATCCCATTGGCTACGAAACGGTGTTAAAATACTCGCCCCGTCCTGCGCTTTTTACGCTGTCAGTGACTATACGTCATACTGGTCCAGTTAGCTGCCATTTTGTTCTCGACGTTACTTCGATGCGAAGCACACATTTTTGGCCTCCCCACGCGTCCTTCCTTGTGGTATTTGATCGAGGCTTCATTTGGCCATATCGCCGAACTACAGAGTACCGAGAATAACTTTTTCTTTAATAGACACCCCCGACACGCCGCTTGCAGAGTTCCGGTTCTTCTAGCGGATTCCGGACAGCGTTGCGGGGCGGCGGAAACGGCCCACGGAAACTCCCTATGAAAGCGCGACTGGGGTCGTGGACCAAACCCACCTATAGAGAAGACAAGGCCAGCGCATGACGTCATCGTCGGTGGCTCCCCGCCCCGCCCCATACGGCAAACACGCCGAAGCACGAAGAGAGGCCTTCTTAGCGTCACAGCTTCCAAGAACCGCGCTCGTTGTGAGATGCTGCAAGACGCGAATGGCGGCAATGCTGACGCGAGCTGTTGCAGCAGTGCGTGCATCCACTATGATGATGTTTGGTGGGTTGGTTGAGGCGTTGTTTTCTACCTGGTATAGTGTGGGCCCGGCGGTAACGGTACTCGTCTACGTCTCCGAACGAGAGTGCAAGACATCGAAGAGGTCGATCAGACGGAATGCCATTCCGGCACGCGCGCTCCCGGATACGGTCGTCAGGAGGAACCGATGGGAGGGAGGACCACGGACCACGTCGTTTGAGGGTCTCCCAAATCGGCTCGACCTCCGCCGCGCATTCGCGGAGAGCCGCGTCCGCTTCAAATGCCCCTTGTTCGTCGGCCAAGAATTGTTGCTCGCTAAGCGAGCCGTCCAAAGAGACTCGTCATCGCTGGCTCAACTCGAGCATCGCTCGCGCCTTCGAGACTTTTACGAGAACCACTCGGAGGCCGAACTTAAATGAAAGCCCAGAAGAACGATCATCCGTCGGTCAAAATGGTGTACTCAGAAAGTAAAAGCACTGTTATCAGGATTTTTTTTTTTTCTTTATGACATTGTAACTGCGGTTTTGAGCACACGCATCGCGTAGTATTTGCAGCACTGGCGCGAGAATTGCAGCCCTTGCGACCGAGGCTCCTCGTAACCCGTCGTCGAAAGCCACGGAAATTGCGTTCGCTTCGCGGCCTGTCATTAGTTTGATTGGATCGCGACACTCCCTAAGAGGACCGTTGGCTTTGCCAGGTACACTTACTGCCTCCGCCAGCTCCCGAATAAGCTATAGTCCGTGACAGCTGTTAAGAATGCGACAGATGCGCCGCCTCCAGAGCAAGCTTTCAGCCTTTGATAAGACTTGGTCATAAGCGCATGCCCAAAGCCCGGCGCAAGGCTACACGAACGAGCGCGTGCTGGAGGGGGAGTTTCTGCCGCATTATTTGCCTGTCACCGACTACACGTTTACAAAGATGCACCGGAGAGTCCAGATAGTTGATCACTGTCTCGGCGGTGTTTTACTTCTGCCCCTGGATCAAAAACCAGTTTCGTGCCGACTGGTTTTGGGCCCCTGGGAGCACGGCGGTGCACGTTGACAGCACCAATCGCCGGAAAGGTAGAGGGGTGCGTTACCTTACCTCGCAGCCGAGTAGATGGATGGGTATACGAGCAAGAAAGAAAAGAAGAGAAAAAGGATCGTCTAGCAATGACGCGGCGTAAAAATATACATCCAATTACGGAGAGAGAGGAATTTCGCGGACTCGTTTAGACTGCGCGCCGCTATTGTAACCGAGTCCATAAGGCGACACCGACGTCTCGCTGAAAGGTGTCGAGACATCGGATGAAGGATGCGAATTCCTCTTGCCCTCCGATTCGACGACAGACAGACAGTACCAGGTTCTGCTTCGGTATCTTAAAGAGCGCTTGATCAACGACTGTCGAGTTATTTCGAAATCGGACATCTTTTTCCTCTCGCTCTCCTACAAAGCCGGTCGGGGATTTTAATTCCACGAGACGACTAGAAGAGGACGCTCTGTTCCTGAACCGCGCGCAATTTTTACCGCTTTAGTGACACGGAGAAAGAAGTATCCATCGCTAACGAAAGCGAGGAAAAGACAGCGACACCACAAAGCTCCTTTCAGCCGGTTGGTGTCCTTGATCCCACTCAGCACGGGATATCAGTACCAGATTAGATATATAGCTCGATTCTCTACATACAAGACAACAGAGAGAATTGTAAAAAAAATAATATGCCTAAGAACATTATCCATTAAACGTTTTTTTTTTTTTTCACCTTACTTAGACCAAGCTTAATAAATATCTTTTTCTTTTTTTTTAAACGGCGGACTTTGCCGCCACAAGTTATCTTAGGAACTCGGAAACATGGTGACGTAATGAAGCGCGGAACAGCTCCCCGCGGTAGGAGCTCGCTCCAACAACGCCCAGTCACGTGCCTCGCACCGACGCCCTGATTGGCTCACTGGAACCGTAGGATTCGCCGTCTGCCAAGTTACAAAAAAAAAAAAAAAAATATATATATATATATATATATATATATATATATATATATATATATATATATATATATATATGGGTGGTTTCATCTCAAATCGTGCAGGCAAAAAGGGTCGAATTTTTAATTTCGATGAAAAAAATATATGTTATGGCGCCGTTTCTAAAACCGCAGTCGACACAAACCGCAAGTTCGTCGGATTTTTCGTTCTCGACTTATGAATTTTTAAAGAGGCCGCGGCGAAAAGCAGTGTTTTTCACACCCGTCGTGGGTCGGATGTTTCGCTTGATCTACCGCCATGGATTTTCAGTCCACATTATATTATCTTTTTTGAAGCACTCTGTGGACACATTTAAAAGGCTCCAGTACCGTGAAAAAATTTTAGGCCTTTTGCTTTTTTTCTGAAAAAATGTCAAAAACGCCTCCCCGGTCAATTGTTGACGAACTTTGACAATTAATTACTGGCGATCTACTTGGGTTACACCGATATTTTTGATGTCCACGGAGAGCCCAAAACACGGTCTTTATATTTATTATAAAATGCCTTGGCTGTATAAAATATCCTTTTCGGTACGTTTACGTTAATAGTATGCGAAAACCAAAAAGTACCATTTTTGAAATTGATTTTCTCAAAAAACCCATTTTTTATTTTTTTTATTTTTTGTTCAAATGTAGATATGATAGTTGTCTACACGAAAATCAAGCCTAGAGAGTGTATATTTTGTTTGCATGTTTTATATTTAGGCCTCAATAACGGGAAAAAGACGTCTTTGTTTTGCAAGACTTAAGTCAGACATAGCGACCCATGCGTCTCTATGAATTGTAAAAAAGTTTTCTTGAATTTTCTTCTGCATTTTGTAATCAATTATAAACGGATTTTGTGGTATTAAATATTTATGTATGTTTGGATAAGAGCGGGAACCATGAGATACATATCTAACCAAATCAGCAGGCCTAGTAGACTTTCAATAACCAAAAGGCTCAGACGTTGTATTGTTTCGATTTATAAACCTTTCAAAGTAAACTAGTACGACTAGCTATTAGCTGTCATATTATTAAGACAAAGAAAGTCACCACATCGTCGATATATTATACACAATTCTTTACGAAACCAAACACTGGGGCTTGTTCACAGCACATCGCACAGGTCACCAGGGAATGTCCTTTCACTTCCGTAATACACAAAAGTGGTGACACAGAAACAGTCCTAAACACACAGAGAGTGTGTCATGGAGAGGGGTAGGAAATAAAGATAAATAAATAGGAATTAAATTGCCCAACTCCGATCTTAACGAAAATTGCGTTAAAAAAAAAAAAAAAAGTATTTAGGTTTGAGCGGTGGCAAGGCGATAGGTCCACGCCTGGTGGAGAGTCAGAAAAAGAAGTCGACGGCACGTAAAGGTAAAACAAAACAAAAAAATTAATAATTTAATAAAGACGGGAAAACTCAGCCGCACATGGCAAGAACAAAAACCAACTCCCCCGCGCATTCCCTAAACGGGGCGCAACCAAATGCGTGCGAACACGCTCTCTACATCACCGCCAGGCCGCTACGCCATAACGAAATAAACCTAACAACTGAACAGTGCTAACAAACAGTTAGTAAGAAAACATTGAAAAAAAAAAAACGTTCAGAAAAAACCGCATTCGAGAAACAAAGTTCAGCGGGGCGAAGAAACACACACGAGTCGGTCCCACGACATAGAAGTCTGGCATGATGACGGCGTCCAGATGATGCTCGAATCTGTTCCTCCCTCTATTACGCACATCCACGACGGCTGTGCGGAACAGTGGCTGTACGAAAGAAAGTGAAGAATAGATTCGAGCAGGCGATGCGCGAGAAGGTAACCGAGACTATGCTTCAAGCTTCATATCGGGAGAGGAGCTTTCGAGGTAGTTTCTGCAGTTACTCAAACTTTCTCTTTCCCCTTCCCTTTTTTCAAAAGAACACGTCAGCCGGCGCTAACGTTTCATCTCGGGAGAAGCCCACTCTTCACAAACGGTTATAGTTGACAAGGAGGCTGACTTCGACCCAACTAGTCTCCAAGCAGAATACAAACACAAGTATACTTGCCAACACGCTCGTTTTAATGTCAGTCTCCGGGCTTTGCTGTTTCCAAAAGAGATAACCCTTTATAAGGACAGAACGAGCGGGTTGGTGGGGATAATTAAACTTAAACACTCCCTTCTCGTTTTCTTCCTCAAGTTTAATAGATAACCCTTCGGTGCTATCGGATCTCCCCGGAGAGAGAGAGAGCACGGCCGTTTCAAGGTAAGGATAGGGCGCTCGAAGCTAGGGCAAACATGCGGTATCGTTTCACGCGTGCACGGATGGCTGGTTTCAAATTTCCTTACATCCCTAACGAAACCGGCCCATCTTCGTGTGTGCGTCTGCGCGGTTTCTGTCCCGCGCCGCCGGTTTTAGCGCGCACGCGGCGTTGTTTTGGCTGGCGGAACAGTTGTTGACCGTCGACATTGTAAGGCCGTGGTGTCCTCATCCTTTCAGGCAACGATTCCTTTGCTTTCCCTTGTGCAATACTCTGACAGACTCCTCCTGGGTGGCTGTCACTGTTCGCCGCGTTTACGACACAATGGTACCATTTCACTTTTGGTGACACAGGGTGCTCTGCTCGCTTTACTGACACGGGCCATCTCATCTAACACAACGAGCGCGAAAGGTCGTGGTCATCTGCTGGCTCCGAAAGGGCGGGACGTTCATGCAGGCCAATGAGGGCCCCGAATCAATAAGACGTCTGCCGACTCCTACACGTTAAAAATTTACGACACCTGCTGGTGTGTTAAAAAGTGTTGCTTTCTCTTTTTGGAACTCCTCCGATGTAGCTTGCCGCCTACAATAAAATTTAAATAATAAATAAATATATCAGGGTGGAAATACTGTATTTCATTTTTATGTGGGAGCGTTGAAAAAAAGAAAAAAATCTATTTCCAAGCTTGTGAAGACGCGCAATTCGCAAGTCCACTGAAGCCGTAAAAAACACGTTTTTGTACGATATTGATGCTTAAATGTAGAACATACAAACAAAATATACACTTTCTAGGCTTGATTTTCGTGTAGACAACTATCATATCTACATTTGAACAAAAAACTAAAAAAATAAAAAATGGGTTTTTTGAGAAAATCATTTTCAAAAATGGTACTTTTTGGTTTTTGCATAATATTAACGTAAACGTACCGCAAAGGATATTTTATACAGCCAAGGAATTTTATAATAAATATAAAGAGCGTGTTTTGGGCTCTCCGTGGACATAAAAAATATCGGTGTAACCCAAGTAGATCGCCAGTAATTAATTGTCAAAGTTCGTCAACAACTGACCGAGGAGGCGTTTTTGACATTTTTTCAGAAAAAAAGCAAAATGCCTAAAATTTTTTCATTGTATTGGAGCCTTTTAAATGTGTCCACAGAGTGCTTCAAAAAAGATAATATAATGTGGACTGAAAATCCATGGCGGTAGATCAAGCGAAACATCCGACCCACGACGGGTGTGAAAAACACTGCTTTTCGCCGCGGCCTCTTTAAAAATTCATAAGTCGAGAACAAAAAATCTGACGAACTTGCGGTTTGTGTCGACTGCGGTTTTAGAAACGGCGCCATAACATATATTTTTTTCATCGAAATTAAAAATTCGACCCTTTTTGCCTGCACGATTTGAGATGAAACCACCCATATATATATATATATATATATATATATATATATATATATATATATATATATATATATATCAGGGTGTCGAACCGGAACCGAACCGAACCGAAAACCGGAACCGAACCGGTATTTTTTCCGGAACTGAACCCGAACCATTATATTGTTATCGCGATGAACCCGAACCGGAAGTGAACCGGAAAAAAAAAAATAACGGTTACCGGCTCATGTCAAAACGGTTCGGCCACGCGCTGTTGACAATGAATGTGCTATCAATGCCATTTGTTTTTTAAGTGCCGTCAACTGACACACACCTTGCTTACATATTTTTCTTCTCCACTCAGTCTTAGGAATATAAACGCTGCATCCATGCATCTTGACAAACGCTGCATCCATGCATCTTGACAAACGCTGCATCCATGAATCTTGACATAGGAACCAGTATTGCGCTGGTCGCGGCTTGCACGGAAGAAAAAAATTTAAAAGCTGTGCAAAAAAAAAAAGAAAAAAAAATCGCGTCACGGGATTTTGTTTTTCTGCAATTTTAAAAATCCTAAATGCTGCTCTGTGCTCATTTCATAACACGTTTCTAGAACGCGCGAGTTCCTGAACCTTGCTTCCATCGAAATGAGAAAAGAAAAGGCTGTGGAGTTTGATAATAATGCATCCGGTTTCGTATAGGCACTTAGAAGCTAACATATTTGTGAGACAGCGAACTCTTCTATTTTAATATTTATCCTATTACGTCCTTCTGGCGTTGCGTTCGGTGAAGTGCTTTCCATATTCCGTATCTTGTTTAATGAAAACTTCTTTAAGGGTCTAATTTGAGTTACCGAAGGCTAGTTCAAATAAAGAAAGCTGTATTTTCTCCCCACTGTTCCTTCAATTGCTTACACGCCGAGGTGGCGGGATAGTTAGCGAGTTCTACTTGTAAGTGGGTTTGTAAGGAGGTCGCGGATTTTACAGTTACTGCGTCGGACCCAATTAGATGAAGTCCGAATGCGTAATCGTCGGTGAGGTAACCTTTGAGTGCACATAAAGAAACCATTCCTGGTAGAAATCCCTGAGCCTCACACTACGATGTATCCCGTTTCGTATGTGCTGATTTCAGATGTTTTATTTGTAATTTATTTTGATGTTGCAATTTGTCATTTATAATTTCCGAACCGGTTCGCGAACCGGTTCAGCGCCCCGAACCGGTTCGCGGATCGAATTAATCGAACCGGAACTGAACCGGAACAAAATAAATTTACCTGAACCTGAACCGTAACCGAACCCGTATTTTTTTCGGTTCGACACACTGATATATATATATATAGAGAGAGAGAGAGAGAGAAGCCGCGTATAAAAGCACGAAACAAAGTACAGAAGCCAAATCGAGCCAACACCAACTAAAATAAAGCCTCCGCATCACCTCCTCTCTCTTCATGAAACGTCATCAGAGTCGAATGGCGCTACCTCGGCTTGGGCCCGAGTCCGACCTTCGACGCTCTGGTTGAACACGAGCCCCGGCCGGACACTGACGCAGCACTCGTGCCCAATCTCGAGCCTCGATCGACCTGACTGCGATGACGGTGGGGAGGCCTTCTGCTTTTCCAGGTGGTGGGGATCGAGCCCTAGGTAAGATTGCGAGCTTCCTGAAGGCGCCAATAGAGAAGCCGCGTGGGCGTGCTCGGCTCCTCACCAACCGCTCGCGCAAAAAGGGGCGTGGCTGCAATGCACCCCAGAGCACGGCATGATCGATTCGGCCATGTCGAAGACATGGCTGGATCGATCTGGGGTGCATTGCAGCCACGCCCGGCGGTAGCGCTCTCGCGGCACGAAGGACCGAGGACAACTCGGCCCAGTGAGCGGTGGAGCGGGCGACAGACAACCTCGTCGGGGACGGTGCCTGCGCAGTGCTCATTGCGCGGACAGACACCATCACGCCCCCGCCGGAGGGGGCCTCACGCGCGAACAATGCCCATACAAAAATGGTCTATGGTCGGCTATAGAAAATCCTTTGTATGGCCGGCTATAGAAAATTGGCCCAATTAGCTATAGCCGCTTCTATGGCTGTCTATAGCTTTTCCTATGGTCTACCCTATGGTTGTCTATAGCTTTTTCAATAGAAATTTGGCTATCGAATTTCGTATGGTTTAATCTATGGGTCTCTTTAGAAAAGATGCTATAGCCGCCTATGGCTTTTCTTTTGGTTTTTTCGGCCGTCTATAGCTTCTTGTAAGGTCTTCTATAGAGATCTCTATGGCTTACTTTATGGTTCGCTTTAGACACCGTGCTATAGCTGCCTATGGCTTTTCTTTTGGTTCCTTTGGCCGTCTATAGCTTCTTGTAAGGTCTTCTATAGAGATCTCTATGGCTTACTTTATGGTTCGCTTTAGACACCGTGCTATAGCTGCCTATGGCTTTTCTTTTGGTTCCTTTGGCCGTCTATAGCTTCTTGTAAGGTCTTCTATAGAGATCTCTATGGCTTACTTTATGGTTCGCTTTAGACACCGTGCTATAGCTGCCTGTGGCTTTTCTTTTGGTTCCTTTGGCCGTCTATAGCTTCTTGTAAGGTCTTCTATAGAGATCTCTATGGCTTACTTTATGGTTCGCTTTAGACACCGTGCTATAGCTGCCTATGGCTTTTCTTTTGGTTCCTTTGGCCGTCTATAGCTTCTTGTAAGGTCTTCTATAGAGATCTCTATGGCTTACTTTATGGTTCGCTTTAGACACCGTGCTATAGCTGCCTATGGCTTTTCTTTTGGTTCCTTTGGCCGTCTATAGCTTCTTGTAAGGTCTTCTATAGAGATCTCTATGGCTTACTTTATGGTTCGCTTTAGACACCGTGCTATAGCTGCCTATGGCTTTTCTTTTGGTTCCTTTGGCCGTCTATAGCTTCTTGTAAGGTCTTCTATAGAGATCTCTATGGCTTACTTTATGGTTCGCTTTAGACACCGTGCTATAGCTGCCTATGGCTTTTCTTTTGGTTCCTTTGGCCGTCTATAGCTTCTTGTAAGGTCTTCTATAGAGATCTCTATGGCTTACTTTATGGTTCGCTTTAGACACCGTGCTATAGCTGCCGATGGCTTTTCCTGTGCTTTCTTTAGCCGCCTATTGCTCTTTGTATGGTTTGCTATAGCTCATTCTATAGTTCGTCCTATGGTTCCTTCTACCCATCGTGCTACGGCCGCCTATAGCTTCTTGCATGGTCTGCTATAGAGATCTCTATGGCTTACCTTATGGATCTTTTTAGACACCATGCTATAGCTGCTTATGGCTTTTCCTATAGTTTTTTTAGCCGCCTATGGCTCTTTGCATGGTCCGCTATAGCTCATTCTATAGCTCGTCTTATGAGTCTCTTTGCCATCGTGCCAAAGCTGCCTGTAGTTTTTCTTTTTACCGCAATCGTATGAAATGTGAAACAAATCATTTGTTGTCACTGGACATCTTTAAAAAAAAACCTTGTGAGACGTGCCGAACTTCATAGCCCCATTTAAAACAAATAGCTAACATTTCAACAAAACAACAACAAAAAACAAATGCACCCACTCAGGTGTTTGCAAAAGCACAGGTAAACAGACACAAGGTATTGTTTTCAAATCTCCTAGAAGTTTATTACACACAGCCCATTCTGTAGACAAGCACACATTAAGCAATCTCTACTATGTGAAGAGGTACTACTGAGCTGTTATACAACTGAGAATATTGCAAAGCAAACAAGAACCAAAGGCAATTCCTGGGTAGTGTCTAGTCCCCCGGCAGCCGGCCGAATTCTCCCCCCCCCCTTCCCCCCGAAATTCTCATGCCAGTCGCCACTCATTGGCGCTGCAATCAGTTTATCAAAAGACGTTTCATCGAGATCGTTTCATCAACACGTGACGTTTATAAACAACTCAAAATATGTCTTTTTTTTTAATAATTTGCCAAGAAGTGGCGTGAACAGGTGGGCTGAGTCGGTGAGCACGCGCTTCAGGAATACAGGCGCGACGAAATGTCCCTGCAGCGTGCAATTCGCGTAACGAGTGCCGACTAAACGTGTGTCCATGAAACGTCTTTCCACGCAAAGGTGTCCATGAAACGTCTTTTCACAAAACGCTGGGAGAATAAGAATGTCAGTATTCTAACTACAATTTTCACATGATTTCAGAGAGCTAATGGCAGGCGACTGCGTTAGAATTACGGGGAAATTATTCTCCCAGCTGTCAGAAGATAGGCACTGCCAGGAGATAGACACTACAGAACGGTCAATTGTCGCCAAGTAGGTTGCAGCGCACTTACGTTCAAAATACCGGACTTGAAAGATGTAATCCGAAATATACGTCGACACGGGCACTGCAGACCAACCACTCAAACACAAAACCGAGAAGGAAGGGATCCATGAAGATTCACCACGATGTAGCACAAGCTGTCATTTGCCGAACCGAACACTGAAAGCATCACAAGAATGTCTTGGGCTTCCTTGAATAAATCGCTTGTTGCCGACATACGGGTAGGACTTTTCGATCGGGATACCTTTTACCATAGAAGCGAAATCCACAGCAGCCCCGCGGGCCGCACGACACGCGAAACTAGGTCCGCAAGCAGCCTCATTCCGGGATTGGCAGTGGCTAATGCGTCATCCGTCAAACCACGTGATCACGCTCCTTCCGTTACATGCGCACAGAGAGCGGAGTGAAGCGATAAAAAAGTCTACGGTTGATTGGTCCGCCGAGTCCGCTCCTTCTACAATGCTTTTAGCTTAGGGAAAAAGAGAAAACAGAAAAATTGAAAAGCGGGGCTTCTTCAAGGCCAAAACGGGGGTGCGATCACAAAGACTAATCTTCAGGGGCATACCAACAATGAACACAGCGAGAGAATGTGTCACTTATATCCTGTTGACAGTTCGAGCCAAGGTTGATAGTGCAGTGGATGCTATGTGTGGCCTTGGGCTTAAGGCAGGTGCCGTGTCCAGCGTTATCACCAGCTTCGAGACAGTTGTCACGGGACCCTAACCCGAGACGTGATTGGCCTCAAACACGCATAGCGCCTACTCTGCTGTCACTACCGAGTGAACAGGACAGCTCCATGAAGGCCCCCCAGCTTTTGGACTTTTTTCTAAAGCTGCACTTCCCAGAAGTGACCCAAAACGAGGGAGGTTTGAAGATATCATATTTTACGCCTTGTAGCCCACATTATAATTTAAAATGAATAATTAATGGCGAATACTTTTCTTTTGCGCAGGATGTCCACAAGCAAACAAATAAATAAATAAATAAATAAATAAATAAATATATATATATATATATATATATATATATATAAATAAATAAATATATATATATATATATATATATATATATATATATATATATGTCTTTTTTTTTACCAAGCACTTTTGAATTATGTGTACACTGTTAGGTTCGCATTTTTAAACTTAAATTTTGGGAATCTTTGCATCGTTGTGGCATCTATGATTGCGTGGTTTAAGAAATTTGTGTAATACGTTTTTCATCCGTGAGTTCAGTCTATATCACTGCCATCAATTACAATCTCTGAGCACCATGATGACACGTGGTGAAGATGTGTGCTCCAAGAAGCTCTAACGACTTTAATGTCTCATAATTTAAAGAAAAAGAAGAGAAATTAGCCACAGCGCTTGCTGATTTGTTGAATTCGCAGAACAGAGAGATAATAGGACGCACCTAGGGTAGCGCGTGCCTAATGATATTAATTTTTTTTCGGCTGTTATTTGTGTATATTTCGCCGTTCTCGACATGGGCGTTGACGGAGATTGCACCGCTGCTCACGCCCCCGCCGGGGTAAGCTTTTTTGTTGTCACGACACTCTATCCCGCTATAGACGCGTCGATTTAACGCTCATGAAGTCTCGAGAGAACTGTCAATTGTTTAGTCAGAGCAACGACGCAGCAATCGCGAAGTGAGAGACGACTGCGCCTCACTCTGATAAAATGTGAGCGTGGGACTCTCGAGCAGCGTTAACTTGCTGATGATGCAGGGCGCTGCTTTGTCGTTGAGAATCTTTGTCCTGCGAACGCCGGCGAAAACGTTCCAGTGCTCGGCGTACCCTAGGCAGCAGCGCCTGTCAGCGACCGCCCGGAGCCTACTGGCAGTCTGCGAGCGCCGACGATTTATCGTCGCGACTTCAATGGGAGCATTTTATGAACTCCTGCGGCGAACATGAAACACCGCGAACATGAACTTCCGCGAACATAACCCCCGCGACGGCGAACCGCCGGGGCTCGCAGACGGAGGGTTCCGATGCTGTGCGAACGGTTGTTGGAGGACACTGCGTAGGGTATACGCCGGGCGCTGGAACGGCTTCGAAGCCATTCGATGGGCAAAGGATTCGCGACGACCAAGTAGTGTCTTGCATCTTCAGTAAGCTAACAGGGCTCGAGAGTCCCAAGCTTACATTTCCACAGAGCGAGCGCGGCCGGCCAGATCGAGGCGCAGTCAGCACTCGCGTCGCGATTGCTACGTCGTTGCTCTACCTACACCGATGACATGTGCACCGGCATTCGAAACCGCCCTCTCGAGACTTTATACGAGTCCAATGGACGGCTTTATAGCGCGATAAACCGTCGTGGCAAGAGTAAAGCTCACCTCTGTAGTGGCGTAAGCAGCGTTCTTGACGCCGCGTCGAGAACGACGAAATATACACAAAAAACATTAAATATATTTAACACAGCAGGCAGAAAGAAATAAAAACATGGCAGGGATATGGACAAAGTAGAAGGCGCGCTATGAAATACATATACTTACAAAATACACTGGAAACGACAGATAATTAGAGCTAAAAAACGGAAGATTGAGATGACGTCAACGCCGAAATAAGGCAATGTGCAGGGAAAGCAGCCGGCAAAACTGCAATAGTCCTATAGGCAGCTAAGGAAGCTTTTCTGATCGCGGGCGTATAGCCGCGGCGACGTACGCCCCGTTAATTTGGCTGAAAAAAATTCTCGCCCCGATCGAGCGCATGAATGACTCTCTTCCACTTTCGTACATCTGCAGTAAAAATAAAAAAAAAAGGGTCGCGGACCTATAGTTTAAGCAAACCATTGAGCCGACTAAAAAAATTGGATGGTCGCGAGTCTATAGCTCGGGAAACATACATCCCTCTATAGCCGGCTAAAGCACATTGTAAGGTCGGAGGCTATAGCTTTGGTGACATAGAACACTATTGAGACGGCTAAAGAAAATTCAATGGTCGCGATTCTATAGATTTAGGGACATACACCACTCTATAGTCGGCTAAAGCACGTTGAATGGTCGAAGGCCTATAGCTTAGGTGACATAAAACACTATAGAGACGGCTAAAGAAAGTTCGATGGTCGCGAGTCTATAGGTTTAGGGACATACACCACTCTATAGCCGGCTAAAGAACATTGAAAGGTCAGAGGCCTATAGCTTCGGTGACATAAAATGCTATAGAGTCGGCTAAAGAAAATTCAATGGTTGCGATTCTATAGATTTAGGGACATACACCACTCTATAGCCGGCTAAAGCATATTCATTAGTCGCGAATCTATAGCATCAAGGACATACATATGTCTATAGCTTGCTAAAGAATATTGAATAGTCGCGAGTCTATAGCTGCGTAGTCATAAATTATTCTATAGCCAGGTATAGAAATCGGAATGGTCGAGATTCTAAAGCTTTGAAGACATACATTTTTCTATAGGTGGCTATAGCGTGTTTTATGGTTTCTTATGGCTGACCATAGAGGGCCATAGAAGGTGATAGCTCACCATAGGATTTTCCATAGACGTCCATAGACCATTTTTGTATGGGTGGCGCCCTTTTGCGCGACCGCCGGCGCGTGCGATAGCTGACTGGGTGACGGTGAGGCCCAGATGATGACCCCCGAGGGGAGGGGGCCGATTACCAACGAGAACATCCGGTGCACGACGCCTGCCGTGTTTGTAAACAACGACGCTGGCAGAGCCGTCGGCACCTGGCGCAACGCCTGGCGGCGGCCGCTCGCGCTTCCGGGGTGCACATCTCCAGTCGTCCGAGCCGCCTGCCGCGCGTGTGCTTTGAATAGCGGATTTGCCGAGTAGCTCGTACTGGTATCCCAGACTTATAGAAAACTAAACTAATTCTATTCAAAGAAGAAAAAATAAAACGATTCGTTCACAAACAACCTTCTTCAAAGAAATAAATCGCCAGTGCTCCACCGAGGCGTTCTAACTAAATCTGCTCAATTTGGGACGCAAACACCGGATCTTTAACTTTCCGTACGGACCGTGCCACCGTCTTGGCCTCATCTTTACTGTTACAATTGTCATCATTCTTCCTGCCTTCCCTTTAACCCCGATGCATCATGGTACTCCATTAACGATCATCACAGACACCAACGCAAGAGAGTGTCACGTCGTGAGTTAGAACGTCTCAAGGAGCCAAAATCTTTGACATTCCTAACTCGAATCCCCCCCCCCAAGCACCCATCTTTGCCACGAAAACCGATCCCACAAACAATTGTGACTTTCACGTTCACGTTTCTAGCTTCATGATTCGTTTCTGGACGTCCATGTCTGCGAACTGCGCAATCTCATTGACACGCAGATAATGTGCCACGTATGAGTCTCACTGCTAACCACACCGTGATGGAATGGTTAAAGCTCCGATCGCGCGCAGCGGCGGGTATACAACAATGCGCCCCCGCGGTTGGGCAACGCGAGAAAACGCAGCGTCACTTCATCACGGGCGCTCCCGCAGCGAGCGAGCGCGCCGAAGAGCGACGCTCCAATCAGGGGCATTCGCTTAGCTCGGCGGACAAACGATCTCGACCGCAGATTGCTAGCGGAGTCGGCACAGCCAAGGCTGCTATCCACGACGGGCTAGGGCAACTTGACCCGGCTCGAGCCTTCCACGAGGGCTGGCGACCGGACATTAGCATGCGTAATGCGCCTCGGCCCCGCTAGAGCCCCGCGTCGACTACGCGGCGCGCCGCACAGGCCAGCGATCTAGGTCGCACAAGGGGCCATTACTTCCTCGCGCCCTTGAAAAGAAAAACAAAAAAAAGCATACGGGGAAATAATATTAAAAAAAATGTCGCGTTGGTGTGGCCGCGTTTGAGTCGGTACGCGTCATATTTCATTCGAATCGACGACATTCCTGCGCGATTCGTAAGGTATTCAAAGATGTTTTAAGGCACGCGGTCCTAAGTAGTCGTAAGTCTGTGAACGGGCCATAAAGCTTCGTCGTTCGCCGAGCTCTTCCTCCTAGGCCTCTAAACACGTCAAACACAAAGGTGGGTCGAAGATGACGGAGCGCACCGATTAACCTATCACGACGATGGCTTCGCGTTTTTTGCTTTTTTTTTTTTTTTTTCGCCGACGTCCCATTGGCGCGCTCCGCGAACTTTCGGCTCCAATTTTGTGTTTGACGAGTGTAGGGACCCTAGATTACAGCGATTAGCTTTTCCGAGTGTCTCGCGGGAAAGTGGACCCTTCCGATTTCTCATAGTGTGCATATACAAAGCAATACAGACGCGAACGCGATACTCTCGACTGTCAAACGTGGCCGTTCGAAAGAAAGAAAGTATTCGTTAGACCCGGCCTTATAATTACTTTCGATAGTGTGTGATGAAACACGGAAGACAGGGCTCGCCGTGTTTCGAACAACGGCCGGTTAGGCGGTGTGTCACTCCTGAACTGGCTGCAGCAGTTTGACAGACTCGTTCGAGCGACCCAGTTGGCCGACGAGTCTCGCGTGATAGGTGGTCGCGCTCATTCAAACCAACTATATATAAAAACACGCTAGTCGCTTTCGACGCGGCATATAGTATAAACTTGGCACAAGGCCCTTGAATATACATACGCAGACGTAGACCTGCCGCGCCCAAACAAATAGCCTTCAACGGCCCGATTAAAAAAAGAAAAACAAAAGTTCCCAAACGGGCGACCGTGAGAACGAGTGTATACACTCAGAATGTATACAGCATCGCAGCGGTCAGTGCCAATCGAACAGTCGCTCTAAAAACCCTGACCGAGGTTGAATTCAACTAAAACCCAAAAACCCGGTGGAAGTCGGGGGCCTGTCTGAGTGCGTCGAAGCCCACGAGCGCTCGTGCTTTTGGCGACCGTGGGTTTCTCTCGCTCTTCGGAGCATCTAACAGCGGCCCGCTTCGGGGGCTGTGCAATGGCGAACGCCGGAATCATATGGCCCATTGTTGATCCCGTAAGCAACGCGCTGTGCTCGGAAAGAGATAAGTGCGAGCGCATTTAGAGCGCTTGAATCTCACGAGCGCCGCCCCGTCCAACGAAAAGCGCTTCGCAATTACGTCCCTTTCGCCACTCGGTACGTCACTTTTTGAAATCGGTTTATTCGCCAATCTCGACAAAACAACCGGATCTAACAGTACCAAAAATGTGGTCGGCTTTTCGTGGCTTTCCACGATTGACCGATCCACGAGCATTGTCAGAGACTGTCGACTTCGACGGTGTTCGTTTCAGAATCTGTTAACGCGCGTATCTTCCACGCGCCGAGTTTTTTTTTTTTTTTTTTTGTCGTTGCAACAGACGATAGCCAGGGTCGTGACGTCATGGCGAGGCAAACCCTGATCGTGACGTCATGGATGAAACCCGTCAGAGGGCGCCACCGAACAATCTCGGCGCTAACAGTCACCGACAGGGGGAGAGCGGAAGGGAGGTCCAGCTCGAGCTTCCGGCATTCAATATAACGTTTCGGCGTCTCGCGGCCTTCGAGCGTGCACGCGCAGACGAAGCACGGCGGAAGGCAAAGAGCGCGTGAAGGAAACCGCGCATCTGAAAGAGACGCCCTGCCGTTCTTTTCCTGTCAGCGACCAAAACGAGATGTGAGGAGGAACGAGAAATAATAAGAGCGGGCGCCACAATCCCCCTCTCCCTCCCTCCCTCCCTCCTCCTCCTCCTCCTCCCGCTTTCTGCGCCATAGGCATTCATTCTCCGACGGAACCAGTCTTCTAAAAAAAAAAAAAACAGTCGCGACTTCGAGATGGATCGAGCGCTGCGGTTACGCACGTTGCGCGGAAGAACTCTATATATACATATATATGTTGCGAACAATTCCAGACTCCCCAACTCCCAAATCTCCATCTACGATATCCCTGGCACTGCATAATGCCTCGCATAATAATGTTACATCCTCGCAGAAAGAGAATTCGGCAGAATTCCATAAAAATGCGGGGCGAGAGAAAGCGCAAAGTGGCCAAGGTCTCGCCGCAGCGGACTGTGAACAACGCGGGGCTGGCGTGGATAATGGGAGCGGCGGTGGATGACCGACCGCCCGCGTGTGTTCTGCGTGCGTGTACCTGGGTCCGTGTAAACAGCGCAGCCGTCCGCACGCACAGACGCTCGGCCCGGTAAACGAAACGTGAAAAACCCTAATGGACCAATTTCTCGCAGTGGCGCCACGAGAGAAACTGAAGCTCCCTCCTGACCGAGTGTTGTCTGCGGAGAACCAGGATGAGGACGTGCAAAAGAAGGAAATCTTAGTACAACTTGGAATTTCACCAGTCAATAAAAGTAAATTTTAGGGGGCGGGGGGGGGGGGGGGGAGATACGAACCCAGTTGGAACCGAACGGGATTGGAAGCGAGGCAGATACCAAGGGCCTTAATCTGGACACTTGGCGGAGAAGTCGGCGAGAAATCTGGCGGCCGTGTTTGGCCAACGCCACACTTGACCTAGGCGCCGGCCAATCAGAGCCACCGGATTTCTCGCCGACTTTTTCGCCGAGTGTCCAGATTAGGGCTCCAAGTGCGCGAACGAAAGACGAACCTAATCACAAAGCAGCCGGCAGGTGGGAGCTCCTACAAGTATAACCGCAGAAAAACGCATTCACTCGTGATTCGCAAACGAAGCTGACGCATGAACAAAAGAACAATGCGATAGCTATACCCCGATTCGTGTTTCATTTGCGTTCCATACAAGCGAGTCTACCGACGGGTAGACCGAGAAAAACAGAAAAGGCGCCGACGCACGTCGACGACGCTATAGAGACAGCAACGTTCCGTGCACACCACTGCACGCCGTTGCTCTGCCGGAAGGGGGCATCGACCAGACATCGGTGTTTCACGACGGCCAGACAGACAGCCCTCTGCCAAAATTCGCTGCCTCCGAAACAAGTACAATTTTAAGAAAAGAAAAACGGGGTACTCCACAGAGACATCCCCCTTTCGATCCTCATATATATACACCGCAAGGACTCCAATCGAAATGAACAAACAAAAGAGGCAGTGCGCGGGAAGCGCGGCGAGACACGGCGGCGGAGGTGGGGGTGTGACGGGCCGTCCAATCTCGGCGCCCCGCCCACACCTTACGTAAACAAGACGGCGGAAAGCCCAATTTAAAGAGAACACAGTCTGCCATATAATAAACCGGCTTCGTCTCTTTGTTTTTCCCCTTTTAGCTTTCCTTTCTTTCCCACCGCCGAACCCATCAGCCTCGGTCTACACAGTTTCCGCACGTGGCCGCCGGATGGGGCTGTCGGCGGCGAAATGTTTGACGAGAGAAAAAAAAAAAAAAAAAGGGATTTCCCGTTACTAACATATACCGTGAAAAGAAAAGAAAATGAATAGAAGTGCATACGGACGGGAAAGTCCTCGTGTGTACGTAAGTCCTCCCCATTACGGGGAATAAAGCGAAGGGAATAAAAAACGAAATGACGAAACAAAACATTCGGGGCACAAAAGGTCGTGTTTGCGCCTCGTCTCTCCGCCGAGTGCAATCCAAACAGGACGAGTCGATGAGTGAGCCGCAGCAGCAGCAGCGAGGTTCGCCCCTAGAGATGTCGCGAAACTTTTTGTCGAACCCCAGGTTCGAGTGATTCGGCGAACCTTCGAACGGCAAAATGCGACCAAGTTCGACTTATTATTTGTATTATTTATTTATCAATATTGTCAGCCTTCTCTAAAAGGCCATGACAGAGGAGGTTGGTAGATACACGATTGCACCAAACTTTGCATGCAACAAACGTATAAACGGTGCTGCCCAACTTCTGCCCAAAATTTCAAAAAAAATAAAAAAAAATGATTCATGAAGTTGTTTATTTTATATGCTATAAGTATCACTGCCAATATTTAGACAACATAAAAGCGAACATGAGCACTTCCAAAAAAGTACTCCGGCCATTTTTTTTCTTTTTTTTAATCGGCAAATGAAAATTATGTTAAAACCAATATTTAAATATACCCTCGCCTTTCATTGCCGTGACGTCAGTGCTAGGTAAGCTCGCCAGTCGAGCATGCAGTCTAAAAAATTCATTATGCCGAGCATTTGTTTCGTGCTGCTGCGCGGCTGCTAGACCGAGCTTCCAAAGCGTTCCCTTGACCCCATGAAACTGCTTGCATCAGTTGTTCGAACTTCGTGCGCTAAAAATTCGGGGAAAAAAAGGCGAACTTGATCGAACTCGAACCTGGGGCAGGTTCGCGACACCCATTATTTGACTTGCCGCCTGCGCTGTCTTTATACCGCCAGCGTCGTGGCGAAGGTTCGCGAACCCCGTTTCGAGTGGAAGACAGAGAGCGTCTAAGTGTGTGTGCACACCGAACGAAGCCTCCGGGGAGTCAACATGGCCATCGGGCCTCCATCCAGCGTGACCTCTCGCGGTTTTCCCCCATCGCAAACTTGGGCGACGCGACCTGTTTGACAGCGCGCGTCTGCGGTTGAACTTTGCATTAAGGCTCTGTTACCAACTCGAATCGGCCGCTTGTGTCTGTCGACACCGCGATGAATGACCCGCGCCTTCCCGTCTGGATCCAACACTCGCGAAAAAATACCTTACGATTCTTGCAAATAAACAATACGATGTAGAAGAAAAGAAAGAAAAAAGCTACAGGGCGACCTCTTTAAATAAAAAAAAGTCGTTTTTTTTTCGTTTCTTTTTATTTCCTAACTTGCAGAGTTTATTATATTATATCCTTCTTCTTAAGGGTATGCGAGAATCGAATAGTGATTGACCGAACAATTCGAATCGACTTTCTCATCCCTAGGATTCGAGTTTTCGAATATTTCGATTAATCGAATATCAGCTAAAATCTTGGTTCATTCACGCCGTTGGTATAAGGTGAAACATCCCTCACGGGCATGTGTGCGATCTAAATCAAGCCTGAATTCAGACGCCTTAACTAACAAGCCACTTCTGCAGAATGTATAATTTGTTTCTTGTGTTCCTCGAACGAAGCAGTCATATCCTTCGAGCTTCTTGAATGCGTTCGACAAAAACCCGTCACCACGCACGACGCCCTTTTGAACCCAAGGATATTGCGTCACCTGCAGACAGCTCTGTGCACTATAAGCCTCCTCTCGCTTTTTACGTCCTTGATACGACAAAATATTTTTTCGAATACAAATCGCAACGACAACTGAACCGGCCTCTTTCCGCTTTTCTCTCTACGCGGCGTCGAGGGAGGCGCTCGGCGCAAGACGTCGCCCGATTCCAACGATAAAGCCCGTCCATTCATCCAGCACGTTACGTATCCACATAGGCATGGGTGGACAGATCTGGCAGCAGCTGTGTCTCAAGTTTGTAGCGTAAATGTGGTGATGAACACTATTTTGATTCGTGCTGGCCCCTTGTCATTCCGTTTGTCTTGGAATAGACACGTAAAACTTTTTTCTCGTCCGTGCGGCTGTTTAATTTTATTTTTATTTATTTTTTTTGAGGGGGGGGGGGGAGGGGGTATGTAAAACGCATGCGCGGGAGAGCCACAACTGGAAAGATTAAGCAGTAATAACAAAATTTCGGACGTCCCCCTCGTAGGACCTCAAGATTTTGAGCACGAAGCTCAACCACTGTGCCAAGGGGGAGACTTGTGAAGATATAATTACTATAGGTGACGTTTTCCTTTCTTTATCGCGGCGCGCACGCGCGGGTCCGAAGGTAGCTGGATGAGCCCCCGTCTTCAGAATGTTTCCCAAAAGGAAGTAGCGGACCCAAGATGAGACAGCTGAAGAGAAGCGGTATGGCGTCCTAAGTATGATCATCTTCATTGACAGCAAATGTACTTACATTCGATGCGTGTCTACGGTTGCTAGCAATCTAATCAGCAGTAGATAGCCTGCATAGATCTAGACGTAATCGTCCCCGAAACATCGCAGAACCACAGGCCTGTTTTTAGTCTCGCGAACATCAGGACTACACTTTAGTATTCGTATTCGATTCGCCATTCGACTTTTTGGCCACTATTCGATTCGAATCGAGTTGAAATTTCACTATTCGCATACCTCTATACTCCGCGTCACTAGTTGTGTGCAGTGCAGGCGAAGGCAACGCCAGGCGCAGAGAGAAAGAGCGAGCCGTTGGAAGGCGGGACGGGAGACGAGGGTAATTAAAGGAAATGGGAGAAAGGGAGAGCACTAGGAACGTTAGAGAAAGGAGGTTTCTCTCCTCCTCCCCAGCCTTCCTAGTGCTTGCCCTTTCTCCCTCGCCTGGCGTTGCCTTCGCCTGTGCTGCATGCAACTAGTGGCATACTTCCCGACACTCGAAGGAAGTTTTGACATCGGTACCGGCATGGCTTGGACTGACGTCACATCAGCGGCCATCCTGCTATTCGCTCTACCAAACCTGCTTTTTTTTTTTTTTTTTTTCGCTTTTGAAAGAACAAGTATAAGAATGACAGTAGTCCCACTCCCCCTCCCTCCCTCCCCCCCCCCCCCCCCCCCCACCCCCGCCGGGCCAGATTTTCCTACAGAATGTACACAGACCTACGCTATACCGCCCCCTGCCCCTCCTCTTTTCGATCTTTCAATTTTCAACCCTGGATAAAACCCAGCCACGATGTAGGGATCTCGACTGAAGGTTCGCGGTATAGTTTTGAGCAGTATTGCTCGCTTACAAAGGCTTCATGTTTTGTATATTAGGTAAAAGCTAACTGTCGTCACGAAAATAAAAATAAAAATGGATAGAAAAGCTTCGGCCGTACTTGTCCATCCATCCATCCTCGTATCCAATGCCTCCGCGGATAACAGAGACTCGGTAGAATCGGGAATGGAACATGGACGTTCGTGCCATTGTTGCGGAGGGCGGAGGGGCGGTACAGCCCTTCCGGCATTCTGACCGCGTCGGGGTCTTCCGGTTCGTCCCGGCCATCCCGACAACAACCCCGCGTACAAATGGCAGGCCCCAGCAGGAACGCTCGCAGCAGCATCGCGCAGTCCCGCTCCTCGATTCAATCGAATCCGGCGTATGCGGCGACGGCCACTGACCGAGCCGGGGAGCGCCGAAGCCGCTCGGATTATCGAGACGGCTGCACTTTGGAGGGGCACCTCGGCTACGGCCCAACCAAAACCAGTTCCGGAGGCCGGCAGCAAGAGCAGCCAGGCCGCGGCAGCGCGCGGAGGCCCAGCGCGGCGGCACGCCCGTCGCTTCGGCGGCTATGCCCGCCTTTTCTCGGCTCAGCGCGCCGTCGCCTCGATCGAGCAATTTTTTTTTCACAGAAGACAAGGCCTGGGCCTTTTTGCCCCCCACCCCTTTCATTATTTTCAAATTGTCATTTCAAATATACGAAAGTTGTTTGGACCCATAGCCATTCTGGCTAGCGACGTCATCATTGGTTGATCCACGGAGCGACACCTAGCTCGCGTCAGCGTCTAGAATTCAACGCGTCCTGCAACGGCTCACAACGAGCGCGACTCCACGACAAAGGCGTATGCCACTTCGAGGCTCATCGAGCTTCAGCTTGTTTGCCGCTTGGGGCGGGTAGGGGGTCCACCAACGATGACGTCACACGCAGGCCTCGTCTTCTAGGTGGTGTTGGCGCGAGCCACTTCCAGCTCCCCCAGCTCCCCATAGGCCAGTAGCGAAAATCCCGAAACGTAGCGCGTGCCAAGCTCGAAACGAATTGTGGGAGCGTCCTGTATGCGCTCCTTCTTGCCCGATCAGCATCTACATTTCATCTCATCACCCACAAAAAGCGAACGCTACGGCCCCTTCGAGTCAACCAGAGCGACGAAGGCGAAGCAGGTGACAGCGCCAAAGGTACAAGGGCGACGGCGTAACCCATACAGGGAGAGAAGAGGGAAACTTCCCTCATGATATTGTAGTGAGTGCGCAGGCGAGCTGGTGGAAATTAACCATTCTGATGTTAGCCTGAGACTGAGGCAGGAAAAGAGGAAGTTTCAAAGTAGAAGAAAAAGGAACAGTCGAGGATACGTCTCTAACACAGCTGGGTTAGAGACGTATCCTCGACTGTTCCTTTTTCTTCTACTTTGAAACTTCCTCTTTTCCTGCCTCAGTCTCAGGCTAACATCAGAATGGTAAACTTCCCTCCCTCTTTTGTACGTCCCAAACGTCGCTTTTGTCTCCCTAGGCTAGAAGATTAGCCCGTCAATCAAAATGCGTACAAAAGCTTCTTTCCTCTCTCCTGACCATGGCGTTCGCTCTGTCAAAGAGAAGGGAGGTGGGAGCAGCTTCCACTTTACTCTTAAGCTAAAGCATACTAGTCACGTGTCACCCTCCGACGCACTGATTGGCTCACTGGGACGTAGCCCCTGCCGTTTGCCAAGTTACGGTGAGAGGAAGGTGGAAGACAGAAAAGAGGGAGAAAAAAGAGGGCAGTCGGAAGTCCAGTTACGCACATGCCCTCGCCACCCTCGTCTCACCTTCTCCCTCGCAGATCGTCTTGCAGTCACACAACCGCGTCTATACATCCAGTTCCCAGAATTCCTTTCGGTGCCGCGTAGGGCGCTGCACGCTTTGCAATGAGTATATTTAAACGAACTGAACAGTGTGGCTGGCAGCCCAGGCACGCCGAACGGGTGAACGCATTTCAGTAAAGTGTCAAATTTTACTCCAAACGAGCACCGGAGACGGACGAATTTGCCGAGGTCTCTAGCTATTGACCAGCAAGCGCGATAATTCACTGCAGCCTTCATTGCGCCAACATCGTTGGAAAGCGTTCACGGCAAAGTTAGCGTTTCCCCCTTCCTTAGGTAGAAGCAGGAGGAGAGGATGCAAACTGTCTCGTCTCACTTTTTTACCCCTGTTTTTGCAACACGTGCACCGCTTAGAAGCCTTAGATGATGCCGAAAGTAGTGGTGATTCGACTCCGCAAATATTTTACCGTTGCTCGGGAGAAGACACGGGAAAAAAACCGACCCAACAAAATCAGAACTAATCGTTAAAGATGGCTTCGACTGAAAGCCGCCACAGCGCATAAAGTTGAGAACTCCGGTCGAGAGACAGGGCCCCGCTGTCGTGGTAACACACAATGATCAACGTCAAAACGGAGCACTAAACCGACGACGTCCGCGAAACACCTGCCACAATACACACGCCGCGACGCGAGACAGAGACATCCATCCGACTGCTTTGTGATTAGGAAGGGAAGCCGCGGCTCCACGAAAATCGCAAAATAGCCCCTTCGGAAACGCTGCACCGCGTCGGGAAGGCGCCATATCCTGATTTACAACTCGCGGGGCTAGCACACACCAGACGGGGCAAGAAATCCGATCCGGACGCAAATTCGCACCATGCAGGCATGCGCGGACGACGCTGTGCCGCCTTCTTATCCCCGAATCGAACAGGATTAGGGTTCGCTTCTTCTTTTCATTCCCCTTTTACGTCATGTATACGTGTTAATCCGACCCGCCCACGCCGCACGAAGATCCCGTCACTGCCGTGCAGATTCATGGTCCACGGAGGACACACACAAGTCATGGGGGCAGGGAACAGCGTCCTTGAAGGCTTTCGTCTACGCGACTCGCTGAAACCCTTTTTCTTTTCTTTTTTTTTTTTTACCTCTCCACTTGGGCACGCCCACAGAGGTCAAGGAGGGGCCAGCTGACTTTTCTCAGAAATCTATGGGTGTGTCAAAATTAAGCCCGATTGGTTCTAAGAAAGGAGGGGGGCGGCCGCCGCAGCGCTTGCTATTTTATTTTTAATTTGGCACGACGTTTGAACAGACCACCGAGACACCAGTATGTGCCCGAACTATGTGGCATATGTCAGCTGTTCGAGTAGCCTGACAGCAACCGCCGTTTTGTTCTTTTGTTTGTGTTTTTCCCTGGCATTTCTTTACAGCCGGAAGAATGTTATACGTGATCCTGAAACTTCGGTAAATGCTGAGTTAACAGCTGCCGCCAGGAGCGCGTCTGTTCCAGTGGGGGCAATTTCGTTCGGTCAACCCACTCAGTGACCCACCCGAAATTCGCGACTAGAAGTACTTTTCAAAGCACAATTTCTCGTACACCGAATTTTTTTTCTTCTGTGTCTGTAATTGATCACTGTATGCAAGCGCCGGTCATTCTTTATTGATGTCTAATAACAGAACTTAAAAATAAGCTCATTTTGTTTGTTTTCAAACAAAACGGTGTTTTTGAGAGCATTTCGAGGCAAGAAGAGGCAGGAAGAATGATATTACGTTGGAGAAGGCTGCAGAAAAGCGAGTTTGATGAGTTCATCGATTGTACAGAGCTGATCGAAGACGCTTACTTCAACGAGAAACGCCGTCGGTGCCATGACGCGTCACCGCGTTCCATCGTTGGCTCGTTCAGAGGAAGACCAGCGACATTAGAGAGTTTTAGGGAACCGTTTTTTGCGCATACGACACGATACGATGGGCCCTCCGGTACGAACTGCGCACGCGCTTCCGCAGAGAGACCGGTCATTCGGATGACATCGACAACGATACTCAATGTTCCGCCGCCGCCTTTGATCGTGCGTCTTTTCGTTATCGGGGATATCGGAGGTACGGGAACGATCTATACTAAAACTCTCTATTAGGGAGTTTTTGTAGATGGTTCCGATAACGAGACCCGATACTCCGCAGACACCCAGTGTGTATTGGAGTCGCCACCAAACCACAGTGAGCGAGAAGAGAAAATGCGAGATGACAGGATTTTCCCTCCGCAACCACTGCCCGTGCTAGCCAAGCGGCGGCGGCTCGCCTTTGAAGTCCCGGCCGCGCGACTGTAATCCCTTCGGAGTCGGTAGCCCGTCATGGCCGCACGAGCTTCCCGAGGACCTTCCGGCCCGGGCCGAACGCCCAGAGGAGTGAATGCAATGCACGGATCCGTAATACCCCGTTATTCAGGCTCTCAGACAGCACGCCGTTAAAAAATAAATAAATGAATAAATAAATGTGGACGCAAGTTAGTGCGCATGCTTGACGCCCACAGACCGCCACAACGGCGTTCTTTCGCAAGCATTCGCTCGCGAGTCGCATGACGCTGCCACGCGATCGAGTGAGGTTCGAACCGCGCTCCCGCCCTGGTTCTCTCCCTTTATCACATAATCATCTGGAAAGTTCCAGCCCATTCTCGGCTGTCGTCCGGTGTTCTGGTCATGAACATTCCTGACCGTACCGCGCGTATAAGAGCAATCTACTTCCCGACGCAATATACGCGGTATTTCTCTTCTTTAGTTTGGAGGCACAGTTCGCCTCATTAAATGGTTGTTTTCAGTTTCACATTCGTCTCCTACTTTTATCCGCGACAATTCGGGGGATTTAATTTATTGCATATAGCTTGGAGGGTGTCGACGATGTATGTATGTACAAATTTGTGCGGCACAATCTCTTGAAATCAAGAGCCTATCACATAAACGAGCCATAATAAAAAACGAAATATACGCAGGTATAATAAATAAATTAAACATGTTTCGTTCTTCATCATAATTAGTGGATTTGCCCACCAATCCTCGAGCATACGTTTGCAGCACGTCAGGCCAGCTCAGTTCTTCCCTAAACCTTGATCAATGCTGGTGCCGATGCCTGGTGTAGGTGAGAGTGCCGGACACTGAAACAGCGAATGCGGTATTGTCTTTTTCGCACCTCCACATGCGCTGCAGAGCACATCCGTCACGTTGACGTCCTATTTTCCTCCGTATATATGCGACTACGCGAGGCATCGGCACGGGCCTGAATGAGAAGACGACTGCCCAGCGTATTCCCACACAAGTTAACGTGGGCGATATCGGTCTCGAACGATCTGTACAAAAGAAGGCTCGTGTAATCTCGCATTTCTGCCCTCCTGTTCTCGCACCTTGGCGACCCGTTTTCTTAGATGGAGGCTCGTCGCTCATAGAGGGAATGCACTGTCCTTCGTTCCAAGCGACTTCCGCGAGATGCACCTAGCGGCGAGAAAAGAAAACTGTCGCGGCAGGTTCGCTCGCTGCAGCCTTCTCGAGCGAATCGAACATTCACAGCGACCGGCGCTCTAAACACGTAACCGTGAAAGTAGGTTCGAAAACACGCAATAAAAATCTTTAAAATAAAATTTAAAAAAAAATTACGGTTTACGCGGACTTTACACGGTATCCCGTATCTTTCGAAGCAACCCCAGGATGTTCGTGCACAGGCTGCTCATCTTCGCTAGCGGTGTTGCGCACGTGCCCCAAGAAGTGGCGTCGCGTGTGTGACTGCACGGCGAGCAACGGTCGCCCCCAGAAGCTCATGAGGCGGCGTTGGGCGTCGGCGCAGGCAGCAGCGGGGACGAGCGGCGGCGGCGGCAATCGTCGCCCCGCCGAAGGAATCCCGTCTGGCTTCGGGGGAATCGGTCCGACGACCTGACCTCGAACGACGGAGAGGAGGCCCGACCGACGCCCAAATCTAGGCCTCGGGGCACTGGACGGCCCAAAGAAAAAATCGAAAAACATCTTTTTTTTACGTAGTGCATACGCTGCGTCAAGCAATTCTTACAAGATTTCGTTATTTACGAAGAAAAAACAAAAACTTGTTTTCTTCCTTCTCGCCTTTGAAATGTGTACGTTTTCATAAAATGTCGGACCTTATAATTCAAATTTCAAACCTAAGTTTTTTCTCATTTTTAATTTATTCTAAATATAATCGAGAATATCTTAAATTCGATAGTGACTGACAGCCCAAGAAACGCAGGATATGACGAGTACCTTATTATCACTCCGCACCCAATCAGATGGAGGCACTGGTCGAAAAGAACGCCGGGGAAGCGCAAACATAAAGGCCACGCCCACCGTTTCTTAAATTCACCTTAACTAGAGGTAGTGCCAGTACCGCTTATATTCGTTTTCACCTCAGAAAAAAAAAAAAAAAAAAAAAGCTTTGCGTGCACGTTGCGCGAACTAGTCCTTACACACGATTCGATTGTCGGAGAAAGACGCGATATTTTTGGCGTCTGAAACGAGTACGTTTCGATAACCCATATCTAATCACAAACACGCCTACATACACCTTAATTCTCCGCATAATAGAGGAAATTAGTAATGCTCCACGAAAAGCCGTACTTCTTTTTACTACTGTTTTTGAGGTGAAAACTAGTACAGATATACAAACCCGTGTGCTGAATTTTCCACGTAGTCTACAGAGGGCCAGCGCGAGGTAGTACACACATTGAACACGAGTGCTGCTACGTCTGGCGGGAACTCGCGTTCCATCGGTTTTATCGGACCGGCCCTCACTACATGAAGTAGAAAATAGAGCACTTCGGCTTTCTCTCTAGGTGGCGCTGGGGAAGTGCCCAGTACTTTACCTCGTAGTGCCGAGTACGGTTGAAAGCGTAATGTAGCAGCGGACAATAGTGAAACAAAGCACTATCGGAGAATGGGGCAAAAAAGGGACACTCTCTCGCGAGTTGTCTGCCATTGCGGTGGATCGTGTACTGACACAGCCGGGCCCGCATTGCTTTTCACACCCATATTGCCGTGTCCCCGTGCGCCGCCTTTGCTGCGTGCGTTGCACTGTCGGGCTCGCGCGAAGCCGACAGTTTAACTTGAGGCGATCTGTGGCGGCTCGCGTTTGGTAATCAGTAGGCCGGGCGTCCGAGTGGTCGCTCTCAAGTCGTGTGTAAAGGGAATGTCGTTACCCGAACAAAGGAGTTCGATTAACCTTGGCTGCCCCACAAACGCCAAAGCTGTCGAGACTTGGCGTCTGGGAAGAAAGGACGATGGATACTCTCGTCGTCAGTGGCGGAAATGGGGCAGTCCAATGACCACACGGGAACTCAAAAACAAGGGCTCTGTCCACACAATAGACCCTTTCCGAAATTCAGTGCCATCTGGTGGTTCGTGAAGCAGTTAACGTTTTGCCATATCAATGGCGGAAATGAACTTGTATCGGCACCGTCACTTTTGCAAGTCAACGGCACGCGAGGAATTGTTCAGTGTGAGTTCTTCCTCGATTACTTTCAATTCAATGGTGACAAAGAACCCGCTTTCAGAACCAAGCTCCAACCCACTCAGATGCCTCAAGAAAATTCTATACGCCAAGTTGCTCCGAAGCCGATTGTGTGCTGCCCACAGATTGACTGAATCTAAATTATTAGAAATAAGCGCTCACGTAGCTCTTGTGTTCCATTCCGACATCGCGTCGTACTGACCCCCGAATGTGCAGGCCTCGCATCATCCGCTTAGGAGCATCTTCAACGTCTTCCTTTATCAGTCACTAGAAGGCCGCCATTGGTATGGCACAGATGCCGTTTCAGAGATGATGATAGTGATCAAAGTGGCCAGACTGAATTTCGGAAAGGGTCTATTGGTTCGCGTCGTCAATGTTACGAGAAGAAAGAAAGAAACACTGAGAATGGGGTTTTACGAGACTGCATCCCGCCACGGTAACCAAAGTGCTCCTCCGGCTGTGCTTTTGAGGCACATATCCAGTGATTTTCGGTATACCCTGCACGCTCCGCTAATGTGTGGAAGTACCATGCGCAAACTTTCCATTGTGTACGCGCAGGCCTTATTTTATTCCATCTATGACAGCCATATTAGACGTACTGTGGTGTTGCTGCAAATATCCATGGACTTACGATCATTCTCATTATGGCAATTACGCAGAGTTGAGACACAGACGGAATATAACATAGAATATTAAAATTAAAAAAAAAACTAATCTGTTAGCCACTTATATAGCATAGTCAAAGGAACTAAGCAGAGACAATAATATCTGTTCGTACTCATAATCTCCCTCGGTATGTCCGAACAGCGCCGAGACGTCGTGGAACCATAGCCTGTTGAAAGCTAAAAAATAGCCGGGCAAGTCCCTCCCGCGAAGTTCCCTGCTCGCCATGACTGGCGTTTTCCTCCTCTCCAGCGTTCGCTCGCCAAAGTGGAAAGAGCGGAGTGCTTTGTAGGAGGAGCAATTGTCCCGCTATTCTCCGCTTGCAACGCACAATAGCAAAACCGAGCCTTGGCCAAAATATCCGATAAGTTCTAATAATGATAATGCAATTCATGCTAAGGTGAAAGCGAGCTGGACAAGAATAACGATAATAATCCCTGGAGAAGGCGAACAAGGGGTCCTTTCTCCGGGGACGATTATCATAAGTTCTAATGCAGAGTAAATAAACACCCTTCCGAAATTCGCGATTATTCTCCAAGGTCGTACTCCGTTCACCCTAAGCTGAGACTGCGGAGGACCAGTCATGCATCTGTCTCTCGTCACGTGGTCACGCTCCCGCCCATACCCACCCGCAGGCACCTAGCTTCCACCGCATTCTCAGCTTAGGGATGGTTCTAAATCCGACCTTGGAGACTCCCACAATGGGCAGAAAAGCGACGCTGGAAAAGCTCAATCCAGGTACACGCAGCTCGGCAAGGCCGAGAAGATCAGTTTCGCTGCCCGAGGTCTGGTAGCGGGGGTGTTCCGCCCCATACTTCCGAACCAGTAATTCCGAAAATGGTGGATAATCTCTGCTACTGAGAATGCGAAAGCTAAACACAAAAGGGGACGAGGACGGAGAAGGACAGGATTCCTGCCTTCTTAGTAAGGTACAGCAACACGCTTCTTGAAATTTTCCCATCCCTGATAGAATAAGGGGGAGAAGCATTTTACGTTTATGGCTTTCAACGGCTACGTTTGGATGGATGGGACCAAAGGGCATCGAAATGCGAGAGGGGACCAATCACGTGCGCCCAATCCTCTTCTCCCAACCAATCATTGTCGTCAAATCTCGATTCGAAGCGCTGCGGTCGAATCCACGTACGTACACAATAGCCGACGTTTTTTGAGGTCAAAAGTTTTTTTTCCAAGTTCAGTCTCTGCGTTGATCGATTATAAGGTCTGCCTCGGCGGGTTTAACTCTCTAAAACAAAATGTCGCCTAAAAATATATATATATATAGTATATGTATAGTGAATAACTATGTAGTATTCGTTTTTAAAGAACACTCTGGGATGTTTAGTATTAGGTGAGTTCATGCTGCAAAACGGATGTGAAAAGACGCAAGATGTTGAGTTTCTTGTATATCTACCGACTCATTCGGAAGTACACATCAAAATCAAAGCAGAAATGCAATATTCATTTTCATAAGGGTCGTGAGAGTGTCGGACTATGCTGCCCGGCGGCAAGCAACACGTGGTAGACTTTGTCTCTATCGGGAAATTCAAGCAATAAAAGGGAAGGCGTCGTCCGCGTGTTCCCTTTGCAGGGCAAGCGAGGGGCTCTTTCTTCCCCGCAGCCGGCCCCCTCCAGGGGCGGAGGGCAGGTGCGCCAGATTAGGAGGCGCAGGTGGCGCAACGTAAACAGCCCCACGACGCCGCCGAGTTCACGGGAGGAGGGCAAAGGCGGGCAAGAGAGACACAAGCAAAGCGGGCTTATCTGCCTGTCTGCACACGGCCAACCCGGGCGAGTCCAGAAAATCCACGTCGGCTGCAAGCAGTTGGACGTTTTTGTGTTCGATGAACTTTCTGATCAGCCGAAGGTGCGGTAGGCACCGGCCGGACCAATCAAACCGCCTGCCTTTCCTTTCAGCACCCGAAGCCGCTTCCTGCGTGGGTGAGAGCTAGGGAGCCTTCATGTGCGCTTTGACGCGCACATGAGGGCACCCTAGTAGAGCGTGACCAGCCGACGAAAGAAGAACGCATCACTGGTCCAACGAGCTCGCATTACTGTCAGCTTGGGAGTGAACCAAGTATAACGACCGCGCATGGTCTTTTTCGGGGACGGTTTTAGCGAACGTGTTCGCCCAGATTCAAGCAATGCAGTGTCAAATTTTACCAGCAAATGTCTTTTTTTTCTTTTTCCTCGTTTGACAGCACGAGTTGCTCATTCGAAAGAGTCACTATGTTGTCATAAACTTGTTTGCTTCCTGTTACATTTCCAAAATTCGATAAATGCAACCTATATTTTTGAGCTTCTGGACCAGACCAGGTGAGGTTTGTTCGGTGTTGTGAGACAGTTCACATGGCAAGCCGTAAAATGGACGGTTTTCCAAGTTCGCTATTTCACGAGCTCTATCGCAACACGAGTGTTGCCTCGTTCCGTCCTTCAAAAATTGCTGAGGTTCTCTTCAAATACTCAGTACAGTGTGTATTTTATTTATTTATTTTTTGCACGCGTGTTGACAAAAACACGCTAAAAACGCTAAGTGGAAGCTAAGCAGCTTGGTCCCGTTTAAGCTGCTTAGCCTCCACAAGCTAGGAGAGGTCCGGGAAAGGGCAACAAAGATGGCTGACGCGCGTTTTGGAGGCACAAAGCCGCTTTATGCCCGGCTTATTCTAAATCCTCCAACATTCTCAAGTAGCGGACAAGTCCTCGCGAGAGTCCAGGCAGTCCTTTTTTTTTTTTTTTCCATTCCAAGGTGACACTTAGGCCTAATCATCCCCCGAGAAGCTACCGTGAACAGCCACATAAAAGAAGACAAGGCCTGCACATGACGTCATTGTCAGTGGACTCAGGTCCCGCTCCATCCGGCAAACACGCCGGTCGCCGCGAAGCGGTAGACGCGTCCGTCTTGGCGTCGCCGCGTGTTAGCACTGCGCTCCCTGTGAGACGCGGCAAGACGCGCTGGCGGCGACGCAGACGCCAAGTAGGCGGCGCTGCGTCCGCTTCTCGCGCCTGCGGTTGCGGTGACGTCAAAACGACGCCGATCTCTGATTGGCTCTGGCTGGAAGGATAGCGGACAGACCTCAATGGTAGCTGTTTCGAGGTCTACCCACTATCCTTCCAATCCCAGGCAACCCCTACGCGAGAAGCAGGCGAGCTTGCGCGCCGAAGAGCACGCCAGTGACGCCCCACGAGAATGCCGAGGCTTCTTGGGAGCAGAAACGGCGCACTCAGACAATCGGAACGCCCGGCGCCTGAGGCACACGGCTGACTCACGGAGGCAGCGGACGGCTCCCACTGGACTGCGGCGACGTGGTCAAACTCGGCAAACGACCATCGGGGATTTCATAACGGGGACAGCTAACAGAGCGCGGGACACAGCTTCTCATGACGTCATCCCCGTACATTCTGTTTCCGTCGTCGGAGAAAGAACAAAACGCCGGGAACCAAGCGTGTACAGAATAAGAGCCCCCGCGTCAGTCAGGTTCCTCGCCGGGCATTACTAATTTCCCCCTTTAGGTAGAGATTCAGATACATGTAGGTGCATTTTAGACTAAAAATAATGCTATCAAGATGTACACGTTTCAAACGCCAAAAGCATCTCTCCTTCTTCCGACAGCCGAATCTTAATTAAAACTACTTCGAGCGGCGTATAAACAATCCGCAAAACTTCATTATTTTTTTTTTTTCTTGAGGTGCACACGAGTACAGTCGCAACTTTCACGACCAATGAGGGCGCACTAGTGCCTACCGAGGTGACTTTCACCGGGATGATTCAAGTAGAACAGCGGTACGAGGTAGGTTTTGTTAAAAACGAGCGATGTGAAATTTATGCATCAGAATTTTGTGGCAAGACGGTGCAAAGGAGCATCCTTATTATAGGGTGAATAATCCGCGAATTAGGGAGCGCGGTTCTCACACCGCGGCACCATCATCCCTGAGCGCTGACATAAAAAAAGCGCAGGAATGAGAAGAAACCTTGACATGTTCGAAAAAACGCACAATCTTGGCGCCAGCGTGCACTTGGGGCTTTTTTGATGCCACACTAAGAAACGTCATGCGAACGCAAAGAAGAAACCAAGCTACGAGCCTCGTCCAGCTGGCTCTCCCTTTTCGACCTCTCGTCTTTGTTCGAATTTACTTGGCCGGCCAACGAACGTTCGACATTGGATGCCCCCCCCCCCCCTAGTAATTGCTCTTTCTATCTCCGTCTACGGAGCCACTCCAATCTACCCCTAGAGGAAAAGAGCGCATCTTGGTGTCTTCGAGAGCTCCGGGGGGTGGGCGTCCGTCGACTGGTCTTCAGGTTGGTCCGCTGATTGCACCGCTTCCCAGCTGCTGCTCCCTCGTGTCCTCCATTTTCCAAGACTCCCTCCCATCCCTGTTTGGGATGACGACGCGGAACCACCTGTCCTCACTCCCCACATCTGCTCTTCCACTCCTCCCCAAATGGATGACGAGCAGTAATAAAACGGGAAGCTTCCCCGACTAAAAAATACTACTCAAGTTAAAAAGAAATACACACTTGTAATGGCTTTTGCCCAAACAGGTGCGTGCTAGGGTAGATTTTATAAACACAGCTGCAATAAACCCGCTGCAAGCCCAAAAAAAAAGGCCCTCGACTTGACCAAAGACAATAAAGAAATCCTCTTGTTCCCCTTCTCCAGGGATTATTTTCATCATTATTGTCCAGCTCGCTTACCCCTTAGCATTTAAGTGCATTATAATTAGAACGGGCGGTAGGTGACGCCACTGCCGAACATGGTCGAAGTACACACTAAAGATATTTACATCCCTCAGGGAATGAAAAAGGTGTTAAAACAAACTTACACTCGGGGCTACACCCTTATTTCTAGCTATACGTAATTTATGAGTATAGAGTAGTGCGCCGGTCTGGAGAACAAAGCTCATTTTCTGAAAAGAGGAAGAAAAAAAAATGTGTTGTACATTGCGGGGAAGGGACAACAAGCCCGCTTCAAAAAGCTCGGAGGTTGTTGCGGAACTACACCGGATAATTATTGCCTGCAAAACTACTTTTCCCTTGGAGATCCTTGAAGTTCGAGATATCGTGCTCAATGTGCAATATCGAGGAGAACAAAGCAACATACTTGGTACCTTCGCAATGGACCATTTTAGAAAGTCGCCGGTTCAGAAGGTTCTGGTAGGAAAATACGTGAAAAATTGCTCGGATTAGGAAGGAGAGTGAAGAAGCGTCCTAAAACGAACTTAGGGGCTTAAAGATAAGCCACAATACGAACAAAACAGACTTTGGGGGAGCCCAATCTAGGTCAGAGCAGCTGAATAGAGCCAGCCGGATCTTTGCTACCGTGGTCGAGGTTGTGCTCGCTTGAGCACATGTTCACGTATTTTCATTCCAGGACCTCCTCAAATAGTGGCTTTCTAAAACGGTCCATTACGGAGGCAGTTACTTTGCAGGGCACAAAAGCGATGGCGCCGTTAACAAAGTCGCGATAGCGGTCTTGCGCGTGCTTCATTGTGTATTTGTTGTTTCTGGGCATGTAATATCTGTTGCATCTACGCTGGGCGTGGGTGTAGAGCGCAGCAAGTCGTAAAACACCTCTGGGACACCACTAAGATCGCTAGCACCCTTTTCTTAGGATGCCCCTGGTAAAGACCTTTTGGTACGTGCTATAAAATGCACCAGCAACACATTATCCTTTAATAATGTGTATTCGGTTAACTGTTCATATCAAAAACATTGGCTAGATGGCGTAAAACGCCGCCCCATCAAAAAGGATTGAGCCGCATTCATCCATTCATTCATCCAATAAGTTCGTTCATCGAAAAAAAAAAGTATATATAACCTTGATACCTGGCCGCTCTCCTCGTTTGGAAAAGCGCCAGAGGAAAGAAATGCCACAACACGCACCGTGGGTGTTTTGTCTCGCTTGCCTTCCGAAAATTCGAATGCGCCCTCTCTTCACCACTAGCCCTACCTGAAATCCCTCTTTATCCTCCCCCCAGAATAAGCAATCTTCCTGCTGCCATTGTAGACGCTGCCCGCCGGCGTTCCCCCTCTTCCACCTTCGAGAACCGATATTGTGTGCGGCAGCAGCGTTGCTTCGAAAAAGCGCCACAAAATACCGTGTTTTTCACCAGGTACGGAAGCGGCCAACAAAGCGAGCGAGGCAGGGGACGAGCCAGAGCCAGGTAGAAAAAAGAAAAAAAGGCAATTTGCCAGGGAGTTTGTCCGTCGCCGTGTCCTTATCCCGGAAGCCGTGCTAATGGGAGCCTGCTCAAGGTAGGCAACTCGGCGGGTAGGCGCCGTCCAAAGTGGCCAGGCCATGCCGGACAGAGAATACTGTCCCCAACAGGAGACATGCCCACAAAGGAGCCTCCCGAGATCGCACCCCATCCCGGAATTCGCGCTTGGGGTAGGCACGGCCTCCTTCTTCACCCGAGGCTAGTAGATCATTATCCGTGGGGAGAACAGGTAGAAATATCGGGAGAGCCATTAGGAAAGATAGCTTCAACGACCTCGGTGAAAAACACGGACTAGACAGCACTTTCTCGGATAAAGAAAACCGAAAAGACTTTCTAGGTGTAGTCAACGTAAATCGTGATAGTTTCCAGATTCGACGCCACAGGCCAAATCAACGGCAACTTCAATTATGTTGGGATATCTCCGCGAGTCGGACCACTGGTTGGACTGGCCAGAACCGATTTGAGCGTGTAGTCGTTTTCAGCAACAACATATTGCTTAAAGATAAATGGAGGCCGTGCGCTTTGATCGAACATGGCCCAAACCGGGTTCAAACAGCGCGCCCTAACCAGTCTGCGGCGTCCACCGCCGATACATATACACGACCTGCCGATCAGCTATTTCAACGCGATATGAGGCGAAAAATAAAACCACAGGAACGATAGGATTCGCCACTTTCGCAATTCAAGAACCGCCGCGGACCTCGCCAAAACACCAGAAGCGCAATCTGATTTTTGAAACCGTTGCAGATGCGAGCGCGCGCGCGTCCAAAAGGCCGCACGTCCGCACTCGGCGCACTGCAACCACCTGTCAGACGCCAACACGCACGAACTGCGCGGCAAGAAACGAAGCAGACCCGATCACCGATGGAATACATCGGTCAAAGTAAGATCCCGACTGAACAAGCCCGACCGGCGCCGTCATTGTCCGTCTTCGATCGAGAGCGTCGTCCCCGCAAGAAGCGGAAATCAGCGAGGCAAGGTGAGGCGGCGTCGCTTAGGCCTTACCTGCGGTGCAGACGGCCCACCAGCTTGCAAGCCTGCCGTCCAGATGCATGGCAGGGCCGCAGTCGGTCGCAAAACAAGCACGCACGCACACACCGGCAATCCTCGAGTGTCACACAAGAACGGGCCGATATCCCTTGCGAGCCGCTGTCACGAGGAGTCAGCGAAGATTCACCAAGCGTAGGTCGCCGCCATCGCCGTGTAGCACGCACGTAACGACCCACCGGCGCCTTCGCCGACTGCACGAGTGGGGACCAGTTCGTTTTTCCCTCTTCTCGGCCGGCCCCCCTCAGATCCTCCGCCACCTTCCCGCCGCGCGCCGGTCCTCCGCAGCCGCAGCGCGCACTTGGTCACCGGGCCCAACCGCACGCTTGAGCTGGCGCAACAACACTCACGCTCGGCTGAAAGCGCGACAAGAAAGAGTGCGCAATCTTTTAAAAGAAAATGCCGGGCTTTTAAATTTTTATTGCTGTTTTTATTGTCTTGACTCAACGTTCAACGAATAAACGTGCGATTTTTGCCTTCTTTAATCGGCGGTCTTGGCTCTGAGTTTGCGGTTTTGTGGTTTGTGGTTGGCCGTCCCCTAGCCGGCCCCGCGCGATCGTTACGGCGCGTTGTTTGAAGTGCGAGCCTTGGGGCAAAACTCACGGAGGGTCAGAAAATTCAAACGAGTCATTGTTTCCGGAGTTTGAGTGCGGAAGACTGTTAGTACTACAAATACATCAAAATGTCCAAAACATTTTTTTTTTATGAAATAAGTTTGTGGCCACTAGGGCACAAGATTTTGTTCAACACGTGCGCGAGTGAAAGCCGCACAATTTAGATATTCTAAATCAAAGTAGCTTCTTTTTTCTTTTTTTCTTTTTTTGGCTGACGAAGGTAAAACATATGCAGTGGGCGACAGAATGTTTTCGGACGTAACCCAGATTTCAAAAATTGAGAATTTACAGCGTTATCCTCTAATTTCGGAGTCAAAAAAGCTGTAACAGAGCAATCGTTTTTAGAACTCACGTCCTGTTTGTCATTATTCGGTGAGGAATATGAACACACTCGAAGAATGAAGGAATAAAACGTGCATTTATGCGGTTTAAAACAATACGACATCATCGCCGAAACAACTCGCGAAGTATACTTCAAGGAAATATATTTTTGTTTTTGTTTACTAACAGTATAGTAAACATATACATGATATTCGGACCACTTCCGGTTCGGGTTTTGTTTGCATGCTTCTAAAGGGCAGCATCACCGCTATGTTTCCTATGTTCTGCAATGAAATCTCTGTTCTTCATTATGTTTGCCACGTGGCTTCTTGAAGTGCTGAAATCCTTTGCAATTGACTGGGCAACTTTTCGGTGGGAGATCTCCGCGAAATAAAAGAAGCTTCTAGCCGCGGCCGTCGGGCGCGAGCGGTCCCTGTCACGCGCGCGTCGATTTTACGCTCAACACTAGGGTCAGGCACGTAGCCAGGATTTTTCTTCGGGGGGGGGGGGGGGGGGGGGTAACACTTATGACAAAATGCTGTATGAGGGGGAGGGGGGAGAGGAGGTCCCGGCAAAATGGTCGATTTCGGGGGAACCCGGGCACCATACCCCCCCTCCCTTCCTCCCCCTGGCTACGTGCCTGACTAGGATCGCTTAATTTTGAAATCGAAGGTGCACATATCCGACTCTTTCGGATAGCGAGGATACTGGATCGAACGAATCACCACTTGAGTTCTTACGCAAATAAAGATTGATTGAAATATCAATTAATATTCAGCCAAATATAACTGTGTACGTTTAGCCTGAACACAGGTTTTCATAAACGGACCATGTGACACATAAAATAATAGCTTTTATCGCTTTTTTTTATCTTAGAGCAGAATCACTTGCTGACATTAATTCTTGTGTGCATGCGAGCTTGTGAACAGACGGTTTATGTTACCTGAACAAACACCAGCCAAAAACCACAGACGAACTAAAAAAGAAAAAAAAAAAGAAGAGAAACGTGAATGTTGAAGGTTTGTCAAGTTTGTGTCAGCGAAGGACTTCGGAATGGGAGGGATAGGAGGCTACGGAACCGAACCTGGAGTTCGGTTCCGTACGTCCTACTTCAGACACGTCAATTCAAAATTCAAAAACCTGATTTTTTTTTCTTTTTTTTTTTTTTTGGCACGCAGTTAAGCGTTTGTACGTGACACGATCAAAGCAAGACGTGAAACAAACCACTGGTACCATCCTTTCGATTTGATTACTCGCCCACGTCGTCAAACACAACAGCGCCTGTGTGTCTTCCAAAACAGAACAGTGCTAACAAATAAGGTATGTTCCCAGGAGTATCGCGTGGCAACCACAAGTCGGACGTGAAGGCTAATTTTCTTACCTTGTGGCCTGGGTTCTAGAATCTAAAATCTAATTTTGACGTCCCCGTCTGCAACTGCACGGAATATCATTCCCGGGATCGCCGCGGTAGCTCGACGTTGTCACAGTCACACCGATCTGTTTTATGTCCGGTTTTCGACATGCCTTTCCTGAATTTCCACCGAAAAAAAAAAAAAACAACTTAGAAGACGCGCTGCTCATTCTTGTTCATTGAAACATGCACAAGAAGCTGGTCAACCAGAAGTCATCTCGGCCAAAGAAAGTTCCGCCATTGCTTGTCTATGTTTACCTTGGAATACCATGTATTAGGCCCGAGAGCGAACACAAGCGTCGCTGCGGTCGCCGCGCCCTGATTGGGTGAGGTGTACCGTGACGTCAGGGGGAGTACTCCGCTCCGCGATCTCGCCTCGGCTCGCTTCCCAGCACCGGTTTCCTGGTTTGGCGTTGTGTGCCGCAAGCTCTTCGAGGAGCTGGACTTCGTTTACCCGGTGTACAAGACGTTGAGTTAGGCCGATATTGACGTGCTTCCGTACATTTTATAAGCCTGATCGTCCCTTTTACCTTTAAAATTGGGTTACAAATCCCGAAAGCTATCGGCGGAGGCAATTCCGCCGATGAACCTTCCCGTCCGTCCACACGACACAAGGCAATCTTGCGAGGGGTCGGTGAAGCGCTGGCGCAAGTGTTTCAGACGCTAGGATTCTGCTCCTTGCATGTTCATGATTTAGGACGATATTACATCCCGCTTTCAAGGCATTTGAAGTGGCATTTATATCGTAGGCCTTTGGGTGGTCGCCGAATTAGCTCGCGACCCCGACTCTGCGCTTCCACTCTGCATGCGCTGATTTGCAGATGTTTTAAAGGCCCTGTGTCTGATTATCTTTGAAGTGCTCGTGGAACAGGGCTGTTTTACATGAATTTAGCTTCTTCGTAAATTAATTATATAGTTTATACACGTATGCAGGCATATTTCTTAGAAGATGCACAATTACTGAAAATTAGTTTGTATGCATGGTAGCCGCAAACACGGCCGAATTGCCCCCAGGTGCCTGTATGATATGTATTGAACTGCCCAAAATATGCACAGCAATAGTGCTGTAATTTGGAATGTTTATACTTTTCCTGACATTCTTTATTCCAGCCTTGGGTATTAAAAAATACACGGTTTAGTATGAATTGTCATTTCCAATTAAAACAGACTGCTACAGGTCCCCAAAAGCTTTTTCAGCCTTCAAACTCCCTACAGCTGGACTCTGACAACAGAGCAAAACAGGAGTAAAAGCAAGCATTCGAACGTCTGTCCAGCGGTAGATGCAGCACTAGTAGCAGAAAATGTGGAACCTGTGAAGGGCGACAGTCTGCGTGAGAAAAGCTTCTGGTATTTTAGCTTCAGGACACTTCGATTTAAGTAAAATCTCAATTTTAGGGCTTAAGGGTCTAATAACGAGCTAGGCACCTTCGCTGACGTTTGTTATACATTACTTAAAGGTCGATATAAACAAGTCCACAAATATCACCCGTGTAGTCCTTTCAAAATACTATCCCAGTCCAGCAAAGGTTAAATGCGAGCAATGTATATAATAAATGTTTCTTGTTTTTGTTTTTTACTTTGCTCCTGCACTTGGGCTGTCTTACTTGTGATTCTCTCCCCATGGCCCAGGCTGTATTTAGCATGTTGCTCGAGGAGCATGCAGCTTTTCTGCTTCGGCGATCTTGTTTAAAAACAGAGATACAAAAGAAAATAAAGTAAGTAGGCAGGCGAGCTGGTTGATGTTACACATTTTTGAAAACCGGAGACGACGGACGAAGAAGGGGACAACACACAAAACGTCTCAATGAGACGTTTTGTGTGTTGTCCCCTTCTTCGTCCGTCGTCTCCGGTTTTCAAAAATGTGTAACAAAAGAAAAATCGTATACATAACCTGCCAATTTATTCAGACCATCAACAGCATTTATTGTGTGAGGTATAAATCTATAATGATGCTCCTGCCATTTTGGCCATATTTCTTTATTTTCATATACCAGCAGCGATTCATGCGTTGCCTGGCCTGTCAAACATGCTTAAAATGTTGGTTGAAGTTTCGCCTGTAGCTACAGGCCATACCTAAATAAGGGCTCATATAAAAATTTACACTTCCTACGGAAAACACGCCTAAAAAAATTAAATAGAAACGAGCGCGCCGACAGCTAGCGTCGTCACAGCCTCCACAGGGCGAGCGGGGCGAGTCGGGGAAAAATTCTCTCCTCGCCGTGACGTCACCCCAGTTCGCCGTAAGGGGGCGCCACGCAAACTTCTCGGGGCTAAACGGCCACCTATACTAACTTATAGTCCGTACGCCTTAGTTGCCCAGACTGGGTCGACCGGCGCGAACCGCACTGCGCTAGGAAGTATAGACCCTTTCAGGCAACATTTCATGGGCGCCGCCATCTTGACGTCACGTGACCCTGCCGCCATAGCCGCCCTTCAGTTTCTCGCCGTTCCTCCGCGTTGTGTGCTGCACCGGCCGCTACCGGAGCTTTGTTTTCGCGTTCTTTTACGTTCCGCGTTGAAATCGCGTGTTTTCTTTAGGTCTTTTCAATATTTCGGGCTTTCATTTAATAATTTGATATTTATATTTCAACATAGCTCTTGTATTTTCTTATTTATGAAATGGAATGGGACAGCGAATGGATCGACGATACAAGATTATGGCTTCAGAGGCCAAGTAAGTTCATCCCATTCTAACGTTTTTCTCGCTAATAAAGGTCAGTCAACGCCATTGCGACATATGCAAATTTCAACTGACTACCCAGTCGTGCTTCTCGCTGCATGTGCCCGCTCGTTTCCATAAAGCCGATCCGCATGTAAGCGATTTAGCGGGCGACGAGACGAGCGACGGCGACAACGACGAGAGTCAGCGACGAAGATTTTTCACTGCCGCCTGTTGCATCGCTCGGTTTTTCGGGTTTTTAGAAAACGTCGCTCGCCGTCTTGGTCGCCTGCTCCCGTCGCTTCCATGCGGTTTGCCTCGTCGCGCGACTGGCCGAGCGACAGCGAAGCGGGTCACCGTCGCTTGTCTCGTTGCTCGCCGAATCGCTTGCATGCGGTTTATACTTAATATCGAGGCGTCAATGGTTCAATGGTGCGTGCATGGAAATTAATTGAGTATGAACCGCATGCAAGCGATTTGGCGAGCAATCAGATAAGCGACGGCGACCCGCTTCGCTGTCGCTCAGTCAGTCGCGCGACGAGGCAAACTGCATGGAAGCGACGGAGCAAGCGACCAAGACGGTGAGCGACGTTTTCTAGAAATCCCGAAACCGAGGGATGCGACGGGCGACGGTGAGAAATCTCCGTCGCTCGTCTCGTAGCGCGCTAAATCGCGGGTCATCTTTACGGAAACGAGCGCGCACATGCAGCGAGAAGCACGACTGTCATAGCCTTACTGCGTCAGTTGCAATTTACATATGTCGCAATAGTGTTGACTGCCCTTTATTAGCGACAAAAACGCAAGAATGGGATGAACTTACATGGTCATTGAAGCCTCATAATCTTGTATCGTCGACCTATTCGCTGTCCGATTCCATTTCATAAATAAGAAAATACAAGCGCTATGTCGAAATATAAATATCAAATGATTAAATGAAAGTCCTAAATATCGAAAAGGCCTAAAGCAAATACAAGATTTCAACGCGCAACGTAAAAGAACACGGAAAAAGCTCCGGTAGTGGCCTGTGCAGCACATAACGCGGAGCAACGGCGAGAAACTGAAGGTCGGCTATGGCGGCCCGGAAAGCGCGCGAAGGGCGCGCCGACTGGTGGCAGCTCGAGTAACTGGCTCGCTGAAAGTCTATACTCCAAAAGTTTATAATAAGAATCTCTTTATTTTTCCTTTATGCACAGCGGAGGGAGATAGGGACAAAAGCTGCATGGCTTGCAGCTTGACGAGGCCCTACGCCATGTGGCAGAAAAGCAGCAGAAAACATTTCAGACAATTACAAGCAAAAAACAAGATACTACACCTTATTACATCAATTAGCTATCAAAAAGTCGTTATCACTCTGTTTCTAGTAACATATTGATTATTTCAGTTATGTCAATATTTTCACCTTCGGGCTCATTTAAAAGCGACGGTAGTGTACATTTGAAAGAGGTTAGTCCGTGATTAGTACGGGGAGTAGTAACACACCCAGTTCTCGGTATGAACAGTTTCATACGTCTGGTTTGTCCTCACCAAGCCCGACAGTACGGAAAGAAAAAAAGTTGTTATTTGGTTTTACTACCATATTGTAGACTCCTATCAAACGATAGTCGTATAAATGATTCATTGTCGCAATTTTATGTTTTCGAAAAAGCTCATCGGAAGAAGGCAAAAAAAGAAACGTTTTCAATTATGCAAAATACGTTCTTCTGTGCTAGAATCAGTGTTGATAAGTTTTGTTTCGTTGTTTGTCCCCAAACCTGGTGACAGCACACGTAATATGGTGTGCAGATCAGGGAATAATACAAGAGCAACTTCACCCGCGCGGCAAACATAAAACGAGTTTTAGACATTATTCCTATCGCTTTGCAAACGTTTCGGTGGATATACTCAACGTGCTCAGTCCAAGAAAGTGCTTCAGATAAAATGACACCAAGAATTTTAACAGATTATGCAATCTCTAAAGAAGATGAATTCATCGTGATATGTAGAGGCAACAAAATTGTACGATTCCGTGGCTTAAAGAGATGCTGAACCAAACATTTCAGCGCCGGCAGCTGATTTGTCGACCCCATATTGTCATTCGATCGAAGCTACATTAATTTTAGTTCAGTGACTGCACGCGATAACATCGCTTACATGATCGTAAGTGACACTTGTTGAGCCGTGTCCGCGTTGGCTACGTCTACCTGATTTTTAACTGATCTGTATTCCTGTGTCTAATCACTACGTGTCTCGCCATCATAGGCCAGGATTTTAGGACATCCCATCTTAGTTGTAACGACTGTCGCCACGTGGCGCCTCGATCGTAGCAAGGCCGAGCGAAGAGAACCCATTCTCGCACCCTTTCCCTTTTCCCCCTTGCCACCGTAGGAGAGAGAGAGAGAAAAAAAAGGGGAGGGGAAGTGTCCTCCTAAAAATAGAAAGAGGAAAGCTTTTCTTGGGGGGGGGGGGGGGGGGGGGGTCCCAGCTGCTTTTGCATCTTTGGAAACCTAACTGGGTGTTTCTGGATATTTAGACAGCGCAATGCTTGTCGAATATTCAAGTGGCGACTGCCGCTTGTTAGTTGCCTCTACGATGTTGATGAGAAATTGAACCATTGGACTTATAATCCGTTTCACCCTAAAATAGACTGCAGTGGACGCTATGATCCATTGGAGCATATTGACCGCTGATGACGTGTCACTGACATCCCGGCTTGGCAGAACGACATGGAGAAAGCGAAACCGCGTGTCCCGCCGATTGTGCTCGATTCATCGAGACGGCTCACAGTGTCCGCTGCGGACCAGCCCAAGAGAGTATAGACTGTATTTTGTAACGAGCAGTAACCAGTAGTGATACACAACTGCACGGCGGTACGAGGCTCATCCAGATTCAAACGGGCAGGGTCGGGACAAAATGACTAAACCCATGACCTTTGGGTTCTGCAGGGCGAGCTCTCGATACGCGCTCGCTTGCTCCAATGCGGATGATGCTTGCTCTGCACGTGCGCGTGCTTGGCAAGCACATTCAAAGCGCGAGTCACACTCGCTTTCACTTCAAGTGTGAGCGCAGAAGCTACGAGTGCGAGCTTCCCTCTTTAAATTTGCTAAGCACGTGCACTCGTGCAGCGCAAGCACTGTTCAGGGCAGTATGCTCGAGCGTCTAGCTTCGGTTTCGATCGCACTTAAAGGGATGCTGGATTTCAGTGTCTATAGTAATTGGCTCACGATCTTTCCACGAGCCAGCAGCCGCCGGTGTGCGCGAGCATACGCAACGAAATTGACGTCATAGTCCCCCGTTTACGCTTAAGATGACGGTGAAATGTCTGGGCTCCAGGGAAACGGAGAATAGTGACAAGCTTTTCATCTCCACAGCGGGGTCTGGTGTAAAAGGTAAGCGACTAATTGGTCTAACAAGCACGTGGGTTTTACTTTTGGAGATGAAAAGCCTGTCTTTATTGTGACTTGGCCTAAAGCCCATATATTTCACTGTCATCTTAAGCGCGAATGGGGTACTACGACGTCAATTTCGCTGCGTGTGCTTGCGCACAGGGGCGGCTGCTGGCTCATGGAAAGGTCGTTCGGCACTTATTATAGACACTAAATTGTTCGGTTCAGTATCCCTCTAAAATGAAACAGTGTATAGCATCGCACCCGCATCTGGTCGTGTTTCACTGCTGCGCGAGGCACGTTAATGTCTCCAGGCTAGCAGTCGTACTAAGTCGGCTAAATTTCTATTCCACAGGTTAGAGACCTGTTGCCCCTTGTATGCCTCAAAATAGTCGCGCTATCTAAATAGTCATACACACGAATTAAAGGCATTAGTTTTGTAACTGATGCTTTTTCCGCGGCACCAATTTCAACACAGCATTATCCTTCAAGCCGGGAACACATTTGCGAAAAAAAGCCGAATTTTGTGCGAAAACCGCACACGAAAATCGCACGGCAGCTAGGCTCCTCCCCTTTTCCGAAAATCGGGAGCGGTTCCAAAGATCTGCAGCGCCAGATATTTTCGCACGGCGCCTCCGAATTCGGGGCGGAGGAGCTCGGTGAGCGAAAGCCCGGAACAGGACGGAACGAAAAGAGACGATCGGCTCGCAACATGGCGGCTCACGCAGCTTCGGAAGCAGCGCAGGCAACATCGTATGCCATCCCTGCGTTCTCGTCTCAACCTTCGTAGAAAACCCCTTCTGTCTCTATCAAAGGGTGGTGGTACAAAGTCTCGCGTGGCATTCAACGAGGTTTTAATAGCTGAAGTTTTTAAGAGGCGCGAAATGCGGGACGCCAGTTCGCCAGACTACCGCACAGCCTCCTAAAGTCGGAGCTCCCCGCCGCGCATTCCACCTCATGCGGCTCATCTTCCGAAAATCGCAAGGTACGATTTTCGCAGCCTCCGATTTCTCTCCGATGTTCGGTTCGTTTTTTCGCAAATGTGTTCCCGCCTTCACTCTAAGAAATGCCTGCGCATCTGGTTACCAGCAAAACACTCAAGGAGCCAATCTCTGCGAACTACGAAATCAGTTCAGCGAATGATGAGGCGGAAAATCCGTTTAGACTTAAAAATGGAGTCTGCGCTGTGGCAGTACGCAATGCGAATTGCGTCATGCTTGCAGCGCGTAATGCCACAGAGCAGACTTAATTTTGAGGCCTAAACAGATGTTCCGCCTCATCATTCGCTGCGATAATTTTGTCGATTGCAGAGATTGGCTCTTCGAGTGTTTTGCGGACAAGTAGACGCGCAGGCATTTCTTAGAGTGATGTATTGCCAAGTGACTCGCATGCACTCTGAAAAAAAGTCTGCTTTCACCCACAAAACTCGGAGAGCCAATCACTGCAACTTACGGAGTAACTTCAGCGAATGACGATGCCGAAACATATGTTTCGACCGAAAAACGCAGTCTGAGTTGTGACATTAAGCAATGCAAAACGTCACGCTTGCATTGCTTAATGTCACAACTCCGTCTGCGTTTTTTGGTCTAAAATATGTTTCGGCATTGTCATTCGCTGAGTTGACTCCGTAAGTTGCGCTGATTGGCTCTCCGAGTGTTGTGCGGGAAAGCAGACCCACGGGCTTTTTTTAGAGTGCACTCTAAAAAACATCTGTGCGTCTACTTTCACGCACAACACTCGGAGAGCCAATCAGCGCAACTTACGGAGTCAACTCAGCGAATGACAATGCCGAAAGATATGTTTAGACCAAAAAACGCAGTCTGAGTTGTGACATTAAGCAATGCAAGCGTGACGTTTTGCATTGCTTAATGTCACAACTCAGACTGCGTTTTTTCGTCTAAACAGATGTTTCCCTATCGTCATTCGCTGAGCTGCCTCCGTAAGTTGTGCTGATTGGCTCTCCGAATGTTGTGCGTGAAAGCAGACGCACAGACTTTTTTTAGAGTCTGTGCTTAAGAAGCCTTGCCTTATGGCGAACTCCTCTAGTTGTTTTGGAGCGCGCCGGGATCGACATTTCTGGAGCCCGCCTATTTCACTGGGCGGTCGGGATCGAGACGGACGTGTTCCGCTCGTCCTTTCGGATCACATCCCACTCCAGCCAAATACCGTAAAAGCCAATACTGGCAACTCCCGCGGAAAACGGGCGAAAAGTGACTGCAGCGCCCCTGGCGAGCTCGGAGTCTCCGCTAGCAGGCAAATTCTCCAAAATGCATTGGTTTTGCCTATCTCCGTCCTAGGTGACCAACGAAAAAAAATTGTCACGGACATTCGCTGCTTTGAAAGTTAAAAAATGGGTGCCAGCTCATGAGTGAAGGACATTCTTTATGCGTGGGAAAGATGTTACAGCTTTCTGGGTGCAATTTCGGAGTTCTCCCGAAGAAAACATTCTGTCACAACTTATGTAAGCCAAGCAAAACACGAATGTATGCCTTCACGCTGTTTCGTGAAAAAGGGAAATGTACAAACATTTCAGAACATAGCTTCGTTTCAACTTTATTGTTCTTATCGGTCAATTCGTTTTGTCGTTGCAATTCCCATTTTTCATGAATGTCTTGCTCATAACCGTTTAGTTGAACAGGCGAGCTGGCTAATCCCGTTAAGATCGTCTCCGGATGAAGAAGCAGAAGTCAATTTTGAACCACGTACGTTACGGCGATGTCAGTATGCTCCAAAAGAAGTCGTTGTGCATATGCAAATCTGACGCGATTATAGATTAACAAAAGCGGAGTTACGAAAAAAGCAGACTTCTCGCGCTTGCAAAGAAAGAAGGGGAGAGCGTCGTAGCCCCGCGAAAAAGGTGATTCCAGTCACGTTATTTTCAGTGCACAAATTCCGATTGTTAGCGCGGGGACGACCAACATCTTCTGCTTCGCTGCTTCTTTACTTCTACGACAACGGCCGACACCCGTTGAACCGTCTCCACTCTTTCCATTTTTGAGTCTTCTTTCTTTTATATTTTTGAGGCGACGCCACTCTGCCGCGTTATTTCTTCCTCCTGCTTATATGTTGCTGTGTATATTTTTTGTTTTCTTTTTGCTTTTTTTTTTCCCCGACGTGTAAACCATCGTGTATCCTTGCTTTGTTTGGTTTAGTTTTTACTCCCTTTCCTTCGCTTCGGCGCTACTACCCCTGGTTCGTCTGTGCTAGGCCCGGACATTTTGAGGAGGTTATCGCAGACGACAGTGGAAGAAAACAACAACAACAACAGCAAAGTTGCAGACGGCCCGTCTGCAACTTCAACAACAACAGCAAAGTTGCAGACGGCCCGTCTGCAACTTTGCTGTTGTTGTTGTTTTCTTCCACTGTCGTCTGCGATAACCTCCTATTTTCGCCTTCGATTGAGTTTCTAATCCAAGATCGTCATACGTGCTTTTTGATTTTTATTAAATATATTAGGAAGTGTAAGCTCGTTATACATTTTTATTCGAATTTTATTTGTGTACTCCGGCTGGCACGTCTGCTACGGGTCATCGTTTGTTGATCAACCGGCCGCATTCGAGCATACACCAGAGCATACTTTGAGATGGCAGGCATGCCATGTGCTGCCTACCATTGCAAGAACAAGTTTGTGCGATGTGGTGGAAAATCTTTCTTCTGCTTCTTACGTCAACCTACGGACACCTACGTCAACAAGTACTTGAATGCACTTTTAAACTGCTTCGTCAAGCGAGCGAACGAACAACCCGCCAAAGTCACTGGAAAAAGAAATTCGAAAGCAAAAAAAGGTTACTCACTGCTAGCACATATAGAAGATTGCCGCCTGCGACCAAAACATTTCTGCGACTCTTTTTTAGCGGGCAGTGTGAGCTGCACTACGTTATTTATTTCCCCTGTTTTGTTTTTAGTTCGTACCTACGCCGCGAAAGCAAATAAAGAAATGTATAACAAGCAGCTGAAAAAAAAAGGGACGCATTCTTCTTTTTTCATTAGTTTCGTCTGTTGCTTCCGCTTTGTTTGTCGTGAATTCAACACCGGTGGTGACCACCAGCTATTCATTTGCTGCTTTCCATTTTTCCTTCTTTTTTTCTATAAGCGCCGCAACGATCGTCGTCGTTGAAATAGTTTTTTGCTAGCTTCTTTGTTTTATTCGCCTTTGTTCGCTTCTCTTTCCCGTTTCTTTTTATTTTCGTCGGGAATGGCGACACCATTTTTTCTGCAAAGTTCGGTAAGTGTTCTCACGGTCGTTTTTATCCTTACTTTTTGTTTTGTTTTTATGCTCCAGCAGCTCGTGCGCTTGCTCTGGTAATATTAACATGTCGTTTTTGCATGTTTAATGATTACGACGTAGTTCGAGTAGCTAAACGCCTTTTTTTCCGCTTCCCAGACGCGTTTCAAACACGTGTGATCCCCTGAGAGGCGTTTGAGACCGCTAAATAAACTGCTCTATCTTTGTTTATGCGCGCGTTGTTATTCGATTGTCGTTGCAGTTGCGATTAGTGGATACCCCTTTTCAAGCGGACTGAAAGTAATAAATTGTTTCTTCTGTTAGGGTGACGAAACGGGGCTTGTAATGCTCGAGGACGTCGCGGAGCCTATACTTTTCCATTGCGTCGACTGCTTCCGTAGACTCCGAGTCCGCTAGAGGCGCCACTGTCACGTTCGCCGCCGCTCCTATGTGTTTTCGGAGGAGTTTCCAGTATTGGCGAAGCTATATCGTATTTGCTCCAGCTCTTGGTCTGAATCCGAGAAAAGTCGCTCCTCCGATTTCTGCGGATTCGACCAGGCCAGCCTTCGGCGCGAACACGTGGCTTCCTTTCTCGCCGGGCATCTCGCATCTCGCCTCGAAAGAATTGGGGATGGCCGCCAGCGAAGTGCCGCCCGCTTTACTGCTGCTGCTGCTTGATGACAGTTCGTCTTCAAGTTGCTCGAGCAGCTCCTCCAGCAGCAGCGGCTCGAGTAGCACGATAACAAGAAGTTCTGGTATGTCTTGTATGAACTCGATTGCCTTCTCGGACCTCCGCAGAAGACGCTGAGAATCGTGACGTACTTGGACACCGTTCACGAGTATTCCGATAATGATGCAAGTGGGCTGCGCCGATGCAGATGGCTTATCGACACGCATCTTTCACATCATGATTAACTTTGTTCGTGCGTTGAACACGTGTTAATTTCGCTATTGTAACCATTTGGCTCTTCTTTAATAACGTGACACGCGAGTAATTAGGCGATCAAGATGATTGCTCTCAGCGGTATGCCAATATAGAGGTATGGAACTATCCTAAAACTTGGGTTTGATCCAAGTCGGGGTTCTAGTCTTTGGGCGGGAGACATGCGCGTTTACCCGAAAATCGAGCTTGGAGAGGATGATTTCGCTATTGTAACCATTTGGCTCCTCTTTAATGACGTGACACGCGAGTAATTAGGCGATAGAGATGATTGCTCTCAGCGGTATGCCAATATAGAGGTATGGAACTATTCTAAAACTTGGGTTTGATCCAAGTCGGGGTTCTAGTCTTTGGGCAGGAGACATGCGCGTTTACCCGAAAATCGAGCTTGAAGAGGATGATTTCGCTATTGTAACCATTTGGCTCCTCTTTAATGACGTGACACGCGAGTAATTAGGCGATAGAGATGATTGCTCTCAGCGGTATGCCAATATAGAGATATGGAACTATCCTAAAACTTGGGTTTGATCCAAGTCGGGGTTCTAGTCTTTGGGCAGGAGACATGCGCGTTTACCCAAAAATCGAGCTTGAAGAGGATAATTTCGCTATTGTAACCATTTGGCTCCTCTTTAATGACGTGACACGCGAGTAATTAGGCGATAGAGATGATTGCTCTCAGCGGTATGCCAATATAGAGGTATAGAACTATCCTAAAACTTGGGTTTGATCCAAGTCGGGGTTCTAGTCTTTGGGCGGGAAACATGCGCGTTTACCCGAAAATTGAGCTTGGAGAGGATAATTTCGCTATTGTAACCATTTGGCTCCTCTTTAATGACGTGACACGCGAGTAGTTAGGCGATAGATATGATTGCTCTCAGCGGTATGCCAATATAGAGGTATGGAACTATCCTAAAACTTGGGTTTGATCCAAGTCGGGGTTCTAGTCTTTGGGCAGGAGACATGCGCGTTTACCCGAAAATCGAGCTTGGAGAGGATGATTTCGCTATTGTAACCATTTGGCTCCTCTTTAATGACGTGACACGCGAGTAATTAGGCGATAGAGATGATTGCTCTCAGCGGTATGCCAATATAGAGGTATGGAACTATCCTAAAACTTGGGTTTGATCCAAGTCGGGGTTCTAGTCTTTGGGCAGGCGACATGCGCGTTTGCCCGAAAATCGAGCTTGAAGAGGATGATTTCGCTATTGTAACCATTTGGCTCCTCTTTAATGACGTGACACGCGAGTAATTAGGCGATAGAGATGATTGCTCTCAGCGGTATGCCAATATAGAGGTATGGAACTATCCTAAAACTTGGGTTTGATCCAAGTCGGGGTTCTAGTCTTTGGGCAGGAGACATGCGCGTTTACCCGAAAATCGAGCTTGAAGAGGATAATTTCGCTATTGTAACCATTTGGCTCCTCTTTAATGATGTGACACGCAAGTAATTAGGCGATAGAGATGATTGCTCTCACCGTTATGCAAAATATAGAGGTATAGAACTATCCTAAAACTTGGGTTTGATCCAAGTCGGGGTTCTAGTCTTTGGGCGGGAAACATGCGCGCTTACCCGAAAATCGAGCTTGGAGAGGATAATTTCGCTACTGTAACCATTTGGCTCCTCTTTAATGACGTGACACGCGAGTAATTAGGCGATAGAGATGATTGCTCTCAGCGGTATGCCAATATAGAGGTATAGAACTATCCTAAAACTTGGGTTTGATCCAAGTCGGGGTTCTAGTCTTTGGGCGGGAAACATGCGCGCTTACCCGAAAATCGAGCTTGGAGAGGATAATTTCGCTACTGTAACCATTTGGCTCCTCTTTAATGATGTGACACGCGAGTAATTAGACGATAGAGATGATTGCTCTCAGCGGTATGCCAATATAGAGGTATGGAACTATCCTAAAACTTGGGTTTGATCCAAGTCGGGGTTCTAGTCTTTGGGCGGGAAACATGCGCGTTTACCCGAAAATCGAGCTTGGAGAGGATGATTTCGCTATTGTAACCATTTGGCTCCTCTTTAATGACGTGACACGCGGAGTAATTAGGCGATAGAGATGATTTCTCTCAGCGGTATGCCAATATAGAGGTATGGAACTATCCTAAAACTTGGGTTTGATCCAAGTCGGGGTTCTAGTCTTTGGGCAGGAGACATGCGCGTTTACCCGAAAATCGAGCTTGAAGAGGATAATTTCGCTATTTTAACCATTGGGCTCCTCTTTAATGACGTGGCACGCGAGTAATTAGGCGATAGAGATGATTGCTCTCAGCGGTATGCCAATATAGAGGTATAGAACTATCCTAAAACTTGGGTTTGATCCAAGTCGGGGTTCTAGTCTTTGGGCGGGAAACATGCGCGTTTACCCGAAAATCGAGCTTGAAGAGGATAATTTCGCTATTTTAACCATTGGGCTCCTCTTTGATGACGTGACACGCGAGTAATTAGGCGATAGAGATGGTTGCTCTCAGCGGTATGCCAATATAGAGGTATAGAACTATCCTAAAACTTGGGTTTGATCCAAGTCGGGGTTCTAGTCTTTGGGCGGGAACAGGGATGGGCAAAATACATGCAAATATGTATCGAAATACAAATACAAATTACTTCGTCAAAAATGTATTTAATTACAAATCTAATTACATTTCCAAAAAAGCATTTAAATACAAGATACAAATACAACCAAATGTATTTGGTCTCCTCCAAATACTTTTCCAAATACATTCCTCAAAATTTGCGTCAGCCACTTCAGGGCACCTGCAAGAGTTTCTGGGTATCTCATTTTAATTTTGCATCGGACACTCGGGAGTTAGTGTGCGAGGCTATAGTAACGTAATAGAAATATAATCACAAAAAATGTAATCAGCTTGGACGTAATAGGTGAAAAAAGTAGAGAGCTTTAAGCAGCTTTTTTTGTCGATTACATTTTGGTATATATGCCAACAAAGAACCGAGACGACCAAGACGCGCAGCACTAGCTAGAGAATTTTTTATTGTTGCAACTCGCACCAGTTACGAAAATCTGGACGACCCGCGCATTTAGAATGTTCCAGGCAAAAATATGCATGGAAATCAGTCTGGAAAGCATCACAAGTTGTCACAGGCACTTATTTAGCCAGTCTGCCTGTGAACGTCGATTTCGTCACTATTCTTGCCCTGGACTAGCCCGTAATCACAAAGTCACTAAACGCTTGTGCTTGATTGAGAGACACTGCATTCGGTGCAAAACGTTGTTTTCTTCCTGCTCTGGACAGTGACAATAAATTGAAAGGATGTATTTTCGCCCACAAAATTGTATTTAATTACAATTGTATTTAAAATACCCACGTTTTAGTATTTAAATACACACGTCAAATACATTACCCAATTTGTAATTAAATACAAATGCAAAATACAGAAAGTATTTGAAATACGTATTTCAAATACTTGTATTTGAAATACTGCCCATCCCTGGGCGGGAAACATGCGCGTTTACCCGAAAATCGAGCTTGAAGAGGATAATTTCGCTATTGTAACCATTTGGCTCCTCTTTAATGACGTGACACGCGAGTAATTAGGCGATAGAGATGATTGCTCTCAGCGGTATGCCAATATAGAGGTATAGAACTATCCTAAAACTTGGGTTTGATCCAAGTCGGGGTTCTAGTCTTTGGGCGGGAAACATGCGCGTTTACCCGAAAATCGAGCTTGAAGAGGATAATTTCGCTATTGTAACCATTTGGCTCCTCTTTAATGACGTAACACGCGAGTAATTAGGCGATAGAGATCATTGCTCTCAGCGGTATGCCAATATAGAGGTATGGAACTATCCTAAAACTTGGATTTGATCCAAGTCGGGGTTCTAGTCTTTTGGCGGGAAACATGCGCGTTTACCCGAAAATTGAGCTTGGAGAGGATAATTTCACTATTGTAACCATTTGGCTCCTCTTTAATGACGTGACACGCGAGTAATTAGGCGATAGAGATGATTTCTCTCAGCGGTATGCCAATATAGAGGTATGGAACTATCCTAAAACTTGGGTTTGATCCAAGTCGGGGTTTTAGTCTTTGGGCGGGAAACATGCGCGTTTACCCGAAAATTGAGCTTGGAGAGGATAATTTCGCTATTGTAACCATTTGGCTCCTCTTTAATGACGTGACATGCGAGTAATTAGGCGATAGAGATGATTTCTCTCAGCGGTATGCCAATATAGAGGTATGGAACTATCCTAAAACTTGGATTTGATCCAAGTCGGGGTTCTAGTCTTTGGGCGGGAAACATGCGCGTTTACCCGAAAATTGAGCTTGGAGAGGATAATTTCGCTATTGTAACCATTTGGCTCCTCTTTAATGACGTGACACGCGAGTAATTAGGCGATAGAGATGATTTCTCTCAGCGGTATGCCAATATAGAGGTATGGAACTATCCTAAAACTTGGGTTTGATCCAAGTCGGGGTTCTAGTCTTTGGGCGGGAAACATGCGCGTTTACCCGAAAATTGAGCTTGGAGAGGATAATTTCGCTATTGTAACCATTTGGCTCCTCTTTAATGACGTGACACGCGAGTAATTAGGCGATAGAGATGATTTCTCTCAGCGGTATGCCAATATAGAGGTATGGAACTATCCTAAAACTTGGGTTTGATCCAAGTCGGGGTTCTAGTCTTTGGGCGGGAAACATGCGCGTTTACCCGAAAATCGAGCTTGAAGAGGATAATTTCGCTATTGTAACCATTTGGCTCCTCTTTAATGACGTGACACGCGAGTAATTAGGCGATAGAGATGATTTCTCTCAGCGGTATGCCAATATAGAGGTATGGAACTATCCTAAAACTTGGGTTTGATCCAAGTCGGGGTTCTAGTCTTTGGGCAGGAGACATGCGCGTTTACCCGAAAATCGAGCTTGAAGAGGATAATTTCGCTATTGTAACCATTTGGCTCCTCTTTAATGATGTGACACGCGAGTAATTAGGCGATAGAGATGATTTCTCTCAGCGGTATGCCAATATAGAGGTATGGAACTATCCTAAAACTTGGGTTTGATCCAAGTCGGGGTTCTAGTCTTTGGGCGGGAAACATGCGCGTTTACCCGAAAATTGAGCTTGGAGAGGATAATTTCGCTATTGTAACCATTTGGCTCCTCTTTAATGACGTGACACGCGAGTAATTGGGCGATAGAGATGATTTCTCTCAGCGGTATGCCAATGTAGAGGTATGGAACTATCCTAAAACTTGGGTTTGATCCAAGTCGGGGTTCTAGTCTTTGGGCGGGAAACATGCGCGTTTACCCGAAAATTGAGCTTAAAGAGGATAATTTCGCTATTGTAACCATTTGGCTCCTCTTTAATGACGTGACACGCGAGTAATTAGGCGATAGAGATGATTTCTCTCAGCGGTATGCCAATATAGAGGTATGGAACTATCCTAAAACTTGGGTTTGATCCAAGTCGGGGTTCTAGTCTTTGGGCGGGAAACATGCGCGTTTACCCGAAAATCGAGCTTGAAGAGGATAATTTCGCTATTGTAACCATTTGGCTCCTCTTTAATGACGTGACACGCGAGTAATTAGGCGATAGAGATGATTTCTCTCAGCGGTATGCCAATATAGAGGTATGGAACTATCCTAAAACTTGGGTTTGATCCAAGTCGGGGTTCTAGTCTTTGGGCAGGAGACATGCGCGTTTACCCGAAAATCGAGCTTGAAGAGGATAATTTCGCTATTTTAACCATTGGGCTCCTCTTTAATGACGTGGCACGCGAGTAATTAGGCGATAGAGATGATTGCTCTCAGCGGTATGCCAATATAGAGGTATAGAACTATCCTAAAACTTGGGTTTGATCCAAGTCGGGGTTCTAGTCTTTGGGCGGGAAACATGCGCGTTTACCCGAAAATCGAGCTTGAAGAGGATAATTTCGCTATTTTAACCATTGGGCTCCTCTTTGATGACGTGACACGCGAGTAATTAGGCGATAGAGATGGTTGCTCTCAGCGGTATGCCAATATAGAGGTATAGAACTATCCTAAAACTTGGGTTTGATCCAAGTCGGGGTTCTAGTCTTTGGGCGGGAACAGGGATGGGCAAAATACATGCAAATATGTATCGAAATACAAATACAAATTACTTCGTCAAAAATGTATTTAATTACAAATCTAATTACATTTCCAAAAAAGCATTTAAATACAAGATACAAATACAACCAAATGTATTTGGTCTCCTCCAAATACTTTTCCAAATACATTCCTCAAAATTTGCGTCAGCCACTTCAGGGCACCTGCAAGAGTTTCTGGGTATCTCATTTTAATTTTGCATCGGACACTCGGGAGTTAGTGTGCGAGGCTATAGTAACGTAATAGAAATATAATCACAAAAAATGTAATCAGCTTGGACGTAATAGGTGAAAAAAGTAGAGAGCTTTAAGCAGCTTTTTTTGTCGATTACATTTTGGTATATATGCCAACAAAGAACCGAGACGACCAAGACGCGCAGCACTAGCTAGAGAATTTTTTATTGTTGCAACTCGCACCAGTTACGAAAATCTGGACGACCCGCGCATTTAGAATGTTCCAGGCAAAAATATGCATGGAAATCAGTCTGGAAAGCATCACAAGTTGTCACAGGCACTTATTTAGCCAGTCTGCCTGTGAACGTCGATTTCGTCACTATTCTTGCCCTGGACTAGCCCGTAATCACAAAGTCACTAAACGCTTGTGCTTGATTGAGAGACACTGCATTCGGTGCAAAACGTTGTTTTCTTCCTGCTCTGGACAGTGACAATAAATTGAAGGGATGTATTTTCGCCCACAAAATTGTATTTAATTACAATTGTATTTAAAATACCCACGTTTTAGTATTTAAATACACACGTCAAATACATTACCCAATTTGTAATTAAATACAAATGCAAAATACAGAAAGTATTTGAAATACGTATTTCAAATACTTGTATTTGAAATACTGCCCATCCCTGGGCGGGAAACATGCGCGTTTACCCGAAAATCGAGCTTGAAGAGGATAATTTCGCTATTGTAACCATTTGGCTCCTCTTTAATGACGTGACACGCGAGTAATTAGGCGATAGAGATGATTGCTCTCAGCGGTATGCCAATATAGAGGTATAGAACTATCCTAAAACTTGGGTTTGATCCAAGTCGGGGTTCTAGTCTTTGGGCGGGAAACATGCGCGTTTACCCGAAAATCGAGCTTGAAGAGGATAATTTCGCTATTGTAACCATTTGGCTCCTCTTTAATGACGTAACACGCGAGTAATTAGGCGATAGAGATCATTGCTCTCAGCGGTATGCCAATATAGAGGTATGGAACTATCCTAAAACTTGGATTTGATCCAAGTCGGGGTTCTAGTCTTTTGGCGGGAAACATGCGCGTTTACCCGAAAATTGAGCTTGGAGAGGATAATTTCGCTATTGTAACCATTTGGCTCCTCTTTAATGACGTGACACGCGAGTAATTAGGCGATAGAGATGATTTCTCTCAGCGGTATGCCAATATAGAGGTATGGAACTATCCTAAAACTTGGGTTTGATCCAAGTCGGGGTTTTAGTCTTTGGGCGGGAAACATGCGCGTTTACCCGAAAATTGAGCTTGGAGAGGATAATTTCGCTATTGTAACCATTTGGCTCCTCTTTAATGACGTGACATGCGAGTAATTAGGCGATAGAGATGATTTCTCTCAGCGGTATGCCAATATAGAGGTATGGAACTATCCTAAAACTTGGATTTGATCCAAGTCGGGGTTCTAGTCTTTGGGCGGGAAACATGCGCGTTTACCCGAAAATTGAGCTTGGAGAGGATAATTTCGCTATTGTAACCATTTGGCTCCTCTTTAATGACGTGACACGCGAGTAATTAGGCGATAGAGATGATTTCTCTCAGCGGTATGCCAATATAGAGGTATGGAACTATCCTAAAACTTGGGTTTGATCCAAGTCGGGGTTCTAGTCTTTGGGCGGGAAACATGCGCGTTTACCCGAAAATTGAGCTTGGAGAGGATAATTTCGCTATTGTAACCATTTGGCTCCTCTTTAATGACGTGACACGCGAGTAATTAGGCGATAGAGATGATTTCTCTCAGCGGTATGCCAATATAGAGGTATGGAACTATCCTAAAACTTGGGTTTGATCCAAGTCGGGGTTCTAGTCTTTGGGCGGGAAACATGCGCGTTTACCCGAAAATCGAGCTTGAAGAGGATAATTTCGCTATTGTAACCATTTGGCTCCTCTTTAATGACGTGACACGCGAGTAATTAGGCGATAGAGATGATTTCTCTCAGCGGTATGCCAATATAGAGGTATGGAACTATCCTAAAACTTGGGTTTGATCCAAGTCGGGGTTCTAGTCTTTGGGCAGGAGACATGCGCGTTTACCCGAAAATCGAGCTTGAAGAGGATAATTTCGCTATTGTAACCATTTGGCTCCTCTTTAATGATGTGACACGCGAGTAATTAGGCGATAGAGATGATTTCTCTCAGCGGTATGCCAATATAGAGGTATGGAACTATCCTAAAACTTGGGTTTGATCCAAGTCGGGGTTCTAGTCTTTGGGCGGGAAACATGCGCGTTTACCCGAAAATTGAGCTTGGAGAGGATAATTTCGCTATTGTAACCATTTGGCTCCTCTTTAATGACGTGACACGCGAGTAATTGGGCGATAGAGATGATTTCTCTCAGCGGTATGCCAATGTAGAGGTATGGAACTATCCTAAAACTTGGGTTTGATCCAAGTCGGGGTTCTAGTCTTTGGGCGGGAAACATGCGCGTTTACCCGAAAATTGAGCTTAAAGAGGATAATTTCGCTATTGTAACCATTTGGCTCCTCTTTAATGACGTGACACGCGAGTAATTAGGCGATAGAGATGATTTCTCTCAGCGGTATGCCAATATAGAGGTATGGAACTATCCTAAAACTTGGGTTTGATCCAAGTCGGGGTTCTAGTCTTTGGGCGGGAAACATGCGCGTTTACCCGAAAATCGAGCTTGAAGAGGATAATTTCGCTATTGTAACCATTTGGCTCCTCTTTAATGACGTGACACGCGAGTAATTAGGCGGTAGAGATGATTTCTCTCAGCGGTGTGCCAATATAGAGGTATGGAACTATCCTAAAACTTGGGTTTGATCCAAGTCGGGGTTCTAGTCTTTGGGCAGGAGACATGCGCGTTTACCCGAAAATCGAGCTTGAAGAGGATAATTTCGCTATTTTAACCATTGGGCTCCTCTTTAATGACGTGGCACGCGAGTAATTAGGCGATAGAGATGATTGCTCTCAGCGGTATGCCAATATAGAGGTATAGAACTATCCTAAAACTTGGGTTTGATCCAAGTCGGGGTTCTAGTCTTTGGGCGGGAAACATGCGCGTTTACCCGAAAATCGAGCTTGAAGAGGATAATTTCGCTATTTTAACCATTGGGCTCCTCTTTGATGACGTGACACGCGAGTAATTAGGCGATAGAGATGGTTGCTCTCAGCGGTATGCCAATATAGAGGTATAGAACTATCCTAAAACTTGGGTTTGATCCAAGTCGGGGTTCTAGTCTTTGGGCGGGAACAGGGATGGGCAAAATACATGCAAATATGTATCGAAATACAAATACAAATTACTTCGTCAAAAATGTATTTAATTACAAACCTAATTACATTTCCAAAAAAGCATTTAAATACAAGATACAAATACAACCAAATGTATTTGGTCTCCTCCAAATACTTTTCCAAATACATTCCTCAAAATTTGCGTCAGCCACTTCAGGGCACCTGCAAGAGTTTCTGGGTATCTCATTTTAATTTTGCATCGGACACTCGGGAGTTAGTGTGCGAGGCTATAGTAACGTAATAGAAATATAATCACAAAAAATGTAATCAGCTTGGACGTAATAGGTGAAAAAAGTAGAGAGCTTTAAGCAGCTTTTTTTGTCGATTACATTTTGGTATATATGCCAACAAAGAACCGAGACGACCAAGACGCGCAGCACTAGCTAGAGAATTTTTTATTGTTGCAACTCGCACCAGTTACGAAAATCTGGACGACCCGCGCATTTAGAATGTTCCAGGCAAAAATATGCATGGAAATCAGTCTGGAAAGCATCACAAGTTGTCACAGGCACTTATTTAGCCAGTCTGCCTGTGAACGTCGATTTCGTCACTATTCTTGCCCTGGACTAGCCCGTAATCACAAAGTCACTAAACGCTTGTGCTTGATTGAGAGACACTGCATTCGGTGCAAAACGTTGTTTTCTTCCTGCTCTGGACAGTGACAATAAATTGAAGGGATGTATTTTCGCCCACAAAATTGTATTTAATTACAATTGTATTTAAAATACCCACGTTTTAGTATTTAAATACACACGTCAAATACATTACCCAATTTGTAATTAAATACAAATGCAAAATACAGAAAGTATTTGAAATACGTATTTCAAATACTTGTATTTGAAATACTGCCCATCCCTGGGCGGGAAACATGCGCGTTTACCCGAAAATCGAGCTTGAAGAGGATAATTTCGCTATTGTAACCATTTGGCTCCTCTTTAATGACGTGACACGCGAGTAATTAGGCGATAGAGATGATTGCTCTCAGCGGTATGCCAATATAGAGGTATAGAACTATCCTAAAACTTGGGTTTGATCCAAGTCGGGGTTCTAGTCTTTGGGCGGGAAACATGCGCGTTTACCCGAAAATCGAGCTTGAAGAGGATAATTTCGCTATTGTAACCATTTGGCTCCTCTTTAATGACGTAACACGCGAGTAATTAGGCGATAGAGATCATTGCTCTCAGCGGTATGCCAATATAGAGGTATGGAACTATCCTAAAACTTGGATTTGATCCAAGTCGGGGTTCTAGTCTTTTGGCGGGAAACATGCGCGTTTACCCGAAAATTGAGCTTGGAGAGGATAATTTCGCTATTGTAACCATTTGGCTCCTCTTTAATGACGTGACACGCGAGTAATTAGGCGATAGAGATGGTTTCTCTCAGCGGTATGCCAATATAGAGGTATGGAACTATCCTAAAACTTGGGTTTGATCCAAGTCGAGGTTTTAGTCTTTGGGCGGGAAACATGCGCGTTTACCCGAAAATTGAGCTTGGAGAGGATAATTTCGCTATTGTAACCATTTGGCTCCTCTTTAATGACGTGACATGCGAGTAATTAGGCGATGGAGATGATTTCTCTCAGCGGTATGCCAATATAGAGGTATGGAACTATCCTAAAACTTGGATTTGATCCAAGTCGGGGTTCTAGTCTTTGGGCGGGAAACATGCGCGTTTACCCGAAAATTGAGCTTGGAGAGGATAATTTCGCTATTGTAACCATTTGGCTCCTCTTTAATGACGTGACACGCGAGTAATTAGGCGATAGAGATGATTTCTCTCAGCGGTATGCCAATATAGAGGTATGGAACTATCCTAAAACTTGGGTTTGATCCAAGTCGGGGTTCTAGTCTTTGGGCGGGAAACATGCGCGTTTACCCGAAAATTGAGCTTGGAGAGGATAATTTCGCTATTGTAACCATTTGGCTCCTCTTTAATGACGTGACACGCGAGTAATTAGGCGATAGAGATGATTTCTCTCAGCGGTATGCCAATATAGAGGTATGGAACTATCCTAAAACTTGGGTTTGATCCAAGTCGGGGTTCTAGTCTTTGGGCGGGAAACATGCGCGTTTACCCGAAAATCGAGCTTGAAGAGGATAATTTCGCTATTGTAACCATTTGGCTCCTCTTTAATGACGTGACACGCGAGTAATTAGGCGATAGAGATGATTTCTCTCAGCGGTATGCCAATATAGAGGTATGGAACTATCCTAAAACTTGGGTTTGATCCAAGTCGGGGTTCTAGTCTTTGGGCAGGAGACATGCGCGTTTACCCGAAAATCGAGCTTGAAGAGGATAATTTCGCTATTGTAACCATTTGGCTCCTCTTTAATGATGTGACACGCGAGTAATTAGGCGATAGAGATGATTTCTCTCAGCGGTATGCCAATATAGAGGTATGGAACTATCCTAAAACTTGGGTTTGATCCAACTCGGGGTTCTAGTCTTTGGGCGGGAAACATGCGCGTTTACCCGAAAATTGAGCTTGGAGAGGATAATTTCGCTATTGTAACCATTTGGCTCCTCTTTAATGACGTGACACGCGAGTAATTGGGCGATAGAGATGATTTCTCTCAGCGGTATGCCAATGTAGAGGTATGGAACTATCCTAAAACTTGGGTTTGATCCAAGTCGGGGTTCTAGTCTTTGGGCGGGAAACATGCGCGTTTACCCGAAAATTGAGCTTAAAGAGGATAATTTCGCTGTTGTAACCATTTGGCTCCTCTTTTATGACGTGACACGCGAGTAATTAGGCGATAGAGATGATTTCTCTCAGCGGTATGCCAATATAGAGGTATGGAACTATCCTAAAACTTGGGTTTGATCCAAGTCGGGGTTCTAGTCTTTGGGCGGGAAACATGCGCGTTTACCCGAAAATCGAGCTTGAAGAGGATAATTTCGCTATTGTAACCATTTGGCTCCTCTTTAATGACGTGACACGCGAGTAATTAGGCGATAGAGATGATTTCTCTCAGCGGTATGCCAATATAGAGGTATGGAACTATCCTAAAACTTGGGTTTGATCCAAGTCGGGGTTCTAGTCTTTGGGCAGGAGACATGCGCGTTTACCCGAAAATCGAGCTTGAAGAGGATAATTTCGCTATTGTAACCATTTGGCTCCTCTTTAATGACGTGACACGCGAGTAATTAGGCGATAGAGATGATTTCTCTCAGCGGTATGCCAATATAGAGGTATGGAACTATCCTAAAACTTGGGTTTGATCCAAGTCGGGGTTCTAGTCTTTGGGCAGGAGACATGCGCGTTTACCCGAAAATCGAGCTTGGAGAGGATAATTTCGCTATTGTAACCATTTGGCTCCTCTTTAATGACGTGACACGCGAGTAATTAGGCGATAGAGATGATTTCTCTCAGCGGTATGCCAATATAGAGGTATGGAACTATCCTAAAACTTGGGTTTGATCCAAGTCGGGGTTCTAGTCTTTGGGCAGGAGACATGCGCGTTTACCCGAAAATCGAGCTTGAAGAGGATAATTTCGCTATTGTAACCATTTGGCTCCTCTTTAATGATGTGACACGCGAGTAATTAGGCGATAGAGATGATTTCTCTCAGCGGTATGCCAATATAGAGGTATGGAACTATCCTAAAACTTGGGTTTGATCCAAGTCGGGGTTCTAGTCTTTGGGCGGGAAACATGCGCGTTTACCCGAAAATTGAGCTTGGAGAGGATAATTTCGCTATTGTAACCATTTGGCTCCTCTTTAATGACGTGACACGCGAGTAATTGGGCGATAGAGATGATTTCTCTCAGCGGTATGCCAATGTAGAGGTATGGAACTATCCTAAAACTTGGGTTTGATCCAAGTCGGGGTTCTAGTCTTTGGGCGGGAAACATGCGCGTTTACCCGAAAATTGAGCTTAAAGAGGATAATTTCGCTATTGTAACCATTTGGCTCCTCTTTTATGACGTGACACGCGAGTAATTAGGCGATAGAGATGATTTCTCTCAGCGGTATGCCAATATAGAGGTATGGAACTATCCTAAAACTTGGGTTTGATCCAAGTCGGGGTTCTAGTCTTTGGGCGGGAAACATGCGCGTTTACCCGAAAATCGAGCTTGAAGAGGATAATTTCGCTATTGTAACCATTTGGCTCCTCTTTAATGACGTGACACGCGAGTAATTAGGCGATAGAGATGATTTCTCTCAGCGGTATGCCAATATAGAGGTATGGAACTATCCTAAAACTTGGGTTTGATCCAAGTCGGGGTTCTAGTCTTTGGGCAGGAGACATGCGCGTTTACCCGAAAATCGAGCTTGAAGAGGATAATTTCGCTATTGTAACCATTTGGCTCCTCTTTAATGACGTGACACGCGAGTAATTAGGCGATAGAGATGATTTCTCTCAGCGGTATGCCAATATAGAGGTATGGAACTATCCTAAAACTTGGGTTTGATCCAAGTCGGGGTTCTAGTCTTTGGGCAGGAGACATGCGCGTTTACCCGAAAATCGAGCTTGGAGAGGATAATTTCGCTATTGTAACCATTTGGCTCCTCTTTAATGACGTGACACGCGAGTAATTAGGCGATAGAGATGATTTCTCTCAGCGGTATGCCAATATAGAGGTATGGAACTATCCTAAAACTTGGGTTTGATCCAAGTCGGGGTTCTAGTCTTTGGGCAGGAGACATGCGCGTTTACCCGAAAATCGAGCTTGAAGAGGATAATTTCGCTATTGTAACCATTTGGCTCCTCTTTAATGACGTGACACGCGAGTAATTAGGCGATAGAGATGATTGCTCTCAGCGGTATGCCAATATAGAGGTATGGAATTATCCTAAAACTTGGGTTTGATCCAAGTCGGGGTTCTAGTCTTTGGGCAGGAGACATGCGCGTTTACCCGAAAATCGAGCTTGGAGAGGATAATTTCGCTATTGTAACCATTTGGCTCCTCTTTAATGATATGACACGCGAGTAATTAGGCGATAGAGATGATTGCTCTCAGCGGTATGCCAATATAGAGGTATGGAACTATCCTAAAACTTGGGTTTCATCCAAGTCGGGGTTCTAGTTTTTGGGCGGGAAACATGCGCGTTTACCCGAAAATCGAGCTTGAAGATGATAATTTCGCTATTGTAACCATTTGGCTCCTCTTTAATGATATGACACGCGAGTAATTAGGCGATAGAGATGATTGCTCTCAGCGGTATGCCAATATAGAGGTATAGAACTATCCTAAAACTTGGGTTTGATCCAAGTCGGGGTTCTAGTTTTTGGGCGGGAAACATGCGCGTTTACCCGAAAATCGAGCTTGAAGAGGATAATTTCGCTATTGTAACCATTTGGCTCCTCTTTAATGATATGACACGCGAGTAATTAGGCGATAGAGATGATTGCTCTCAGCGGTATGCCAATATAGAGGTATGGAACTATCCTAAAACTTGGGTTTGATCCAAGTCGGGGTTCTAGTCTTTGGGCAGGAGACATGCGCGTTTACCCGAAAATCGAGCTTGGAGAGGATAATTTAACTATTGTAACCATTTGGCTCCTCTTTAATGACGTGACACGCGAGTAATTAGGCGATAGAGATGATTGCTCTCAGCGGTATGCCAATATAGAGGTATAGAACTATCCTAAAACTTGGGTTTGATCCAAGTCGGGGTTCTAGTCTTTGGGCGGGAAACATGCGCGCTTACCCGAAAATCGAGCTTGAAGAGGATAATTTCGCTACTGTAACCATTTGGCTCCTCTTTAATGACGTGACACGCGAGTAATTAGGCGATAGAGATGATTGCTCTCAGCGGTATGCCAATATAGAGGTATGGAACTATCCTAAAACTTGGGTTTGATCCAAGTCGGGGTTCTAGTCTTTGGGCAGGAGACATGCGCGTTTACCCGAAAATCGAGCTTGAAGAGGATAATTTCGCTATTGTAACCATTTGGCTCCTCTTTAATGACGTGACACGCGAGTAATTAGGCGATAGAGATGATTTCTCTCAGCGGTAGGCCAATATAGAGGTATGGAACTATCCTAAAACTTGGGTTTGATCCAAGTCGGGGTTCTAGTCTTTGGGCAGGAGACATGCGCGTTTACCCGAAAATCGAGCTTGGAGAGGATAATTTCGCTATTGTAACCATTTGGCTCCTCTTTAATGACGTGACACGCGAGTAATTAGGCGATAGAGATGATTTCTCTCAGCGGTATGCCAATATAGAGGTATGGAACTATCCTAAAACTTGGGTTTGATCCAAGTCGGGGTTCTAGTCTTTGGGCAGGAGACATGCGCGTTTACCCGAAAATCGAGCTTGAAGAGGATAATTTCGCTATTGTAACCATTTGGCTCCTCTTTAATGACGTGACACGCGAGTAATTAGGCGATAGAGATGATTGCTCTCAGCGGTATGCCAATATAGAGGTATGGAATTATCCTAAAACTTGGGTATGATCCAAGTCGGGGTTCTAGTCTTTGGGCAGGAGACATGCGCGTTTACCCGAAAATCGAGCTTGGAGAGGATAATTTCGCTATTGTAACCATTTGGCTCCTCTTTAATGATATGACACGCGAGTAATTAGGCGATAGAGATGATTGCTCTCAGCGGTATGCCAATATAGAGGTATGGAACTATCCTAAAACTTGGGTTTCATCCAAGTCGGGGTTCTAGTTTTTGGGCGGGAAACATGCGCGTTTACCCGAAAATCGAGCTTGAAGATGATAATTTCGCTATTGTAACCATTTGGCTCCTCTTTAATGATATGACACGCGAGTAATTAGGCGATAGAGATGATTGCTCTCAGCGGTATGCCAATATAGAGGTATAGAACTATCCTAAAACTTGGGTTTGATCCAAGTCGGGGTTCTAGTTTTTGGGCGGGAAACATGCGCGTTTATCCGAAAATCGAGCTTGAAGAGGATAATTTCGCTATTGTAACCATTTGGCTCCTCTTTAATGATATGACACGCGAGTAATTAGGCGATAGAGATGATTGCTCTCAGCGGTATGCCAATATAGAGGTATGGAACTATCCTAAAACTTGGGTTTGATCCAAGTCGGGGTTCTAGTCTTTGGGCAGGAGACATGCGCGTTTACCCGAAAATCGAGCTTGGAGAGGATAATTTAACTATTGTAACCATTTGGCTCCTCTTTAATGACGTGACACGCGAGTAATTAGGCGATAGAGATGATTGCTCTCAGCGGTATGCCAATATAGAGGTATAGAACTACCCTAAAAATTGGGTTTGATCCAAGTCGGGGTTCTAGTCTTTGGGCGGGAAACATGCGCGCTTACCCGAAAATCGAGCTTGAAGAGGATAATTTCGCTACTGTAACCATTTGGCTCCTCTTTAATGACGTGACACGCGAGTAATTAGGCGATAGAGATGATTGCTCTCAGCGGTATGCCAATATAGAGGTATGGAACTATCCTAAAACTTGGGTTTGATCCAAGTCGGGGTTCTAGTCTTTGGGCAGGAGACATGCGCGTTTACCCGAAAATCGAGCTTGAAGAGGATAATTTCGCTATTGTAACCATTTGGCTCCTCTTTAATGACGTGACACGCGAGTAATTAGGCGATAGAGATGATTTCTCTCAGCGGTAGGCCAATATAGAGGTATGGAACTATCCTAAAACTTGGGTTTGATCCAAGTCGGGGTTCTAGTCTTTGGGCAGGAGACATGCGCGTTTACCCGAAAATCGAGCTTGGAGAGGATAATTTCGCTATTGTAACCATTTGGCTCCTCTTTAATGACGTGACACGCGAGTAATTAGGCGATAGAGATGATTTCTCTCAGCGGTATGCCAATATAGAGGTATGGAACTATCCTAAAACTTGGGTTTGATCCAAGTCGGGGTTCTAGTCTTTGGGCAGGAGACATGCGCGTTTACCCGAAAATCGAGCTTGAAGAGGATAATTTCGCTATTGTAACCATTTGGCTCCTCTTTAATGACGTGACACGCGAGTAATTAGGCGATAGAGATGATTGCTCTCAGCGGTATGCCAATATAGAGGTATGGAATTATCCTAAAACTTGGGTTTGATCCAAGTCGGGGTTCTAGTCTTTGGGCAGGAGACATGCGCGTTTACCCGAAAATCGAGCTTGGAGAGGATAATTTCGCTATTGTAACCATTTGGCTCCTCTTTAATGATATGACACGCGAGTAATTAGGCGATAGAGATGATTGCTCTCAGCGGTATGCCAATATAGAGGTATGGAACTATCCTAAAACTTGGGTTTCATCCAAGTCGGGGTTCTAGATTTTGGGCGGGAAACATGCGCGTTTACCCGAAAATCGAGCTTGAAGATGATAATTTCGCTATTGTAACCATTTGGCTCCTCTTTAATGATATGACACGCGAGTAATTAGGCGATAGAGATGATTGCTCTCAGCGGTATGCCAATATAGAGGTATAGAACTATCCTAAAACTTGGGTTTGATCCAAGTCGGGGTTCTAGTTTTTGGGCGGGAAACATGCGCGTTTACCCGAAAATCGAGCTTGAAGAGGATAATTTCGCTATTGTAACCATTTGGCTCCTCTTTAATGATATGACACGCGAGTAATTAGGCGATAGAGATGATTGCTCTCAGCGGTATGCCAATATAGAGGTATGGAACTATCCTAAAACTTGGGTTTGATCCAAGTCGGGGTTCTAGTCTTTGGGCAGGAGACATGCGCGTTTACCCGAAAATCGAGCTTGGAGAGGATAATTTAACTATTGTAACCATTTGGCTCCTCTTTAATGACGTGACACGCGAGTAATTAGGCGATAGAGATGATTGCTCTCAGCGGTATGCCAATATAGAGGTATAGAACTATCCTAAAACTTGGGTTTGATCCAAGTCGGGGTTCTAGTCTTTGGGCGGGAAACATGCGCGCTTACCCGAAAATCGAGCTTGAAGAGGATAATTTCGCTACTGTAACCATTTGGCTCCTCTTTAATGACGTGACACGCGAGTAATTAGGCGATAGAGATGATTGCTCTCAGCGGTATGCCAATATAGAGGTATGGAACTATCCTAAAACTTGGGTTTGATCCAAGTCGGGGTACTAGTCTTTGGGCAGGAGACATGCGCGTTTACCCGAAAATCGAGCTTGGAGAGGAGAATTTCGCTATTGTAACCATTTGACTCCGCTTTAATGACGTGACACGCGAGTAATTAGGCTATAGAGATGATTGCTCTCAGCGGTATGCCAATATAGAGGTATGGAACTATCCTGAAACTTGGGTTTGATCCAAGTCGGGGTTCTAGTCTTTGGGCAGGAGACATGCGCGTTTACCCGAAAATCGAGCTTGGAGAGGAGAATTTCGCTATTGTAACCATTTGGCTCCGCTTTAATGACGTGACACGCGAGTAATTAGGTGATAGAGATGATTGCTCTCAGCGGTATGCCAATATAGGGGTATGGAACTATCCTAAAACTTGTGTTTGATCCAAGTCAGGGTTCTAGTCTTTGGGCAGGCGACATGCGCGTTTACCCGAAAATCGAGCTTGGAGAGGATAATTTCGCTATTGTAACCATTTGGCTCCGCTTTAATGACGTGACACGCGAGTAATTAGGCGATAGAGATGATTGCACTCAGCGGTATGCCAATATAGAGGTATGGAACTATCCTAAAACTTGGGTTTGATCCAAGTCGGGGTTCTAGCCTTTGGGCAGGAGACATGCGCGTTTACCCGAAAATCGAGCTTGGAGAGGAGAATTTCGGTATTGTAACCATTTGGCTCCGCTTTAATGACGTGACACGCGAGTAATTAGGCGATAGAGATGATTGCTCTCAGCGGTATGCCAATATAGAGGTACGGAACTATCCTAAAACTTGGGTTTGATCCAAATCGGGGTTCTAGTCTTTAGGCAGGAGACATGCGCGTTTACCCGAAAATCGAGCTTGGAGAGGAGAATTTCGCTATTGTAACCATTTGGCTCCGCTTTAATGACGTGACACGCGAGTAATTAGGCGATAGAGATGATTGCTCTCAGCGGTATGCCAATATAGAGGTATGGAACTATCCTAAAACTTGGGTTTGATCCAAGTCGGGGTTCTAGTCTTTAGGCAGGAGACATGCGCGTTTACCCGAAAATCGAGCTTGGAGAGGAGAATTTCGCTATTGTAATCATTTGGCTCCGCTTTAATGACGTGAGACGCGAGTAATTAGGCGATAGAGATGATTGCTCTCAGCGGTATGCCAATATAGAGGTATGGAACTATCCTAAAACTTGGGTTTGATCCAAGTCGGGGTTCTAGTCTTTAGGCAGGAGACATGCGCGTTTACCCGAAAATCGAGCTTGGAGAGGAGAATTTCGCTATTGTAACCATTTGGCTCCGCTTTAATGACGTGACACGCGAGTAATTAGGCGATAGAGATGATTGCTCTCAGCGGTATGCCAATATAGAGGTATGGAACTATCCTAAAACTTGGGTTTGATACAAGTCGGGGTTCTAGTCTTTAGGCAGGAGACATGCGCGTTTACCCGAAAATCGAGCTTGGAGAGGAGAATTTCGCTATTGTAACCATTTGGCTCCGCTTAAATGACGTGACACGCGAGTAATTAGGCGATAGAGATAATTGCTCTCAGCGGTATGCCAATATAGAGGTACGGAACTATCCTAAAACTTGGGTTTGATCCAAGTCGGGGTTCTAGTCTTTAGGCAGGAGACATGCGCGTTTACCCGAAAATCGAGCTTGGAGAGGAGAATTTCGCTATTGTAACCATTTGGCCCCGCTTTAATGACGTGACACGCGAGTAATTAGGCGATAGAGATGATTGCTCACGGCGGTATGCCAATATAGAGGTATGGAACTATCCTAAAACTTGGGTTTGATCCAAGTCGGGGTTCTAGTCTTTAGGCAGGAGACATGCGCGTTTACCCGAAAATCGAGCTTGGAGAGGAGAATTTCGCTATTGTAATCATTTGGCTCCGCATTAATGACGTGACACGCGAGTAATTAGGCGATAGAGATGATTGCTCTCAGCGGTATGCCAATATAGAGGTATGGAACTATCCTAAAACTTGGGTTTGATCCAAGTCGGGGTTCTAGTCTTTAGGCAGGAGACATGCGCGTTTACCCGAAAATCGAGCTTGGAGAGGAGAATTTCGCTATTGTAACCATTTGGCTCCGCTTTAATGACGTGACACGCGAGTAATTAGGCGATAGAGATGATTGCTCTCAGCGGTATGCCAATATAGAGGTATGGAACTATCCTAAAACTTGGTTTTGATCCAAGTCGGGGTTCTAGTCTTTAGGCAGGAGACATGCGCGTTTACCCGAAAATCGAGCTTGGAGAGGAGAATTTCGCTATTGTAACCATTTGGCTCCGCTTTAATGACGTGACACGCGAGTAATTAGGCGATAGAGATGATTGCTCTCAGCGGTATGCCAATATAGAGGTATGGAACTATCCTAAAACTTGGGTTTGATCCAAGTCGGGGTTCTAGTCTTTGGGCAGGAGACATGCGCGTTTACCCGAAAATCGAGCTTGGAGAGGATAATTTCGCTATTGTAACCATTTGGCTCCGCTTTAATGACGTGACACGCGAGTAATTAGGCGATAGAGATGATTGCTCTCAGCGGTATGCCAATATAGAGGTATGGAACTATCCTAAAACTTGGGTTTGATCCAAGTCGGGGTTTTAGTTTTTGGGCGGGAAACATGCGCGTTTACCCGAAAATCGAGCTTGAAGATGATAATTTCGCTATTGTAACCATTTGGCTCCTCTTTAATGATATGACACGCGAGTAATTAGGCGATAGAGATGATTGCTCTCAGCGGTATGCCAATATAGAGGTATAGAACTATCCTAAAACTTGGGTTTGATCCAAGTCGGGGTTCTAGTTTTTGGGCGGGAAACATGCGCGTTTACCCGAAAATCGAGCTTGAAGAGGATAATTTCGCTATTGTAACCATTTGGCTCCTCTTTAATGATATGACACGCGAGTAATTAGGCGATAGAGATGATTGCTCTCAGCGGTATGCCAATATAGAGGTATGGAACTATCCTAAAACTTGGGTTTGATCCAAGTCGGGGTTCTAGTCTTTGGGCAGGAGACATGCGCGTTTACCCGAAAATCGAGCTTGGAGAGGATAATTTAACTATTGTAACCATTTGGCTCCTCTTTAATGACGTGACACGCGAGTAATTAGGCGATGGAGATGATTGCTCTCAGCGGTATGCCAATATAGAGGTATAGAACTATCCTAAAACTTGGGTTTGATCCAAGTCGGGGTTCTAGTCTTTGGGCGGGAAACATGCGCGCTTACCCGAAAATCGAGCTTGGAGAGGAGAATTTCGCTATTGTAACCATTTGGCTCCGCTTTAATGACGTGACACGCGAGTAATTATGTCATAGTGATGATTGCTCTCAGCGGTATGCCAATATAGGGGTATGGAACTATCCTAAAACTTTGGTTTGATCCAAGTCGGGGTTCTAGTCTTTGGGCAGGCGACATGCGCGTTTACCCGAAAATCGAGCTTGGAGAGGAGAATTTCGCTATTTTAACCATTTGGCTCTGCTTTAATGACGTGACACGCGAGTAATTAGGCGATAGAGATGATTGCACTCAGCGGTATGCCAATATAGAGGTATGGAACTATCCTAAAACTTGGGTTTGATCCAAGTCGGGGTTCTAGCCTTTGGGCAGGAGACATGCGCGTTTACCCGAAAATCGAGCTTGGAGAGGAGAATTTCGGTATTGTAACCATTTGGCTCCGCTTTAATGACGTGACACGCGAGTAATTAGGCGATAGAGATGATTGCTCTCAGCGGTATGCCAATATAGAGGTATGGAACTATCCTAAAACTTGGGTTTGATCCAAGTCGGGGTTCTAGTCTTTGGGCAGGAGGCATGCGCGTTTACCCGAAAATCGAGCTTGGAGAGGATAATTTAACTATTGTAACCATTTGGCTCCTCTTTAATGACGTGACACGCGAGTAATTAGGCGATGGAGATGATTGCTCTCAGCGGTATGCCAATATAGAGGTATAGAACTATCCTAAAACTTGGGTTTGATCCAAGTCGGGGTTCTAGTCTTTGGGCAGGCGACATGCGCGTTTACCCGAAAATCGAGCTTGGAGAGGATAATTTCGCTATTGTAACCATTTGGCTCCGCTTTAATGACGTGACACGCGAGTAATTATGTCATAGTGATGATTGCTCTCAGCGGTATGCCAATATAGAGGTATGGAGCTATCCTAAAACTTGGGTTTGATCCAAGTCGGGGTTCTAGTCTTTGGGCAGGAGACATGCGCGTTTACCCGAAAATCGAGCTTGGAGAGGAGAATTTCGCTATTGTAACCATTTGGCTCCGCTTTAATGACGTGACACGCGAGTAATTAGGCGATAGAGATGATTGCTCTCAGCGGTATGCCAATAGAGAGGTATGGAACTATCCTAAAACTTGGGTTTGATCCAAGTCGGGGTTCTAGTCTTTGGGCAGGAGACATGCGCTTTTACCCGAAAATCGAGCTTGGAGAGGTGAATTTCGCTATTGTAACCATTTGGCTCCGCTTTAATGACGTGACACGCGAGTAATTAGGCGATAGAGATGATTGCTCTCAGCGGTATGCCAATATAGGGGTATGGAACTATCCTAAAACTTTGGTTTGATCCAAGTCGGGGTTCTAGTCTTTGGGCAGGCGACATGCGCGTTTACCCGAAAATCGAGCTTGGAGAGGAGAATTTCGCTATTTTAACCATTTGGCTCTGCTTTAATGACGTGACACGCGAGTAATTAGGCGATAGAGATGATTGCACTCAGCGGTATGCCAATATAGAGGTATGGAACTATCCTAAAACTTGGGTTTGATCCAAGTCGGGGTTCTAGCCTTTGGGCAGGAGACATGCGCGTTTACCCGAAAATCGAGCTTGGAGAGGAGAATTTCGGTATTGTAACCATTTGGCTCCGCTTTAATGACGTGACACGCGAGTAATTAGGCGATAGAGATGATTGCTCTCAGCGGTATGCCAATATAGAGGTACGGAACTATCCTAAAACTTGGGTTTGATCCAAATCGGGGTTCTAGTCTTTAGGCAGGAGACATGCGCGTTTACCCGAAAATCGAGCTTGGAGAGGAGAATTTCGCTATTGTAACCATTTGGCTCCGCTTTAATGACGTGACACGCGAGTAATTAGGCGATAGAGATGATTGCTCTCAGCGGTATTCCAATATAGAGGTATGGAACTATCCTAAAACTTGGGTTTGATCCAAGTCGGGGTTCTAGTCTTTAGGCAGGAGACATGCGCGTTTACCCGAAAATCGAGCTTGGAGAGGAGAATTTCGCTATTGTAATCATTTGGCTCCGCTTTAATGACGTGACACGCGAGTAATTAGGCGATAGAGATGATTGCTCTCAGCGGTATGCCAATATAGAGGTATGGAACTATCCTAAAACTTGGGTTTGATCCAAGTCGGGGTTCTAGTCTTTAGGCAGGAGACATGCGCGTTTACCCGAAAATCGAGCTTGGAGAGGAGAATTTCGCTATTGTAACCATTTGGCTCCGCTTTAATGACGTGACACGCGAGTAATTAGGCGATAGAGATGATTGCTCTCAGCGGTATGCCAATATAGAGGTATGGAACTATCCTAAAACTTGGGTTTGATACAAGTCGGGGTTCTAGTCTTTAGGCAGGAGACATGCGCGTTTACCCGAAAATCGAGCTTGGAGAGGAGAATTTCGCTATTGTAACCATTTGGCTCCGCTTTAATGACGTGACACGCGAGTAATTAGGCGATAGAGATAATTGCTCTCAGCGGTATGCCAATATAGAGGTACGGAACTATCCTAAAACTTGGGTTTGATCCAAGTCGGGGTTCTAGTCTTTAGGCAGGAGACATGCGCGTTTACCCGAAAATCGAGCTTGGAGAGGAGAATTTCGCTATTGTAACCATTTGGCCCCGCTTTAATGACGTGACACGCGAGTAATTAGGCGATAGAGATGATTGCTCACGGCGGTATGCCAATATAGAGGTATGGAACTATCCTAAAACTTGGGTTTGATCCAAGTCGGGGTTCTAGTCTTTAGGCAGGAGACATGCGCGTTTACCCAAAAATCGAGCTTGGAGAGGAGAATTTCGCTATTGTAATCATTTGGCTCCGCATTAATGACGTGACACGCGAGTAATTAGGCGATAGAGATGATTGCTCTCAGCGGTATGCCAATATAGAGGTATGGAACTATCCTAAAACTTGGGTTTGATCCAAGTCGGGGTTCTAGTCTTTAGGCAGGAGACATGCGCGTTTACCCGAAAATCGAGCTTGGAGAGGAGAATTTCGCTATTGTAACCATTTGGCTCCGCTTTAATGACGTGACACGCGAGTAATTAGGCGATAGAGATGATTGCTCTCAGCGGTATGCCAATATAGAGGTATGGAACTATCCTAAAACTTGGTTTTGATCCAAGTCGGGGTTCTAGTCTTTAGGCAGGAGACATGCGCGTTTACCCGAAAATCGAGCTTGGAGAGGAGAATTTCGCTATTGTAACCATTTGGCTCCGCTTTAATGACGTGACACGCGAGTAATTAGGCGATAGAGATGATTGCTCTCAGCGGTATGCCAATATAGAGGTATGGAACTATCCTAAAACTTGGGTTTGATCCAAGTCGGGGTTCTAGTCTTTGGGCAGGAGACATGCGCGTTTACCCGAAAATCGAGCTTGGAGAGGATAATTTCGCTATTGTAACCATTTGGCTCCGCTTTAATGACGTGACACGCGAGTAATTAGGCGATAGAGATGATTGCTCTCAGCGGTATGCCAATATAGAGGTATGGAACTATCCTAAAACTTGGGTTTGATCCAAGTCGGGGTTTTAGTTTTTGGGCGGGAAACATGCGCGTTTACCCGAAAATCGAGCTTGAAGATGATAATTTCGCTATTGTAACCATTTGGCTCCTCTTTAATGATATGACACGCGAGTAATTAGGCGATAGAGATGATTGCTCTCAGCGGTATGCCAATATAGAGGTATAGAACTATCCTAAAACTTGGGTTTGATCCAAGTCGGGGTTCTAGTTTTTGGGCGGGAAACTTGCGCGTTTACCCGAAAATCGAGCTTGAAGAGGATAATTTCGCTATTGTAACCATTTGGCTCCGCTTTAATGACGTGACACGCGAGTAATTAGGCGATAGAGATGATTGCTCTCAGCGGTATGCCAATATAGAGGTATGGAACTATCCTAAAACTTGGGTTTGATCCAAGTCGGGGTTTTAGTTTTTGGGCGGGAAACATGCGCGTTTACCCGAAAATCGAGCTTGAAGATGATAATTTCGCTATTGTAACCATTTGGCTCCTCTTTAATGATATGACACGCGAGTAATTAGGCGATAGAGATGATTGCTCTCAGCGGTATGCCAATATAGAGGTATAGAACTATCCTAAAACTTGGGTTTGATCCAAGTCGGGGTTCTAGTTTTTGGGCGGGAAACTTGCGCGTTTACCCGAAAATCGAGCTTGAAGAGGATAATTTCGCTATTGTAACCATTTGGCTCCTCTTTAATGATATGACACGCGAGTAATTAGGCGATAGAGATGATTGCTCTCAGCGGTATGCCAATATAGAGGTATGGAACTATCCTAAAACTTGGGTTTGATCCAAGTCGGGGTTCTAGTCTTTGGGCAGGAGACATGCGCGTTTACCCGAAAATCGAGCTTGGAGAGGATAATTTAACTATTGTAACCATTTGGCTCCTCTTTAATGACGTGACACGCGAGTAATTAGGCGATGGAGATGATTGCTCTCAGCGGTATGCCAATATAGAGGTATAGAACTATCCTAAAACTTGGGTTTGATCCAAGTCGGGGTTCTAGTCTTTGGGCGGGAAACATGCGCGCTTACCCGAAAATCGAGCTTGAAGAGGATAATTTCGCTACTGTAACCATTTGGCTCCTCTTTAATGACGTGACACGCGAGTAATTAGGCGATAGAGATGATTGCTCTCAGCGGTATGCCAATATAGAGGTATGGAACTATCCTAAAACTTGGGTTTGATCCAAGTCGGGGTTCTAGTCTTTGGGCAGGAGACATGCGCGTTTACCCGAAAATCGAGCTTGGAGAGGAGAATTTCGCTATTGTAACCATTTGACTCCGCTTTAATGACGTGACACGCGAGTAATTAGGCTATAGAGATGATTGCTCTCAGCGGTATGCCAATATAGAGGTATGGAACTATCCTGAAACTTGGGTTTGATCCAAGTCGGGGTTCTAGTCTTTGGGCAGGAGACATGCGCGTTTACCCGAAAATCGAGCTTGGAGAGGAGAATTTCGCTATTGTAACCATTTGGCTCCGCTTTAATGACGTGACACGCGAGTAATTAGGTGATAGAGATGATTGCTCTCAGCGGTATGCCAATATAGGGGTATGGAACTATCCTAAAACTTGTGTTTGATCCAAGTCAGGGTTCTAGTCTTTGGGCAGGCGACATGCGCGTTTACCCGAAAATCGAGCTTGGAGAGGATAATTTCGCTATTGTAACCATTTGGCTCCGCTTTAATGACGTGACACGCGAGTAATTATGTCATAGTGATGATTGCTCTCAGCGGTATGCCAATATAGAGGTATGGAGCTATCCTAAAACTTGGGTTTGATCCAAGTCGGGGTTCTAGTCTTTGGGCAGGAGACATGCGCGTTTACCCGAAAATCGAGCTTGGAGAGGAGAATTTCGCTATTGTAACCATTTGGCTCCGCTTTAATGACGTGACACGCGAGTAATTAGGCGATAGAGATGATTGCTCTCAGCGGTATGCCAATAGAGAGGTATGGAACTATCCTAAAACTTGGGTTTGATCCAAGTCGGGGTTCTAGTCTTTGGGCAGGAGACATGCGCTTTTACCCGAAAATCGAGCTTGGAGAGGTGAATTTCGCTATTGTAACCATTTGGCTCCGCTTTAATGACGTGACACGCGAGTAATTAGGCGATAGAGATGATTGCTCTCAGCGGTATGCCAATATAGGGGTATGGAACTATCCTAAAACTTGGGTTTGATCCAAGTCGGGGTTCTAGTCTTTAGGCAGGAGACATGCGCGTTTACCCGAAAATCGAGCTTGGAGAGGAGAATTTCGCTATTGTAACCATTTGGCTCCGCTTTAATGACGTGACACGCGAGTAATTAGGCGATAGAGATGATTGCTCTCAGCGGTATGCCAATATAGGGGTATGGAACTATCCTAAAACTTTGGTTTGATCCAAGTCGGGGTTCTAGTCTTTGGGCAGGCGACATGCGCGTTTACCCGAAAATCGAGCTTGGAGAGGAGAATTTCGCTATTTTAACCATTTGGCTCTGCTTTAATGACGTGACACGCGAGTAATTAGGCGATAGAGATGATTGCACTCAGCGGTATGCCAATATAGAGGTATGGAACTATCCTAAAACTTGGGTTTGATCCAAGTCGGGGTTCTAGCCTTTGGGCAGGAGACATGCGCGTTTACCCGAAAATCGAGCTTGGAGAGGAGAATTTCGGTATTGTAACCATTTGGCTCCGCTTTAATGACGTGACACGCGAGTAATTAGGCGATAGAGATGATTGCTCTCAGCGGTATGCCAATATAGAGGTACGGAACTATCCTAAAACTTGGGTTTGATCCAAATCGGGGTTCTAGTCTTTAGGCAGGAGACATGCGCGTTTACCCGAAAATCGAGCTTGGAGAGGAGAATTTCGCTATTGTAACCATTTGGCTCCGCTTTAATGACGTGACACGCGAGTAATTAGGCGATAGAGATGATTGCTCTCAGCGGTATTCCAATATAGAGGTATGGAACTATCCTAAAACTTGGGTTTGATCCAAGTCGGGGTTCTAGTCTTTAGGCAGGAGACATGCGCGTTTACCCGAAAATCGAGCTTGGAGAGGAGAATTTCGCTATTGTAATCATTTGGCTCCGCTTTAATGACGTGACACGCGAGTAATTAGGCGATAGAGATGATTGCTCTCAGCGGTATGCCAATATAGAGGTATGGAACTATCCTAAAACTTGGGTTTGATCCAAGTCGGGGTTCTAGTCTTTAGGCAGGAGACATGCGCGTTTACCCGAAAATCGAGCTTGGAGAGGAGAATTTCGCTATTGTAACCATTTGGCTCCGCTTTAATGACGTGACACGCGAGTAATTAGGCGATAGAGATGATTGCTCTCAGCGGTATGCCAATATAGAGGTATGGAACTATCCTAAAACTTGGGTTTGATACAAGTCGGGGTTCTAGTCTTTAGGCAGGAGACATGCGCGTTTACCCGAAAATCGAGCTTGGAGAGGAGAATTTCGCTATTGTAACCATTTGGCTCCGCTTTAATGACGTGACACGCGAGTAATTAGGCGATAGAGATAATTGCTCTCAGCGGTATGCCAATATAGAGGTACGGAACTATCCTAAAACTTGGGTTTGATCCAAGTCGGGGTTCTAGTCTTTAGGCAGGAGACATGCGCGTTTACCCGAAAATCGAGCTTGGAGAGGAGAATTTCGCTATTGTAACCATTTGGCCCCGCTTTAATGACGTGACACGCGAGTAATTAGGCGATAGAGATGATTGCTCACGGCGGTATGCCAATATAGAGGTATGGAACTATCCTAAAACTTGGGTTTGATCCAAGTCGGGGTTCTAGTCTTTAGGCAGGAGACATGCGCGTTTACCCGAAAATCGAGCTTGGAGAGGAGAATTTCGCTATTGTAATCATTTGGCTCCGCATTAATGACGTGACACGCGAGTAATTAGGCGATAGAGATGATTGCTCTCAGCGGTATGCCAATATAGAGGTATGGAACTATCCTAAAACTTGGGTTTGATCCAAGTCGGGGTTCTAGTCTTTAGGCAGGAGACATGCGCGTTTACCCGAAAATCGAGCTTGGAGAGGAGAATTTCGCTATTGTAACCATTTGGCTCCGCTTTAATGACGTGACACGCGAGTAATTAGGCGATAGAGATGATTGCTCTCAGCGGTATGCCAATATAGAGGTATGGAACTATCCTAAAACTTGGTTTTGATCCAAGTCGGGGTTCTAGTCTTTAGGCAGGAGACATGCGCGTTTACCCGAAAATCGAGCTTGGAGAGGAGAATTTCGCTATTGTAACCATTTGGCTCCGCTTTAATGACGTGACACGCGAGTAATTAGGTGATAGAGATGATTGCTCTCAGCGGTATGCCAATATAGAGGTATGGAACTATCCTAAAACTTGGGTTTGATCCAAGTCGGGGTTCTAGTCTTTGGGCAGGAGACATGCGCGTTTACCCGAAAATCGAGCTTGGAGAGGATAATTTCGCTATTGTAACCATTTGGCTCCGCTTTAATGACGTGACACGCGAGTAATTAGGCGATAGAGATGATTGCTCTCAGCGGTATGCCAATATAGAGGTATGGAACTATCCTAAAACTTGGGTTTGATCCAAGTCGGGGTTCTAGTCTTTGGGCAGGAGACATGCGCGTTTACCCGAAAATCGAGCTTGGAGAGGAGAATTTCGCTATTGTAACCATTTGGCTTCGCTTTAATGACGTGACACGCGGGTAATTAGGCGATAGAGATGATTGCTCTCAGCGGTATGCCAATATAGAGGTATGGAACTATCCTAAAACTTGGGTTTGATCCAAGTCGGGGTTCTAGTCTTTGGGCAGAAGACATGCGCGTTTACCCGAAAATCGAGCTTGGAGAGGAGAATTTCGCTATTGTAACCATTTGGCTCCGCTTTAATGACGTGACACGCGAGTAATTAGGCGATAGAGATGATTGCTCTCAGCGGTATGCCAATATAGAGGTATGGAACTATCCTAAAACTTGGGTTTGATCCAAGTCGGGGTTCTAGTCTTTAGGCAGGAGACATGCGCGTTTACCCGAAAATCGAGCTTGGAGAGGAGAATTTCGCTATTGTAACCATTTGGCTCCGCTTTAATGACGTGACACGCGAGTAATTAGGTGATAGAGATGATTGCTCTCAGCGGTATGCCAATATAGAGGTATGGAACTATCCTAAAACTTGGGTTTGATCCAAGTCGGGGTTCTAGTCTTTGGGCAGGAGACATGCGCGTTTACCCGAAAATCGAGCTTGGAGAGGAGAATTTCGCTATTGTAACCAATTGGCTCCGCTTTAATGA